>NC_140588.1:262897877-264202877 GCF_964204655.1 Triturus cristatus
AAGGGCCCTCTCCCATCTGCGTAAAGAACCTCCTCAGCGCACTCCGCGGTTACACTGGCAAGGAAGGGTCCATCATTTCTGAGGGTTTCTTAGACGGTTTCCGCATTCCTTATCAAGGCCCCTTAGTGAGCAGGGATGCGGAAAATCAGAAATCAGCTAGGGAACACCCGGAGGTAGTGCGGGATAAAATAGCGAAGGAGGTATCTTTGGGCAGGGTGGCGGGCCCATTTGCCTCACCCCCCATGCCCCACTTTGTGATTTCTCCCCTGGGGGTGGTACCAAAAAAGGAGCCAGGGGCTTTCCGACTTATCCACAACCTATCACACCCAGAAGGGGATTCCGTGAATTCCTGGTTGGACGAGGGTCAATGCTCAGTGTCTTACTGCTCCCTAGACCTGGCAGTCGACATGATCAGGAGGGCAGGGAAGGGAGCCTGGTTGGCCAAGTCTGATATCGAATCGGCCTTCCGGCTCTTGCCAGTACACCCGGACAGCCAACACCTTCTGGGCTTCAAGTGGGGGGACCAGGTCTTTTATGATAGGTGTATGCCCATGGGATGCTCGGTGTCTTGTGCGTACTTTGAGGCGTTCAGCTCCTTCCTACAGTGGGCCTTAACAAACAGGTATGGCATTGAGGGAGTGACCCACTACCTGGATGATTTCCTGTTCATCGGGGGAGCTGACTCGCAGGAATGTGCGCGGGCACTGCAATGTTTCAAGGAATTGGCAGGACACTTGGGCGTACCTTTAGCTCCTGGTAAGACCGAGGGTCCGGCGCAGGTTTTGGTATTCTTGGGCATCGAGTTGGACACGGTAAAGGGCGTGTCCCGACTCCCTGCGGATAAGGTACAGGCCTTGCGTCAGGAGATCTGCGATCTACTGGGTAGGGACAAGGCTACTCTAGGCGAAATCCAATGCCTGCTAGGGACCCTGAATTTTGTGCTAAAAGTCATACCCATGGGGAGGGTCTTTGCACGCAGGCTAGCTAGGGCGACCGCTGGTATAAAAAAGAAACATCACTGGGTCAAGCTGGGGACAGGGCTGAAGCAGGATCTGGTGGTATGGAGCGAATTCCTCGCCTGCTTTAACGGGACGGTGATTTGGAAGCAGCCCTGGATTGACAGTCAGGAACTTTGTCTTTTCACAGATGCCTCAGGCAGGGAAGGTTTTGGGGCTATCCTGGGCGAAGAATGGTGCGCGCAGGGATGGCCCAATGTTTGGCGCAGGCGTAGGATCACCAAAAATATTACGGTGTTGGAGCTCTTCCCGATTGTTGTTGCATTACACCTATGGCCGGCGGCATTGTCAGACAGAAAGGTGGTGTTCTGGTCTGATAACATGGCGGTCGTTCAGGCAATTAACAACCAGTCCGCCAGGTGCCGGCTGGTGCTGTGCTTACTAAGGGAGTTGGTCCGGGCTTGCCTGCGCATCAATGTGGAGTTTAAAGCCAGGCACATTGAGGGGATTCAAAATGTGGCAGCTGACGCTCTTTCTCGTTTTCAGTGGCTCCGATTCAGGGAGGCCTGGCCGCGGGCGAGAGCGCAGATGACCCCATTCCCGGACCATCTATGGAGGATCCTGCAGTGGGACTGAGCCTGAAAGCGATGGGAGAAAGAGCTCTGGCCCCAGGTACCAGAAAGCGTTACAGCGCCCACATGGCAACATTCAGAGCAACTTCTGTAGCACTGGGTACTTCAGGGGCTGCGATGGTGTCCCAAGTCCGAGCATTTCTGGTGTGGGCTAGGGGACAAGGGAAGAGCCGTTCATGGGTGGGCAGTCACTTGGCAGCCGTAAGCCACGACACTAGGTTGTCTGGCGGGGCGGATCCCACTAACTCCTATCCCATACGGGCCGCTTTGAAGGGTTGGGCTAGGGAGGAGCCCAGGGCCCCTGATAATCGAGCGCCCATTGATTTTGAAATCCTGAAAGGCATGCTAGGGGCTCTCGAGTTAGTCACCTACTCTCATTACGAGGCCACGCTGTTTTCAGCCACATTCTGCTTAGCATTCTTCGGGGCTTTCAGAGTCAGTGAGTTAGTGGCTAGGTCCAAGGTCGACTGTTCAGGGGATGCGCTGGCAATTTCAGATGTGTCTATCTCCGGGGCATTGACCATTCTGTTACGCAAGTCCAAGACTGATCAGGCGGGGCGGGGGATCAGGGTGGTTCTCCAGCCCCTAGGTGATCCCAGGTTCTGCCCAGTACAATGGGTAAAGGCGTTTTTGGAGCACAGACCGCCCGGCCCTGGTTATCTCCTGTTACATTCAAATGGTACCCCTGTAACTAGATACCAGTTCGAGCAGGTAATCAGGGCTAGTTTAGCCAGGGCGGGGCTCGCCCGGCCGGACAGAAGGTATTCCAGCCACTCCTTCCGCATCGGCGCTGCCACCGCCGCTCACCTGGCGGGTTTAGAGGCCGCTCAGGTGAAGAAACTGGGGCGTTGGGAATCTGACTGCTATAAGGTATATGTTCGCCCGTGAGGCAGCTTTTGGTAATGTGTTGTGATTTATGGTGTGTATCGTTGAAATCACCCTTTCTGATTAAATAACTTGTGTGTACACCATGTCTCCTCTTTTATTAGGACGAGTGGTGTGGGTGATCGGGCATTCATTTGTCGCCCGGGCGGCCCAATGGGCATTGCACCGAAATTGGATGCGACACTTCCCTCAGACCAAAGTGGAATGGATGGGGGTGCCGGGGATGAGATGGTTCGAACTCAGGAATAAGATCGAGCAGAGACTAAGAGCACACGGGTCCACCTTGCCCCACCTGTTGGTGATACACCTGGGCGGTAACGACCTTGTTACCCTGGGGAGACGATTGCTGTTATTAGCCATGAAAAGAGACTTAGGGGAAATCTGCAAACGTCTTGGCGAGTGTGAGATCGTGTGGTCAGAGATCATCCCCCGCAGGTCCTGGCGGGGAGCTAAATCCTTAGAAGCGGTTGAGCACTCCAGGAGGCGCATTAATGGAGCAATGCGTAAGTTCACAGCCCAAAGGGGTTTGGGCTTTATTCGACATGAGATGATTCGGGGGAACGTAAAGGGGTACTTCGACTTGGATGGAGTACACCTCTCCCAAATAGGCATGGACCTGTTTTTATTGGATTTAAGCGAAGCATTGGTGAATAGAGGGTGCAGGTAAAGAGCTAGGTTGGTGGGGGGCCCTGGCTGCGACGGTTAGCCGCCTCCAGGGCTGTGGCGGAGTTACAGGGCGATCTGGAAGCAGGCCGGTACAAAGGGTACCTCTGCGCGGCACCACGTGGTGCCTGAGCCAAAACGAGGAGCCTCCAGAGAGGTCCCGGAAGCCGGTCGGCGCCCCGCTAGGCCTGTGGGCGGTTGTGGGCCTGAACAACCGGGGGTTTGCTATGCGACGCTCCGCCCCGAGAGGGGGGGTGTGAGTAGAATCTCAACGGCACGTGATCGAAAAAAGACTCACTTGGGGGGCAGCACTCGCGGGTCGTTCCCGTGCTGCCCGGCTCATCAGGCGGGGCAGGTGTAGTAGATGGCCGCCTGCCCTTGGATCGCCCGTAAGATAACCCACCTATTACATATCCTGGAATTATGTAATAAATCCTGCAGCATTTGTTACCCAACTACAACTGTTTCTTGTGTCTTCTTTGGGTAACCTAATTTGGGGGAGGGGGGTAAGCGGGGTGCCCCTGGGGGTACTATGCCGCTGACCGCGGCCCCCGCAGGGGGCCACTCGGCGGTCGGCGCCTTAGTGGCCCCGGGGCCCCGGTCACCCCTCCCCACTCCATACTTCGGGGGGGGCGGGGGCAGGGTTCCTGATTGTGCCCCCCTCCGTGTCAGGGGCCGGAAGTGACGCGAAAGGCGCGTCACTTCCGGGCCCAGGTGTGAGGGGAAGGCTATTTAGCCTTCCCCCACCCTCACTGGCGACCTCTTTGTCGCCCACCTCGCCTTTTTACCCTCCCTACCGCTTACCCGGCGTGGTGTGGTGGGGTGGGGTTTTTGGCTGAACGTTTTAATGTTTTTCTTTTCGTTGCAGGCGGAGTTACAGGGCGATCTGGAAGCAGGCCGGTACAAAGGGTACCTCTGCGCGGCACCACGTGGTGCCTGAGCCAAAACGAGGAGCCTCCAGAGAGGTCCCGGAAGCCGGTCGGCGCCCCGCTAGGCCTGTGGGCGGTTGTGGGCCTGAACAACCGGGGGTTTGCTATGCGACGCTCCGCCCCGAGAGGGGGGGTGTGAGTAGAATCTCAACGGCACGTGATCGAAAAAAGACTCACTTGGGGGGCAGCACTCGCGGGTCGTTCCCGTGCTGCCCGGCTCATCAGGCGGGGCAGGTGTAGTAGATGGCCGCCTGCCCTTGGATCGCCCGTAAGATAACCCACCTATTACATATCCTGGAATTATGTAATAAATCCTGCAGCATTTGTTACCCAACTACAACTGTTTCTTGTGTCTTCTTTGGGTAACCTAATTTGGGGGAGGGGGGTAAGCGGGGTGCCCCTGGGGGTACTATGCCTCAAGGCCTTAATGCCGCACACAAATGGGCCTGCTCAAGCCCTAACCTCTGAATCCAGGGGGGGGGGGGGGCTACCAGCTAAGGGGGCCAGAAGGCAGACAAGCAGAGGCAAAGCTGGGGCAAAAGCAAAACAGCAAGAAACACCAGTAACGAGCAAGCACCTACCGGCAGGGGCACGACGGTGGGCCCAGAGCTCCGGCCGGGTGCCCCGCAACCCTCCCCACTCAAGTCGACCATGTTGCAGTGTTATAATGGCTGGTTGTTCTCCGCTCTTGCTCACATGTTGCTGCTGGCGGCTGGGCCTCCAGGCGACCCCCGTGAGGTCAGGACCATGGCGGTGGCAGGCGACCGAAGCAACGGGCGGCAGACGGCAAGCGTCAAGCCACAAACAGCAAACGGCGGCCACGGACAACAGCGGGCTATGCGGGATGTTTGGCAAACAGTGGCGGAGAGTAGCTCCTCCTCTTCATGGGCGTCCAAGGTCTGTCGTAAGAGAATCAGCTCCCGAAAAAGACAGCAGTGCAGTGTTGCTCACTTTCACGTGCTGTCTTTCTAAGAGGATCACTGTTGGCAAAGTGTCATTGTAAGGGTGCCTAAAAGCAGAGTAGATGGAATTAGTTGCAACACCAAATATTGATTTTGAAAGAAGGTGCGCAGTGCGTCAAAAACGACCATCCTTCCTGTATTTGTCATGGAAACAATTTTTGTTAAACCAGATTAACACTGGCATGAAGCGTGGCTCTTCTCCTATACAAACTCTCTATGCTTCTATAAATATTTGACTTGCTTATGTGGTGTTTACAATGTACTGCCATGTCGCTCCTTTCTGTTCTATAAGTAAACTGCCTTTCCCTGAAAGCTGAATTTTTCCATTTTTAGAGACATTCTTAATTTGCACGACAGTCTTGATTCTACCTATTTCTTTATCAAAGCAGACGCACAGCCCTCCAGTGACCCAGATACATATATGTTATTACTGTAGCCTGCATTTTATACTTTAAGTGCTTCCTCGCTTCAAATGAGGAGAGTGACATGTTGAGGTTAAATGTTGCCGGTCTAGTAAACGTCAGAAAGCCTATAAACTCGTGAGCAGAGTTCAGATGTGTCATTTATTTAAAGCATAGATGAACAAGCCAACTACTTCTGAATCCGCATTGGTTTGCTAAAGACCGACTTTCATTTGTTTTTTTTAATACTCAAAGCTAGGCACAGGCAAAATCTTTATCACAAGAGCCGTGTAATTTACCAAAAGTAGCCTTATTCGTTTTTGTGTCATTTTAGAATTTTTAATGAACTTGGTCCCATGAAAGTCTGTCTTGATAGACTTATGTCAGGCGACAAATGACAAATGAGCACAGCAGCAAGACATTTTCTGCTTAGTGGGCTAGGACATAATAGTAAGACATATGGACATAACGCTTGAAATTGTACCTCTAATTGCCAAATATTTGTATACACAAATATGTCCCCTTTCACCACTTGTGTTCTTGCTGCAAAAGTTAGAATCAAAGTGCTGCTAAGAGGAGTTTCACCATTCCAGTGGTAAAAATCGAATAACTTTCTGCTGTTTCCCCTTGCCCTGCCCACCTTGCCACACCTCTCCTCTTTATATGTGTGGACTTCCCTGCCTAGACAGTTTCTCGTGACCTTGATGAGTAAGGGAAAATGAACGAGGCCGGATACAAGAGATGTACAGGGATGTAAACACAACAGAGGGAGAAGGGGTGGTGAGATAAAGATGATGTAGAAAGGTATACGAGTCAATGCGAGACGTAAAGTAAATGAAATAAAGTGAAGTAGCCAGAAGGAAACACAAGGAGAAGCAGAAATAGGAAGATCTGGGTAGAGAAAGAGAAGTAGAGAAATAGGTATGAGTTTACAGTGTGGAAAAGAGGTAGAAAGCGATAGGGAGAAGGAGAAAGAAATTTAGAGGTAGAGTGTTAGAACTGGGGGTCTCTAGTTGGCTGAGGCTGTTACCTTAGTCTAAATAGGGACCCTTGCTTCTAGTCAAGGAAAGGAGGGACACCCTCTTTGATAACCCCTGCTCACCCCCTGGTAGCTTGGCACAAGCAGCCAGGCTTATCTTCAAGGCAACGTGTAAAGTATTTGCAACCACACTCCCAGTGACACAGTGATAACACCACAAATGGACACCACACTGATGTATGAAAATAGCGGTATCTTTATCAAGAAGATAAATAGGGTAAGACCAAACGATAAAAATCCAACTTATGCGTATTCGTAATATTTCACTTTACTGGTTATTAGGCCAACAAACAGTTGTAGGATCTTGCGTAATTAATGAGCAGTTCACGATGTTCAAATGCAGTTCTAATGCAATGCAATGCAGTTCGTAATGCAGTTCGTACTGTCAGATTAATGCAGTTCGTAATGCAAGAATAATGCAATCCTCAATGCAAGTAATCAGGCAGTTCGTAATGCAAGAATAATGCAATCCTCAATGCACGTAATCAGGCAGTTTGTAATGCAAGAATAATGCAATCCTCAATGCTTCTAATCAGGCAGTTTGTAATGCAAGTATAACGCACTCCTTAATGCAAGTAATAAGGCAGTTCGTAATGCGAGAATAAGTCAATCCTCAATGCACGTAATCAGGCAGTTCGTAATGCAGAAATAATACAATCCCTAATGCAAGTACTAGAGCAGTTCGTAATGCAGGAATAATACAATCCTCAATGCAAGTAATAAGGCATTTTGTAATGCAAGAATAATGCAATCCTCAATGCAAGTAATCAAGCAGTTCGTAATGCAAGAATAATGCACTCCTCAATGCACGTAATCAGGCTATTCGTAATGCAAGTATATCACAATCCCTAATGAAAGCAATAGGGCCGTTCGCAATGCAGGAATAATACCAGGCCAAGCGATGCGATTAGCGCGGGCACCACTAGGCCCCAACCACAGACAACAGTCCTGAGCTTCCGAGGGCGGTCCCGGGCCACTCGAGGACTCAGCACGTCTAACGCGATGCAGCGGGAGAGAGATGGGAGCACTCCTGTACTCTCCTGCATGCCTCCCCAGGCCACACACGCTTGCGGCTCCCGACCTGAGTCCAAGCCTTACCTGGGGAATGCGCTGGCTCTCTCTCTCTCTCTCCCAGCTCGTCGGACATCCTGTGGGGCACTTCTGATGACGACACAGCTCCGATGCAAGGCAACGCTGTAGCCAGACAGGTTACGGCACTGCCTTCTCCATTGCCGACGATCTTAGGCAGATTCCTCTTTTGAACAACGATCACGATTACCTCACAACTTTCTTAGCTTATAAAATCCTTCAGCATGTTGCGGCTTGGGCTGGCGGTGGCAATCTTGATCTGCAGCCTCAGTTACAATGGCGGCTCGGGCCACAAACAGCTACACAGCAGCGTGGACGATGTTTAACGCTGCGGGGGCACTGCAGTCACAGGGCACTTTCCAACCAGCACCACGGGCCCCACTGCAGTCTCAGGCTGCACATGCACACGCACAAAGCGTCGCTGCGACTCAGTTGGCCTTCGGGCCACACAGTCCCGGGGCAATGCTTACAAAGGTCTCAGGCTGCAAAAAGCACATGCACCCAGCGTCGCTGAGACACACTTGGCAACTTTGATGTTCCTGAGTTTCCACAACAGGGATCCAGCTCTCCTCGGGCCCTTGGAGACAAGTTACTTCGTGACACAGCAAGGTCCTTTCAAGCTGGGGAACACAGCACACAGCAAAGTTCCTTAGCCCTCCTTAGTTAAATCAGCAAACTGCAGGCCAGCTCCAGAACACACAGAAAGGGTCAGTCCTTCTCTTCAGTCTCTTTGGCTGTTTTTCCTTGTCAGATGTTACTCTTGACCACAAAGTAGTTTCAATCCTTTTCAGTCTTGATCAGTCCAGCATTCAGGAGTTTCAGCTCTCATAGGTATACCCCTAAATGTCTTTGAAGTCTTTGTGTTTAGGGGGCACTGGGCACTGTGCAAACCAGTTCTGGGTTTTTTCCTGCCAGTGGCACCTTCTTCCTTTGATAGTGGGGGTCTGGTTCCTCAATCACTCAGCAGGAGGTGGAGCCATTCTTTTATGGCAGCAGCCCAGGCCTCTTCACATCCAGGGGGCTACTTCTCCCCCTACACTCCAGATGCAGGTCAGCCTGTTGCTGTCTCACCTACCCCTCCCCTGGGTCAAGACATTTCCACAGGTTCTATCACATTCTAATCCAGACACTCAATCCACAACCAGGCAGAGACACACAGATTTGTTAGAACAAAAAAACAGCCACTTCTAAAAGTGTGGTTTCTAAACACACAATTCAAAAACCACGTTCACAAAAAGATGTTTTATTAAATTGTGATTTTAGGCACACTAAACTTCACCTCTCCATCTTAAGCCTATGGAAAGATAGGCTGGAAATATATTACACAGCCTTCCCCATTCAGTCCTATGGGCAAGATGGCCTTGCAACGGTGAAAAACAAAATGGAGAGTATTTCACTGTTAGGGCATGGTACACACCTCAGTACATGTCCTACCTTTCACAGACACTGCCCCTGCCCAGGGGGGTACCTTGTGCCTACTATAGGGGTGTCTGATGTGCATGAAAAGGGAAGGGTAAGGCCTGGCAAGTGGGTGCATTTGTCAGGACAACATGGCACTTAGCAAACTGCAGGCAGGCACTGCAGTGGCAGGCCTGAGTTCTTCCTTTAGGGCTACTTGTGTGGGTGGCACAATTAGTGCTGTAGGCCCACTAGTAGCATTTGCATTACCAGCCCTGGCACACATAGTGCACTTTACTAGGGACTTTACTAGTAAGACAACCATACAAATTATGGACAACCAATTACCATAACACTTTATACAGGAAGCACTTGCACTTTGACACTGATCAGCAGTGGCAAAGTTCCCAAAGCATCTAAGCCAGTAAAACGTAATCCATCACAGCATCAGAAATAGAGGAGGTAGAGGCAAAAGTCAGGGGTAACCACGCCAAGAAATGCCAGGTCTAACACAGGGAATACAGTATTCTAAGTGGTGAGGTAGAAAGTGGCAATTCAGAAAAAGTTGAATAGAGAGGAGTGGGTAGACATGGATACTTCAGGAAAAACTAAGAGATGAAAGGTAGAGAAAGTGCAAAATGAGAAGAGTTATAGAAAACGGGTCAGAAAAAAGAATGCTGGGGCAGAGAGAAAGCTAGAGATAGGGGATATGAGAAAGTGGATTATTGGATGAGGTATTTGATAGTTCACCATAATTAATAATGCCACTATTCTTACTAGGTCCATTAAAGGTTTTAGTGATTTAAACCTGAGTTCAACCCCCTTGTAGCTATATCCCACAGTAGGCAGGCTCAACTTAAGAAATGGTATAAAGCATTTAGGAGTAACAAAACAGTTAAAACACAAAACAACAAAAATGTCACTCTAATGTACAAAAATAAAGAGTATCTTAATGTACACTGTGGTATGAAAATGACAAAATTTCAACAAGGGAAACCAGAGATATGAATTTTTAAAGTTTTAAATGAAAAAAGCGCCAAAAAGCATTGAGCGCCAAACTTGGTCATCTGTTTGCACTTGTCTGTATCCAGGCTCAAGTTAAGGCCGGCCGCGATGGAGCACGGATCAGTTACAAGGACCATGTTGGTTCAGAGGAAAAGTTACCTACTGATGTCGATAGCCTTCAGTGAAACAGGCAGTGGGAACGGTCAAGAGAAGGGGGTCCGTGTGGATAGATTTCAGCATCGGGATGGAGCCTTGGTGAAACTGTTGGTTTGAGGTAGGAAACTCTCCGGCAGGAGGAGTTCAAGTTTTCGCACCCCTAAGGTCTAAGGAGTTAATTGGTTCTCCTTCAACCTTGGTGCCAATGAAGATGCAGTTTGGAACCAAAGGGGGCTCACATCAACGGTTTCCAGTATCCAGAGAAGAATATAGTGGGAGCTATTGTGAATTCTATGTCAGGACCGGAGGCAAGGATTATGCTATTCTTTATCTACTTTATTGATAAGCAGCTATATGAAGTCAAAGGAAAATAAACTACCATTCCCATGACACATCGGGAATAACAACAGTTGAAAATGATAAGAGTCCATGGATAGAGTGTCCAAAACCATCTGCACCAATCACAGGGCTCCAAGGTGCTGATAGTCCCCTGTTACTGTTCACTCCTCCTCTTTCTTCACTGCTTGCAGACACATAAGTTCAATTTATTTTCACTCCGATAACTGCTTACTTGTTCTTGCTTATATTATTTTATGCCTTAGGGCGATAACGCTTATCTTTATGTGCTCTTTAGCACAACTGTGCCTTCCTGTTTTACATTGATGAACCTTTTATTGCCTACGGTGTTGCCTTGTAACCCTTTCCCTGACGGCACAGCTGAGAGCGGTTGCGCCTGCCGAGCTTTTACGATCGGCGACACGCGCCCGCCTCAGATTTGAAATTATTGTGTGTCAATACTTATTTTTCTTCAGGTTTTTCCTTCTGGTTAACCCACGAGTCACCCGCTACTCGGCTAACTCGTGCCTGGCCATGGGAGCGTCTGAGATCCCTAGGGGCTGTGTAAACACGGTGCGGCTCGCGGTGAACTCCTCCCACTGCTAGAGGGCGTCTCTGGGCGTACCAACCCGCGGCATGTGGAGCCTTGTTCGCCTGCCGCTACACCCGCTCCTTGGGTCTGTTAATGCTGCCGTTAGGCAGCGCTTTGAATCTGAACGGCCCTGCTGAACACCCGCATTTACTCTGGTCTGTAATCTGTCATTAGGCAGATTGATTGCCGGTTTCCCGCCCCGGGGGCAGTACCATTAGGCCTTATAATGCTCTATGTGAATAATTACTGCAGGCCCTGTTGCCCTGCTGGGGCCCTAGTTTGGCTGGCTGCCTTTCCACCTCTTGCACCAGGGATGTTGGGTTCTGGGCTTTCAGCCCACTTTACGGCGAGCAGTGCCCGCCCAAACTTCAGGCTGACACCCAGCCCCCCCTTATACTGAGGTTACCCCTCTGCATCATTAACCCCCTCACCTAATACAGCACCATCTCTTCCTGGGCCCCATGGATACCTACCAGGACAATGCCTACCAGGATGATCAGTGGGAGGAGGACCCACTTACTGCACTTCAGTGGGATAACATTTTTTATGATGTGGTTGATGCATCTATCCACAATGCGGTAGTGCAAGCCATGGCACCCCTTGAGGATTGTCTATCCCGCCAGATTGCGCAGGCCTGTGACAAGCTGGCTAGGGCCACCCAGACCTTACTGGCCACCTCTCCTTCTGGCGGTTTCCCCGCTGACCAGCAGCCTCCACTTGTCAAACGCAACAGAGAGGTGAGGGTGGATGCAGATGCCATCAGCCACCTCAAGCAGGCATTTCTGGCAAGTACTGCTCCTCCAGTGACACCCACTGCCCCAGGAGATGGTGACCAAGGGGACGCAGACGATGCCGCTAGCCCATCATATGCCCCTGGTGCCCCTCCCGCCCTCTGCCCACATCGGATGCCCAGAGCATCTGTGCAGACATATTAGACCCAGACGAAATTCTCCATCCGAGGTCTTTGGACTGGGCCCCCTCAGACAAGGTTGCCCAATATGTCACCAGCCGGATCCGCCGGCCGCTGGAAGCCACGGCTCGCAACTGCCTTAGGGCGGAGTGCCATCGCCCCTCTCTCGAGGGCAAAGTATCTGCAATCCCCAATATTGATTTGCGTATGGCCACGTTCCTCCAGAAATTCGTAAAAGACCCCAAGAAGGGCATTGACAGGTCGTGACACGCTTGTCAAGACAAGCTCCTACACACCCTAGGTCCGTTCACAAAAATCCTCGACATGGCAGAAGAGGCAAAGTTGTCTGGGTACCTGATCTCTTCGGAGAACCTTTCTTCCTGGGCCCAGCGCGTAGTAGTCTTCCTTGGCAATGCCAACTGCACTATATCTACGGAGCGGCGCAGGTCCCTGCTAATCAAGGGAGACCCTAAACTGGGGGACCTGTCTGACTCAGAAGCGGGCCCAATCGCATAGGGTGGCCTCTTTGGGGAGCCCTTCTTTAAAGAGCTAGGGAGGTTTGTGAACACCTTTACGTCCCTAGATAAGGCACAGTCCTCGATCAAAAAGGTGTTTCACCCTTGAGTTTTCCGAGGGGCCGGACGAGGAAGGGGTCGCTCATCTGGCCACCCTAACCAGCACAGGGGACAAGGCTCCAACCACAGTCAATACCAGGACCAGGCCAGGTTTGGGAACTTTTACCCAACAAGAGGCCGACACGGCCAACATAGAGGTGGCAGAGGCGTTGGCGCCTCTGACTCTACCAGTGAGTGTTCTCCCTCCTTCCCTTCTAAAAGTGGGTGGCCGTCAGGTGCATTTTTTCCAGGCCTGGACTTCCAACACAGGGGGCGCCTGGGTCATGCACACCGTACAAGGGTTCCACATAGAGTTCCACGGGGAACCCTCGCAAGCCCTTACCCTGTGCCCGCTCTCTTTTTTGTCAACAGACACGGCTCTAGTCGACCAGGAGGTCCAGTCTCTCCTGGACAAAGGGGCGATCACGGAAGTCCTGCCCAATCCAAGAGGCTTTCTCAGCAACCTCTTCCTGGTGGACAAGACGGACGGGCACCAGCGGCCCGTCATCAACTTACGCAAATTCAACGAGTGGCTGGTTTACCGCCACTTTAAGATGGAGGGAATCCATCCTCTTCGCAATATCCTCAGGCCCCACGACTGGATGGAGCGCCTCGATTACAAGGACGCCTATCTCACGATCCCCATCTTCCCTCCGCACCAGAGGTTCTTGCAGTTTTCCTGGCGGAACAGGATGTACGAGTTCACCACACTCCCATTCGGCCTTTCCTACGCCCCTTGGTGCTTCACCAAGGTCCTCAGGCCGGTGATAGAACGCCTGCGAGTGTCCGGAATGAGGCTCATTGTGTACCTGGACGGCATCCTGCTGATGGCCCAGTGCCCCAAAACTCTCTCTCGCCAGCTTCAGACAGCGGTCGACCTCCTTCAGAGCCTGGGCTTTGTGGTCAACGAGGCAAAATCCGCTCTGGTTCCAGCCCAGTAGATACATTTTCTCGGTTTCTCGATCGACTCCGTAGAGTCTACTCTCAGCCCTCCGACTCTCAAGATGACGAAGATCAGCCACGAGATTCGGAGAGCTCTCTCTCAGACACAGCTCTCCCTCAGACAGCAAGCCTGTATTGTGGGTCTCCTCTTGGGCTTGATCCAGGCTATATTCTCCGGACCGCTCCATTACAGAGCCCTCCACCACCTCAAGGCCACGCACCTGCGCAGAGGCCTCTCTTACTCACAAAAAGTGAGCCTCTCGGTGGACGCCAAGGAGGAGCTCCAGAGGTGGCTCACCAATATGGAAGCCTGGAACGGGCGAGCAATCTTCCGATCCGCGCCAGATATCATTATAGAATCAGAACCCAGCAGATCCGGCTGGGACGCGAAGTGTGGCGAGTTCACCACAGGAGGTGTGTGGTCACCAGATCCGGCTGGGGCGTGAGGTGTGGCAACTTCACCACGGGAGGTGTGTGGTCACCACAAGAACAACGAGTACATATCAACTGTCTGGAACTCCTAGCGGGCTCATTTGCGATCCAGTGCTGGACCAAGGACTCGATCCGGTTCTGCGTCCTCTTCAAGATGGACAACATTTCGGCAGCCTGATACATCAACCATCTAGGGGGCACGGGATCGAGAGCACTCTCGGACCTGGCGGCGACCTTCTGGCAATACTGCCTGGACCATCAGATCTCCGTCACAGTGGAGTATCTTCCTGGACAACACAACCAGGTGGCAGACTTCCAATCACGCCATTTCAACGACGTGAGTCTCTGGAAGCTGCACCCGGGGGTATTTACAGACCTCCAGAGCATTTTTGGGTCCTTTTTCAGTAGACCTCTTTGTTTCTCACCTGGATCACCAGCTTCCCAGGTTCTTCAGTTGGAGGCCGGATCCTCCTGCAGAGAGAACGGATGCATTCCTGCAGAACTGGCAGGAGGAAGCAGGCAATGCCTTTCCCCCATTCACCATGCTAATGAGGGTCTCAGCCCAGATTTGACGCCAGAGAGCGGAAGTGGTGCTTATCTCGCCAATTTGGAGATCGCAAGTTTGGTTTCCGGTTCATCTGGATCTTTCTTGGGATTTTCCAATCCCTTTCCCCGCTTTCCAACTCTCCTCGTCAATCTGGACAAGGATCCCCACCCATTAATTGGACAAGGCTCCCTAGCCCTGATGGCGGAGTGGATTACTGGGGACGATGGGCTGACAGTACCGTCAAGCACTACTGCTCCACTTGGAGAAGGTGGTATCGTTGGTGTGTGCGACGGGGTCTCTCAATCCCGTGGCAGCAGATGTGACCTCCATTCTGAATTTGTTGGCTAACCTAGCGGAAGAAGGCCTGGCTTATAGAACCTTTAATACCTTCCGTTCTGCCATTTCAGCGGGCCACACCATGGTGGGCGGCTCTCCGGTGTGTGAACATCCCTTGGTCTGCTGCCTCCTTCGAGGCATTCGCCTCTCTCTACCTCCAGAGCCCCAATATTCACAGCTCTGGGACGTTAACCAGGTTTTGACCTTATTTCTGTCCTGGCAGCCGAACAGATTCCTTATCTAGAAAGGAGCTCTCAGCGAAGTTGGCCATGCTTCTTTGCCTCGTCTCTTGTAGACATGTCTCGGACGTCAGGGCCCTGGACTTTTCAGGTAGGATATTCTCACCAATGGGAGTTACCTTCACGATTCGCAGACGCACTAAATGTGGGACGAAAACCATTTCTTATCCCGCTTTCCCAGATTCTCCGAAAGTGTGCGTTGTTGATTGCCTCAAAGCATATGAGGAAATGTCGGAAGAGTTTCACCCTCCAGGAGAGCGTCAGTTGCTTATTGCTCTCAAGAAGCCCCACAAAGCTGTATCTTCCCCCACTATCGCCCGTTGGGTAAGATGAGTGATGTAGGAAGCAGGCACAGATTTAGGTGCCTTCGGAGCTCACTCTACCAGAGGGTCAATGGCCTCTAAAGCATTTACCCTGGCAGCTCGTCTGGAAGACATTCTGAATGCAGCAGACTGGTCTTCAGCTAGTTCATACAAAGACTGCATTACTTCTTGCAAGCTATCACTTGAGTTCAGACATTATTCTTTATTATATCTGATACATCGTCACCAGCCGGGTTGGAATTATCACCGGCAGAGCATTCGTACTAAGACTATCACCACTTGTCTCAAGCCCTGAGGTCGCGGGATAACTCCCATTGGCGACGAAACACGTGTCGGCTAGTTTTCATGTGTTCCATTGAATAATAAAATAGGAATGAATACAGTGGAGACTGAACATTGAGACTTTTTGAAACTTTTAAAACTATCATTTGTTTGACACCTTGTTCACGTGTGCCCAGGACTTACATTGCATTGACATTGTGTAGGGCTTGACCTTACATACATTGAGAGGTTTTAGGGAATTGTCCCCTTTCCTGGTAGCACTGTACACTCAGATTCAGTTCACACTAAACCGCTTATATAGCAGTGCACCTTTTTCCAAGAGTCACTAAAAACCCTTCAGACATTGCTCAATCATAATGGAAAATATCAATTCTATTAAGCACTTGGAGGCGAGGATTATCCCACCCAAGGTACAAGTTCTTTGGTAACCTTCCCACCCTCGTACTGGGGTAAGTAAATTCTTTAGCTTGTTTATGTACACAATACCTGTCAAGCTTTTCTGCGAATGTACCTGTGATTTTTTCCCCTAGAGGTCTAAACCTTAGCCACTGCTGTCGCTTACACCATGCCTTTGCTTTCTACAGGCGACTTTAACAAACAAGATTCGTGAAGCGTCCTTGCTGGCTGACCTCGAACGACGAAAGAGGGGGAATGGACAGTAACAGATGACTATCAGCACCTTTGAGCCCTGTGATTGGTGCAGATGGACGGGACACTCTATCCATGGACTCTTCAAATGGCTGCTATTTAATAAAGTGGAGAAAGAATAGCATAATCCTCGTCTCCGAGTCCGTAATAGAATTGAAACTTTCCGTTACGATAGCTGGGAAATTTTTCATTCAGACCTAGTGGCGATGCCCCACCATCGGATTGGCTGGGGGGTTGATCAGGTCTCCCAATCAATCTCCAGGTAGAAAGTTTGAAGAAAGTTTCTAAGTGGAGGTTTTTCCAGGATGTTAGGAGGAGTATGCTTTGACAGGGCTAATGGTCCCAGGACCTCAGGAACAGCACTGGGAGGGGGGGGGGGGTCAAGACTCACTCCAACAGAAGCCACTAGCAAGATCTAGGGCAGATCCAGGGGGAACTGGCCAGCTGGACTTTCAAGAAAAGTGCTTATTGCAGCTTGCTCTGTCTCTGTAGCTTAACAAGAGGTCAACCAGCTGGCCCTTGAAGTTCACTTCTTTGACCTGTGTGCAAGTTTAAATAGGTGAAGGGTTCACCTCACATTCCTCAACAGAGAGTCTAGTCTTCTTCTGTCTTCCACAGATCCAGGAGTAATCTGACATGGGTGCCCAGGTGTGCCACACATAGGAGTAACAAAAACGTTAGAAAGTTGAAAACACACTATAAAAATGCAACTATAATTTATAAAAATAGAGATTAATTGACTGCACAAAATGAAATCAAAATGACAAAAATTCAATAAGGTGAACGGACATATACATTTTTACATTTTTAGATAAAAATAGCACCAAACAGCATTGAGCACCAACCGTGGTCATCTGGTTGCACTTGACTGTACCTAGCCTCAAGTTAAGGTTGACCACAATGGATCACAGGTCCTTTTCAGAGACCAGGTTGATTCAGTGCAAAGTACTCTCCTAATGTTGACAGCTTTCAGTGAAGCAGGCAGTGCAAACAGTTGATAGAGGAAGCTCTGAGTTGAAGGGGAGGGTGTTTCTCATAGCAAGACGTTTCCAGAAACATGCATGGCCTCCTTTAGAATGAAATAAAAATATTTATATAATAGTGTTCTTGAAGATTAACCGCGTGCCTCTGTATTTTCATGACAGTTGCATAAGAAGACATAAAAAACCTGTGGTAAGATGCATCAAGGTTTCGTGCAATGCAACGCAGCAAGATAACTTGTTCCAGTCCAACGCGACCAGAAATCCCCATTTTGCATTTTGTGCTTTTTAATGCTATTTTCACAAAAAACATGAACATTCAATATCTCCAGTTCTACTAATTGTATTTATTTTGATTTGTTCTTGTTTTATTTATTAAAAGTTACTCTATTCTTCTAAATCTGTTGTGGGCTCCTTTTGTGGTGTGTGTTCACTGTTTTACTGTTTGAAGTGTTGCACAAATACTTTACACATTGCCTCTGGGTTAAACCTGACTGTTCTGTTCCAAGCTACCAAGGGGTTGAGCGCAAGTTAATTTGGGTTTTACTTGCACCTTACCCTGACAAGAATTGTGGTTGTCGCTTGACCAGGGCTTACACACCTGTCAACCAACAACCTAAGTTCTTACAGTCAAGTGAGTGTTTGCTTTAGGAACAGAGAGGGGGATACATTTTTACCGTGTGTAACATTGGAGTTATCTGCAACAGGTGAGGGTACATAGTTGAGAGGACAGGCTTCTCAATCTGGGTGAGGCATAGACAGGATTTGGGTTGTCTTCTAGGAGGAGGTTTAGCCAGCTTAATCCTGGAGAATTCTTTCACCAAACTACTCTCATCTGTTGGTTGTAGACTTGACCCTTTTTGCAGGGTCATCCCTGAACATTTTGCCTTCCTCCTGATATTTTTTCTGACCTGGTGTTGGTGGTTTTAGGACTCTGTGCACTTTATCACTGCTGTCCAGTGTAAAGTGCATGTGCTCTCTATGGTAAAACATGGTAAGATTGGTCTACACCTGTTCGGGGTACTTAATTTACCTAGCATTCCCTTGTAAAGTGGTATCTCAGATACCCAGGGCCAGAAAATTAAATGCTACTGGTGGGCTTGCAGCGATGATTTAGCCACCCACTAAAGTAGCCTTTCCAACCTGTCTCAGGCCTCTGCCATTGCAGGGTCTGACTGCACAGCTTACTGCTGCTGTGACATGGCACATAAAGTGGGTGCCATGTCTGTGACTCCCCTTTTACTACATATCAGTCACTCCTAAGGTAGGCCCTAGCTAGCCCTATGGGCAAGGTGCATTGTAGGTAAAAAGTAAGACATGTGCCTTAACTGTGTGGCATGTCCTGGTAGTGACAAACAGCCATTTTGGTTTCTCACTACTGTGAGGCTGACCTCTCATAGGAACGCATTGGGGATTCCCTGATAAATGTTTCCATGGTAATTCCTGATCTGAGAGGACTTGAGTGGTCAAGTTTGGTATGTTTAGAATTGTGGTAATAAGTGCTGCGCAACGGAGTTCGCAGATTTATTATCACTTTTTTAGAAATGCCACTTTTAGAAGTGGACATTTCTGTGTGCTATGTGTGTTTGTGCCTGCCTGGTGTGTATTGCATGTCTGGCTCTGGAGTGACAGGGCCTGGGTGAGTCAGCACTAGGCTAAATAGGCCAATCTGCATTTGGAGTAGTGGGAGGAGTAGCGCCTGGGACTGAATGGGACTGTGCCCGCCTTCGACAATGCTGGTTCCGCCCCCTGCAGTGTGTCTTGGGCCAGAGCCCACACTGACAAAGGGGGTGGTAGTGTACCTTTAGAGAAAGGTGTGAGTACCCCCAGAACTGGTTTGGACCAAGCGCAGAGCCCTGGACCAGGGGGAGAACAAAGACATAAGGGGTATAAGTATTGGGGCGGTGACCCCCATGAAAAGGTGCTGTGCTTGCTTACGTGGAACAGGAGAAGACACTGCGCTGGCAGGGATCTGCCACTGAGACCTTGCCTGGGGAGCTGCTTGCTAGAGGGAATGCGTCTCTGCCCAGGGACCATGTGCGCTGGCCTGCTGCCTGTACTCTCCAACTGAGAGCCCAGCGCGAGAGGAGCACTGCCAGCTCCCTGCTTCAGGTCTCCTTGGTGGAGACAGACCGAGCATTTTTGGTACTAAGATGGTTGCTGGCCAAAGCGTGCTGGAACGCTGTTTGCGTGGGCTCTCCCTGGCTCTCACAACCAGGAGAGAGATCTTGGGGGTGGCTGTGCAGCTGGGGCTCTGCTACATGGCCCCAAGCTAACTGAGCCCAAGGAAGGGGGCTCCTATTGTGTGGGCAACAGGCGCCGCCATGCCATCGCAGAGAAGCTGCAAACACCAAAACAGCCGACCACGGGCTGAGCTCCTGTGTGGAAAGGGAGAGGCCGGAAATCAGTCGCCCGATGCCTGGCCAGGGGCGAGGCTGAGGCAAGAAGGAACCAAGTGGAAGACAGGCAGTGGGAAGCCCAATCGTAGGGAGAGGCTCTGCCCAGGAAGCAGAGAACCCCGCGTGTTGCTGCAGGAGAGCGAGACCAGTGTTTGAGAATAGACAGAGCCTCTGGAGGCTCCATGTGCCTCCCAGGGCATCGGCAGCACAGAGAGTCGTCGCTTGGGGGCCCTGCGGCCTGGTGGAAAGCCTGCAGCAGTTAAGGCTTCAGAAACTACTGGGAGCCCAAAGTCAGACGGAGAACGCCTGGTGGTGGGTGGGGCTCCCGTAAAGCCGAGGAGAGCCCCACATGTGCCCCCCTAAGCCTCGTCGTGAGCATGGTAGAAGAGAAGGTGGGCGAGGCTGAGACCGGAAAAGTCTAGAGGGTCCCCGGTGAGTAGGGCAGTTGGGAAGCCCTAGTGACACTCTCTTGGCCTTATCCCAGTTGCGCAGCATGGTTGCGGGCAACGGCGTGCTCTTCTCAAGTACAAGAGGCCATCCACCATTGGAGGAAGGAGGGTAAGTTGCACCCCACCCCTTGTGCATTACGCACTTTGTTTTTGCTAAATCGCTAGCCAGGAGGGGCCAGGTGGTAGACCCCGTGTGAGGGGGGAACACCGAGCTGGGGAACCCTGACCAGGGGGGCATTGTGGTGATCTCGGAGAACCGAGGTATGCCTTGACAGAGGCCCCCGAGTTCAGGAGTAGTAAGGTACCTCCCTAATAATACCGCATCGCAATGCAGGGGTTGGGACAGGGAATACGCCCTCTCGTTGAATCAGGGCTCCCCTCAGTTATGGGCCTGATGTACTGAGGCTATGTGCACGTTGATAATGCTGGAAGGTGCACTGCTGCTGATTATGTGTCTGCCATGGTGTACAAGGTTACTGTCTCTATGCTGCTATAATGTGTGACATCAGGTGCAGTTATGTCTGTACCTTAGAGGGGCATGATGGGTGATGCTATGGTGTACTGCTAATTAGGATGTTGCCTAAATGCTAAGTGTACCGTTACCAGTAGTTGCTGGTTGTTCTCACTAATTGTGATGGTCATGCCTAAAAGGGGCCTTATATAATTATGATGTTCATGCTCAGGGTTTATGCTTAATAAGTTCTGCATATGATAAGTGCTGTGTTGCCAGTGGTTACTGTTTTGTTTATTTTTACTACTTGTGTGTTCTAATGGTTCTGACAGTGGCCTGATTGGCCCTGTCCTGTATATAATCCCCTGTACAGTACTACCTAAGTGCCAGTTGGCACAGTGTATATTTGTGATAATGATCTAATGTGTTTACGAGTAATACAAAAGCTATTTTTTATAGATAACCTTGTTTGGAGTTTCTTTTGTGGTGTGCCTAGTGTGTCGCTGCGGTGTGTGTGTGTGTGTGTTGCACAAACACTTTACACATTGCCTCTGGGATAAGCATGACTGCTCGTGCCAAGCTACCAAGGGAATGAGCAGGGGTTATTTTCAGCGTGTAACTCCCTTGCCCTGACTAGAATGGTGGTTTCTGCCTGGCTTAGGCGCAAGCCCTAGCCAACCAGAAATCCAATTTCAAACAGTTGGCATTTCTTATGTCCTCGCTAGTGCATGCCTCCTCCCCCAATGCATTGACAGAGTCTTTCAGTTGCTGCCACAAGACTGCCTTCTGTTTTCCACTGTGGATGGACGAAGGCAGCCCATTTAATTTTTGGTAGTGCTTTACAACATATTTTACTACAAGGCTACCTCCTCTTCAGTACAATTTCACTTCCTCTTCAGTCTTGATGACTGCATCCTGGATGAAGAGTGGTGTTTCTAGTGGCAGCATGTATAGGAAATCTAAAAGGATAAGGTTAGAGCCCTGGGTGCAGCCTGGAACACAGTTCGTCCCAACACAGTCTAGAGAAGCCAACAGATGGATGCCAATATCTCCAGGTAATTCACTCAAGTTCAAACTTCCTACGCAGTTTCAAGAAAAAACCATGTAGCAAATAAGCATCTTAGCTAGACCTCTAAACATACTTGACACACTTATGATACATCTGCTTACTACGGGTTACAAGCACCAGACTCCAGCGTGCGATTGAATTCTCTAAGCCAAAATGAGAATGTAGCAAACTCATGTGGCACATAACACAGTATCAATAGTTGACTAAATATAAAAAATACCATATAATAAAACAAGACAATGTTTTAAACCGCGCAGGATGAACCTATGTAATTTGCTGAGGTTATCACTGGTCATGCATGCCCCATTTCTAGAAGATGATCATTATGCGATAGAGCTGCCTGATAAAGAACAAGCGTTTGACTCTGTCATGGGAATTTCTGTGGAAGGTCCTGCCGAAGGTCAAAGTAGGGGAACAGTACAAAAAATGGGTACAGTTGTTATATAGTGTCCCGGTGGCAAGAGTGTGAGTGGGTGGGAGTGGGTGGATGGTGTCACATCACTTTTCATATCGGGGAAACCAGACAGGTCTGCCCATTGTCACCCCTGCTTTTCACACTCACAATGGAGCCCCTGTCATGCCGGTCCACTTTGCTGTACAGGGGTAGGGAAAGTGGATTGGGGAGACCACACATGTGGTCTCCTTATATGCTGACAAAGCCTTGGTCTATCTACACCAGCTGATGCACTCAGTCCCCATCATGCCAGCTGTCCTCTCCAAGTGTTAGGGTTATGTGTTAACTGTGCTAAATCTAACTTGTTGCCATTGTGGGAATTAACTGGGAAGCTGGTGCAGGATCTGCCTTATTAGGGCCTTTATGGGAGATGACAGTTGTCTGGTACCTTGGGATCAGAATCGCTCATAGGGCAGTGGCGTTTGAGTCTTTAAATATAAGTAGGATGCTGGAGGGGTTAAAACCACAGTGAAGTTTTGGAACACTCTCTGGTTGTCCTTGATGGGCAACCTGGTGTTGGTAAAAAAAGATTGTACTGCCCATGTGTATGTTTTTCAGGGGGCCATGTTTGAGATCCCTAGGAAATACTTTGTCGACAAATTGATTGTAGATCTCCTGTGGGTTTCGGGGAGAAAGAGGTTTATTTTGGCCACTTTCAAGTTCCCTTGGAGGAAGGGGGGGGCTTGAATTAGCTTGTCTGGATCTTTACTATCTTGCTGCTCCATTGCAACTTGCGGACCATTGCTTTGAAGAGGGAGAGAATTGGGAGTGGAGATGGCTCAGTGGTACCTGTGATGGTGTTCCTTTGCCTGAGCTTGTGATGATGTGGACAGGGTTGCTGGCCTCAATCCTGTGTGTGGTCAGACAAGCGCTGAGAGTGTGGGAGAAGCCGGTCGGACTTGTATTGCGTAGGGACCCTTATGCACCAGTTTTGTGCATTTGAACTTTGCACCCATTTGAGCTTATTGTGCGGATGATGACCATAGATAGGTGGTGAGTCGTCAGGTTTGAATTCTTGCAAGATGTATACGGATGACAGATTCTTTAGTATGGCAGATGCTGCAGAATCATTTGCCCTGGGGACTGGCCAGTTTTTGCAGTTTTCTAAGATTGCAGTGGCAGGACTTCATTCCTGGAGGTCCCTCAAGAATCTCAGACTTTGGGTACACCACTGAATATGGCTGGAGGACAGAGGCTGGTCTCGCATATCTATAGAGCACTGCAAGAGGCTATGCCTCTGAACGACTTGCCGGTACACACCAGTAGGCTTGAGTTACTCAGGCTCCCTTTTTTGCTAAAGAGTGGAAGGGAGTTCATGAAGGGCTGAAGGGGACCTCTACAAATGTGAGGTTTAAGCTGATACAGTATAATGTAGTGCGTCAGGTGTACAAATACGCTGCTTGTTATTAACCTGGCCCAATCGCCCTCCAGTCCCTGATAAAACAGGCAGGGAGCTGACTTTCTGCACATGCTTTGGGGTGTCACGAGTTAGATGCTTTCTGGAAGACAGATTTGAAGATGCTGAATGCAGTGAACCTGGGTGGTCCATTCCCAGAGAAATTGGCCAGTGCCTGACGAACTGATCCAATTTCGAAAGAAAAAGCTTAAAAGGAAATTTCTCCTCTTGGGTCTGGTACACGCTAAGCATAGAATAGCCATTAGGTGGTTGTCTCCTGTGGTACCGAAAGTGCCTGATTGGCAGAGAGTTATGACTGAATGGACAGTGGCCGAGGAAAGCCATATGCGAAAAGAACACAGATAATAAACATTCCGATGACCTGAAGACCTGAGTTGCTATGCTTGCCGAACTAATGGAACCCTCAGATGCCCTGTAACCATGAGCTGTGGGTTAGTAGTGAGGGGGAGAGGATGCATTTGTTTGACAGTGGACCGGTGATTGGAGAGCGCCATTTCTACTTATGATATTGTGGAGCCTTACAATTGAATATATTTTTGCAATGTGCCATTTTCAATGTGCAATATATATATTGCATAGGTGCTTTCTCGTAGAGCATAATGGAGTGGGAGGATGGGAGGGTTGTTATGGGTTTTTGTATGTAATAATGCCTTTTTTTGTATGCCAAACTTGTTATGTTTTAAATGGCAATAAAAAATGGATACTTAAAAAAAAGGTAACAATGTAACTAGTACAGTAGGCAATGACTTGTTGACTCTGCAGGCCCCTTAACTTTTTTTTTTTTTTAAAGAATTTTTATTGAACAGAGCATTAGGTTCAAGAAATACATAGTATACTAAAAATCATTTTCATTAAAATTAAAACCAGTTTCTACAAAAAATCTCGAAATGACAGCCTCGCAATACTTAATAAAGAATGACACAGAACTAAAAGTATAGCAGCTAATTATGTACTTATTCACAAAGCAAAGTGCAAATTTATCCTAAAACACAGCAGCAAAGAGGAAAATTCCTAATACATCTAAAGTGCAAATGCCGATAAAGTGCTAGTGCCATCTTCTCGCCTAAAAAAAACAAAAAACAAACAAGGATTTGTGGCTATTGCAGTTCCTCACATCATTGACCGAATACATTCTATAAAGTGCTAAAACTATTAAAGTGCAGGTGCTGCTAAAGTGCAATAAGAGAAAGTGCTGATGCATTTTAGTAAAAAGCTGCTACATTAATTTACCAACCCTGGTTCTATGATCTCTCTTTAAATTTTTCCATTTTTTTTTTCAAATATTTTAGTAGCTCCTACACTCCTAGCGTATGCTTCCTCGAATTTTCGGGTTCTTTTCATTTTATTGAACCATTTCAGATGAGAAGGTGCTTCACTGGATTTCCAATTCTGCAGAATTAGGGAGTGAGCCACCATACACGAAATAAATACAAAGGCTTTTTTGGGTTCGGATAGTATCTTGTCATCTCTACTGATACCAAACAAGGCAGCTTCGGCCTCGAGCAAAATATTCTTACCGATTGCTTGCCCAATATCCAAAAAAACTGCCTCCCAAAAAAGCCTAAGTCCTGACCATGCAAAAAAAGTATGGTGCCACCCACCCTCCCCATCTATTTGGCAGCGAAAGCACCTATTTTCTGCACCTAGAAATCTTTTATGTAAAGCTGCCAGAGTTGAATAGGAGAGCCATCGCAATAGGAAGGCCATCCTTTTAAAATTTACGGCGCGCAGGGATTTACTTCCTAGATGGCACATAGATTCCCATTCCTTCCCATCCAGCCTACATCCGGTCTCCCGAGTTATTTTTACCAGGTGAATCTCTATCACAGAAGCCTGTCCCTGCTTATGTAGCAGCCTATACCAGTTTCCCACCCCTTTAATATTGGCCCCGTAAAGGGCTACCACATATTGATTAGGGGTGTCCAAAATACCGCTGGTATTTGTTAGCAGATGGACAATGCGTAAATATTCAAAAAAGGTCGGCTTACGATGGTCTTCCGCCCGTGCCGTTACTTCTTGCCAGGAGATCGGCCTATTTTGAACTATAAAATGTCTTAACTCGGAGAGTGCACAGCCTTCCCAAGTACTTATATGCCTTAATTGCATCTGGAGGCCGAGACTCACACTTTCTCTTAATTTTAAATACTGGAGACCAGATGAACCCGTCTTTTTAAAAAAGGACTGGAGTCTAAAAAAAGAATCTTTTTAAGGTTTGTAACATGTCTTTTTTGGAAGTTTGGAAGTTTTTAAAAACACTCGGGTTAGTGATCCGATTTCTTGTGTCATTATATCTATAAAAAAGCTGTCGCTAGTAAAATTGGATCCTATCAAGCCAGACACTAAATCTAAAGAGGCGGGCTCATAATAAGTTCATAGATGAGGCAGCGCTAAACCCCCTTGTACTATTGGTAATTGGACCATGTTCAGTTTAACTCTCTGAGCTTTCTTACCCCAAATGAATTCCCTAAATAGAGTATCCATTTCATTAAAGTATGACTGATTTATTTTAATCGGGACATTAGAAAAGAGAAAAATAAGCAGCGGGAGTATGGACATTTTAATCAATGTAACTCTACCCACCATCGATAGGGGGAGTAATGTCCATTGTTCCAGCAGCTTCTTAATCTTGCCCTTCATTTTTAAATAGTTCAGCTCGAATAACTGATGATTCTGATTAGATACATATATCCCGAGGTATCTAATAGGATTGTTTTTTGTTGCTTGTGTCTTTAGACAGGATGGAAAATAATTCAAATCAGCATTAAGGGCGAGAACCTCGGTTTTATTGGCATTTATTTTGTACCTGCCTATTTGCTCAAACTCCGAGAATTCCCTCAGAGCTGTTTCGAGGTTCTCTTTATCGGGAATCAAGTATAAAATAATGTCATCAGCGAAGAGTTTTAATTTAGCCATACCAGGTATCGGGGTTGGATAGCAGCATTATTTGGTATCTTTAAAACCAGAGGTTCTATAAAAAAGGTAAAAAGTAATGGCGAAAGCGGGCAGCCCTGCCTTGTTCCACGGTTTATATTTATGGTTCCTGCACAGTTTGAGTTAATTATGACCTGGGCAGTAGCCCCCTGGTAGATGTTACGTAGCATATTAACAACCTGTGCAGGAAACCCGAACCGCCCCAAAGTGAAAAACAAGGTTTTCCAATTCACAAGATCAAAGGCTTTCTCCACATCGACCATTACAATACTAGCCGGGATAGAATTTGTAGTGAAATAATCCAGCGCATGTATTAAAAACTGGGTGTTGGCCGCCATTGATCTACCGGCTATGAAGCCGGTTTGATCTCTATGCATTATTTCTTGGGCGGCAAATAAAAAACGTTCTGCCCATACCTTCATCAAGATTTTATAATCAGAATTCAACAGACTAATGGGCCTATGTGAATTAACATCTTCCGGGTTTTTATCTTTTTTAACAAAAGAAACAATTATTGCTTCTTTAAAGACATCTGGGACTGCACCACCCCTTTTAACAAAGTTAAATACATTTTTCAATGGAGTAGCAAGTTCTTTTAAGAATACCTTATAAAACTTGATGGGAAAGCCGTCCTGCCCACAAGCTTTTGCCCCGGCTGTTAATTTAATAGCTGCTGAGATTTCGGTAGCTTCCACTTCCCTTACCAATTCACCAATCCGGTTATCTGATAGTTTGGGGACATTCATATTTTTAAAATATTCCTGGATTTGCTCCTCCTCCACTAAATACTCAGTAGAGTACAGCTGGTGAAAATGGTCCACAAAAGTCTGTGAAATATCACTACTGTTAACTATTTCTTGACCAGTCCGGGGGCCTCCCTCCCAAAATGGAAGCTCTTCATTTAGTGTGATTTCAGTGTTTACAGTGGTATTCATTTACTATTAAAATGTAGTATTCATTTAGTATGCATGAAGACTAAGTAGTATGCCCACAAGCCGAAATATGCAAATGAGGAATACTAGTTCTACTCAACTTCCCTTCAAATACATGATGAACACTTCAATTGACTGCTAAAAGAAGACTAGTAGTATTCCAGAAGAATAGTATTTGAAGCTTAGTAGTATTCGGATAGGGTTTATTTGCAGCTCTTGTGCTATTTCAAGAGCAAAATGAAGGCTAGTCGCATTGATAGTGACCACTGTTTGAAGACTAGTGGTATTCTTTCTGAGCAATACCTGAATACTAACGGCAATGATTGTGAAGACTCAAGTAAGACTAGCAGAATTTAAAGTGAATGTTAATTGAACACTAGTCACATTCACTCCGATTAATTTATAGTAATGTGATTGATTTAATTGCTTGCACAGGGCTTCTTTTAATGATGCCTTATGGGCAGTGGTGGGGGTTCTTGTGCAGTACACACAGGACTTTGCTTTTGGAAAGTATCCTTTCAACACTTCAATGGATAAAAAAAGAAGAAATGCGCCAAGGTTAACTAGTTCAATATATAAAATACATCCAAACATACCTCTGCAAGCAGAAACCTTCTCTTCATTCAAGCCTCTATCCTTTGAATGCTTTCTTTTACCAATTCCTTTGCTGTGTGCCAATTCCGGTTTGTTGAATACCATAGATATGACTTTCCCTCTCTCTGTCTCCCTCTCCCTCCCTCTGTCTGTCTTTATGTCTCCCTCCCTCCGTCCGTCAGTCTCCCTCCCTCCCTCCGTCCGTCAGTCTCCCTCCCTCCGTCCGTCTGTCAGTCTCCCTCCCTCCGTCCGTCTGTCAGTCTTCCTCCCTCCATCCGTCTGTCAGTATCCCTCCCTCCGTCTGTCTGCCTCCGTCCGTCTGTCAGTCTCCCTCCCTCTGTCAGTCTCCCTCCCTCTGTCAGTCTCCCTCCCTCTGTCAGTCCGTCTGTCTCCCTCCCTCTGTCAGTCCATCTGTCTCCCTCCCTCTGTCAGTCTCCCTCCCTCTGTCAGTGTCCCTCCCTCCCTCTGTCAGTCTCCCTCCCTCCCTCTGTCTCCCCCCTCTGTCTCCCCCCCTCTGTCTCCCACCCTCTGTCTCCCTCCCTCTGTCAGTCTCCCTCCCTCTGTCAGTCTGTCTCCCACCCTCTGTCTCCCACCCTCTGTCTCCCTCCCTCTGTCTCCCACCCTCTGTCTCCCACCCTCTGTCTGTCACCCTCTGTCTGTCACCCTCTGTCTGTCACCCTCTGTCTGTCACCCTCTGTCGACAATTCATTGAGCACTTTTGGCCAGCTGTCATGTTGTATTTCTTTTTTGATGAAGGAAATACTTTTAATGTATCAAATGGTTTTCCTAATTTTCACACTCTATTTCAGTTTTATTTTGAATTTCTCCATATTCTTTTTTCACACTTTCATTTTAGTTTGTAAAATATTATATTAAAAACATAGCAAAGGCGGGCACTCCAGCATAAAGTTAAAGTGTTTAAAGCAGCCCTTAATTTCCGAGTAGTGAATTTGCTTCCAAATTGAGAATTACAGTGGACTTCACATGGCAGTGGTGTTTTCAGGGGCGAATATCGCTGTGCCACATCTGCAGAATGGTTTGCCTTGGAAAATGCACAAAATAAGTGAATGAAAAGTTTAACTTGTGTGATGTTATTCCCCATTCCATCAAACATTTCTAATGGTCTTTTGGTAATTATGCATTCTGGTTTTACCAATACTCACCTCTGTCTATATTTCCAAGTGTAAAATTGCGCACTGGATTACCAATGAATTAATTTGTATAGAGGGCCGAACTGTTTCTCACAAATTAGAATATTGGAATGTTGAGAGCTCCATTAAGACATCCGTCGCTACAAACATTGGCATAGCACTGTTGCTCTCAACTTTTCAATGTCCTAATCTACACCCTCTGACTAACTCTTTCCCCTGTCTCTCTCCAGCCTATGTGGGCTATGCAAGGGAAAGAGAGAGGCAGAGGTTCTGGACAAGGGCACACAGTGAGTCATCTGTCCTCCAGTAGTTCAGTGTCACAGGAGCAGTGGAAGGAGAGGCAGGGTCCTAGTAGTGCTTTTGGCGCACAGTGGCTTTCCACATCTGAGACTAGGGTCTGATTTACAACTTATGAGTGTTTTGCTTTTGCTACTTTGTCGGTTAGTCAGAAATGCCACATTTATTGGAATGTGGGTGTATTGAGGTTTGCGGCCAGAAGACTTTGCCAGTTCTAGGGTGACTGAGATGCCTATTGCCCAATGAGCAGTATTTCCCAGCAGTGGGTGCTGTTGAGAACTATAATTGTTGACTACAGTGTGCACATGATTCACGCTGGGCGATTGGTAGGAGGTCAGACCAATATCATGTTTGATGCTAGTGTGTGACATGCCATGTGCTGTCTTGAGTGTGATAAGGCCGGCTTTGTGGCATATTTGTTCGGTGTTGAATATGTGTGAAGAGTCCTATTTTATTGTTTTGGAAGTTTGTGTATGTTATTTCTTAGTGTTTATTATTGTAGTGAGCCACGCCCTAAGTGCAATGTGCATTTCTGCGATGCTACATAACATAACATGTGTATTTGTAAAGAGCACGTTCACCCAAGGGTATCTTGGCGCTGAATAACAAATGTTTATTGTTACCAAACTCAATGGTACTCATTTTATCAAACTCAGTAGGATGAAAGGCTGAGTGGACCCATTGGGATTTGAACCTGTGACCATGAGGTTGAACACAGGCCCCTACAGTGGAAACATTAGCCCACTAAGCTACCAGACTAACGTTTTCAGTTAGAAAAGTGTGTTAATCGCCACGTGCGCTGTAGCATCCTTTACTGTTGGTGGCAGGATTTGGGGTTTTCTTGGCTGGTTATAGACACCTTCACAGCATAAGCGTGTCCAGATGGGTAGCTGTGCATGTGTGTCTTTACACCAAAATAGATTTATCATAGAAGGCCCAGCATATCAGCTTGTTTCATGAGCAGGACCTCTGCAGCCTTCTAAAACCATAAACATGTTCTACCATCGTAGATTTACTCCAAAGGCATGAAAAAATAATGGAACAGCATGAAATGGTGACTTACAGCATGCACATAAAATTTAAACGTAGAGAGACTGCCAAATGGTGTACATTTACGTCAGCCTTAACACTCTGGCCCGCCCTTCTCCTCAGCTCCCGCATCTCTCTCGGTGCTGCTGATGAAGAGACTTTGGGAAACCGGGCTATGAAGCTACATTATATTGTGTTTTAAAATGTTAAACCGGAAGTGTTACTTGTTGAAGTTTTGAATGCCTTCTCCTCTCTCTTTTTCTGCTTTCTCTATAAGAAATATCTCTATTTTCTCCATTTCTGACATTTGATTATAAAACTGGACTTGTTTATTGATGCACTGGCAGTGAAGGATGTCTCAAAAGTGTCTTTTTCCTATACACTTCTAGATTGTCACACATTTATCTCAAGTAGTACTGTGACTACTGCTTGAGCCTGTTCTGGAGAACATTTTGATGCCTTTCACAATGCAGGAAAAACATCGTGAAACTGTGTCTGAGACCGCCAGCAAGCAGTTGTCTGAAAATCACTGTGGGATAAAAGCAGATTACAATAATACCTCGGAACTCTTTAGTTGGGCGTGGAAAAACCGAAGGGAACGATTTGCCTTCGAAGAGTTGCTGTGTGCTATTAGGGAAAACAAAGCAAACGGGAGACTCATTACCTACCCTACGTCAAACCCTTCCACCAACTATGTGCCCTTCATTGCCAAAAAGAGGAAGTGGAAGACGGGGGCTTTCCCATACTGCAAAGTCCGGAATCATCACTCGTCAGCCAGAAACCTTTTTTCCAAACAAGCTGGCTGTGGTAAAGGCTACCCTAAACCCTAAAACCCTACACTACACAAACACCACAACACTACCCAAAACCCTAAAACACTACCCCCAGCATGACCCCCCCTGACCCCCCCCGACCCCCAGTCTGGTCCCCACACTCAAACACTACCCTGCACGACCTCCCAGCACTACCCTAAACCCTAAAACACTACCCTACACTACACAAACACCACAAAACTACCCTAAACCCTAAAACACTACCCCAGCACTTCCCTAAAACACTACCCTACACTGCACAAACACCACAACACTATCATAAACCCTAAAACACTACCCCCAGCACAACCCTTCCCTGACCCCGAGTCCGGTCCATACACTCAAACTACCCTGCACGACCCCCCAGCACTACCCTAAACCCTAAAACACTACCCTACATTACACAAACACCACAACACTACCCTAAACCTTAAAACACTACCCCCAGCACAACCCCCCCGACCTCCAGTCCGGTCCCTACACTCAAACACTACCCTGCACGACCCCCCAGCACTACCCTAAACCCTAAAACACTACCCTACACTACCCTACACTACCCTACACTACACAAACACCACAACACTACCCTAAACCCTAAAACACTACCCCCAGCACGACCCCCCGACCCCCAGTCCGGTCCCTACACTTAAATACTACCCTGCATGATCCCCCAGCACTACCCTAAACCCTAAAACACTACCCTACACTACACAAACACCACAGCACTACCCCAAACCCTAAAACACTACCCCCAGCACGACCCCCCGACCCCCAGTCCGGTCCCCACACTCAAACACTACACTGCACCACCCCCCAGCACTACCCTAAACCCTAAAACACTACCCTAAACTACACAAACACCACAACGCTACCATAAACCCTAAAACACTACCCCCAGCACATCCGCCCAACCCACAGTCTGGTCCCTACACTCAACCACTACCCTGCACGACCCCCCAGCACTACCCTAAACCCTAAAACACTACCCCATACTACACAAACACCACAACACTATCCTAAACCCTAAAACACTACCCCCAGCACAACCCTTCCCTGACCCCCAGTCCGGTCCATACACTCAAACTACCCTGCACGACCCCCCAGCATTACCCTAAACCATAAAAAACTACCCTACATTACACAAACACCACAACACTACCCTAAACCTTAAAACACTACCCCCAGCACAACCCCCCCGACCTCCAGTCCGGTCCCTACACTCAAACACTACCCTGCACGACCCCCCCAGCACTACCCTAAACCCTAAAACACTACCCTACACTACCCTACACTACACAAACACCAAAGCACTACCCTAAACCCTAAAACACTACCCCCAGCACGACCCCCAGTCCAGTCCCTACACTCAAATACTACCCTGCATGATCCCCCAGCACTACCCTAAACCCTAAAACACTACCCTACACTACACAAACACCACAACACTACCCTAAACCTTAAAACACTACCCCCAGCACGACCCGACCCCCGGTCTGGTCCCTACACTCAAACACTACCCTGCATGACCCCCAGCACTACAATAAACCCTAAAACACTACCCTACTCTACACAAACACCACAACACTACCCTAAACCCTAAAACACTACCCCCAGCACGACCCTCCCCAGACCTCCAGTCCGGTCCCCACACTCAAACACTGCACTCTACAACCCCCGAGCACTGCCCTAAAACCTAAAACACTACCATACACTACACAAACACCACAACACTACCCTAAACCCTAAAACACTACCCCCAGCATGACCTTCCCCCGACCCCCACCCCGGTCTCTACACTCAATCACTACCCTGCACGATCCCCCAGCACTACCCTAAACCCTAAAACAATACCCTACACTACAAAAACACCACAACACTACCCTAAACCCTAAAACACTACCCCCAGCACGACCCTCCCCAGACCTCCAGTCCGGTCCCCACATTCAAACACTACACTGCACGACCCCCGAGCACTACCCTAAAACCTAAAATTCTACCCTACACTACAGAAACACCACAACACTACCCTAAACCCTAAAACACTACCCCCAGCACGACCTTTCCCGACCCCCAGTCTGGTCCCTACACTCAATCACTATCCTGCACGATACCCCAGCACTACCCTAAACCCTAAAACACTACCCTACACTACACAAACACCACAACACTACCCTTAACCCTAAAACACTACCCTACACTACACAAACACCACAATAGTATAATAAATAAGGCACCGATCTACCATTCAGCATGCAGCTTGAATGGAATGTTAATAGTAGTCTGGGTAAAGTCCAGTAGTATTCAAATTGTTTGTATTCACTAAATGTTCTGCATTGTAAATGAAGACTATGCCATTACAAATAAGTATTTGCTTAGTATTCTGTTAGTGTTCAAGAAGTACCACTCACATATCAGTAGTCTTCATGCACTAGCCTTCCCAAAAAGAACACTATTGAATACTAAAATTGGCATAAAATAGTCTTCGAATGCTATAAAAAGACAGGTTAACCACTAAATGTAGTATTCAACTTCGGTAAGGGAAAATTCTAGTTATTGTAGCTTACAGTAGCGGTCCGTGGAGGGAGTTCCGTGGGGCAGTGAGGCGGGACGGGGGAGGGGCAGTGTGGGGGAATGTAAACACCGGAATATGGCTGAACGGAGGTAAGTACACATTTAAATAAATAAAACGAATTTCGTTGCGCGTGCTGCATCGCATTTTGCGATGTAGCGCGCACAAAGGAATTTGTTTTATTTATTTAAATGTGTACTTACCTCCGTTCATCCATATTCCAGTGTTTACATTCCCCCACACTGCCCCTCCCCCGCCCCGCCTCACCACCCCACGGAACTCCCTACACAGACCGCTCCTGGTAGCTTATTCTTGTTTTTTCCTTGTGGAATTTGCCAAAAATTTGCCAATTAACTGGCTTTCTTCATAGACACTCTGTTGGAATATTCGTGAGTTGCAAACCTTTTCTAAAACAAAAAAATCCCTCAACGCTGTTCTTACCTGCTCATATTTGTTAGGAAGAAGCTGAAGGTGGAGAGCGTATTCCCGATCTACTTCAGTTTGCAATTGGGCTATCTTAGTCCTCCGGGTATTGGACTGGGCGGCCGTATAGACTATTATCTGTCCTCGTGCTGCTGCCTTGAACCCCACCCCACACTGAAAAGGGGGCAGACGTATTTTCATTAATCTTGAAATATTCCAGAATACACTTTCTAAATCTTTGAACCCAATCCTCATTTTGCAAAAGGAGATGATCCAGCTGCCACCTGGGACGTTCCCTTCTTCTTCCCCCAAGCACCATTTATATCCCAACGTAAGCAAGGTCTGAAAAAGGATTACAGCCTATGCCAGCATCTTGAATCTGAAGGGATCTGGAGGTAAGAAAAAATCTATTCGAGATGCCGTCCGAAAACGGTGTGAATAGCAGGTGTAGAATTCCTTATCAAGATTGACTTTCCACCATGGGTCCACCAATTGATATTCTTGTATAATGGTTCCCAATATTTTTTTTGTATTTGGTTTTAGTTGTTTTTTATTTTTATTCGAAGTATCTTTACTTATGTCCTGTATGAAATTAAAGTCCCCACCAAATACCACCTGCCCGGGAGATCCGATCAATAAATCATTAATTTGAGTCAAGGGTGCAATGTCATCTGAGACTGGACCATAGTAATTTATCAAATTTAACGTTTACCCCTGTAACTTGGCTACTACCCATAACCACCTCCCATGTATATCCCTATGTAATTGAATGAATTCCCAGGGAAGTTTACTAGAGAAGTAGATTGCTACTCCTCTGACCGCAATTCCTGAAGAGATGCAAAAAAAACTTTAAAAAAAATCTTAGGTATAAAAAGTTTTGGAAAATTAGATTTCAAGTGTGTCTCCTGTAAAAACAAAACTTGGGGATTTAATGAAGATAACCATCTAAGAAGAGCGCCATATTTCTTTTTATTTAGTTTTCTATTAGTGTTGACTGATAGGATCTTGCACTTACTGGTTTCGATGATAAACTTTTTCTTGTGCTTTTCCTAAACTTTCAGAACTTTCTGCTCGTGCTTTTTTTCCTGCTATGCCGCCCTTCCTGCCCCAAAAAGAAACCCATCCCTTGAAATGTGGGGAAAACCCTACCACCCATGCTACCCACATTTTACCCCTCCCATCTAACTTCTTGGGTGTCATGAAGTTACACCCTGAGTGACCCTGCTAGCCCCAGACCCCCCAACAATATTAAAGAAGGAAAATCAATCTGAGTATGTACCAGAGTCTATACGCTAGATGTAGGGGGGACCCCTTTTTCATTTACCGAAAGGTTGATCTAAATAAAAGACCAATGTCATCAGTACCCTTAATTACAAATTCACAGTTGCCTATTGGTAAATACATTTCTTAGCCAACCCAGCTTGTTTCTCTGGCCATGGCGACTGGTAACTCTATATATATACCAATTTTTCAGGCGCTAGACCCTGATGAAATCTCCTTTAACAAAGCCTGGGCCTCATCAAGGTCTGAAAACATAAAGAACTTTCCTGTGACTAAAACTCTCAGTTCTGACTGCTGAGCGATTGATGCTTGCGCGCCATGAGCTTTAAACAAATGCACAATTTTAACAAATTATTTTCTCCTGCGTGCAGCAGCACCAGTCATATCCAAGAATATGCAACACTTATTAGTCTCATTCACAAAAAACTGTCCCTGCTGGATAGCTTTTGTCAGAATCCTCTCCTTTATACGGAAGTCTGCGAAGTTCAGCAAGATAGTTCTTGGTTTTGTAGAATTTGGAAAAGGTTGCGCTGGGACTCGGTGGGCTCTTGCAATGGTGAGGTCGCCCTCGAACTCGGGTAGGAAATGCTGTTTGATAAATGAGTTTGCCCATGGGAGGGGTTGGGAGCCTTCTATCCCTTCCGGAACCCCGACAAAGGTTGGACCTCCGAGAGTGGTTTTCAATCTCCGCCAGTATATTCTCGAGGTAGTTCTTCCTTTTAGGCGCCTCTTTTGCCTCTCCCATAGCCATATTCATTTGATCCTCCAATACAGATATTCTAGCTTCCGCTTCCTGCAATCTAGCGGGAAATCCTATCATCGCTTCTTCGATTTTCCCCAGTCTCTGATGCAGAGCAGCGATTTCCATTTGCTGTGTTTTTTTTATTTCGCAAACCTCTTCCAAGATTACATTCAGCATATCCCTGATATCTAACTGAAAGACCCCCTTGGTCTCCATATTCTGACAGGAATTGCTTAGCAGGCCATCAGTTCCAATACTTGTATTTCCCACCTTTGGATCCGCCTGGGCCGACACAGCTTCTGACAGTGCTTGTCCTTGAGATCTCGGTTGAGGTTGGGGCTGAGATTGTAGCAGAGGCTGGGATGACATCAAGCTCACCGCGGTATCAATCGTGATCCTTCTGCCTTCATCTGCCACATCTTGGGCCTGAATGAAATTTAACCTAGACATAGCTTTTCCCACTGCATTCCTGGAGCTTGGAGGTATAGAGGGCACAGCTTGTACTTGAGTTAGATCTTGCTGTTGATACTGAGCTTCCAAATGATCACTTTCAGAATTTCGTCGGGTTATAGCCTGATCCTGATCTTTAGGAGGCAGTTTTTCTGGAGATCCTGATGAGACCGATCCTGACCCCAGCGGTGATGCCCTAGATGGTTTAGGAACTGAATTTAAAGTTGGTGAGGAGGACTGTGACAGTTGTAGGATGGATTTCTTTATAAACAGCGGAAAGTCCTTCACTCCTTTACCAGCTTTCCTCGGATCATCCTGCACTGGGCTGCTTTGAGGAGACATTGTTGAGACGACGGCAGCTTCAGTCGTCTCCAGTGCGGCACACACCTGGTCAACCGTTAATTCAAGCAGCCCCTCGCGTTGTGGAGAAACAGTGATGGAGGGGGACTCATCCTCAGAGCTCTCGGGGGTGCTGTTAAGGCCAGAGAAGCTGGAATTACTTCCCTTATCCTTTTCCTTATTGGCCCGGAGTGCAGCTTTTTTCGCCAGAGCCTGGCGTGTTTTAGCTCTAAGGCGAGCTGCGGCATCTGCTTTACTTGATTTGTCAACAATCCTTGCATCCTTCTGGGGTTTTCCCATTGTTACCTCTGGGTTTTTTCTTTTGTTACTTTATTCGCCTTTATTCCTCCCAGATCCAACTCTCCTTTTTTTTTGTATCCCCCTACGAAAAGTCTCCCAGAGTCTACAATCTCCGCTTATTCCTTCCTCTTCTATTTATTTCCCCCCTTTAAGCCATTAATGCCTCTGAGTTTGCGAGTCTTGAAAATTCCTGCAGTTTCGGATACTTCACAATCAAGGAAGGGTCTGGCCGATGTTCAGTTAATTGCACCCGACATTAATTCTCACAGCCTCCCCTGCGGCAATCCCGGCCGTCGTTTGGGAAAAAACGCTCATCCCCTCCTCACCTTCTCGGGCGCTGCCGCATCAATCAACTCTCCCTGTGGCCGCCGAAAAGAAAACGCCCGGTGGACAGACTCCAGGAGGGCTCACTCCACACACTGCACACTGCTCGATCCTGTCGCTTGACGCCTGGGATCCAAAAGCCTGCCTGCCTCGCTTCTCATCCAGAATCCTGGCAAAAGTTGTGATGGAAATCACTCGGAGCACCAACCAGCAACACACCAGGTACGAATCGCCATGTTGGGGGTGGGGCAGCGGTCACCTACAGCTATCCGGAGGCGTGGTTCTCCATAGCCGCCCTCCCCTCCGCTCAAGAACAGTATCCTTGTTGCCACAAACAGTGAACCTGCAGGGCCCTTAACTTGATGTGACATGGTCTTCCTCATTTGCTGTCAGCTGGCATCTGTCTTAGCCAATCACGGAGGAGACCCTCAAGAAAAAGAAGGATACAAATCTATGTAAGCAGCAGAAAGACTACAGCTGATAATGATTTATCTCTGCTGGCATTCCATAAGATAAATACTGCTGCCTGTTTTTAATGTGCTAAAGAAATACGCATATCATAGCTGTTCTATTATGTCTATACCAGAAGCTGTGTGGAAGAACATTTTAATGAATAATATAAAAAAGTTATTCTTTGCAAGTACATGCAGTCCCCTGCTGGGTGTGAAGGCTAGACAGCATTGCCATGAGGCTGCCTGCTCACCCCTTGGGGGTTTGCAAAATGCTCTACTGCTTTCTAGTGCAGGCCCTTTCCATAGGTCTTTTTACTACAAACATTGCCTCCTCAATATGAACTCAGATAATTTAAAATGAAGGAAATACATCCATTTACCTAGAAATCTGGGTACTTCAGATTGGGCTAATGTAGTTTGCCTGCACATCCACTCTACCAGACTTCATTTTCAACAGATGTTGATTGGATTCAAATTGTCATTCTTGGGAACAGTGCCAGAACATTGCTCTATGTGATGGAGAAACTAAATGTATTTAAGAATGCTGGATAAAATTACAATTAGACCATGGTTCTAAAATGGAAACTGAGTAACAGAGTAAAGCTCAAAGTGATTATCAATGGCTGTGATTATTAAAGCATCCCTCCAATCACATTTGTGCATTTAATGAATCTCTCTGAGTTCTAAGGGAATGCTGAGATGCGGGCCCAGAGCTTGCAATGCAGTAGGTCTCAAGCTGTACCTCCCTGATGAGGTCCAAGAAGAATGTACATGTACCATATGCTGATAGATAATTTTCCTAAACGATTGCTAACCATGCCTATATGTAAGGGTTGTATTCTGAAATGTCCTAGACTCATGTCCCTATGAAGACCCACTAGGTTGACAATTTTGAAGGAAGCCATGAGCCGAAAGGGAAGACTCCAGTTCAGGCAAGATCAAACCTTAGTTTTTATGTAATTTGACAATGAAATATCCTAGTGGATGAGGTCAGAGGACTAAAGGAGCTTGGAGGTGATGTGAGTGAGATTATCTAAGGGGAGAAAGTAGATTTTCTCCTTGACGGGTGATAGAACATTGGAATGTTGAGAGCTCTATTGAAGAGAATGGACCAGCTCAGGGCTTATAATGGCCGGTATTAGCCTTCCGCTCCAGCATTCCAATGTTTGTCTTCCTGTTTCTACCTTTTTAATTTAGAAGATTCTACCATCAGATGGTGGAATAACTCAGGTTCAGGGCCTTGAACAACCTGTATCTCAGCAGCAGAATTACTCAATAGAGAACAATTGAGTAATTCTGCTGAACAGAAAAATATAGAGGGAATGAGTATGCATAGTAGGGTGATTTTGTGAATGACAGTAACTACATCACCAGTTTTCTCTAATTAATCCTATCTGATGATGGTCTGGCGATGATGTAGGAATGTGTGAGTTTGTGAGTAGACACAGCATCTACCACAGCCTCTTTTACATCACAGAGATAAATATTCTGTTGCACACACCCTTGCATTCCCCAAAATTGCAGATCATGGTCATGTGCAGGATTTTGCTCCCTTGCCTCTTTGGGTGTGGTTTGCTCACGATATTGTACACAATTTCTGTTTGAGAACTGGAGAGTTTTTTGCTGTTTATGCCTGTGCTTCATCTACAGGGTTGTCCTTGTTTAATTAGTTTCTGTCTGACATGCTTGCTTTGTATTCAGTTCTCTATTTCCCTGATTTTGCATTCTGCACGTGAATACTAGTTGCAAAATCCTGTTGTCTGGCGAATCTACCTGCTAAAATGAGTCAATCTTACTAAGGCAATTTCAATGCACTGCTTCTTTCCACTTCTGATTCCAGGACTGCCTGCACTGGAACCGCCTAAGCAGGCGGGCAACTAGAGCCAAATATCGGGGGAGGCTGAAAAAGATTTGGGGGGGCTAAGTCTTCCAGACATAGGCAGAGTGGCTGTAAGAAGGGGTGAAAACTCAAAAAAAGCCTCATTAACGAGTAAATGGTCTTTTAAAGACCTGTGAAGTTCTCGGGTCCGGCTGCAATTAGACGGACGCCAGCCCGCGAGGCTGTCTCAGCCGGGCTGACACACATTACGGGGGGGGGGGGGGGGGAGCTGAAGCCCGGTGAGCCCAATGGGTGTTGCGCAACTGCGCCTAAGCATCCCTCCAGTATTATTAATCTAATGTTTCATGAGCCTCTTCCTACCTGCCATTCCCCTGGGGGGAGGGGGTGGGGAGATACTGGGGACATGGCCTTCAAGAGTACTCTTCATGGTTCCAGGGAGGATTGTTGCAGCAGAGAGGTAGAAAGGCACAGAACAACTCGAGGCTGTTTAGGGCATATGTGCCGGGCTGCATTTAGTTCTCTGTCACTTGCTTAAGGCATTGAGACTCACGTTCGTGCCTTTTTTTTAAACATATTTCACTTTCCATGTTTTTCATATGTCCACAAGTTCCCTGGTATCTTTCCTTGAAAAGGATTAACATACAATGTAAAAATTGACAAAAATGAAAAATATTTTCCCGAAAAATGCTAAACAGATATACCATGAGTTCAATATCTGAAATGTTTCAATGAATCAAAAAAATGCATTTAAACATCTTCTGAACCCCATGGTACAAAATACTGGAGTGATTCGCTGCATGTCATTTTGGCCTAAGCTACAGTTATAATTGATCAAAAACGTATTTGCTTTAGAATAATGAAAATAGCTATAGTGTGCTGCCCATAAACGCGGATACGATCAGCCTACATTGAAAAAATATATATTCAGTAGAGCGAGATAATACATTTTTATTCCTGTGTTAATGTTTCCTAATGCACCTTTTGCAAGTTCTGCAGGAATTCAACTGAAATGCAGGGTCGGCATGACATACTATATGCGGCAGAATGCGTGAGATTATTAGGCCGTAAGGCGCTATGAGGCGTGGGTGCAGCGCTCCGCTCCTAGCTACGCCACAGTCCACATATCACAGGATTGCGTGGCCAAATGAATTCAAAATCCTTTAATAAATCAAACAGACACGAGCCGGAAGGTTAATTGGCGCGGGGAAGACTTCCCCAATCGCATTATCCAGTTAATCCCCTTTGCTCTCGCGCACTGCAAAGGGACTTTGATAAATGTGCTGTCAAATGTTAGTGCGACTGACACAACACAAACTTTCTCTCACTGAGGACTTTGTTGCCTGGGGCATTACTATAAATGTCACCCTTTGAAAATGTGATATGCTTTAATGTAAAAACCAAGATTAATATCGCTTGCTGTGAGGAGACCTTGGTTAGAGAGTGCGTAACATATGTAGAACAATCAAGTATCTGCCGCACCACATCGGAAAAAAAAAGTCAAATTAGGCGCCACCGACATTACTTCCATGCAGCGAACAATGAAGAGGCCTCAATGAGGCGGCAGGGCGCGGCACTGAGGGTGACTGAAAGGGAAGCGAGTGTTTGCACGCCTGTGGAAGTAGAAAAGTTTCCATTGTGGTCACATGATGGTGGCATCGTGTCACCTGCTGCTCTCACTGACAGTTTATCATAAAAGCATGAGCATAGAAAGGAATGCAAAGGTTTACCTCTTTTTTTAAAACTTTTTTTTTATTGCCATTTTTACATTAAAAATGGCAATAAAAAAAAAGTTTCAACTTTTACCGTTCCAGCAAATAGGAAGGCAGTCAACGAATACCCCATGTCACCATAGTCCCGACCAGTCTTTATCATGAAAGTGACTACCATCAAAGTCCTAATCAACAGTGCTTTTAGGTGTCAGAAGGCGCAAGGTTCTAAAAGCCCTACATTGTGGGCATCACAAAAGCTCACAGTGTGACTACAGTCTGTTAATTCCTTACCATTGATTGACTTCATTGTCACTCTTTTTTGATGGCTTGCATTCCTCTTCTTGTATTTTTCCCTCCCTTTAATCTTCACCATCCTTTTCATGGGCCGACTTGGAGGTTCCTTCCATTGTGCAGTTTTAGGAAATTACATTTTTCTTTTTGGTTAAGCACTCCATGAGCGTGCATGTGTTTTCCTTCTCTATCCATCATATATATTCTCCCTGCAGGATGACACCACTGGCAGCAGTGGTTGCATCACTGCAATTCTTTTTGTTTTGTCAATGCACTGCAAATTCTAAAAAAAAAATTAAAAAGCTGTGGCAAATCCAAATTGGCCAAAAAGGAGTGATCAATTGGCCTTACCAATGCTCATTTTGTGCGGCTTCTTTACCTAAATAGAGGTGACATTGTAAAATAATTCTTTATGCCCCGCATGGATAGGTGCGTTCCTCTATGCATGCAGAGCACAAATGGGAGAGATTCATACAATCCAAACACAGCTTTCCTTGAGTGTGTACTTTTGTAATAATGCACAAATTCAGATGTGTCATTGACATAAAAACAATGTCAAACCTAGCAACTTATATTTTTTGCAAATTAACCACTAGTAATGACATCGCATCACAATGGAAACTGCTCACCTGGAATGAGTGGAAAGGAAGCAGAGTGGAGACTAAAAGGTGTGAGACAAGCGGAATGAAGTGAGATGAGAGAGAGGAGGGGAGAGAGCAGATAGTTGTGAGCACAGCAGGGACACAAGAGGTGCACGAAGATGACTTGGACCCTCGAGTCTTAGACCTGTTAGTAATTTAAAACTGACTTTAAAACGGAGCCAGATATTCATGTCCTTAACTTTACATGCAAAACCACTGATACAGTGCCTTAAAAATGAATTTATAACATGTTAGCAGGGTAGGACTGTCCTGTAGAGCAGTCAGAAAGTGCCCGACAGGCTAATCTGTCAGGTCAGTATGTAGGCCCTCTTTTGGGCTGTTCGTTGGTCTGCTTTATAGTCAGGTGAGCCTGTTTTTACTATTGATTTTCATAGTATTAAAACAAACATTGTCTGCAGCAAAAGCAAATCTATTTAGTCTTCCATGCCTTGCAAAAAACGTATACAACATGTCTTTACAAGGTAACAACTGCCCTAATTGGCACACTTGTGGCACGTTTCTAGCAATCTAATTGGGGCAACATTTCTTTTGTTGCTGGGGCCTATTTTCTGACACTGCATGTCAGGTTAATCCATGGCAGAGATTTAATTTTCTTTATATTTCACGTGCTTTACTTAATCTTGCATTCATTAAGAATGTTAGCTATTTCCAGGATGTGTAATTTCTTGTATTTCATTTGACAGTGTAATACTCTTGTATGGTGCACATCTTGTACGGAGTCGCCTCCAGGGGTCGTATTATAGAAGTCCCCCGGGGGTGCATTGGGTGTTTGCGCCTGCTTTGCATGCCCCCGGGGCGCTTTGGTAGTAGAGAAGGGGCTGCAGATGCTTGTAAGGCCCCTTCTGTAATACTGAAAACACTGGCGCAAACACAGCGCGAGCACTTCCCCAAGAAGGCGTTCCCTCATTTGCATGGGGTTGTGCCCCTATGCAAATAAGGGAATACATTTGCCTCTGTGCCCGCGCCATATTATAGAAGTGGGTGCAGAGGCAAAGAAGCTCTCAAGAGGCACTTTAAAGGTGGCACACTTTCAGTGAACCCCTGATGGCAGACCTCTAGAGAGGGGAAGGGGTCCTATGGACCTCCAGACATCCCCTTGAAGGTGGGTGCAGTCACTTACTGCATCCACCTGCAAGGGGATCTCTAATGCTCTTTAAAATTGCAGGTGAGTTGCCTCCTGCACTGTGAAAACACAGAGGGGATGCTTCAAAGCCGATCAATTTTTCACCTGAATGCGCTGCCCCAGGGCAGCATGAGTTTGCGTCTGGCCCTTGGGGCAGTGAATTTATGCTAATATGGCATAATTTCCTGGTTAGTGCTGGTTGCACCTTTTGAAAGGTGAACTCAGAGCTAACCAGAAAATGTGCTGCATAGCTAACATGGCCCCAGGGGCCGTATTATAGAAGTGCACCGGGGGCACAACGGTGTTTGTGCCCACTTTGTACGCCCGTGGCACTTTGGTATTAGAGATGGTGCCGCATACACGTGTGCATTCCCTTCTGTAATACTCAAAGCGCTGGCACACTTACAGCACCAGCGCTTCCTCAAGAGGGCGTTCCCTCATTTGCAGGGGGCGTGGCAAATGCAAATGAGGAAATCAGAAGTTCTCAGGAGGCGCACTAAAAGGTGGAGCACAGTCTGTGTGCCCCCTGATTGCAGTCCTGTGGCAGGGGGTCCCATGGACCCCCAGACATCAGTTGCAGGCGGGTGCAGCCACTGAATGCACCTGCCTGCAAGGGGATCTCTAGTCCCCTTCAAAAGTGCAGGCAGGTTGCCGTCTGCACTGTGAAAACATGGAGCGGCTTTAAAGCATCCACTCCGTTTTTCACATAAGTGTGCTGCCCCTGGGACAGCGCGAATTTGTGGCTGCCCTGGAAAAAGCATATTCATCTTAATGTGGTGAATTTTCCTGGAGTGTGCTGGGCGCACCTTTTGAAAGTGGGCACAGCTCAATCTAGGAAAATGTGTAGCATCAATATGTGTTTAAAACAGCCTACAGTTTAACGCTTTAGAGTTGAGGCTGAAGGCAGTGCGACTTTCTCACTGTACCTGTCTGTGGGTCAAAAAGGTGTTTGGAAAGTATGATCAGAGCACACAGAGCAACATTCATGTATTCTAGTTACAGTTGTGATTCTGTGCAAATGCGTGCGAAGGAGGTACTCATTCATCAAAACATTGACAAGTTGAAAGTGAAAGAATTTATTGTTGTTGCTCATTATTCTTAAACAGCAAACAACCATTGACAAAATCAACACTCCTGGCTGTTTTTAGGTTATTTCAGTTGTTTTGTTATATTTCTGGATTCAATCACAGAAAACACAGAGAGTAATAAAGTACCAGTCAGGTGTAATACTATGGGAATCACAGAAATGTAGAAAATGTGTTTAAGATACACTTTAATTACAAACACCACACTCTTCTTAAAGGCCCACCCATTTTTACAACACACTTAAAGCCTGAGGCTGGCAGAAAGGAGATGGGGTAAGAGGAGAGATAGATATAATGGGCAGAATCAATGAGAACGTTCTGGTGAAGAGACGGGGGGAAGAGCTGTAGGGCATTGCATACAAAAGATGGCGATGTAAGAGGGTAAGAGTGGTAGAATCCAAGCAAAAAGGTAAGAGGCAGAGAGAGTGGTGAACCTTGAAATGCAGACGTTCCTGATGAAACATACAAACATGTGTGGTGTGCTAGGCAAGCCTGATCCTTACCAGTGGCTTTAGGGCTTCACCCTTCACAAGAAGACTTTGAAAAATGGCAGAAGATAGTATTTTTTGGCCAAGTTTCAATAAAAAGCGGTCTGGAAGCTGCATGTCTGATTCCATCTAACCAGTCTGCACCTCTTTCCTGTGCCTCATTCTCCTAATGTAATCATTCCACTCCTGTGTTTTCCCTTCTCCCTCCTTTAATTCCCGCTTTCCCATGTGCTTCATTTTACCCTTTCAATCATAAACTTTCCTGTCTGCAACATTCTCCCCCAGTAATCAAACCACCCTCTAGTGTGAACTGTTCTGTAGCGTGCAACAATCTGCACTCTAAGTTCCTGTCTCTTTGGTACACCATTATAACCCAATGAGTAACCAACCTGTGTTTGCGCCTAGTGGGCAAAACAGGAGTGAGTGCCATTTTCATGTTGGTCCTAATGTAAGCATAGCTGCTAAATCTGGTAAAAAATCTTTTTGCAACTATTTCTGCCATACCTGGGTCTAAATTACCCTGACCAAAGAGGATGCTAACAGTTACCTCCATCTGGACTCAAAGCATATTGTCTATAATAGGTTGGATCATACAAGAACTCGATATTTCAACTTACGTCAGAATGTAGGTTTGTGTAGGGAAGAAAACATACTTAAATGTAATTTCCAATGGTCAGCAGCTCACAAGATTGAATTGACTATTAAGAAAATATATTTACAGAGAGTAGTACCGTCAAATGTGTGATATTAAGCGCTATATAAATAAGTTATTGTTCCATTTACTTTTTTTGCAATTGAAGCATTCCTACCCCACGAAGCGTGTTCCTACTCAAGAGTAGACATTGCCAATCTAAAGTATTCAATCAAATTAATATATGTCTGATTTATATCGAGGGCTCTCACTGTTTTGCGCAAAATATACGTTTATGTTCAAACTTGGAAAAAGGAAATTCTGCAGCAGAGGAGGTACATGGGGAATAGTTCCTACACACCACACTGATCCATTGTCCTAGCTTTTAAAATAAACTCAAAGTACAATCATGGTATCCACTTAGAGAATTAATCTTTATTTACATATGTCATTGTGCACTCAAAAAGTCAAAAGGCTAGGACAGTCTCTTCTCTGGAATGTAACACCGTATGATCATAGGTGATTCTCAGCCCAAAGATTTTTCACACAGCATGCAAAGTCCTTAGGATGGAAAAAAAACCTGTTCGGTGGTGAGCAAAAAGGCCAGGAGAAACAATGAACAGTGGAAACAATCCAACTTACAAACTGTTACTGAGAAAAGTTTGCATGTACTGGCTCTTCTCTTCTGGCGTACTCAGTCCTCATGTCTGTGTCTCTGTACATAGGTTTGCTGACAGCCTTATCCAAAGACAGGATAGGAATTGTGGTTGACACTTCTACAGCCCACTCTATCATGGCTTCTGATAAGGCTTGGGACTAGGCTTGGGCGGTGAACTTCACTCTGTTTGCGGAGTTTGTGGAGTTTTCTGCACTCTGCACTCTGCAGAGCTCGCTGAGTGCGGAAAACTCCGCTTCGCGATGTGCAGCGAAGTTTTTTCCCCGCTCGCGAACTGTAAGTTCACGAGCTGCCGCTCGGGTAGAATTTCTACCCAAGTGGCAGAAATGCTAGCACAAACTGCAGTTCGCACTGCACTCCGCCACTCGAGGAACTTCGCAGAGTTTTTTTGTGACTTCGCGGAGCTCCGCGTAGCAAAACTCAGCGAACTACACCCAGGCCTACGGGGGACAACACTGCTACAAACGCATCACCACCCAAACATGCTCCTATGTTTCACAGGCATGTATTTCAGGAGGCATGCACAGCTTCTCAATGGCTTGTGAATGTGTGAAGGGTGCAAGAAGGAATATGCGGCTTTACAATGATGGAGCGGGTAAAATGTTTTGTTTTTATATACCCAATCCATTTATATAAGTTTATATTAAAAAGACTAAACAACTAGTTTTAATGATTAATAGAGTGCTGTGATAATAATAATCAACCTTATTAACTGAGAGAATACACGTGGGAATGCATTAGCATGGCTAAAATAATAAGTGAACTAAGTTTGTACGCATATTAAAAGCAATGAGTGTTGCTTGGCAATGTTAATGTAATTTGCGCTTAAATAAATCAGCATTAACGGCTTTAAATGTTGCATATGGCTAGGTAAATGCATACACATAAGGGTATTAGCAAGGGAATAACACTGTTTTAATCATTTCCATGTATTAATTACAATTTTGTGTTTCTTTTACTTAAGTTGACTATTACGGCCTACTAAAAGATGGCTGCCGACTGAATCCTCACTAAAGTACATGACTTCATAAATTGAATAATGGGGAAAAGCGCCTGCATTGACTTAGTTTGTGGCCTTTCCATGAACCGACAGACCAGGCCCATGAAGAATACCCTGGGCGAAGTGCCAATGTCCCTGAACGTGAAGCAATTGTTGCCAATGTGGATACATGAACTACCTATTTACAATAGACTGATACTTTCCTGACCTGGGAACAGCCTTTCCCATGCGCCTAGTTTATTCACCATCCGTATGTGAAATTTGGAGAATGTTTCTTAATGTTTTGGGACGTGGCTGAATTCAGCCAATCAGCGGCCTGGAAATAAAGAAAATGATACTGTTATATGTAAATTTTAGTATAAATATTAGTAGTCTAGAGAGAGAAAAAGCTTGAGATGCACCCTGATCGATGCTACTCTATGCAACACTCCATGCTGACAGGTGAGGACGGGACGGTAGAATACTGATGATCTTTCTGAGGACAGGTTCTGACTTAGGAAACGACAAATAGCCAGAATAGGTAAATATGACAAAAGATGATATGACAATGTTAAGATTTAACCTGCAATTTAATTAGATAAAGACAAAATCATTTATTTGAAGAACTGTGTCGGGTGATTATTTCTTGTAATATTTTTATTGACTAATATGAGAGTTAAAGTGTTTTCCATCAAATTCCAAATCAACTAAATGATCTATTCGACCTCCGGATGGAGGGATTGTCAGGGAGAGTTAATAGATGTTTTTCCTCTATCTAAGTAAAGAAACTGTAGTTCGGGATTTTGAGATCCTTCTGTAGGCTCGGATAGTTTGAGAGAATGAATGTTGGTGTTATGCGCCCCACCAGCATGTGATGTGTGTATGTGCGTGTGACTGTGGAATCATTTCGTCAGTGGAAGCAGGGGGGAGATTTTGGGTTCTGAACTGCACCAGTATTTCTGGTAGCAAGATGATGGTTTTTATTGTTTTGGTTTGATTATTTTGGCATGTGTATAGCTTATCGATTATTGATTGGGATTGATACATGTACTAACACTATATGTTGAAGTCGTATTGAGTTTTATGTTGTTTGTACGGCTTCCGGGAGGTAGGAAGTCGGCAATTGATGACAGTTCCGTAGTAGAGCAGAGGTAAGTGCTGCTCTCGGGAAAGACGGAATTGTGGTTACCCGTAGGTACACGGGAGAAACGTGTGACAATAGAAGTTGCATGGCGCATTGTCTGGGTTCCGTTCGGTAGCATTGCCAAGTGTTACCATTAGTGATTTTTCTGTGTGAGAAAAGCGTGAATGATAGCGAAGGGTTACCTGTGAAATTTTGGTCTTAGGTACCAGGAAACCAATTGGCATACCGATAACGCTTATCACTGGAAAGGTAGCAGGTGTTCTCTGAGCTTGTTAGAAGGACAAAGTAGAGGTAAGCGCTGCTTTGTTAACGTGTATTATAATTCTGTAGTAGGACAGACTGTTCGCTGTTCTCGGGAAAGACAGGATTCTGTGTGAATGAACTACATTTTTCCTTGCGTGAAAGTGCGTGAATGAAATTGCATTTGGGTTAATTGCAGAACTCTGGTTTTATTTCTCAGAAGCATTGCGTTTCCAACTATGTGTCTTAATTCCGGAGAGAACAGTTAATTGATGCTTGATAGAAGGGTGAAGTAGAGGGATGTGCTACTTTTGCCAACGGACGTAATAATTCTGTAGTAGAGCAGAGGTAAGCGCTGCTCTCGGGAAAACAGGATTCTCGTGGGAAAAGGTCTTTGCTATTCTGTGGTTAGCGGAGCAGACAATGGAGATGTTTGTACGTTGTAACTAACAAGAATGGTAGAATTGAAACAAAGTCTATCGCATAGTTTTTTAAAGGAGGGGTAGACTGGAGACAGGAGTCAGGAGCAGGAGCTGCTGCAGCGACTGTTGACGTCAGGAGGACTGCGCTGGGATTGGACAACTAGTCAGTGACGTAGACGCTCCAGGATTGGTGCGTTAGTGTGAGTCGCGCAGGGATTGGAGGTTGTGACAGCGACGTAGACGCTCCAGGATTGGTGCGTTAGTGTGAGTCGCGCAAGGATTGGAGATTGTGACAGTGACGTAGACGTGCCAGGATTGGTGTTTGAGTAAGAGTCGCGTTACTATTGGACTAGAGATCGTACAGTGGCAGAAAAGATTAAAGGATTCACAAAAGACAGGAAGATGTATTATCATTCACCCGAGAAAATGAAAAAGTCTGTGTTCAGTAAACTGAGAAATTGGTTCGTGAAAGACAAGGAGATTGTGACTAGGGAAGGACAGTTACTTCCACCGGCGAAGACCCCCGCATCCTTCATGGTTACGAAATATGGGTACCATACTTGTATCTGGTTAGACAATTGGGCAAAGTATACAAAGGAAGACGGAGTTTTAGCGTTTCCAGAGGATGGGTCCTTTAATTTGGCAATATTGAGGAACTTACGGGAGAGGATGATGAGCTTAGATCCGCGACCTAGACCTACGCAGTTTGAGGCATTGACAGAGTGGGAGGATGAAATGCATGAGCGAGAAAAACAGAGAAATGGCAGTAGGTACCGGTATATTTTCGGACGGCCAAACGATCGTGAAACTCATAGTGATTGAATGAGAAGGTGGCGAGATGCTAGTATGACTGAAGGATTATTTCCCGTTAGAACAGAAGGAGAAAGTGGAGGAAGGAAATGCCTAGAAAAGAGAAATCATGTAGAAACCCGGAGACCGACGATGATGTCCTGGACGATATGTTTTACAAAAGCCCACCTCCGTACAGGCAGGAACCAGAAACGCCAACTACAGACACACCAGTGAGGGAGACTCTGAGAATCATTAAAACAGAATTTCTGACCCCAGAAGTAAAAAGAAGAAATTCACTTAAAGAGAAGGGAAATAGGGCCGAGAGTGAAAATTCTAGAGAACTAGCAAAAACCACATTAGAACTGACAGAGAAAATAAGAGAATTGACGAAAAATCTAGAAGCAGTTACAGTCCCTGTGACCATAGGTCCTGTTATGCCTATTTTTGAGAAGCAGAAAGACAGTGAGCACGGACTAACAGTTCCGTATGTGAACCAAAGACAGGCAAAACAGCCCCTGATGAAAACAAAAGAAAGTTCCTGGGGACATACTATGGGTAAAGGTGAATTACATGTGTCAAAGAACCCATTTTATTGTCCTGATACTGCCGAGAGAAGCAGAATGGTAGGAGGATCAATATTAGAACCACAGAGATTGACAGAACCAGGGAATGTAGAGAAGTCAGTGAGCATAACTACTAAAGAATTGAATGAATGGCTAAAAGGTTTGCAGGATAAAGAAAAGGAATCTCATACCATTGATGTGGCAAAATTAAGGATGGTGTTAGAAGAATTGATTGTAGGGACCATCCCCACAGAAAAGCTGAAAAATTACCAAGATGAGGAACTGTTGTTTCTGTGCAAGAGCGTCACTTGGAGAGCAAAGAATTTACATGACAGATTAGCAGAAATAGCAAGTGAAATGGGAATTGACATGGACAAGGTAAAAGCTTTACAGAAGCCATACCGAGTGGATTTTACAGAAAAAGACATTGAGAATCTTAACGCTGCAGGGCGGATAGGGCAGATTAGGGACATAATCACGGTATTAAGGAAATGGGGAGATGTGGACAAATGGAGGAGTAGGTGGTATAGGAAGTGGGATGACACCTCAGACAGAAAATTTCCAGCGTTCCCTGTGAGAGAAAAGGAGAAGGTGGTGATGGAGTTCCCTATGAGAGAGATTCCAGGAGGGGGATATGTGCATGTCCCATGGACCAGACAGGACATTTTGTCATTTACAAATGATTTTGCTCGATTACGGGAAAAGCCGGTCGAGTGGTACAGACAGGTAGACAGATTTGTGAAATTGTCAAAAGTGTTGTGGATTGATCTGAATATTCTGTTTGATATAATAGTGCCAGCAGACTTGTGGCCAGAATGCAAGATAGTCATAGATTGGCCCACCAAAGAATACCCGAGAGATCCCAAAACAGGAGCCCCAGACCTAGAGGTAATGAAGAAATATGAACAGGTCATGGCATTCTTGAAAAACAAAGTGCCTCCAAAAGAAACAGACTGGGTTAAAATAGATCGAACACATCAGGAAGCGAAAGAGTCAGTTCACGCATACTATGAGAGGCTAATTTTGGCCTTCAAACAGTTTAGTGGGGATGACAGTATGGGAGAGAAGGACCTGAGTCATTTTGTGTACAGATTTGTGTATGGTCTGCGTCCCGAGATTGGGGACATGATTAAGCAGCACACCGTGGACTGGCAAAGCAAGAAAATAGATGAGATCCTGAGGCATGCTAAATACTTTAGTGATGAGATTGAAGCCAAGCAGCGAAAACTAAAAGAAAAGGCAATGTGGGCTCAAGTACAGGTTGCAGAGAGACAGGAAGCTCAGCTGATAGAGCAAGCTAATAATCCAGGCCTTAAATCAAAATTTGGCCTAGAAAAAGGAAAAGGTAATATAGAAGAAGCCAAGAAGAAGTTCCCCTGTCACAATTGCGGAAGATTAGGGCACTGGAAATCCGAGTGTAAATATCCACCAGGTACTAATGATGAAAATCCGTCATTAAATCCACAGGTGCAGTGTGAGGGGAGTGGCCCACCGCCGCAACAGCAGAAGGCTGTTAATCTACAGAATCAGGTGCCAAAACCGCCCTTACCACAGAGCCGGAGCACACAGAAGTATAGCAAAGAGACGGGATTCTACAATGAAGAACAGGTAAACAAACCGACACGCGCGAGCGCTGTGTCACAGTATTGGCTGCAATATGACGAAAGTGAGCCAGAAGAGATTTATTGACGGTGCAGAAAAGAGGAAGCAGGGTGCGTACTTGGCGCATCTCTAGAAATAGATCAGACAGGACCATTTGTGGATGGGAAAGTTAATGATGAAAACATTACTTTCCTAGTAGACACTGGAGCTACACGATCCACTGTCAGATCAGCAGATGTTAAAAATCTTCCTCTTTCGGATGAAATAATCCAAGTAGTTGGTGTGTCTAACACCCAGAATAAAACGTACCTTACTGATCCTGTAAAGGTCAGAATAGGGAAAGTGTGAGGTTGCTGGAACCTATGCAGTATTCAATCCAGATGAATTGCCCCCGGAATTGAAACAGACAGTGAAAGCAGCAGTTTGGGATTTCACTGGGGAAGATGTAGGTCTGATGAGAAATGTAGACCCAGTGAGAATTGCTGTAAAGGAAAGAGCTGTTTACCCAAACATTCCGCAATACAGACTGACACCTGAAATAATAGCAGGAGTAACCCCGTTGATTGAGAAAATGATCCAGCAAGGAGTGCTGAGGGAGATAATGAGCAGTCCATGTAATTCGCCTATCATGGGACTGAAAAAGCCAAGTGGGAAATTCAGGATTGTGCAAGATTTGAGAAAGATTAACAAGATTTTCGTCTCATGTTGTCCAATTGTTCCAAATCCCTCAGTAATTTTGTATCAGATCCCACATGATGCAGAATGGTACACAGTAATTGATTTGTGTCATGCTTTCTTTTCCATTCCATTGCATCATGACAGCCAGCCGCTTTTTGCCTTTCGGTTTGGAAACCGTATTTTGTCATGGTGCCGAATCCCACAGGGGTACACAGAGAGCCCCTCCATTTTTAATCAGTTGTTAAAGAAATCCCTGGAAAGTCTTACTATGCCTGAGAGTTCAGTTTTAGTCCAGTACATTGACAACCTATTGGTAGCGTCAAAGACACGTGAGGCCTGTGAAACAGACACCATAGCTTTGTTAAATCATTTGGCAGATGGAGGACTGAAGTTATCTCCAACCAAATTGCAATATTGTCAGAAGGAAGTGACATACTTGGGTCATACTATCGAAAAAGGCCTGAGAAAAGTAACAATAGACAGGATCAGAATCATTAGAGGAATGAGAGCTCCAATGACCCAAAGAGAGGTGAGAATGTTCCTAGGAATGGTTGGTTACTGTCGTCAGTGGATAAGTAATTTTTACCTGATTGCCAAACCATTGGTACAATTGACAAAAAGTGAGGTAAAAGACCCCCTTGAACTGAACAAAGAAGAATTGGCAGCATTTAAACAGTTGAAGAACAGTCTTTGTGAAGCCCCTGCGCTGGGTATGCCAGATTATGAAAAGGAGTTTGAGCTATACTGTAGTGAGCGAAACGGATGCGCACTTTCAGTGTTAATACAGAAACATGGAAGGCAAAGGAGACCAGTGGCATATTTCTCGTCAATGTTAGATCCAGTGGCGATAGGTCTGCCAGGATGTCTGAAAGCAGTAGCGGCTACATGCCGAAGCCTAGAGCAGAGTGAGGGAATTGTGATGGGGTATCCAGTAAGAGTGTTTGTACCCCATAGTGTGGCGATCCTTTTAACAAGGAGTCGAACACAGTTCATGTCACATAGTCGGCTGACTAAGTATGAAAAAGTCATTCTAGGTGCAACCAATGTGAGTCTGGAAAGATGTGTGAATGTGAATCCCGCTACACTTTTGCCTGATGCAGAGAGTGGAGATAAGAAAAGAGGTTGATCATGATTGTCTGGATGTGCTTGACTACTGCACGAAACCTCGTCCTGATATAAGAGATCTACCACTGCCAGAAAGTGATCATGTGTTTTTTGTAGATGGATCCTGTTTGAGAACGGATGAAGGAGTGTTGAGCACAGCCTATGCAGTATGCACAGTTTCAGCAGTTATAGAGGCATCACCCTTGAAAGGAGTTAAATCCTCTCAAGTAGCAGAAATAGTGGCCTTAACCAAGGCATGCAAGATTGGGAGGAATGCGAGAGTGACTGTGATGACTGATAGCCAGTATGGCTTCGGAGTTGTCCACGACTTCGGCCAACTATGGCTGCAAAGAGGTTTCCTGACCTCAAGTGGAACTCCCATAAGGAATGCAGAAGTGGTTGGGAAATTGCTTGAGGCAATACAAATGCCCAAAGAACTGGCTCTGGTAAAATGTGCTGCTCATGGACAAGGTAGTGATTACATCACTACCGGAAACCGTTTTGCAAACGACATGGCTCAGTATTGTGCCCGAAACAAACATTCTATCAATCGGTCAAAAGAAAAGGAAATGTCTTCTTGCTCCACAATGTTTACTAACGTTGTGGGAACATGGGATGAAGTGAGGCAGTTGCAGGATGAAGCAGTGGATGAGGAAATGAGACAGTGGGTAAAAGCAGGATGTGCACCCAGGGAAAAGGATCATGTGTGGGTCTTTCGGGATGGAAGACCAGTAATGCCTGATAGCATGATGTCAACCATGGCACGGATGTATCATGGCCAAGGACATCTGGGAAGGGATGCCATGATAAGGGCTTTTTAAGCAGACCTGGTACAATCCAAAATTCAGGTTGATAGCAGAAAGTCTCTGTCAGAGATGCCTGACATGTCAGCAGTACAACACTGGAAGGAAAACGGTGGTGAGTCTAGGCACCATAGGCCGGGAGGGAGGACCTTTCACCAGGATGCAAGTAGATTTCATTGAAATGCCCCTTATAACAAACTGAGGTATGTTTTGGTGGAAGTTTGTCTGTTCTCTAGGTGGGTAGAGGCCTACCCAACCTGAAGAAATGATGGGATCACAGTGGCCAAGCTATTGTTGAGGGAATTCATCCCAAGGTACGGGTTCCCAATAACCATAGAATCAGACAGAGGAGGACATTTCTACAATGAGATCATGAAATTGATTTGTGAAGCATTGGGTGTACAACAAAAACTGCATTGTGCCTACCGACCAGAGGCTTCTGGTGTGGTCGAGCAAATGAATGGTACTATCAAAAACAGAATAGGGAAAATGTGTTTAGCCACAGGTTTGAAATGGCCTGATGTCTTGCCTCTGGTTTTGATGACCATTAGGTCTACTCCAGACAGAACTACAGGTTTGAGTCCACACGAGATCATCATGGGACGCGCCATGAGACACGTGTTTGTACCAGTCAACAAGATGATGACTATAACTGATGACATGATTTTGGATTACTGTAAAGGCCTGGCTGACGCAGTTCATTCTGTGTTTCACCAGGTTGGAGTGGATGCCACCACACTTGAAAAGAAACCAGCCCATGATTTGAGCCCAGGGGACTGGGTGAGGATAAAAGTCCACAGAAGAAGAAATTGCCTGGTTCCAAGGTGGGGAAGGCCAAGACAGGTCATTTTGACCACAACAACTGCTGTAAAGTGTGCAGGACTGAAAAACTGGATACATGCAAGTCACACTTTGAGAGTTCCAAATCCAGCAGAAGGCATTGGAAAAGAATACTTTGATGAATCAGAATCAAGTGATGAGTCGAGCAATGAGAATATAAAGTCAAAAGAAAATCCTGAAAGGGGGGAAAAGGAGTCAAGACTAGTTCAGACACCCAGAGAAGAAATTCTGAGGAAAAGATTGCAGATTTCAGATAGTTCAGATTCTGGAGATGAGCAAAACGTCAATGGTGAACACGGAAAGAAGAAGAGAAAAGAAAAGAACATCCAGTCAGAAGTAACATTCACACCAAATGAGAGAGTAGAAGAAGTTCCACCTGAGAAAATACTGGAAGAAGAAGAAGGGACAGTCACAGAAAGAGAGGGACAAATTGCGGAAGAACCCCGAGGAGGTGTAGGGAACCGCAACACCCAGCTAGGTAAAGGGACAAGTAGTCAGCAGGGAGATTGCGTGAAGGAGACCCGAGGAGGGACAGAAGTAGGGCCAACCCAAGGGGTGGAAAAGGAGATTACTGAAAAAGAAAAATCAAACAAGACAGAATCTGAGGACAGTGAAACTGAAACACCAGAGGGTCGAGTTCTGAAAAAAAGAACTTGGATTGAGGAAAGAAATGGCAAACCAAGAAGAAATGCTAAGGGTGATCTGTGGCCAAACAAAATAAAAAAACGGAGATATCGATTGACACGAGTTAAACCCTCAGAGGCTGAACAAGTGAATGAAGTAACCAGTCAACATCCAGAGAAAGAGGGAGAAACAGAAGTGTCAGAAGCAAACAAACGAGCAAGAAAACCAAACCAGAAGTATAAGTCACCTGAATGGACGTACGTGGCACTGCCTGAACAAAGAGAAGAGGCAGATAGTCAAGGAAATCCAGAGGAGACTTTACTGAAATTGATAAAAGAAGAAGAAACAGGGGAAAGTTATCTTATCCGACATCGGAGAAGAAGCGGAAGATCAGGAAATCCTGCACATAGATGACGAGAAGGAAGTGAAAAACGACGAAAGGCCGAGCTGAGTAATTTAAATCGATCCTTGTAGGAATACACAGGATTGAATAAGAAATTGAAGTATTTGGATCACCTGATAAGGTCGTAGCTCTTGTAGGAAAGCTACAAGAGGCAGAGTAGAAGAGGCTAAGTCAAAAGACACGGTTAGATCTAACAAGATGGCTAACATAGATGATAACAAGAGTAGATGTACCTTCATGAGAAGATGGTGCAAGGCATGTTGTTGTTGTACAGGACTATTAATGCTTCTTTGGAGCGTACTAACTCTTTTGATCTCATTCGAAGTAACCTTAGATACACTAGCAGGACATACTGAGAATATGACTAACATAGTGAAAAGCTCGCAAAAGGTAATACCAGTTAGAACCAGCACTGAGCATATGCATCAAGATAGGTCTATAACTGTTTTTTCTAGCAATGTGTTTTCAAAATTATTGTATGAATATGTTAAAACAATGGACATAAGGGATTGCTACGTATGTATGCAATTACCTGCATCTGTTTCAGAAGGGGTGACTTATCATCACCTCCCAGCAACTTATGGAATAACATGTAGCGTCTTAACTAGTATATTTTATCAAGTAGGAAAATTAGAGTGTAATTTGTCTAATATAGATAATATTCTTGGACGATTGCCCATGAATAAAGAATTAAATCCAGCTAAAGATGGTAATGTATTTGGGGAAATTTTTATAGAAACGAAAGGACTAACTCTAGAATATATTTTTAAGAATAATTTAACTTGCAGTCTGAAAACAAAAGAGAAAACATTCTTGGATATGGTTGAGGAGAGGAGATTGAAAATACACAAGAATGCAGAAGGACATAAAGAAGGGGAAAACATTTGGACAATAGATGGGAACAAGGAAACGAAGGGTGATAATAGACCAACAATAGCTATAGATTCACCACAGAAGGGCAAATTATGCTATGAGAGAAAGATCCCAATATGATTATTATTATATAGGGACAAGTGAGTGTCATGATACATATTTTATTGTATCTGGATGGGGATTTAGAGGTGGAGAAGATCCAGTTTTCCCTGGACTGTATTATATTTGTGGGAATAAGGCCTACTACAGGTTGCCCGACCATTGGTATGGCACATGTTATGTTGGCCTGGTCTTTCCAAAGATCTTTCACATGGATAGAGTAGAAAATAGTGGACCAAATAACATACTAATGCGTAGCAGAAGAGAAACTTGGTTAGAAATTGTAGGTGATATTTTTGGAGCCTTGATACCAGCAGGGGGAATATCTTTGAATGCAAATAACATTCGGAGGCTGTCCACCATAGTGGATCGCTTGTGAACAAGCACAGCTTGAAGATTTCTTTTGGTAAACACTGAATTGGTTGCCATGCGTGCTATGATTATGCAAAATCTACTTGCCTTTGATATTTTATTGGCAAAAGAGGGTGGAGTCTGTGGAATGCTGAAAGTCCAACATTGTTGCACTTACATTCCTGACGAAAGCAGAGATCTAAAAGTATATATAAAGAACATTACCGAATTGCATGATGAAATCAAACCACTGGAGGTTGAAAGTATCTGGACTAGGATTGGTAATAAAATGGCTGCTATTAAAGCTTTCTTGGGTAAACTAGGTAGTACTATAATAGGGAAAATATTATTTCCATTAACCTGTGTGATTTTCGCATTATTGATACTTAGATTAGGATATATGTGTTGTAGATATAGAAGAAATAAAAAGAAGGTTAAAAGAGAAATTTACAAAAAGAGGGAAAAGAAACCAGAAAAAGATCTCAATGAAATAGAATTCGAAGAGTGGAAGGAGAGTATGTATGACAAAACAAAAAGAGAAGACGAAAGGGAAACAGAATTTTAAGCAAGAAGACATTTCAAAATTTCTGTAAAAGGGGAAAAAAATTGAAATTTTTCTTTTTTTTTTTTTTGTGGTGATAAAATCACCAAAGGGGGGATTGATGGAGCGGGTAAAATGTTTTGTTTTTATATACCCAATCCATTTATATAAGTTTATATTAAAAAGACTAAACAACTAATTTTAATGATTAATAGAGTGCTGTGATAATAATAATCAACCTTATTAACAGAGAGAATTCACGTGGGAATGCATTAGCATGGCTAAAATAATAAGTGAACTAAGTTTGTACGCATATTAAAAGCAATGAGTGTTGCTTGGCAATGTTAATGTAATTTGCGCTTAAATAAATCAGCATTAACAGCTTTAAATGTTGCATATGGCTAGGTAAATGCATACACATAAGGTTATTAGCAAGGGAATGACACTGTTTTAATCATTTCCATGTATTAATTACGATTTTGTGTTTCTTTTACTTAAGTTGACTATTACGGCCTACTAAAAGATGGCTGCCGACTGAATCCTCACTAAAGTACATGACTTCATAAATTGAATAATGGAGAAAAGTGCCTGCATTGACTTCGTTTGTGGCCTTTCCATGAACCGACAGACCAGGCCCATGAAGACTACCCTGGGCGAAGTGCCAATGTCCCTGAACGTGAAGCAATTGTTGCCAATGTGGATACATGAACTACCTATTTACAATAGACTGATACTTTCCTGACCTGGGAACAGCCTTTCCCATGCGCCTAGTTTATTCACCATCCGTATGTGAAATTTGGAGAATGTTTCTTAATGTTTTGGGACGTGGCTGAATTCAGCCAATCAGCGGCCTGGAAATAAAGAAAATGATACTGTTATATGTAAATTTTATTATAAATATTAGTAGTCTAGAGAGAGAAAAAGCTTGAGATGCACCCTGATCGATGCTACTCTATGCAACACTCCATGCTGACAGGTGAGGACGGGACGGTAGAATACTGATGATCTTTCTGAGGACAGGTTCTGACTTAGGAAACGACAAATAGCCAGAGTAGGTAAATATGACAAAAGATGATATGAAAAGGTTAGGATTTAACCTGCAATTTAATTAGATAAAGAAAAAATCATTTATTTGAAGAACTGTGTCGGGTGATTATTTCTTGTAATATTTTTATTGACTAATATGAGAGTTAAAGTGTTTTCCATCAAATTCCAAATCAACTAAATGATCTATTCGACCTACGGATGGAGGGATTGTCAGGGAGAGTTAATAGATGTATTTCCTCTAACTAAGTAAAGAAACTGTAGTTTGGGATTTTGAGATCCCTCTGTAGGCACGGATAGTTTGAGAGAATGAATGTTGGTGTTATGGGCCCCACCAGCATGTGATGTGTGTATGTGTGTGTGACTGTGGAATCATTCTGTCCGTGGAAGCAGGGGGGAGATTTTGGGTTCTGAACTGCACCAACAACACATGCGATACATCATATACCATTACAACGCAAGTCGTTACAACGACTTGCTTTAGGGGCGCTGGATGTTGGACTAGTATAATTTACTGTTCCAACTCTAGTCTGCATAACAGAAGGGAAGGTGTTGGACTTTAAATCCAACACCTTCTGCCCCCTACAGCAAGTCGTTGTAATAGCTTGCATTGTAATGGTTTGCGATGTAACATCGCGGTCGTTGTAATGGCATGCGATGTATCGCATGCAATGTAAACGATGTTTACGCAGGAAGGGGCATAGCACTGATGAAAGTAAACTCCCAAACTAACTGTTTGAGTGGGTGTTTATACATTTTGCCTTCCAAAGCTGTTCAAAGCAGCTTCTTTGTGTGCTTGTGGATACTAGGCAGCTGTGCTCTAGTGCCCTCAGTTACCAGCTGCCACTGATAATAGGATTAGGGAGAGTGGTACTGTGAAATGGTAGAGGTGGATATTAAGCAGGAGAACAAGCAAAACAAGACAAGAGACCGGGGAGAAGAGTGGTGAAGATCAACACATGGAGAGGAGAGGTAAATGCTATAGGGTCAGAACCAGCAAGAGAAGGGTAGAGGCCAGGTGTAAGATGAAACGAGTAAAAAATGGAACGAAGAGATAGATCTAAAGGGTTCAGAACCAGCAAAAAAGTTGATCTGGAAGGAAAGTTAAAAGGTGCAAGGTGGTGTCTGAATGGGAGTAGTTGAAATAAAAGAAGCAGCATCATCAGGAGAACTTAAGTGAAGGGGAGAGGGAAGAGTGAGAGGTGAGAAGTGAATGTAAGAGGGCAGGGTCACCAAAAGCAGGTAAGAGGCTGGGTAGGAAGGCAGGAGAGAAGTAGCTGTTACAGTGACATAACCAGTGAGAAAAGATTAGAGGCTTGGGAGAGGTGATAGATGAAGTGTGCAGCAGGGAGAAAAGAGAGGGATCAAAGAGGAGCAGAATCAGTGAGAAAAATAAGAGGGAGGGATGATTTGAAGTGTAGAGCATGGAAGAGGAAGATGGCTGTAAGAGATTCAGAAACAGGGACAATATAAGAGGCTGGAGGTGAAAGGGGAGAGGTGGATGTAAAGGGGATAGACCAGCAGTAAAAAGGTACAAGGCTGGATTGAGATATGAGAGGTGTAGGGCAGCACATTGATGGGCGATATTAAAAGAGGAAGAACCAGCAGGGAACCTAAGTGGAGGGGGGAGAAGAGGAACTAGAGGAGGTGGATGTAGGAGGGGCATGTTGTTAGAACGACTTGTGATGTAATGGTTCATGATGTAACAACGCGGTCATTGTAACAACAGCGTTGTAATGGGATTCGATGTAAAGGTATGCGATCTAAAGACTATTTCCCATCCTAAAATGTAGATGCCCTTAATGGAGGTAGATCCTTCTGCTTTGTAGTTTTGCAGACTGGAATTCTCTCCTTCTTGACCTATGGTGTAACTCCAGTATTTTGGAAAAACACTTCAAACTGTCCTTTCTGCACATTAGTACAGTCTGCACCTATCCTTTAGAAATCCCTTAGTGCCACCATGCCTGATTAGTGTATCATTTTCCTTCATCCTTTTCAATAGAACATTAACTAAGTTTAATTAATTAAATGTGTTTCCGCTTAATAGAAATGTTATATATATGTACATATTTTATTAGGGGTATGAATTATATTTGTAACCATTTTACTGATGGCCAAACTAGGCAAATAGCTTCTTGTAAAGCAGCTTCAACATTGGCATATAATTAATGGTCAATTGATATTTCTTCCTGTGATGTCACTTCCTGTGACGTTAAATCTTATGAAAGTTATAGGGGTCTCGCAAGTTCTAATTCTGCCCAAGAACCCACAAATCCTAGAACTGGCCCTAGATCCCACTACTAATTCATATCCCCCTTCGCCCACCCTTACATCTGCTTACATTCTTACAGAGAATAATCCGTCCTTATATCCTCTCACTGATCAGCACAACCACACAACCACCTTACACTAGATGACCTATCCTTGTACCCACTCCCCATCCACACAACTACAGCATCCTTAGAGCCACAAAACAATCTGTGCCCCAATTCACTCATCTATCCATTCGCCCTCTCACCAACACTTACACAAAGTCACCTTAATCTCCACACCCAAATCCATACACTCACTCATTCATCCTTACATCCTTCACCTATCCTTATTCCACTTACTCATCCTTATGCTCAGTCACAAATCTACTCAAACATACTTACACCCATAACCTCATCTTTGCACCCACACAAACACGGTTCAAGGCAAAAAACTATTTTGTGTCAGTTCAGAGTTTCAGTCAATTTCTGGGATGGGAATACTGTTCCCAGATGATTTTACTTGTTCCTTGACCTTGATCTGAACTAAAGCTCAGTTCCCTGTAATAAGCTGGGTTTAAAACATCTGAAGGGCAGATTATGAGTTGAATGGTTAATTCCAAGGTGTTATCAAAAACCCTATTTACACACGATTTGGATTTATGTGATGTAGGTATTTAACGCGTTCAATATTTATCGGATGTGATAACTCGACCTTTGTTGAATTTTGGGAGGTAAAATCAGCCATCTAATGGGGGAAACCCATACAGTATTTACCATATCATAAGGATTTTGGCATGTTAAACACCAAAAATCTGGATGTTATTCTCCCCAACTACTAATAAGTGGTCATGATTGCACTTGAAAAAGTAACGTACCCATGGTATCGTTATTTATTTATTATTGCATTTATAAAGCGCACTATCACCTTTCAGGCATCCTAGCGCTGGCATATACGTGCACTAAAAGACTATTGTTACGGGTGGACGCTAGCATAACCCAGTCATGCACAAGGAAAGAGCCAGGTTTTTAAACTCTTCCTAAAAGGCAGAAGGTCGACCAAATGTCTCATCTCCATTGGGAGCGTATTCCATAATCGGGCGGCGGAAGTGCTAAACATTCTACCTCCGGATTTAACTTTTTTAAATCTTGCCACCTTCGCTAGTCTGGCTGACGAGGAGCGAAGGCTTCTTTCAGGGACATACCAGGCAAATTTCCTCTGCAAGAGTTCCGGTCCTAATCCATGCAGAGCGTTAAAGGCTATGCAGAGTGACTTAAGTTGGATTCTCTGCAGTATCGGAAGCCAGTGCAGTTCAGCCAGAGCCAACGAGGTTGAGAACCGTCTCGACTTCCCCAAAACCAGCTTAGCTGCGATTGCTTGGATCCTCTGGAGCCTATCTATTAGGTATCTCGGGGAATCCAGCAGCGGCGCATTACAGTAGTCTAATCGACTTAAAATGGTGCTCTGGGCTACCAATATACGCGCATGGATTGGCAGTAGTGGAAAATTTTTGCGAAGGGCTCTAATAATAACAAAACAGCTCCCCACGATTTTACTGACCTGAGATTCCAGCTTCAACTTGTTATCAAACACAATGCCCAAATTCCGAACCTTGTCAACAGGCAATGGAGGATGCTCCAAATTTGAAGGCCAAAAATTTAAGGGCAGCATGGAGGGATTCTTTCCAGCTAGACAATGGAGAACCTCGGTTTTCTCAACATTAAATTGCAAAGAATTTTCCCTTAACCAGTTAGTTATATCTCTCATGCAGTTATGGAACACTTCAAGAGACGTGGCCTGTTCCCCCTCCAAGGAGAGGATCATTTGAGTGTCATCTGCATAATTAATAATGTTAATATTATATGCCCTTATCTTCGAAATCAAAGGTTGTAAATATATATTAAATAAAATTGGACTGACCGCGGAGCCCTGGGGGATGCCATGCGAGATGTTAATCAAATTAGATGGGTAGGGGGGAATCGCCACTGCCTGCTTCCTGTCAGAGAGGAAGGATTGAAACCACTTCAAAGCGATCCCTGATATTCCCACCTCCCTCAGTCTTGTCAAAAGAATGGCATGATTAACCCTGTCAAATGCGGCAGAGAGGTAAAGCAGGATAAGAACCGCCGCTTGACCTCTATCTGCCCGTGCACGTAGCTCATCCATTACTGTCACCAGGGCAGTTTCTGTACCATGTGCAGGCCGAAATCCAAATTGCACATCTTCTAGGATCCTATTTGTTTCCAGATATTTGGATAGTGATCTACTCACTATCCGCTCTACGATTTTAGTCGGATAGGGTAGCAAGGAAATTGGCCTATAGTTTTTAGAACAGGCAGGATCCAGAGTTGCCTTTTTTAAAAGCGGTGTTACCAGTGCCTGCTTCCAGCTGCTCGGTACTACTCCAGAACTGAGGGATTGGTTACAAATAAGATGGAGTACAGGGAACAGTTCTCCTCCCAGTTCCTTCCAGATTTTATGAGGCACAGGGTCCAAGGGTGAGCCCGCGGATATACCAAGGGCCACCTGGCTGAATTCCTTAATCGTGGGCATCTCGAATTCCATCAGGGAAAACGTGCTCTCAGTCTCAAATTCTTTCCTAACGCCGGAAGGGAGCCTCCTCCGCTTCCCACAGAGTTCCGGGTCAGCTCCTTCCTCTTCCACAGGGTCCCTGCCAAGGCCATCAATGATATTTTTAATTTTATCATTGAAAGACCTGGCAAGGTCATCACAGAGAGCTTGGGAGGAGGGAATCTGCTTCTTGGCGCAGTCAGGATTCATCAGGTTGTTCACAATTTTGAAAATACTACTAGTATTATTAGAAGCATTGAGGATCGACTTGGAGAAGTATTCTGCCTTTACAGTATTTATCTCCTTTTTATAGCTAACCATTGCTATTTTCCAGGCAGACTTATCCTTCACTTCATACCTCCTCCTCCACTTCCTCTCTGCTTGTTTACATTCTAGTTTCAAATCTTTTAGTCTATCATTAAACCATGGGGCAGAGGGTCTACCCACTTTCCTACGATTCCTCAATGGAGCAACCTGATCAAGGGTGGAAGTGATCTGTTTACAGAAGGTCGCATAATTCTCTTCCACATGTCTGTCTGGCATAAAACAGCCATCCAGAGCAAACACCGTGGAAATACTACCCTTTCCTAACAGGGCCTTCCAGTCTCTGCTAACATAATTTTTTGTTTCCCTAATTACATGGCTGCCACCCTTTGGAATATATGCCTGGAATTTAATCAGATAGTGATCGGACCAGACCACCTGCAATACATCCACCATTACCAATATGTGATCTTCTGCAAAAATTAGATCCAGGGTATGTCCTCCCTTGTGAGTAGGCTCGGAGACCTGCTGATGTAGGTTAAAACCCTCACATGACTGAAGTAGATTCTTAAAACCACAGTCTAATGATCCATTGAACCACAGATTGAAGTCACCCAGAGCCACCAACCTAGCGTGTGTAATTGCCAAGTTACTGATAGTCTCAATCAGTCGCTGTTGTTGCTGCACGCTAATAGCCCCTGGGGGTCTATAACAAACAATCCCAGTTAATACATGCCCATTGGCAACCTTTAGGGCGAAACCAAGCAATTCAAACCCTTCTATCACAGCGATCTCAATAGTGGCCAAATTCAATGAATCTTTAAAAATCACACCTACTCCTCCTCCCCTCCCACTCAGTCTAGGTTTATGGCAGACTTTATACCCCAGTGGACAGGCTAGTCCAAGTTCTAAGTCACTATCTGGATATGTCCAGGTTTCAGTCATGAATAAGATATCCAGTTTATGGAGCTCCAACATCAACTGAATCTCAACACAGTGCTTGGGCAGAGACCTTACATTAATTAGCCCACAAAGGAGGTACTCTTGTAATACAAAATCAGAGAGAGGGCCCGCATTCTCCTCAATTCTGAACCCCCCCTTTCCCTTTCCCAACGCACCTATGTTGCGAAGTTCCAGGCCTGTATAGCGAATAGAGCCGCCTCCAACAGTAACAAGCTGTGGTCTGAAACGGGCAGCTTGGCTGGTGCTGTGCGTGCTCGGTGCGCGGACGGGCGCAGACGGGCTTGCCTTTGGCGCGCCTTCGGCACACCCGCTGCACGCACACGCCAGCGTGTCCTTTGTAGCTGTGGGCACCGAAAAACTAGACCGCACACAACAAAAATGGCGGGTCCGCTCTAAGACGGACGCCGCTACTCCAAAACAGGGCACACTCAAGTCAACGAGAGTGACACCCTGAGAACACATACAATTAATAAAAAGCCCTCACTCTTAGCAGCTTCCCGAGTCGTTTTTTATTAAAAAGATTATACTTTAAAAGAAACTCCCCATCATGTGCAAAAAAAGCAAGCTCATGTAGGCAATATTATCAATAGGATCATACAACGATTAGCAGCTCCCCGATGATATTAAAACGAGTCAAGTTTAAAAATTGTTTTTTAAAATTGTATCCCCCTCATGTGCAAAAACGCAAAGAAAGTTAATTAGCGCTCCCCGAGCAACATACAACTATTAGAGCAACAATATAGCCCTTATCATATGTGAAAAATACCACCTACACTCAAGATGTGACTGGCCCATTGGGCAACCATGCAGTGCCCAATGGCCAGGTCTAGCACTTCAGAGTGTGAGATCTTTTTATTGGCTGCTTATGAGCCTATTTTATAGGCTGGTGGGCCCGTATTTACTGTTGATTTCACAGATGCTACCAAAACCATTGCTTGCAGCAAGTACAAATGCATGGAGTCTTCCACACCTTGCAAAACACCTAATGATTATAGGGCATATGTTAGAGCTCCTTTTTGTCACTATTGCACCACGCAATGATGCAAATTAAAAATGAGATTAATGAAGCCCTTGCATGTCCCTGAGTGGCTTCATAAATCTCGAATAATGCAACTCAGCGCAAGTCACTTTGTTGCATTATTCTGCACCAGGGAGGCATTTCTATGGGTGTTGCGTAGGTGTTCCCACAAAACATTCATGGATTTTGATGCATTCCCAGATTTACCGCAAGAGGTAGACTTGGAAATGTGCCAAAAACCTATGCCTCCCCAAGTGAGGCGTAAGGAGGAGAAATATGTTTATTTCTGCTTGTTGTTTTCTCTTTCTATGTGTGCTGCATTCTACAATACACATAGAAAGAGGAAAAAGACTCAGGGGATTTTTTTGTGCAGGAAGATGCTCCTTCCTGCACAGAACAATCCTCCATACAAACTACAGCAAGAAACAGGGTTTTGGTGAGTAGGTAGGATAATGGTGCCTGCCCAGGGTGAAGCGCGAGTCACTTTGTCATATATAATAAGACGGTGCGTCCTGTAAGGGGTTAACCCGGAACCCCCTGCCTTAAAGACCAAGGGGCAGATTTATGTTTGACTTGCGCCTCATTTATGCCGCCGTTGCGTCACTTTTGTGACGCAGCAGCGACGCAAATCCTGCGCCATGGTGCGGGATATTTACAACGTTACGCATCTGGGAGATGCGTCACGTTGTAAAGCCCTGTGCCACATGTAGGCGTTCCAGGGCAGGTGGGGGCGTTCCGGCGCAGGAACGCCTCCTAAAAGTGGCTGAGTGAAATCTACAAGATTTCACTCAGTCACTTTTGAGCCCATGCTGCGTCAAAACCCTGCGCCTGCTTGAAGCAGGCGTAAGGATTGACGCAGCATTGTGCAGATAGGGCCCCCCAGAGCATTGCTGAAGCTGCGTCGCGCTGGCGACGCAACTCCAGCAATGCGCCACTTTTACGGCACAGATGCGTGACGCATCTGTGCCGTTTTTGCCCCATGGTGCGCCGCATTATAAATGCGGCGCATCCATGATGGCGGAGCTGGGGCGCAAAATAACTGGCGCATCCCTGCTGATATGCAGGGATGCGCCAGTTATTATAAATATGCCCCCAAAGGTCTTAAACAGGTGAAAACAAGCCTGTGCACACGTCTTAAAGGTTTAGCTGAGTAAAGACTCTGTCTATCAGAATCCACAATACAGTACAGGTATACACTTTTGAAAAACAATCACAGGTTCAAAGTTTAAATATGTTCTTCTTTTATTCTTGGAAGAATGCCCAGCCAACACGTGTTTTGTCTGGGTGAATAACCCTAGACTTCATCAGGGCTGGAGGCAGGTGCAGAGATCGAATATCTCTCTGCCGGTTGTACTTCCGTCCCGGCTGGAAAGGAGAATGAGTAGAATCACGAACTCCGGATGCGGGTTCAGAGGAGATGTGACAATGTAATCCACTTAAAAGGTAGTATGTCACAGTGTTTTGGACCGGTCCCAGATGCTGCGAGCTTCCTCTTTGCACCTGCGTACTCGCTTGTTTCTGCCTTACCAGTCCTCCGGCTGTTTCCATTAATACATCGGATTTCTCGTGGTGGACCATATATGTGCCCTCACTAGTTTGTTGATATCATCCGTGTGACGTGAGCCATACTACCTTTTAAGTGGATTACATTGTCACATCTGCTCTGAACCCACATCCAGAATAAAAGAAGAACATATTTAAACTTTGAACCTGTGATTGTTTTTCAAAAGTGTATACCTGTACTGTATTGTCGGATTCTGATAGACAGAGTAATTTTCCGCCAAACCTTTAAGATGTGTGCACATGCTCATTTTCACAATCCTCCATACAATGCAGGCATCCTTGCACCATGGTGCAAGGATGCCTGTAAAAGAAATGGCCATATCAGCACCATAATTAAAAACTAAATAATCGGGAAAACGTTTACTGCTCAATTAACAAAACTGCTGAGCCACATGACATCTCTTATTGAGAACCCCACCTATAAACCCCACCTATACGTTGAATAGAAACAATTCTAGCTTACTCTGTCCAACACCCCAAAATCAGAAGTGCGAGCTGGTAGCCTAACTGAGCAGGCAGCATTAAACATAACCACTGGAAATAAACTAAAAGGAACCCTTCAAGCCTAGATAATTAAGGACCCAATCACAAGTGGACAACAACAGACAAATTACACATCCAAAGTGTCATGTCATAAAACAGTGATGGAGCACCTTTGGACTTTCGTCTAGGACGAAGACCATTGGAGTCGTACATTTCAACCAGGCTTGAGCAACCTTTCTATGTCACACATTAGGAATACCAGTTATCCATCTTCAACCAAATATAACTGGAACCGAGTCGGCAAGCTCCAAAGAGGTGGCCCAGCAAGATTTGCATCATCTACCACCAACACCAGCAAGGTTGGACAGGCTTTTTATCCCACCGGGCATTTTGCCTGTGGGCTGGAGTCCCTGGAGGCTGGCTTTGAAAGTCTTGGTGCCTTTGCCATTTTCTCCAGCTCCCTAAGGTTAATCACAGCAGGCGGGGGGGGGGGGCTCAATAAAGAGAAAGAAATGGAGCAACGGAGAAGGGGGAGCAAAAGAGATTAGAGTGGGAGAAGAGAGAGAGTGAGAGAGAGCAAGAGAGAGAATTGGTGGATGGCACGAGAGAGACTGCAGTAGGAGATGTGGGCAGCGGGCTAGTTTGAGCATTTTTGACAGGGCTACTTTTGGTTCCCCAGTCCGGCTTGAGCATCAGTATCTAAGAACAGGAAGTAAGGGGGAGATTTTCAAAATCTCCATGCAGCGCGGCCCCCTGTGAGGCTGCGCTGTGTTGCGTGACAGGGAGGGAGCAGGAGAGCGCCATCATTTTAAAGATATGGCTTTCTCCTCCCCTTTCCGTTGCGCCGGCTCTGATTTCAGCTGCCGTGCGCCATGCACACACCTTAGCATCGTAGCGCTAGGGTGTGAGCATGAGTGTAGAATAGGTTTTTTACAGGAAGGGTACCGTTCCTGTACAAAATACTTTGCTAGGCACGAAACAAAGGATTTCCCACTTTGCATATGTGCTGCACAGTGAAGCACACATGCAAAGTCGGAAAAGGAAGGAGAAATTAAAGCATTTCTCCTTCCTTGCGCGTAATTGAAAAGGGCGCAGTTTTCACACGCTAAACCCAATCTACTGTTTTTAGTAAATTGGGTTTAGCATGAGAAACCTTGGGTGGTTGCACGGGAACGCCCAGTCACCACCCTTTGTACACCCCCATGGCACAAAGTAATGCGAAGAAGCACAATGCCCTGCGCCACATGTAGGCATTCCTGCGCAGGGGGGGGCGTTCCGGCGCAGGAACACCTCCTAGAAGTGGCTGAGTGAAATCTACAAGATTTCACTCAGTCACTTTTAGGCCCATGTTGCGTCACAACCCTGCGCCTACCTGAAGCAGGCGTAAGGATTGATGCAGCAATAACAAGATAGGGCCCCCCAGACCATTGCTGGAGCTGCGTCGCGTTTGTGACGCAACTCCAGCAATGCGCCACTTTTGCAGCACAGATGTGTCACGCATCTGTCCCGTTTTTGCCCCATGGTGCGCCGCATTGTAAATGCGGCGCATCCATGGTGGCGGAACTGTGATGCACAATAACTAGCGCATCCCTGCTGATATGCAGGGATGCGCCAGTTATTGTAAATATGTCCCCACTATTCCAGCAAATTTCAATTGAAGAGTATTGAGTAGTGGTATCTGCGATTTGTTTACGTTTTGCGAGGGAAACTATGGGTGTGTTACATGTTGGTGTGTGAGCAATGTACGTATTTAAATATCAAACTATAATGTTAAACAAACCCTTTATTGAACATACAGGCAATCTAACTGTCTGTCAAAATAGTCACACACCGGAACACATGCAATAAGGTTCTTTATGCTAGATTTAATATTTATTTGAAACTTTGTTATTTGATTTATCAATACAGTCTACAAATGGACTATAAGAAATGTCCAGATGGAGTTAACATATGTAGAAAAAACTATTTTTTGGGTTAGCTAGCAAACACAATGGTGATGAAACCTTTATCGGTTGTCTCAGTTTTGGTGTGATGATGCCAAGGTAACCATGTTTTACGTCTCTCTTACTTTTGCTGTCATTGATTAACATTAGCCTGCACTTTTTAAAGGGCTATGGTGCCATGTACGCGTCTTTTTTGACAGATTCTTCTGAACTCTGAATGTTATGACGTTTTTGTAAACTTGCAATGTTCTGAAATTCACAGTTGTGAAATGTCCTTCTCAAAGCTATTTGGAATTAGAGAATGTTCTAGAGACTAATCAAACTTTTATATACATTTTCCCTAGCTTAGTCATGTCTATTCCTGACTCTTCCTGAAGGAAAACTCTTCATCCTCTCATCTCGCTCGAATAATATGGTATCCTGACTTTGGACTTTAGAATACCTTAATCCATCTTCTTTTTGTTGGGTTAGGATCAGCATTCTAACGATGTAATAGGTGTTTATAAGGTTTATTGTTCTGTTGCAGATTTAGTTTTGAAGTGTACAAGAGTCAATTGCTGTTAGTCCTATGTGCCTGCCTGTTCTGTACATTGAGGATAAATAAAAAGAATAGTTTCCACTTACCTGTGGTGCATGCAGCATCTTTTCACTTTTATTATGCAGAAATCATTGCTTCTGCAGCTTTGATTTTATAGCACTATGCACTGATTTGGGATATGTCCCTCCCTGTACACCTTCCTAATTCTCCCTAAACACCTCTGTTTTCCCTCTCTAGACCCTTCCCCTTCAGTGATACATATTCCCCATTTTCCAGCCACTACCCCTGTCCCTACCACATTACTACTATAACTTATATCTACATGTGCGGAGACTCCACAGGTGGGTTGGCGGCCTCTGCACAGAAAAAGATAGGAGAGGTGGAGGCGGAATCTTTTGCATAGGTGATTGAATAGCCTTTTTAACGTGTCTGTAGTAGTATTGTTGTACTAGAAAGTGTACTACCAAATGCAGTTTGTGAATAGGCCCCTAGCAGCTGTATATGTAATCAAGAAGGTATCCGTTTTTAAACTAAAATGAATGTTGTCTTCTATTCTCTGGAAGGCTCACATGGCATTGTATTGACCACGAACCTTTCCTGGCATTAGCAGCAGGCCTGCAAACCATAACCGTTTACGTTGTACATTGCACATTCTTCAGTAGCATAACCTAATTTTCAAACCTGGAAAATGAAGCAGGATTTCGTGGGAATACTAAAGCTAATGTGGTGTGAAATGAAGGCAAGGCTACCTTGCACTTCCAGAAATGAAAATCCTGACAGCTGAACATTGGATAGATTTTCTCTGTGACTAATACATTTCAGTCACATAGCCATGTACATAAACTTGTATTGAGAAACAATTGCATATATATTTGGTTAATTTGACATGTTTTTTTGCTTTTTCCTCTAACTGACAGTGTTCTAGTGAGAGCCCTAGTGAGCTGAGATGACAGTTTTCTGTGATCTTTTGCTTTGCTGCCTTCTACTTTGCATTAAAAGCTAGTTGGACTTTAGGCTTCCTGATGTGATGTGATTTATTTTTAACAGGCATTACCTTCCCTCATGCTAAGTGCCACCAAGGTGACTGTGATGAGCTTGCCTAGTCAGAAATTATGGAAGAAGAATGTATCAGGCGCAGTGTAATTTTGGCGCCCCACAAGTCAAATGCACTATTAGTTAATTTATGTTCTGTGTTTTTACCCTTGGTGGTGTGGTGAACAAGAAGTTAGTCTATGAGTCTCACACTCTGTGGTATTTAAAGGCCCAATTATTTTCTAACACAAGCATGCCCTGGTTCAATTCAGCATCGATAAGCAGCCCTGGCACCTTTGCACAGGTGTGAGTCTTTCTACTGTGGCCCCTGCTGGCCGGCGAGATTGAGGCAGACCAACTTGAACTGTTGGCTGATATGGAAGAAGATATAGACCCCAATCGAGCCAAAATGATCACCAGGGCAGTTATTTGCATCCCCAACTGGGCCTATTGTTTCACAAAGGCAATTGCATTTCAGACTGGGCTGAAATAATTACCAAAGCAGTTGCAGCTCAAACCAGACTGAAACTGTCACCACTGCAGTTTCAGCCCTGAATGGGCCAGTGCATCCACACAGGCTTTTCACATTCCCCTCCAAGCACCTGTTGGACCTTCTGTGCCACGGGTCTCCTCCTTTAGTCTCACAAGTCAGCTTTCTCTGGTTGTCCGTTTTGTTTCGGGAAAAGCTGTGCTTCTTTTCTGTTGTAGGTCCAAGCATACTCCTTCCCTCTCCCAGCAGGCAGGCATGCTTCTAGGCAATGAGCAGACCCTCAGCTTCTCCAGCAGAAAGTGCAGACTTCGGATGATGTCCCATCACCTCTGGATGAATGGCTGTCAGGAAGGCACCAGCACTGGTCACACAGCACTCCTTTGAGTACTCTTTGTAGCACTCCCTTCTTTGGTCAGGAAAGATATAGAACTGGAACAAAGTGGGTGGTTTGGGTCCCACTTTTATACACATTTTCTAGAAAGAGAAGTGGATATACTGTCTCAAATTTCAGCACTGATTTGGGGTGGTTCTTTTTCAAGTGCCCTTTTCAGGCTGATCTCCAGACTCAGCCTTTTGTATAGCCATTTTTTTCACAGTAGGTAGCCCTGGATCTGTCGCCTACACTGGAGCACCCATAACTATGTCACAAGGAATGTGAGGTTTCTTCAACCAGCTATCATCAACCTCTCTGAAGCAGTAATCAGAGATTGGCAAAAAGGCAGGCCTAACCTAGAAATAACCTCACCTTGCAAAAAAGAAACTGATGCCCCATCCCTTAACCCTGCCATGAACTAAATGAAATTGCTCAGGAAGAACTGATCAGCAGTCCCTTACTGACAAATGTACTCGTGGCATTTCTAAAGGTAGTCATCACTCCATCACCCTCACTTCAGTGTCTGGTATTCCACCCTCCAGCCACAGGAATGAAGGCATTACACTTGCACTATCTATGGAAGCTGTCCTCATCCTCAATCTTGTACTATGTCAAACTAGGGACATCCAAAATCAATCCCAGTGGATTTAATTCTCTGACTAACTCAGGGACAGCTTCCTACTGCTGCACATGTAGTTAATGCACATGAAACATGCACTAGATGTACGCACAGGTTATCAGGGCATGGTTCTGATCACTGACATCAGACAGAACTTTAAACGGGGAGCAGGGGGGCTTGCAGGCCAAACTCTCAATGACACAGATCTGAAAATGTCTGGTCGCCCTATTAATCTTAAAACATTGCATGCTGCCTCCACCACTTTATGTGCTATACCCAGGACAGGGGTAATAGCTTTTTTTTCATTATAAGAGCATGCATGGTGCACCCTTCCAGATCATAGGAGAGGTCCAGGACCATGCGTCATTCATGAGAAGCCTAGGGCAGTCCGGTACTCACGGTAAGAAAACATGTCCATATAACACGCAATGACATTCCTGTCCAAACAAAACCTCCATGTTTTTCTGACAAAGTTTAAACTAATAAGGCTGAGCAGAAGGAAAATGTTTCCCTCTCTCATGCCCACATAGTCACCACCTCAGCAAAGGAAAATTACTTTGTAGAAGATCGATCTTAGAAGGAAGAAGGAAAAAAGTGGCATTAACTTCTATAGCTTCTGTATACCTCTGCAAATATTTTTATTTCTCCTGGTTGCGGCAATCTAACACTTGCTATTCAGTGGTGTTAGTGTTGGCACTGCTTCAGATTTGCACATCCTTGTAAATCTGGGGCAGCATCAAAAAGCAGTGGTTGTTCTGGTGGAATGCCGAAAGTAACACCTATTGCACACCCTTTACAATATTGACAAAGTAGCGTTAAGCCATGCAGAGTGGCTTAAAGCTGCTTTGTAAATAAAGAGCAAGGCATTGTGCCACCGTAGCATCCTAAAAAGTGATGCTCTGGTAGAGCAATGCCCTGGTAAATATGCCCCTGGGTTAATTAGAAACTGAGCACATGCAAACATAACAATCAACCAATCAATCAAACCTTTTTTGAATAGCACTACTAATCACCAGTGAGAGTACCTAGGCGCTAGGTTGCAGGGCTTAGTTGAAGAGTCAGGTATTGACTCTCTTCCTGAATTCTGCCAGTGAGGGTGAGGTTTAGATGTGGAGGGGAAGGCTATTCCAAGACTTGGGGGAAAGGTAGGAAAAGGAACGGCCTCCGCTGTGTTTTTGGCGGATGCACAGTGTATGTGCGAGGGCAGCAGAGCAAAGTTCTCTGAATGGTTAGTGGAAGTTCTGTCGGTGGTTGATGTACGCTGGTCCTAGGTCATGGAGGGCTTTGTAGGCATGTGTCAGTATCTTGAATTAGCATCTTTTCTGGAAGGGGAGCCAGTGGAGGTTCCTAAGGTGTAGCTTGATGTGGGTCATTTTGGACAGGTTAAGGATGAGTCTGGCCACTGCGTTCTGTAGTGCCTGCAGTCTCCTCATGCATTCATTGTGGTCCCTGCGTACAGTGTGTTGCCATAGTCCAACTGACTGGTGACTAGGGCTTGGGTTATGGTTTTCCTCCTGCCGATGGAGAGCCATTTAAAGATTATTTAGAGCATGCAGAGGGTGTGGAAGTAGATGGAGGAGACTGCCTTGATCTGCTGTTTTGTGGTGAGCTTCCTGTCCAGGATGATGCGGAGGTTGTGGCGTGGTCTGTCGGTGTGGGGGTGAGTCCGAGTTCAGCAGGCCACCAGGTGTCATTCCAAGGACAGGCTTTGTTCCCAAAGATCAGCACTTCGGTCATGTCAACATTAAATACACAATGGGAAAACATTATATTTAAACGAAAACGATTTGGCATTTAACTGAGAGCCAGATAAAATAGGGTTTTAAAACTGTAAAGAAAAGTTTTGATGTTGCCAACTCCAGAAAAGCAAGAAAAGTTTAAGCTGCAAGTTGATCACTTGAAGATTGTGCAAATTCAAACTTTATTGTGTTTTATAAAGGTTCGCTATCAGGTAAGACTGATATGATGATATTGATTACATTTTTGTTGGTAACCGTGTTTGCTAACTGTATATATTTTCTTAACCAAATATATTACAACAACTAAAAGTGATTTGAGGTCTTTTACATTTATATAGTGCACATAAGCAATTTCAGTGGTAGACATCAAGAACAAGACAATATATAACTAGTCAATAGACTACAATACAAATATAAATAATGAAGTATATGAACACATTTAAACCAGCAGTTTGTACAAAGAGACACTTAAAAATATTTATATTATATTACATTTACATTGAATCTTCTATTCCTTGGTGATATAAAGGACAATGGCTGGATCTTTAAGAGAATAAAAACAGCAATACCTTGTGCATGCATTGTTTATGAAGTTGCTACATTATTTCATAATAGATAGCATGAAAAACAAGAAAACATAAAATACACAATACATTTTAGCAAACAAAACATTTGAATGAGGGGCTATATTTGAAGATACTTTCACAGGTCACGATCCCTGACATAGCAAATAATATTGCACACATGTTAGTTCAGTTATTAAATTCTATCAGACAGCAGCCATTCTTTTTCTTTTACATTTTCTTTTTGTTTATTATTTCAAGAACAAAGGAAAACATTTATGGTACTGAAGATATGTAAACAAGGATTAATATTTTGGAAATACCAGTCCAGTATTTTAATTTAACAGGCATTTCTTTTTGTCAGTTTTTCTATAAATGAATATCAAAATCATTACAATTTATATTATTTGGACCGGCTCTGTACCAATTTCAAAGTTCGAACCCGATTAGACGCTAATTCATGCAGTCATACCATTCAGCATGTTCAAACAACTGTGTATACCTGTTTCACTCAAGGCTTGCAAATAAAATAAAATGTACACAATCATATGAGTTGTATATTGCTCTGTAGGTTATTACGCTGATTGTATTAAAAAAGATTTACAACATGAGAATGATGAAACTGATTTAAATTATTTTATCAAGTTTTAGTTTTTACTTTCTGCTAACTTTTATTGTAAATCAGCTTGGGCCATATTTTGGTTGTAGTGGCTAGATGAAAAGTGTTCCAATTGTTTTCACTCACAGCAATTTAGTGTGTATCCTGCTATACAAAAAACCTTAAACATTGTACTCTTCAAGAAGCAAACAAAATATTCTATTAATAGAAACCCTTTTTTTTTTTATCTTGATATTTTATGAACATGGCAAATAACTGGAGTATTGACTTACCGTCAAATAGTATAAAGATTAGAGCCCCATGCAAGAAATGTCAGGAAGGGTAGAGAGTCCACTTGAGAAAATTGTCACAAATTGTAAGTGCCAGGTTTTTGAAAGCTTGTTATTACCCATAAGCATGTTAGCATCTGATGTCTAAGACCTAACTAGTAGCCAAAAAGACATTTGAAACCCAGAAGCTGATGTTTCAACAATGACAAGCTCAGACTGTTTTTCATTCACTGCATTATCTTGTACATTAAGTTACAGCAAAGACAAAAGAAGAGAGACTAAAAACAACAGTATTTTCCAATGTGGAAACCTTTCTGAAACTACTAAACATTTTAAATCTTAGCTACTTTCAAGTTAAGAAAATGTAAGAAATATGTATATGTTATCGACATGGAGTTTTCCGAGCCCTTAACCAGCGGGTTCAAAGCACTATACCAATCCACTAATGTTAACAGTCCACTCAGTACGTTACTTTTCTCAAATAATTACTTATAAAAATTACATTTAAAAAATCATAATATTATGCAAACATGTATCTGTTCTTTGTGTGTAAAATCATTTTCATAATTATAATGAAAAACATTTTGAAAGAAACGAATTAGCATCAGATTAGATTAGAATAGAAATTGTAGTATGTGAATTAAGTATATGTATTTCACTTTTTTATAGGCAGCCAGTGAAGCTTGGCAAAAGCCTGAGCTGCAGATTGATGTATAGGGATCCCCAGTAGGAGACATGCTGTTGCCTTTTGCAGTATCTGTAGTTTGTGGGGGAATTTATGCTGTGCATTCAGAAAAAGAGCATTGCAGTAATCCAGTTTGGATACAACAAGCGCAGTTACCATGCTTTTCTGACGGGCCCAGTGAATAAAAGGACATACTTTACTGATGATCTTCAGAGTGAAGAAAACTTAGGAATTTAAGGCATTAGCCTAATCTCCAAATGACAACTTGTTGGCAAATAAAATCCCTAGCTGGGTGTCCAGAAGGAGGTGTCACGCTCAGGAGAAAAACCTCAGTTTTCCCAGTGTTTAATTTGAGACAATTGATTTTCATTCAATTGTCTATTTGCCTCATGGAGCTGTTAAATCTGATCGCTGTGTCGCCTGGATTGCTGGATACTGAGACCACAATTTGTGTATCTTTCCTTACGTATTCCTTTGGACAAACTCATATGTTGTTTAGAGTACATGCAGAGTTAAACACAAACAAAATGTACTTTTACAGTTTATGAAGTCTAGGATGTAAAATGCTCTTGAACAGAAAGCATCATGGAACATGTTGGTGACCACAGAAACTTGGGCTTGACTACTCTAGTAGGAGTACTTGATATGTTTAGTGTTTTCAATGTGTGATCTAGAAAGATTTTTAGTAAAAATCACTTGACATGTTTTCGTGTTCTGATTCATTGCAGTCAAAATAATAAGCTTTACATATTGATGGATGCATTATTATCCGACTGTCGTATTTAGTCAATATGTTTTAGCTTTCTTAAATGTCCACAGTGTCACAAGGCTTTTATCAGTACGGTGCAAACCCAAGTCATTCTTGTGTAGCTGTTGGTGATTTTTAAGTTTATTCATGTGGAGTAGGAACAAACATGTAACATTAAAAAAAATATTTAGAAACATGTAAATATGGCACTTTATGCTTCAACATGCAAAAGTGATAGGTGTCACACTGCATGCTTCTTGATGACGTGGCACTCTGGTCAAAAGGTAAGCATAAGGAATATCCCTTCTGTCTCATAACTCATCACTTACCCCAATTTTAGAGACAAATTGCCTCATAGAGAATAAAGAAAGAACATCTCCCTATAGTCACACACTAAGGACCCGATTACGAGTCTAGGGAACTGAGTACCGCCGGACACATGGTGGCTTTGACAGTGGTGATCTTGCGACTGCCACATTACAACCCTAGTGGTCGTGCTGCCCTGGGACCGCCGACTCCTCCAGGGAACTACGACTCCCTGGTGGTGGTGCGGCAGTTCAGAGGTATCTATATGCTTGGCGGGACCGCTGCGGTCCCGCCAAGCACACAACGACTTTCATCACTGCCACTGATTTCACGGAGGTCTTTCCTATTTGAAAACAGTGGCGGTGAGGAAAGAAAGGGGGACCTGTAGGGTCCCATTGTGCCTCAAGCCTTATGGATGCACACAGGGGGGCATAACATGTGCCCCCCCTGTGTGCATGGAAAGAAGTTCCAGCACCGCATGGACTTTTTAGGCCATGCCATGCTGGAACTCTGTTTGACGTTCTCATTGTGGTGCCTATTTTATAGGCACAGCCATGAGAATGGGAAAGGAAATGTCTGGTAATTACTAAAAAAGTAATTATAGGGTGGGTCCTCACGCAGCTTTTCCGTACCGGCGGAGAGCCACCGCAACTGCGCCTAAGTCGTAATTGGGCCCTAGATGTCAGATGGATCCGAAAACAAAGACAATAAAATCCTTTTAGAGGGACATAGTATAGCCTTTGATCATACCCTTTTGTTAGAATAGTTCGTCAAGGGAATGATGTCACTCACATTCACATCTCTCTTGCTTGCCTGTGTTTGGAAGAGTGGAGAGCAGCCCACCCAGATTAACAAGCCATTTCTTGTGGCACCTTTACAAAAAACAAAGGGGCAGCTTGGCAAATAAAATGCATACATGAATTTTCATTTTCAAAAAGGCTCTTTTGAAAACAACTTTATAGAGTAAAGGTTCACATGATTTTTTAATTGTTTTACTGTTAGACCATCATGAGGAAAGAGGGTATTTAACAATTTCGGAGTTATTTTATTTGAATCCTTACTGTAAGAGAAACAGGGCTTATTTGGAACCAGGTAATTGTCCGCTAGTAAAGTATTTCTAAATAAAACTTCCTGACATGTAGTTGCTCTCTAATAGTGGACCTAGATAGTAAACTTGTATCTTTTTAGCCTGTTTTTAAGGAATGTAAATACTTCCACTGGAATTTTTCAATTTAAACCCAGTGCATGGGCATTTAGATGGAAATCCACCCTTGTTCCCCATCCAAGAGAATAGGTTATGGGTCAGGGTGTTTTTGTGGTATCAAAGATTTATTGGTAATAAGCCAATGTGAACCCTTCTCTAAGAAATGGCACATTGTTTAGTCATACTTTTTTCACCTTAAGTTTCTTCTATGTCCATTCATTTGTATATTTACTTTCCTAGTGTTCATCACAACATAGCTAAGGCCACAGTGACAGGTGATCAAGTAAATACATTGATCAGAATTACAGGTAGTGTGCTTTAATTTCTAGAGCTATGGAGTAGATAAACCGAGATTAATCCCTTTAGTAAGGTTTGCCAAATAACATACACTGCAATTCCCATAATGGGCATGTGCTTGTACTGGCGAAAGACCACACCAGTAGAAGGAGAAAGGTGTTACAGGAGGTGGTTTGTGTGTTTGGTCTTCTGTGTAATACAACTTCTCTTAGATTGACACTCTTTTATATCAGAACAGAGGTTTTTCAAGTCTCAGATTATTGCATCTCAGAACCAAGCACTGTTTATTGATAATTCTTTCTACGCAGTTAGATGCTGTTTTCTATGTCGTAACACATATCAATCTGTCTTGTTTGTCCATGTATTAAGATTTTAAAAGAACTTCCCTGTTGTAATAGTTTGTAAGTGATATTTTGTGGGTACTGATTGTCCTGCAATTTAGTATACATCATATCTGCTTACTTTTGAAAATCTTTACTTGAGGAATAAATCCAACAGGGTCACATACACTGTTCAATATGGGTTTTCATGTAATGGGCATCTATCTTGCAGTAACCAATCTTAGGAAAGATACAAAGGTCCAAAAAGGGCAATTCTTGGCTGTAAATAATGTGTGTGAGAGTTAAGGAAGAATTCTAGTTCTTAATCCATTTTAGAAATTCATCGGCCCTTTTTAAATTCTATTTCCAAATCATAAGGATATTGTCAATATATTGATGTTCAACTTTTATGTTGTCTTTAAATGGATTATTATCCGAATACATAAAGTCAAGTCCAAATTTATGGACACGTAAATGTGCTATACTTAGAGCAAAACCGCTCCCCCTAGATTAGGCCTGGGCGGTAAATTTCGTTCCGTTCGCGGAATTTGCGGAATTTGGGTAATTTCGCGTTCCGCGGAGAACACGAAATTGCCCAAAAATCTGCGTTCCGCAACTTCGCGAAATTTTTTGCTTGTTCGCGTTCTCAATATGCGTGTTCGCGAGATATTTCACCCCGAGCACGCAAACAGCGATCGCGAACAGGCAAAAAGTATCGCGAACAAGCAATTCCGCGTGTTCGCGGAATTTCTGCGTGTTCGCGGAGATTTTTTACCATTTCGCGGAGATTTGCGTAACGCGATTACGCAAATTCCGCCCACCCCTACCCTAGATGTCCCATGAGTCTGTAAATATAGCTTCCCTTCATATGCAAAATACATTTTTAAGACAACTGTGCCGAAGTGGGAGAATCTCAGTATTCTGTCTCTGAATCCATCCATCAGGTTCTCAACAGAGGAGACACTACAGCACTGCTCTTGCTGGACGTCAGCACAGCCTTTGACACCGTGTCCCACAGCATTCTTCATTGAACGACTGTCACACAGTGGAATTGGTAGCAGGCACTGCTGTGGATTGCCTCCTTTTGACAGAACCACACTCTTCAGGTGGCACAAAAACTATTCTCTTCAAAGGTTCTCTCACTGCAGCAGGGGGTGCCCCTTGGCTCTTCTCTGAGCCTGATGCTATTCAATATGTATATATGCCCCCTGGCTGATATAATTGAGTGCTATGTCTTTAACAGCGTGGTGCCCTCCGATGATACGCAGATGATAATCATTCTCGCAGGAGATGGCCAAAACTGTGGTTCTGCTTAGATATTGCCTGATGGAGGTGGCTGAGTGGGTGAGCCTCAACTGTCTCAAGCTAAATTCTGGGAAGACTGAAGTCCTCATCGTTGGTAAGCAGCCTTTGATTTGGTCATCGGCCTGGTGGCCTGATTCTGTTGGGACTCTAACTGTGCACAAACCCAAAGTTAAAAATCTAGGTTTCTGGTTTGATGCCACACTATCATTTGACAGTCAAATCACCGGCCTAGCGGGCCAATGCTTCAGGATCCTAAAAACCTTGAAAAAAAATCTTAGGTTTTCAGCCAGAGGGAGCCAAAAAGACAGTGATCCAATCCGTGGTCATGTCCAGACTGGATTACTGCAATATTCTACATCTAGGTGTCTTTCAGTCATGACTTATTAGACTTCAGTGTGTGTAGAAAATTGCAGCACAGCTGCTGCTAATCCTGCCCAGTTGCTCTACTGCAGCACCCCGATCTTGCAAAGTTGAAAGAAAGGGTGTCTTTTAAAGCCATGTGCTACTGTCATAGAATCCTGACAGTAAAGGCAGCTTTTAGTTACATCCTATAGCCCAAGAAGTGAATTGAGATTTTCCGGGGCCTCTTTGGCCTGTATTCCCAGCATTAAAAGAGCTCACATTGGGGGGCGTGTCTAACCGCCGACTGGTATGGCCGCTCGGTAGCTTTGATCCGGAGCGCCACTCCAAAAAAATCTGTTGATTGCTGGCTCCCGCTGGCCCGACGCCTCCCCGGTGCCCTCCTTGAAGTGCTGTAGTGTCCGGCGTCCTCTGTGCTGAGTTTTAGACCGATCGTAAGCGCAACCTGGTGAGCGCTCCGCCGGCCGGGTCCTCGTCTGCTGTCCCGCCGAGAGAGGTGCGGCGGCACCCGGGGCACGAACTACATGAGGCTGTGGCTGCAGCCTTCACCGACGGAACCCACACAGCTTGTCGGGAGGCACCCGGCGACGTGCGGCGTTCCATCCCGACACCAGCGCTGCTGACAGAAACCCTCCTAGTGGCCCCAAGTGTGACGGGGCTGAATTAATGCTGCGACGGCCCCTGCAGAGAAAACGCGTGCAGGCCAAACTCGGCTCATGTGCAGGAGACTGGGTGCGGCCCGGCGGTCTTGAGTGACTGATCGAGGGGGTTGTGGCAGGCGGCGGAAAGCCCACGGAGGAAACTTAGACGTCCCCGGTCCTGAGCAGAGCCTGGTGTGACCTCCACACAGTCCCAGCACCGACCGTAAAGCTCCGGAGTGGGGGCCCTTGGACTGTGGGTCATCGCCAGTACATTGAGGACTAGAGCGAGCTCCTGGTGGGATCTTGGCGGCGTGCTGACTGATTGAGTCCCCGCATAGTAGTGCCTTTTTGCAGTCGGAGTGCTACGAGGACAGTGAAGGGGCGTACTTGGTGCAGCACTCTGGGCACTTCGCAGAGGTGGCGTAATCTGGTGACGTCGTGGGGCCCTTCGCCCCTCCACCTGCTGGCTTGACCCACGAAGCAGACAGTACGAGGAGTGACACAGACAATGTATAGATTACCCTGGTGGAGGTGGCCTAATCCTGCCCCGGTCCTTCATCGCGGCCAGCCGGGTATACGTGGGCTCCACTGCAACGCTCTCAGTATGGTGATTCCGGTCATTCACCCCTCTGTTTGGGGCACTCCCCTCAAAAACCGACAGGCCGGGTGGACCTCTTCACTGCGGGCGGCGGGGAGAAGCGGGTGTGCCCCTACACGAGTGGTGTCATCGCGACCAGGATCATGGTGACCGGACGCACCAGCCGGACGACGGCCCAGAGGAAACTGGAGAAATTCGCCTGGCACAAGCAGCAGAACGACGACCGAGTGGGGTCTGCGTCCCCAGGCGACAAGATGGAGCCCACGAACAAAGATCTCCTCGAAGCAATTACCGCAATAAGGACCTCCCTCGAAGTCCGGATCGACATGGTGGCCACGGATGTGGCACTGATCCTGGAAGACATGAAGAAAACGGTGGAGCGCGTATGCACAGTGGAGAACACTGCAAAAGAACAGGTCACTGACACCACCCTACTCAACCGCCAAATCACCGAACTGCGCTCCTCTTATGAGGCGATGGCTCTACAGTTGGACGATTATGAAGGTAGAATGCGGCGGGACAACATCCGCATTGTTGGTGTTCCGGAACGCGCAGAGGGGCAGGCAGTGGACCTCTTTGTTGAGGAACTGGTCCTTAAACACCTACAACCCAGAGGACTCTCTAAATGTCTTACAATTGAAAGAGCCCACCGTGTGCCGGGGGGCCTGATGAAACCGGGTGCGCCCCCATGGCCGCTCCATGCACGAGTGTTTAACTTCCGAGACCGGGATGTCATTCTTCAGACAGTGAGGGTGGCCAATGATGCTGGAGACTGGCGCCAGCAGAGACCTTCCCATTCTGACTCTGACTCCCAGGGACGTACTCGGGTGCGCTGATCCAGAGACTGGTAAGGCTGAGACCCTCTCCTTCACAGCCTGACACTGACTCACGGTGGCACGCAGGGGGGCGCTGAACTTGGAATTTGGAAAGACTTTGAGATAATTCTTCAGGACTCTGGAGGCCCTCCTGTGTACTTCCTGGCATGCCATCGAAGTTGCGGCCTCCTAAAGGTGGGTGCATTGCTTATTGGAATGGGGGAGGAGTCCCTGACTGATCGGTCCCTAGTCCTGCCCTGATCTAGGGGATTGACTCAATGTTTGAAGGACTTGTCAAAGATTCTACTAACATGCTCCTTAATCACTTTCACCTGTTTTACATCTGTTATTCTTTTCCTGGGGCTGTGGACGCACCTTTTATTGCTTAGGGGGACTGCCGGATGACAGATGGGTGCCTCATTGGGCCTCAGTGCTGTTCTTACTCCCAGGGGGAGGGGGTCGGGCTGGGGGACGAAGTAGCTATTGTTTAGTTGCGGAACGATTGGGAGTGGGGTAGCTCACGTTCCCTGGAGTTGTTGATGGGTGGGCGACAGGCACTCTGCATGTTGGGGGTGACGGGTGGTTTTAGTCGCGCTGAGCAGGGAGGCAGGGAGGGGGGTAAGTTTCCGAGTGGAATGGTTGGGTGGTGTTGGATTTGTTGGGGGAATTGTAGTTTTTGGTTTTACGCAGCACGACAAAGTGGCGTCCCATAATTGTACATCTTAGTTGGCACCACCACCCAGGTCACTGATGTAATGTTCCACAGTAGTTATTGGTTTTACGCAGCACTACAAAGTGGCGTCCCATAATTTTACATCTTAGTTGGCACCAACATCCAGGTCACTGATGTAATGGTCCATAGTATGGCGCTATCAAGCAACAGCCTAGTGGCCGCCCTGACGGGTGCCGCGAAGGGTTTTGGACGCTGCATAAGTTCCATCACAACCATTGTACTACTATTTAATATAAATGTCGAAGGGTCAGAGACTTAAACTCGCGACGTGGAACGGTAACGTGTTAAGAGACAAAATCAAACGTGGCATTGTATTGCAGTATGTTCATCATCAGGGACTCGATATAGTGATGTTTCAAGAAACCCATCTGATTGGTAATTTGTGTATGGCCCTCAATAGGAAGGGATATCGCATGGTAGTGCATTCGGGCTTCACTACTGGGTCCAGGGGGTGGGGGTTCTCCTTCGCAAAGGCTGTCCTTATGTCATACAGAACACTTGGACAGATCCCTGCCCAGACATGACTCGACTCACTCTTCTAACCTCCGTAATTTTGTCGATGCCATGGGAATGGTAGATGTGCGGAGATGGTCACACCCCCATTACACACACTTTACGTTCCAATCCGGAGTCCACGGCAGCCAATCATTAACTGACTATTTGTTTACCCATGCACAACATATAAATGAATTCACTGGCGCGTCATGCTTGGCGCGAGGGGTTTCAGATCATTCCCCTGTCCTGGCGGCCCTGGGTGCTCCCCGCCCTACGCAGCCTGGTACGAACATGATTCCGCCATGGGCACTAAAGATTCCACACATCAGAGATACTCTACAGCAAGACACTGACTATTATTTTCAGGAAAACACTGGGTCCATTAAATCGGCAATTACACTGTGGGGAGCATGTGGTGCAGTGATAAAGGGGAGAGCACTGTCGCTAATAGTGGGTCACAGAACCAAGCGTAACCGAAGGGTGGTTGAATTAGAAACAGACATTTTACGCCTTGAAGGTGCCATAGCCCGAGGCCCGGATCCGGATACTCAGCACCGTCTCAACATCAATGGACAGGATTATAGACAGTTGCTCCTCGAAGACGCCAACAGGCGTTCCCTTGCCACCCGTCACCGGATATACAAGCACGGAGAACGAACCAGCAAACTTCTGGCATGGCTGGAACGCAAGGAGCAATCAGCGAGATCGGTGCGTGCCCTTAAAGGGCCTAATGACGACCTGATTACTGACCCGCAAGGGATTGCTGAGGCCTTTGCAGACCACTACAAAAGGGTGTATGGAGCACCGCAAAACTCACAAGCTTCGTGGGCGGCAGAGCTCCTCATCACAATTGAAGTGACATGTGTATCCCAGCCTGATAGAGAGGCTTTGGAGGTGGACATATCTGTCGATGAGGTTCAGAGAGCAATTCAGGACCTTTGTATGGGTAAAGCAATGGGTCCTAACGGGTTCCCTACTGAACTGCTCAAACCAATGGCACTGAAGTTAGCGCCCTATCTGCTAAATCTATATAACAAAAGTAATGAACGTACTATCCTCCCAGCTGATATCCACGAGGCCACCATCGTGGTCATCCACAAACCGGGTAAACCGATAGATGAGTGCACATCGTACCGGCCCATATCTTTGACTACAGTGGAGGCCAAAATCCTGGCCAAACTTTTGGCTAATCAGCTGCTTCCATATCTTCCCGATCTGATTCACCCAGACCAGTCGGGTTTCATGACAGGTCGGAACACGGCGCGTAATCTACGTCGAGTACATGGCACACAGAGCCGCGTAGACCAAATTGAGGAAGAAGCAATCTTACAAGCGCTCGATGCAAAAATGGCATTCGACACGATAGCATGGGAATACTTGTTTGTGGTTCACACCCACGTCGGGTTCGGGCCCAAGATTATTGGGTGGATCCGATTGTTGTACACACAACCCACAGCGCACGTTTCGGTGAACAATCATCGTTCCATCTCTCTCCCCCTCTGTCGAGGCACGGGGCAGGGGTGCCCTCTATCGCCACTCCTTTTTGCCTTAGTTCTTGAACCTCTGGTGGTCTGGATAAGGGGGGACCCAGAAATCAGTGGCCTTAAATGGACGGATGAACACTAGGACCGCATATCACTCTACGCGGATGATGTCCTGCTTTACCTAGCCTCCCCTGCACGCTCGCTCCACCGTGTGCTACACATTTTTCATATTTTTGGGACACACTCTCGATACCAGATAAACTGGTCCAAATCCCAAATGTATTCGCTCTGGGGAGACCCCCCGCAAAGTCCACGGGGATATAATATCACAGTGGTGTCTCAGGGTTTTCGATATTTAGCCATTTTTATAACGACTGATGCATCCCCGTGTCACAAACAAAATCTATTGGGACCACTACAGAGCTTTAAATCGGATGTCATTCATTGGAAGACTCTCCCCCTAACTCTACTGGGACGTGCGTCACTATTCAAAATGCTTGCCCTACCACGCTTTCTCTATGCCTCTACAAAATACGTCTAACCCAGTACCTAACTCCTATTTCCTACAGATCGAGGCAGCGGTGAGGGATCTACTTTGGAAGAACAAGCCGCCACAGACAGCCGTAAATAAACTCACCATGGGATGGTACGACGGGGGTATAGGACTGACGGAGATGCGCCTCTACTATCAAGCTTCGCAGCTCATAGCCATCAATAAATGGGTGTTTGGGCCACGTGACGATCCTAGCTTCCGCACCGACCATTGGCTAATGGGTAACGGGGCTACAATAGAGCGTTATACACTAACCATAGAAAGCTACACCTCACTGGCCTCACGGCGCGTACTGTTGAAGTGTGGCATGGAGTTCAGCAGCGAATGGGTTGGCAAGGACGCCTAATGAAAGCTACCCCTCTGTGGGAACCGGCCATCTTGGAGCGACTCAGTGACTAGGCGGGATTCGACAAATGGGACCTGATAGGGATCTCCAAGGTCGGAGATTTGTGGGTTAAAAGTACTAAGGCATCGTTTGCGGATCTCCAAGCGAAATATGAACTAGCGCCAACGGAGCGCTTCCGCTATCTCCAGATCAGTCTTGCCATTGACTCTGCCCTCCCAAAGGATACTCTCCTTCCGGATTCCTCTCCTCTTGAGGATAGAGTATTGCTGGACCCAATGGACCGCAAGGCTATTTCCCTCACAGATAGGAAATTGGTGAATAATCAGACTGACCCAATGCTTAAATTACGGTCAAGTTGGGAGGCGGACTTGGGGGAACTGGCCGAAGAAGACTGGAGAGAGGCACTGGCCTCCCACCGTGAGGTTGCGATTCCGATGCGACTTGGGCTGGTCCAGCTCAAGATCCTCCACCGAGTATATTTTGATACCACACTGCTCTTCAGGTTGGGTAGATGGCCCGATGCCCTATGCCTCCGACATTGTAACCAATCTGGCACATACATACACATCCTGTGGGACTGCCCCCAAATACAACACTATTGAAAGGACGTCGCCCAACAATTGGCCAGGACATGTGACAAGCCTATTCAGCCATCTCCCACACTATGTCTCCTTAATGTCTGGTCCGCAACAGACCTTACACAAGCGGAACAGTCATGGGCCACTATTGGCTGGGTTATAGCGAAAAGGAATATAGCTCAGAAGTGGGGAGTGGACACTATACCACATTTACGGGACTGGGCAAAAGACATGGATCATGCCATGATTGCGGAGAAAACGGTGTATAAAGGGAGAGGATGCCCCAGAAAATGGGATCATAAATGGGGACGCTGGAATAAATACAGGGGGGAGATCTGAATTTCCCCTATGGTGGAACTGAGACGGGAGAGGCTTTCGTTGTTGGATTGGGAGGCTGAGGAGGTGTTGGTACATGCTCAGGACAACTGAAAGGATGGGATCCGGTGTGAACCAGTACTGACTTATTTTGCTCTTCTGACCCGGGGACATAGTCGTTACCCTTATAGTAACTGTTCGACTGTTGAATATCGTAATCCTATGTACTCCTGCTGGCTTGCAGGTTGTAATGTAATGCTGTATTTCTGCATAACTGTGCCAAAGATGTCTAAACCATGCTTTTACTGCTGCTCATTGTTCCTAATAAAATGTTTAAAAAAAAGAGCTCATATTAAAGGAGGTGGCTTTGGCTTCCTGTCCGCCAAGATGTGGAATTCACTTCCTCTTTTGCTTAGGCAGGAAAAATTTGAGCCAGCTTTCCGAAAGAAGCTAAAAACCTGACTTTTTAGATCAGCATAGTACCTTAGGGCTCACCAGATTTGGACTTTGGGAATTAAACCGTAGCGCTGGGACACATTCAAAGTATCCATGCGCTTTATAAATCATTATTATTATTATTATCATTATTTATTATTATTATTATTATTATTACTATTTTTATTATTATTATTATTATTATTATTATTATGGTGGAAGGATTCTTCAATAACTCTCAGAGATTCCTCTTGGTATATTGTATATAATGATTCCATATCTAGGCTGATTAAAAATTCTGAATCTTAGTCAAAGGGAGGTTATCAATGATAATGAGCATCTCTGTGTGTTTGATGAATAAGGGCTTTAGCTTTACTCAAGTGTACAAGAAATGGTTAAAAAAAATGCTGAAAATGGTTCCTTTATGGAGTTAAAGTCTGATACAATCACAGGTCCTTTTGTGGAGGATTGTCGGGTTTTTGTGTTATTTGTGAAGGGGTAGAAATACTGTTTCCTGGGATTCTTTTTTATTAGAAAATCTGCCTCTCCTTTTGAAATATATTGCTGTTCTTTGCCTTTTCTACTACCCTCTAAATGTTTGCGTTTACTCTTGTTGTTGGATCCCTTTTTTAACATATTGTAGTTTCTTAAATCTCCTAACGATCTGAGGCCTCCCTTTGTGTGTGCCACCTTTGTTTTGATCTCTATCGCATCCCCCCTTTTAGTCAGACGGTATGATATGATCTTGCTTAGATTTAAATTCTTTTCAACCCTATTTTTCTTCCTTAATCAGGTTGGAGAAAGAGGGGTCTTTGTCATGGTTGAATTGCTCAACTTTGTGTATTACTGCCTGTTCAAAGGGCAAAATGTCAGGTGGTATACTGTTCGGAGGCGCGTAGAAGAATGAATTTTTACTTCAAACCAGTATATTTGAATTCTGAAGCTCAAGGGTCATTATTGGTGAAAAATATAGTTAAATTAGATTCTTCTAAAGAATTTGGCAAGCTCACAGCTCAGTGTAAATTTCTCCAGAGTATTAGTGGGCAGAAAACAGAGGCCTTTGTTAAGTAGCCTTATTTGTCCTTTGGTGAAAGTGTATGGGGGTAGATTGACCATTAGATTTCCTAGTTGGTTGTTCCTGGTTGGTGATCCTGTGACATGCTCCTGGTGATGATTTTGTTCACATCATCCCTCTTCAATTTCTGATTTTTCTGTCTCAACTTTCCACTTTCTCTGGCAAGTCCTTAAAAAGGGTATGGTGTGAAAACAAATGGGGACATGTTTGGCTTCCATAAGGTGCAGACCACCCAAAAAAGTATCCCATATTTTGTAGAAGAGGATTTGATGGGATTTGTTGTATCTTGAGTCTTGGTCTCACCCCCTTAATCCTCATTAATACTGTTGTTTCGATTAAATCCTGTGACTGTCTTTCTAATGTGCATTATGGCTAGTATTCTGTGTACTGGCTCTGGAACTATAGTAATCCTCTGTTATGTATGGATAAACTGATTCATGTGAGAATTTCAGAATTTTCTTCTGCAATTTGGTAGTTTTTTTCTGGGTTAAAAGGCATGGAACTCAATCATCTACCAATTTGTCTCCTCTAGTTTCTTTTCACTTATCTGAATTTGAGTTTTGATATTATTTTCCTCTGCTTTGTATCTTTGTTAGAACAAATTGGGGAGTCATTTTGCAATGCTTATAACGAGAATGAGACAGTCCATTGTGCACTGTCATGCTATCAGTTATCATTGTTATTTTAAACCTGTAGCTTCTCTAGAGATATGTGGTTCATTTGTAACTAACAGTCGATGAGGGCCTGCATTCACTCCGTCATTGAAGATTCCCAATCCCTGAGTGAGTGTTTGAGATATTGAAGTCTCCCCCAATTAGTGGTGGGGCATACAAAATCAGAGGATCCATATCATCATTTTACATTTAGCCCAGTGATTCAGATATTGTACGAGAAATGTAAAAATTCAGGAAAGTCTAGAAACTGATAAAGTATTCTACTGCAGCTGACTTCTGGTATATACATAAACACAGAAGAGAGAAAGAGAGAGAAAAAAGCTTACTGCTACATTCTTCCTTAGAATGACCTACCACGCCAATGGTGTAACAAGCTATGAACACTTTTATATAGTGCATTTTTCATAGTGTATGTTTAGAAACCCTAAAAAGATTATTGTTTCAGACAACTATCCCTCAGCCCCAAATAGTGGCATGCCCTGTCACCCTCTGTTGAGAGGTACGAATAGGGAAATAAACACAGAGCAGCTGAAAATAAATCACTGCTCTGAGACACTATGTTGAAACTCTTGGGTCAACTCTAGTGACCTTTGCAGATGTCCTACTATGCAAGTGCCAGCCGGGCGGGGTTTTCTTTGACCTGTAAGCACAAGCTACAGCAGTGACATCAAAGGAGAGGGAGTGCTGAATTAGAAAGCAAGTGATCAGGTTGCTTTTGGGGTGCATAAACAGTGGCCCTAGGAGGAGTTGCAAAACTCCATCCACTTCAATGGCTGGGGGTGGATCAAGCCAATAAGACACAGAGGGAGTGAGTGGCAACAATTTGTTGGTCATCACAGAGGGGAAGGCTATAGGAGGGGTGCAGGGGGCTGCTCTCCTGGCAGTAATACGTGTTTAGCACTGCATTTGGTTTCACTTTGATAAGAATTATGGAGCTGAGCACAACAGTGTGCTCCTTATCTCGAACATAGCGGCCCAAGAGAGTAAGTAACCTGCTGCGGTGAAAAATTTCACTTGTGGACTAAGAGGTAAGTGTGCAGTTAAGTTACTCCCTGCATCACGGGTGTCGTTAACCCTCACCCCCTGCTTTAGCAGCTACAGTTGGGTGGTGTTCTTGATGGACTTCTTCTGTCTGCAGCTCGGCTAGCAAAGGCTCATAAGTAACTTGGGAGGGTGAGTGAGTGAAAGGAAGGATGGATGGATGGATAGATGGATGGAATGGTGGATAGATAGATGCATGGATGAATGAGTGAAAGAATGGACGTACGGATGGAAGAGTGAAAGGCAGGTAGGGTATACGAGTGAAAGGGAGCATGGATGGATTGATAGATGGATGGAGTGAAAGGATGGGTTCATGGTTGATGAGAGAAAGGTTGGATGGATGGTAAAATGAGTGAAAGGATGGATGGATGAGTAGAAGGGTAAATTGGTGGATGTATAGATGGATGGAGTGAAAGTATGGCTGGATAAGCAAAAGGATGGATGAGTGTTCTGACAAAGGGTGGATGGATGGGTGTAAGGATCGTTGGCTGAGTGAATGGCTGGATAGATGGATGAGCCAAAGGGAGGATGATGGACTGATGGAGTGAAAGGATGGATAGATGGAGCAAAATGGAGGATGGATGAGCGAAAGGATGGATGAAAGCATAATGGGTAAGTGAAAGGATAGATGATTGAGTGGATGGATTGTTTTGATGGATAGGTGTCCCTAGGCTAGTGGCAGCTATTCTTTATGGGCTCCACAACATCACTACACCCTACTTGTGTTGTGGTCAGTTTTAATTGTATCAAGAGTGGATACTAATTAATTCTTGACACAATAAATTTAAAATTCAGACCTGCTTTAGGTCCAGCAAAAAACAGAGGCAGCTAGTGACATTGTTTGATTGCTGACACAGGTGCATGCCATTCCAGCACTGTGAGCATGTCTGTGTGACTATGTGTGTTAGTTAAAGTGAGAGATAGTCAGTAAAAGAATGAGTCAGAGTGAGTGAGAATGAATGACAGTAAAGACGAAGATATGTGAGAATGAATGCAAGTGAGGTAGAATGACAGTGAGTGAAACTGCTTGTTACTGTGTGTGAGGCTGAGTCACAGTAAGATGGAGTAATTCAAAATGAGTGAGAATGAGTAGGACTGAGTGATAAATAGTGGGCCAGAATCGAACAAGTGAGAATGTGTGAATTAGTGAGACCAAGTGAGACTTAGTGAGTCAGAGGTGGACAGTAAACTTAGTGCAAGAAAGTGTGAGAGAACCCTTCAAGAAAAAGCCCTTTGGAATAAAAGCCAAGTATTACACCCCACCACTTTTAAAGTTCAACAGTTGCCACTAAGTAGCAGACCTCATTTCAGTAACTAAAAGCATGCCCACATGTCATACTTAATCAAAAAGGATTAGGGACAGTATAGTTACTATTTCCACAGAAGAGGAAACTGGAAGGAATTGGGAAGGCATCCACCAATTAACCTGAGAAAGGCAGTCAGACAAGTTGAGAATGTTATCTTATTAGTCTGCATACTTGAAGTGGAATGTGTTTGTCATGATAATTTGTCTTGTAGGAGTCTCAGGGATATCAGCCAGGAGATGATATGCAACTACTGAATACATTTGGCGAGAGGGCATAGCTCTGAGTTACTTCACATTTAACATAGGCTATTCTGTAGAGGAATGGGTTAAAGGTTCTTCACATGTGACGTAGGCTATTCTGGAAAAGATTGTGCTTGACTTGACTTTATGAGTAATGGTTTTGAGGGAAGAAAGCAAATCATGACAAAGTTGTTCTGCTAACAATGCACAATACAAACAGTACTTTGATTGGCCATCAGGGACTTGAGTTGGATAAGCTATGTCTAGGCCTCTTCTTGATCGCCTAAAGAAAGGATGACTACTCTCAGAATACTATACACAAAAGGTGTCAATTGTCTACTTCAAAGGGCACAAGTACAAGGAAAAATCCACAAAAGGCAAAACACCTTGGTAATCTTGTAGCTCATTTTTGAAGATGAAAATTCATATTGCAAAAATTAGCAAGGCACCATACTCCCCCTTTCATCGGGCAGGAAAAAACAGCCAAGCAAAATCCAGGCATACAATGCAGAGGAAGATCAAACTACTAGAAACAAAAATCTAGGACACAAATAATACTAAGGGGGCAAATACATCAATAAGAATATGGAATGAATGCCTTGCAATGCATATTCCTCTTGCGATTTCATCCCTTGTATATGACAAGCAGCAAATGACATCACAATTTCAACAAATGATGCAGTGCATATTGTAAGGGAGAAAGGTATCGACATTTTGAGCCCTATGATTTAATTGACCAGGGCCATTATCAGGACAAATGTCAAAGGACACTTACAAAATAGGTAACCTAAAAAAGAAGAAAGAAAGACAAAGCAGACACAAGTAACCAAACTGTGTGCAGAAAGAATCTCTAGTAAATCTCTGGTGAATAAGACACATGCAAACAGGGTGGCTGTACACACCTAAAAGTTTCACATAACAAGCATAGCCAGTTAGACAGACCAGAGGACAATTAATGGAATACATTTATCGGCCAGTAATGGTCTAGTGCCTAAGCCATAATGGAAAACCTATAGAAAGATCATAGGCAGCTTCTACTAACCTGGGAGTCTGTGCTTTTTCTGTTGCTGGATACTGCCACTACCGCCGCCGCCAGAGTCATTTTGGGGGGAAACTCTGTGCTCAAGTGAGGACACCAGCATAAAACTACAAACCCCAGCACCCCTAGCGGTGTGAATGCCGCCCACGCTGGTTTCAACCACCCAAAGGCGATCATAAGGAACGAAAGGGCTCCCGTAGCGCGGGACGTGCACGGGCCAAGAGCAGGCCGTCAGAGCCCGTCAGAGACTGGAGGAGGCTGGGCCACATATAAAAATGTAAATTTTGTATATGAGAGGACTGGACAATTCCTATACGTGACAGGTACTGTGTGGTTATTGAAATCAGGTAAAATTGTAACAATGAGTAAATGTAAACATGGTGCCGGGGTGGTAGGGACTCTTGATGCCAGAATCGGCTCTTATTCACGAGATAGAACTCACAGAGAGAAGGTTGTCAATGGAACCGCAGCATGTACAGAGTAGTACTACACAGATAGGGTCTCCTGCTCGGCAGGATGATGCAGATGAGGTGGAAGATCTGGTTGATCATAGCAATCATTGTGAACAATCACGGATTATTGATATAGATTCAGAGCCACCTAGATCTTCAGAGGTAGTAAAGAGTTCAACCAGGCCAAATGTTACTACGAGGGGCCAGAAGGCGAAAATAAGCCAGGGAAATAGACTTGAACCACCTCCCAAAAAATGGAAGGGCCGACTTGCGCCGAAAAATAAATGTATGAATTGAGACACCAGCTAACGGGTCTCTTGTGGGGCAAAATGAGGAGGAATCATGGAAAAGATTGGAAGTAATGCTGGCAGCTCTGATGGACCCTTTGTCCCACAAATTATCTCATATTGAGACTAGGCTTGCTAAACTAGAAGAGTCTATTGTCAGTACTCCTATTTTCTATTCTGGTGCTCGTTCGTGCGGGGGCACTGGTACAGATATAGCCTCTATGAAAGAATTGGGTAATACAAGTGGTATTTCCACTGGTAACATAGCTTCTCATAATATTCCATGCTCCACTACATCAAGCAAGGGACTCACAAACTCAGACTCAAATGGCCCTTCACACCAAAGGTTAACAACTCTTTCATCTTCAAGACAGGGCCGCAATGAAATTCCACTTAGCAATCGTTACCGAATTCTAAATTCCCTCAAAGGAGTTGATTGACTGGGCAACAGTACAGCCCATTTAGGAGAACATTCAACCAACTGGGAGTTTACCCCTCAGAAACGACTAATGAACACCCCCTATATAGACCATTCCATCTCTATCAAACCTCATGTAGCTGCAGGTACTCATTCAACTCTACCAGCCTCATCGGGACAGGGGGAAGTTTCTGGAGATCATAGAAACATGCTATCAGGAGAACTCCAGAAAGATTATAAGTCCGTAACCCCAGACGTGATCGAGGTCCATGTAGATGGACACATTCCACCCCCAGAGCTCAAATTCAGTCACAGGAGATGAGCGTGGAAGCAACCTGCAACCTAGCCTCGTGGAATATCACAGGCCTACGATCTAAGATAAATAATCCCATTTGGTGTGATTTCATAAAACACCACGATATCTCATCCCTTCAAGAAACCTGGCAGGAAGATCCAATTCACTGCTTACAAAACTTTCCACACCGTAGCAGTGGAGGGTTTAAGTGGTAGGGCAAATGGTGGGCTATGTATTTACATTTCGAACACATTAAACGTAAAAAAGATAGAGAATCATCTCAAGGAGCCCTATTATCAGTAAATTACAGTGGATTTTGATAAAGGCAACGCATGCTAATGGTTAACCTTTATAACAATATTTCCATTGGAGACTTGGGAATGATATTAACAAAGCTTACTTTGGATGTGAGGACCATATGCAGCAAAAGCATAAAAGATACAATGGTAATCATGTTAGGGGATTTTAATTGCTCATTATGTTCTAATGTTGATGAAAAGCTATGTGGTTTTATATATGACAAGGGTACTAGCAATACTCATTACTGTCACTCGGTGTCGGGGGACTTGTTCAATGAAATGATATTTACTTTAGATCTAGGTTTTGCAAATAAAATCTGTGATCGACCAGCCCCTATGGGTTATACCTTCAATGGAAGAGGCTTATATAGCACTCTAGACTTTGTACTTCTGACAAATAATCATGCTTCTAAGCTACGTGGTTTCTTGGTTGAAGATATTTCACTTAGTGACCATTTTCCAGTATGTTACTCTATATCACTGCCAATAAATAAAAAGGTGGGGAATGATAATATTGATCAGGCACTATCTAGTATTACTCTGGATAAGACAAATGGGTATACCTTGCGCTGATCACTAGTGGACCCTTTTGCGGTGACAAAAAAAGTGATAAAGAATTGTAAAATAGCGGTAGAGACTTGTCTAAGTGACTTTGCCATTCCAGCTAACGTTCTGACATCTTTTCAATTAATTTCAGCTCAGTCAGGGAGGCGTTACACGTACAAAACTCAAAAAGAAGGAAAACGCAGGGTAGGTTTGATATGCACAGCACTCAAGCATATTAATACCTAAAAAACGTATTACATGGTGAGACCCCTAGAAATCTTACCGCCGTGAGACAGGCAAGAGTTGATTATAGATTAGCCCTTAAAAAGAGAAAAAATGAACTGTGTAATGAAGCTTTGGAAGCTTTGCATAAGGCCTTGTCACTGGGAGACAGTTCGGCTTTTTGGAAAGCTGTCAAAGCACCTTATCTGAACCCAAGAGATGGCCCGTCCATGGGAATCGCTATCAGTGAGGACCTTTGGGTTGATTATTTCACTAGGGTATATGAATCTGGTGATAATTCTGAAGCTGCTACTGAGCAACTTTCATTAGATTCTAATATGCATCATTGTAACCTTGAGTTCTCCCTGGATGAAGTAAACTGAGCAATCACTGCAAGCCTTGGGGTAAAGCACCTGCCCCAGACGGGGTCCCGGTTGACTTGTTTAAAGCTAATTTGGTTTATGGGGCCCTATCATCACCCAAGTAATTAACGCCTTTTGCTCTGCTCCCTTGTTGTTTACTTGGACTGAATCAGTGATTGTACCCATTTTAAAAAAAGGTAATTGCCAGGACCCGGGTTGTTATAGGCCCATCTCACTTCTGGACTCCCTTGTCAAAGTCGTGGGTCGAATTATTCTAGAGTGATTACAGACCTGGCAAGAAGAAAACAAAGTTTTGTCCGATATCCAATATGGTTTTCGGGAGGGCCTGGGAACTATTGAGTGTAGCCTAAATCTAGCCATTTTAATAGGGAAGTATACACGGGCGAAAGGGGCAGGTTGTTTTTAGCCTTTGTAGATATCACTGCTGCATTAGATTTGGTGCAACATGAGAAACTCTGGGAGATTCTGAAGGTGATGGGGGTGGATGTTTCAATAATAATTTTTCTCAGACGCCTATATAATAATGCTCAAGGCTGAAATAGATTCAGTCTGAGAGGGGAACTTACTGCCCCATTACCTCTCAAGAAGGGGGTCAGACAAGGCTGCGTTCTGGCCCCCTTTCTTTTTAACCTTTATATTAATGATCTAGAACAAGCATTAATCAAGAATAACCATGATTTCCCCCAGATAGCTGGACATCCTATTCCTGCCCTCCTCTATGCAGATGATGCGATTTTAATGTCCCGAACGCAAGTAGGCCTACAGAGGGTGCTTGACAATTTCTCTAATTTTATGAAAGATCCTGGTCTTAGGGTAAACATTTCCAAGACCTTTGTAATGAGGTGTGGGCATGGTAGTCATAGGTGCGAGGATATGTTTGTGGACGGACAAAAGATCGAGCCCACAAAGAGATTCCCGTATCTTGGAATACTCTTCGACGAAAAAGATATATGGACTCAAGCTGTAGCAGTAAAAAAACTTGCTTTTGCTAGAACCATCACTGCCTTTGTACATTTCTCAAGGAAACTGGATATGAGACCCCCTGTGGAGCTTTTTAAGATATTTAAAGCTAAGCGTATCTCCACAGCAATGTATGGAGCAGGAATATGGGGCCTTGCTAATCCCCTCCCGCTTCAAATAGTAGAAAATATGTTCTTGAGATACAACTTGTCCGTCCCATCTAGCACATCTTCGTATATCTGGCATGCGGAACTGGACCTGCTTCACATATCGGATCTTATCAAACTTGAGCCCATTCTCTTGTGGCATAGCATGTGGACAAAAACAGAGGCTCAACTAAATAGAGACATATTGATGGACAGTCTGAAACTGGAAGGGGCCCTAAAACTCCCCTGGCTAAGATGTGTCTGCAATTTTATGGAGGATTTTGGACATTCCGAGTATTTTTCAGACCCTAGTATTTTGCACAAGGTCAGGCCTTTAAAAAAGGAGTCTCTCCAGCATTTGGAAGCCCTAAGATTGTCATCTGAGATTCTAAAACCCAATGTCCAGCAGAATCAACAGATTTTAATTTCTTTTAATATTCAACCATTTTTGAAAGATGTTCCTGGTGGTTACAATCGTTTTTTATCAACCAGATTTAGACTGGGAATCTTCCACAGAATTGTGAGTCTACCAACAATAAAAGACTGGACCCGACAACTGCAATTATGTACATGTGAGAATCGCTCAGAGCAATCCACCATACATGTGCTACTGTTTTGCAAATTCTACAGAGTACAGTGAAAGGTGTGGATTCTTCCCATCCTAAAACGCTTGGGGATTAGACAATATAGGCCAGCTTTTATTGCTCTACAATTCTTAGATAATGTACATATTATTTGGAAGATAGCAAGGTTTTTAAAGCATCTAATTAACCTCAGGAAAAGGATGGTAATTCAAGTCAAGTGGTTATATGGTAGCAAAAAGGTACTGTTGTAGCACAGATGAATTTAAACACTGTATGACCTCAGTTTATCTTGCTTTTTCTTTTAACATTTTTCCAGTTTTAATGATTTTTTACTTAGTGTATAAACAATGGAATTAGCAATGTATATATGATGTTTGTCATTTTTAACTATATACATGTTTTTTATGTGCTTTTATGATTGTATGAAATAGCAATCGAATAAAGCTGTACTTGACTTGACCATAGGCAGTAAGAAAATTATCAAAAGTGGAGGTCAAAAAGATCCAAGTGACAACATGTCAGAATACCTGGATAATGGAGATGGTGAAAAATCCAGGTCCAGTACCCTTGCAATAAGGGTGGTCAGGCTAGATGGACACAGTATAGGTAAGTATGGAACCCTATGCAAAGTGCTGTTCAAAAATAAAAGGTCAAGGAGATACAACTTACTAGGTAAGAATCAGCCAAAGGAAGCACAAGGAGCACTGTGAGGATATCAGCTGGCAGTCCAATTAAGGAATAAGCAAGTAGTGGCATCCAGTCCAACAAAATGACTGGAGTGAACACCCTGATACGGGCACCCAGAGAAATAATGTACTGGTAAAGATAAAAGGAGTCAAAGGCTATTTAGAAACAGCAACAATAGAAAGGATAGTAAGAGATAATAGGGATAAAATTACTCACTCATGAAGAAAACCCACCCTCAAAGAGAGTGGGATAAGTTGCCAAGGGTGGTCGATACATTTGCATGCCAGATCAATTGGGTAACTCCCTCAGGCTGTATCTTTTTATAGGTCTCTCTGTGATGAGAGTTGAGTAAAGCCTTAGGACTCTAAGGTCTACTTTCTAGGTCATTATTACAAAATAATTTGCTTAGATAGTATTAGACCTGAATAACTGAATTCAAGGAGCTGGAATTCTGGTAAATGGATAACATTATATAGTTCTTTCGTATTGAATTTGGAAAAGCCAAGGAATTTCATGTCTTCAATAGTGCACTATCAGTATGCTTTTCATCGACCAGATGTTCAGATCATTCTGAATAAAAGCTTAGTCAAAGAAGGTTATAATATTATGATCAAGGTGAAGGAAATAGGAGGGAATCAAGATGAAACAAAGCCACCCCACCTCCTGTACCATGGGGCATATTAGCTACAGACGGCGATAAATATCGCAAAGAGCGCTTAGCGCTTTCATATTTATCGCCGTCTATCACTGTTATTTATCGCCTGGTTAGCGCGTTATTTACAACGTGTATAACCTAGGTGATAAATATTCCAGCGTTAGTGCAAAAATGGGCAAACATCGCTGGAAAACCAGCGATTGCTCACCCAAAAACAGCGAAAACATTGCTGATATGAGCATGTGGTCGTAACCACATAATCCACATCCCATGTAAAGTATTCCCTAGTCTAGATCTAAGGGCGCGTTAGCGCAATTAAGATTATTGCTACGCCGTATTTGGGGTCCTTGTAAATATCGCAACGCTGGTTTAGCGATATCTTCCCATGGAGTATTATCAGGCACGCCTCCTATGCATCTCATTAACGATCCGATTCGAGGCGTGCTGACAACGGGCGCTAAAACAAGGAAACACACGTTAGCGTGTCCTTGTAAATAAAGCGATAATATCATCGCCGCTTTTCGTCCGAAAACGGACGCAAAAGAGGCGATAATATTATCGTCAGCCCTTGATAATATGCCCCCATGAGTTTTGTTTTTAAATCTATAATTCAGATGGAGAAGACTGAATATTACAGGTGCTGAATAGTGCTTGAACCAAGTTTTGGTGATGGCCTGGCCAGAAAGCAGACATCAGTGTTTAGAATGAGGTTGCGAATCTCATAGAATATTTTGTCTTGTGGATTGTGAGTTGATAGGAGCACCAATTAAGGCACTAAGTGAAGATAATGACAATAGTTCATCATCAAGAGAAGAAATGGGGTTGAGGCTCCTGGAGCAAGTAGAAGCTTTGGATGTGAAAAAAAGAAAAGAGATAGAGGGGGGTTGGCACTTTTGCAAGAGATTAAATCCACTGGCGAGTATCAAAGATTGTACTGTTTTCTCTTGAACAATATCTCATCATTGTGTATCTAGTGTTTATTGCAGTCGATTGTTGAAATTGTGTCACATCGCATTAAACTTGTTTATGATACATTAGCATATGAAAAAAGGTAGTTGACTGTTGACATGGAGGATGAAGCCTCGACTTTTCAGCTATGGAAATTTTGCAGGACATAATAAATATAGTTGGGGCTAAACTTTAAAAGCACAAGATCCTTCATCTGTTAAACAGCTCAAATGGAAGCAAAATGAGCATATTGAGCCCCCAGGTGAAAATAGCAGAAAGGAGCAGAACTAGAAGAAATGAACACATACACATTTTGGAATTTAGGAAAATGTATCTGCATTGCATCAGAGGAAAAAACTAAGGGGCAGATTCCTGTGTGGTCTAGTACTTCTGCAGTAATGCAGGTCAGCACAGTATAATGTTAATTATGGTACATTCCTGCCTTCTCACTGTCATGCAACGCAACACTGCAAGGTGTCTTGCTGCCCTGCATTGCATGCAATTGTGATAAATCTGCCTCTGAGTGCCTGCCATTGCACTTTTCTTCCAGAAAAGTAATATCCGAGGAATAGAAATGCATTGAAAAAGTTTACTTATCAGGTTTTCTGTCAAAATTAAACCCTTAGAGACCTTTCAAGACAAATTTCCTGCTGTAGTGATGGACGACTTAATGAAGTTTGGTCTTCCCTCTCAGGTGTCTATTATTTCAGAAGATGTGTCACCAACAGAGGGAATGGATAACATATTTGAGATAGCTGTAAAAAGGGTGTGCATAGCCTTGAATTTTGTGGTAAGAGCTTACCCTATGTATACAATTCAGCCCTTTTTGAAACTTTTACAAAATCCTTCCTTAGAGATCCAAAAAGTATCCATTTGTTCAGCTAAACTGTCAGATAAGGAGAAGCAAGCTGTATACTAATCTAATCTTTCCAATGACTGTTTGTACTCTTTGGCTTTAACTGGAGGCTCTTCAATATCAGTTAAGCACCATTTGTGGATGCACTTATTGAGAGCAGGCATTGCTCAAAATATGTTACTACCATTTACAAGTTCAAAGGTGTTTGGAACATATTTGGAAGACCTTTCTCAAACTAATCCATTAAGTACAGAAAATTCTTGGTGCTGACACAAGGGACAGGTGGAGGATTTTGCTAGACTAGATGGGGGTACGTATTTCCAGACTTTTCAAAAAGGGGGCGTGATCAGAGAGACCCTTCGACAGACAAGACACAGCAACAGACATCTGTCTCCCAACCTACTCCCAGTTCAATTAAAATGTCAAACCCACATTTGAAAAGAATCAAAAGGTTACAAAATAGAATTGATCACAAAGCCAGAAGATTTTGCTTGACTCCAGTACCATAAAATGCCCAACTGAAACATGCAATCCTACAAGGAATCCAGGATTAAGTGACAAAGGCTGCAACCACACCTGTTCCAAAAAATCAGAAAGGAAAGAAGAAGAACCATCTGGGGAGGTTTGACTCATTCTGGACTTGAAAAACATAAATCACTTCTGAACTTTCAACATGGTAACACTACAACTGATCCTTCTATGATAGGCCCAACAAATGTCCTGGCGTCACTGGACTAGTTGGTTGCATACCCAAATCAGAATTCCTAAAAGGTCCCATGGTAATGTTTAGGATAATAACATTATCATTTTAAGGCACTTCCTTTTGGATTTTTACTAGCTCCTAAGATTTTTACTATGGATCTTACCCCAGTGACGGGAATCACGCATAGCCAGGGAAATCGGGATTTCTCATATTTTTAATGATAAGTTCTTCCCCTTTTTCTAAGACCCGTGAAAATATCAAGCAAGTATGCAATCTTCTTGCTAACGTGGGCTCTTAATAAAGAAATCTCATTTTGAATCATCTTAAAACCTGCAACAGATAGGTACAGTCTTTGGGGCAGATAAAGGGAAGATATTTCTCCCACTGACAAGGAAGGAAAACTTAACAAGCATGCTCTCAAAACTATTGAATCAGAACAAAACAGCAGTCAGGTGATGGCTTGGAATTCAAGGATAAATAGGGAGCACATCTGCTAGTTCCCTGGTTTTGTATTTGCATTCATCCATTGGTACAAAATCATTTTACATTCTGCTCCCAATATTAAAAGAGATGGATTGTAGTATCACAGTAGCACAATAAAGATCTGGAAAAAGGTATTGTGTTTGTGACAGTAAATTCAATAGTAGTAACACAGATGCAAACAGCAAACATTGAAGGTCGGCTGTAGGAAAGTAAATGTGCAAAAGAGATGGTTCACGGAAGAAGCCTTGAAGTCATTACAACTAGAGGAAAATTGGCAGCAATCTTTTATCTCCTCTTGGAATTCTCAAAACTAAGATAAGGGAGTAAGATTTTGGACAGACAACCACGTTGCCCGAGCATATGTAAATCGCCAGGAAGTCTTCTGAATTCTAAGTCTAGTGATTGCAGCTCAGAGGTTTATGGGCAGAGGCTAGCCTCCTCTCTCTGGAGGCAATTCAAATCCCAATGAGGGAGAATGGGCGAGCAGATCATCTCAGTAGGATTTTTCATTCCTCAACAATCCTATGCCTATGACTGAATATCTTCCTGATGATAGTAGAGAGATACAGTCACCAATGGTTGGATCTGTTTTAAGCAGAATTCAATGCCTTGCTTCTCCGGTATTATGTCTTGGTCCAGGTTCTCAAAACCTGTGTGCAAAGAAGCTCAATTTTTCAGTCGCCATGAGGCCTATTGCATTTTTTCCTCCAATTTGCTCTGCTCTCCAGGGTGCTCTGGAAAAGAAAGGAGGAGATGGTTCAGATACTATTGATTGTCACCTTGTTGGCCAAGGAGCCCCTGCCCCTCAACCTGCCTGGGTCCTGGCAGTAGATATTTCTTACTCATCCCTCTCACTGGAAGGAGAGTCCATTTTTAGAAGAAGTTTGTAGGAGACTTAATTTGGGGGGTCTGAAGGTTGTGAGGGTGGGATTTACTGAGCAGAGCTGTTGTAGTGAAGATGCTTTATTAATTCAGCAACCAAGAAGCTCAACTACATTAAACGTTTTCCACCATGACATTGGAAACATTTTAAACATGTGTTCTTCTGAGGATTTTGATCCTATTTCTTGTATTTCTGCTTTGCCTATAGACTTTATTGGAGATGTTTAGGAAATCTGCCTATATTACATGGTAACCCCAGATCTGTTGCCTTTTTCTCCACCCTCTTTTTGCTGGACTTAGAACACTGTGGACTGTTGCCTCTTCTATGCAGGAGTGAAGTGCATGTGCTTCTCTTTTAAACATGGTTGAATTGGCTTATGCCAGTTGACTTATTTGACTCGCCTATAAGTCTCTAGTGTATGGTGTAGAAAGTGTACCAGTGCCTGAAAGTTAAGCGCAGCAGAAGAAAAACCTATCAGATGTCTCAAAGTAAGTATTTTCGGATAGGTGAGAAACCCTTATTTTAAAAATAATTAAATCACCCCTAAGTACACCTTGTTACACATAAGTAGGCCTGGGCTAAAATTCTGTTCCGCTCGTGGAAATTGCGATAATTTGACATTTTCACGTTCCGCAGAGAGCGTGAAAATGTCAAAATTTCCGCAATCTGCATCTTACCGGAATTTTTTTTCTTGCTCGCGCTGTAAAAAATACATTCTTGCGTGCGCGCGATCGCCTTACCTGAATCCCCGCGTTCTCTGACAAGTTTTCGGTCGCGTTCTCCACGAGATGTTGGATTGTTATTAGCCATTTGCGCTGTCTCGCGACAGTTCGCGCCCGCATTAACGTCATTTGTCACGCGATGACGTCATTCATCGCGCGATCACGTCTTTCTTCTCGCGATCATGCACCACGAGAGTATGAGATGATTGAGATTTTGCGCCCGTGAGCAACCGCATGGGTAAGTTGGCGAGCCGCGGCCACGCAGAAAATACCGCGAATGGGCGGGAAAATAACTTCTGCGGAGATTTTTTAACATTTTCGCGATAGTTTGCGAAAGTGAATTTCGCAATTTCCGCCCACCCCTACACATAAGGTAGGAGTGGAACACATGCAACATTAAAATTGGCATATTCCACCAGTTACTAGGCTCCAAAAGCTATTTTCACTGGCAGGACTGTAGCTGAATCATAGGAAATGTCATGGGACAGATTGTAAACTTTAATCTGTAACTTTTGCCAGGAAACGCTCAAATAGTCATTAAAGAATTATTCTTTGTATTTATCTAATGTCCAATTCATTGGTAAACTTAGATTTGTAAGATATATTGAGCAAAACTAACTTTTAGAATGTTACCTTTTCCCTGCCTGAAGCTCTTGGAGGCTAGTTTGTATTTGCCCTCGTTCAGCTGTTTAGCAGGTGCTTGGCCGTAAGGAGATGTGAAAACTGCTTCCGGAGTAGGCCAAAGGCTTAGGCCGGGTGACAGGATGAACTGGGCGTGCTACATCGGTTTTGCACTGGATTTTCCTTTTTAAGAGGACGGTTAGATATTGTTATCCAATGTTATGCTACTTGACTTGACATTTGACAATTCCATAAATATGATTTACTTTACCTGATAGTTTGGAAACCAGTGTAATGCACAACATTCCCAATATATTTCTTTTACACATGAGGTTACAATTTGGTATTGATTTTAAAGGTGTTTAAACACACAATGGGTTTTTGTGTTCTGAGCATTCAGATTGCGAGTAAAACGTTTTTCTGAGGATGTCACTTTGCAATGCCGATATAGTTATTCGATTGCTAACGATACAGTAACTATCCTATTGCCAACGCATTTTTTGGTTTGTTTAGCTTTACCTAGTGGGCCATGCAGAGAGAGATATTTAATCGTTCCAACATGGCGGCAGTTCTGACGCCATATGGGCTACTCATTGCTATTTCATTTGATTTTATCCGTTTATTATCTTTTGGCAATTTGACTACATGGACTGGGAGCATGATTGCACTTAATTTGCTGAAACCAGAACAATTTCCACACCAATTTGACATGTAACATTCAGTCTATTTGCCAATTGCAATTCATGGGCGCGTCACACTTATCCATAGTAACCTGGCAGCAACTTTAAGATACCAAATGAGAGTCTGTTTTCTTTTTCGTCTGCCAGTTGTTGTTCACTTGGGTAATTTTTGTAGGCTTATTATTTCATTTGATATCCATAATTATGTCTGAGCATTATATAAGCCATTTAAATGGGAAATGTGGATTGGTTTACACTTTTATACTATTCAAACACATTTTTTGTTAAGTTGATAAACTCTGACAAGTACTGTGTCAACACTTGCTACTGAAGACGATGTTAGACCATTACTCATGTGCTTCCCATGCATATTCCTATGTGTATGACATGAACAACATCATGTAATAAAAACAAGAATATGACTTCCTTTGTATGGAATGTTTTTCAGAGTTATATTTAGTTAATAGTGTACTTTGTTTGTTCAATGTGGTAATAATCATGGTAATGTGGCAATAGTCATGATAACCTTCATAGGAGATATATTTTCGTTTAGAGTTATGATCATTTTGATCCCTCATTTGTATTTTTGATGGTTAAAAATGAATATGTATTTACCTTTTAGAATTACTATTCCCTGATGGAGGGTTGAGGTTGCCTGAAATGCATTGGGATTTCTAGATGTACCAGACGACACTATATAATGTCAATTGAATATGACAGCAATAGAATTAATAAAGGAAACAATCAAAGTCATTATGGGACAAGAGTCTAGGCTCGAAATTCACATTACCATTTCCAGTGAAACATGGAATAAATCCTCTAATTGAGGAACTTTTGGAGTGCAGGGAGGGACGCTGTCCCCAGATAGGGACAGTGCTGCATGTTTACTCAGTGCATTTGATACATATCAGCCCAGGAAGAACAATTGGGGTGGACCAAGGAACTTCATTAACTTGAAAGGTACAGAGGTAAGGCCTGCTCATTTATGGTTTAGTGTAAGGAGAGGCTTGAAAATGGAAACCCTTTGTCCCGAAGGCCCACACTAGCCAGGCTGAAACAAAACCCAGTGGGAGGGAAGCAAACCTCATAATGCATTTTGAGTGACCATAAAGGAGGCAACTGCTAATTTCCCTCACCACTCCTCTAGGCAAGGACACAGGCTCCGAAGAAGGGAGGAAATGATTCTCTATCTTGCATTTTAGGAGTCAGGGGCACTATGGAATTGTTGAAATAGGGCAAACAGGAACAGTTGTTAAAGTGGGTAGGATTGTCCCTGAGAAATGTAACCTCATTGGTCAGGAAGGAGCCAGAAGTCACACCCCACCCACAAGATAGTTCCAACCATATTTTTTTTTTAAAGCATTTAGCCACCCAACAAGGGTTTCCCAGCGCTGCAGCATTCCTATTCTAGATTTTGACGACATGCTGGAAGAGCTGGTACACAAAGATAGCTTTGCTGGGGCCAAAACGAAGCTGAGGCAGGAGAGTGAATTCCAAAGTTTGAAAGTCAGGTAGCTAAACAACCGGCGTCTTGTTCCCAATCATCCATAACTAGACCTGATTGCCAAATTAGAGCTAGCCTATCTAAGTGCTCTGGATGGCCCATATGGCTGAATCATGCCTCTAAGAAACACAAAACTAGTGTGAGAAAAGCCCTAAACGCAATACATACAGCATTGAATTTAAAGTGCTTTTCCACTGGAAGTCAGTGGACTTGGAGCAGGTGAGAGCACATAAATTGATACTTTGGTATACACAGTATTAACAATGCATCAGCATTTTGGATTGCCTGTAACCATTTAAGACTAGAGTGAGAGACCCTCAAAAAGAGTACATTTCCAGAGTCCTGGCAGAAGATGATGATTGCATGAACTATTGTCTTCTGTGTATGGTCTGGCCTTTTTTGCATTCGCAATTGGGCTGATTCCGCAAATTTGCCCCGTTTGCAAACACAAAACTGATTGATACATGTGGCCCATATAGTTTATCCAGTCCAAGAAAACTCTGGTCATTAAGAAAGGAGAACAAGGTCAGAGCCTTCTCCGTTATCCCACATTACTGAAACTTCCAAACAGAATGTTGTGTAAAACATTATCAAAAGATGTTCTGAGTTCCAGTAGGATCACTGCTGCAGGTCTGCCTCTATCTAGTGTCTATCTGAGGTCTTCCACCACTGCCAATAAATCAGATTGCATATTATGATAAGGACAGAAACCAGATTGAGAGGCGTGAAGAAAATTATGGGGCATATTATCAAGCACGGCGTTAAAATTATCGCCGCTTTAGCGGCAGAAAACTGCCGCTAAAGCGGCGATAATGGGCTTGATAATATGCTGCAGAGAATTCCCATACAAGCCCATGTTGAAACCAGATAATTGTAATGTCGTTTCTTGATAATATGCTCCGATGTGACTCAGTTAAGGAACATAGTTGAAGAATAATGCATTTTTCTATTACTTTTGAGGCAAATGGCAGCAAGGAAATGGGCCATCATTTTTCTGGCCCCGTCCTGTCCAGTGTTGATTTTTTAAGCAGGGGTATTACAAAAGTATGTTTCCATACTGGAGACATTGTAGCAGAAGAGATGGAAAGATTCAGTAGCCCCACCAGTGTCAATAGATAGTAATCAAGGCGGTCATATAGATACCTGGCTGAGTTGCATCCAGAGGAGAGCCTGCATTAATTAAAGGACTGGACCTGCTCCCTATTTAGCCAAGACAAGGAAGTGAATTCCAAGGGTCAGTTAGCTGATTGCATGGGCGTGTGCAGGAAAACAACAACCTGCAAGTGGCCTTTTTCCTGAGGTGACCAAGTTTTCCAAAACAGTTAAAAAGAGGGAAAAACAATGCTATGAAAATCTTAAAAAAGAGAAAATGTTATTGAGCAAAATAAATGCCAAAATGACAAAAATTGGATGTAGAGAAGTGGACATATGATTTTTGAAAGTTTTAGATGTTTCTAGCAGAAAAAAGCACAAAGTGCCAACCACGGGTATATGGTTGCACTAGGCCATGTCAAAGTCAAAAGATAAGACTGTCTGAAATAGAGCATGAGTTGGATACAGGGATCAGGTTTAATCCAGAGGAAAGTTTTACATTCTGACTTAGTCTCTGGAATGGAAGTGAAAATCTACAGAGAGCAAAGGGAGCAATCTGTGGTTGAGATGGGTTCCACCTCTGTGAACAGCAATCGTACCAAGTCCAGGTAAAACCATTGACTTTTGGCAGGAAAGCTCAAAGCAGGACAAATTTGAAATTCATGCTAAGCAAGGTCACTTGCTGGCCTTATATTTTTGGGACCTTCACCTGATAAAGATATGTGCCTTCAGACTTAAAAACCTTTCTGGAAGTCAAGATCCTTACAGCAGGGCAAACTAGCAAGAAGAGGGAAAAACACAGGAGGGCTACTCTCAGTGTGGATCTGGCCTCTTCCGAAGTCCCTCGATGTGTAGATAAGTTTTGGCGGTGGTGGTGTCCCGACTGAGCTCATACAAGCCTTGGTGTTTGCATCTTGCTCTGGTACCCTGGGTATTGGTGCAGGGGGCTTCTGGAGAGTCTAGCAGCTCAGTACTCACTGATGAGCTGAGGATGACCTCTGGGAGCCACAAACTCCTTCTTCTGGTGTGCTGTTCCCTATGTGACCCCAGGGGTCTATAGAACATTTTCTTGGGCAGATGCAGTCTAGCCTACTGGTGCAGGAAAGGGGCTCCGTCACTCCAAGGGAGATATTGCTGGGTCGATGAAGTGCTGGGTAGACCGCCAAGTGTTTATGGAGCCTGTTCCGCTTCTGGACAAGTCGGTCTTTGTAATTGTCAGGACAGGAGCAGCCAAGCGGGGTTTAGCACAAATTTCGGTGCTGGTCCACTGTTCTCACATCTTCCGCTCTTCTTTGTCCTTCTTTTCTCAGGCAAACAAATCTGAGTTCCTGGTGTTAGGGGGGCACCTAAATACTAAATTTAGGGTGTTAAGGGGAGTGAAGGATAGTGGCCAATGAGCTACTGAACACTGGGATCACTGCACCACCTATATGACCACTTCCTGTGGGGAGTGAGTATAACCCTGACACCAAAAAGTACAGGGTGGGACCCTTCTTTTGGTAAGCACATTAGGTAGCTTGCCTTAGGGGTGCAGCACGCCTACTGCATTTCTAATTTCCTTCTTCTTCTGGTGCCAAATGGGCCTCAGGGCAAGAGGTGGCATACCCTAGGTCTGGAGGAAGCTGGGGTTGCATATCAAATGCATTACAGGCTTTGAAACCTCTGGCCTTGGTATGCAGATTCAGTAGCGATCCTGTTCCACCGTCTCTGGAGCAGGCATTGTTTCCTGACCTGGGTGAGCACTGATTCTCACCTACAGGGGGTCAGAAACTCATCTGTGGTGGTAGGCTGGACGATATCAGTCAGTCAGAAAACTAGACAAACAGTAGGGTTCAGATGGCATCTCTAAGGTGTCCTCTAGATGCAAGTCATAATAAATCCAACATTGGTATCAGTGTGGGTTTACTAAGACTAGCTGTTTAATACTAAACACCATTATTTTCAGTGAAGCCATAATGTAGCTGGGTAACTCGTAATAGCCAGTGCCCAATACATTTACTAAAGGTGGCTTCCTGAACACTTGCAATGTTGTGGCAATGGAACCAGACATCACAGGGGCATATCTGCTCATGCAGGAATGCCCTCACATGTAAGATAATGCACCCTGCATTAGGGCTGTAAGGCCTGCTGTGGGAGTGACTTACATAGTGTGCCATGTTGTTTTTTTCAAAGAAGTTTGCATCATTTCACCGAGCCTACAATGGCAGACAGCATGGTTATTGGTGTGCGGGTCCCTTAAGGTGGTAAAATCCATTCTGCAGCTCTTAGGTACCATTTAGTACTTGTGGTCTAGGTACAAGGGGTACCATTTACTTGGGATATATAGTAGTGTGAAATTAAAGTACATATGTCCTACTTTTTAAATATCATGCACCATGCCCTGCAGGCATTTAGGGCCTACCCTATGGTTGACTTCTAAGTATCAAAAAGGAAGGTTTAGGCCTGGCAAAGGGTTTATTAACCAGGTCGAATTTGCAGTTTTAAAACTGCATAACCTGGCAGCAGAGGAGGCCTGAAAACATGCTCCGCATTGTCTCCTTAGTGGTGGCACAAAAGCAGTATTTAACTTACATGAGTACCATATACTGGGGACTTATAGTAAGTTAGGGATTAGTCAATTCTACATGGTGTAGGGGTCAGAGCACATACATTGGGTGCTGTACAGTAATGTCCTTGTGTTCAGAGTTCATATACCAGCAATAAATCCTGAAAAACGTTGTTGGTGTGACTAAGCAAAAATTGTGTTTTCCTACAAGCTCTATAAAAAGACTAAGGGCCACATGTATGAAGCTATTTTGCGTTCGCAAACCAGCTGATTTGCAGAATCAGTCCTTTTACAAACGTACAAAAGGCCTTTCCTATGCAACCATATTACCAAATCGCAAAATGGGTTAGCGACTCGCTATTAGGAAGGGGCACATTTAGGGCGTCCTTTCCTCATACCGAATCGCAGAGTTATGTAACAAAGTTTTGCAACCATGAATGCTGTCGCAAAACATTCACATTTTACCACCAACTTGGTGGTAACCCATTCGAAAATGAGGAGGGGTCCCCAAGGGATTCCTTTCCCTGTGTGAATGGTGACAAAAACACGTTCTTTAAAAGCAGGCAGTGGTTCTGCAAAAAATGAAAAGTTTTTATTTCTTTCTTTTAAACACAACCCACTTTCCTTTAAGGAAAATGGGCTGCATTTAAAAAAAATGATTGCTATATTTAAAAGCAACCACAAACATGGTGGTCTGCCGATCTCAGTAGGCCACCATCCCCGTAATTTCAGCGATTTCTAATCGGTCACAAATTGCGACCTACCTCATTAATATTATTGAGGTACGTCGATTTGCGACCCCCCAGGAATCACTAAATAAAACTCATGGAGTTTCATACATTAGGAATAGCAATTATCTAATTGTGATTCGCAGAAAATCACAATTGGTACATGTGGCCCATAGTCAGTAGGTAAAATCTTTCACCCTGATGAACCCACTCCATTATGCTCAACCTAAAATTACAACTAAGTACTGGTCTACCACTTTCTATAGACTATTTTTGGCGCTAAGTGCTTTTTGGGACTATTTCTGTTTAACAATTCAAAACTTGATATCTCCAGTTTCCCTTATTGAAGTTTTATCATTTTGGTGTAATTGTTTTTATTAAATTGTAATCTCTATTTCTAACTTGGTTTGGGAATTTTATTGCTTGGTATTTTGACTGTGTGAGAAGCTGGGTTACTGGTTGACTGCTGTGAGATCACTGGTCAAGTAGCAACAACAATTCTTGTCATGGCAAGGTACAAGCAAACCCCAAATTAACCTGTGCTCAACACTCTGGTAGCTTGCCACAGAGCAGTCAGACTTAACTTAGAGGTAATGTGCAAATATGTGTGTAATACTTCAAAAAGTAAAACAATGCAAACACCACAGTAAATGATCCCACTGCAGGGATAGAGCAGATTTTAATAAATACAATAAGATCAAAACAAAAAAATTCCAATCATTAGATCCGAAGAATAAACTGCAATGTAGTCCCTAAATCATAAAGCGCAAACCACAGCTATCTGGTTGTTTTGGACCGAGTCAAAGTCAAAAGATCCAGCCAACTGCAAAAGAGCGTGGGTCAGATACAGACCTAGATTAGTCCCGCTGACGTTTTGCCTTATCAACTTACCAAGAGGCTTATTGGAGAGGATCATGTGGAGCAAGGACAGTATCACAGGCAGAAGTCGGTGTGGTGCAGAGAGCAGGCCAGACGTCATGGACGGGTGGGCTGGAGCTTCGCGTTGGCAGTATCCTGAGGGTTGTGGATGCTGCAGTGTGTAGAGACGGGCTCGCAGTGGCCTTTGATAAACTTCAGTGCCAGCGACACGGCCTCAGTGCGAATGGTCTCATTCACGGTTGCGAAGAGCCCAAAAGCTTGATTTCAAGAGCTCATGAGCCACACCAAGGCTCCATGACCTGAGCTACACTACTTGGGGGGCATAAACTTGCTGTAACTGGGTCAAGGAGCTGTTTGGGTAGTGTTGTATGTCCCTGAAGCTCAGATCAGGAGCCAAGCAGACTAACCACTTGATTCACTCTGGCGTCCTGGGTTCAAGATGAAGTTGCAGGTTCACCTCTTATCCTCAGGTAAGAGGGCAGCAGGCAGTAGGTCTGCACAGTAGGGGAGTAGTTCCTTTAGAACAGCAGTCTAGCAGAGTAGCAGTCCCTTTAGCAGCATAGCATGCCTTCTTCCTGACAGAGTACCCACAGGTTCAGAAGTGTACTGAAGAGTTAATGTCTGAGCTCCTTCTTTTATACACAGGTGTGCTTTAAAGAGGTGAGAAGTTTCTAGAAGCATGTCTTTCAAAAAGTACAGATGCTCTGCCTTCCTGCCATGGCTCGAAGACCAACTTACAGGGATTATGCAACCATTTTTGTGGTGGCAGGACACAGCCTATTCAAGCGTAAGTAGGGCTATGTCTGCCTCCTCCCTCCGATCCTAACAGTGATGGTCCATCCAGCCACATCCAAGCTCCCATTGTGTCTAGATGTCTAGGAGGAATACACAGAGCCCAACTGTTACCCACACCCAGTCATGTGACCTAGAGAAACAGGCTACAAGCACCAGATTCTAAGGCAAGAAAGTGGCAACTTTCTAAAAGTCTCTTCTATCTTGTGTGTTTGAGCGTAGCACGGCCGCTGAGCCGTAGAGACGTTAACAGGAATTACCTGTTTATAATTAAAAGTCCCCAATAAGGTTCTATTAGAATCTAATATGGAGGAACAAGGCCTCTCCTATGGAGATGAGGCCGCAGCCAGAATTTTAGCATGCCCATCCCTGTTAGGGGATACTACACTTACACAGGCACTCACACTGGTGGAGGGTTGGGACTCACTAACCGAGCTGAAAAGGACACAGGTTAAGACTATTCTACATGGAGCTATACTCACCGAGTATTTGAGAGCTAATGCAGCACCTGGGGGTCTCTTAGTGGTCAGTGAACCTCTTATTTTCTTGGAAGATACAACGTTCAGAAAAAATTGGTCGTTGATTGCGTGGAGATGCTCCAGGGATTGGCTTATCCTTATTATAGATACAGCTAAAAAGATCTCAGACGAGCTCTTGATCCAAATCCAAGCGAGTGAGGATAATCTGAGAACACAAATCCAAATCTCTATGTTTAAAAAGAAACTGGAAGAGACAAATAAGGTAGTGAAAGAATATAAAGACTACTTGGTTAATTCCAAGAAACAGAAACTACAGAAAGATCTGAAGAAATTTTCTAGGGAGAAAGTTTACCCTTATATCAATGATGAGTATGTTAAAAACAAAGAAAATACAGGTACACAGAAGAAGCCAACTCGTCAGAACTCAGATCACTCTAGCTCAGGAAGTGAGAGCAGTGACAGTGACTACAGACCCAGGTACAGGGGTAGAGGCTGGTCGAGGGGATACATGCGACCTTACCAACACGGACCACAAATGGGTTTTGGTTGGCCTCCAATGTACCTACCGATGGGCCCACCCCAATTTTTTCCGAAAGAATATTCGCCTTTTTTAGAGAGAGGCAGGGGGGGACAGAAATCACAGAGGACACAGAGAGTACAATGGGAAGATATGAACCAGAGGATAACTTGCAGCATGGCCCGGGAAGGGGAACCAGGTACCAGCAGGGACCAAGCTTAGTCATGAATTTAAGTAATAAGATTCTGACACCAACACAAGAGAGGGTGCTATTTAGAGGTCTAGGATTCGTCCCTACCAACCAACCCGACAAATTTAAACTTAAGTGTGAACTAGCCGGGTTCTTTCGGAATATACGCCTAAGAGTATTTTTCAAAGGAAAAGAAGAATCCGATCATGGGGACGATACAGGCCTAAGGAATAAGTCGACATTCGTTCCTACCCTTAATCAGTTACCTCCAGAGGTGGGAGTTTTTGAACAGGCCGTACTCAGAGAGGTAGATCTCTTAACCTCAACAAGAGAAAATAAACCATTCTTTAATCTATCCACATTAGAGAACAAGGCTCTCAAAGAACTTAGGGACGATAGGTCAGTGGTTATCAAACCAGCCGACAAGGGCGGTGCGATAGTGATCCAAGATCGAGACACTTACAATGCCCAATGTCTTCTTTTGTTGAATGACAGAAGGAATTACACCATCCTAGATAGGGATCCCACAGAGGAGTTAAGGATTCAAATCTCCTCGCTAACAGAAAAGGCATTGGTGAATGATTGGATTAGCCATAAGGAGGCACTATTTTTGTGTAATCAATATCCAACTGTACCTTATTTTTATACCTTACCGAAGGTACATAAACCTGCACGACCCCCACCGGGGCGTCCTATCGATTCTGGTGTAAACTCAATCCTGGAACCTCTATCAAAATTTAGCGATTTTTATCTTCGTCCTATTGTACAAAAGATGCCTGCGTACCTGAAAGATACTCGAGAGGTACTAAATCTCATCAAGGATTTGGAATTCGATAGAGACAGAGACCTACTATTTGGGCTGGACATAGAATCCCTGTATACAAATATCCCCCAACGAGAGACCTTGAGGGTGATTGAAAATATTCTTTTTGCAGAGGACTGGGAATTCCAGACGCCAAGGGCATTTATACTTTGCCTCTTGGAATTAGCGCTGACTAAGAATTTCTTCAAATTTGAAGATAAATTCTATTTACAAACCCATGGTACATCCATGGGGAGTTCTTGCGTCCCCAGTCTGGCTTGCCTTTACGTCTCGAAGTTTGAGGAAGAAGTAATTTTTCAATCTACCAATCCCTTTCAGAGCCATTTAAGGGAGTGGCACAGATATATAGATGATGTCCTTATCATCTGGAGGGGAAATAGAGTTTCGGCTGAAACCTTCCTCACATGGCTCAATCAAAGGAATCCGTTTCTTTTCTTCACTGGAATGATTACGAATGATACCCTTCCCTTTCTCGATTTGAATATCAAAGCTGAGGGAGGGACTTTGACCAGCAATGTGTTCCACAAAGAAACTGATAGGAATAATCTACTATCATTCCTTAGCTTCCACCCTCGGTCCGTGAGGGAGAATCTACCCTACGGACAGTTTCTGCGTCTTCGCAGAAACTGTTCCCATGTGGAGGATTACAAAAAGGAAGCAGAGAATCTGAGTGTGAAACTCAGGAATAGAGATTACCCTGAGAGGGTAATCAAAAAAGCTCAAAAAAGAGCTAGGAATTGTAATAGGGATGCCCTATTAGAGACGAATACGAGAGAGACAATGGAAAGGAGTATTTGTGTAACTACATATAAAACAACATCTAACCATCTAAAGAAAATTATCCAGAAGAAATGGCAAATTCTGAATTCTAATGGGCTGAACCAACCTGTCCCCTTATTCTCTTTTAAGAAGAGTGCGAGTATTAAGGATATGATTGTGAACACGCGCCCGAGGCCAGAGAGGGTTGCTCTCAGTTTGCATAATTGCCATCAATTTTTACCATCAGTAGTTGGGCATTATGCCTGTGGTTACTGTAGAGCTTGTCCCGCCTCAATGAATGGGAGAAGCATTGATATTGGTCTGAATAGTCCCTGGGAATTAAGACAACACACTACATGTAACACAGAAAATGTGATTTACCTTTTGAAATGCCCTTGTGATTTACTATACGTGGGCATGACCACTCGGAAAATAAAAACTCGCATCTTGGAACACATGAGCACCATACGCTGTGGCAAGACTAACACAAGACTCACTGCCCACTTCCTTGAAAAGGAACATAATGAGAAGGACCTCAGATGGGTAGTTTTGGATAAACCATTTATACCACCAAATATAAGTGATATCTCGAGTTTCCTCCTAATGCGAGAACAAAGATGGGTGCAACGATTGAAAAGTAACACTATGGGATTAAATGATGGAATCCCCTGGTTCCAATTATATGGAATCATGAAACAATGAATCCGAAATAGATAGACGCGCAATATTCCAAGATGGGTATTTATCCAGTGATAGATGCGAGAGGGAGGAGTTTTATCTGTCTTTTGAAATAACCCCCTTGTATATTATGTAAGCAATACAATTCATCGGGCAGACTAATATTTCCCTTTTCCGAGTGGACAAAAACACACTTGTTCGAGTACATTAAGATCACACTTCTATCTTACTGAGGCACGGTCTGTTAATCTAAGGAATTTAACAATGGCCGCCATGATAGCTGTATTTGAATACACAGAGCACAGTGAGGGCCTATTTTGATGTCTATGGAACAGAGAGCATTCTGGGCAGGCTGTGGACAGAGCTGGCAGTGATTTGCTCTGACGCGGATACCGGCTCCTTAAATATTTGCATTATGCGAGAGATCCGTATCGTCGGTGGACGGACGAGGGGAGACTGGAGACAGTGTCTCTTTGGAGTAGTAAGTGCTTACCGGCAGCTGCTGCTGTTATAAGTGTTTGGAGGCGTGACAGTCATGTGGCCCCCCCGCCATACCCTTTTGTTTCCCTAGCACTACAACCATGGGAAATTTGAGCGGGGATGCAAATGCGATTCAGAATAGTTATAACCAAATACTGGCGCGTGTTTGTGAGGTGAAGATAGTTGAGTGGAATAATTATCCCAGAAAGTATGGCTACATTGTTAGTGATGTCCTGCTTTTTTATTTAGAGTGTGACGACAAGAGCACCCTCCCCCGCAGTCCCGGGTTCAGAGTAGTACTCGTAGACTCTTGTAAGTACATTGATTCAAGTGGGAGTTGGGTATAATTAAACCATAGAAAAAAATGTAGGTTTCTTCTCTCTGGGGCTCTAGAGAGAGCTATGGTTGTATAAATTTGCCGTTTTTAACGTATAAGCACTGTAAATACACTTGTGGGTCTTTGACTAAGAATGACTTGGCACTTTCACTATTGGTTTAGGGTTCCATGTGGTTGGTGATGTCCACTTGCATGGGCTTAGTGTTGTGTTAGAAGAATAAGCTGCAATGAAAAATATTAATTACTTAAATGGACGCATGGGAAACGCAATAAGACTTATAAATAATGATAAGTATTACGAGATTGGGAATCACGATCTGTTTTTTTTCCTTCTTTTCTTGTTGTAGAACTGTATATCCTCTTGGAACCCCCAAAAAAGAGTGACGCTGGGGTAATTCCCCGATTGAAAAGGTAAAAAATACCCGAGTAGCGGTACAGACCATTGAATAGGGACCAACACCCTGATGAATGCCAGAGTGATCCGGTTGGGCACGTAAAAAGCTGGCAGAAACATGTTGGTTTTTGCAGTGGGTATTGAAGGGTCGTTACCTTCCCTGAATACCCCATTTTGTTGATTTTAACCCTGCCAGAGGTTGACAATAATAAAATTTGGGGGTTAACCTCGAGACAGTTTTATATCTATATCTGCACCTCTCTTGGTCCCTTCTTCCAGGAGAAAATTTGCTTTCCTTTTTGGATTTGAGTTACACTTTAGTGTTTCACTTTTTTCTGTCTTCTTAACTATATTCTACCCTCACCACTTCTCTTCAACTTACATCCTAAAAAACTGCGCTCCATCCAAGGTGTTGGTCTGCACCTGGATGTATGATGCGGCCCAATGATGAAGCATGACACTACTAAGTGTGTGAGGGCAGTATTAAGACATTTGTTGATTTTCCCACGTTTAGCGTCCAGTACAGTTATTTATGTCATTGATTGTTTCTCTGTCGTGTGAGACTAACTTTCTAAAAGTGCCATTTTAGGAATTGCAATTTTAAATCAGAATTCACCATAAATTAGGATTCTAATTTAGGATTCAAAAGACACCAAACATAAACCAATTACTTTTTCTCATTTGGAAATTACATTTATAAAATGTAATAAGGTAATTCCAATGTTATCCTACAGGAGAGTCAGCCCTTGAAGTAGTGACATTTTTTTAAAGTACATGTCCAACTTTTTAAACATACTGCACTATGACCTTGTGCTGTCCACTGCCTACCTTATGGGTAACTAATATGTATTAAAAAAGGATGGTTTGGGACTGACAAATGGTTTAATTTACCAGGTGAAAATGGCAGTTTAAACTGCATACTCAGCAGTGGCAGGCTGAGAATTGTTCAAAGTGCTACTTAAGTTTGTGGCACAATCAGTGCCGCAGGTCAACTCGTAACATTTAATTTACAGGCCCTGATTATTCGTAGTGCACTCTACTAGGGACTTACAAGTGAATTTTGTTTTTCTTTTTCTGTGTGGTGTTTTTCATGATCTTCACCTGGATTTGCCTTTCATCTGTTTGCTTAATTTTCCCAAATGTGGTTCTATTCTCTGGCAACTATTTAGCAAACTTCATTCTCACAGTTTTTGTACAGCCTTGTTCGATTTAAACCATAGTGTACCTGTCAACCTTCCAAAATTACTTAGATTCACTTTCTACCCAATTTTGTTTTCACATTATCAGCTCCAATGATTCTTGTACTTGCACGTTTGTCTTTATGAACATGGGTCACCCAGGATGGCTGATTACTTAAACATATTCACTGGTCGTGTTTGGAAATAATTCGATTTAGGTTATGACCAAGGTAGCACATGCCCTCAAATTGTGGTATTGCTCCCTAATAAATTCTGCACACAAAGACAGGGCAAGGGACCAACATCAATTTGTGTTGATAGTTTAAATGGTCTTTGGGTTATCTGATTGATGAGGTTTAGGAAGACACAGTGTTTTCAGCGCTACACATTATTTTTAGAAAGCATTGTTAAAGGATGCATTAGTCCAATTGGTCTAATTTGTTCAATTGAGGGAAAGAGGTCTATCAGGTCCATAATGCAATAATTTGTTAAATGAAAGTGCAGTGCTCTCAAGTGTTGGCCTGCCAGCACAGAAGGTTCAGTAATGTCTACTGATCATACCAATTACTGAGGTGCAGATCATTAGTGACCCTTTTTATTCTGGTGCAGGAGATATATAAATTTAAAGGAGAGAATACACAAAAAGAGGCTCCGACCATGGTCAAAGACCAAGAGTTACCTAAACATTGGTTCAGGGTCAGATTAGCCTGGTATTGGCATTTTGACTGTGCCAAAAGGCTGGGCTAACATGTAAGTATGTTTGGCATTTTTTAAAGTCTTTTTTATGGCATGATGGCATGGTTTTACAGTTGATTTCCCTGATATAACCACAAATACTGTCTGCAGCAGACACAAATGGATTAAGCCGTACATGCCTTGAAAAACACCTATATATTATGTCTGTAGAATTTGAAAACTGTCATGATTTGCAAATGTGAGCCACTCATTTCAGTTCTTAGATTTGCTAATTGAGTCACCTTCTTATGTGCCAGGGCCTATTTTTTTTTTTTAGTCTGAGCTTGAAGTGGTTGATGTACATTTATAGACTTTTAATACATAATTACATAAAACATGCGTTTACGTAATTCTCATCCCGGACCCTCAATATGCTGGAGTGTTGCTGTTGGTCAGCTTTCACTGTGTTGTCCACAATGTTGCTATGGGTAAACTAGACTCTAGCGGCAGTATCACATAAAGTAAGCATTGGCTGCAGCTACAGATTTAGGCTGACTGGTGTCTTAAGTGGTTGGAGAACTACAGCAGTCTATTTTACTACTTTAGAAAGGGTTATAAGGTTTTTTTTCACAGGAACTTTCGATGCATGTATTGTTTTCAGCAGGAAATATAGTAGACCTTGCTGCCATATCTAAAAATAGATAATAGAACTTAACAAATAGCATACACAAAGCAACATAACACATTTAAAAGTAATATGTCACATCACAACAAAACATTCAAAGCAGAACAACACAAAAACTGAAGTACAACAAAACAAAATCACATTGTAATATCACAGCATAAAAAGCAGCACAAAAAACAATATAACACTTTCAGGAGACCAACAATTCCACAAACAAATGTGTACAAACATTGTTAGAGCACATTCCCTCCTCCAGAATCAGTTTTTCATGATACAGTGGTAAAAGTTGCAAGCACTATCCTAATAGCTCCAGTCAAAAATGTTTTGTGATCCAGTCCCAGGCGCATACTCACCCATGTACAGCCAGACCCACCAGTCACACCAACACATTGATATGCCAGTAGACCCCCAATATTTATTCCAAATACAAGGCACCTATGTTGTGGTTCTTCAATGGGGTCACCCATCACCATCCATCTTTCAAAAACAAGTATCATAGAGTACAAATTCTGTGTTTATACACTGAAGGGTATATATTGATACAGCTGCCAAAACAGTCACTACAAAGTTTACAAGGCTAGTACGAACAACTAAAAGAAGAAAGCACAGTTTCCAGTATCAGGTTTTGGAGCACATTTTAGTGAGTTTGAGAAACATTTTTATGTTTCCCTGTGGTTGGATCAAGCTCTCAGATGCATGGAGCGACATTCTGAGAGCTCCTGGAAACATATGCACAATGTTGTATATAAATTAGGAAGTAAACATTTTCACAACATACCTTTGCTTATACACTCTTTCTAGCATTGTTTTGGGACATGTTGAAGAATAAACTGGATTTCCCCATTTAACACTGGAAAAGTAGGAGGCGTGGCTTTGACTCCATAGAGATGGTCACGGGCTAAAAGCGCTCCGCACTGTCACATCTCTGACGGGTAGCAAAAGCAGGAAATCTTATAGCATGTTGTTTGTGGCGTGAAGCGCGATTCTTTTTACTGCTTTCTGACTGGCTTTAAGCATTATTTTCTGTTGTTTGCCACGTGCTTTCTCTTCAGAACAGTGGCGCCATTTTGTGTTCCTCTCAGAAATGTTGCTACTGCCTCAGGCTAACCCTGTGACAGAGCGTTTTGGAGATATTTTCTGCATTTTCCCTACCCCCTATCACAGAATGGTTATTTCAGGCACATCATTGCCATAATTTTGTTTTTCCCATTTGATCATTTTGACTCTCTATGCTCTATTTTATCAGCCTTTACTAATTTTAAAATCTACACACATTTTAAGCTTGTACGCTTTACAAGCTGGTAGTCTTACCACTTATGATGATGGCCTTATAATATTTACTGAATTCATAGTCCTTTTGAATGTAACTTTTTATGGTCACCCCTTGATGATGTCCCTCGTTTTGTATGGGGAAACTGAGGAAGTTTGAACTTACTACTGCATCACACGTTGACCATATTTTAGTTTATCTTTCATTGCGTAATTGCAACCCATTGACCCAATGGCTACTACTACGTCTTTAGACAATATGCCTACCACTGCTCCTAAGACTCACGTAAATGCTGAACAGACAGGCTTAACCAAGTGCTATTAACACAATCCCCTCTCACCTGATAAATCTTCTTCCTTCATATCTATGGACATTTTGCTCGACAAAATACAAGCACTGTGCCCAATTTGTGTGGGAAACTAACATCAGGATACAGAACGTAGATGCAAAATGGTCTTACATGGAATCTAGAAGCATGGAAGCAGAATAAAGGATTAGTGACTTGCAAGACAAGACTTCTAAAATTGTTATCATGCAGAGTGAGATTGCCTTCCTTAAACAACATGTTTAGGACCTTCAAAATAGGAACAGATACAATAATCTTTGACCTTCTGGTCTTCCTGAAAATGCTGAAGGCGAATATTCCGTTTCTTTTTTCACTACATTCTTGTCACAAATTTTAAACATTCTCACTTTGCCCAAGCTCAACACACAGTGTACTCATAGACTTGGTTGTAAAACTTCTACCTCCACCAAACTGAGTGGCATTATCATCTTTTTCTTAGAATACACTGACCTTCTACAAGCTACCAAATCCATGAAGCAAATTGTCTGGTCTGGTCACATGTTACTCAATAGAAACAGGGCTCTTGGGTCTGGTGAGGTGTGGAACTGCAAAAATAGGGACTAACTTACAAGGGGATATCTCTTTTAGGGCTGGTTTCCCTCACCCACCAATGTTGGCATGATTCTTCATTGCAAATCCTCCTCGCACCATGAAGCCTAGTCATGGTGCAACCTACAACGCCCTCTCTGCGAAGGAAGAGTTCAGGGATGATTTAATGGAGGGATTATTACTAAAACCCAATGTGAGCTAACAGGACGGACCCTTTGTCTCATGGATTGGGTCATTGCTGGAACCTCTGTCACAGTTTTGTGAATGGTTTCTGAACCCTATTCTTTAGACATCTTCATCCTACCTATGTGACACTAAAGATATCCTATGCCTTTTGAGGGAATTGGAAATTAGAGTGACAGATGACATGAGCATCACTATGGATTCAGAGGCCCTCTAGACAGTATCCCGCAGAGACACACTATGGAAGTCATTGAGGCGATCTTGGAATGTACGGAGTGGAACTTCATAACTCCAAAAAGGTTTGTGATGGAATGCGCTGCACTGGCACTTACTGAAAACTTAGCCTAGAGATGTGATTTGCCACCAAATGCAGGGAACTGCGATGGGCAGCAATTCCCCCCCTGTGCAGCCTGCCTCCATGTACATCAGTTCAACGCAGACCACAGTTTGATTCCAGACAACTCATACAAGGACAACTTAAATCTCTGGTGTTGTACATCGATGACGTGCTAATAAAATGGCATGGCAATGAAGAGCTATTATTAATTGAACTTGCAGACTGGATAAACTCTGAAGTTTGCGTACATGATATGTAAGGGGGAAGCAGTTTTCTTGGACTTGGTGGTCACCATTGGGAACACTGACATTGAAACCAAGACACACAAGTAGGTGACAGATAGAAATAGCCTGCTGCTGTACAACAGTTTTCACCCAAGGGCCTAGAGGGACAAACTCCTGGGGAGTGAGACAAAATTGCTCCTCTTTGAGGCACAAGCCACAACCCTAGAAGTCAAGCTGATTGCACGTCACGACACAGAGATATTAGTAAGAAAGGCTTGGAAAAGTGCTAGAAGCAACAACATAGAGGCCCTACTGGTAACAAATCCCAGACTGAGAGTATACCTTGTGTAACCACATACACCCTGATTTCTAACAGAGTACAGAATATTGTCCCGAAACACTGGAGAATATTAAACAGCGGACCCAGACAATGGCCCACCCCACTCTTCACTTTCAAACACAACACAAGCATATGGGATATACTCATACATACCAAACTTCATAAGGCGGTGACTCTACCACAAAACATTTTCTGGAGTAACCAACTACCTGTGGGAATTGGGTGGTGAAGAAATTGGACATTAAGACAGGAAGACCATGGAGACTGAGGGCCTTCAGCAATTGTGACAACGAAAATGTGATTTATTTGATAACCTGCCCGTGTGGGATATTTCTATGTGGGCATGCAACGAGGAAAATAATGTTGTGGATTAATGAACACTGAAGCACCATCCGGTGTAAAAGGACCAACACCAGCTGACACGCCACTACTTGGAAGATAACCACAATGATAGAGAACTTTCCTGGCTATTCCTGGAAACATAGCGACAAGTGTCCCAGACAATACTAGGAAATGTATTTAGGTGGGCTTAACGACGAAATACAGTGGTCACTTTATCATACAGCCCCTATGATGTGATTCATAAATATATCTGTTTTTGTAGTAGAATAGCATTTCCAAATATTAGAATTAAAGGCAATGACTACAGAGTGACGCAATGCATGACCACTCAGAATATCTTACCATCAGTATAATATAATGTCCTACTGTTAGAGCATGGGGATGATACCTCCACCCATGGATCTGAAGCTGCCATGTTCACTTGTATGAAGGCTCTCAAATTGAGGCGAGAAATCTCTTGTGCAAATAACGGTGTCCCATATTAGAGGATCCTTTTTGTATTTTGAGTGAACCTTTCTGATCAAACCAGAGATTCTAGGAATACATTTCCCAAAATCCTAGAGCTGAGTATGCACGCACCATGGTGAGTTGCACCAGGCCCATTGTGGAAGGGCCCAGTCGTAATCCGTTGCATAAAGGGTCTCATATTGAACGGTGTAATCTGCTGTGCAAATAAATGAGTCTCATATTAGAGGATCCTTTTTGTGTTTAACTTGAACCTTTCAAATCTAACCAGTGGTTCTGGGACCACATTTCCCAGAATCCTAGAGCAGAACATAGACACATCATGGGGGCGCGGGGCGCGCCACACCCATTGTTGAAGTGACTGTCCATGCACACACTTTCCCATGGTGTCAGGCAGCTGGGCTGGAGGGCTTTGATGAGACACGGCTGGGATGTGGCTGATGCTACTGATATAGACAGCGCGCCACATTAGCTGTGTTCCCTCAGAATGGGAACCGCAATGAATTTTACAGAGGCAGCGCAGGCCACGGCAGATGCACCGCACACCACGTAATTGGGCACAGCTGACACCATGAGCACATCAAGGCACCCTGTAGGAGCTCCTGCGCATGGATGACTTGTGCAATCAGCTATCCTAAAAGGCTCAATGGATACAGCTAAATACAATTACCAGTCATTAACGGGATACATCCAACCAATCACAGGTATGTTAACGGGTGTATTTTAGGCGACTTCTCAGAGACTCCCATGATCATCGGGAGGAAGGCGCCGGTACCAGTAGGTGGCCGGTGAGGAACACACCTCGGTGTAGAAAGGGGGTAGTGGTGGGAAGCAATACATACTACATTTTCAGTTTTAACCTTGTATAAAGACAGGCTTGACAATACCTTTCTCTCCCTCCAATGTGCGACTATAAAGGTTCCTGAGCCCTTCCTCCATGAGGCCCAGATGACCCTGATTGAGGGTAAGAGCCTGTAAGCTGGTTTTACAGAATGACACTTTTGAGATGCTTGTGGTACACAAGTGCAGTGCCACACATTCACCATATTTATTTGATGTCTACTTAGAAATTAAGGAAGCTTGATACTGAATTATCAGCCTATATGTTTCTGATTGTAGTATGTGCTTATAGGTACCTAGGGACATAGGAACCTAAGAACGTAGGGTGGTGACAAAGGTTAGAACACCAACAGAGTGACATATATATTATATATGTGCTACCAGAGGATCGAATGTCCAGCCTGACGAATATCATGGACTTTGTTGAGCCACTAGGCAGAAAGGTTTTGCCGGTTTAGTGGGGCTGGGGTACTAGCTCCCCTATTCCCACATTTAGTTTTTAATACCAAGTGGCATTCCATATAGCATACAGTTAAAACAGGATTACCTAATTGGTCATTAAATTTATATATTTTCCATGTACCCATATTCAGCATTAAATGCATCCTTGATTTCAAGGTGCAGGCCAACTCTTCATCAACCAGAATTTTGAAGAACTTGGGGAGTCCTATGATGAAGCATGACACCTGGTGGTGTGTGAGGGCATCCTGTCACATTTTTGTGCATGTCTAGTAGCAGGTTGGCATAACATGAATACATTGCATAATGTGATAGATTAGAAAATATAATAAATCACTCGGGTGGCTTTTTTGTAAATAAAAGTGTCTAGTAAGTTAACAATGATGGAACCCTTTTGGCTCCTGATGAACTCCGTAGAGCTATGATGTAATGGATTGAGTGTATTGTAGTGAAGGTTGCTTTAGAATGTGGAGTTTGCAGTTATACGCTTATTAATAAAGACGTATGATACCAAGCTCCCAAGAAACACTGGGAATGTGCTGCATTGGTTTTTGTCCGTGGGTTAGGGTGCTGACATGCTCCGGAAAGTAAGATATTTCTTCTGCACCAATTACTGCCCAGGTCTGTCTTTCTGTTTCAACCATGGGCTTTGCTCTTTATCACTTTGTATTTATGGTATGTGTGTTTTGTCTGTGTATTTAATGACAGTCACAATTGGCATAGCACACACTGCTAGCTGAATTGTGCCTTGAATAGTAATTACTATTGATCATTTGAGTGGTTCACATTTCATCAATCTTGGAAGAATGGATAGCCAAGTTGGCCCTGCTGAGAGTCGAAGCTATGTGACCTGAAGGTCCATTGACATGTTGTCAACTTTTCACACTTTTATGTAGCAGGTCTTGTACTGTGTATTAATCTACCGCAATATGTTATGTTGTGTCTCTTTTCTTCATGTGTCTTTTGTATACGGTTTATGTGTTTCATATCTGTGTAGACAAATGTACATGGGTGTCACTTTTTTTGATGGTCCGGTAGTAAAGGCCTTTCAGTCATATCTATGAGGCAACGCATAGCCACCATGCGTGACTTGGCATGGCCTCATAGATATGGAGTGAGACGAGGCAGCGCAAAGCTGCCTTGCCTTACTCTACGTCAAGGAGGCATTCCATGGGTGTTGCGGTGAGGTGTCCAACGCAACACGTATGGTTTTGACACACTCCCAGATTTACAAGGATCTGTAAACCTGGGAATGCATCAAAACCTTATGCCTCCCCAGGAAAAGGACAAGGATAAATAACGTAATTTCTACTTGTTTTTCACTCTTTCTATGGGTTATTCATTCAGCAGCACACATTGAAAGAGAAAATGCCTCAATTGATTGTTTTTGTGCAGGAAGGTGTCCCTTGCTGCCCAACACCAAAAAAAATCATGCCAGCAATGCAGACACCCTTGCACCATGGTGCCTGTGTTGGCGCTAAGCACCAATTTGTGTGCCGGCGCAGGAAGGAAAGACAGGAATGCACCGTATTCATTTCAGCCTCCCATATGCTTTTAAGGTGAAAAGGGTAAAAATATTTAACCTACTATTTATGTCATTTTTGATCGACGTTTGGGGTATTCTATGCCTGTAGATTATCTTTATTATTTGATTGTTTGTGTACGTGTTCATGCACCTGTATATTGGGTTTTATATTACCGTATTTGTCAGTGCTATTGGTGTCTTGTGTGTGCTTGACTTCTGTTGTGGGATTGCATTGTGTGTGTACCTGTGTGACAATGTGCACAAAGACAGAGTAGGGCTCCTGGAAGATGAGGAGAATGAGCGGATTCCTGACACGCAGATGCCGCTGGAAGGCAGATGGAAAGTGAAAACGTTACTTACATGTCAGACACAGTCTTCAATCTATATACTCTACAGGTGTGTTTTGGTATTTATATAGAGCAACCCTAGCTGCTTAGCAACGGTGCTAAGAGTGTAAGTCATACTATTTACAGGGGACAGACTACCGTTGATTAATTCTGCGTGGGAAGTAAGTGATCTTTAATGAGGTGGTTCTTCAGTAAACACATTTCCACTCGTATTCTGTGTATTATCTGTGTCACATGCATGGATGTGTATTGCTTGTGCATGTCTAATTTTGTGGGTTTTTGTTGCGTTTGAGGTTCTGTTGTATGTTGTGAATGAAAGTCATGATGTGTGGTTTTGGTTGCATTCACTGTGGAAGATTTTCACTTTGCTAATTTTAGGAGCGCAATCGAGGCACAAGCACACATTTAAGTGAAATCTCAACAGAGAGGCCAATGATGGAATGGGCATTAAGACCTACTATGCTTTGTCTTGCTAGAGAAGACACATTCTATGCAGATACTATGACTAGAAGTATCTTTAAAAGAGAAATACACTCTCAATGGCCATGGGTTTGCTCGACATCTTTTGAGAGGAGCTGGCGATAGAGGGGCATACTTACTTACATTTTACTCAGTGCAGAGCAGCAAGCAAAGTTGAAAGTGAGACAGGAGAAAAGAACAATGGGGCATATTATCAAGAAACAGAGTTAAAATTATCGTTGCTTTAGCACAGAAAACTGCCGCTAAAGCGGCGATAATGGGCTTGATAATATGCCCTTGAGAATTCCCATAGAAGCCCATGTTCGGCTTCTATGGGAATTCTCTGTTGCATATTATCAAGCTCTTTATCGCCGCTGTAGCGGCAGTTTTCTGCCGCTAAAGCGGCGATAATTTTAACTCCATGTTTGATAATATGCCCCAATATCTACTAAGATGTGGTGCATTTCTGCTGTCTCCTAGGCATGGCGCACTGTGTGCAGCTTAGCTTCAACTGTCTGTGCTACAGGCAGGATTGTTTGTGTGCAGAACACAAGAACAACACTCAAAGGCATTCTCATCTTTCTATGTGGGCTGCAGAATGCAGCACAAATAAAGAGAGGATGTAAAAAGGAGAAATAAAGATATTTCTCTTTGTTTTGCCTACTTCTGGAAGGGGTTAGCTTTTTGATGCATTTCCAGGTTTACTAGATTAAGAGAATATGGTAATGTGTCAAAATCCATGAGCAGATGCATGGGAACGCCTCCCTAGGGCAAAGTAACAAAAGGCAACGCTTCACTAGGTTTTGAGAAAGCTCTCATGCAGAGCCACGCAAATCTAAGTTTGCGTGGCTTTGTAAATCACAAATAACGTTTTGTTGTTGTGACTGTTCCTAAAAATTGGTGGATCCACTATGCAAGATGTTACGAAATCTGTCCCAGAATGTGTGCGGATTGCCATGTTGGTGGAGCAGTGTGTCTTCCAGTGCTGCAACAGTAGGTAGCAGCCAGGGATTCTACAGGTACAAATTAAGGTTACTGATGTCCTAATTGATGGTCTCTGTGACAAAGCACACACACAGCGTATTACACCCTACAACGATATGTCAGTTTTAAAAGAATCCATCCAAATGCCAAAGCAGCGAGGATTCGCGCAATAATGTGGCTCTCAGACTAAAAACTTCAAAATGAAAAGGGGTTAGGAAAGTATAATAAAAATGTATACTTCTAAACTTTGCCAAAGCAAGCAATTCTTAGTAGGTCTCAGAGATAAAATTAGAAAGACAAATCTGGCTTTTGCGATATTAGGATATTCAGACTTTTTTTTAAAGTATCATAGCTATGTTGTATTACAAGTATATCAGTTAATTTGAAGAACTACCCACAGCTCGCCCATCATCACATTGACACTTCCACAAACCCACTGTTGTGAACTGATCAGCTCAGGAAAAGGTGCACCAATCAAGGTGAATTGAAACTGGAGTAAACCCTGGTGTGAAGCGATCTCGACTCCTATTAATTTTTTACCGATCTCGTGGGGTCGAGCCAGGGAAGACCACGCATCAGTACAGTAATAGCGATGATGAGAGAAACGTGTTTGAGAAGAGGACTGTGGGGCAGATATTCAAGCCCCTTGCGCCTCATTTGTGCCGCCGTTGCGTCACTTCTGTGACGCAGTGGCGGCGCAAACTTTGCGCCACGTTGCTCCCTATTTACAACGTGACGCATCTAGGGAGATGCGTCACGTTGTAAAGCCCTCTGCCACATGAAACCTGCGTCAGGTTTCATGTGGGCGTTACGGCGCAGGGTGGGCGTTCCCTCGCAGGTACGCCTCGTAAACGTGACGCAGTGAAATCTACCATATTTCACTGAGTCACTTTTACCGCCATTCTGCGTCAAAACCCTGCGCCTGCTTAAAGCAGGCGCAAGGAGTGACGCAGCATGTTAGGCATAGGGCGCCCCCAAGCCTTGCTGGAGTGTGGTTGGATACAGTCCCAGATAGAAGTTTTACCTTCTGAAGTTTTGTTTCAAGGGTCCCTTTTGCGTTGGAGAAGGTCTCAGGGAGCAAGGAGAGTGTCGCTGGTGCTGGTCGGTGAGGCGCAAGGAGTAGACTGGATGTCGCAGACACTGGTTCTTTGCGTAGGCGGTCCTCCACAGCTGATTGATGCTTGCAGAGTGAAGAGACTGGCTGTTGGCAAATTGCACTGATTTTTGGTGCAAGTGGTGTGGTTCTGATGCAAACAGCTCATTTCATCGTCGTGATAGGACCAAAAGCTTTATTTAAAGGGCTTGTGAGCCTCATCAAGGGTCCAGGACCTGGGAGGCACCACTTGTGTTTCAGGAACTCACTGAAGATGGGTCCAGGAGCTGGTTGGGGAACCTGTTATGTCTCTGAAGTTCAGGTCAGGAGGCCAGCAGATTAGCTCTTTTAGTCACTCTGGCATACTGGGTTCAAGATGACGTTGCAGGTACAGTTCTTCTTCCCCAGGCAAAAGTGCAGCAGGTCAGCACACAGGGAAGCACTTCCTTTAGATCAGCAGTATTACAGAGTAACATTCCTTGTGGCAGCACAGCAGTCCTTCTTTCTGGCAGAGTATACACAGGTCCAGAAATGTGCTGACAAGTTGGTGTCTGAGGTCCTTTTTGTATACACAGTTGTGCCTCTAAACTGGGTAGATGCTTCTAGAGGCATGCCTCTCAGGTGCACAGATGCCCTGCCTTCCTGGCCCTGGCTTCAGAGCAACTACAGGGGGGGATAGGGCCCTTTGTGTGGAGGCAGGACACAGCTTTTTCTAGTGTAAGTGGGGCTGTGCCTAGCTCTTCCCTCATGTTCTGCCTGTGATAGCCCATCCAGTCACACCAAAGCTCCTATTGTGTGTCATGTGACCCAGAGACAGGCTAAAGGCACCAAGGGCCATATGTAGGTAAATTACATTTACCGATTCTTAAATACCGAATTTTACCGATTCGGTATTTGTGAATCGGTAAATGTAATGTAGGTAGAAAAATACCGAATCGGTAAGTGTCGGTATTTTAGAATCGGTATTTACCGATTCGGTAATGGCAACTGGCTTCCTATTAATTCCTATGAGCCTGGAGGCCCATAGGAATGAATGGGAAGCCAGTTGCCATTACCGATTCGGTAAATACCGATTCGGTAATGGGGGAGGCATCATCATGGGTGGCAGGGTGTCACATTGACACCCTGTTGCACCCCGGATTCCTGCATGTGTGCACATGTGGCACACATACATGCCCTAAGGGCATGTATGTCTGCCACATTGCACACTGCAAAGTGCACAAAAATGCTTTTTCACACCTATTCGTCATTCACCACCAACTATTAGTTGGAGGTAAATAACGAATCCACACAACACCCACACACTCCCCCTACATCTCATTTCATGATTCGGTATTTACCGAATCATGAAATTGTCCCCCTACATAGCAAAAGCCTAAATACCGGTCGGTAACGGTATATTTACCGAAAATCGGCCGTTACCGACCGGTATTAGGCTACCTACATGAGGCCCCAAATGTTTATGGCAAGAAAATTCCAACTTTCAAAAAGTGGAATTTTCATAATTGTAATTTAAAATCCGACTTCACCATAAATTAGGATTTGAAATTAGGATTCCAGAGACACCAAACAAATTACACTTATAAAATGTAATAAGGCAACTCCAATGTAATCCTATGGAAGAGAAAAGCCTTGCAGTAGTAAAAAACAAATGTAAGAGCTTTTCACTACCAGGACATGTAAAACTTAAAACTAAATGTCATACTCTTTTAATACATTGCACCCTGCCTTCTGCCTACATATATATATATATATATATATATATTCTCCACAAAAAATGACTTTGTTTCCCGGAGTCGTGGCCCATAGACAGGTGGTGCGTCGCGCCGGGCAGGTCTCCCAGAAAATATAATCCACACTTGTCGATCCTCAAGGAAGGCACACTCTCGAATTATAAACCTAATAGATTTATTCAGCAATCGTTGCTGAATAAATCTATTAGGTTTAAAATTCGAGAGTGCGCCCTCCTAAGGTTTGTTTTTTTTAGTTCATAGCAGTAGTGAGACGGTTGGGATGCGTAAACAGGGATGTGGAGGGGAAGAGTCAGAGGGAAGAGTTTAGAAAGGCTTGTTTTGGGGGATCAGTATAGTAAAAAGGTGTCAGGTGGTGCAAGGAGGGGTGAGTAGGAGAGAGTCTAGAAAGGGTCATTTTGGGGATCATAGTAGTGGTATTGGGTTTGGGATGAATGAGAGAGTGGAGGTAGTGGATATATTGATAGATGTATAGGGTAAGAAATAGGGTGAGAAATAGGCTAGTGCATTGGAAAGAGTAGTAGAAAGAGGTTTGAGATGATTCAGAGAGTTTAGGTAAAAGACATATTGAGAGAGGTATTGGGTGAACATAGGGTAGTGCATTGGATATGCTGATTTAGAAGAAAGTAATAAATATATAGACCCATAGGTACATGGAAAGTTTATAGATTCACAAAGGAAGTAAGTATATGTAGATTAAAGATATTGATAGAGGTATAAGGTGAAAAATAGGGTAGTGCATGTAGGAGAGTAGGGTCTGCTATCCTATGGTCACCCCAAATTTTTGCTTTTGCTTCACTGGTTTTATGACTTAGTGTGGCTGTCGGCCTGCTAATCAGACCCACAGCCCTGCTGCTCTCTCCCTAAATTAATGCCAATGCACGCTAGGTGCATTACCAATTGGAACTGGTTCACCTTATTGTACCCTGTAACAGTGTACCCCAGGTACCCAGGGCATAAGTGTATCTAAGGCCTACCAGGGGCTGCAGCATGTATTATGCCACCCCTGGCAGAGTGCTTGGTTTCATGTGAGATGGTGCTCTGGCATGAGCTGAGCCTGTCTGCAGCTTTCGGAAAAACGTCCTTTAGCTGTTTCATGATATTGCCATACCATATACTCTTAAGTGCATTATGTACCTCGCGGTCAAATGCTAACTCTGGTTTGGCTTTATCAAAACATGTCAAGTAAGGTGTCATACGATTTGGAATACTACCCCCTCGACAATTCTGGCAACGGGGTTAGCATTCCACCCTTCTAGAGGGACACGACATGTACCTAACCTGAAACCCGGGTAAAGTTAGACAGAGCCTCAGCATCACAAAATGGATGCTGCCACCACAGACACAAGTCTGCCCTCCTGCTGCTGGGAGTCCTTCCAGCTTGGGAGGTGTGGACAAAGGGTTTCCTGTCAGGGGAGGTGCTTGCACCACCCCAGACAGGATTTTGTGTAGTGGGTTAGGGAGGGCTGAATAGATTGAGACATGCCTGGGGCACACAAGGTGTCCCTGTGCATATGCCAGTTCAAACCGGAGCTGGGGCTCTCCAGCCCCAGTCTTGGCGCGAAACTGGACAAAGGAAAGGGGGTGTAACTGCCCCCCTTCCAGGTCCCACCCAGAGGAGGGACCTAGCAGGTAATCCGGCCCCTAGATTTGGAATAAGAGTTGGAGCTGTGTCCCAAGACTTCAGATCATCCTGAAACTCGACTTTAATAAGAAGAACTACTGGACTTTGACGTTCTGCTGCACAGAAGACTGAAGAGAATCTCCCTTGTGGCCAAGGAGTGACCACCCTGTGAATACAGGCACCATCCAGCAACTCAACGACTGCTTTGCCGCCGCCTCCCGCTGGAGACCGAGCCCAGAGCCCAACAAGACCCAGACTCCCAGACATCTCTGAGCCAGATCCACAGTCCCTGCAAAGAAGAGACCCGTGGAGGCACCGAGAGACGTGGGTCCGGCCATCTTGGAACGTCCACGACAAGCTGACTGCGCAGCACCTGAGGCATCTTCAATGCTGTGCTTTGGGCCCTGAGAAGCCTCAACACCGAGCAGCATTTGCACCAAAGATCAGCCCTCCAGCATCCACAAGATCTGCGTGGGGTCCTTTTGCTTTTTGCCACTCGACGCGTCATCCGGGTTACTGGCCCGTTGGCTAGTGGCCATCTTGGCAACGAAAACTACAACTAACACTGCTGGTCTGGTTGCTCCAGACTGGCCCTTGCTCCTGTGAAAAGGAGCAGCCCCTCTGACCTTGCTGGCCAGAGCACCAAGCTTTCCTCGATTCCTGCGTGGCTTGCACTAGCCAAGGCCTATTTGCTCCGACCAAGAAGCCGACACCGCCGTCAGCTAGAGCCTTTGTGGGACAGCTCGTGAGTGACTCCTGGACATCATCGACCTCTTCACTTTCACGTGGCTGCAGAGACAAGCTTCCTTTCTTCACCTGTTGGCACCCGACATCGCCTGGTTCCTTCCTGGTGCCACGCCGGTCACTGGCTAGTGACTTTGAACATTGTCCCCTCTGCTTGCAGGTCGTCTACTCTTCAGATCCATCCTTGGATCCACCAGAACTCTTCCTGCCTGGCCGCCTGCAGCATCTTCATCCTCAGGCTCCATAGACCTGCATGATGAAACCCGACGCACTTTGACCCCTATGCACCCGCTTCCTGTGGGTGAGGTAACGCTGGCACTCCGGTACTCATGGGTAGAGAAACATCTCTAGTGTCTAGGTTTCAAGTTGTTAGGTTCTGGTCCATCCGGAAGACTCCTTTTCCTTTAACTTTGTGACTTTCACGCACCCATTGAAATCAATAGGTGCACGCGTGTAACTTTTAACACTGCACACGCATCCTGTGGGCCTCCTGGTCACTAACTACAGTTAGCTCCTTGTCGTCTCAGTGATTCCCAAGGCCCTAGGCCTTCCTTCCTTTCTATTCGTGGTTCTTATACCACTATTTTAGTATATGGTTTAGCTGGCCACCTGGCCCGTCCATAATTGTGCAACTTTTGTATATTTAAACACTGCCTTGTTTTAAAAGAATGTGCTTCTGTGCTCATAAAGAGTATAGGGGATACTTTTAGTAAATAAATACATATATATTTTGAATATATATCTGTGTGGTGTCCTTTCATTTGGTATTCAAGGAGGTTACATATGGTAAAACAGCTGGCTTCACATGCCCTCAAGAGTTTAGCCTGCAGACTGCACTGTCCACGCTACCACTAGGATAGCTGGTCTATCAAGGTTGACTTCAACCATCACCATAAGGGTTGTTTGGCATGGTACAAGGTGATCACTAGAATTAGTGAGCAGCATGTACCAGGCCAACTTCTCACAGTGCATATAATTTTCTTTGTAGGAAATTAATAAATATATAGATCCAAGTACATGGAAGGTATATAGATGCATAAAGGAAGTAAGTATAAGTAGATTAAAGATGCATTCGATTAACTCTGGTTTTGAAGTGTTGTACTTAAAAATGTATTTATTTATTTTTCTATTTTATTTTTTAAACATAATTATTCTACATGTTAATACAAAGCAATACACATATTTAGGTACAAATCTATAGTACAAATAAATGCCTATTTACAGAGGGATATGCTGTATATTTCTGTTTGTGTATGGTGCTTATGTGGGGTAGAGCCAATACATGAGTAGTTTTCTGAAGATAAGGTGGGTGTCGGTGAATCTTATGTTGGGGAGTAAAGAGTTCCATTTTATGGCTGCTTGAACAGAGAAGGATGTGCCACCCATGTTTTTTTCTTGTATCTTGGTATTTTGAGGCGAAGTGTCACTCTAGAGCGGAGTTTCCTATGATGAATGTGTTTGGTGATTTTATTCCTGATCAAGAGCGGTCCCATTCTATGTATGGCTTTGTGGGTGATACAAAGCAGCTTGAACGGGGATCTTCCGGCAACCGGTAACGAATGTAGGGTTTTCAAGGCATGGGAGATGTGGTCTCGCTGTTTGAAATGCAAGAGTAGTCTGGCAGCCGAGTTCTGGATCCTTTGTAGTCTTTTCATAGTTGTTAAAGGTGATCCGTGGTAGAGGCTATTAGCGTAATCAAGTTTGGACAGAACAAGGGACATGGTAGCTTGGACCTTGTGTGGGAATCCCAAATGGGAGAAGATTTGTTGCAGAGTTTTTATAGTAACAAAGCTTGATCTTGCTAGTTTGTCCACTTGAGCATTAATCGATAGCTTGGAGTCCATGGTCATTCTGAGGTTTCTTACTTCCTTCGATACTTTAGACGGTGATCCCAGTTCATCAGGCCAGGCGGCAAGCGGGTCATAATGTTTCCAATCGCCACACATGAGTATATCCATTTGGGAAGCATTCAATTTGAGATGGCTGCAAGTCATCCATTGATCCACGGCTCTGAGACAACTGGCAACTGGTGAGTTTCCAATGTCTTTGTTGTGCCACTTTACTAGGGACTTACAAGCAATTTAAATATGCCAATGTGGATATAAGCCCATGTTACCATGTTTTGGGGAAAGAACACACACACATTACCTTTGGTTAGCAGTGGTAAAGTGTGAAGAGTTCTAAGTCCTGCAAAAATTAAGTCAGCAAAAACAGGAGGTCTGAAGGCAGGTAGTTAGGGAGAAACCACACAAAGGGTTTTAGGTGTAACACCATCCATTTGAGTAAGCACAGTGATAATTCCCCCCCCCCCCCTTCTACTGCAAAAGAGTAAAAGGTCTTTACTATAATCTGGCATTCCCAGTACCTGGGCGTGACAGAGATTTTCTGTCCACTCTAGGAAGGTATTCATGCTGTCATTGTCTTACGGTATCAGGTCAGACACATCCTTATGTGTGTCAATCTCTGTAGTGATTTTGCAACTAGGGAAAAGGTAAGTATCCACTGATGACAGTAGCCCACCATTTCCAGGAACATACTGGCTTCTCTCTGTGTAGTGGGAGGATTAATTTTCAAAACTGCAGTGATTCTCTCATGCAACAACTTCCTTGCTCCCTTTTGAATGTGATGTCCTGAGTACAGAAACTCTTTCTGACATACTGTTGTTTACTCAGAATACCTTGTGTCCATGCTCAGCCAAGTGATTCTTGCGACATTGAAGCTACTAACAGGTCATCGATGTATTGCACAAGGACTAAATTACATGAAACTTCAGAGTCTCCAGATTCCTTTTCAAAATCTGTTTACGATTTAGGTACTTTCTGTATACCCTTGTGGAACTTGGCACCTTGCCAAAATTCTATTTTTCTTTTTTTTTGTTTATTAGCTTTTTCCAAAATAGACAATTCCAGTCAGAAACTTAACAACTCGGCCTCAGTACAACAACATCCTTCATCCATTTCCATATCAATGCAGTGTCACTCAATACCCCCCGATCTCCAGTGCAGTTATTACAGAAAGTCTATTTTGGAACTAAAACACAAAGATAAGCTGGCTCCCTTGGTCTAGTGGGATGGAATAGAACACTTGACACAGATTATTACTGTGAACCACTCAGCTTCACAAGGTATCTGAAGCAAAATCACAACAGGATCCACATGGACCATGGAACAACAATATCATTCATCTTTTGCAGGTAGTGCACAATGCAGAACTTGCCGCTTGGTTTCCGCATGTCCAGAATAGGGAAATTATATGGACTCTCCATATTCTTTTTCGATATTCCATGCTATATCATGTACTGAATGAGTAGGGCAAGCCCATATATTTCTTCTGTTATGATGTTATACTGTAGTTTTCAGGGATACTCAATGTTGGTTTTGATAGTAATCTGGACAGGTTCTAAACCTTTAATGAGTTTAATATCTTTACCTGAGAAGTCCCAAACTTCAGGCTTCTTATGCCTTTCAGATCAGGGGGTAAGTCTTCCACAGTCATCAGGGGAAACAAACCAAACATCTTTATCATGAGTCAGAAACTCAACACCATCAGTTTTACAGTAAATTGTGCAGTTTTACTTGAACAATAGGTCATGTCCTAGTAAGTTGACTGAACTAGAATCACATGTCACAAATTGATGGTCCTCTTCAAAGAAACCTATCTTCAGTAGGAGTTTTTCGATAAATGTTTAGCGATCTGCTGATTTGCAATACCTTCAACTTGGAACTGTTTTCCTGAGAAGAGAAGGTTTGGGACTTCCGCTGTTTTAACAGTGGAATGGGTAGCACCAGTGTCTATTAAACACCAATGGACTATTCTGGTCTAACTCTAAGACTGCACCAACTATGCAAACTTCCTCCCCCCCTCAGGCACTGACCCTGTGGTTGATCAGAACCGTACCCATCAGAGACATCAAAAACAGGGAATTGTTGAAAAGAGGCTTGATTTGCAAAAAGGCTTCTGATTTACTCTCAGAACCTGGTTCATGTTAAACCTTGGATTCCCCATATTCTGTTGGCCATTGGTGCTTGGGGAAACTGCATCACTGGGTCTTTTGACATTTTATTCTGGGGTCTCTACATTGGTACATTATACATCTGCAAAGGATTCATATTTTGCATTTGACTACCACCAAACATTCAAACATTTAATTGGGGCTCAGTCAACACTCCTGCTTCCAATGGCCCAACTTATTATAATAGTGACATGGGTTGGATCACTTCAATATTGCCACATCTATTACTGTAATTGGATCAACTGGAAGACCATGACCTCTTCCTTTGGAACACCACTTCCACCTTGCATCCTTTATCCTCCACGTTGTATCCAATCCAGTGCATCCCACCAACGATTCCCATATATGGTCCATTCTGAAATTCTGCCTGTGTTTGCTTAATCTGGGAAAATATGAACTTTTCCTTCAGGCTTTTTTTGTTTCATCTCCTATTCATTACAACAATACTTAACATATAGAAATATCTCATCCAAAAGCTTACTTTGTCAAAAAATCCCATTCTGCTGAACATGCAGGCTAATCCCTGAACGAAATATCTGAGAACAAACTGACACAAAATTGCTCATATCATCCCTTTCTGGGTTATCAACACAGCTATGTTGCCTGAACAAATGCTCATAATATACATGCACTGATTCCATAGCCTTTTGAGTAGTTTGAATAATCTTCAACCACTCAATCTCCCTTTGTAGGGCCTTTATCTTAAAAAAAATAATCACCTGGTTATAATTTAACATCGCTATACGAGACATTGCATTTGTCCCAGCCACTCTCTTAGGTCAGTATTTGACCAATGTATCGACAGCTAACACTCGGCTCACAAATCACTGGGAATCACTATCTTGGAAATAGTATTCAAATCCTCCCACAATACTTTAAAAAGTTTCACAACTGTATCAACCACAGTTTACGTAAAATCAGGAGTCTTCCTCAATTTTGGGGATTGATTGGTGACAGTAGCAAGATCACCGCAACTCCAAAGGCACATGAATATATGCCCCTTTATGCACCTCTCTCAAAGGGTAAGTGTTAGTGGTAGTTCGATCTGAGAGCATGGGGGTATCTTTATCATTTCCCCAGATTTGTTCTTTCTTTCACTTTTCTCCCTTTTCCTCGCTGACCTGTCCCTTAATTTGTCTAGGCTACACCAATTCTGTGTGTAACTGACTAGGGCCTTAATTTATAGTTTGTCAAAGTGGTTAATCCATTATAAACATGGTGGACATCCCATCCACCATGTTACACGTTCCGTAGGCTATAATGGACTTGTAATATGGTGAATGGGATATCTCTCATGTTTGTGATGGAGTAACCTTGCCCACCTAACGTCAAAGTAGGCACTAACTCCTTAACATGTAACTTCCTTCCTGAGGTCATCATGTTCACAATTTCTTCATCATCTAACTGAGATAGCTCTGCTTTTAGAGAGTTCCACATCATATTAATTTGCTATTTCTGGTAACTTATAATGTGCTTGAGCAGCATGGTGGTAATATCCTTGCACAAATTTGTAAGTTAATTCTCCTGATACCAATCCACATAACTAATATCAACACCTCCTTTAACGAGCTCCTCTAAATCTATCCTCTGTCTGGAAATATCGAGAGGTCTCCAACTTGAATGAACCACTGGTTCATCATATCGGCCTCTCCACTCTCTGGAGACTCCCCAAACAATCATTGTATTACTCCAAAGCACCTTGGTCAACTAGGGTCATAAACACTAAGATCTCACCTTGTCCTAAAGGCCTTACAAATTGATTGGGACTTCAAATTGCCACTTGTGAATTCTGTGACAGAGGTGTGATAAAAGTATTAGGCATTGAAATACCCACTCTGGAAACTGCAAGTATCAAGAAACTACAGGCATCTGAGATACAGCTATCGGGGCAGTTAAACCAGGAACAGTCAGTGTCTAGGTCAATATAAGAGGAGTCACCATTCCAAGGAATGGGTACAGGTTGAACAGTAGTAGCTAGGAGAGCCATAACAATACCTCTTTGGGCTGAAACAGTCACAATTGGGGCTGTCGGGCAGGTCAAGGTTACATCTTGGTAAACAAGCGCAGTAGCACCATTACTACTATCATCAGCACCACTATCACCAGCGGGCTGGACAGTACTATAAAGTGCTGGTCGCGAGGACAAGTCCTCCAAGAAATTATCACTAAAATCGCTGTCAGTGTCAGACTTATTCTGCCCCTCTTCACCTTTCTCTCTATGAGCTCTCTTTTTAGATGTTATGTTTGTTAGTGCTGAATATAGCTTAGGTCCCTCAATCATATGTCTTCTCCACATTTGTTGTTCTGCAGTCCATTTAGCACTTACCCAACTAAAAACTGTATTTTCACCCTATTCTGGTATCTTTCCCTAACCTTTGCATGGGCAGCATGCTCTCAAGAATTCAAGGCTTCAGATTGTACTATCTTGGGTGGGGGTTTTGATTCATTCAACACCTGTCTCAAATTGTATTTAACATTTATAGTAAAGGTACCATATCTGGGTAAATGCAAACGACCTTTCTTTTTCAGTTATCTTGTTCCATTGTTTATGCCAAATACATGTCTGAAGACCAACATTTATGGCCATGTATTGAACAGGCGTACCTTCCAGTGGAGCTTCCTCACCCTCTCAGACATGGGCTCCAAGTGACCTCTCGCCAAATCTCTTAGTGCCTTAATGCATATCATTTTTGCAATAATTTCTAACAATTCAAGAATAATCAGTGAGTTAAAACAGGTGCAATTTTGACCAAATCGCTATTTAATATGTAGTTGTACCAGTATCCAACAGCCAATACCAGCGTAGCACCTACAACATCTGACCAATGCCAGCGCGGCACCATGGAAACCTAGCCTACAGCACCTCATAGCTGCTTTTCCTACTTCACAATTTCTTTGCACAGCAACACTAAAGCAAGTACAATCAACAAATAACTCTTGACTGCTACGCTAAAGATAATAAAAACACTCATTCAAGAGCAAATGGGGAATAACTTTTTCCAATGTTAGCAGACACACAGGTGAAATTTCAGCCAGCAGGAAATCACCTTGACTAATGTGGTTTCTCCTCTGTGCAACTGGATCAACCAACACCAATCACTAATAGTGCACTCACAGCAATCAGATACAAATCATTATCTAACTTGTGTGACCTCAAACTTAGCAGACAAGATTAACAACAATACACTTCTTATCTATACCGGGATCTTGGACTGTGATGCACCCAATAAGAACTTCAACTGCTCACCAAAAACTGCATATGCACTCACACAATCTAACCAAATACATCATTGCATCTCAAAACATCCAATCTCAACACAACACCGCAAGCTTGGCATAGAAACAATGCAATGTGCAACCCAATTTATACTCACTCCTCAACCATTGCAACTGCCTCCCAAACCTCTAAAACACTGAGGGGCAGATTTACAAGCCCCTTGCGCCACTTTGCGCCGCCATTGCGTCACTTTTTTTTACTCAACGGCGGCGCAAACAATGCGCCCTATTTACAACGTGACGCATCTAGGGAGATGCGTCACCTTGTAAAACCCTGCGTCACATTATACCTGCGTCAGGTATAATGTATGCAGGGGGGGTTCCTATGCAGAAAAGCCTCATAAAAGTGACGCAGTGAAATCTCCAAGATTTCACTGCGTTACTTTTAGGATGCCACTACGTCAAAACCATACGCCTGCTTGCAGCAGGCTTAAGGAGTGACGCAGTACAGTAAGTGTAGGCCTCAAAATACATTGCTGGAGTTGCGTCGTGCTGGCGACACAACTCCAGCAATGCGTTGCTTTTCGGCCAACAGATGCGTCAGAAGTTCTGACGCATCTGTTAATCCTTGCGTCATGGAGCACTCTATTGTAAATACAGCGCATCCATGGGGGCGCAAGGACATTTGATTGTGGCGCAAGGAAACTGATGCATCTATACAGATGCGTCAGTTCCTTGTAAATCTGCCCCTGAGAATCTTCCAAATTCACCCATGAATTATAGTGGCATGGACTGGACTTGTGCATGCTCTACATCTTTTTAAGAGCATCTTAGCACCCTACAACTTAGCGACAAACCATTGTCGTCGCTATCACTTGATAGAGTGGGGTTTCTTGAATCTCAATCTCTTACAAAAATCTCCAGAGAGAATCCTCCACTGGTCGCATGTACCTTTGACTGTGATTTGAAGTGTAAGAAAGGAGCTAACATCAGCAATACATTTTTAAGTACAGTGAATACAATGTGACTCCACAAGAACAACATAGAGGATGGTGTCCAAACCTCAGGGTTTTATTAACAATTTAAGTCACATCACAGATCAAATCAATGAGCAAAATTGAAGGAAATATTTAGTCAGAACATACCTATTGAAATGATTATTGTTAGAAATTGGGCTTCTGGTTGGGGGATTTATGCACCCTGTTCAAGCAGCAAGCACAATCCTAGTCAGGGTAAGTTAGTAACAGACTTTAAATTAACCTGTGCTTACCCTCTGATAGCTTGGCACAGAGCACCCAGGCTGAACTTAAGAGGCAATGTGTAAAGTATTTGTGCAACACTTCAAACAGTAAAACTGTGAAAACACCAGAAAAGGACTCTGCACCAGTTTAGAAAACTAGCTTGTATTTTTATGGGTAAAACAAGACCAAAACTACAAATATCCAATAAGTAAAACTCAAGATAAGACTCTTTAAAGAATAAACTGTTCTGTAGGGCTTAGAAACAGATAGTGCCAACCGGGTCTATCTGGTCGCTCTTGATTGAAGCAAATCCAAAAGTTGAGGCCGACCATGATGGAGCATGGGTCAGATACAGGGACCAGCCTTGCCCTATTTAACAGTACTTTGGATGCGTCAAGGGCAATGTGTGCAGCAAAGGAGGTGATATTCACTGTTGATTCCTCAGATGTAGTCGGTGAGTAGGTTTCAAGCTGCACAAAATCGAAGATGAGTCAAGATGTGATGAACATCGGGGTAATGCTACATCGCCGAACCGTTGGGCTGTAGGTGATGCGAGCAGCACAAAGTGATGCGCTGGCACCGAGCCACGTAAAGTCCGAGATGCGGTGGAAACATGGGACGATGCTCTGTACAGTCAGTGATGTGCTGTCTGTGGTAGGTGCAGCTGTGGCAATGTATAGGTGTTAAAGGAAACTGTGCTGGTTCCGATCAGGCAACGTCGTAGATGCATGAATTTTCTAAGTTGCAGCACTTAGTACTCACCTCCAAGGGCCCAGGACTGGATTGGCATAACTTGGCAGAGCAGTACTCGCATCAGACAGAGTCCAGGTGCTGGTTGTAGAATGAAGAAAGAGGTCTTTAATTTCCCTTGGACTTCAGAAAATAGGAGACATGCCTACAAGCCTTTGTAGATACTTTGGCTCTGGGATGAAGAGTTGAAAGCCCAGTCATTTTCCCTCCCAGGCAAGAGGCAGCCAGCAGCAGGCCACACCAGCAAAGCAGTTTAGCAAAGTGTCAGTCCCTCCAGCAGCACAGCTGTCCTTCCTGGTAGAATGTCCCCAGTTCTAGAAGTGTTCTGATTTGGTGGTGTCAGGGGTCCAGTACTTATACCCAGTTGGGCGTTTGAAGAGAGGAGGACTTCATAGTGATGCTGCAAAGTGCCTCAGAGTCCCTTTCTTTGGTGCCCTGACTACAGGCTCACTCCAGGGTGTGTACAACCCTTTGTGTGGGGACAGGACACAGCCATTTTTGGTGTAAGAGTAAACTCCTCCCTCCCATCCTGCTGAGGATCACCCATCAGCATGCAGATGGGTGCCACATCTCCCTCCTTAGTGTGTGGCTCTTTATACGGAATGCAGGAAGCCAGCTATCACCCACCCCAGACATGTATTGAAGATACAGGCAGAAGTCACCAAATGGCTACAGTAAGAAAATACCAACTTTCTAAAAGTGGTATAATGTTTTTAAATTGTGATTCCAGAGATACCTAATTTGGGTGTCCCATCTTTTTCCCAATTGAGAATAACACTTATAAAATGTAATAGGTCAATCCCACTGTTATCCTATTGGAGAGATAGACCTTGCAGTAGTGAAAAAAAAATCTAAGAGTATTTCACTTCCAGGACAGATAAAACTTAAAAAGTGCATGTCCTACATTTAAAATACACTGCACCCTGCCCATGGGTTGTCCAGGTCATAACTTAAGGGTGACTTATATATAATCAAAAGGAAGATTTAGACCTGGCTAGTAGGTTAGCTTGCCATGTTAACATGGAAGTTTTAAAACTGCTTACACAGGCTCTGGAGTGGCAGGCCTGAGAAATGTTTAAACGGCTCCTTATATGGGTGCACAATCAGTGATGCAAGACCACAATTAAAAAAAACAATTGATGGACAGAATGCGGAAGAATGTCATACATTCACGGCAGTATAGAGATCTGGGCCTAAATCCATCTTTTTTTGCTCCCCATGCCATTCCAGTTTGAATCAGTCTTGACCCTGCGGCCACTGGGAACAGTCCAGGCGAACTGGCAGGCAGGTCCTCAGTAGACTGGAAACAAGCATCCTAGGACCGGTTTTGGGGTTTTACCCCTCATCAGCCAGGATATCTTGACTGCAGTGGCATGGAGAGCACGGGAGCCACGTCTGCGTATACCTTTCCCACTCAGGGTGACAAGTGCAAAAATAACAATTGATGGACAGCATACAGAACAATGCCATGCATTCACACCAGTCCAGAGAACTGGGCCTAAATCCATAGTGTTTTGCTCCCCATGCCATTCCAGTTTGAACCCAGGACTATGCAAGTCAGTCTTTGCATTTGTCGCCTTAAGAGGAAAGGGTATACCCAGACGTGGGTCCCATGCCCACTGCCCCACTAGATTCAAGCTAGTCTGGCTGATTTTGGGTGATGCCCCGAAACTGGTCTCAGTATGCTTGTTTCTGGTCCAGTGAGGACCTGGCTTGGCAGTTCAGACTGGACTGTTCCCATAAAGAACAAGGGAAAGACTGATTTGCATATGGCTGTGCCCAGACCGGGTGGTGTGGTGAGCAAATGAATGATGGATTAAACCCAGATCCTTGTGACTGGGGGTGAATGTTTGCATTGTTCAGCATTCGTCCATCAATTGTTGATTTTGCATTTGTCACCTTAAGTGGGAAAAGTATGCCCAGACGTAGGTCCTGTGCTTACTGCCCCACTGGATTCAAGCTAGATGGCTGATGAGGGGTGATGCTCTGAAACCGGTCACACTATGCTTGTTTCCGGTACAGTGAGAACCTGGCTTGTCAGTTAGGGCTCGACTGTTCCCATAAAAAACAAGGAAAAGACTGATTTGCATATGGCTGTTCCCAAACTGGGGTGGCGTGGTGAGCTAAAGAATGACGGATTAAACCCAGATCCTTGTGACTGGGGTGAACGTTTGACTCGTTCAGCATTCCATCCATCAATTGTTTATTTTGCAAGCCCACTAGTAGCATTTGATTTACAGGCCCTGGGCACATGTAGTGCACTTTACTAGGGACATATAAGCAAATCAAATGTGCGAATTTGGGGTAAACCAATTTTACCATGTTTTAAGTAGAGAGCACATGCCCTTTAGCACTGGGTATAAATAGTAAGGTGCCCAGATTCCTAAAGCCAGCAAAAGTGAAGTCAGCAGCAACAGTCAAAAACAGGAGGTCGGAAGGCAAGAAGCCAGAGCACACCACGGCAAGGATGCCAGTTCTAACAATCATGCAGTCTGTATATGATCAAGAAAAATATCAACGAAGCAGGCTCCATAAACAAACTTGCCTATTCTAAACATAGTATTGAAAGTACCAAGTGGAAATTATTTGAGGAAGATTTCAGGATCAGATGAACCCCCTTGAGGTTCAAGAGGAAGTATGAGTGCTTAAGCATGAAGCACAGAACTCTGGTTGGGGAAATCAACCAAGTCAAGAAAAGGTATTCTCTCAGCGAATGCTGGAGAGGATCTGTTCATCTATTCTAAAGATTACAGAATTAAAGCATGAAAGAAGATTCTAGAAGGCTTTTATCAGTTTCCACCAAACAAACTGTTCCAAAAACAGTGTTCTCTGGAAGCAGGTAGACTCCTTAGTTTCCCAGCTGTCAGTGAAAGGAGCAACCATCCAGGAGACCTTGAATGTAACATCAGTTCAGTCTGCCTGGTAGGGGAGGTCTCTTCCACTGTCTCAGTCTCCATATCTGAGACTAACTTAAAATTAAAAGTTCAATAGTGTACTAATCAAACTCAGTAAACAATGTCTATTCAAACTCAACAAGCATGTTCATAAGGCACATGCAGAGGAGAGATAAACAAGGCACTTGCAAGACATTTTATGAAAATGCAATGTGCGCAATTTGGGACTGGTTACAAGTCCGACCAATATTAGTTTCTACAAAATGAGTACAGTTAGCATAAGCGAATATATTGAGTACATTTAATAAGGGTATGCATTCCCTTTTATGACAACTACTTTTATTATAATTCCACTAAATATAAAGTTGTCTCTCATCTAAATGAATATATAGCCATTTACTATGATTGATTGATAAAATGCACACAGATAAATGCAGTTAAAAATATGTTGCGCATTTAAGATTCATATAAAAGGGGTGGGACACCAAACTGTGCTGCTCCACCACCATACATTTCTTTTGAACGTAGTTTCTGGTGGCATCCTTCATCTTTTAATAGTTAACGTGCATTTCTGAACGCCTTTTTTTTTAAAATAACAGCTAGTAACTTTGATTTAACAACTTGAATGCCTTATGAAGGTGTGTTTAATCCTCTTAATTTCTAACATTATTCTGACATTTATGCCTACATTCCTTGGCATACCTTTAGTTACCATTTTTACTTTGGCACTCCTTAGCTGTTACTAGCGATATATTAAAAATGGCTTTAGTTAAATTCACAAAGATAAACCTTCTTGTACAAGATTTGGAGGAGTAGGATCTGCTTCACATGTATACCCTCACTTTTTCCTGGTGTTTCACGGTTTTTCGACTTTAGTTCGGCTGGGACCCTGCTATCCAGGGCCCCAGCCTAGCTGCTTCCTCTCTAAATTGAATGCATGTACTTTAGGTACACCACAGATTGGATCCTGAGGTAGCCTTGTGAGTCCCTAATATATGGTACACTATGTACCCAGGGCATAGGTACCCCAGAGGCCTACAAGGGGCTGAAGCATGTATTATGCCACCCCTGGAAAGCCACCCAAAATGCCACCACAGTTCTGCTACTGCAGCCGGGGTAAGGTGGTGCATGCACCCCTTACTGTGGTATAGGTTACCTATATCACTATATATATACACATACATAAACCTATAAGTCACTCCTATGGCAGTCCTTATCAATCCTGAAGGCAGAGTGCTTGGTTCTTATGTGAGGGGGTGCCCCTGCATGAGCAGAGCCCCTCTGCAGCGTTCGGAGACCCTTCTCTGATGCTGTTTGTAATGCAGCCTGACCATATACTCATAAGTGCATTATAAACTCGCGGTAAATGCTAACTTTGGGATGGCTGCACAGAAACATGTCATGTTTGGTGTCAAACACTTTGGAGTCCTACCCCCCGCCAGTTCTGGTGGCAGGGGTAGAATTCCACCCTTCTAGAGGGAGAGACATGACAGTACTGGGTTACCCGGTAGAAACTTAACAGAGCCCTGGCATCACAAAATGGATGCTGCAGCCACAGACACGGGTCTGGCCTCCTGCTGCTGACCAAAACTCCAGCAGGGGAGGCCTGAACAAAAGGTATCCTGTCACAGGGAGGTTTAACCACCTCCCAGACAGGCTTATGTGTATTGGGGCTGGGTGGGAGCACTCTCTGAGTGCTTTGAAGTCCTGCACCTGGGGCACATTTGGTGTCCCTGTGCATAGTCCAGCTCAAACCGGTCCAGGGGACTCCAGCCCCTGCTTTGGCGTGAAACTTGACAAAGGAAATGGGTGTAGCCACCCCTCTTTCCAAACCATCCCGTAGGTGGGTCCCAAGAGGTAGTCCCGCCCCTTCCATAGGTATAAGTAAGGAACCTCTGTAACCAGAACTTTATTTATTTATTTATTTACGCAACTTTTATAGCGCGACAAATACCCGAGGTGTCTCGGCGCTGTGGAGCAACTAAAGTTCATCATCCTACCGTCTTCTCACTGGTTAAACAACCATGTTTTCAAAAGCCTACGGAAACTAATCAGATTCGGAGCGGCTTTAATGGCAATTGGCAAGAGGTTCCAAAGTTTTGGAGTGGCCACGAGAAAGCGCCTGTCGCCCCAGGAGACTGATCTTGTACGTGGCACCGGCAAAAGGCTGGTATTGGCCGATCTTAATTGCCTTCTGGGGGTATAGAACTGAAAAGCTTCGATCAGGAATCTGGGTCCAGTGCCATGTATGGCCTTATAAGCAATACAGAGGGCCTTGAATTTAACGCGGCTCTCAACTCTCAGCCAATGAAGCTGACGAATACCAAGGGTGGTAGATTTGCGGCGAGGGATGTTGAGAAGAATCCTAGCAGCCGCGTTCTGAATAGATTGCAGCTTCGTTATGACACGCTTCTGAGTATGGAGGAAGAGAGCGTTCCCATAATCTATTTTTGAGAAGACTAAGGTAGAGACCAGAGTCTTCCCAGCTGACGGAGGGAGATATGGTAGCAGCTTCTTAATCTTTTTCAAGATGTAAAATGAAGATGACACAACCTTATTGATATGGAGGTCAAAGACCAGCTTGTTGTCAAAAATCACTCCCAGATTTCTGGCTTTTTCCACTGGGACAGGTGGATGGCCGAGCTTTTCTGGCCACCAACCGAGGGACCATTCAGGGGAAAGTTTTCCAAAGGTCATGATCTCGGTCTTGTCCGAGTTAAGCCTGAGGCAATTCAAGGCCATCCAAGTACTGACCTCGAGCATAGCTTTCTGGAAGTTGGCTGCTACAGTAAGGCCATCCTTATGGATACCCAGCACCAGCTGGGTATCGTCTGCGTACGATGTTAACTGTATCCCATAGGCCTTTATTATCCTCGCTAAGTCCGCTACATAGATGTTGAAAAGCATAGGACTTAGCGAGGAGCCTTGTGGGACTCCACAAGGGAGTGCAGAGATGGGAGAATAAAAGTCTCCGAGCCTTACTGTCTGGGTACGGTTTGCCAGGAAGGATGAAATAAGATCCTTGGCCCGACCATTTATCCCCAGAGCTGTGACACGGTCGACAAGAGTGACATGGTCGACCGTGTCAAAGGCTGCTGACAGATCCAAAAGGATAAGAACAGCCGCCCCTCCCTGATCCATGATCGTCCTGATCTCATCAGAGGCCTTTATCAAGGCAGTCTCTGTTCCATGCCCTTTCCTGAACCCAAACTGCGTTTCGTCGAGAAGTTGGTGGGTCTCGACGAACTCTGAGAGCTGCTGATTCATCAGATATTCGCATACTTTGGCAGGAAAGGGCAGGCACGCAATCGGTCTGTAACTTGCGACAGCAGTAGGATCTAAGGAAGGTTTTTTTAAGAGGGGTTTAATAACAGCCTTCTTCCATATACTAGGAAATTGGCCTGTTAGGAATATATTATTGCAGATTTCCATCAAAGGGAGGGAGATCACTTCTGTGAGTTTCTGCATCACGGACGGAGGACAGGGGTCCAAGGGGGAGCCTGATTTAATAGTGGAGATGATTTTAATCACGTCCTGATGTGAAACAGGTGAGAAACAAGGGAAGGAGTCAGGATTAGGGTGCGACAGTACTTCTTTCCTGCTGTCACCTCTATGTTCAGTTCTGATGTCATTTTCAAATGAAGCGTAAATATCTGCAACCTTAGTGGTAAAAAAGATGGCCAATTCATTGCAGAAAGTCTGTGAGGGCTCCACTCCAGGCCCAATGGAGGGGGTGGACAAGGTGGTGACGACGGAGAAAAGTTCTCTGGCAGAGTTGGCAGCAGTCTCGATTTGTGCTGAGTAAAAAACTGTTTTTCGGGCCAAGATCGCCTTTTTATAAATCATAAGAGCGTCTTTATAAGTTTGTCTAGCTGTGGGACAGTAAGCTTTCCTCCAGCGCCTTTCTAAATTCCTACAATGTTGGCGATGTAGACGGAGATCTTCATTATACCAGGGGGCCGAAGGAGATACTCTATTGGGTTGCGTGAATTTCTCTGGGGCCATTAGATCAGCGGCACTTCGGATCCAGTCCTGAAACTCTGAAGCTGACGGTGACAAGCTATTTCCTCCCTGAGGACAGGAGGAGGCCAAGGAATGCAACATCTGAGGGAGATCTGCAGTTTTCCAGGCCCGGGTACCTATCTTAGTGCGAGGTCTGGGGTGCGGCAAGGCAGAAAATCGTGTATCTAGTTGAAAAATAATAGCCCTATGATCTGACCATGTAATTGGAATAATGTCTGATACAGTAATGTCAGGATCATTAGTAAATAGCCCGTCAAGGGAGTGTCCAGCTTGGTGTGTGATACCCTTGACTAATTGGTGCAGTCCAAAATTGGAAAAATCAGTCGTGAGTTGGGCGGTGTCTGGGTTGTCCTGATCTTCCAAAAAGAAGTTGAAGTCTCCCAATATAGTAAATTTATCTGAACAGATGACATTGTCACTCAGGTCAGAGAGGGTAGAGAGAAAAGAGTTACGGGGGCCAGGGGGTCGATAGAGTATTATACCCTTTAGTGCCCGCTTGGGATTAATACTGATAGCAAAAACCGCTGATTCACAGTTAACCGAGTTTATAGGATCGAGTGTGGTGCGATATTTATCCTTGTAAATAATTGCAAGGCCCCCACCTCGTCCTATAGGCCTGTCATGTCTGGCGACACTATATCCAGCCGGAGTAGCGTTGCAGAAATCCGGGCCTGACCCGGCATCTGCCCAGGTCTCAGTGACAAATAATAAATCCACGTCATGGGTGACAATAAACTCACTAATGTAAAAACTGTGACATGGGAGCGAGCGCGCATTGATAAGCGCAGCTCGACAACCATGTGGAGTTGTATTCTCTCTGACATATGGTATGCCATGGTTTGGATCCGAGTAGGCTGGTAGACAAGTTAGGGAAAATTGATAGCTACAGCCTGGGCACATAAAAGGGCGAGTGGGTATCGCAGCGGTCAGGACGGCACTCGTACAGGCCTGACATGGCTTACCGGGATTTAGCTCTAGTAGATGCCGGGGAGTGTACAGCAGTCGGGAACCAGGGGTGGTGGCCCTGGGCCGGGTCCGGCCGCGGACGGACGCAGACGGGCTTGGCTTTGGCGCGGCTTCGGCGCGCGCCCGCTGCGCCAGCCCGCTGCGCCGTCTGGCCATGGTTCCAATATATGGGGCGTGAGGAGGGTGGGAGGCCGGCGCGACTGGAGCGCAGCCCCAGCCCACACCCAAGATGGCGCCCGCCGCCGCCTTTCACGCAAACAAGCGGCTAGGCGAGGCAGAAAGAAAGTAGGTCAAGCGTGAAAGGTGTCAGTGTGCCTAACCTCAATTCCCGCTACAGAACAATCTAATTAGAAGCCCCCAAGGATATTTCACAACATAAAAATTCACACATTTAAAATCGATATTTCAGTTTCTAAAAACAAGCAGAAATGATGGCTGAACACAGTTTGCTCTCAGCCCTAGTACTCCCGACTAGGGAGAGCTCTAAAGGCAGCGAGCGACGAGTGCTTCCCAACTAAATAGTCAGGGAGGGCGGGAGGCCGGCGCGACTGGAGCGCAGCCCCAGCCCACACCCAAGATGGCGCCCGCCGCCGCCTTTCACGCAAACAAGCGGCTAGGCGAGGCAGAAAGAAAGTAGATCAAGCGTGAAAGGTGTCAGTGTGCCTAACCTCAATTCCCGCTACAGAACAATCTAATTAGAAGCCCCCAAGGATATTTCACAACATAAAAATTCACACATTTAAAATCGATATTTCAGTTTCTAAAAACAAGCAGAAATGATGGCTGAACACAGTTTGCTCGCAGCCCTAGTACTCCCGACTAGGGAGAGCTCTAGATTTCCCGAAACTCTGAAGCTGAATCCTGGAACTTCGATGCTCTACCCAAGACTAGAGGACTGAAGAAATCTCCCTTGGGGTTCAAGGAGTGACTCCCCTGCTTGGCAGGCGCCAACAAAGCAATTTGCCAGTCTGCATTTCCGAAGCTCCTGCCGGACTCCGAAGTATTTGCAGCCCAGGAAGAGGATTTCCAGCCATCTCATAGGCCGACCCAAGTCCCCAGCAAAGCAAAGACCCGCAGCCCTCGTGAGTAATGTGGAACTGGAACTCCTGTTCACCATGCACTTTTGCAAGTGCATTGACTTCTCAACGTCTCTTGAAGTTGTGCTTAGGCTAACTTGTAGACCCCACCTCAAGCACTGAATCCACTGAAGATTGTTGGACTGGTCATTCCGAGTGACCCATGGGCCACCATTTTGCATTTCATCTTGAGGTCCCTTCATGATACCTGGTCCATTGACTGGTGGGACCCTGAGGAGGTAACTTTGTATTTCCTTGGGCTTCTCTGGTTGCTCCAGATATTCCCTGACTCCAAACCAAGTGGTGAGTCCCACAGAACTTGCTGGTCTGCACCAAAGCATCTTTCTCGTTTCTGCGTGGGTTGCTGTTGCCAATGCTTGTTTTGTCCAATCTGGGCACCAACACTGCAGCACTCGACATCCTTTGTGGGACAGCTCGAATCCAGCTCCTGGTTGTCCTCAACACCTCCTGGTCCTCGTGGCTGAAGAGTCAAGTTTCACCTTCTTCACCTGAAATCACCCAACATTGGTGGGCATCTGCCTATCGCCTTCCTGGCCACTGGCTAGTGACCCAGACTCTGTCCCCTCTGCTTTCAGGTTCTTCTCATCTTCGATCCAGGCTTGGATCTCTTCGGACACTTCACATCTTCCCGGCAGCAGCACTTCTTCGCCAGCTCCCATTGAAAACGACAACGTGACCCGACACCAAAAGACACCTATGCACCCGGCTTCGCTGGGTGAGGTAACACGAGTACTCCGGGTGCTCCCATGGGTGCTAGCCCTAGAACTTCCTAAGTCCAAAAGGGTTTGGTCCTGACTCAATTCTAAGTGTCCCTAATCTTTAAAAATCTAACCGCGACTTTCCCCATTGAAGCTAACGGGAACTTGCGGCTGTGTTCATACACTGCACACTGCTCTCGTGGGTCCCCTGTGTCACTACCTTGGGTGGTTCCTTGGGGTCCCAGCGATTCTACAGGCTCTAGGCCTTGTATCTAGTTAGGCTGTGGTTCTTATACCACTATTTTAGTATATGGTTTGGCTCGCCCCTAGGGCCTGACGTGTATTTGTGCTGTTTTACTGTGATTATTGAAGTGTAACTCATGTGTTTTGACCTCTAGTCTCATAAAGAGACTAGGAGGGTGTGTTTAGTAATAAATACATATATTTTATATATACATATATATACCTGGTGTGGATATCTTTCATTTAAGAAATCAAGAGATTATAGACTGGTAAAACAAGCTGCTTTACATTCCTTCAAGACTTAGCCTGAAGGCTGCTGTCCATCGCTACCACTAGGATAGCTTTCAATAAAGGTTGTCTTTAACCTATAACCAATAAGGGGTTGATTGGACTGGAACAGGGTGCCCACTATAGCTAGTGGACAGCATATACCAGTCCAACTTCTCACAAGATTTAACTAATGTTCCCCAATGTTTAGTGCTTCAAGTGCATACCTCCAATTCAGAATGTTTCCTTCTTTAGTATATATTAGGTCTTGATAGGTAGTATGTAAGGATTTACAGTTAGGATTGGTCTACTTGGTGGAGATTTTCCCTGGAGGTATGATATTTGTCATCATAAGTAAGTGATCACTGGCCAGCCAAGCTAAAACTTCAATGGTCATTATACTTCTCCCTACTGCCCAAAGGTCAAAATAAATATAATCAATGGCGTGTTTTGTAGCCCTCTAGTAAATTTCCTTTTAGCAGGCCAATCTGGTGATATTCTGGCATTTAAAATTTGTAAACCTAAATTATGTAGACTTCCATCTATTATTAATCCCAGCAGCAGTTGGTGCAGGTAAGCGTGGTGCGGCGGGCGGTGGGGGGATGTCGGTAGACGGTGGAATAGGATTTATTAAATCTTCCCTATTCCGTCGATCGTCGACTTCTCCCCTCCAGTCCGACACACCGCACTTACCTGCACCGACCGCCGCTGACTAATCCCCACTTTCCTAAAAACACCTAAGACTTTTTCTGTAGACTGGGCTACCATACCACCAATCTTTGTGGGAAAAGTTGGTATTCATATTATTCAAATTAATATATTCAAATATTCTGTTGTCAAAGTCTTCCCCAAATGTAATTAGAATATCTTGATCTAAAACTCGCAACTAAAATGTAGTGTCATGCATGTCACTAAGGAGGGAATAAATATCATTTTGGGGTCAAAATAGATATTGAATTAAGCTACTTTCATTACAACTGATTAAGCAGAAAAGCCACAAACTAAGAGCAGAAAAGAGTCACTATATGATAAAACAGCTACAAACTTGCATTTCATCTTATAACTAAATAGCCCTCCTTGTCGATGTCCTGTGTGCCTGTAAGTTTCTGGTTTATAGAAGCAAAAGAGAAAGTTTGGCCATGCTCTTACTTGCCTGTGCCATGGTAATTGTCAGAAATTGGGTTACTGGTTGAGGGGGTGAAATCCTTCTCAAGCAGCAACCACAATTCTTCTCAGGTTGAAGTCACAAGCAAACCCTAAATTAACCTGTGCTCAACCCTCAGGTAGCTTGGCACAGAGCAGCCAGGCTTAACTCTGAGGCAATGTGTAAAGTATCTGAGCTACACTTCAATGAGCAACACAGTGAAAACCACCACAAAAGGGTCCTACAACAGATTCAGACAAGTAGGATAATATTTATTAAGTAAAAACAAGACCAAAATGACAAAAATTCAATTAATAGGCCCGGAGATAATCAATGTTAAATATTTTAGTAAAAATAACTCCAAAAGGAGTAAAGTGGCAACTCTGGATATCTGGCTGTGCCTAACCGTGACAAAGTCACACCTACCAACTAACACCGATGGAGCGAGAGCCGGCTACAGGGAGCCGGTAAAGTCCACTGAACAGAGCACCTTAAATCATAGTTTGCGGAGTGGTGTGAGGATCCATGTCGAAGATGCATCGCGCAGACGAAGGAGTGCGTTGGCTCCCAGATGCGGCAAGACTGTGGTGCAAAAACCTTTGTCACTATCACGGATCCTGTCGATGAGGGCTTGTAATTCAAAGGTCAACGGTGAGGATGTGTCATTCTGTTGAGTCAATGCATTGGTTCCAAGGAGCTGTAGAGACCGGTGCCATCATTGAGGCTGCTGTCTATGAGAAATGCGAGGGCCAGTCCTGAGGACTTGTCCAGCAGCAGCAGTTCTGATGTGGCAACAGCCTGGGATGTGGGTCTTTGCAGCAGTTCTGGCCCACAAAATAGAAGCGATGAGGAAGTTTCACTTGGTGTTGTGCCATTTAGCAGAGGGGATGCATCGGTTCGGCTGGGTCCACAGAGGCTAGCAGAGCAAGTTAGGCCCACTTCAAAAGGTCAAGGACTGGGGTGGCACCACGTGGCAGGGTAGAGTCATAAAGGGCAGAATCCATGTCCATGTGCATGTGCAGGGTTGCTGGAAGTCTGTTGTGTCCCTGAGGCTTCAGATCAAGACACCAGCCATCTAGCCCTAGGAGTCTCTCTAAGTTTCTGGGTTAAAAATATGCAGCTCCAGTCCTTCTCACTCAGGCAAGAGGGCAGCAGGTCAGCACAGCAAGGCAGCAGACCAGCAAGGCAGGAGTCAGCAGAGCAGGAGTCCAATAGATTGGCAGTTCTTGAGCAGCACAGGGATCCTCCTTTCTGGCATAGTATTGTTGAAGGGATTCTGTATAAACACAGAACTATGTGCAGGATTATTGGACCTCGTTGTAGGGACAGAGTCTTCCCACCACCTTAGGGCCCATGAGCCCTGGAACGACTAGCTATAGTGTCTCACTTGCTCGCCTACTCACCCCCAGAGAAGCAAATGATTAGACACCCCAGAACACAACACTCCCAGATCTCTCAGGAATCACGGTAACAACACACACCCTTTTGCTCGCACTCTTGTACTCGCCCACAATAAGATCTGACAGTGTCATGAAATAGTTTAAAATATTTATTTTAACTAACGTGCCCTAACATGCTGTATACATGCTGATGAATACAGGCCCCAGCTAGGCCCGCAAGACACAAGGGTTCGCTCTCCTGTAACGGAATCTATAAGGAAGTTGGCACGGAAACTGCAAAGTACAAAGACAACGTTTATTAACCCTTAAGGGTGGTCCTACAATCCACACAACACTCTTCAGTATTGCCTGGAGTAGCACAAAGAACATTCGTACACAGTCCCCTTTTATACACAACAGAGGGGCTCATAAGTGGGTGGATACAACATAAGGCCGAAGAACATTACCATTTATGGTCATTCTCGATACTGAATCAATACATGGGCGGAGCCAACACGCTCCTTGAGCCCGCGAAACACATGGTCAAGCAAAGCTAATTATAACAGATGTGGTCAAGTCTGGGCATGCGCCAGACGGACAAGAGGGAGCTATTTATAAACTGTTGCTAGGCAGATTACAAGAGCAACTAACACAGAGGTCGGACTCTCCTCGTGGTGAACACATGGCAGCATGCCAATACAAAATGGAGTCCGGACTTCGGTCAACATAACGAAGAAAACATGATCAAAAGGGGAAGCATTAATGTTTTCAGTAAATGCTTAATCACATTCTGCCTTAATTTACAACAGACGACCCTTTCAGCATTTACTGAAGACATCCGGTTTCCAAGAATAATCATCATATATATCAATTATCATCATTCCCTTAACCTCTTTAGTTAGACCCTTCTGTCGAGCATCATCGGCAATAGCTTTCTTATCTGGAATGCAGAATGAAATGCATACGGAACAGCACAATGGTCCACATTGAATACTCATACAGAAAAGGAACAGAACTGCTATAATAATGCAGAGACCAGTTAAGACCTTCCATCCCCAGGCAGTAACCAACGCCCAAAACCATCCAGAAAAGGACCAAGTGCCGTTTTCTGTGTGGATTTCAGCTGCTATTTTATGCAGCTTGTTAATGGCGTTATAAACGGATGGCGTATGATCAGGGATGAACACACAGCAGCTACTTCCAATAATTTTACAGGCTCCTCCTCGATCAGCTAGCATTACATCTAACACCATACGATTCTGCAACGCAACAATCCTCGTTATTTGTAACTCTTCCGTAAGATTCCCAAGAGCGGCAGCAGTCTGATTTGTCACAGCTTCTACCACTCTTGTCAATCTTCGGATCTTCCTACTATTCAAAGCAGCTCCAACAAAGAAAAACAGTCCTAAGTTAAAATCAATATACTGTTGCAAGCTTGTATCTGTTTGATCCACATCATCAATTGATAGAGTACGTTTATATCTATTTACAGTCACATTATTCAACAGTTTTAAATCCTTATGATATGACGCGGGTGCTAGGAATACAGGAGGTAATAGGAATGATACATAGCATACCCCAGATCACCCAGCCGGCAAACGGTAATAACCTTTATTTCCACATACAAAATAGGTATTATGGGACGCTAGGAAGGTACTGTTATTTAACCCGTCGATGTTTAATACGGTTATGCAATCACTGACACCAACAGGGATAAAACCCACACTCTGGACACACAGGTCCGCTTGAGCTTGTGCTACTTGGATTACGAATTTGTCCTTCCCCACAGTGTCTCTTGTGTTCGTGAAGATATAGGGAATGGATTCATTGTCCGGTCGGTACTCTTCCCATTCCCAAATTGTCCCATTTGCTTGTGGATATCCATTTTTATCTTGATGACATTCTTTATTGAGTCTGAAAAGCAATCGTCCCACTGTCGGTTTCCGAGTGGCAAACAGCAAAGTGTACCATGCTCTACAAGAGCCATTATGAGAGAAAGGAAGTGGTATGAATGGCGTACCTCCTTTCTTCTGATGGGCTGGCATCATCCCACATATCCAACAGTTCGTAGCATTCGTAGCAACGTGGGTGTGATGCAGCATCTGAATGAAAGTGTTATTCAAATAGGATTGTCGATGCTTTAACTCTTGATATGGCAATGTATAAAAGTAGTGCTCCGCAGGCACTGGAGTCGTCAACACAAGTGTCTTTCGAGCAGGAGTTGCCTCCTCCACAAACCATGTGGTTATACCAACGATAGCTACTGTTAGCATGAACCCCAACGCACAAAGGATTTTCTTCTTCTCCATGTCAAAAGAAACAATACCCTGATATCTTCCTGAAACTAAAAAGTCTGTCAGAACTCTTCCCCTTGGGCAGCGGTTGATTTCTTCACCAGCGGGCCAAGACGGGTGTCGCTACACTAATGCAGGGCTGATCCCCCCCCCTTGCCTCATCGGCTCTCCGTTTCACTAACCCAAGGGCCGTTCTGACAGTATGTCCCGGTACTGGAAACCTCACTTCCTTGGTCGCAGATGATATCGCCTTCCTCCAGAAGTCGCGTGGTCCGGAAAGAGCTCCTCAGCGTCGTTTGGCTCCGCAGCACGGCCTGTCTCTGCTGCTAGGATTTCTCGTTGATCGGTCAGCACGGCAGACTCCACCAATCCGGGCGGTACCTTTCGACAGTGTAAGGAATGGATCCAATTCTTCCTGTTCGAGACTCGCACTGCCGTCCTTGTTGCAAGGAGAACCTGCTCAGGTCCGACCCATCTCGGCTCCAAACTGTTCGTTCTGTCGAAGACCTTCACCATCACATGGTCGCCAGGTCGGAGACCATGCCCTTCGCCGGTAGACCGATCAGGGAGCGCCTCTCGGACCTGTTGATGAATAGAAACCAAATTATCCATTAACTGTGCCAGATAATCGCTCATCATTACACAAGGTACATCATACACAGCCTTAGGCCTCGGTGGACCTCAAATATTCATTGGGCGTCCAAATACAACTTCATATGGCGTAAGGCCAGTTCGAGAGTGTGGCACCGACCTAATTGACAATAACGCCAGTGGCAGGGCGTCTGGCCAAGTCAAAGATGTTGAAGCTTGGATTTTGGCGATCTTAAGCTTCAGTGTACCATTATACTTCTCGACTAGTCCTGCAGACTGGGGGTGGAATACGGCGTGGAACTTCTGGGTGATGCCTAGGCCCTTCAAGACATATTTTATAACATCCGCTACAAAGTGAGGGCCATTATCACTCCACAGAAGTCTACAGACGCCGTATCGAGGGAAAAACTCTTTCAGCAATAGCTTTGCTGTAGTCATTGCAGTATTGTCTTTCGTAGGGTACGCCTCAACCCATTTGCTGAAGGCGCAGACCACTACTAGAACATACTTCAAATTGTTACAGCGCTCAAGCTGGATGTAGTCCATCTGCAGAACCTCAAAGGGTGCAGTGGGCGTCGCAAATCCTCCTGCTGGAGTTCGAGTGCCTTTCCCTGGGTTATACCTCAGGCAGATCATACAGGTCTGCACCACCCTCTTTGCTGTGCTAGCAATCTCTGGATGCTCCCAGACTTGGGTAAGCAATTTCACAATTGCGGAAGCTCCAACATGTGCTAGCCCATGTGCCATCTGAACCATAGGTTGTACAAAGGCCGTGGGTAATTTCCATCTATCCATCTGCTTATTTCTCCAACAGCCCTCATCATCCAGTTCCCCTTCGCTAGCCCATCGTTCCCGCTCTTTGTCAGAAGCGGTCCTCTGTATTTCTCGCACTTCTTCCTTCGCATCTCGCCATCTTTCCACCTGTGACTTTACTACATACATGGCAGTAGCGCCAGGCTGCATCGCGGTCTCCCGTGCTACTCGATCCGCTAACGCATTCCCTTCTCCAACTTTATCAACTACTTTCCTATGGGCACTGCACTTAACAATGGCAATTTTCTTCGGGTATGTCAATGCGGTTAAGAGGTTGTGGACTAACTCCCCATGCATTATCTGTACCCCATGTGACGTTAAGAACCCTCTCTCCTTCCAGAGTAGGCCGAAATCGTGCGCTACTCCGAAGGCATAGCGGCTATCTGTGTAAACATTCACACACAATCCTGTACTGAGCTCACATGCTCGTGTTAAGGCTATCAGTTCCGCTGCTTGAGCTGATTTCTGTGGTATGCGTGCTGTCTCCACTATCGTGTGTAATGTGGTAATTGCATACGCTGCTGAAGTCGTACCATCTGGTAGCTTCAGGCATGATCCGTCTACCCACAACTCTCCATCTACCTCTGAAAAGGGCGTATCCTGGAGATCAATATGACCCTTTGTTTGTTCCTCAGTCACAAGAATACAATCATGCGCTTTCTGCGCCTCAGGCTGGGTCTCGGGGTATGGCAACAATGTGGCCGGGTTTAATGTCACGCACCTTTTCAACGTAATATGAGGAGCCAAAAGCGTCAGCTCATATCCCGTTAAACGGGCACTGGTCAAATGCTGCGTCTTAGTTTGATTAAGCAGGGCATCCACAGCATGGGGAACTAACACCAACAATTTATGGGACAGCACAATTCCTTCACTTTGGCGTATTGACACAGCTGTCGCCGCTACCGAGCGAAAACACCCTGGTAATGCTCGGCCGACAGGATCAAGCACAGCCGAAAAGTATGCACAAGGGCGCTGCTTGTCGCCGTGCATCTGTACTAAGACTGACAATGCACATCCATCTTTCTCATGCACATACAACGAAAAGGGTTTTGCATAATCAGGGGTCCCTAACACTGGTGCTGAACAAAGGGCCTGTCTCAAGTGCTGAAACGCAGCATCACACTCATCTGACCAGGGGATCGGAATGGGCGTGTCTTTTGTCAAAAGAGCTAGTAATGGCTTAGCTATGTGTGAAAACCCCAATATCCACTGTCTACAAAAAGAAACAAGACCCAAAAATGCACGCACATCCTTCTGCGTGGATGGTCTCGGTGTGTCCAAAATTACTTGGATACGATCTGGTGTGAGTGCACGCCCCTCCTTAGACAAAAGGTGACCTAAATAAGTCACCTTTGGTCTACAGAATTGCAATTTCTTCCTAGAGACCTTGTGATTGTGGGATGCTAAAAAGGAAAGTAAGGATAGCGTGCTTTTCTCACACAATTCCAGGGTGTCAGCCGCCAACAAGATGTCATCGACATATTGAATGAGGGCGACCCCCTCGAGTAGAACAAAGGAATCCAACTGTCGTTTCAAAGCCTGACTGTAAATACTAGGGCTTTCTGTATAGCCTTGGGGAATTCTACAAAAACGATAAGATCTATTGTTTAATGTGAACCCAAAAAGAAATCGGCTATCAGGGTGAATGGGAATAGAAAAGAAGGCATTTTTCAAATCAATCACTGAGAACATGGTCGCCGTAGGCGGGACCAAGGTAAGCAACGTCGTGATATCGGAAACCACCGGGTACTGAGGTATCACGATCTTGTTTACCTCCCTCAAATCAATTATGAACCGATAGACCTTTGCATCCGTATCCTTTTTCAGAATAGGGAGAATCGGACTGTTACAGATATTGTAGGGAACTTCTTCCACCACCCCTACTGCGATCAAATCTTGCACAATCTGTATGAGAGCTTCCTCGCCCTCCTGGGAAATACGATACTGCGGGAGGCGTGGTAGCACCGCCCCCTCCTGGACACTAATGTGGACCGGAGGAATCACCATTTGTCCCACATCTGTGTCCGAAGTCGCCCATAAAGCTCGGGGGAGGGTAGCCAACAATGCATCCTCTGATATCGTACACATCCTCCCAGACCGGGGGTAGTTGTCATTCAAGATCACCCTCACACCCTCAGGGGAGCAGCGGATTGTAGCCCTAAAGTACTTTAACATATCAAGGCCCATAATGTTATCCGGTGTATATGGAGCAAGCAGAAACGGACAGGGCGCAGAAAAACAATCAACTTTAAATGTAAGGGGCTGTGAAAGAGGGCTTCGGGAGAGTGTACCGTCAAACCCTACCAATGTAACTATTGAGCCGGATGGGGGAGCCCCCGGAACCAAGTACCTAGACAATGCACTACGTGTCGCTCCTGTATCCACTAGGAACTGATCAGTAGAACCTAAAACCTCAGCCGATACATAAGGACCCGTCTGATCGACCGGCACCTCAACTGATTCGGACCCCCATCCAACACATTCCTATGCATGCTGAGAATCATGATATCCCGATTGATCGATGTCCGATACATGATACTGGTGCTGGCGATCAAAAACATTTGAGCCATCTCGGTGCCGCCCGGCAGTATCGAAACGGACATTATCGTTAGAATTCCCTCTAAAGTTCGAGAAGCCCCCTCTACCTCTCGGGCCACCCGGAGTGTGCCCCTGACGCGAAGCACGCAACGCTGGGCAATCCCTGGCCCAATGGCCCAACTGCTTGCAGTACGCACACTGGTTCCTATTCAAATCAGAGCGGCCCGAAGGGGGACCATAAGATCCGCCCCTTCCTCTATTATTATTTCCCCGTCGGGGCGGGCCATATACTTGTGCTAACATCACCTTGGTTTTGAGATCTTTCGATTTCTTCTCCTCCTGGCCCTTCGCCTCGTGCTCCTGACGCTCATAATACTGAGCGATAGTCAGAAGGGCCGTCGGTGTCGCGGAGGCCCAAGAACTTTCACTCGCTTTTAACCGGGCCGCAACTGCCGGTAGCAGATTAGCCACATATTTGTCCGCGAAAAGGTGGCGGCCCGTGTCGTCAGTAAGCGACTGGCCACTAAAATCATGAAACGTCTCCTCAAAGCGCGTAAAGAAGTCCGCAACTGACTCGTCAACTTTCTGCTTACATGCAGTTAACATATTCCAGTCAATCTTTTTAGGGGGGATAATCGTCTTCAACTTAGCCACAATAGCCGCAGGGAGATCTAAAATATTCTGGGGTGGTTTCTGTGCGGGCTTCCGTTCCCTATCCTCATCCTCAAGGTCAGACCACCGGGCCTTGAAGGCAACCGCATCATCTACCTTTCGGACAGAGCGCCACGTATCCGGCGGTAGGATAAGGCCAAAGAACAGGTCTATATCCGCTAAGGTCATAATGCAAGAATTCAAGGCCCCCTCGACTTCTTCATAGAAGGCCGCTGGATTCTTGCGGGGGTCAGGCAACGCATTCTTTAGTGCCATAACATCGGCCCTATGCCATGGAGTGTAAACCCAATTATATACGAAATATCCCCTTGCATCGGCGGAGTTAATATCCGAACTAGTCCCTGCTCCCTTAGGAGGAACATACAAAGGCGCCGCCTCTCGCATTGGTTTAGCATGCACTATGTCATCCTTATCTGACTGGGAGGCGGATGGGTGGCCCCCTGCTGCAGACGAATCCGACTGCTTCTCCTCCTCCGTTTGTTGACGTGCTTTCTCTCGAAGGGCCAGCACCTCGTCCCGCAAGGCGAACAGCCGCCGAGCCGCCTCAGGAGCCTTAGAGGGAGAAAAAGCACCGTTACGTATTGCTCTAGCGTCCGAAGACACTTCGTCAGGCTCAAGAACATGAGAATATTTTCGGAAAGCAGTAATCACTTCCTCCGCGAAATGACCCAGAAAATACACTTTATCTCTCTCCTGCCACTGCCCCCAAGTCTGAAATAAGTCCTCCATGGATACCTTGCCTTTAAGCGCACGGAAGGAAAGTGTCCGAAGCTCAGCCATTTGCTCGGCCGACAGCATGGACCGTGTGTCTACCTTACCCGAAACCGGGTCAGAATCTTGCGGCCGTGGAGCAGATGCGCCAACATAAGGGGGCGGAGAGCGATCTAGCAAATAAAAATCATCATCAGAATTATTAAGGACAGGATAAAGTGGCTGACGAACAACATATTGACCCGAAACCTGTAGCCTACGCTCTTTCTCTTGTCTGTCCGTGTGCTCTTTGTCCTCCCGACGCTTCGCTTCCTGCGCTCGCACATGATCATTCTTCCGTTGTTCTTTATCAAACAGCGCTTTCTCACGCTTCTCTCGCTCACGCACTTCCTTCACCCATAATCGCACACATTCAAACATATTCTGACTAGCACGTCGCTTACACATACACTGTTCCACATACTCAATCTTACGTATATCAAACGATCCATACAAAGGCCAGCGCAACTCAGGATCCTTCTTCGTGTATTTCCTCCACAACGTGCTGTACATTATGGAAGAAAGACCATGCTTCACGTACATGTCCCTATTAGGAGTCCCCTCTGGGGGAGCTGGAGCAGATTCCTCGAGGTTCAACCGGTTTCCAAAACAGCAGCACCACTTACGGAGTGCGCTAAAAGCAGGCATGCTAGGAATAATGCAAAATATGCAATATTATAAAGAAAATGGCGCTTAATCGTTGCGCCGTTCAGAGTTTACACAGCTCCTGGAGAAATTTCTCCACATTACCTGCCTATATGTGTTGCAACGCATATATTTTCACAAAGACAAATTCAAAATATGACTAGTCATCATCAATCAAACTCAAATAGCCATCCCAGGCTTCAAAAACTCGGAGCAAGTACCGTACAACGGTTCTTACCAATCAAGAGTCCAGGTTCCAACTGCCAAGCTCCACAATCGCCCAAACGGCTCTCACGGCAGGACCGACAGAAGAGGTCTCAGTCGATGACCGGCGCCACCCAGACGGTCAGCTCGGAAGGGAAGGAAGAAAAACCTCGGGATGCCAGGGCTAAGACGCCGCTGGCAGTGATCACGTCCCCGGCCAAACTCCTCACCTTCGTCGCGACCAGTCCTTTGAGCATCCGAGTCGCCGATGAGCCCCACGTGACGGGCGCCAATTGATGAATACAGGCCCCAGCTAGGCCCGCAAGACACAAGGGTTCGCTCTCCTGTAACGGAATCTATAAGGAAGTTGGCACGGAAACTGCAAAGTACAAAGACAACGTTTATTAACCCTTAAGGGTGGTCCTACAATCCACACAACACTCTTCAGTATTGCCTGGAGTAGCACAAAGAACATTCGTACACAGTCCCCTTTTATACACAACAGAGGGGCTCATAAGTGGGTGGATACAACATAAGGCCGAAGAACATTACCATTTATGGTCATTCTCGATACTGAATCAATACATGGGCGGAGCCAACACGCTCCTTGAGCCCGCGAAACACATGGTCAAGCAAAGCTAATTATAACAGATGTGGTCAAGTCTGGGCATGCGCCAGACGGACAAGAGGGAGCTATTTATAAACTGTTGCTAGGCAGATTACAAGAGCAACTAACACAGAGGTCGGACTCTCCTCGTGGTGAACACATGGCAGCATGCCAATACAAAATGGAGTCCGGACTTCGGTCAACATAACGAAGAAAACATGATCAAAAGGGGAAGCATTAATGTTTTCAGTAAATGCTTAATCACATTCTGCCTTAATTTACAACAATGCGACAACAACTACCTATTTTGTGTACCCCACTAAAAACCGAAGTACATTGTCCAAACAACAGCTGCATCAGTATGTTTTGTCTAAGGGCTAAGGGCTGGCCAGAAGAAAATACCAAGGGGCATTGTTGTTCGACCTTGCACATAATGTTCAGTCAAAATCCCAGGAACATGCAGAGTGTGAACACAGCAATGAGTTCTCATGTAAAAGCAGTCATTGAAATATTGCAAAAATATAGACGTGTAGTAATGTGAGCAAAAACAGCAGGCAAGCTGCAACGTGCTCAAGCTACGTTAGTGAAAAACAACAATGTCCCCATGGGCCACGTGACCGTATCCCCAGGTCCAGAAGGTTCAGATGCATACTGAAGTGGCAGTGTCTGAGGTCCACTACATATACCCAGTTGTGCCTTTACAGTGACGGATACGTTTCTTGAGGTTTCCATTTGAAGTCCTAAGGCATCCTAAAAGTAGCATTTTCAAAATTGTAATTTCAAATCCGACTTCACCATAAGTAAGAATTTGTCATTATAATTCCAAAGATACCAAACATCAACTGGATACTGAATTACATTGTATTAAATGTAATAGGGTAACTCCACTGTTGATCTATGGGAGAGGTAGGACTTGCAGTAGTGAAAAATAAATGTTAGAATTTTTCACTACCAGGACAGGTAAAACCTAAAATGACATGTCCCACGTTTTACATACACTGCATCCTGCCCTCTGGGCTGCCTAGGGCCTACTCTGACGTATTTATTAAAAAGGAACGGATGGGCCTGGCAAAAGGTTTGTTTTTCCTGCTCAAAATGGCAGTTAGAAACTGCTCACACAGGCTGCGATGACAGGCATTAGACATGTTTAAAGGGCCACTTAAGTAGATGACACAATCCTTGCTACAGTCCCACTAATAGCATTTAATTAACAGACCCTAGGCACATGCAGTACTACTTTACTAGGGACTTCCAGGTAAATTAAATATGCCATTTGGGAATAAGCCAATGTTACCATGTTTTGAGGAGTGAGCATGTGCACTTTAGCACAGGTCAACAGTGGTAAAAGGCGCTGTGTGCTAAGGCCAGCAATAAAGACATCAGAAAAAATGGAGGAAGGCAAAACATTTGGGGGAAGACAACCCTAAGGCTGAGAGGTCTAACAGTAATGTCACATGATGCAAATATGTTCAATTAAATATTGCTAACCAATCTCTTAAAGCAAAAACTATTCCAGCAGGTGAGTTTAAAATCCAAATTAGAATTATGTTAGACGTGCACTTTGATGTACTTGTGGATTGTGAATCTGTCAGAAGTGAACAGCATGATTTGAACTTACAATATTAAATACTGGTTGCACCAACAGTTTTTTGGTCTTCAAAAACCAAAGAGTAATTTGGGTTTAACCAGCGTGCTCTCCAACAATGGCTGCGTTACTGTATATAAGAATACCAAATGTCAAGTCAAAGTTGTTTTCTTAGACCCTAAATCTAAAAGGTAATCTTACACATATGTGTAAGTTTACCATTGTTTGCTATTCACAAATTGATTTATGATTAGTATTTTTTTCGAGTGAGGAGTCTGACCTATGTGTGGAGACTTCGCACTTGTAAAGATACTAATCGTAAATCCGTTTGTCAATAGCAAAGAGTCCTAAACTTACACAATAGAGTAAGTTTACCTTTGTAAATCAGGCCCTAAGTCTACTTAGGGCTGCTTCCTGAGTTGTGGACTGTTGGACTTGGCCCTTTATAAACAGTTATCTCCAAACGTTTTGCCTCTTCTTCCTATTTTATCCTGGCCTGTGTTTGTTGGCTATAGAACCCTGGGCACTTTACCATTGCTAATCAGTGCTAAAGTGCATATACTCTTGTATAAATTGATATCATGATTGGTTATCCATGATTGCCATATCTGATTTACTGGTATGCCCCTAGTAAAGTGTACTGTGAATCAAATGCTACTAGCGGGCCTGCAGCACTAATTGTGCCACCCACCTGAGGAGCCCCTAAAAGGTATCTCAGACCTGCCACTGCAGTGTCAGTGCACAGTTTGTTAACTGCCACGTTGACTTGGCAATTGCACCTACTTGCCAGGCCGTAACCTTCCCTTTTCTGACATGTAAGACACCCCTAAGGTAGGCCCAAGGTACCCCTATGGGCAGGGTGCAGTGTATGTGAAAGGTAGAACATGTACTGGTGTGTGTGACATGTCCTGATAGTGAAATACTGCCAATTTCCTTTTTCACTATTGAAAGACTATCTTGCCCCATAGAATAGAATGGGAAATGCTTTGTAACATCTTTCAAGTATAACTTCCCATTGGGACAAGGTAGAGAAATAAAGTTTAGGCTCTCTGAACTCAGAATTTAATAACACATCTTTAAGTAAAGATGGTTTTTAAATTGTGTGTTTGAAAATGGCACTTTTAGAAAGTAGGCATTTTCTTGTTTAACCATTCTGTATGTCTGTGCCTGTTTGTGTATTGACTGTCTGGTTTTGTGTGACAGGGGCTGGGGATGTGCATTCACTGTAAATAGCCACTGTGGGGGTGTAGGTGTGTCTGGCCCTTCCTTGGTGACTCAGAGCTGAGCTGACCTTGGCTGAATTTAGAGTAGGGGGAGGAGAGTTCCCTGCACCTGAATAGGGCCTGTCTCCCTTGCACAATGCTGTCTCCACCCCCTGTGGTCAAACTGCACCAGTAAGAACAGAACTGGTTTGGACTGGGCTCAGAGACCTTTGCACAAAGAGAACAAAGACATTTTGTGGTATAAGTATTAGACGTAAAACCCCTGAACTTTAGATCACATTTGGAATTCAAGAGGAACCTTTGCCAAGGAGAAGAGCTGGAGAAACTGGAGGAGGCGTACTGCCCCTTTGCTGTGTGCTGTCTGGGGTGGCCTGCAGTAGCTGTTTCTGCCAGGACAAAGACTTTGCTGTGTGCTGTGTAGGCCTGGGCAAAAATTTCGTTCCGTTCGCGGAAATTGCGATAATTTGACATTTTTGCGTTCCGCGGAGAGCGCGAAAATGTCAAAAATTCCGGTTTCCGCAGCTTGGCGATAATTTGTTTCTTGCTCGCGCTGTAAAATGATACATTCTCGCGCGCGCACGATCGCCTTACCTGAATCCCTGCGTTCGCCGACAAGTTTTCTTGATCCGGTCGCGTTCTCCATGAGATGTTGTATTGTTTTTAGCCATTTGCGCTGTCTCGCGACAGTTCGCGCCCGCAGTGACGTCATGCGTCGCGCGATCACGTCTTTCTTCTCGCGATCATGCACCGCGAGAACAACTCAAAACAAGATGGCCGTGCCCGCAAGCAACCACATGGGTAAGTTGGCGACCCGCAACCATGCAGAAAATCTCGCGAACATGCCGGAAAAAAACTTCTGCATCTTCGCGATATTTCTGCTTGTTTGCGATAATTTTAAACATTCTCGCGATAATTTGCGAAGGTTAATTCCGCAAATTCCGCCCACCCCTAGTGCTGTGTCCCCCTTGATGAAGATCTCCAAGGGCTTGAGTAGAGCTTGCCTCCTGTTCTGAAGTCTCAGGAACACCAAGATTTCACCTCCAGCTCCCCTGAACTTCCTTTCTGTGAGTTCTGACCTGCGAAGAGGTGCCTGTGACTGTGTTGGGCCTCTGGCAGTTGTTCCTGCTGTTGGGAGCTGGAAAAGCAAAGCAAGTACAAGAAAATCAACGTATCGCTCTTCTTGCGGCAGTTTTCCCGACGCAGTACCCCGGTGCAAGAAGTATCGCCATGCATCGCTGCGCCGTTGCCAAAACCAACGCAGCACCTGTCGCCGCTGCGAGAACCGACGCATCTCTTGATTGCGGTGGAAGAAACCGATGCAACGCCGCTCAACGCTGCCACATTGATCGCCACAGCATCCCGGATTTCCACGCATCGTGCCTGTGCAGCACGTATTTTATCGATGCATCACCCCTGGACCTGAATCATCTTGGAGTCGGTGCATCACTTACCCCTATAGACCCGACATGACGCATCACTTCTCATGCGTGCATCAGAACTGTCGCATCACCTCCTCATTGTCTCAGGAACTGATGCATCTGTTTGTGTTCTCGACGCTTCCCATCTCTGCGGCTGTTTGGCCTTGTGATTTTTGTCGCAACTACAGGTACTTTGAGATAAATCACACATCCATAGTTTTCTATGGACTCAGTTGCTGAAAACCTTTTTAAAGTCATATTCTTAATACTTGTATATTGGATTTTTTCTCGGTTTGGTCTTGTTGAGTTTAGATAAACATACTTTATTTTTCTAAACCGTTGTGGTGTCCATTTGTGGTGATATCACTGTATTACAGTGTGTTTTAAGTACAAACACTTTACAAATTGCCTTTGAGATAAGTCTGTCTGCTGGTGCTAAGCTACCAAGGGGGTGAGCAAGGGTTATCTAAAGTGTGTATCGCCCTTATCCTGACTAGAAGCAAGGGTCCCTATATGGACCAACTAGAGACCCCCATTTCTAACATGGACCTAGCGGATGAGAAATTAAAAATTGTGGTTTGTTTACTATTGTTTGGCATTCAATTGTGCGTTGTTGTTTTGAAGATATGGTCTATGTTATCCAGTTCCTTATGATTTAGTTGAAGTCTCCTTCCTTGCCTGACATTTAATACAAGAGTTGAAGGTTTTGAATCATGCAAATGGGTCCTCAGTGATAGCTTTGCCCTCTTTATAACCAGTTAAGCTCATTTGTTAGTCTTTAGTAGTCACCATGGTTCAGTTAGCCATTATTTGTACATGGGTAGTAGTGGAAGTGTTAACTTTTGTTTTGTATTAACACACTGGTTTGGCCTGTGTAGATATTCAAATTAGTGTACCTTATAATCTGAACGGAACTCAAGAGATATATGGCCGGAATAAGAGTTTGGCAGAGAGGGTAGTCTGTCACAAATGTGTTGGGGTATCCTCTAGGCCAAACCCTCAGTGAGTGGACTCTAAGTATGTCTGCAACAGAGCATACTCCTGTCCTGTCGCTACAATACTCCGACAATGGAGTATGAGCCGTTGAAGGTTTAAATATTTTTTTCTTCTGAGTTTTATATAGCACAAAGTTGACCCGAAGTTATCAAGAATCAGAGCGCTTTACATGAGCACCAGTTATGTTACACAAGGACGCATTCATTTTTGCTAGGCAAGGGGAGATTAAGTGATTTGCCCAAAATCACAGGATGTTGAGCGTCATTGCTGAGACTCAAACCTGGTTCCCCAGATTTGAGATCGACTGCCCTAGCCCATTAGGCTACATCCTCTTCTCATATGAAACCATCTGCTCAATTTCGAGTTCACAGCATTACATTTTCTTTTGCCGCTGCTGTAAAATCTAGTGGTGAGGGACAGTAAAAAAAGAAAATGACCTGCCATATTATAGGCAACAGCTCCTATGGTGTACAGAGTCATTAGATTTTATTTTTTTAACTAAATCCTGCTTGTTGAGGTTTGATGGGCAGCTGTCATGTTTTTATCATAGGTACAGGGACCACCGCAACCGCAGTACCTGCTAATTATTAGAGATGTCCGCATTGCAAACAGACATCTCTAAATGTGGAGTACTGGAACTCCGTCAGGGTGATGGAGTATTATGCAAACTAACAGAGTAAATACTGTACCCCACACTATACATCTGGCCTTTATATATTATCTGTAAATGTCAGTTCTTATGTTCTGTTTTTAAAACAAAAACACAATTTAGCTTCAGTCCTGCTCATTTTGTCACTTTCGGCATACTGTTCCTTGGCAGAACTGATAAGACCAATGTTTCAATAAAGGAATAGGCTGGAACAGCTCGCACTTCAGGGGTTAAAGTGCCAATACTATGTAGGCTATTTCAAATGTTAGGTATAAAACTATCCTCCAATCAGTTTTCATAATAACTATCAGGATCCAAACGTGCAACTGAACAGCTGCTTAGCTTAGTATTTGATTTACTGAAGCAGCACAAATCAGTTGTTTGCACCACTGTAACTCGAGCCCAAGTGAGTTGCTTCTGCACCAAGTGCAATGTTCTACAAAAAATAGATTTCTGAAGCCACACAAGGTCACCTTCCAGTTGCCCTGTGTGACTTCATAAATCTCAAGTAGCACGGGGCAAATCGCTGGGTTGCATTACTCTGTGCCAGGAAGGCGTTTCCATGCTTGTTACGTGGGTGTTCCCATACAACATAAATGCATTTTGATGCATTCCCAGATTGACAAGAATAGGTAAACCTGAGAATGCACCAAAAAGATACAGAGGCATAATGAGAAGAAATATCTTTATTTCTCCTAATTGTTTCCTCTTTCTATATCCTCTCAGGATTGTTTTATGCAGGAAGGTGACCCTATCTCCACAAAACAATCTTGAATGCAACTCAGGCACCCTTGCACTATGATGCAAGAGTGCTACGGGGGATATTCTCAAGGACCGGTGATACCTATTGCAAATGCCAGTTAGTGGCAGTTTTTTATCGCCTCCTAACCCTGAAAACTACTGCCATGTTAGCGTGTATTAACAAGCCGTTGCTACATGGTGATAGTATCAGGGAACGGCGGTGAAAACTGACGCTAACATCAGCGTGATGGCGATAGGAAATCCGGTGTTAGCGGGCAAAAAAACTCACTTTAGTCAGCCCAACGTTTTTTTTGGCCTCTAATGCAAAAAATAGCCCATCAGGGAACCTCCAATATAAAATAGGAATAAAACCAAACAAAATGCAGAATGGAGCAGCCAGGGCCAAGTGCAGCACACATCAACAACCCCTGCAAGCCAGCAAACATTCAGAATGACCAGGATGAGAGCCTTGATGCCTTGTTGGACCTGCGCCTGGAGCCTGGATGCCTCGCTGGACCTGGGACTGGAGCCTGGATACCTCGATGGACCTGCGCCTGGAGCCTGAATACCTCGCTGGACCTGCGCCTGGAGCCTGGATGCCTCGATGGACCTGCGCCTGGAGTTTGTATGTCTTGCTGGACCAGCGTCTGGAGCCTGGAGTGGAATGTGGAATTGTTGAGCGATGGCGGTAGACATTGAGGCGCGACGATCGCCAATACCTGGTGGTGAAGTCTGGCAGGTCGCATGGAGAAATGTTGCTGACCTGTGTGAGAAGACCTTCTTGCAACCCTTGTAGCTGTTAATGGTAGAGGCACTCCTGCGCACCAACGCAGTGAGGTCCGCATCGCATATTACGATCCACCATTACACAGGGGTGCACAAACTTGTGTGGCGTGAGCGCTGCAACTTCACACCTAAAGGGGGCCCTGCTGCATCAACTGCATCAGGAGGTCCACCAGCCGACTAGGCGGCGACTGCTGTGCCCAGCCTAGTGAAATCACACCTGGCTGAGGCTTCTGCTGGCTGAGTCACAGATATGGAGAGAGTGCAGTGGATTGTGCCACGGTGTCAATGTCCAAGTAAGGAGAAGGTGGGACGTGTAGTGCAGGAGGGGCGGGGCGAGTCACATGTAGATGACGCACCCCCAGTGGCGGCACTTCCGCAATGGCAGAAGTGCATTGCCCCACTGCCTCAAGCAGTGCAAAAGAGGAACAATCATCACATGAAGATAACTCAATCTGTCAGGGGGATTATAAATGCGCTACTCACCCGTGACGGTCTCAAGGCGCAATGGGCGGGCGTCTGCAGATCTGTTAGCCGAAGAGCCTTGTCTTGAGGGTCTTCCTGAATGTGTTCATGGAGGGGGCGCATCTGATGTCTGCCGGTAGCTCGTTCCAGGTCTTGGCTGCAATGTGGGAGAAGGATCTTCCGCCTGCCCTGGCTCTGTGGATGCGTGGGGTTTCAGCCAGTGCGAGGTTTCTTTTGGGTACGTGGAAGTTGATTCTGTCGTTGAGGTATTTGGGTCCGTTGTTGTGAAGGCATTTGTCAGCGTGAGTGAGGACTTAAAAGGTGACTTTTTTCTCCACGGGGAGCCAGTGGAGTCTTAGTAGGTGTTGGCTGATGTATTCGTGCCGGGGGAAGCCGAGGACGAGTCTGCCGGCGGTGTTCTGTAATGTCTGGAGTTTGCGAGGTAAGGACTTGTTAATGCCGGAGTAGAGTGCGTTTCTATAGTCCAGTCTGCTGGTGAAGAGTGCATGGGTGACTGTATTCCTTGACTCTGGGGGGATCCATTTGAAGGTCTTACGGAGGATGCGGAGGGTGTTGAAGCAGCTGGAGGTGACGGCGTTGACCTGTCGGTTCATGGTGTGGGATGAGTCGAGTACGAGGCCAAGGTTTTTGGCATGGTCCGAGGGGGTAGGTGGGCTTCCAAGGGTGGTCGGCCACCAGGTGTTGTCCAATGCTGAAGGGGTGGTTCCAAGGACGAGGACTACTAAATGGCGCAGCGGTTGCCATTTAGTAGGGGAGGGGGGAGGAACGATCAGCTGGGAGGCAGGAATGGGCGAGGACAGGTTGCGGTCTCACAGGGGCAGCAGTGGCGGCAAGTGGGATGCGCGGGCTCAGAGAAGCCAAAAAAACAGATTCAAAAGGGAAAAACAAGGGATAACTGACTGATGTAATCATGCTATGTATCCTCGTAGGACTGCTCCAGACATGGAGCAGGGCATGGGCGGATTGGCATGCCCACTCAAGTGCGCAATGACTGTTTGGCTGGCCCACTCAGTTCACCCAAAGCAGGCGTGCGCACTTCCCTGTTCGCAATGCAGGCTGCATTACAGCCTGCATGGAGAACATGCCCACCCCTCCGGTACCTGGCTGCATGACTTGTCCCATTGCCAATTACCAATCCCACCGCCACATTGCAGCATTGTGATTGACTGAGGGGGGGAGCCTGACTGCATACTTCCTTCTCCTGGAAGCAGACACAGGAGAGCAGGAGCTACGAAGACACGGGACCCAGCATCGAGGTAAGACTTCCCTCATAACTTTTTTTACAACACCCGCTCACACACACATCCCCACGTCCATGCCCCATCCAGTGTTCTTTCCAGCATTTACCACCTCACAGCTGTCCAGCCCCCCAGCACTTTTTAATGGCGGCCGCTGTGCACCCATGCACAGCGGGTTTACCACTTGTGTGCCAAAGGCACATACGTAGTTGCGACGCATGCCATAACATCGCATCCCATTCCAATGCATACTAATACTAGGCACATCGCAACAGTAGAGTAGGTGTTGCATAGCGGAGATATTAATATCACTATTCCCAATTCAGTGAGTGCAACCCAAAACTAACCTTTGCACCCGAGACCCAACCTTGAACCCTGGAATTCCTTTTTGAGCCCCTATAACACACCCAAAAATCAAATTTGACACAAATGCAAACCCCAATTTCCATATTTTACCACAAAACACACCCCAGTTTCCATATTTCACCCCAAAACACACCCCAAATTCCATTTCTTACCCCAAAACACATCCCAATTTCCATATTTTATCCCAAAACACACCCCAAGTTCCATTACTTTCCCCAAAACACACCCAATTTTCATATTTTACATCTGAAATCCATACCCACCCCAAAAACTTTAAGTGACCAATTACTGACCTCACAATGCGATGTAATCAAATGAGATGTAAAGGCACCTGCGTTGTCGGAGTCATGTTGTTAACTATGTACTGCCTGCATTGTAATGGTCATCTCCCGTGCTAAAGACAACCCATAGGCTATGCAGTCTGCGTCAGACTGCCCCTTGACCGCGCTCTGCACCAAGGAACCTTTCTCTTCTGGGTACTCCACCGCTAAGACTCAAGCACACTCCTCTCCATCAACCCTGGATGCCAACTCGCCTGCCAGGACCAACCTCTGCTCTGGACCAGACATCGCCATTGCCATCACTGACATCTACAGTATCACCCGCAAGGAGCACCCTGACATCAGAGGAGGCATTGACATCACCTACAGAAGCACACTTCGACTAACCACGCACTCTAATGACCCAAGCGTGACCATGGACCACCTCCACTCCCAGATCTGAACCAAGCCCAAGCACATCCTCTGTGGCACCCTCATGTACAGGCTTCCGAGCCATGGCCACCCCATTCTCCAATACCATTGTAGACCTCATTGCACCCCATGATCTACCATCCACCAACGACATACTACTCAGTGAACTCAAGTTCCACTTGAACAACCCCAGTGACCAGGACACCACCCCCTCCTGGGGAAGGTCCCCTACATCAGACGCAAGCAGCAAGTCACCTCAACAATCCACATAGCAGGACACATGGTCGAGCACGTCAACAACAGCCACAACACCGGACTCTCCTGGACAGACCATCATTGGTAACATCGTGTCTTCACCTTGCCCACTGGACGCCACTGCCATCATCGCACCCCCTCACAGCTGGATCAAGGCCACTGAAGAACAGCTTGTCCACTCCCTCCGCAACAACACTCTACCAATGCTTCCAAACGATGACACCGCAGCGCGCATCCACCACCGATGGATCTCCAACAGCGCTGACATCCAGGCACCCCTCATGAACGGCACTGCGTCAGTACCTTCTGTCTGCCTGATGGCTGGTGTGAGGGTGCCACAGGGATAGGCTGGTCCCATGCATTGCTGGAGTTGCATCATGGTTGTGATAGGACTGCAGCAATGGGTGACTTTAGCGCAGACAGATACGTCAGGATTCCTGGCATATCTGTCATTATTTGCATCATGGAGCACTGTCCAGTGAATATACTGCATCCATGCTGTCGCAAGAAGGGCATAGTGAGAAGTGTTGCAATGCTGTCTTGTTGAGGGCTACAACACTTTTCATGACTGTGGCCCAGGAATGTGCACTATCTTATTGATGGTGCACATTCCTGCACTGTAGTATTGCCACAGGGCAGTGCTGCAACAATGCCTGCAGCGCTGTCTAGCACCAAAAATTGCTGAGATGTGGCCCCAAGCGTTATCCCCATTTGTAAGACAGATTTCTGGTCTTAAGTAACTGGCTTTAACTGCAGTCAGAGCCAGTTTTTTTGGTCTTCAGAAGTTCAAGGATCCCCTTGTGAATAAGGACTAGTGATGTTTGCGGGTGTTTTTGCAAAGAAACGCCTCTCCTGCATATAATTATCGCTAACAGAAGTAGCAATCTTTATAACAGACGTTTTTGCATTAAAACTGTTGCTAATGGCTGTTAGCAACAGCTTGGTAATAGGGCGATAAAATTATCGGCGCATTAGCGGTAGAAAAGTGCCGCTAATGCAGCGATAACTCCTTGTGAATATGCCCCTAAGGGGGATATTCACAACATTCGGCATAAACTAACGCTAAGTTAGTGTCAGTTTTTTATTTTATCGCCGTGTACCGCGGAAATGTATCGCCGTGTTAGCGCCGTATTCCCAACGCGCCGCGAACAGACGATAATTTCCAATACTGGGTCAAATGTCCGGCATTAACGTTAGCATCTTGGGGATAAAAATCCTGACGCTAACGTGAAAAAAGTGGCGATGGCCCAATTAGCGACCAGGAACAGCACGCTAATCAGCGTCAGCACACCTTTTCTCACGTTTGCCGTGCAAAACCACCAAAAAACGCCTGCAATGCAGCCCAAACACAAAAAATAAAAAATAAATAGGAAACATATCAGAAAAAGCATGGAGGAGCCTGGACCCAGCACAGAGGCCAACAACAACCCCACAAACACCCAGGAGGACCAGCCAGAGACCCAGGGAAAGACCAAGAAGAAGAGGAAGACACGGTTCAGTCAGCAGGAAAACCAGGTCCTGATTGCGGAGGTGACAGAACACCAACAACAACTTTTTGTCAGCTCCACTGTGACATTGGCAAACAAAAACACAATATGGAAGTCCATCGTGACCAAGGTGAATGCTGTCAGAGAGGTCAGGAGGACAGTGGACCTGAAAGCAGCAGTGGGAGTCTAGCGCAAAAGGATGAGCTGGACCCATTGGAGGAACAGGTATCCCAAGTCATCAGTGAGGAGATGGTGGTCGGAGTTCCTGGTCAGGATACTGCTCAACAAGACCAAACACAACAGTAACAGGGTGAGTACCAACCAGGGATTGGTGGTACGGGGGGAGATGGGCCCAACGGCACTCATGCACATGATCAGTCACATACACAGTGCATCCACATGTCAAGTATCAGAAGGGGCCCTGTGCAGACGATTTGAAAATGTGTGATGTTGAGGCAAGGGAGCCTTGTAGACATCCTGCCACATCTCCAGTAAATGTGTCCCCCTGCATGTCCATGAGATGCAGTCCTGTGTACACATTGACGGCTCGCAGCGTGAACCCTGTGGGGCGATGGTGCATGGAAGACGTGCTGGTTGGGGGCAGGATGGGGAGGAGTGGAGTTGGAGATACGACACGCTGGAGTTAGGTAAGTAAAAGATAAATCGTACTAATTACCTTGTGCTCACTGCATAGCCAACTCTGCTTAGCAGCAAGTGCAAGTTAAATAGTAGGATTCATTATTTACTTACCTAACTCAAAAACGTTGTGTCTCCAACTCCACTAGCCCCATCCTGCCCCTCACCTGCCCTGCACCAGCACCACGCACCATTCACCATCGCCCTGCAGAACTACCACTGCGATCCGTCACTGTGTGAACACCGAGAAACCATCTAGTGAGTCTGCATACCAGAAACACATGCAGGATCATATTCACAAGCAAGTGGCAGAGAGAGGCGTTAGCTTTCTTGGCTTAGCGCCTCTCCGCCACCTTGTAAAAACAAGGTTACACCATATCCACAAGGTCATGGTGCAGCCTTGCTTTTCCACCTGCGATAGGGCAACGTCTCACAACTTAACGCTAACGCAGGCATCCTTGCACCAGAGTGCAAGGGTGTCTGCAAGCAGGGAGGTTTCCTTTCTCTACAGGAAGGTATCCCTTCCTGCAGATAAACAAACCTAAAATTCCATTTACTAACTTCCATGTGTGCTGCTTCATGCAGCACACATGCAAGTTACAAAATGTCATTTAAAAATAAAGGTTTGTTTATGTACAAGAAGCTGTCCCTTCCTGTACATAAACAAACTATGGCATTTAGCTTTTCCCCTGTGTGCTGCACAAGGCAGCACACATGGACAATGCAAAAACAAGGAGAAATTAAGCAGTTCTCCTCTGATTTCCAAAGTGAGACAAGGGTTTCCCTGGTCTTAAGGGTTGTGTTGGTTCCTATTTAGGCTGTCCGTGTGAATAGCTGGTAGCGCTAACATCAATGCGTGTTGCGGGGGAACGCCCACCACAACACCCACTGCACGTCCCTTTCATGCTAAACACAGCATGAAAGGGGGGCCTATTCACAAGGCAGTGTTAAGCCACGTTAAGAGGCTTAATGCTGCCTTGTGAATAAGGCGAGGCCCCTATCGCCACAACAAAGTCACAGATAATTATGTTGTGTTGGCGGTTGTGAATATGCTCTGCACTGACACAACAAACTGATCATGCAGCCAAATGGCTCAACGGTGCATATCCCACAATGCACCCAAACAGCAGAATTCACTCAAAATGTGATGTAATACAATGAGCAGGGTGGTTATGCCTACAACACCACAAGATGGGGACAATGCATTTCAGGAATGTCAAACAAATTTGTACTAATTACTTGTCTGTGTGCCAGACTCACAGAACTACGATGTCCTTGTAAAGAAGTAAGACAACCAAAGCATGACAACAAGCAAGGATAGAGAGGTAGAAACAAATGAAGACAAGTAGCAAAATGGCACACACACCCCTTAGGTAGAATTGCACACCTCCACTCCCAAGTGTACCTATCTGCCATGAAGAAAAAAACACCATTCCACATCAGTCCTGGTGTCAGTTATCAATGACACCATTATGTGCATGTAAATCTAGCTGTTTTTTAAGTCAACTATGTCAGTGACCAAATATGCAGTCATGGTTGTTATCAGCCACACACAAATCCATGCACTGAATTTCCGTAACCAGGACAGCATGTATCATCCATGAGACCAGCTGTGTGTCACATACACAAACACACATCATCCTGCCATTAGATTCTGTTGGCAGGGTGGTGGTGAAAAGGCCTGAGCACCACAAATATGCCATGGAATTCAACATCCTTCTCATCCCGGCCCACTTACACATCACACATGGGGACAACGTCTGTCTGTCCAGCCAGCAACAACAATAGAAACTCACACAGTACCATACTCACAACGGGTAAGCCAACAGGAGGGCAATAAGCAATGCACACAAGACAAATCACAATAGACAAAGCTACCTGGATGCACATGTATACAGCATAGTGCGGCACACATTGAAACACTAAGTAGGCCCTAGTAGCCAATGCCCCTAAAAGGGGCCCTCCTCAGACATAACTGATCTTGCAATCAATTGATGCACATGTGCAGTACACAGAAAAGGTGCAGGTCTGTGAGCCACACTGAAAATTCAAGAGACAGTACACGATGAATACCATGCCTGCAACCAAAACATCTCCACATGGTGCAGGCCACGTCACAGAGGTGGCTGAGTGCGGCCCACATCCTCAAAGGAGCAGGTCACACTCTGACACATCCACATGTACATAAAACCCCTCACGTAACCAAGACCTCTACTTGACAACAATGCTGAAGTGGAGGCGCACTGCCTAAAAGAGATAAGGGGCAGAAAAATAAAAGCTGCATGGGCGACTATCCCACAATGCAGCACACAAACATACAAATTGGAGTACAACCACATTGACTACAATGTGGGACAAACTGCATCACCTTCACAAATGAACACAGGACCCCAACTAGTGCTGCCTGTGTGTATGAACTGCTTAATCACATTAGCCATAGCTGTAAACTGTGACATGACAATGGACAACTACAACCTCATACCTGTGATATAGTCCAAAAAGCCAACATTCAGCAAGAAATAGGCAGACCCTCCCAAACAGTCACAATGTACATTGTCATGTAATCGGCCTGTAAACTCATCCAATGCATGATTATCCATGAAACACACAGTTAAAATTGCTTCTCCCCTTTACATTGCAGAGGGACATACATCACCTCCTGAACAGCAGCCTATCTCACTTTTTCAATGATGAAGAGGATGAATTCTCCACCATCAACACGGACACCCTCCAACAGCTGTAAGACTCTATTAGCACCCCACCTCCAGGAGCAGGGCAACCCAGCTCCATCATGCAAACCCCACCCCCTGCACAAACCACACAGCAGGAAGCACCTACCACCACGGCTGTCTCCCAGGACCTCCCGGACCAAAATCTTGAATTCCAACGCCGAGTGTTAGAGGTCCAGCAGGAGATGGCCCATCAAGTGTGGTTGGAGTTTGACAGCCTGGCGGCCAAACTTGATTCCGTTTAGGGTGTCTGAGTTCCATCCGGGACAACATACAAAACATCACGGACACCCACAGTCTGCTCAATGCTCTCCAACACTCCTTGGCGGACATCGCTGGAGTCACGATTCAGAGACAGGAACAACTGTCCAGTCAGAGTGGCTCCACGATTGCAGCCAGGAGTTGGGCCGCATGCGGAGGATAATGGAGAACATGGAGCGGATGCAGGTGGAACAAATGGCTGCCACGGCTGCACACCAGTGAGATGTAGCTAGAATCTTCCATGCCCTGCAGATCATCATCACTACATTGCTGCAGCATGGTTTGGCGCAGATGAATGCTGCTGCTTTTACATCCACATCTCCGCCCCCTGATGTGTCAGTGCCTCACAGTGCTGCAGCCAATCTACCACCACCCACATGTGAGGCACATTACACATCAGAGGACGAAGGTGAGGATGAGTCTGCCTTGTTGCAAAGAAGAAAGCTGTAGCATTCATCTAGGTGTAAATGGCCAGTTTCTACATGGTTCTGGGCTGAGCATCATGCCACGGAATATCACCTTCTACTGTCCCCTCAATACACTCTGTGACACTCACCTTGGACCTCGACATGGACTGCCATATTTTGTTTGGTTACCAATGATACAGCATTCAGACTGCTGGCTGAACTCTTCCTCATCCTTTTGACTTGTCAACCCTAAAGGGCTCTGTCTGGGCCTCCACTGAGCATCAATGTAATGTGGGGATTGCATGGCCAGGTACTGGTCCAGTCTCCAACTATGTCAACAGAAATGTGAATAAATATCTTTCAATCACAGAGATGTCTGTTGTCCATGATCAATCCAGTATAGCAGTCTCATAAAATATAGGAGCAGTGAATCCACCAAAATATACACCCAGGGAAATAATACAAATGTCAATGTTTTAATGTGATCCTCATAGGCAGTGAGAGGACCGGGTATGTGCGGACCAGCTGTGCCCCCTTTGCTCCAATCCTCCAGTCTAGCAATATCCCAACTTAGCCCCACATCCATGAAGAAAAATGGATTGTTTAAAAGTCAGTTGCAGGCCACAAGTAGTATCAGCCTTTACAATTGCTGAAAGAAAAGCTCATGGCATATCTACTCACACACCCTCCACGATGGACAAAGCCTGTTTTGAATGTGCACATGGCATTTCACATCCCAAGTAGGGGTAGGCGGAATTTGCAAAATTCACTTTCGCAAATTATCGCGAAAATGTTAAAAATCTCCGCAAACACGCGGAAATATCGCGAAGAAGTGGAAGTTTTTTTCCCGCCCGTTCGCGATATTTTCTGCGTGGTCGCGGCTCGCCAACTTACCCATGCGGTTGCTCACAGGTGCGGCCATCTTGTTTTCACTTGTCTCACGGTGCATGATCGCGAGAAGAATGACGGGAACGCGCGACGAATGACATTACTGCGGGCGCGAACTGTCGTGAGACAGCGCAAATGGCAACCAACAATCCAACATCTTGTGGAGAACGAGACCGGATCGGGAAAACTTATTGGTGAACGCGGGGATTCAGGTAAGGCGATCGCGCGCACGCGAGAATATATTAGTTTACAGCGCGAGCAAGCAAAAAATTTCCGGTAAAATGCGGATTGCGGAAATTTTGACATTTTCGCACTCTCCGCGGAACGCGAAAATGTCAAATTATTGCAATTTCTGCGAGCGGAACGGAATTTTTGCCCAGGCCTAATCCCAAGATGGTGCACACCATATACACATAGATGAAGAGACGTTAGGGCACATATCTACCAGGCACTAATTGAACCACAATGTCTGCCTCAGTGAAGTAGAGTTGGCAATAGGGACTCACCCCAAAGTGTAAGGCGTCAGTCAGCCCCTTTGGTGGACAAACAATGCTTACTGACTTTGGAACCCTCACATGGTGTGACCACTGTGAGCAAGTGGGGCAATGTGACAAGGGATGCGTGGTGCTCTGCACTGAGCATATAGTAGGAAGCAGTGCCACCATTTCAAGAGTGGCATTACTATGATCCAAAAGGTAACAGCTGTGAGAATATGCCATGACACTGGCACAAGAGGGAGCAATGCAACATTTCACAGTGTCAATTGATGTTGCCATGACATTCCATGGCTGAGGGTGACATGTACAAGGAATCGGAGGAGGGAGGTATTATCCCTCGGTATGTAGCACCACCCTCATTCTCTCCTGTGACACAGTGCTGCATAATATGTACAATGCTCATGTGCAGCCCTGTGTGTCCCACAGCAACTGTGTGCAGTTCATCTCATCAGCTCGAACACAGGCACTCTTGCACAAGAGTGAAAGGGTGTCTGTGTGCAGGGGGGATTGCTAATGTGTAGGAAGGTTACCCTACCTGCACAGGAGCAATCCTGGGACAGCCCTACTCACACTTCCATCTGTGCTGCATAATGCAGCACACATGCAAACAGGTTGGGTGGATGAACACTGACTTGTACATGATTGGCTGTTCCTCTCTCCACCACTACTTCACAATAGGTGAAAAGTTGCAGCTAGAAAAGGGGAAACATCCTTTCCTCAAAATTGTTTTTCATGCATGTCTTGGATCCACTAATATCACTTCGCAGTAAACCCAAATATGCAGCCCTTCACAACGCAAACTGTTACAATGCATTCACAATTGTAACGGCACACTGGAATCATGATGGTCATGTTGCTGATATGGGTAATCCTTTCTCACAGATAGCGTTCTAGAGGCCTACATTTATAAAAATATGGCACAGCAATAAATGCTGAGCTATAGCATGCAGGTAAATGCATAAAGAGTAATCTCAACAATTGTGACAGAGGAGCTCGTACACTTGATCCAGAGTTGGTCTGGGAATGACCCCAAGGAGACAGCTTGACAACACCATTGCAGTGACCAAACATGCCAATGAGATTCATAGGGCCGTCTTTGCTAGGTGTTTGTGGAACATTACATTGATATGCTTGACTCAAAGCTATGCTCTGCCACGTCTGTGAAGCTGGCAAGCAGCATACCTACGAAATCACAGTGTCGACCTGTGTATGAGCACACACGGCCTGAAAACTACTTCCTCCTTGTGCATGATAGGGCACACTTGCACAGTCATCCCAGTCAAGGATGTACATGCATTCCATGTCCAATGATACTCATCGGCTGTTGGAAATGGCCCTTTTTGAAGGGTCATCCATAAGCTTTTTGCCTTCCTCCTGGATTTTTCCTAACCTGTTTTTGTTGGCTTTATGACTCTGGGCACGTTACCACTGCTGATCAGTGCTAAAGTGCATATGTTCTCCCTGTGTAAAGATGACATGTGAATTGGTATATCCATGATTGGCTTATTTGGTTTGCCTGTTAGTCCCTAGTAGCATGGCCTGTGTGTGCCCAGGGCTGGTAAACCAAATGCTGCTGATGGGCCTGCAGCGCTGGTTTGCGCCACCCACAGAAGTAGCTTGTAAAGTGTGTCTCATTCCTGCCACTGCAGAGTCTGTGTCCAGTCCAGAACTGCCATCTTGACTGTGAAGTGCACCCACTTCCCAGCCCCTGAACCTTCCCTTAGCATCATGTAAGTCGCCCCTATGGTAGGGTGCATTGTATGTGTAAGGTAGGACATGCCTTGGTGTGTGTAGCATGTCCTGGTAGTGAATTACACCCAACTTCGTTTTTCACTACTGTAAGGCTACCTGTTCTCCATAGGCCAGTATGGGCAGTTTGACTATTACACTCTATAGTCCTAACTGACCCCAGGAACATGGTAGATAAACATGGCATAGCCAAAAGGTCTCGCTTTTGGGACTTTATAAGTGTTTAGCCATACAACGGTTAATGTTGTTGTACCAAGGATATTGTGTTGCATAACTAAATACTTATCAGGTCCCAAAAGCGAGAGAGAAGGGCTGGGGCAGGCAAGAGAGAGAAGGGCTGAGACAAGGCAGAGAGAGAGAAGGGCTGAGGCAGGAAAGAGAGAGAGAAGGACTGAGGCAGGGAAGGGACAGATAGGGAAGGGGGCTGCGACAGCCAAAAGTGGGTAGGAGTAGAAAGAGAGGAGGCTGAAGTAGTGGAAGAAAAAGAGGCCTGAGGCAGAGAAAGGAGGGAGGAGAGAGAAGGACTGAGGCAGGGAAGAAAGAGAGAAGGGCTGAAACAGTAAAAAAAAACATCACAATAGTAGCAGTGAACACAAAATACCCGCAATATCTACAAATGAATATGGTCAGTATTGGAATGAGGTGAGGTCCGGACTGATGGTGCAACAGAGGACACGCCTGCAACCATAAAGTGTCTACAGGGAGAATTGAGAAAGCAATCCCCAATATAAAACATCACACGTGTTTGGAGCATGCAGCAATGTTGTACAGACATTATATCACATCATATGTGGTAAAAAAAAAGAAAAGTTATAAAATGTATTCACAAAACTAAAATGTACAGTATACCACGGGAATGTATGTATGAATCCCATATATGAAAATACAGCCCCTCCCCTTTCCTATGCAGCTTCTTGAGAGGAGGTCTTGTAAATGCAGAAGTAATGCGCTCCGAGGGCTGCCCGCCTGGCTCTTGGCGCTGGACAGCTTCAGTTCAGCCTCAGAGGAGCGGCAGGGTAGAAAGAGGTCTCGGGAAGGGTTCTGTGGCGCGCGCGCGTGTGTGTGTGTGTGTGTGTGTGTGAAAAAAGATGAGGTGAGAGTAGAGAAAAATTACTAGTAAGATAGAGGAGTGAATGGTATAATGGGAAGAAGAGCGGAGATATACAGTGGAGAGATGAAAGAGGTTGAAAAATAGAAAGCGAGATACAAATGTAGAGCGAGGAGGAGAAAGTGAGGATATACATGAATGGATGTAAGATCGAGTCAGTGACTCAGTGAGCTAATGCATATTACTCCAGGGATTTGTTTGACCTCATGTTCATAGATTCAAATCCCGGCGGGTCCACTTAGCCTTTCATCCTTCCCAGGTCCATAAAATGAGTACCATTTAGTAACAATAAACATGTTATTCTAGCGCCAATAGATCCAAGGCTTGGGTGAACCTGAGAGAGAGTAGGTATAAAGCAGCTAGATGGAGATGAATGCAGAAATGTGGCGCAGAGTAAAAGGTGTAAATAAGCTAGATACAGGTGGATGGAAACGTACAGGAGAGAGCAAAAGGAGCAAAGCAGCTACCTAAATATAAAGACCAAGATACTGGGTAAAATGGGGCATATCGAAACGCTAAGAGAAGGAAAGAGAGCTAAAAGGTACTAGACTGATGAATTAGAAAAAAAGAGTAGAAGGGTGCTGCGGACCAGAATGGAGAGGTACAGGTGGGAATGGGGAGGTGAAACAAAAAAAGTGACGAAATACAGTGGAAGCTACAGGACGGTAGAGTGGACATAAGAATGGAAGAAGGTAAGAAAAAAGAGGAATAGGGAACAGTTAGCAGAGTTTATTTATATAGCGCGAACTTGACCCAAATCCAATCAGGTATCAGAGCGCTTTACATAAAAGCGGTTACGTTACATGAGGACACACATTCATTTTTTTGTTGGGCACGGGGGAGATTAAGTGATTTGCCCAGAATCACAGGAGGTTTAGCGTCATTACCGAGACTCGAACCCAGTTCCCCCAGGTCTGAGGTTGAGCGCCCTAACCGTTAGGCCAACTCCTCTGGAAGGTAGCAATACGGGGGACAGAAAGTTGCTGACAGATGCAGGAAAAAAGGGAGAGGGGACTAGGGAATTATAGCCCTCAATAGCAAATGAGAGGCGGAGGGAAAGTGGAGAGGTAGAAAGGGAGTGGAGAGAGTGAAAGGTAGTGTGATACAGAGGACAAGAATCAGGTGGAGCAGCTGGAGTTGTTTGAGGAGTGATGCAGTGGTGGGGAAAAGAAGAGATTGGAACATGACTATAGAAAGGGACGTGCAGGACCACTGCAGCTCAATGTCTGCCTTTTTTCACTAGCTAGCCATTGGGATGGGTCCTGTTTCCTTCACTTGTATTAGGGCCCAACCCACCATGACAGCCTTGCTTCACCACTGAACATACGCCAAATATCTATGGCTTTTGGGATACACTAATGCACAATGAGGCTTCTCGTTTATCTAAGCATCCTGTCTTGGAGGGAGATTGCTGGTTAGTAACCATGGCTCCTTTCTGCAACCGACTATTTTTAATCAGTCTGAAACTATTCAGAGAAAAGTAAATCGTGAATCTGCGTCTGCGACCTCAAGCGTAACCGGGTGAAGCACGGCAACCGCATGCTTTATTGTTTACTTTTCTATTACAATGACGGCACCCGCGCCTAGGCTTTGAACATCTTAAGCTAAAGCGCAGGTGCCGCGATTGCTGTAAAAGTAAAGATTTTTTTTATTTCTTTACTTTTAAAGCTACTGTGACACCTGCGCTTTAGCTCAAGATGTTTAAAGTCTGAGCGCGGGTGCCATCATTATAAAAGAAAAGTAAATAAATAAAAATGAAAAAAGATTGGCGCCAGCTTCAGGGATCGCAAGGAAAACAAGCATTGAAAGTGTGCGTCATCGCGATCGCTCTGAAAGCGAAAGTGATCGCGATCCTGATGATGCATGAGTTCTCAAAGTGCTGCTGAAGGCTAACGGTTCGCGCGGACACGGTCGCGTGAATGCAAGTGCTAGGCCAGCCAGCAGCCCTTTGAAAACTCACATGCAAAATGTCTCTCCGAATCAGCGCATGCGCTGGGCTCAGCGAGACCTAAAAAACGAATTTAGTATGCCTGAGCACAGAATGTTAAAATACATGTTTTAGTGAAGTTTATTTTTATATTCTGTGTTTGAAAATACCACTTTTAGAAAGTAGGTATTTTCTTACCTAAGCCTTCCAGTGTGCTCTGCTGTTATGTGTATTGGCTGTCTGGTTTTGGAGGAACAGGGCAGGCTGAGTCAGACCTGGGTTGAATAGAGAGATCTGCATTGGTGTATGGGGAGGGGTAGCTCCTGGACCTGAATAGGGCTGTGCCTGGCAAGGTGAATGCTGGCTCCACCTCCCACTGTGCGTCTGATGGCAGACCCCATCTTTCTGATAGGAAGGATGCAGCGTGGTAAACAAAGTGCTCCAGGACTGGGCAGAACTGGTTCTGGCTGGGTTCAGTGACTTGTAGCTTCTGAGAACAAAGACTTTTGGGGTATAACTATCTGTGCTCAAACCCCTACAATTTGTATTGCTCCTGGACAACAAGAAGAACCTCTGTCCATGTAACTGAAGGAATCTGCAGGAGAGGACTGTCCTTGTGCCTGTGTGCTGTTTCTTGGACTGGCCTGCAGTGGTTACTACTGGACTTGGAAGAAGAGGAAAAGGACTTTGAAGGAACTTTTATTTTTGACTACAGCAATCACCCAAGGGCTAGAAGAGAGCTAGCCTCCTGCAGGAGTCTCAGGCACATCAGACTCCACCACCAGCCTCCTGTTTCCTCCCAGCGAGGATTTCTATCTGCAGGTGAGGCTCCTGTGATTTCCAGGGCCTCTAGCTCTACTGTGGAGAAGAGAATGCTGAAAATCGTCGCTAACGCCCGTTAGCGAGCTGCTGCAGCTGAAGAGCATAAGAAAAATCGTAGCGCTGCTGCCGCCGAGTGCTCGCTACCGGAGATCATCGCATTACCTGTCTGCGGGCCTCACAACGCTCGCTAACCAAGGATCATCACATCGAGTTCATCGCTTCACGACATCGCAGAGCGGACGCCGAGTGTTTGCCATTTCCATCGCAACGCATCAGGATCGTCGCTCCCTCGCGGAGCGCCATTTTCTTTCATCGCAACAAGACCGCACACGCAACAGCCTTGGCGCATCATCGTCCCTTCGCGGCAAGGATTTTATCGCATCGCCGGCTTAGCGTGCACAAGTTTGTCGCTTTGTCCTGCACACAAATCAGTGCATCATCCTCCCTTGCGGTAAGGATTCAACGCATCGCTAGTTAGCGTGAGGAAAATAATCACCACAACTCCTTAGCAACATTTTTGTTGCTTTGCTACAGAATCCAGGTATCTTGTGAGTAAAAGGGTCTCAGAGACCACTGCCTTGAACTGAACTCCTCTTTGCACACCTTGAACTATTTTTGCAGCATTTTAAGAGCAACCCTATTTTCTAGTATTGTGGATTTTTACTGTTATTGGTCTTGTGTTAAGTCTATATATAAAGATACTTATTTTTTATAACTACTTGTGTGGTGTCCCTTTGTAGTGTTCTTCACTGTGTTACTGTGTATGGTCATAAATGCTTCACACACTGCCTCTGAGATAAGCCTAGCTGCTTGTGCTACGTTACCACAGGGTTGAGCAGGGGTTATCAAAGGGTGTAGTCTGCTTACTCTGACTTAGGAAGAAGGGTCCCTACTTGGACAGTGGCCAGCCATTGCGAACTAGAGACCCCCATTTCTAACATCGGCTACACCACTTACATGTCTCCTCTCCCATCAGTGTGCTCTGTACTCCACATGCATGTGCTGTGGTGACAGAATCCATAGACCTTATTTCCATGTGTATCACTGACTGGGGATGTGCAAAGTTACAACTGGGAGACAAATGCATTGCTCCACCTTCACTTACAGATTTGTACACACTTAAGACTTCCACATTACATCTTCACACTGTAGTCATGGTACATGAGATACACACCCATACTGCATACTACAACGTAGATCATTTGAGGCAGACATTCATCACACCGCACTGTTCCAATATATTATGTCCAAACTCACCTGTGGCATGTAGGTCCAGGAATCTGTTAATGTCCCCCCCGTGTGATGATATGTCGTCCAGCTGTGAGACAACAAAAGTAATTTGTGTTAGTATCAGGCGTTAAATCAGACGTGTCCTATTCATCATACAAATCATCAACATAACTTAAAATGCTATGTAACTGTAGTGTTGCGTTTCATGTTGGCTACATGATTGGGTCTTCTTTGCCTGCCATTCACACAAGACCTGTGAATGCGGAGTCTGGCCAAACAAGACAATAATGCTAGCAAACATGCACGTACAAGTTGTGTGACACATTCACAAGGCCCCATTTCTACATGCAACATGATGTAATACATGATCTGTGTACAAATGCATTGCTGCAGATCGCACACAGCAGTTTCACAGATGTTGGTGGTGTAAGTCAGTCTGTAGATCTCCTATTTCATATGTTCATTTATTCAGGTCTCATAGATTGTCACACAGAGACTTTGTACAAGGGCAGCGTGGCTGACGTACCACAATTTATGAGGACAGCATTTTTACACTTCGTTTTGGCCAGCACACAGGTCACAGAAACAATGCTTTTGATTGTTCATGTACAGTTACCCTTCCTGTACACAAACAATTTTTATCCTGCACCTATTTTTGCACAGGTGTGCCAGCTTTGGCACAACACTGCTAAGTGTTGCTCCAGCGCAGTGGGTAACACAAACTTGCACCCTATGATTGTCAATATGATATCGCCTTGTGTCTCTGATGTGCCAGCATTATGTGTGAACGCATTACATCTCCCGCCTCACTCTGCAACATTTTTGCACTTGAACACCATTGTGTCCCACACAGCATATTTTGTTTTTTGTTACAGTATTCATGAATACATTTAAATTTGAAACTTACCACACTCTAGGCCAGGAGGTCTTCCTCCCGGGCCAGGCTATCCTGCCAGCGGTGCTTCCACTGGCGCACAGTGCGGTCCACTCCAAATACGCGCAGCATCTGCGCACACACACGCTCCCACCTCTGCTTGCGCACACTAACTGGGTATCGGGCAAGAATACGGCCTACCCTCTCAACCATCAAGTGCAGGAACATTTTTATCAGCCACAGGAAGTCCCCCAGAGCCCCCTTGGACATCCTGCCCTCCCTACCCACACCCACCATCTCCCTGCACACACCTAACACCACTGCCAAAAATAAAGAAACCCTAGTTAATATCCACAACAAATAGACTTAAATTTAACTACCCCAAGACAAACACCCAACAAGATTGAGGACAGGAGACAATAAAAGCCATAAACACAAGGACACCACAATTCACAGAGACACAATCAACAGGACACAGGACAAAGCAACACTCTCAAACTCTCAAATCTGCAGCAAACACCTCCAGCACTCTCCTCAATCACCAGCAATGTGCTCAAAAGAGAAACTGAAAATGCAAAGCACTCCTCCAGGAAACAGGAAGCATGCTGACATCACTTCCTGGGTAAATGTGGCCCGGTGTTTGACTTAGCGATGAAATTCTGCACGCAAGAAGCCCTTGGGGTGACATTTCGTATATATCAATGTGTTTAGTGATGTATTTCCTATTGCTAGTATGAGAAATACATTGCATTTTTGGAAAGCATGCAGTTTCGCAAGCTATGTGCAACTTCTTACACAGATGAACATTATTTAATGAAATTCCATTATATAAAAAAAAAGTTATAACATGTTATTTTGGATTGGACCCCAAATGACATCGTAAACTTAATAATTTACCCCAAATGACACCCTAAATTTCATAATGTACCCAAAATGACAACCTAAATTTCATAATTTACCCCAAATGACATCCTAAACTCCATAATTCACCCCAAATGACACCCTAAATGTCATAATTTAACCCAAATGACACCCTTAATTTCATATTTTATCCCAAATGATACCCTAAATTTCGTATTATACCCCAATTGACACCCTGATAATCATAGTTTACCACTGTTGACATCCTATATGTGATAAGAAACCCCATATGACACGCTGAACAGTAGATTTTAAAAACACATTTGACACCCTAACATGTCTGGTTTAGAACTAATGTCACACTGAACAGCATCTTTGTTCAGAGGTGACAGATCCACCATAATTTTGTAATTGAGATATTGTGACCACTTAATGTTACACTTACACGTGTCAGGGTGATGTACACATGCAGATGATAAACATGCACACAGGGTATGTGTGTAGTGTTTTTTTATATGTATACTGTGCTTGGGGTCATTTGGAACAGATATATGATTGGTAAAGACAGTCACAATGTGACATGCTCATGTGAAGAAATTGTCTATGATTCTGCTCCTTCGTGCTGCTCCTGCTACAGAAGCTGTGGGGTGTGCTCCACCTGCCTCATCTTCCTAATCATCCGGAGCATCGCCCGGTGCATCTGGCACTCCATGGGGCATTGGTGCGTACACATATATTCTGCAATACACAAAATGCTATGATCATCTTGCACACTATTTCTGGGCTGTACAACAGTCTTCCACCTGTGATGTAAAGGGACGAGAAACGTGACTTTAGCATGCCAAATGTGCACTCCACTATGCCCCTGGTGCGTCCATGGGCAGAATTATACTGCCTCTGGGCCTGGGTATCGGTGGCTCGCAGGGGGTGTCATCATCCATGGGGTGAGTGCATATCCTTGATCACCTGTAACATGTGATGGAGAGATTATTATGCATGCTGTGTGGGTACTGTTAATAGTTTAGTGGTGTGTGATTGGTACTACTTTGTGATTAATGTTGGCCATGTTTAGCTTCTGGCCAATTGACCAGCATCGATGCAAATTCCATTGCCTCACAGATGCTTGTACTTCCCCCAAGCATATTCACTTATGTGCGCTGCGCGGTTGCATTACTAGTACTCCAACAGTGCACCAATGTCAGGCTTGTCTGCACATGTCCGCAAGCCTGACACCTACACAAGCCAGGTCCCTGGCTCCTATTATGTCTAACCCGGCCACCCATCCGCAATACTTGCAGTCAATGCCAGGAGAACGTTTAGGTGCCAATGTGCCACACCAGACATGGCTCACGTTTTGTTCAGCTGCTGCCGCTAGACATTCCCCACTGCCCAACACCTACAGTTGCTGGTCCAGACCTGCCACATGGCAACAGTCAGCAGCACCCTTAGCTGCAGGGCCCACAGAGGGCGGGAACACTTAGCATTCACCATCAACGTCATCACACACCACGTCATCTACTCCATGGCCTACGTACTCAGCCATGCTCAGAGACTCCACCTCACATAACACAAGTACTCCAAATCCATTACCCTCTGGCAGATGCTTGCTAACATCGAACTGAGCCAACTCTTCTCGACACTGATCCACAAGGCAGGGCACACCTTTAACCCCATCTTCACATATGGAAACTGCGTCCACTTCAACAACACCACTCAACGCCCATGGTGTGACCATTGCAGCGTACAGTTACTCATCCTGACACTCCATGACACCCAAACCCACAGCAGTCGCCATACAGACTTACATGAGCTGAGTCAATGAGGATCTGGTACATTCCACCATCAACAGCAACACCCACACTGCTGCAGGCAACGTCAACAGCGCAGGCCAGATTTTTCAACCATGTATCTCCAACTGCACATACACACTTGCCCCAATATGCAACTCCAACATACAGCGTGCTATGAATGCCACATCGTCCGCATGCAACATCAAAGATGACAGATGCATTTGCAGACTCCTGAAATAGAACCTGAGCTACATGTAGGGAAACATTGGACATCACCACCTACAAGGACACCTAGCTCATACTCTCCCTCAACAAGGCACCCCACACACCAGACTGGGGTTCCATAGAGGATTGTAGCAAGTTGCAACATGGATGTTCAACAGCTGGGGGTGTTCTACAAAGAGGGAACTCATACTCCTGACCACACCATCAGCATGTGGCAACACCTGATGGGCCACTTCCTTTGCCAGCCCAAAACACAACTAGTCTAGATACTTAGGCATCGTACTCGAATCCTCCCTCTCCATATACATACAGGTCTACGCAGTGGCCAGCAGCTGCTTCCACAGGCTCTGCATCCTACATGCTACCTTCACATGGTTCCCACTCCCCGTCAGGTAGGACAGTCAACTACGCTGTCATTGCCATCAAGCTGGACAACGGAAACGCACTATATGCCCACTTAGACATGTCTGTGCTCTGCACAATCAAGACTGTCCAGCACACCACTGCCACACTTGGTTTTGTGCATATTCTTTCTTCGTAGGTCGAATGCCAAATTGCACATATTTGGTTGCCACCTCTGACCACATTTTCTAATGTGTGGCTGAGGGCCTATGCCTTTGGTGATGGTTTGTCTACATGGCTGACCCCAGTTACCACAGTTACTTGTGTTGTAGTGTCAGGTAGGTGGACATGTAGATTGGCATGTTGTATGTGAGTTTGTAACGTGTACATTGTCACAGTTGTGTGTTCCATGATTGTGGAGTTGAGGTGTGTGTTGTGTTCAGTTAGTACTTACCAACGAGCAGTGCATTTCCATATGTGCCATCCTCAAAGCGCTGATTGATGATGGACTGGCGGAAAATTTATGAAACATGCACACTGCCTGAGAACTTGGCTACGACATTGGTGAACAGGCCCCGGTGATCCACTATTGCCTGCACATTGATGGAATGTGTGTGCTTTCTGTTGCGGTATATGTGTTCAGTGTTGGCAGGAGGAACACATAGGACATGTATGCAGTCAATTGCCCCCAAAACATGCGGGAAGCCAGCTATGGCGTAGAACCCTTGCTTGGTCTTCAGCTGCTCCTGCGCAGTATTGGGGAAGTGAAGGTGCTGGGGTATGAGGCTGATGATGCCAACCAAAACAGTTGTGAGGTTCTTTGATAGGGCTGGCTGTGAGACTCCTCTGACTCTACCAGTTGTTGGTTGGAAGGTACCAGAGGCCAACAGGTGCAGCACAGCCAGCAACTTTGTTTGCGGAGGGATGTTGGTTTTCCACTGTGTTGGTGCCATCAGCCTGTGGGCTATCTGTGTCAAGAGGCGGAGGATGGCTGTCCTTTTGAGCCTGTAGTGGGCAATGACATCCTCTGGCATTAGGTCTGTGAGGCTGAGGCGTCGGCGCTGGACCCGCGGTCTTATTCAGTGCAGCCTCAGTGGTGGTCCTGGGGGAGGTGGCAGTGGCGGTAGTTGTTGTGGCCTTCTTGGTGCTCCAAGCTGCATGATTAGTACCTCCATGGCATCAGTGGGTGTTCAGATGAGGCTCTGGGCTAGTCTCCCTTATGTACAGCAATTTTTCACCATTTTTAAGACCTCCTTTTTTGCTGGTTTTAAGTTACTGCAGCTAACGGCCCTTAGTGGCAGTTTTTTTATTGCATCGCCGGTCCGGGCCATCGTTATGACTAGGGCAATGTGGTGTTTGCGTGCGTTTTTGCACGGGAACGCCTACATAGTATATCGTTCGTTCGTGAAACTTTATTTCGGCTTTTTAGCCTTAAAAGCAGAATACAGAAAATAAAACACAATCACATCTTTTTTCTTTTCATACATAGCCATAATCCAGCAGTTAAATTCATTCCGTGTTACGGGGCAAAAAAACAAAAAAAAATCAATAAATATAATCATATACAAGTTTTTATCGCATTTAAGATCATAAATACAATTATTAAATTAGCTAAAATCCAGACAAATAAAAATATTGCTTAAAATTAAGAGGATCAATGTCACCAACATTCTATACAGGGTAAGACTGGGCAGCAGTATACAATCTAACATTCACAGTTTATAACCAGCCCGTTTCCTAATAAGGTACACATTAAATAAAAATATGCTTGTACCAAAAACCACAAGTTGCGAGGTATTAGACTTGATTATGCGCTCTGCCTCTTTATAGGATCTAACCCCCATATTTTTACATAGAGGTCTGATCCAACGGTCTCTCGGTTTCTTATAGGCCGGGCAAAAGAAGAGTAGATGGACATCATCTTCCTTTGCCCCCAGGGCGCAAAGAGTGCATAGATCAGTGCCGTTTGCCTCCCTCCATCTACATGTGGTTGCAGAGATCTGTAGGATCCCATATCTAAATTGCAAGTACAGTGATTTTGCTAAGGGTGGACCTATTTCATCCATAAATTGCTCAAAGGAAGGGGTATCTTTTATATTCAGGAATTTCTGGGTCATTGGGCCAATTGAAGAACTATTTAGTACATCAAAATTGACATAAGACCAAAATGAGTCCTTTACAAGTTTTTTGGAGGAGCAAGTCATGTTAAGAGGAGCATCCCACAAATGTGAGAGTCCTAACCTCTCATACCACTTGAAAATGTGTTTTAACCACGGTATTTTCATATGTCCATCAACCCACTCTTATAATCTCCCAACTCCGGGGTGGTCCATAGCCTAACCCAATACAACAAGGGTCTTAGTATGGCATGATTCGCTGTCCTCTTTAAATTAATGTCAAGGAACACAGGCACTAATGGGGTTCTAATCGGAATTTTAAGCAGCCTACGTATAAAATGATTTTCAACCTTATCAAAGTTGTTGTTACAGCTGCATCCCCAGAGCTCAGCTCCATATAGGGCCGCCGATTGGGCCTTAGCTTTAAAGACCTCAATTGCCGGCGTAATTGCTTTGGAGTGGCTTGCACCGTGCACTTTTAATATAGGCATTGAGTTCTGCTTAAGGGTCAGATTACTCTTTTCTAACTGGCCTTTCCATGTGAGATTATTATCCAGCATCAGTCCTAAGTCATTGAAACTGTCCACATGTTCCAATTTTTGCTTTTCTAAGAACAGATTTTTCCTGAATGACTTTTGGGGTTTTATTGACATATATTTAGTTTTTGTTGGATTTATTTCAAGACCCTTCTCCACACAATAGTTTCGGAATGAATCCATCAATTTTTGCAACCCCCTCGGGGTCTGTGAAATAAGAATAGTGTCATCAGCGAACAATAAAGACGTAATCGCCTCACCACCTAGCTTAGGGGAGTCGTGATCACAATTACTTAGATAACTGGAAATGTCATTTACATACAGCGAAAATAGTGTGGGTGCTAACACACACCCTTGCCGCACGCCACGTTCCACGGGTATGGGCCTTGAAATTTCTCCACCTTTTCCCCATCTTATTTGCGCAAAGTTCCCTGTGTGTAGTTTAATAAGTTCCTTGAGAAGCTCGCCCGGAACCGCCATATTCTTAAGTGTGTTCCACAGCAATTTGCGGGGAACAAGGTCAAAGGCGGCTCTCAAATCAACGAATACTACGTACAGGCTACCCCTCCTTATGTTTATGTATTTCCAACAGATACACATAAACCTAAACACCTGATCAACCGTACTCATTTTAGATCTAAACCCTGCTTGAAATTTAGTTAAAACCTTCGTGTCCTCGATCCAATCTAATAGTCTGTTTAAAATATGTCTAGAATTTTTTTTTTGTAAAATATCGATTAAACTTATTGGGCGATAATTACTCGGATCGTAACGATCACCTTTTTAAAAAATTGTTATGATTTCCGCCCCTTTCCAAGAATCGGGGATTGGAGTTCCTACCACTATTGAGTTGCATAGAAAATTAATGTACGGCCCCCACACTTCTTCATCATGCTTTAGAAGGTCTCCAGGAATTTTATCAAGACCAGGCTCTTTTCCATTTTTGACTGCCTGTAGTGCCAGAATTGTTTCATCTAGACTGAATCGTAAGGGAACAATACTCGATTCTGGGGTAATCTCCGGAAACCCTGGGATTAATCCCTCCTCATCACTAGAATAGAGCTTAGAAAAGTGATCACACCAAGTTTTCTCGTCTAAAAAGATATCCTTTGGTGATCTACCTTTTTTATTTCCCTCTACAATTAAATTCCAGAATGTACTCTGGTCTCTTAGTTTTGCCGCACTTAGGAGATCATCCCAGAGTCTACCGTCCCAATCGCTTTTTGCTTTTATCATGGTTTTATTATATACCTTTCTACCATTTTTTATGTCCTGTTGATTTTCAGATTTTACTGCCTGTATCAACCTGGACTTTGCTATCCGACACTCTTTATTATACCATGGGTTTGTTTGTTCATGGTGGTTCCCTTTTGAGTTTGTACCCTTATTATACAATTTACTTAAAAAGGGAGATAGCGCAGCTACTAAATTGGTATGGAGAACTAGGACTTCCTTGGAGCCCATTATTGGCTTCTGTGAAGCTTCAATAGTATCAGAGAATGTAGTATAAATATCTTGTAGTGATTTTTCTTTTCCCAGAATAGATGGCCATTTCAGGGCACGCCTATTATTCGCTATCTGCGGTTCCTCATCAATAGTACTTAATAGTGTTTCTCCAGCTGATCTAGAAAAGGGGTGAGGAGATAGCCATAGTTGAAGAGGGAAATGATCACTCTCTGATCTAAGATCTACCTTAAAATCAATAATTAAGTACCACAGATACATTGAGACCAAAACAAAATCTATATGTGATCTACAATTGCCTTTCGAAAAAGTAGGGGCCGAAGGTCTGTCAGATCTAAAACGACCATTACAAGCCCTTAGATCATGAGCCACAGTAAACTGAAAAATCTGAATAGCAGCTACAGTATTTTTGACTGGGCCCATAGAATCTAAAGGCAAAATTCCATTGGCAACATCTTGTTCATCTAATAAAGTTTCCAACCCCAAAACAGGTTCGAACTTGCAATTAAAATCCCCGCCAATTACTACGTGGGCAGACGTGCCCAATGAATCTAAAAAGGTGTCCAGGAGTTCTACCACCTTGGATTCCTTATTTGCTGGGTATGGTCTGTTATATATATTTATTAAATACATAGTTGCATTTCCCCTCGTCACAATCTTTAAGCATAATATGTCTGGAGAGGGAATGGTCAATCGGGTGACAACTATATCCAATTTTGCTTTCACCCATGTGACCAGTCCCCCTGATGCTCTACCTCTTACTGAAGGAGTTGCATTCAGGCTAAATGATTTATACCCTAGCATATGAGGGGTTTCTATAGCCCAAGTTTCCTGTAAAAGAATAAAATCATAATCATCTATATAGGAGCACCATATTACATCTTTTAAATTTCTAGCTAGCCCTGTGATATTCCAGGATATCAATCTTGTACTTAGATTATTTTCTACATTAGGTTGGAATGTAGCAGGTAATGTATCAGCCATAGGTGTAGGTGGAGAATTTATGATTTCAATTTCAATATTGTTTACGCTAGTTCTCTCTTCCCTTTCTTCTGTATTCATAATAGAGCCTTGGTTTGCTATAACTTCCTTACATACTTCGGCCACCCTGGCACCCTCTCCCAGGGTGCTCTTGTATGATCCACCACTAAATGACAGCTCCTCTAGTACCATTACTTTGGAAGTTAAATTCATTGAAATATTAGGAATAGCTTCTCCATTATTCATTGATTGTTCTAATGCCTGAGTATTAAGAGATGTTTCTACAACTAGGTCCCCATCCTGTACGAGTCAGTCGTTTTGATCCAGGGTACTCAATTCCTGATATCGATTTTTAGTAGAGATTTGGAAAACCGGGTGTTTAATGGTATTTTGGTTCCCCTTAGTAATAGTCCTAAATTGGCCTGTTTTATCTAAATGACTGTAAAAATAACCCAACGGGTTAACAGTTACATCATTTTCCCCTGGATCAAGGGAGGCTGCTCTAAGTAAAACAGTCATAACGTGCTGAGGGTGTCTGAAATTTATAATAGTATATCATTAGCGACAAATAACGCAGACATGGTAGGCAATGTTGGAAGAGGTTGCTAATGGCAGAAAGCTGTCGCTAATGGCTGTTAAGAACAGCTTGAGAATAGATTTATTGGCAGAAAAGTGCCACTAACATGACAATTTTGCCTTGTGAATATGCCCGTCAGTGTCTTGTATAGAAGTGTCTGCAACCTCTGACTCATGAAAATATCTCTGTAGCATGGCCTTCTACAAGCGCTTTCTTTCCACCACTGCAACCCTCCCTAGGAGGGGATATTTTTCGAATACCAAACCTCTCAATACTGTCTAGCTCAGGAGGATATTAGGCCCCTGTATTAGACTGGATGAATATAAAGAGCATCTTCGAATTGACTCTTTTCTCTGCCCAATCACGACTTGAAAATGCAAACCATCACAAAGCGGCTGTAGCTTATCCAAAATGTGAAACACCTAATGGCTGAAGTATTCTGATGTGTTCAAAGTTAACCAGTGGTTGTTTGGACTGGCCCAAGGCCTCCTTCGGTGCATTATTTAGTTGTGTAATGAGAAACAGCAGCCTATCTCTAGCCAGATCTAAAATGGTAAAATTGCCCTGTGTTCCGATTTTTATTTGCCATTTAATATGACGTGCCTCATCACCAGTGGCCACGTAATCTCCCTGCGTGGGTTCCAGTAACCTGGGGTTGGGGTTTACTGGGCAATTAGTGAGAGAGCCCATAAATGCAGTCCTAGTTCCCCTAGTTATTCATTCTTTCTCCATATATTTCACCAGAAAACTCCACCAGTTTTCAATAACAAAGAACTAGGTTGAGGATTTACTTTGGACAGGTAGTTAAACGCATATTTTCTTTATTAGGTGTTTCCTAACGCCTGACACTTGGCATGTATCCCTTAATCGAGGTCACTGAAGAAGTAAACTATGGGGTATATTCACAAGAATGTGTGATAACTACCGCAAGAGTAGCGTAATGCAACTTTCAATATCGCAGCCCATCGCAGGAAAATAACCCCGTGACAACATGGGATTCACAACAAGGCGGTAGCATGCGATAGTCTGCGAAAACTGCGGACAATATTTGCAATAAAACCATCTAGATGAAGATAAAAACACAAATCACAACACCAAAAAACCTGCGATGAGGAAACCAGCGATACGCAGCGCCAGGCCTGCAACACACACCTGGCAGGCATGAAAAACACCATAAAAACAGAAAAAACAATCAAACACAAACTGACCAACACCCAAGCACCATGGAGGCAGCTGGAGCAGGCGCAGAGGACGAATGTAACCCCACAAGCACCCCGGACGACCAGCCCAGGACCTTGGGGACGGGAAAGGGCAAGGACAAGAAGACGAGGAAGATGAAGTTCAGTCACCTGGCGAACAGGATCATAGTCACGGAGGTGATGGAACACCATCAACAACTCTTTGTCATCTCCAACGTCTCATTGGGCACCAAAACTGGAATATGGTGGGACATTGTCGACAAGGTAAATGACGTTGGAGAGCACAAGAGGACAATGGACAAGGTCAAGACGCGATGGAATGACATCAAGCGGAAGACCAAGGAGAAACACTCCTCCAACCAGAAGGCAGCAACGCTGACTGGAGGTGGGGGCCCAGCACCACAGCTGCAGCTGGATGACATGGAGGAGCTGGTGTTCACAGTCATCAGTGTGGAGACTGTAGTCGGAGTCGGGGGTTCCGGACACTGCTCGACAGGACACAACACAACCGCAACAGGGTGAGTGACCAACAGGTACAGGGGGGACGGGTGGAGATTGCCACAATGGCACACATGCACAATCAAGCAGAGCAGAGTGCACACCCACAATGACCCTGGGTCATCGCCCAGATTTACAGACTGTCACAATGTACAATGCCATGCTGTCTGAAAATCAACATGTACCATGAGGCTACATACATGTGGACACATTGTAATACACCATCTCCCATTCACATCGCAAGGCAACCGTCAACCCCCCCTGCAGAGCAGTCCCAGCCACTCTTCACTGATGACGAGGAGGAAAACACCAGCATCGACAGCCAAACCATCCAAGACATCATTGACCTCATCTGTCAATCACCACCAGGATCAAGGCAACCTATCTACATCGATGAGACCCCACCCACCACCCAAACCCCCGAGCAAGAGGCACCCACAGCCCCGTCACTCTCCCAAGACCCCAGGAACAACACATGGCCTTTCAACACTGTGTGCTGGAGGGCCAGAGGGAGACCGCTGAGCAGTTGCGGGTGGGCTTCGACCTCATGGCTACCAAACTGGATGCTTTCCTTGGGTGTCTAGGCGCAAGCCATGGTCTCCAACGAGCCATGACTGACATTGCTGGAGTCATGACGCAGAGGGAAGAACACCTGTCTGCTCAGAGTGGCGCCAGTGATGCCAGCCATGAGCACACATACGGAGGCTCATGGAGGACATGGTGCGGATGGAGGTGGAAACGATGGCAGCTACCGCTGCACATCAGCGAAATGTAGCTGGGATCTATCATGCCCTGCAGGTCTACATCATGGCATCGCCGCCACAAGGTGTGGCGCTGATGAATGCTGCTTCCCCCACACCATCCACATCTCAGCCCCCTGGTGTGTCAGTGCCTCCCAGTTTGGCAGGCCTATCCACCCAGGCACCTGATGTGACAGTGGCACACAGTGCTGCAGCCGGAGCAGCAATACCCACAGGTGGGGCATGCAACACATCCGGGGACGAGGACGTGGATGGGTTTGTGATCAGAAGGAGGCAATAGCATTCATTCCCACCAATGGGCCCGTTGCTGCTTGGTCCCGCACATCGCCTCATGACCTTCTGCTGTCCTCCGATACACTCAGATGCAGTCACCTTGGACAGCGACATGGACTGACACATCCTGTCCGACGAACAATGACACGGCGGACAGACTGCAGACTGTACCCTTCCTCTGCTGCAGTACATGTCATACCCAGATGGATTCTGGCTGGCCCTCCACGGGCCCATATTGTGTGGTGTGCTCGGCATTGCCTTGTACCTCTCCAGCTGCAGAACTCCACTGGATGTGCCAATAAACATCTAGTGACGCACTGCTTTGTCATGTCTTACATCATTCATGTATGGATGTGTGCATAGATGTGTGGGAGTGCCTTCCTTTGCATCAGTGATGTTTAACCTGCGGGGTGCGAGTCTGAGGGTGCGAAATTGCGTTTTGTGTACATGGTCCCTGTGGGAGGGCAGGTCAGATATACAGACGCAGAGTCTGAATATATTTTCCAAGTGAGATAGTTTTATTGTCAGGAAGGGCACTTTTAGGTTTCACTACAGGGATGGTCTCTTCTCCTCCTCCTGGTAATGAGTCTTCTGTCCTGGGTTGGGCGCTGGGGAGGGTCTGTTCTTCTTCTCCTCCTCTGAGCTGGTGCTCAATGGGGTCTGCCATGACTCTTCTGCTGGGGCTGATTCCTCCCGAAGGCTCATAAAGAGAGGGAAAAAATGTTGTCCGTCAGTGATAGGTTTGTTTGTACTAGGCAGGAGTTATTCTACCCGTCACCTTCACCAGTGCTATCATGTGCTCGCTGTAACATTCGTAGTAAGCCAGGTATTCACCCAAATAGTTCACAGAAGTATCAGGTGTGGCCAGCTGTTCTTGTCAAACCAATGTGCCACCTTTGTACTAGATAGGAAGTGGGGGACAACCGGTCTACGTACCACGTGAGGGGGGGTTTAAACAAAAGACAAACTCAAGTCAGGCAAAGAACGCGCAGGGGTAACAAACAAAAGTATCAGTGCTGGTGTGTAAAGCCCAGTACCCCTTCTACCCTTCCCTCAGCCTTTATCTACCCTCCTCCCGAATCTCTGCCCGCATTTCCCCTTAAACACCGTCACTCACCGGCCTCGCCACAACTCTCCTGAGTTGCAGCCGCTCCACAGCCTCCTCCGGGGGACACCACCACTCTTCGCTCCAGCAGTATTCTGGTTCCTTCGGCTTGGTTCGGTTCCCATCTTTGGCTTGCTCCAGTCCAACGTCGTCCCTCTCTTTGCTTTTCCGGTCCGCTTGTCTCTTCGCTTGACTCCTGCTCCGGTCCAAGACACTCCTTCCTGTTCAATGTCCCTTTTCAGTGGTTGTAGACCACTGGTTCCGGGGTCAGCTCTGCCTTTCTCTGCCCTTTCGCCGTGCTGTGGGAAGACACGAGAGGTAGGTGTGGCTGACCGGCATGACGTACCCCCTTGCGTTTTGTTTCTGTTTGTCTCTCACCCGGAACGATATCGGGTGTAGGCGTTTCCTGGATCAGAGGCAAGTGCTGTACCCTGAGCTGTATCCCTGGACCCACCCCCTTACAGTCCTGTGGACACTACAACAGAGATACACTCATCAGTCACTTCCTTGTCTGGACATGGACTGAACCACGCCCAGATCCCACGAGTCATTGTTGCAAGCCCTGCGCTGGTCTGGCGTATGGCAGGCCAGACCACTCTGCTTACGCTCCGAGGGGGGCAACATTGCTACCCCTCGCAGGCGTACTCGCTTGTGGTCACTTGTCTAGTCATCAGCATGTCACAGCCACTCCCTGAGGGCAGGTTTTCACACACACCACACCACACCATTCCGGCACAGGCGTCACTGGCCATGTGACTGGGCCAACATAAGGGGCCGACTGCGTCACATCCCGCTCTTCCAGTGCTGACTGGATGACAGACGCTCTACCCTTCTCATCCATAATGAGCACATTAGTTGTTGCACGCAGGGTTGGTGGCATCCGAGGCCTGGTGGACGGCACGGGCCTAAAGACACTTGGCGCTGACCGGGGTTGCACAGGGTTAGTGGGACCCGAGGCCTTGCGGCCGTAATGGGCCTGCCACCACTTGGCGCTGACTGGGGTTGCACAGGGTTAGTGGCATTGGAGGCCCTGCAGACAGCACAGGCACTCCGCCACGGGATGGTGGCTTTGGGTGCACTGAGTCAGTGGCACCTTAAGCTGCTGAGCGGGTGTGCAGCCTGCGATGATGCCCCGTCCCGGCGGTCCAGCCAGCTCAGTTAATGTGTGCCCTGCTGGACCGCAGTGTGGGCCAGAGCCAGTGGCCAGCACGGGCCTACTGCCACGTGGCATCGCCTCCTGAATCAGAGTTAGTGGCACCCATAGGGCTGAGCGGTTGTGCAGCCTGCGATGGTGCCCGGTGCACTGGTATGTCACATGCCATGGAGTAATCAGGACCCAGCACCACATGTGAGACCTGATGGCCTGCGGAGGGTGGCTGCATGGTGTGGAGGGTGACATGTCCATGGGCCATGGACTTGTGGCTTGCAGCGGCATGTGGTGGGACCTCCCATCTACGTGCTGGTGACGGAAGGTGAGCATTGAGGCCTGGGTGTGCATGGGCGGCCAAGCTCCGATGGGCGGCAGGAGGAGCTGGTGTGCCTCTGCTTGGGTGTGCATGGGCGGGCAGGTAATGTTGTCTTGTGCAATTGTGTGTACTGTGCCAATCGTGTATCTGGAGTCTATTTCAGATGATGGCTCTGTGTCAAATGTGTGACCTGGGGTACTGCCATGCATGCCGGCAAGTGGTTGGAGACACACCAGTGGCAGCAGGTGAGCAGTGTGCCCAGGGTGCGCAGGGGCGGCTCTCCCTCTACCTCTCTTCTTCTTCTCCCTCCCTTCTTCCCTCTCCCTCCCTCTCTCTCTCCCTCTCTTCGTCTCCCTTTCTCCTTCTCTCTCCCTCACTCTCTCTCCCTCTCCCTCTCTTCTTCTCCCTCTCTCCTTCTCTCTCCCTCACTCTCTCTCCCTCTCCCTCTCTTGTTCTCCCTCTCTCCTTCTCTCTCTCTCTCCCTCTCTTCCTCTCTCTCTCCTTCGCTCTCTCTGTCCTTTGATGGGCGCAAAACACACCTTCTCTTCATGTTTTTTGTCTTGCAGGCTGGAACTTGCAGATTGTCCATAGGAGAGCGGCTATTTGTCATCATTTCCTTTTTGTGTTATTTTTAATAAAGTTAGATTTGTTGCATCGGAATTGGATGTGTGCTGCTCATTTATGTTTCGACACATGCATGTCACCAGTTGTGATTGTGCGATGGCAGGCTGATTATTTTGGACATGTTTGGGTGTAGCTGATGTGGCAGGTCGGGGGGTGCCAGGGAGGGGTGGTCCGGGGTGTGTTGTCGGTGGGTGTTGTGGCCCTCTTGGGTGTCCGGGCCGCATGATGAGTGGCCCCATGGCATCTGTTGCCCTTCCGATGTGGCCCTGGGCTGGTCTCCCTTTTGTGGTGCAGGCTGCCGTTCCGACTTAACACCAGGTCAGAGCAGGTGTACATTTGCTGGTGCTAACCCGCCTTATTGCCAGATTTGTGTTCTTATCGCAGATCTGTCTGGTCATTGTAAATGTTGAGGAGTGGTGTGGTCGCGGCTTTTTTCACGGGAACGCCCACTCTGCATCTCATTAGTGATCGTTGCGGGGGTCCTCGGTGGCGATGTTTTTTGCGGCTGCTATCGTGGGTAAACTGGTGCTGTGGGCTGTTAGAAACAGCTTGTGAATGGGGTGGTAAATTTATCATGACTTTGGCTGCGATAAAGTGCCGTTTATTCGGCGATAGCTCCTTGTGAATATGGCCCTATGTATCTAAATTAACAATGGCCTTATGAAATGTGGAAATCTGCACCGCAATATTTTCACTAGTAAGCCCATATATCCTCAGAGAAATGTAATAAATTACAAAGACTGATGACTGCAATTATGCAATTTATAAAATGTGATTTAAATATTTACTTGGATTTTTTCATATCAGTGGTGCGACTAAAAGAACATAGCATTAAGTTTCACAACTTTTAATCTGCGCAAATACCCATAAGTGTAATAAATATAAGGCAAAGAGCTATGTTAATGTGCACAGTGCTTGCTTAAAATATAATATTATAAAAATGATTTAACATTTAAAGATTAGCATTTCATTAATATGCATGAATTATGTAGGTTCATTGTGCGAAATGATAATCATCATCCTTCAAGTTCCATCCAAGTGCAATATTCATGTAATTACTTCTAATTTAGATTAATCCTATCTTATCTCCCCTGGAGTGCACATAATAAAAACATTGGCCCAGGCAATACGTTTGCCACTTACCGTGCGGCCTGTGTATTTGTTTTATTAAACTTTGAGATACAAACATGGAAGAAAAGGTATTCCTAATTCTAAAAATGTGCAAAATACGGCGACAACAATGGGATTTTCACATAAAGGGAATACTTTATAAAGGACACATTTGGCAATGTGTAAAAATGCAAATGTGTTTGATTTGATTTTAAGGAAGTGCAAATGCACTAATTTAGGGGACATATTTTAAATATAGTTAGGACTGCCAGAAACACCCTATTAAAACCTTGGCAATGGTAATGCCTATACTCGGGTCTGTGCCCCTCTACTGTCATGACACTCTCCAGTCTAAGTCGCCGGTGATATTATTCTCAATTAAAAATACAGCCAGGTCTCCAGATAGGATGACAAGGTGGAATGGGGCATCAACATGGTGTGACAGTCACCACCTTGCTGAAGTGCATGTTTTGTCATAAGAGCACTGAGCAGTTGGATTACAATTCAGGGCCACATGCACCGGCAGGCCCACGGTCATCACTGGTACACATGCTCACACTGGGATTCTGAAAGGGGGGAGAGGGGGATCGGTAATCTCTAGGAGGCATATTCTCAAGGACTTATCGCCGAGTTATCGGCACTTTAGCGGAGCAAAACTGGCGAATGAATTATTGCCCCATTCTCAAGCTGGTGCAAACTGCCGATATCGCCAGATTTCCAGAGATAGCTTCCGCAAAAAATATTGCCATGGATGACAGCGACAGCTAACATTAATGATATGCAGATAGGTGTTCCTGTGCAAAAACACACAAAAAATCACCACTTTGCGATATTCCCAAAGACCAGCCAGATCTGCGATGCAATCCAAAAACAGGCGATAAGGCGTGTTAGCAGCAGGGATTTAACACCTGCCTTTTAATGGTGTAAAGCAGAACGACTACCTGCAGTAAGAAAGGGAGCCCAGCCCAGAGCCACATCTGAAGACCAACACATGTCATGGAGACACTGATCATGCAGCTCGGAGACCCAAGAGGTCCACAACACCCACAGCCACCACCCCCAGGACCGCCACCACCACCCCCAGGTCCCCCGCCCCCCAGGACTACCATAGAGGCAGCACAGAACAAGACAGCGGACCTTCCGAAAATGCACCAGCCTCACAGACTTAACACCAGAGGATGTCATTACCCACTACAGGCTCAAAAGGACAACCATCCTCTGCATCCTGACCCACATTGCCCACAGTCTGACGGTACCAACACAGCGGACAATCAACATCCCTCCGCAGACAAAGCTGCTGGCTGAGCTGCACTTGTTGGCCTCTGATACCTTCCAACCAACAACTGCCAGAGTTGGAGAAGTCTCACAGCCAGCCCTGTCAAACTTCCTCACACATGTCTTGGATGTATGTCCACAAAAGCAACGGCAGGCCCCTGTATCTGCACCACACGCTAGTCCAAATTCGTAGTACCCCTGCGCAACCAACCCCAACCCCAGCCGTTGCCTGGCACCTCTGTTCTCCAGCTCCAAGATTGTAGTTTCTGAAATGGTTGTGCACCAGGGTATGAAGTCCAATAGTCAACAGTAGTGGAAAAACAGTTCTTTATTACAAAAACATAAATTAACAACATGCAAACATCAGCCAACGTGTTCCATTTCCAACGGGGAACTTCATCAGGGCAACTTGTGGATCCAATTAACTGCATATGCAATCTGGTGCAGTGTATTGCACTTGGGCAAACCGGAATGCTTACGGTATGATCAATCCTTCACAAAAAGACCGTAACAGAAGTTTGTGTGGTCATAACCTTCATAGGAAAGAAAAGGAAGGTTACAACCACACAAACTTCTGTTACGGTCTCATTAGGCAGGATTTATCATACCTGTAAGTATCACAGTCTGTATCAGCTTGATACCCCTGCACCTTCACTTCCCCCACACTGCGCAGGAACAGCTGGAGACCAAGAAGGGAACTACACCATAGCAGGCTTCCCGCACGTGTTGGGGGCAATTGACTGGACACATGTACTACTTGTGCCCCCTGCCGACACTGTACACAATCACTGCAACAGAAACCACACACATTGCATCAATGTGCAGGCAAAAGTGGACCACCGGGGCCTATTCACCAATGTCGTTGCAAACTTCCTAGGCAGTGTGCATGATTCCTACGTGTTCCGCAAACACCCCAGCCCTGGTCCCCAGACCGGTCCGCCGCTGAGCGATGACTGGCCCCTCCTGTGCACCCAGACCTCAATGCTCACCTGCCGCCACCAGCATGTCTCTGTGCACCGCAAGTGATGGGCCCTTTATGATTGAGTCTTGTGGTGCGAACGCCATCATGTCACCTCTGGCAGTGGGGAATGTGATGTGGTAGGGCCCTAGGTCCTCATGCCTAAATAATGACCACACGGACACTCTCTGATAGATAGTGATAATGGCCTCGAGCATGTGCGCCCAGCCCATTTTATTGCCAGGGTCACATGTCCTGAGACGCCTGTGCTGGATGGGTGTGATGTGGGTGAAAACCAGCCCTCAGGGAGTGGCTGTGAATTGCTGACAACTAGACCTGTGATCAGCAGATCACTACAGGGAAGATCTGGGACATGTAGCATTGGGGTCCCCCCTGTAAGCGTAAGCGGAGTGGGCCGGCCTGGCGTATGCCAGTCCAGCGTAGGGGTGTGAACAATGACCCAGGGGCTCTGGGTGTGTTTCCGTTCTGGCCTGGACAAGGAAGCAACTAATGCGTGTGTCTCTGTTGTACTGTAGGCGCCACCTGGACCGCAATCTGTAATGTTGCACCCTGTGACTCAAGTCCCACAACATGAAAAACATGGACACAAAGGGGAATCACCGACCCTACCTTCATCCATACTTTCACACTTGAATGATCATAGACATGACACATCTGTGTGAATATGAATGTTTAATTCACATTCAGTGGAGTGTTGTAACCCCACTTTATATTGTTGGCCTGTGGAGGGCCAGCCAGAGACCTTCAGGGAATGACAATTACATCGGGAGAGGAAGAGTTCAGTCCACAGTCTGATAGCTGTGCCATTGGTGACCAAACAGAATATGGCAGTCCATGTCGAGGTCCAAGGTGAGTGTCGCAGAGTGCATCGGGGGACAGTGGAAGGTGATGATGCAGAGGGCAGAACCAAGAAGAAACAGGCCATATGGCATAGATGAATGCTACGGCTTCCTTCTTACCAGTACAGCAGAATCATTCGCATCTTCATCCTCTGATGTTTCATGTGCCTCACATGTGGGTAGTGGTGTTCTGTCTCTAGCACTGTGTTGTACTGACACATCAGGGGGCGGAGATGTGGATGTTGAAGCAGAAGCAGCATTCATCTGCGCCAGGCCTTGTGGCAGCAATGCCATGATGAGGGTCTGCAGGGCATGGTAGATACCAGCTACATCATGCTGGAGTGCAGCCATGGCAGCCATTCTTTCTGCCTGCACCCGCTTCATGTTCTCCATGGTCCTCTGCATGTGACCCAACTCCCGGATGACACTGCTGGAGCCACTCTGACTAGACAGTTGTCCTTGTCTCTGAATCAGGACTCCAGCGATGTCATCCATGGATGGTTGGAGAACATGGAGCGGACTGTGGGTGTCCGTTAGGGACTGTAAGTGGTTCCTGATGAGACTTAGACACCCACGTATGGCATCTAGTTTGGCTGCCATGCGGTATAACCCCACCTGCACCTGATCAGCCATCTTCTCCTGGCACCCTAACATACGTCGTTGGAAGGCCATGTGTTGTTCGTGTGGGTCCTGGGAGACAGCCGTGGTGGTTGGTGCTTCCTGCTGTGTGGTCTGTGCAGGGGGTGAGGTCTCTTCGATGCAGCTGGGCTGCCCTGCTCCTGGGGGTGCTGTGCTGAGGGTGTCCATGAGCTGTTGGAGGGCGTCGGTGTCGTAGGTGGGGAGGTCCTCTTCATCATCAGTGAATATTTGTTGGGTCTGCTCTGCAGGAGGTGTTGATTCTCCCTCTGCAATGTGATGGGGAAATGCAGTTTAACATTATGTTCACATGTATGTTGACGCATTGTACAAGTTTACATACAGACTGTTTGGGAGGAGCTGCCTATTTGATGTGGGACAGTGGACATTTCGACAACATCACGGATATGTATTTGTACTTGTACATCATCATCTCACATTTCCCTGCTATGCCAGATGTGATTGGCCAGTTTCTACACACAAGCGGCAGCAGTTGTGCCCTCCGTTCTGTTGTGAACGTGTTGCAGTTTGAACCACATTGTTGTCAATGTTGATGTGCTCTGCTTCTTATGTGTGTGTGCTGCATTGTGGAAGAGTCACCCCTACAGCTCTGATTTTGCTGGCCCTTATCCCTTTCAGACGGTGTGCCTTTCAATTCTGTGCAGACTTGGGTAAATTGGGCTCTTGGTGGGAGTTGGGACTCTTGGGCATGGTTTGTCCGCAGATGTCTTGTTGACGTCAGGGGTTGTTTGTGCAAGTGGATGTGTCAGAGTGTGACCTGCTCCTTCACGGATGTGGTTCACACTCATCCACCTCAGTGTTGTGGTGTGCACCATGTCATGATAATGGGACTGCAGCCATGCTAATCGTCATGCAGTGTCACTTGCATTGTCGGGGTGGGTCACGGACCCACACACAGCTTTGCTGGGTTCAGCACATGTGCATGGGTTTGTTGTGAGATTAGTGATGTTGGGAGGGCCCCCTCTGGGCACATAGTCGACGGGGGCCTACTTGCAGTTCCTAGGTGTGCTGCAGTGTGCCAAGGGGATCGGGGACATGATCCAGAGTCATTGTGGGTGTGCACTGTGCTATGCTTAATGGTGCATGTGTGCCATTGTGCCCATCTCCCCCGTCCCCCCAGTCCCTGCTCGTTACCCTCCTGCTGTTGTGTCTGCTCCTGTCGAGCAGTGTCCGGTCCCCCAACTTCTGCCATCGTCTCCACACTGATGACTGTGGACACTATTTCCTCTATCTCGTCCAGCTCCTCCTGTGGTGCTGGACTCCCACCTCCAGCCTGCATTGCTGCCTTCTGGTGGTTGCCGAGTTTCTGCTTGGTTTTGCGCTTCACATCATTCCAGCGCCTCTTGACCTCTTCCATCGTCCTCCTCAGCACTCCAATTGCATTCACCTTGTCCACAATGGAGTGCCATATTCCATTTTTTGTCATCAATGACACATTGGCGGTGACAAACAGTTGTTGATTGTATTTTATCACCTCTGTTATCAGGATCCTGTTTTCCTGCAGACTGAACTGCGTCTTCCTCTTCTTGTCCTTGCCCTTCCCTGACCCCAAAGTCCCGGCCTGGGCCTCCGGTAGGCTTGTGGGGTTCTGGGCATCCTCTGTTCCTGCTCCGGCTACCTCCATTGTGCTTCGCAGTTGTTTTGTTTTTGGGTTTTTTTTCGCTGCTTTTATAGTGATTTTTCCCACCTGACGTGTGTGAATTGCAGGTCTGGCACAGCTTATCACTGATTTTGTCATCGAGGTTGGGCCCAAAGCAAGTTTTTCCACTTTTGAGTTTGGATTTGTATCGCCGTCCCGGTAATGTTATCGCAGACATTTGACGCGTTATCGGGACACTATCATATGTTAACGCCGTGTTGAGAATGTGACGTTAACACTGAGTTATTTTCCCACAATAGACAGTGATATGAGAGATTGCGTTAACCTATTTTAGTGATGATTATCGCAAGTTCTTGAGAATATCCCCCTCGGTTTGTCTTGTTTGGAATATGTAAACACTCTTTGGCAAAAGGAGAAACCTGGGTTTTCACTCAGTGGTACCAAGCACTCAGAGCACTGGTGATCGAAGCTATGGAACAGCCATTTTGGAAAGGTAATTTAGTGCAGCCCAGAAAGATAGTTTTATTGATAATTGAGGTACCCCAGAGCGTCCAGGGATGCCCACCACCTCCGGGCTTGTGCCAAAGAGAAAACCAGAGCACATCCTTGAGCCTTAGGAATGAGGACATTTAGCTCATAACTAGCAGACACCATCCTCTGATATTGGTGATCCTGCCTGATAGCCCATGGTAGAACCCATCGTTGAATACAGACCCCTATTCAAATGTGATGAACATTAGGTGACCTTCTGGCACAGTAGGAAGCAGTGATGGCAATTCTTCTATTATGTTAGCAGCATCTCTGCCTTTACCATCGCAATAAAATTGGGCTTCCCTAGGCAAAGGACAGGATTTGGGAAACAGCCATCACATTGCATGTGGAACAACACATGCGATTGCAATACAGTTGTTACAACAACTGCGTTGTTATGTTGCAGTACCATTACAACGTAAGTAGTTACAATGACTTGCTCTAGGAGGCGCTCTAAACTAAGGAATAGTATAATTTCCTATTCCAACATCTTCCCTACTGTTGCACACAGTGGAGTTGGAATAGTAAATTATACTATTCCTAAGTCCAGCGAGCCCCCTGGAGCAAGTTGTTGTAACGACTTGCTTTGTAATGGTACTGCGATGTAACAATGGGGTCATTGTAACGACCGCGTTGTAAATGCCTATATTCCAGGATTTTGATGGCACAGAGCTACTACCTCTTTCTGCCTCTTACAACATTCTTCACCCATGCACATGCTGCCTGTATGAACATGAAGGCAAAAATTACCATTACACACATCACATTGAGTGTATTTGCATGTACACAATTTATATTGTAGTTATACAAATGCTCAAAGTTACAACAAATCCGCATAGGTGGGGAGCTATTCACTTATAGTTATATCTGCCAATTCTTGGTTAGGTACATACTCTCTAAGAAATAACTATAACAAGGAAGACAAACACAGTGGGCAATTAAATATATGACTTACTGAAAATCTATATTACACTTAGGATAGTCCGCCTTGTTATAGTAAGATCTCTCCCTACCTCCCTTCATTAACACAAATATAAGTTATCTTATACGTTTCACATATTTGTGTTTTTAAGGAAATAAAAATAAGCTTGGCAGCATTCCGTGGGAGGAGGAGTAGATTTTTGACTAAAGGAAAAATCGGTGATATGGCTCACCCTTGATTATCTGAAAGACTTGGGGGCATATGTATCAAGCCCATTTCCTGTTCGCAAATGGGAAAAGGCCTTTTGAGATGTATCATCCCAAAAGGGCATTGCAAATTAGAGAATCGCACAATTTGCGATTCTCTATTTTGCAATTGCATTTAAGGAATTGCAAATTGCGATTCCTTAAATGCAATGTATGAAGCAACGAAGAAGTGCAATTTGGCCATAAGGAATCGCAAATTACCACCAGCTTCAAGTTGGTGGTAATTTGTGATTTCTTTGAAAAATTCACTTTTTGGCATTTTTCAAAGTGCCATGTGACGCACATACATACATATTTCAGGGGTGCAACAGGGTGTCCATTTGACACCTTGGCACCCTTGAAATTGCATTCTCATTTTGCGATTCTCAAATTGCGAATCACAAATTGAGAATGTCCTAGCCCATAGGAATAAATGGGAAGGTATTCCTTAATTGCGATTTGCAATTTGCTAATCGCAATTGAGGAATGCCAAGGAATCGCAAAACATTTGCGGATTATTTGTTACATCCCGTTTGCAAATCTCAAATAGAGATTCCCTAAAAATCGCATTTGAGAATCACAATTACGGTATTTGATACATATTCCCCTTATTTGCTACGTACTGAGAGGATAGAGTGGAAGGGACCAGATCTTTAGCAAACTCATCTCTTAAAAAAAACTGAATTTTAATGAATCAATTGATACTGCATCTGGGTTAAGGACTGGGCACCAAAAAGAAAAATTCTTCCAATGTATCACACAAGCATGGAAAGTGGAATTTATATTTGCTCCCTAGATTTCACAGGCTACCTCCCTTGAGCAATCTAGAGTTTGAAACCACAACCTCCTATTTTCCAAGATCTCAGTCTGATTTGTCTGGAAGATAGGATTGAAGACTGCAGCAGACTTGAATCGAAGCTCAGGTGTAGATAAGGGTGAATTGCTAACTGGGTTAGCAAAGTAAACCAAGGCCTTTTTGGCCAAATAGGTACTGCAAGAATTACATAATATGCTCCCTTAGAGGAACCCTCTGGAGCAGGGCAATTGAGGAAAGCATAAATTGTCCCCTTAGGCCAAGATAGATTCAGAACATCCATCCTCCATGCTTCCTGACAGGGTATTTCCATACAGAAACGGGGTTTAGGGCATTGGCAGCCGATGCAAACAAAGACAGCGGTGGAAGGCCAAATAGATTTATGACTAGCTGGGAGGCCTGAAAGCTGAGATGTAAATGTTTCAATGAGGGAACGTTGCAACTCAGACGTTCTGCTTGGCTCGTTGATTGACCCCCCCCCATCAGAATCTAAGGGCCATATGTATGAAGCTGTTTTGCGATCGGAAACACTGCGAATCGCAAACAAAAGGTGTTTGCGATCACAAAACACAGCTCCGCTATGTATGAGAGACATCCTGATCACAAAATTGCTAATCGCTAAAGTAGCGATTAGCAATATTGCGACAGATGGATTCTGCGAATATTATTGCGAATTCGCAAACTGCTACACTACAATAGCGAAAATCGCAATTGTGGACTTCCCATGTTACGAATTCGCTAAACGGAATGCATGAAAAAATCCCAAATATACAGGTCCTGTGCTCACTGCACCTCTTGGCATCAGGGAGCTTCCAGGGGGTGATAGCCACAGCAGGAGGGGTCTCACAGAGTGTAATTTCACGCTTTTTCCACGCGTTCCTTGATGCAATGGTGCAAAGGCTGCTTCACCACATCCACTTCCCCAGCACACCTCAGGCACTAGACCAGACCAAGCAGGAGTTCTATCAAATTGCACAATTTCCCCACGTCATCGGCTGCATAGATGGGACCCATGTTGCTATATCCCCCCCACTCCCAGAAGGAGTATGTGTTTAGGAATCGCAAGTCCTACCATTCCCTGAATATACAGGTGGTGTGCAATGCCAAGCATATTATCACTGACATCGTAGTGAAATACCCAGGCAGCACCCACGACTCCTTCATCTTCCGCCACAGTGGGATCCACCGTCGACTCACAAATGGGGAGTTTGGTGAGGGCTACCTACTAGGTAATTGCATAGGAAACAAGGACACACTAGTAAAGTACAGCAGTGGCAGTACAGTGTTTAACCTGATTCCTCTCGCCCCACAGGTGACAGTGCGTATGCTGTCTGTGACTACATATTTACTCTGTACCTAAATCCTGCCAACGCTGGGGAGGGGAGGTACTACGGTGCCCACACAGCCACCCACTGTACCATCGAGCGGACCTTTGAAATACTCAAGAGCCGTTTCCACTGCCTACATAAGAGTGGAGGGGCACTACAATACAGCTTGCAAGATTGTGGTTGCGTGTGCCATGCTACACAACATTGCCACCAGGAAAAGCACCCCAGTGGAGCTCACCGATTCGGAATCATCAGGGGAGGAGGGGCCAGCTCCAGGATGCAGGTCAGCCTGTGTTATTGCTGCGGCTGCCGGGCACCAGAAGCGAGATGAGATCACACAGAACTATTTCTAGGTGAGAAATGATGACACAATGCTATATATTTATGCAAGACTGTGTTTATTTCCTTAAGTTCAGGATATATTATGTCACACAGCCTGTGTAGCACACAATGTAGTTCTAAATGTCCTGAACATGTTGGTCACACAGTGCAAAGAAACACTACTTAACAAGCGTCTGTGTGCAATGGGTTGATACACCCATTGCCATTTGGTAGTTAGAGCACCTCAACGCCGGTGCTGATGGCTCGTAGCTCCTCACACTGAGTGCACAGTGCCCTCTTCAGTAGTATCTGCAGCTCTGCCATGATGCACACTATGGCGCCTGCCCTGTGGGAGCGGTGGAGTGATGCTGCTCCTGCTTGATTGGGGATCCTCCTCCAGTGGACTGAGGATTCCTGTTCCAGCAGTGGCAACTGCCCGCAGCTGGTCCACAGCACATGTGACCTGGACTAGTTCCCTGGCCACGTCCTGGCTGCAGTGTGCTGCCTCATGCTGCATGCTGATGCAGCGCCGTGACAGCACTGAGGTGGCTGAGGCCAGATGGTTGACAGCCCTTGTGTACAAGTCAAGGCGTGTGTGGAGGTGCTGCCTCTCCCTGCGCCTAGCAGAACTGTCCTCTCTTATCTCAGCACAGAGTGCCTCCAGGGCACCCGTCAGGCCCATGAAGCCCACCCTAATTTGTCTCTGAATGGCCCTTATGCTTTTTCCCTGCAGGTGCTGCACTTCAAGCATCTGCCCCTAAAGCCCTCTTAAGACTGTCTCCTCTCCAGTGGCAGGTGCACTCGTGGATGGACGTGCCCTGCGCCTGGATGGTATCGCTGGAATGGGAGTTGGAGGTGAGAGAGCTCTGCGTTGTGGCACAGACTGTCCCTGGACTTGGTGGGCATCATCATCACCAGTGTCCTGTGTTTCCTCCTCCATGAGTGGCAATGGTGGCACTGCGATGCGCCGGGGACGTTTTGCTGGGATGACTGGGCTGCCCTCTTCCTCCTCCTCCATTTGCCCTGACCCCTCTGCGCTGTGTGATTCATCCTCCCCTCCGCTCATCGGTCCCTGTGTTTCTGTTGGTGCTGTGGACGTAAATGCACACATTAATTTGGTAGCCTGCCTTGCATTTGTCATGCAATAAATTACACTGTTTGTAGTTACATGGGTCCTGACTGTCTGTATTTTGCCTTTCCTGATGCACACATACTGGTTGACCCTGGCTGGGTGTCACTGCTCCAATGTTAGGTGCATGTGACTACATCTCCCATAATGCATTGCTGCGTGTGCTTGTGTGCCTGCACTGTTCTTGCTTTTATGTTGTGTGCTTGGGTCTCTCCTGGGTGTGTGGGTGAGGTGGGGAGGTATCAGGGGTGTGATGGCATGCTTCTTACCTTGTTTGGGTCTGGGTGGTCGGAGCTGTCAAGGTCTGCCACGTCCCTCACACTATCCGGTAGCAGGGTTCCCTCGACCATTTCCTCAAGTGGCGTGGAAGCGGTGGCAGTGGAGGTCCCACCACCAGTCTGTTTAGCCTCCTCCAGCCTGGCAGCAACCTACTCCTTCGAGCGCTGGCGCATGTCATACCCGCGTTTTCGCAAATCCTCAACGCTGCGGTGGGTGATGCCAATGGAGTTTACCTTCTCCTGTATGTCAGCCCATATCCTTCTTTTGCGTGCCTCTGGCAAACGCAGGGATTTCTTCCCGAAGAGTAGCTCATGGCTCGCAACCATCTCCTGTATCAGGACCTCCAGCTCCCTTTCAGAAAACTTGTGTTTTCACTTCCTTATTGTTTCCCCCTTCTCCATCTCCTGGCTGGCCATGTCTCCTCTCACACTAGCAGTGCAGTGGGGCCTGAACTCTCCTCCCAGCCTCTCACTCTGCTTCTGAAACTCAGGTGCAGCATGGGTAGTCACACTTCCTGGTTGTGATGTCATCAAGCTGCACCTGAGTTTCCGATTAGCAGATTTGCGATTTTTTATTTGCGAGTTCGCAAAATTAGCGAATACGCAAATAAGGAGTTGCTGTTGGGGTACTCGCAATTGAAAATGCGAATTTTAGGGAATCAGTATACATTTGCGATGTTTTATTTACATACCGATTTGCGATTCTCAAATTGCGATTTGCTAAAAATCGCAATAAGAAAATCGCAAATTCGATGTTTGATACATATGGCCCTACATTGCTTAAATTGAGAGGAGATTCTTTTCTGCCCAAAACAGAATCTTGTTGGCTAGGATTGGTAAAGATTGAGATTCAGTGGTCCTTTGTTGATTTATTTACGAGTGCTTCCTGACTAGGGCCAATTTGCTGGAGAGACAGGTTGCAAAACATTTTAGAGATCTCCCAGTCACTGCCAGTTCTCTTCATTGGGAAGAGTTAAGGGATTTTTCTTGGGCCAACATACCTGTATTTCCTGGTATCCCAGAATGGCTCCCCATGCCCACTGCCTGGCATCTGTTGTTAACACAACTGGAAGGGGTTCTACCATCTGTACCTCTTCCTTTAGGTTCTAAGGAGACAACCACTACTGAAGGAGATGGATCAGGTTTGTGACTATTGGGATCTCTACCTCATAATTCAGTGATGCCAAAGACCAGTGTTCTAGAAAATGATAATTCATAGGCTTGAGATAGAGGCATGCCAAGGTTACAACTGCAGTGCAGGTCGACATCATGCATAGGACTTTCAGCCACTCACAAACTGTAGCTGAAGTCTTCAAAAAGGTTAATGAAGATGCCATTGTAGATTGTTTACCCTCTCCTGTAGAAGGAAGATTCTGGCTCTTTCCGGGTCAAACAATGGTCTGAAAAATGTATTTTGCTACGCTGGTATAAGCTGTATTTTCTTCATTTAACGAGAAACCTAGAGACAAAAGGTTCTTGCATATCATCTGGTCATCTTTACAAGCGTTTGAAAAAGAGATACCGCAGTTATTCAGCCATTTAAATATGAACATATATATACACCTTGTAAGTGAAAATGCACTTCAGTTGGGGCCAGTGCATTGTAAAGATTCTTGATGAAGACGCCATTTCCATATCAGCAATCAGGCTTTCTAGCTAGCGACAGTGTTTGAATTGATAAGCAAAGAAACATTTGGCAATCCTGTTGTACTGGGATGTGTAAATATGTGTCCTGAAGATCTCAAGTCATTAAAAAGTTTCCTTCTGAAACTAATGCCATTGTTTGCTGGAGAGATGTAATTTTGAATGAATGGCTTACATTTGATGTATTTGTTTAGGTATTTCAAGCTCAAAAATGGATAAAATCATCTGCCTGTCTTCAACACCAAAAATAAAAAGAATGGACTAAAATCCCTGTTGTCATTCCATCTGTGAAACCAATGCTATTGCACCTTTTTGAAGAAGGGCTTCTATCCCTTAAAGTACTGCTTGCTTCTTCATTAGTTCCTTGGACATCTGGGTTTTGCAGTGAAAAGAAATTCTTGGGTGAGACATGAATTCTATTTTGTATCCCATTCACACTGTATCTAGAGCCCACTTGTCCAAAACCAGTTCTTGCCTACGAAAGAAAATTGGCATATTCTTCCCCTCATCATATCAAATTGATTGTTATTTGTTTTGTTGTTGCTTTTGGGACTGCAACAGTTGTGATTGAGATTTACCTCCTGCCTCAGCCCCCCAACCTCAAGCCTGGCCTCGAAAGGGCTCTTTGTTGTGGTAAGTCTGATTATAAAGCTTGAAGAAAGGATTTCTAACAGTTATAAAGCCCTCTCTTTCTCGTCTGCTTTCCTAAAAAAATCATCTAGCAGCGATGACTGGTCTACTGTGACTTGAGCCTGGCCATCTGGGTGGGTCATGAGAATGAACAGTTGAATTTCTAAGTCAAAAAAGATAGTGCTAAATCTACCCTTTATTCTGTCAATTGTTCCTGTCCACTCTAAAATAGCTAATCCCTGCTATGTGATCAGCACTTAACACCAATTGCCCTTTCAGGAAGCATAAAGTATATTTTTATAAAGTTACCTTTCTGCCTATCAAAAATCTAATTATACCCCTAAATCAGATTTAAAAAACTGAGCAGAAAATAACTTCGAGGCTATAAGCCTTTTCCTAAGCAGAGATAGGAAATGTCAATGGTAATCTCATCTAAGCATACCTAGTAAAAGGTTCAGCAAGGCAGCCAAGGCAAACACTTTAATATAGGTTTGAATTTTTGTGTGACTGAAGGGAACACTGACCCTAATATCTAGTGTGCCCTATTTTTACATATCAGCGCACTTCCCTGTGGGCTTACAAAGCACTCTTTATGGGGGAGCTAAGAATATATAGACTTTTCCTCCATGGCAAAGGTATTTTTTCCTTACATGTGTTGCTGCATTACATTTCCAATGCAGCCCAGTCAAAGTACAGTGACGCACCTTGCAGGCATTTATAGTTTGTCATACATATGGGTGGTGTAAGTACACACTGCATTCCACAATGACATTTAACTCTCCCATCAATGAGTGCACTTTAGGCACAATTTACAATAAACTTATAGGGAAATTAAATACGCCAAATAGATAGTTCCAATGTATAACAGGTTTCAGAAGGGAAGCACGGGTACTTTACTACTATTTAGCAATGGCAAAATACACAGATTCATAAAACCAGCAAAAGCAGGGTCCAGAAAAAGGTGAATAATCTGCACTGATATTGCAGAAAAGGCAGATATGCATGAGAAGTACCTTAGCTAAACAAGCAACTAAATACAACACAATGCATATAGGTTAACCAATATAAAGTTGTATACCTGGTTGTACTCTCAGTGCACTACACCATCCCACTCCAGTAAATTGTCTCTACAATCAGTGGCAAAGCATTTTCACCACCCTCGAGACCCTAGCAGATACAGACCCTCATATTCTGTTATAGAGTCATGAGGAAGGGACAGGCACAGTTTAGGTCACTATTTACCCCCAAGGGGAGAGATATGCAACTTAATCAATAGTTCTTTACCCTGTGTTTGAGTTGAGTATAAGGTACTAAGTCCAAGAACTCACATATATTGGAGCACTTCTCAATCTTTTTATCTGAATAAATGAAAGAAAATTTATATTGCGCAACTAAGCCCAAAGGCATCAAGGCGCCTAACACAAAGATCAAACAGACCAGAACTACACCTACGTGTAGGCCTTAGCAAAGAGCCACGTCTTTAATGCCTTTCGAAACATAGGGAGATTATACTGAGATTTAATTTCAATAGGGCAGGAATTCCACAGTTTTGGGGCCAGGGACGAGAAAGCCCTCCCTCCCCATTTGACTCTTTGAAAACAGGGAACTGACTAAGCCTGGGCAAAGCACTACGCTACGCTCGCGTAGTTTGCGAAGTTCGCGCTACTTCGCACTCCGCGAACTGCACGTAGCACAATGCGAACACGTGTAGCGTAGTGTTGCGTAGTGCTGCGGTCATTTTTTGCTTGCTCGCGGTCCTCAACGTCAAGTTGGCGACCGCGAGCAAGCAAAATGACATCCCGGCGAGACTTTTTCCTTGTTCGCGATCAGCAACTTCAAGTTGGCGATCGCGAGCATGGAAAATAATCCTCCCGGCGAGATTCCCAACGCGAGGAGGTCAGGTTTCTCATTGCGAGTGGTCGCGTATGCTCGCGACCGCTCGCGATGAGAAACTACCAGTTCGCGTTGAGAAAGCTGAAGCTCGAGTAAAAATCTACTCGAGCAGCAGAAAACTACAGCTCGCACTGTGCGAGATGCCATTTTCAATGATTGCACAGTGCCGGTTGCTTGTCCGCACTGTGCAATCATTGAAAAAGACATCTGGCACAGTGCGAACAAGGTACTACGCAGTTCGCGAAGTGCTACGCGGAGCTCGCGTAGTGTGAACTTCACTCTGCGTAGCTTCGCGAAGTGCCACTTCGCGAACTACGCCCAGGCCTAGAACTGACAGCAGATTCCTTCCCCGGGAACGCAGATTTCTGCTCGGGACATAAGGAACCAACAAGTCCTTCACCCCTTCTGCCCCACTGCCAGACAGAGCCCCAAAGGTCATACAGAGGATCTTGAAAACAAGCCTATCTTGGATTGGTAACCAATGCAGACTCTTTCTAGCAGCGGTAGCCGAAGAAATCCTAGGAGCATCACGCACAAATTTGGCTGCCGCATTTTGGGCTATTTGTAAAAGCTGCACAAGGCTCTTATTTATGCCAACATAGAGAGCATTGCAGTAGTCAAGCCGTGAGGCGACCAATGCAACCACAATCTGTTTGCGGGTATGCGGAGCCAAATAGTGTCTGATTTTCCTAAGTATCCTGATAATACCCCAGCAGGTAGCAACAGTCCTGTTAACCTGCTGAGACATAGAAAGAGCAGGATCGATCATCACACCCAGATTACGGGCCAGGACCATAGGTGTAGGACACACTCCCAAAGAGGGAGGCCACCACTCCGAAGACCAGATGTCCCTATTTCCGCCAAAGATAAGAACCTCGGTTTTTTCCCCGTTCAGTTTTAGTGAATTGTAAATCATCCACTGAGAAACTGCCTCCATGCAGTTCCTAAAACTGAGAGCGGGGGCACTACCCGAGTGGGAAAGGGACACCATGATCTGGGTGTCATCTGCATATGACACCACTTCCATCCCATAAGATCTTATTAACCTGGCAAGAGGGGTCACATAGATATTAAAAAGGGTAGGACTTAAGGCCGACCCCTGAGGGACCCCACAATGCACAGGTAGGGGTGGAGATAGAAATTCATCCAGTTTGACCCTCTGTTCCCTCTGGTCAAGGAAGGAAGCCAGAAGGTTCAAAGCCAGACCTTCCACCCCTATCTCCCTGAGGCGAGGTATCAAACCCGAGGGAGATAGGGTATCGAAGGCGGCTGTCAAATCCAACAGGACCAGAAGGGTGGTGTGGCCTAAATCAACCTCCGTGCGGATGTTATTGAGCACTACCGTAAGGGCTGACTCCGTACTATGGTGTCTCCGAAAGCCATGTTGGGACTGGTCAAGACAGCCCGAACTGTCTAAAAAAGCCGCGAGATGTTCATTGAGATGCGTTTCCAGCATCTTCCCAGGAGCAGGCAGCAGGGAAATAGGACGAAAATGTTTGAGGATTTCCGGGTCTAAGGTTGGCTTCTTTAGAAGGGGCTTCACCACCGCACTTTTCCACAGAGAGGGAAAGATGCCCTGCTGTATTGCCCAGTTCATAATGGTCAAAAGCGGGGGCAGAAGAGTTTCCCGACATGCCCTTTGCAATGCAAGGGCCGAGTAAATATCGGCAATTTTGGAGTGGAAAAATTGTGCGATCTTATCGCAGAGAGCCTGGGAGCTAGAAATGGGATCGGGCATTTGCAAGGTACACAGAGAATCTGCAATTTTAAAAAGATCTCTGGGGTGGTGAGAGCGGAAGTCAGCTTGGAAAAGTACTCCTGTTTTTCTTTGATCACCTCCGCCTTGTATCCCTTAAGAAGGAGTTTGTGTTTTTCCCTCTCTTGATAGCCCCCGCTTGCCCTCCACAGTCTTTCCTGCCTCCTACAGCCCTGCCTTAACACTCTCAGGGACTCTGAAAACCACGGGGCTGAAGGTCTCTTTCTAGCAGAGTAGCGGAAAGAAACAGGAGCCAACAGATCCACCGCCAAAGCAATAGAGTTAGTTAGCTCATGCACCGCCAAACTGACATCCTTTACTGTGGCAGTCAGTGCATTAGGGATTAAAGGAGCAAGAGTATCATTCGAGATATTCCCATAGTTACGCCTCGGTTCCCTCCTACTAGGACCACTCAGTTTAGTGTATGCAGGAGAGGCCTGAAGCTTCAGAGGGACCGCTAAATGATCAGACCAGACCAACGGAATCGGGACCTCAGTCTTCAGCCTCATGTCATTGGAAAACACCCCGTCCAGAATATGACCTGCCTGGTGGGTAGAGCTGGTAACCAATTGCTGAAGACCAAATGCGGACAATGATTCCAAAAGGGAGAGAGTCTCCCTGGAATCTAAATTATCAAGATGAAAATTTAAGTCTCCCAGAACCGTAAACTGGGCACAGACAAAATAGGGTTCTAGGAGATTAAGCAAAATATTGCCAAAACCCGCTCTCGAACCTGGCGGTCTATAAATCAATATGCAAGCAAAAGGAGCAGCGGAAGGAGAAGTTATCAAAAAGTGTAAGGCCTGAAAGGGATCTACGGGGACGGATAGAGTAGAGATACGACAGGTGTGGAAATTCTTATATAAGATCCCCAGCCCTCCTCCCCTACGACCCACCCGGTCCAACCTGACTAACGCATAGCCCTCGGGAATAGCATCCACCAGGTCGGGCCCAAAGGAATCAGTAGCCCAGGTTTCAGTGATGAAAACCCATGAAGGCTTTCTTACAGCCACAAATTCACTGAAGGCGATATTATTCTTCACCAGTGATCTGGCATTAATAAGAAAGTCAATCTCACTCGGAGAAATGGGAGAGGGGACCGAATCTTTGGGAGGGTAGACATTAACAACAGACTCTGTCGTCGAGAAAGAGTTTTTGGGCGAACAACAGCAGATGGGGGTATCACGAAGGGCCTCCGGAGGGCAGGTAAAATGACATGGTACCCAAGGGGGTCTGTACGCCATCAACTCACGATGAGAATACATAAACCTACCCGCTCTGCCACCACCCTCTCTTAATGGATTCATGTCTCGCCCGATCCCTAGCCCATCTTTAGCGTGGATGGGCGCAGACGGGCTGGACTCTGGCGTGACTCCGGCGCGATTACGGCACATCCGCTGTGCGTAAACGCTGCGCGTGTGCATAGTAAGGTAAAGTAGAGCGCTAGCGCGTCAGCCGGACGACTAGAGCGCTAAACAAAATGGCGCCCGCAAAGCGTCCCTTCAAGCCCCAAAATATCGCTGGATAGTCAGTACACCGCCCTAAGGGGAAACCGCTGAAGCCGCGGTGAGTGAAAGAACTTTTTAAATGCAGGTATGTGGGAGTGAGCTAAAAACAGGGGAGAAGCTAACAAAAAATAAAACAAAATTCTGACATTACAGGTGTTTTTAAAAATGCACAGGAGGTACAAATGAGGCACGGTTGATTTAGCAGAAATTAAAGCGCACAATGCCAAGCGCTAAGCGTAGTAAAAGTAGCCCTGTCTAGGCTGACCCACCACCTTCTCTGCCCTTAAATACCATCCAGCGCGTCAGCCGGACGACTAGAGCGCTAAACAAAATGGCGCCCGCAAAGCGTCCCTTCAAGCCCCAAAATATCGCTGGATAGCTGGTACACCGCCCTAAGGGGAAACCGCTGAAGCCGCGGTGAGTGAAAGAACTATTTAAATGCAGGTATGTGGGAGTGAGCTAAAAACAGGGGAGAAGCTAACACAAAATAAAACAAAATTCTGACATAACAGGCGTTTTTAAAAATGCACAGGAGGTACAAATGAGGCACGGTTGATTTAGCAGAAATTAAAGCGCACAATTCCAAGCGCTAAGCGTAGTAAAAGTAGCCTTGTCTAGGCTGACCCACCACCTTCTCTGCCCTTAAATACCATCCAGCGCGTCAGCCGGACGACTAGAGCGCTAAACAAAATGGTGCCCGCAAAGCGTCCCTTCAAGCCCCAAAATATCGCTGGATAGCCAGTACACCGTCCTAAGGGGAAACCGCTGAAGCCGCGGTGAGTGAAAGAACTTTTTAAATGCAGGTATGTGGGAGTGAGCTAAAAACAGGGGAGAAGCTAACAAAAAATAAAACAAAATTCTGACATTACAGGCGTTTTTAAAAATGCACAGGAGGTACAAATGAGGCACGGTTGATTTAGCAGAAATTAAAGCGCACAATTCCAAGCGCTAAGCGTAGTAAAAGTAGCCTTGTCTAGGCTGACCCACCACCTTCTCTGCCCTTAAATACCATCCAGCGCGTCAGCCGGACAACTAGAGCGCTAAACAAAATGGTGCCCGCAAAGCGTCCCTTCAAGCCCCAAAATATCGCTGGATAGCCAGTACACCGTCCTAAGGGGAAACCGCTGAAGCCGCGGTGAGTGAAAGAACTTTTTAAATGCAGGTATGTGGGAGTGAGCTAAAAACAGGGGAGAAGCTAACAAAAAATAAAACAAAATTCTGACATTACAGGCGTTTTTAAAAATGCACAGGAGGTACAAATGAGGCACGGTTGATTTAGCAGAAATTAAAGCGCACAATGCCAAGCGCTAAGCGTAGTAAAAGTAGCCTTGTCTAGGCTGACCCACCTCCTTCTCTGCCCTTAAATACCATCCAGCGCGTCAGCCGGACGACTAGAGCGCTAAACAAAATGGCGCCCTTCAAGCGTCCCTTCAAGCCCCAAAATATCGCTGGATAGCCGGTACACCGCCCTAAGGGGAAACCGCTGAAGCCGCGGTGAGTGACAGAACTATTTAAATGCAGGTATGTGGGAGTGAGCTAAAAACAGGAGAGAAGCTAACACAAAATAAAACAAAATTCTGACATAACAGGCGTTTTAAAAAATGCATAGGAGGTACAAATGAGGCACGGTTGATTTAGCAGAAATTAAAGCGCACAATGCCAAGCGCTAAGCGTAGTAAAAGTAGCCTTGTCTAGGCTGACCCACCACCTTCTCTGCCCTTAAATACCATCCAGCGCGTCAGCCGGACGACTAGAGCGCTAAACAAAATGGCGCCCGCAAAGCGTCCCTTCAAGCCCCAAAATATCGCTGGATAGCTGGTACACCGCCCTAAGGTGAAACCGCTGAAGCCGCGGTGAGTGAAAGAACTATTTAAATGCAGGTATGTGGGAGTGAGCTAAAAACAGGGGAGAAGCTAAAACAAAATAAAACAAAATTCTGACATAACAGGCGTTTTTAAAAATGCACAGGAGGTACAAATGAGGCACGGTTGATTTAGCAGAAATTAAAGCGCACAATTCCAAGCGCTAAGCGTAGTAAAAGTAGCCTTGTCTAGGCTGACCCACCACCTTCTCTGCCCTTAAATACCATCCAGCGCGTCAGCCGGACGACTAGAGCGCTAAACAAAATGGCGCCCGCAAAGCGTCCCTTCAAGCCCCAAAATATCGCTGGATAGCCTGTACATCGCCATAAGGGGAAACCGCTGAAGCCGCGGTGAGTGAAAGAACTTTTTAAATGCAGGTATGTGGGAGTGAGCTAAAAACAGGGGAGAAGCTAACACAAAATAAAACAAAATTCTGACATAACAGGCGTTTTTAAAAATGCACAGGAGGTACAAATGAGGCACGGTTGATTTAGCAGAAATTAAAGTGCACAATGCCAAGCGCTAAGCGTAGTAAAAGTAGCAAGGTCGAAGCCTTGCTGTGCCTGTGCACTGATCTCACTGATCAGCTCATGTGATGGGAAAACCCCGTGCCTACATTCTTCAATGCAGCCTCTCCTTGCAACTCGTGTTAATGAACGATTGCAATACGTGTGTTCCCGGGGCTCACGGCATAGCTTGTCGAGCACTTTTGGGTTCTCAGGTTGTCCAGCTTAAATTTAGCAGACACATATAGTTGAAGTCTCTTAGGTCGACCGGGTTGAACTCAGCGGCAAAGCGTCTTGTTTCTAGCAGTGGCAGTAACAGCTCACAACTGACAATGGTTCTCAGCCATTCTCATTTTGGTGAGGTGTAATGGGAGGTTCTCAGCAAGAGCTGCACAGAAAGACTGTGAGGCATTCTCTTGTTACATATTGTTCCTGGGTTTTGTTTACAACACAGTCTACTTTCCTAGGGTCTTCCTCAAACTTGGAACAGGCTTGGCTTCCCATCGTTCACAAACTCTTCTCCTGCAGTGGGCAGGCAGGCGTCTAGGCAGTAGGCAGACACTGAGCTCCTGCATTAAAAATTAAAGACTTCAGGTAATGTTGCTGCATCTCTGGGAGACAAGCTTTCAGGCAAAAACCAGCCCAAGATTTGCAGCAGCACTTCTACAGGGCACTCCCTTTCTTGGTCAAGAAGAGCTTGGGTCCGGAACAAAGTGGGGTAGTTTGGGTCAGACTTTTAATACACATTTTCCAGATAGTTGATGTGGATCCGCCATCTCAAATGTCCTACCTGGCATAGGTCGGTTCCCCTTGGTTCTGCTTTCAAGTGACTTTCTTAGGTTACTCTCCAGATGCAGCCTTCATGTAAAGGTATGCGTCTGAAAGTAGTTTTGAGGCTGTCTCCAACAAAGAGCACCCATCACATCGGTGCTGTGAAGAGTGAGTTTTCTGCACCTGCTGATCATAAGGCTTTCTGAAGCTGTAATGAGTGATACAAAACAGGGTAGAGCGGACCTAGACACTTCCTCACATTGACCAACGAAAATAACAGCTCCACCCTTTGCCTCTACTATCTACCAAATGTCAGTGCTTAGAAAGAACTAATCAGTAGTCCCTTGCTAATAAAGTCTGTTAGACTTGGCATCTTTGGCATGGCTTCCCCTGACATTTCCCCTCTACCTCCTGTATTTTTTATGCTGTGCTGGATTTAGCTTTTGCTGGCTTAGATGCTTTGGGCACTTTGCCACTGCTGATCAGTGTCAAAGTGCAAGTCCTCCCTGTGTAAATTGTTGTTACAATTGGCTCTCCCTTATTGGCATATTTGATTTACTGGTACCGCCCCATGTAAAGTGCACTGAGTGTGCCCGGGCCTCTAAAGCAAATGCTACTAGTGGGCCTGCAGCAATGATTGGGCTACCCACATGAATAGCCCTGAAAAGATGTCTCAGACTTACCACTGCAGTGTCTGTGTGCAGTTTGTTAACTGCTGTGTCGATGTGGCAAGTGCACCCACATGCCACGCCCTAATCTTCCCTTTTCTTACATGCAAGGCACTCCTATGGTAGACCCAAGGTACCCCCTGGGCAGGGTGCAGTGTATGTGAAGGGTAGGACATGTACTGGTGTGTGTAACATGTCCTGATAGTGAAATACTGTCAATTTCATTTTTCACTATTGAAAGGCTGTCTCGCCCAATAGGATAGAGTGGGAAATGCTTTGGGATAGGATCGGATAGGATATATGCTTGTAGAGTACTCGATTCCTCTGGCGTCTTGGCGCTAGTGTATGTGAGAGGAAATATGGCCTATGTTACCAGAAGGACTTAGGTGGAGGTGAACAGCCATGTTTTCAAATCCTTCCTAAAGAGCTGCCGATTAGATTGAAATCTTATGGCCATAGGCATTTTGTTCCTTAGCCTTGCTGCACCGTTCAATAAAGTCCTGCCACCCCATCTTGCCCGCCTACTCCTAGCAATCTGGATAAAGCCTAAATTGGCAGATCTAAGAGCATGTGAGGGGGTGTAAGGTAGGGACATATTTTGAATTTCCTCTGCACCGCCACCGTAGAGTGCCTTGTGCACCGGCATAAGGCCTTGAATTCCACCCGCAGCTGGATGGGAAGCCAGTGCAGTGATTTAATTCCTGCCAAGATTGGTTGTCCTTTGGGGATGTTTAAAATTAGTCTTGCTGCAGCATTCTGTAAAGACTGAAGTTTTCTCATCTGTGTCTTATCAATGCCCAAAAAAATGGCATTGCAATAATTAAGCTTAGACAGAAAAAGCGCAACCACCACCGTCTTTTGCAGTTCTTGAGAGATGAAAGGAAAAAAAATTCTCAAAGTTTTTAATAAAAAGAAATAATAGGTAGTGAGGCTGTTTACCTGGGCAGAAAAATTCAGCTGGTCATCAAAAATGATCCCGAGATTCCTGACCTTAGAGACAGGGCACGGGCATTCCCCAGCCTCAATCGGCCACTAGGAGTCATTCCACAGGGACCGGCCATGACCAAACTCTATCACCTCCGTTTTATCGGTATTCATTTTCAGGAAGCTATGGTTCATCCAGGTCATGATCTCGGTGAGACAAGCATGAAACCTGCCGGCTGTGGCCTCCGGTCGATTGAAAATAGAGATAACAAGCTGCGAATCATCAGCGTATGAGACCAGTGCAAATCCATACCTCCTGATAAGTCTGGCCAGCGGGGTGATGTAGATGTTAAACAATGTTGGGGATAGGGCCGATCCCTGTGGGACCCCACATGGAAAATGGAAACTATCCGATTGCAAACCATCCCAGTACAGACTCTGCTCCCTTGCCTCCAGAGAGGAGGAGAGAAGGGCCAGGGCAGTATCCTCAACCCCCACATCCTCCAGCCGCTGCACTAACTCCGTGTGATTCAGGGTGTTGAATGCTGCGACAGGTCTAGGAGTATGAGGACCGCCCTGCCCCCCCATCCACTATTTTCCGGATCTCTTCTGTCACAGTAATCAGGCCAGATTCGGTGGAATGACAGGACCGAAAAACGTGCTGGGTGGAATCCAGCAGATTGTTTGCGTCTGGATAGTCAGTCAACACCTTGTTTACTGACTTCTCCAGAATTTTTGCTACTATTGGTAAGCCAGCAAATGGGCGATAGTTTTTCGGTTCAGTAGGGTCCAAGGTGGACTTTTTAAGCAATGGCCTGATAGATACTCTTTTCCAGGATTCTAGATAGTTGCCTGATTCCAAAACTTGGTTAACAAGAGGGGTAGGCTTGTCACAGATCTTCTTAGCGTCCAGATGCATAACGGCAGGAGGACAAGGGTCTTTGGGTGAACCCTATTTTGTGGAGAGGAGACGTTTTTGTACCTCATCATTAGTGATTGTCTGGAAGCAGGATAGTCTGCAATAAGTTGACCAAACAGCATCAGGCAGTTGGCATTGTTTATCCTGAGTCCCCAGAGTGTTCAAGAGGTCATTATAGATGACTTGCACCTTATTCTGAAAGTACAGGGCCAGTTTGTTACACATTGCTTGGTCCACTTTAAAAGCATTGTCCTGTTGTGGTTTAGTCAGCAGTTTAACAGATTTAAAAAGTTCCTTAGTGGAATTTCCAGCTTCCTCGATCTTGGTTGTAAAAAATGTTTTTTTTTTGCAGCAATAATTGCTTCCTTATACTGTTGGAGGGCATGATTATAGGTTGCTTCAGTTTCATTTCTATAATCTTGTCTCCAAACACGTTCCGCTCTCCTACAGCTTACTTTTAGGCCCTTGAGCTCAGGGCTGTACCAAGGTGACGATATCTTGGATCTTTTTACTGCCACCAGCTTTTCGGGCGCAACAAGATCGGCCGCTGCCAGAAGCCAGTCATTAAACTGGGAGGCTGCTTCGTTATTATCATTCAGTAAGGGAGTGGGGAGGTGACCCAGAGCCAACTCTAGGTCATTGCCTTGAACTTTATTCCAACGTCGGACTTTTACCTTGGATGGCTTAGTTTGAGTGCAGTGGTTAGACTGCATAACCTTGATGTTAAAATGGACAGCCTTGTGGTCGGTCCATGGGAGAGTTAATGTTTTAATCAGGTTAATTTCAGAGTTATTGGTAAAGATGCCATTCAGAGTATGGCCCGCCGAGTGGGTGGGTTAGGTTACTAGTTGATTTAAGCTGAATGCTGCAAGATTACCCAACAGTCTGGCTGTTTCTGAATTGTTTATTAAATCTAGGTGATAATTATAAATCACCCAGAATAGTGAGTAACACCTGACAAGTATAACTTCCCATTGGAACAAGATCGAGAAATAAAGTTTAGGTTCTCTAAACTCAGAATCTAATAACACATCTTTTAGTAAAGGTGGTTTCTAAATTGTGTGTTTGCAAATGCCACTTTTAAAAAGTATTACAGCAAACAAATGATGGACGGAATGCTGACAATGCAAACATTCTCACCCAGTCAAAAGATCTGGTTTAAATTCATAGTTCTTTTGCCCACTACGCCATCCCAGATTGGACCCAGCCATATGCAAATCAGTCTTGACCCAGTGCCCCACGGGAACAGTTCAGACCGAACTGCCAGACCAGGTCCGCCCTGGACCAGAAACAAGCATCCTGGGACAGGTTGCAGGGTATGTCACCCTTCTTCAGCCAGGCTAGCTTGAATCCAGTGGCACAGTGAGCAAAAGACCCACGTCTGGGCATACCCATTCCACTTAGGGCGAAATGTGTTACATCAAACAAATGATGGACGGAATGCTGACAAAAGTAGGCATTTTCTTGTTTAACCATTCTGTGTGCCTCTTCCTGTTTGTGTATTGACTGTCTAGTTTTGGAGTGACAGGGGCTAGGGATGTGCCTTCACTGTAGACAGCCACTGGGGGGGTTGAGGTGTGCCTGGCCCTCCCTGTATGCTTGAGAGATGAGCTTAATAGAGCTTGGCTGAATTTAGAGTAGTGGGTGGAGATTTCTTTGCACCTGAATAGGGCCCGTCTCCCTGCAATCTCCACCCCTTGTGGTCATATTGCACCAGTAAGGACAGAACTGGTTTGGACTGGGCTCAGAGACACTTGCACAAAGAGAACAAATATATTTTGGGGTATAAGTATTAGTCCTAAAACTTCACAACTTTAGACTACTTCTGGAATCAAGAGGAACATTTGCCAAGGAGAAGAGCTGGAGAAACTGGGGGAGGAGTACTGCCCCTTTGCTGTGTGCTGTCTGGGGTTGGCCTGCAGTAGCTGTTTCTGCCAAGGAAAGGACAAGGACTTTGCTGTGTGCTGTGCCCCCCGCTGGAGGAAGATCTCGAAGGGCTTGAGTAGAGCTTGCCTCCTGTTCTGAAGTCTCAGGGGCACAAAGACTTCACCCTCAGCTCCTCTGAACTTCCTTGCTGGGAGTTCTGATCTGCCAAGATGTGCCTGTGACTGTGTTGGGCCTCTGGAGGTTGTTCCTGCTGTTGGGAGCTGGAAAAGCAATGCAACTACAAGAAAATCGATATATCGCTTTTCTTGCAGCTGTCTTTCCGACACAGCACCGTTGTGCAAGAAGAATCTCCATGCATCGCCGAGCGGCTGCAAGAACTGACACAGCAGAGGATCGCGGTTGAAGAAACAGACGCAGCACTGCTCAACACTGCTGCATTGATCGCTGATGCATCCCTGATTTTAACACATCGTACCTGTGCTGTAAGTTTTCCTGACGCATCACCCGCAGACCAGGACCGTCTCAGCAGTGCGTGCAGCAGAACTCTCACATCGCCTCTCCATGGTCTCAGGAACTGACACATCTCTTTGTTTTTCGACGCTTCCCATCTCTGTGGCTGTTAAGCCTAGCGAATTTTGTTGCAACCACAGATGCTTTGAGAGAAATCATGCAATCACAGTTTTCTATGGGCCCAGTTGTTTAAAACCTTTCTAAAGGTTATTTTTATTACATGTATGTTGGATTTTTGTCGTTTTGGTCTTGTTGAGTTTATTTTTCTAAACTGGTGTGGTATCCATTTGTGGTTTTATCACTGTATTACTGTGTGTTTTGAGTACAAATACTTTACACATTGCCTTTGGGATAAGTCTGTCAGCTCATGCCAAACTACCCAGGGGGTGAGCAAGGGTAATCTAAAGTGTGTATCCCCCTTACCCTGACTAGAAGCAAGGGTCCCTATTTGGACAAAGGAACCCACCTCTGCCAACTAGAAACCCCCATTTTTAACAAAGTCTTCATGGAATTTCTAATGGTAGCATTATTTCCATCCTCCTAAATTTACTGTCTGGTTCTCCACCCTCCAGCCACAGAAAATACACTGTCCTTATTATCCGTTGTGTGCCATGCTAAAATAAGAGCATCAAAATTGGGCCCCACTGTTGCAAGTGTACAAATGCACACGCATACACAGAATCCTACCACCACACATGTCTCATGGGCTCACAGACAAGAACACTTACTCAGCAAAAGGTTCTGTGTATCGCGCAAGAGCAGAACTTTACACCAGAGGGGCCAGTATGCCAAATGGCCACTGTCACAGATAAAAAGGTCTGTTCCATTAGAAATCAACTAACTGGACTATGCTACCACCACCTCTTTAGGTGCTGTACCCAGGACAAAGACAATTGTCATCTGCCCACTATGAGGGCATGCTTGGTGTATTCCTTCAGGTCACAAGACTGGTCCTGGACCTCGCATTGTAAGGTTCAGGCCTAGGTCTTTGTGCACACACTAATTTAGTGTGTCGTCAGGAATAAAATTGAAATAAGGATACCAGATTTACAAGCATTCCCATCCAACAGGGTGCAAAAACACCCAGGTGCACATTGTACTAATGTTGGGTATGTTTTTACAACTGCTTCTGCCTTGGTGGTGGGTAATGGGTAATAGTCAACGGATATTGTAGGCACCCACTCTACCTGGTATTGACCATTTCACCCTGTTTTGCACAGAAAATTGGCACTAGCTTTAGGCTGGTGGTAACTACTTATACAAAACGTGTAACATACCCTTAGCTCATAGCTGTTTATAGGAAGAACACATGTTAAAATGTGTGCAATTGTATTTGCAACCATTTTAGTGATTAGAGACAGATCTAAATGATACAACGGACAAGGTCATAACATTAGTTACCACCACTGTGAAGCTATTGTAAGTGGGCGCTGTATAAATGCATAGTTAAAAGGGAGTGGGGAAAACTAGAAGCTATGCCTCTATACTTCTATGTTAGCAGATGCTAATAGAACATTTACATAGGTGCACATGCATCATACTCTGTTTTTGCAATTCCTTAATAGCGATTTTTTAAGAAATCGATATTAAGGAATCGCAAAATCCAATGTATGAAAAAATCCGCAAAAAATAGTGAATCAGTAATATTCACTATCGCAAATTGCGAGTCCATATTGCCGACTCGCAAATAAAGAAATGGCTATCTGCGACTTCGCAAATAGCGATTTGGCAAATAGCGAAATAGCTATTAGCGAAATCGCACATTGCATTTGCAGCAGTTTGATGACATCACAATCAGGAAGTGATGCATCCCATGCTGAATCCAGTGCACTGAAAGAGTCAGAGGAGGAGGCTGAGTGCAGGAGCACAGCAGAAGTTTTCAAACCTTGGATTGGAAATACTGTCCTATGAGAAAAAGAGGGAATCAGGAGCAGCAGGGAAGAAAGCAGCTACCAGTAAATGCAAACTTAAATTTAGCGAAAAGGAGATAGAAATCCTCATTGAGGAGGACGTGAGGAGCCAACAAGAGGTCATTGGGAAACTATCTCTCTAGGTCCCTGAGTCAGAGAAGAGGAAGATCTGGCTCAGGATACAGGCTAAAGTAAACGCAGTGGGGGTCACCCACCACCAAATTGACGACTTGAAAAAAAGGTGGTATGACCTGCGCAGTCGTGCCAAGGAGAGGATTGTAGAGAGGCTCAAGGAGTCAAAGAAGACTGGAGGTGGACCTGCAACACAGCCTGGGAATATACCCCTGGAGGACCTAGTAGAGTCCAAACTCCAGCCTGAAGCTGTTGTGGTAGCGACGCAGTTGGACACGCCAGCAGGGGCCAGTACTTCACAAGGTAAGATGCATGCAAATGTCCATTTTACGCTGGATTTCAAATTTAGGAACATCCCGTCAGTTCAGACCTAGAGTTCTGAGCAAAAACTCCATTCCACATTTTACTTGCAACACCTAAATGCATCATGGGAGTAACAGGCAGGGAAGGCAAGTTGGTAGGCAATCACAACAAGAGAGTAAAACAGGTGAACACTGTGTGTCAGATAGTCATTTAATGTCAAAAGCAATCATGCAGAATGTGACACTACATACATTTGAAATTAAATACAAATTGCACTGTTTAGCATTACAAATGCAGCAGCAGAGGAGTTGGATGAGACTGAAGGTGGAGACACACAGGACACTCTGGCAGAGGCAGATGTGGAAACACCTGTGGCCCCACAAACCACAGACCCAGCACCCACAAGATGCAGGTCCCCAGTAACCCCACTTCCGGTCATGGAACTTGAGGAAGTGAGCGACCCAGAACCGCTGACAACCCAGCCTGGAGGTACAGCCACCACAAGACCACGGTCACAGGTCCCGCGCAGCACAAACCAGAACAGGCGGCTCAGGTCTGGCGCTGCAGTAAGGGATCCTATTCTGCAATAAGATCATGGCAGCATTTAGCCTTACCTTGTCATAGACCTCCTCTTCAGTCAGCCCCAACAATGTGATGTGCACTCTGAAAATGAGCTCCTGTATTCTCCTTCTTCTCTGTGCTGCTGCTTGTAGCCTCATCCTACTTGTCATGATATAGAGCGCTGCCATTGTGAAACATTCTGAGTCCTCCTGGGCCTGTTTAAATACTTTGCTGATGTGCTGCACCTGTGGAGATTGTTTTCACCTGTTACCACCGGCCTGTAAAAATCGGTAAATTGTGATCGCTAATTTGCGAATTTGATGAGAATCGCTATTTGCAAATTATGGTGCATAGCTTTGCGAATCCTATATTGTGAATCGCTAATAAGGATTCGCTATTTCCAGGTCTCGCTATTTTGCGATTCCTTATATCTGCGATTTGACTATTTTGGCTTGGTGCATTACAAAGGGCTATTTTGCAATCGCAAACAGCCTTTTTTGCAATTCGCAAAGGTTATGATCGCAAAATAGCTTGATGCATGTGCCAGATAGTCAATTAGAACCAAGTGGTATAAACGGTTTTAAATAACGATAGCGTTTGCTGTTCGGGATATTGAGTGAGATTTGGCACCTGATTATGAAGTGAGTGGTAAATGATGGGGAATAATGTAAGAACACATGTTTACATCAATGTTGCCTATATTATTCACCCTGTGTACTGTTTCAGGTACCACTAGTTTCATCCTGTGCAAACACCAGAACAAGTGTAACTCGAGTTCAGCTACTCCTGGGAGCCAAAGCTGCTATTTTAGCACTTACTGATTGGTCTAAGTTGACCCATATGTGTGTTTAAGAGGAACAAATTCATTTTAGGTGAGAAATCAGATAATTAATTCCACTCATCAAAGCAATAAACAAGTCCATGTGTATATTACACACCTCTGTTAAAGGTCAAATATTGTTTGTTTATGGCCTATGCCGCTTATATTAAAATTGATTGATACCAACATACTTTAATACTTTCAGCAATGTAACTCATTTTCTATTTCCTCTGGAAATGTAACCTCAGGCAGTGCGATTAATTCCATAGTAGGAGCAGTTCAAGGACAGGAAAACAAAAATATTGAGTTGAAAGAAAATGCAATTGTGTTAGCCTCCACGAGGTGTTATGAGGCATTTAAAAAACTAGGCCACACCAGTCATGAAACGATGTAACTTTGCAATCTCTAACCAAGGCCAGCAGGAAAATGAAACTGTTCCATAACAAGGTTTTGCAGCTGGCTACAGAAGTGAATTAAGGAGGAAACGGAGGAGCAACTCCTGCATTATTGGTCCCAATGCAATCTGCAAGCAACGCTATAAAGCCAACATGGAGGGGTTCTCGAATGGATGCAGACATTGTCCAATAGAAGTAAGGTACACATAAGGTTGTATGTTGATAAAATAAATAATTTTATCAGATAGTTTTTTTTAACAAACAGATAGAACCATCCTGCTACCAATCATTGACAAAATATTTATTTCTAAAGCAAGAGTCCTAAACAGAACTCAAATGTTTGAGGTTCATAGGTCTGTGTATGTGCTGTGTCTGTGTGCGTCAGGGGTATCTGCATGTGTGTGTTTGGATGTTGGCAGAATGCACTGAGTGCCAGTGGTTTAAGAGACCCTGACAGATAATACTGAAGAATAAATTAGCTAGTATTGTAAATTGCCTTACTTCAGCGACAGATTTCTGCATTGCAATCACCTTCCTTCTTCCTGTGTCACGTTGGAGAGTAGATTTTCTGCATTTGATTATTTGTTCTGCATTGTGTGCGGAAACTGGGTTTTTGATGGCTTAATGCAGTCCACTGCTCAAAAGTGTACAGATAGTGTGTTTTCCGTGGCCTAATGCAGTACACTTGTCAGCAGTGTGCGGGTAGTGCGTTCTTGGTGTCCTACTGTAGTACACTGGTCAGCAGTAACTATTTGATCTTTCCCTCACCGGAGGGGAATCATGAGTGCATCACAACATGATGTGATTCATGAAAATTATTTTACACAATTGAAATTTAAGACTGTGCATGTGGTCAGATTGATTATGGATAATGTGGAGTACCTACTAGTATGAGGATATATGTTGTACGATCTCAAAGAGCACCAGGGTCTATCCTTGTTGATGTGCGCCAAACAGAATTTCACACCTTAACACAGGAGGCTCAGCACTCAATATATGAAATGGCTCATAATGATATGCCAGATAGTTAGACCAAGTCTGAGGGTAGATGCAAAAAAGTCAGATAGCGCACATACTCAAGAAGGCTTTTCTTTATAAGTTACTTTCTTCATTCATGATCTTCTTTTTGTTCTGAAAGCTTAATCTTTAGGTTATCATAGCCAACGCGTTTCGGCCCATCATGGACTTCTTCAGGGCTACAAAATACACAACAAAATATACAAATTTCAAAATTCATATGCAAATTATTTCACAACCATACAAAATCCCATACATAGCATGCAAAAGCTTATTTAGTTAAGTTACCTATATGCATTGGCATAACGTTTATTTCTAACAAGGTGCCAAGGACCTTGAAATCAAATAACATACATTGTGCATTTGCACATCATGCATGAGCTCTAGTATTTAAATTATATCTGCATTGAGATAACCATGAGGCTTTGGTAGTGACATTTACAGAGGTTCGTTATGACGATTCAAGAACAAACTATTCATGAAAAACTCTTTCAATTCCTTTAAAATATCATGGGCAAAACTGTGCCGTTACATTTACTTTCACTACATTTATGACAACCTAAAGAAGAAGTTGTAGAACAAAAAGAAGATCATAAATAAAGAAATCATCTTTTAAAGAAAAACCTTCTTGAGTCTGGTCATTATGTGACATGTTTGCATTTACCCGCTGACTTGGCCTAACTATCTGGCATATCATTACATACCATTTCATACACTGAGTTTTGGTAATAGTCATGGCGTTTCTCTTGTGAGTAAGATTAAGAGGACTGGCCGTCCAGACTCGTGCACTATTGAATCCTAATTATATCCTTTTTGTATATCACTTGCAGTATTTCACACCTTCCAACCAGATATAAGTGATGCCAACCAGTATGTGGTTACGATGCATAAGGATAAGACGGCAGTATAGGACAGATCCAATAAGAACAATAAAGATAAACAAAGTCGATCTGACTCCCCAGGAGACAACATGTGGGTACGGCTTCCAGCAGTACTTACAAGTAATAAAAATACTTATCGGGTTACAACGGACGAGTGAGGGGGGGGGTCTGGATTAATGCCTCCCTCTAGAGCATTCAGCCCTAGGGGTAAATTATTGTATAGGGCAACATGAAAAAGTGTTTTTAACTCAGTGAATATTATTAGCTGGAATATATATGGTTTATCATACAAAAGGAGGATATGGAGTGGTTGACATTCAGGGGATCTAATGATATATGCTGCCTTCAGGAGGCATAGGCAATCAATAGGATCATCTTGGAGTGCTACAATTCGTTTTATGCCCTTGCAAGTAGACAAAGCATGGGTCACCCTTTGATATGGGTTTCTGCCAACTTGTCAAGTCTTATGAGTTATATTGTCCTCATTCGCATTACTAGTCATATAGTATAGATTAGATTGGGTGGAAACCGTCTAAAGTGAATGGTTGTGGGGGAGGTTCCAAATGGTTATTTACATGGAGGGAGGAAAGGAAGAGGTAAACTCATGCTGGACGCTCTTGAGGAATGGATACTTTAGCCTAGATTAGCCCATAGTGAATCTCCACAGCACACTATTGTAATATGTGGTGATTTTAACAACCCATTGGCAGGCAATAGGGAAGATGGTGCACTCTTAGAGGAATATCAAGTGTGGGATGTACTGGAAGTAGCTTTGGGAAACCATAAGGCAGGTACATTCTGGAGGGGAAGGCATAGGCTCAAGTCCTTTTTCTTTTTTGTGGAGTTTTATACAGTGCGAACTAGACCCGACGGTATCAGAGCGGTTAACATGAGCACCAGTTACGTTACAGAGGACACATTCATTTTTGTTAGGCATGGCGAGATTAAGTGATTTCCCCAGAATCACAGAATGTTGAGCATCCCTTCTGAGACTGTAAAGTCGGTTCCCCAGCTCCAAGGTCCACCGCCCTAGTCATTGGGCCACATTCTCTCCCCTTTGAGGGACTAAGAGCCTTAGGTTCAAAGATATTGTGTTATCACGAAACACGTAGTTCCCGTAAAACACAGGGTTTGCAAATGCAAGACAGCATTTACTATTTACAAAATCCTTTTTAAGAATCATACAAATCTTTCTGACTGTTAAAATTGGTTTTTGTACCCTGCCAGAAGGTCAAGTAAAAGGGGAGATTAAAGGGGCATCGTCCTCCTATCTGCAATTGTGAAAGGAATGTATAAATGGTTTTGACCATGACTATGGTCGCAAAACCTTGACCAGATACCAATATCTCAACTCAAGGGGTATTCTATCTGATGTGAAAAGGAGAAGCTGATGGCTTGGGTCATCTTTCTCTTTGAGTATTGCGACAGTAGCCTCAATGGGAGAAATCATAGGACCACTGTCTGCTCTTACGGGTGTCTTCATAAATGGGGAAAAAAAGAATGCAGCACTGATCCCTTTCATGAACGTGGGCCACATTTAAAAAAAAATAATAATTTCCATTTGGGAATGCAAATGCAGGGACAAAAGTCTGCTGTGCTTGAAGGCCTCCATCCCTGCATTTGCAACCTATCACAGGGTGTTACGTACAACTGCCTAATGACCATTCATTTGCCAGGTTGTTTGATGTGACATATTAGTTCATAGGTCACATTGTAAAGTGTATTTCCATTTACAAATTATTCGGACAGTTCCCATGAAGTGCAAGGTCAGTAGTGATTTGCATAAGGCAGGCTCTGTCCAACCAGTGGTGTAGACTATTTGAAAACATTTCTCTAATCATCTTTTCTGTGTTTCATGTAACACCATCCTATCTTTATACTAGTAAAACACTTTTCTGAATATTAAAACACTTGTAAACGTCCCCAAATTGTAGGTTTACCTTTTTAAATCTGGCCCAAATGTATTTTTGGGAGAATTTGGTTTCTCTCCCCAGCTTTTAATTTTCTACCTATTAGAAGGATAATTAATGCTGAGCACAACCATAATTGTGAGATAAAGACCTTATCAACTAATGTGACAGTCAAGATATTCGCATGGATACTTGCTGGTGTTAAACACAGCTGGGTAAGAGCAAAATGTTATGATTTTGAAATAACTATGGAATCATTGGCTTCCAAGACCAGTCCGTCTAATTAATGGAAATTATTCAGACAAGAATTCAATAAAAAGTAGGAAGACGTGTCCTAAAGAAGTTATTCACAATTTACGGTCAACTGCAATATATTAAATAGGTCATAATATTGAAACAGTGTCAAATTAAGTGTTAGCACTGAGATCTGATGAAGGTTTTCTTTTTAAATGGACTTGAAGGCTTGTAGTTATCAATGAACATTTACTGTTGATTACTCCTAGAGATGGAGCATATTGAGAGAGGAATATTAAGCCTCTTAATGAGACAGGGGATTTCAAGAACTGTGTTTTCCACTTAAATGTCAATGATGAGGTAAATAAGAGGTAAACTTACTTTGAATCCCCCTGGCCAAATCATGACAGAAAAGTAGACCAGGTTAGAGGTAACTCTATTTGTAATTAAATTAGGGAATAGGTATTAGTAAGGCTCCCTTGCTGTTTCAAAAAATATTCTCTAGCGTTTTACTCATTGTTCTTTTAAGCTAATACCATTTTAGATAAAACCCTGATTGAGAACTAAATTATCATTGTTTAGCACATTAAATCTATTGCATGGCTAGAAAGTTACTTATATCTGTCTCTCTGCCTGTCTATCTATCTATCTATCTATCTATCTATCTATCTATCTATCTATCTATCTATCTATCTATCTATCTATCTATCTATCTATCTATCTATCTATCTATCTATCTATCTATCTATCTATCTATCTATCTATCTATCTATCTATCTATCTATCTATCTATCTATCTATCTATCTATCTATCTATCTATCTATCTATCTATCTATCTATCTATCTATCTACCTACCTACCTACCTACCTACCTATCTATCTATCTATCTATCTATCTATCTATCTATCTATCTATCTATCTATCTATCTATCTATCTATCTATCTATCTATCTATCTATCTATCTATCTATTTATCTATCTATCTTGTAAATATTGAAAGTTTGTGAATATGAAATTGATCAATTAAAAATAATATACATCTGCAAGAAACCTTTGGATATAAGCAGTTTGTCAAAGAGACCTTTTGGAAGAAAGTAAAGTACTACGCATCATCATATACCTCACGAAGTTTGCATGTTATTGTCTTTACTCTTTATGAGAATTACATGTCTCTTAAAATCTGCCAACCATAGCAAGGTATAGGGTTTGAAACAAGTTAATAGAATATTGAAAACAATAAAACTCCAAAACTGAATTAGACAAATAGAATGCAATCTAATAACCAAAATTACACTAAGATGACTCAAATCCAATAAAGAGAACTAGAGAGATGAACATTGTAAATTTCTAAGTAGGAATAGCACCAAAAAAGCACTAAGCACCAATGATAGTCACTGGTTGCAGTAGAACAAGGCCTAGGCCCACATTCAGGTTGAGAGTTATGGAGTGTGGGTCGGTTATACCAACCTGGTTCATCCTGGTCAATGATTTTACCTACTCGCCTTCAAGTCCCAATTCACCACAAGAATGCACCTCTACAGTTCCCCCCAACACCTCAGGGGAGGCACTTAGACACTCGCAGGCTGTCAGGCAGAGGCCAGCTGCCGGGTCAGGTCCAGGTTCAGTTGTCACTGGTCAGCAAGGCAATTAAAGACCTCTTGTACCTTGATTTATCCCTGCTTGAAGATAGGGCTAGCCTTGGAGTCCACTTCTTTGTCCTGGGTGTAAGAGGGAGCAGTTCCAGTCCTTCAGATCTCCCATCAGTTGCTGACAGCAGGTTCAGTCCATCTTCTTCTGTTCTTGTCCGGGTCCATTAATGTTCTGAAGTGAGTGCCTGAATAAGCCATATTGATTCCTGGAATGGGTGCGAGTGGGTGGGAATGGCTCCTGGGTGTGCCCCAAGCATATACACTTTGGGCATTTTCAAGATTGTGAAAGTCTTTGGCCACACTAAACGTGGGTTCTGAGGACCATGTGTGTGTGTGTTAGGAGTGTACTATAGTAATCCTCATTTTCTTTAAAACCTAACACTAGAATTCACTTTCCGATGGCCACTGTACCCACATTCAACCTTGAGACAGAAGTCTGGTACGGCAAAAGTAGGGTTTTCCAGCAACCAAACTGTGGATACCCAAGAATTGTCTTGGCATCCTGGTTCCTTCCTTTCACAAATGTCCCAAGTGTTATTTGTAAAACGCAGAGACTAGAAGTCTGGCTGAACAAAAGTAGGGTTTTAAAGCAACTAGATAGTGGATACAGAAGAACTGTAATGACATCCAGTTGTCAACCTTTCAAGTGCACCCCCATTGTTATATTTAAACTCAGCAGTTCTGCCAAGCAAGATTAATTTTTGGGAATGAGAGTTTTGATTTTTATTTATTGATTGCATAGGTACTTACAACCATTGCAATAAAATGACAATTTATAACACAAAATACCATTTGTCTCCATTTATAAAACTGGCTTAATTAAAAGACCCCACATGTGAGCGATCGGATCAGATGCATAAAACAGACCATGAAGGTTAAGTAAAATACTGCAGGTAATAAAACCATTAAAATTCTCTATGCAAATATGTTCTACGAGCAGCAATCAAAAGTGGGCTGCTGGCCTTTATTAACCTATCTTGGTTGGGCTGAACTGACCAAATCTGTGTCCAAAGAAGCGACCAGTATTGGCCGTCCCATGATCAGAGTAAAGAGGATGCAAGAGAGCGAGACACCCTAGTTAAAGTGCAAGTCCAAATGACAGGGTGAGTGCACCCAGGGAGCCAGCAGGGCCTGACAGAGAGGAGAGCCTCTTGGGATCATCCTCACACAGTGAGCTGATCCAAGTGGGCCTCCCCTCTTGGTCACACCAGAACAGTGCACAAAGTTAGTTTTCTGCTGGCCCCGAGTGAGCCGTCCACAAGAGAGATTTTAATCAGCTCTAAGTTAAGTCACTGCTGGCACAGTAAGGTAACCAGATGTGCTCTGGGGCATCATTTCTTCCACCTTCAGCAGAAATTTGACAAAGCAACAGTTCAGCTAAGGTTCTCCTGATTAAAAGCAGGCCAGCACCACCTACCTCTGTGGGCTAATGCCTCTTTGGTTAAAGGGGCTTTTAGCAGCTGTCTGCTTTTGCCCAGCGAAACAATATGAAGCAAAGAGCCAACAAGATTAAACCAGTATTCATTCACGCCCCGCATAAGCTGCAGGTGTCAGGGTGGACCTCTTAGAGCCGGGGGAATGTGGAGTTTTGTAGGCAGCAACCAAAGCTGATATCTTAGGAACTGCACCTTGACAAAGGCTGGATATCCAGTGTTGAAATATTTTTGTGGCACAAGGTATTTTTAATCATTTAATGCCATCCATTCATGAGCTCTATGAGTGGGTAAACCTTGGTCTTTGAAGCACAAGCAGGTTTTTAGTGATATACAAACTATCTTCTTGAAGACCTGATGGCTGGTTTGTATGTTCCGAAGCTGTGTGAGCCCAGTGATTTCTAGTGATTCCTGAAGGTAGACCCTTGCTGGCGACTAGCCTTGATCCGGCAGCTCCTTCCATAGAAGGTAGTTCAGTGTGTTAGGCTCCACTTTCCTGATTTTGTTCCACGATATTAGATATGCTCCCCTCCTGGCCAATGACTGTTTTAGCAACCTGAAATTTCAGCTGAATCTGTGCATGGGAAGCAAAGCACAGAAGTGAAAAAAACGTTACTTGGACATGAACTACCTTGTAAAACAAGAGACAAGATGCAGTTGGCAAAACAGGAACAGTTAGATTAATTAAAGAATGCGGCCGGGAGCACAGGCATACAGGCATAGGGTCTGGGGACTGTCTCGATTTAGAATCGGTCTAACATAGACTTTTATGCAGTTCATTGACTGCAATAAATTGTTTGCAGCGATCCTTTTTTGTTAGGGAATGTGTACCGTTGTCTTTGGAAACATAAATTAAGATTTTGTATGAGGAATCGATGTGGGCCTCGATCTTGCTTGGACACAATCCGGCCAGTGAGTAACATGTCCATATGACCGGTATGGATAGCACATGATCACTGCATGTACTGTGTGTGCTGTGTGTTGATTGGCTGAGTGTTCCTAACTTGAAGTGGTATCTGACTTTATTGTATTTTTGGAACTCGCGTATCCCTCCGGCCATGTGTGCTTTATTGGGGCCAATCTACTTGGACCACTGGGATGTCGCTGCACCTCTCTGTAGGATTGAACTGGGATTTCCTCTTTGCACGTTTGTTTGCTGGCTATGTGTCACCCCCCTGTGATCTGTCAATCAGTGAACTCGGGCCTGGATCTCAGGGCCTGCCTAACTACGTATTTCTGAGGCAGGTTGCAAACATAGCCTGAAGTGTTTCAGTAAATGTCTAACATGGACACAGCATCGCAGTTCAGTGCCCTAGTTCTTTGAAGTATATCTTTTGGAGCCTGGGGCAAATACCTGAGAGTGGCTGGTGAGATCTTAATTTACTTGTAGTTGATAGCTTATGTGGTGTCCAATACCTCCCTAATGTATCTTGAAGCAGATAGCCCAGCAGAAAAGGTCACCTACCGCAGAAGGTGATCACTTCCGGTTCTGTCGATGATTTGATATGTGCAAACATATTGAAATAGTTGGAAGGTGACAAAGGTATAGTCCATAGTCCAAAGTTGATCTGGTTCTGTTAGAATGATATGTGGCAAACTGTGGGTTGTCTCCTGTAAAAATGCCATTCAATGTTCTGAAGCTGAGGTGCTCGAGGTCATCCAGCAAGCGGCTACCAATTTTAATATGGGTCCCAAATGCATCCTGCTTTGCACGGGGATCCCCCAATGTGAGGATTGGGCTATTGTCATGCCAAACAGGATTTGATGCTCCACTACGGTGTGATGCTGTAGTGTCAAAGAGGATGCCCACAGGCCAGCCTATTGCTGTCTCCTGGGAGACGTTTCACACCTTTTTCAAACCTATTCAAATGCTAATCACTGGCTAAGAGAAGTTGGAGATCAAATGCAAATTAGCCTCCAGGAACTTCAGGAAAGTTGAAGATAACTTTGTAGACATTACTTCTCCTTAATTATTTTTTAAATGACTTCACCAGTGATTTGGGATTTATTGTTTTATTAATTTTTAATTTTTTAATATGCAGTGGCCAAAGAATACATAACTTAGAAAATGAAAAATACAATGTGTAGCAAACGGCTGAGATTTTACAAAGAGTGTCAGATCATCAAAAAAGCCAATCAAAATAAATCATGTTAAAGCAAGAGTGTCGAAGTCCAAGGTATCCAAATACAGTATAAAATGCTTCAGCGAGCAGTTGGGTAGAAAAAATGTCATCAAATTAGATAAAATCACATAATAAAATGACTAGTGCACCCCTACTTAATCAGACTGAGAGCACCACAACAGGGATAACAATTAGTAGTTATATCAAGGAGCATGAGCTAAAGTGACCAGTGCAACAGTACATCCATAAGAGGGAGAACCCCACCGCAGATTATATATTACACAATATAGCAAGGAGGCATTGAACAAAGTGACCAGTGCAATAATACAGCAATGAAAAAAATGCGGAGTAACACACATTCTAGTAAAAAAAGTTTTCTAATTTGGATAGAGACAATCTTTAAGCACTAGCTTCATTTGCTTAGGGATTAGACCGGTTTAGCCAATGAGTAAGAGGCTGCCAGATAATTAACCCTTTTTTCTTTGCCCGGTGACCCTTTTTGGAGTGAATTGCTTTTTCGAGAGAGGAGATTGAGTAAAACCGAGCAAGCCAATGCGTGAACAATGGGGGATCAGGGTCCAGCCAGGCTGTCGCAATGCACAGCCTGTAGATGGCCATGGCGACGAATATTAAGGTCCCCCCCCCGTTCTTTCTGTCTATTGAGCTCTGTATGCCAAGTAAGACAGTGGAGGGCGTTAGAAGTACATTTTGGAGTAGCACTTGGCCTAGGAAGGATTGAATTTTATGTATTAATGAACCCAGTTTAACGCATGTAGCGAACATATGAATTGAGTCAGCACCAAACTCTGCACAGCACGGACAATGTGTACCTTTCCCAGTCCCCCATTTCGCTATCCTAGAAGGAGTGAAATATAAAAAAAAACAGGTTATATAATATTGCGCCTGAAGACTAGCAGACCGCAAATCATCTTGGGCGGTTTGAAGCGCTAAGCTAAAAGCATTGTTAGAAATATTCAGTTTTTTTTGCCACTTGGTTGAAACTATAGACAAATCATTGGGCATTAAGCTATTGAGAGAGTTGTAAATGATGCCAATACATGGCGGTATAGTCCCACAAAGTTTCCCAATCAGTTTGCAGTTGGCAAAGCCTGAGGGCCCCTTAGTCTTCCGAAGAAAGAAGGACTTAATAGCAAGATACTTAAAAGAGTCACTATTGTCAAGATTGTAGATATATTGAAGTACTTCAAAAGAGAAAACCTCCTGAGGTGACCAAAGCTCACTTAGTTTCATTACACCCTTGTCAGTCCAGGTTTCTAAATACGATGGTCTAAAAATATCCGGTAGGATGGGATTATTCATAATAGGCGTATAAAAATTAAATATGCCAATACCTGAATTCTTGCGAACAGCAATGAAAACCTTGTATACCCCCAAAGGGGTCTTGAATTTGACCCTTCTGTAATATCCAAATTCTAACTGTCGCCACAAGCAACCCCAGGCATCAGGACCGAGCACAAGTTCGAAAGGTGAAGGGAAACCTATCGCTGAGGTTGGGGGAGAGTCTTGCAGTAATATAGGACATGAATGTAACACAGTAGCCCAATAGTAAATACTTAAATTGGGTAACGCCCACCCCCTCTTTCCCGAGGTAGGGACAAGAACTTGTAGGCCCTCCTGGGTTGGGAGTGTGCCCACACAAACTGAGATAATAGCCTGTCAAATCTTAAGAGTGTTGCTTTATTGAACTCTAAAGGTATGGCTCTAAACAAATATAACATTTTTGGGAAAAAAATAATTTTTAGCACATTGCAGCGGCGAACGATGGAAAGATGTAAGTTGTTTAGGCGGCTCAAGGCTTTCTTTGTCTTTGAGACAAGAGGGTCCATGTTCTGGTCGACTATCAGATCGGTATCAGTCAAGATGTTAATGCCCAAATATTTAGCTTTGGCCACTACTCTTCCATCATTCCAGGTGATAATTTTGTTGATTATAATTTGTGTTTTCCCTTTATTTTGTTTATATCCTGATACAGAACCAAATAAGTAGGCCTCGGCCTCGATTTCAGAAATAGCTTTCTCAGGGTCAGGTGTAACCAAAGCCACATCGTCGGCGTAGGCCATGATTTTAGTTACCAGACCAAATCTACTCATTGCTTGTATACCCTGATTTCCCTCAAGTTTTTAAATAAGTGGATCAATATACATAGCAAAGAGTAATGGGGAGCAGGGGCAGCCTTGTCGGGTCCCCCGCAAGATTTTTATTTGTTCTGTTAGAGTCCCGTTATTAGACACGCTCGCCGTAGTGGTAAGGTATAGTGCTTGAATGGCCTGGATGGCATTAGGCCCAAAATTCATTTTCTGCATGACGCCCCAGAGAAAATTCCAGGAAAACCGATCGAATGCTTTTTCGGCATCTAGAAGTATTACAGCCGTCGGGTCTCCTGAAACCTCTGCTGCATCAAGCAGAGTGATTACCCTCCGAACATGCTCAGTAGTGCCTTTGGCAGGAATAAACCCATGCTGCCAGCTGGACACGAGACCTTCAATTCTGACCGAGAGTCGTGAGGCAAAGATTTTAGAGTAAACCTTTGAGTCACCGTTTATAAGGGTGATAGGGTGATACGAGCCCATTTCTTTTGGGGGTTTGTCTTTCTTGGGAAATACAATAATCTTGGCTAAAGACCAGGATTGAGGAGGAGTGGCGTCATAAAAGTTTTGCGTCACTACAGCACTAAAAATATCTTTGATTTGGGGAAGAAAAACCTTATAAAATTCGACTGGGATACAGTCAGACCCAGCAGCTTTCCCGTCGGGTAGATTGGTCAGGGCCTTGGCGATTTCATCCCAGGAGGGAGGAGCCTCAAGTTGCTCCCGCTCATCACTACTGAGGGATGCCAGCACAATTGGGTCCAAATGGAAGTTGAGCTCAGATTGCCCATCTGGTTGAGCTATCACATTTTCCCCTTGGTATAAGCCCTGAAAGAATCCGCAAAAGGTTCTGCGAATTTCTTCCGGATTGCTGGTCATAACCCCTGAGGAAGTCCTTAGTTGTTTAATTTCATTAGAGGTGGTCTGTAGTCTCGTTCTCATTGCCAACTGATGGCCGATCCTTTCGCTACACTCATATGTTTTTTCTCGTGCAGCAGCCCACTTGAAAGCAGCTTTCTCGGCTAGAATTGAGCAGATCTCAGCCCTGACAGCCGCCACTGCAAGTTAAGCCGTATCTGTCTCCCCCTTCGCTTGAACAGCCAAAATAAGGTTTTCTTCTTTTTTAACTAGTTTTGTGTGTAGCTCCATCAGCTGTGCACTCTCCTGCCGGTTTTTCCTCAATGAAAATTGTAAGGTTTCGCCTCGAGCACAGGCTTTTAGTGTGTCCCAAACTACCACAACGGGAGCTGAGCCTAGGTTGATATCAAGGAAAGACTGTATCCACTGCTTCATGTGAGTCTGGTAACTCTCATCTAGCAGGAGTGCTCTCTCAAAGCTCCAAGATGAGGTTTCCCTGCGGGTAATCAGACCCTGAATATTGAAGATTAAGCGATTATGGTCGGAAAGAATGCGGGGAAGAAAATCAATTTTACTATTATAAATTAAAGAGGAGGATACCAAAAATAAATCCAAGCGTGTAAAAGACTTGTGAGGTGAGGAAAAAAATGTGTAGCCTGGCAGAGTTGGATTTAAGTAAGACCAGGCATTGATAAGCCCATGAACATGCATTAGATTTTATAAGGCTTGAAGCACTTTAGGTTTGTGAGTAGTCAGCCGAACTTGAGAGTTTGACCCCCAGTTGCAGGGTAGATTAATATTTAAGTCCCTGCATAAGATAACAGGAAGGGGCCCATGTGCCAACTCTGCCGAAACACAATCTAGAATGCTAGGGCCATCCAGAACATTCCCATATATAGAGCAGAGGGTGAAGGAAAAAGTGGAAGTTATACGGCATACTGCAAACACCCATCTTCCTTGGGGGTCAGATTTAACTCGGGTAGATTGAGGTAAGCAATTATGGCGTGCTAGAATAGCCACACCCCTAGTTCGAGTTCCTTGCAATGTACCCCCAATAACTTTGTCTCCCAAAGTGTTTAAAAGATGCACCTGAGAGCCTTCTATGTGTGTCTCTTGAAGGCACACAATGTTGGCCCCCATCAACTGTGAGCTCTGAGCTACCATCTGCCTTTTTCGAGAGTTGTTTAACCCGCAAATATTCAAAGAAAGTATTTTAAAATGTATAGGATTCATCAAGATTTTTTTTTAAAAACCCGTAGTGAAACACTGTAAGTAAGTGTGCTCAAGATACATATAATGCGCAACCGGGATCACTATTGAATCCATGAGTCATAAAGTCAGCATAAATGAAGCACATCAAGACATACTGAGGTCCGCCCAAACTGCACAGAAACATAGCCCATGTCAGACTTAACGACAATCTAGATATACCTTTGACACTTCACTGTTCATATACATTAAGCACTAGACCCGCCAAAGAAACATAAGCAACTACTTTGTATTCGGCCTTCCCTCCCTGGACCCTCACCCTCCCTCCCAACCCTACTCTACCCTCCAACCCCCCCACCTACCCCTCCTCCCCCCAAAAATGAGTAATCAGGAAAAACCTGAATGATGGATACCTATTGTAATGTCCCGCCACCCGTCCCTTGCCATGTTAGAAAAGCCTATGTTTAGCTTGCAACATATACTAAGACACCAGGCCGTTACAAACTATTGACTAAAAAAGGCCCAAAGGGGGCTTGCTAGTCCCTGTGGTCTGGAACCAACCACCCCAAAGAAAAACCAAGGCCAGCAAGAAAGAGAAGAAGATAACAAGCAAAAAATATAAGGAATAATAAATGGAAAGCAAACTATCTAGTCAAAGATTAACTAGAGCCATAGTAATCCAGAAATAGCATTAGCTTGGCATTTTTCTGGTTTTAAGTCCAGTAAGAAACTCTTGAGCCTTAATTTCTGACGTAAAAACTCGTGAGGCGCCGTTCAGTAAGCTCATAAGCTTAGCAGGATTCATGAGGGAAACCTGTGCTCCCAGTTGTTGAAATGGGGCGATTAACTGGCGGAGACGCCATCTTCGTTCCACAGTTGTATGACAAAAGTCAGGTTTGGCGAAAAAAGATACCCCCTCAAAACTCTTCTGAGAGTACTGTCGGGCTTGATCAAAAGTTAGCTGTCTTAGTACAAAGTTCCTGAAAAAAACCAAGAAGGCTCGAGGGCTTCATTAGAATTGCCAGACTGCTTTTTTAGTGTAAAAGTGAAGCGGTGAGCTCGTTGGATTTCGTGCTCCCAACACCACTCGGTCAGATCAGGAAAGGCCCCCCTGAGAAGATTTATGATGTAGCGCCGAGGATCTTCCCCCTCCACTCCCTCCGGAATCCCAAGAAGGCGGAGGTTATTTCAGCGTTGCCTATTTTCATATTCTTCCAATTTTCACATGACGTCCGTCATTTGATCCTCTGAGCGGAGCATTGGCTCTTGAGTGTTATGACTTCCGATTCAAGACTTTCTGTTCGGCCTTACACCATGGTCACTCTTTCACAAATGTCAGAGCAGGTTGTGTTAAGTTTACGAAGACCACCCTGTAATTTTGTGGCATCACATTTAGCCTGATCGCTGTCTAACCTGGCTTCTTCCTGAAATTGTTTAATTGAGGACAGTATGGCAGCCAAAGAAGGTTCAGCAATTTGATCTTGTAGGGCACAGGCCATTTTTGCAGGTTCGCTGTTGGAGGAGAAAGAGAGGTGAGACCCAAAGTAGTCCCATTTGAGCTGATCTCTCTTATCCATCTTCTTCCCTCTACTTTTCGTCCCCTGTTGCTTCTGTTTTTGAACCGTGCTTCTCCCTTTTGAGGCATTACTGAAGTTAGACTCAGAGAGGTCGCAGTCACTGGAAGAAGAAGAGCTTAATTCGGCCGGAGAGTTTGAACCGTCTGAGACGTCTGAGAAAAAGTGCTCTCCAGGGGGATCTGGAGAGCCAGGATTTGGTGGCCATTGAGCACTAGCACAAACATTAGTACCTTTTGCGTCCAAGGCATCGGAGGACGAGGGGCCCCAAATAGCATGAACCTGAGGGTCTTGGGGGATTGGAAAAAAGGTGGAGTCAGTGCCGGTCAGTCTCTACAGGGAGAGCAGGAAGAGCAGGGATGCCCAAGTTAAAATTAAAGGTATCTTTATGAGGCCCTTGGTCTTGGATTGTCAGGCCGGGCTCCAAGCCGAGTAAGCCAGGTAAAAGAGGGATAGGTTGAGGCTCAATCTGCGCATCAGGAGGTTTGGCTGAGCTAGACGAAGCTGTTTTCATTGAGTCATTTTCAATCCTGCCATCACCATTGTTTGAGAGTTTACCCCCATTGGCAGGACCAGCGCTGATCGCCACCCCCGTAACAGAGAATAGTTTAGCAACTCAGGGTTGAGAGGAGCCCCCATCTTTTGAGGCCCCCCCCCACCAGCAGATTTATTTAATTTTTTTTTAAGGCCCACAGTCTCTCGCTTGCTTTTAGGGTTGCCTTCCGCATCCAAACAATGAAGCGTTGCAGTTGAGAGGCCGGAACTGGGGTTAACTGGAGTCTTGGATTTTGCCCCCCGGACCCCACGAGAAGACATGCTTAACTCACCCGTCAGGAGGCCAACAAGTATTGCAATTGCTAGAGAGAACAGACAGGTAGCAAAAAAACCAAACAGGCAAGCGGGGCCGCTCCAACCCCGCAAGGAGTACCGCAGCTCGATCCGACCATCACCAGAGTAGAAAGGGAGGCTCCGCACTATACAATGTATCCCTCCAGCGCCGTGTCTCAAGTTTGTCGATATCCCTACTAAATCCCACCCGCGGAATCCCCTCAGTGCCGCCACCGGGCGAAGGTATGCACCGTGCCACAATGGAGTTTGTTTGGGGTAGGGTCCCGCACTACCCCATCTAGCGGACCGTATTCTGCCAGAGCTGCATCACAACTCTACTCGCGGGGGTTAAAATATCAAAGTTTCTAGTACTATAGAGGAGCTGGAGAAGGGGGGCCCCTTCCATTGCCGCATGTTCTATCTCAAAAGCCGGGTCTGTTGGGTAGTTATGCCACCATTTGTTTATTATCAGTAGATGAGAGGCTACATAGTACGCATAGATATCGGCGGTGGCAATACCCCCGCTGTACGTGGACTGTGTGCAGGTGTGATGTGCTACCCTGATTGCCCCTCCATTCTAAAAAAATGTATTCTGTGTGGCATTGACTTGCGTGAACCAGGTTCGCTGAAGTTTATAGGGGAAGTTCTGTAATCTGTATGGAATTCTGGGTAAAGAAACCATCTTAAAGATGGCAGATCGTCCATACAGTGATAATGGAAGGGAGGACTACATTGTTGTTTCACAATTGAGACTCATAATCAATGGATTAATGTTATTTGCCCATGAGATTTTTGGGCATGGCGACATGAAGATGCCCAAATATTTAAAACCAATCGCGTTTGACAGCTGCGTTGCCCAGGTATCCTGCCCCTGGTTTCCTTAAACTGGGAAAAGCATGGATTTTGCAGGGTTGGTATGTAGACCAGTGGTTTCCCCAAACACTCCCAAAGCCAGGGCCACCGCTATGGCGTTATGTACACTTCGTAAGCTGTGGCGGGTCGCCCGATGAGGCATAAAGCCCGACTGGTCTGGATGGATTAAGACGGACACACATGTCCATAGGCGATCGACCAGGACCTTCCCTATTAGTTTCCGCTCAAAATTAATGAGCGAGATAGGACAGTATGATGAGGGGTCCTCCGGAGGCAAACCCAGCTTGAGGAATAAGACTATCTCCTCATGCCGCCAGTCTTGGGGTGGTATGTTTTGTTCTTGGGCATCTTGTATGGCAGCCAATAGGTGGGGGCCTAACATGTGCATATCCTGCCTCAGGAACTCCATAAGGAATCCATTGGGTCAAGGGGCTCGCCCTGGGTGTAGAGCATGTAGGGTCCTGCTCAGCTCGTCTATTGTGATAGGGGCTTCTAGTTGGTCACGCATATGGGCTGTGGGCTTCCAAGGTGGGATATCTACCAGGAATTCCACTATTATTTTTTAATACAGTCATCTACGGTGCCACCGTAAAGCTTCCCCAGTGTGATTTAAATAAATAGGTATAGAAACGTTCCTTCTTAATTTATGGCACCGCCATCATGTTCAAAAACGATTTACCCGGGACGGAGGCCTCCGACCTGGGTAAATCGTTTGTGAACATGATGCAAATTGCAAATTACCATCACCTTTAGATTGGCGGTTATTTGCGATTCTTAATTGCGAAATCGCAATTTTTATTGCTTTTATGCATTGCATTTAAGGAATCACAATTTGCAATTGCTCAAATGCAATCGCAATTTAAGTAAACGCAAATTTTAGTGATTCCTTAATTTGCAAAATTTGCATTTGGGATGATGCATCCCAAATGCAAAAATACCTGTCGTAAAGGCGACCGGTATTTGGTGTGATGCATGTGTACCTTAGATTCTTTTTGAGCCATAACCTGTGATAACTTATCGTTTCTTGTTTTTAGAAACTATTATACCGAAGTTTTTGTTTTTTAAGGGTTTTTTGATTTTATTATATTATTTTATTTCTTTATTGTGGTTTTGATGGAATATATGTTGGGACTTCTAGTATGGTGATGTCGTGAACTAAGTTCTAAATTTGGCAGCTGACAGCTGTTGTTCCTTCTGTTGGTTGGTGGTTTCTAATCTGTGTAGTTGAGAAATAAATTCTTCACTTACCAACCTAAAGGGAACTTCTGTGTTTGTGTGATGACAGCTTAACAGGTACCCAGCAGAACAAGCTCAGCCCACATTCCGGACAAGAAAGAGATTTACAATAAAGTTTAGAGATCTTTAGAGAAATTTTATGAACTTTGCTCCGCTAGCAAATAATTGTATGTTTCCTTGGAGTAAACCATTTATTTGAATACGGCAGCCCTAAATCCCTCTTGGAAAATTCACCCCATTGATGTAATTGCTTGATTACCTCCTGTTAGATTTTAGTGGCAAATACTTGCTTAATTATCTCTTTTTTTAACTTAGTGGCAACGTTGTCTGGAGGCCACAATTTCTTTTTCAATTAACCTTTTTGCACCACTCATGTTGTTTACTGTATCCTTCAGATCTCCTGCGGAAAGAGCCTAATGCCGGCTTCAGCTATTACAGTGACAGCCAAATACCCCATTTGAAAATCTGTGGGGCATATGTACAAGCACTGGTGATAACTATCGCTAACGCTAGTTAGGGGCAGTATTTTTATCGCCGCATACTGCTGAAAACTATCGCAATGTTAGCGGCATATTAACAAGTCTTTGCTACATGGCGATAGTATCAGGGATGGTGGTGAAAACTACCGCTAACGTTAGCGCGACGGCGATAGAAATTACTGTATTAGTGGGCGAAAACTACTGATAACCCCATTAGCGGGAAAAAAACTCACATTAGTCAGCCCAACGTAGTTCTTTTTGCCTCTGATGCAAAAAATAACCTATCAGTCAACCTCCAAGGGAAAATAGGCATAAAAAACAATAAAATGCAGAATGGAGCAGCCGGGGCCAAGAGCAGCACATATCAACAACCCCTGCAAGCCACCCAACATCCAGGATGACCAGGATGAGAGCCAGGATGACTCGCTGAACCTGCGGCTGGATGACTCGATGGACCTGCGTCTGGAGCCTGGATGCCTCGCTGGACCTGCGTCTGGAGCCTGCAGTGGGATGTGGAGGAGCTGTTGAGTCGATGAGCCGTGGCGGTAGACATTGAGGCTTAACGATCACCCTTACCTGGTGGAGAAGTCAGGCAGGTCGCATTGAGACACGTTGCTGTCCTGTGTGAGAAGACCACCTTGCGCACCTTGGAACTGTTAATAGTTGAGACGCTCCTGTGCCCCAAAGTAGGGACGTCTGCATCGCATACTACGGTTCACCACTACCTCCGGGGTACACGGAGGGGATTACCAACGGTGGGTGCCACCTCTCTGCATCACAGGCCTGATGATGTTGGGCTGGCCGGACGCTGTGGAGGGTGAGGCTCCTGAGCTGCACCGAACTTGTGTGGTGGGAGCGCTGCAACTTCATGCCTAAGGTGGCCCTGCTGCATCAACTGCATCGGGAGGTTCACCAGCGGACTTGGCGGCAACTGCTGTACCCAGGCTTGCGAAATCACACCTGGCTGAGGCTCCTGCTAGCTGAGTCACAGATTTGGAGAGAGTGCAGGGGATTGCACCATGGTGTCAATTTCTAGGTAAGGAGAAGGTGGGATGCTTAGCGCAGGACGCCTGGGCGTCGAGTTGCCCAGGCCTAGAACATGTAGAGGATGCACCCCCAGTGCCAGCTCATTTGCTATGGCAGAAGAGCGTCGCCCCACTGCTTTCAAGCAGTGCAGAAGAGGAACAATCATCACATGTTGATAACTTACTGATTTAATCGTGCTATGTTTCCTTTGCAGTGGGAGGGTGGGTAGGACTGCTCCAATCATAGAGCAGGGCATGGGCAGATTGGCATGCTCACTCAAGTGCACAATGACTGTTTGGTTGGCCTACTCAGGCCACACAAAGCAGTCATGCGCACTTCCCAGTTTGTAACGCAGGCTGCATTACAGCCTGCATGGAGAACATGCCCATCCCTCCAGGCCCTGGCTGCATGCCTTATCCTGTTGCCAATTACCAATCCCACCGCCGCATCGCAGCGCTGTGATTGACTCAGGGGAGGGAGCCTGGCTGTCTACTTCCTGTTCCTGGAAGCAGACGCAGGAGAGCAGGAGCAATGAAGACACGGGAGGTATTATTTCCCTCATTAAAATATTTATAACACCCGCTCACACCCATGTCCACGCCCCATCCAGTGTTCTTTGCGGCGTTTACCACCTCCCAGCTGTCCAGCCCACCCAGAACTTCTCAATGACAGCCACTGTGCGCCTATGCACAGCGGGCATACCACTTGTGTTCCAAAGGTACATATGTAGTTACGATGCATGCCATTACATCGCATTCCATTTAATGCATACTAATACTAGGCATATTGCAACAGTAGGGAAGGTGTTGCATAGCGGAGATGTAAAAATTACTATTTCCACTTCAGTGAGTGCAACCTGAAAACTAACATTTTCACCCCAAACCAAACCGTGAACCCTAAAATTCATTTTTGACGCCCCAAAACACACCCTAAAAAATCACAATTGACCAAAATGCACACCAGCATTTTCATAATTGACCCCAAAACACACCCCAATGTTCCAATTTTACCCCAGAATACACCCCAAATTTCAAGTCCGACATCCGAAACCCAAACTCACCCGAGAAACTTAAAATTACCCCATTACTGACCTCACAATGCATTGTAATCGAATGCGATGTAAAGACACCTGCGTTGTCGGAGTTGTGTTGTTAACGATGTAATGCCTGCATTGTAATGGACGTCTCCCGTGTCAAAGGCAAGCCATAGGCAAGCCCGTCTGTGTCCGTCTGCCCCTGGACCACGCTCAGCACCAAGGACTCTTCCTCTTGGACACTCCACCGCTACGACGTCAGCACCCTCCTTGCCATCAACACTGGACGCCACCTCACCTGCCAAGACCAACCTCTGCTCCGGACCAGACATCGCCATCACCATCACTGATGGCTGCAGTATCACCCGCATGGATCACCCCGACCATCCAGGAGGAGGCATTGCCATCACCTACAGAAGCACAATCCGACTGACCACACACTCTAATGACCCAACGGCGACCATAGACCACATCAACTCCGAGATCCGGACCAACACCAAGCACATCCTCTGTGGCACCCTCGTCTACAGGCCCCTCGGGCCATGGCCCCCCATTCTCCGATACCATTGTATACCTCATTGCACCCCAGGCTCTCCCATACACCAAAGACATTCTACTCAGTGAACTCAAGTTCCACCTGGACAACCCCAGTGACCAGAACACCACCTCCTCCTAGGGGAGGTCCCCAACATCAGATGCAAGCAGTAACTCACCGCAACAAGCCACATAGCAGGACACACGGTCGAGCACGTCACCTCCGCCAGAGGGAACTTCAACTACAGCCACAACACCGAACTCTCCTGGACCGACCATCATTGGTAACATCACGTCTTCACCTTGCCCACCGGACGCCACCACCATAATCGCCCCCCTCGCAGCTGGATCAAGGCCCTGAAGAACGTCTCGTCAACTTCCTCTGCACCACCACTCCGCCAACGCTTGCAAACGATGACACTGCAGCGCGCAACCACCACCGATGGTTCTCCAACTGTGCCCATACCTAGGCACCCCTCAAGAACGGCACAGCGTCAGTACCTTCCGCCTGCCATCAGGCAGGCATGAGGGTGACGCAGTACCAAAGGGATAGGCTGGCCCCATGCATTGCTGGAGTTGCGTTATGGATGTGACCCGACTGCAGCAATTTGTGACTTTTGCGCAGACAGATATGTCAGGATTCCAGACGTATCTGTCATTACTTGCGTGATGGAGCGCTGTCCAGTGAATACAGCGCATCCATGGTGTCGCAAAAAGGGCGTAGTGAGAAGTGTTGCAATGCTGTCTTGTCGCAGCGCTGCAACACTTTTCACGACTGAGGACCAGGAATGCACACTATCTCATTGATGGTGCGCATTCCTGCCCTGTAGTTTTGTTGCAGGGCAGCATAGCAACATTGCTTGCAGCGCTGTCCAGACACCATAATTTGCTGGAATGAGGCCCCATGTGTTATCTCCATTTTTAAGACAGGCTATTTTCTGGTCTTAAGTGCCAGCCGCTAACGGCCTTTAGCGGCTGTTTTTTTAATGAATCGCGGGTCCGGGCAATCATTGTAAATATCGCGCAGTGGGGTTAGCATGCGTTTTTGCATGGGAACACCTACCTTGCATATCATTAGTGATAGTACTCGCTGACATGTGTGGTAATGCTGAAGCGGCAGGTTTCGCCAGAAAGCTGTTGCTAACGGCCTTCAGCGACAGCTTGTGAATAGGGCGATACAAATATCACCGCATTAGCGGCAGAAAAGTGGCCGCTAATGTGGCGTTAAATTGTTGTACATATGCCCCTGTGTCTTTAATCTGCTTGGGATGGTTTGAGCCCTGTGAAAACTAAGGTGCATCATTTATCTTCACTTGCACTCACGAGCTCTCCAGCAACTTCACTACAATACAATAACATCAAATGTGCTTTCAGGCCTTGCTTTATGCACACTATTTTTACCAGTTTCTATGAAAATGGCATTACTATTCAAAATAACTTGTGGTGTGGCATCTGACATAAATATCGAGTCCTGAATATTGTTTTCAAATGTCATTCCCAAATAAGGTAATATTCCAAAATCTACAGTGTGTTATGTTTTTTTAACAAAGTTTTTGACGTGAGGTTTGTGTCAGAAGGTATTTCTTAAATAAATCTATGTTCGCCAAAAATAACTAAAATGTATGTACTTGTTCAACGCTAATTTCTTTGTATCAAACTGATTTTGAACATATCTAAAGCACTCTAAGCTGTTTTGATTAAAATGTCTCTAGAATAAAATGAGCTTTCACATTTCAATTCCGAAAATGCCTTCAGTTTATCTAAATGATTGAAATGAAATTACCTTTATTCTTCAGGTATTTACACTGACCTAAAATGTCTTGCTATCTCTTTTTTTACATTTAAAAAAATGGTAAGTACAGATACAGATTTGGGCTCAAATCCATATTTATAAATCAGCTGAGAAAGGAAAAAGTATCAGTAAGTTAAATCCATTGCAGAATAAGCTCAAGGGATTTCTACAGAAACATTAATTTTAATCTGCACCATCTATATAAGCAAAGAGAAATTACCAACTTGATAAATTCATGCAGCACTTCTCTGGGAAAAAGGACAGAATCTGTAGCCAGTCATATATCTTGTGGTATTGCTGGCAAACTCATTAGTGTGCACTGGTATCCATTATAAAGAACATCATAAAGATGAAAGCTGTTAAATGAGAAAATGATCCTGAGTTCTATTTTATTACAGTAAAGTAGGATTGAGTCATTATTCAAACACATAAAGGAAAAATGAAAGAAAAGTCTTGATTCTTTGACATATTGCACAGAAAGTTTGTAAGGCTTGGTGAAACATAAATCAGTTAATCCACTTAAGTGTGTGAGTCTTTTATACCCCACAATTGGCACAGCCATGTACAGTACTTATACAAGTATTTCATGGGGACAGATGTTTGGGAGGTCCATCTTTTGTTAGTCAGAACAAATGCACACAACCTTGTGTTACATGCTCTGCTTTGCGGTCACACAGAATCTAAAAGCATGGCTTATTCACTTTTAGAAAGTCATGGCACAGTTTGTGTCTTTATTTATGAGGATTCATGTTAAAAATATATGTTATGTTAGGATTTTGTAAAGCGCCTGATTACTTGAATCAGGGAGCCCCTGCACTAGATTCCCTCACAAAAAGCCTCATAACACTGCCCTAAACTCACTTACAGTTTTGCCTAAATAACCAGGTCCTCCTTTTTCCGAAACAGAACCTCGGACGGCTCAATTCTCAGGTCCAAGGGCCTAGAGCTCTAAAGCCTAGCAGCCAGGATCCTGAAGGAGCTACCTCCACTGATTAAGCATGGATAAGCCAGAAAGCACAATGTTTAGCAGTATCATAAGGTGACATGCTAGCATCTATAACAATACTTATGTAGAAGCAGCATTCAACTGCCTCCTGTCTCATATGATTAGTTATTGGAGAGTTACCACACCAATGCTAAAGCAGTGTTTGGGGTTAGTCCATGTGAGAGATGCTGGGGAGTAGTTCTAGGTAATTACTGGACCTTCATGATCTTGATTCACATATCACATAGGTCCTCATTAAGAGAATGGCAGAGCTGTACCACCATGCCATACTAGAAGCTGACTGGTGCTTCCAGATCCGGTGATAGTGTGTCAGGAAATACCAGAGAAGATCAGAGAAGGAGGTATATCTGAGTGGACTCGATGGAATCGAGAAAGGCCTGCCGAAAAGGAATGTAATGCTTGGTCAGCACTGAGTTTCCAATTCGGAGTCAAAAACTAATAACTGGCCGATTTAGGGTTGGGGACACTAGCCAAAATGTACATTTCCCCCGAATCTCTAAATCTAAATCCTATCTACTCATAGTGAAAGCATGCAGTCATAGCACAGAACAGACAAGAAGATATCCCGAGTGCTATGATGTAGTGTTCATGTACAAGGTGTTTGAAAAGGAACCAACTTCAGAAGCCCAGCGCTGAAAGGAAATGGAAATATATTATTATTTTTCAGGTGAATTTAGCTGTTTTTGTCATTTCTGTCTTCAAAATATATTTATTAATAAATATAAACTATAAAGGATAAATATAGAACGGGTATTGTAGCATTCATGCATTTCATGTATCTTGTTTAGTTCAAATATATATAAGAACTACCCTTACTATTGCTTGTTCTCAGAAGCAACCGAGTTCTCCTGGAAGTACAATTATCTGTACCATAGTAACTTTCTTCATACTTTACTTTTTTGTCCTAGCCAATAGGAAATCCATGAGTTCTTGTAATCGACACTTGTAATACGTGTCTTGTTACACTCGTTCATATTTTGCTTATGCACATTGGGCCTCATTTAGGAGCAGTGACGCATCGCTGCGTGAAAGCAGCGTTGCGTCCCTTCTCAGTGCACCCACCTTGCGACATGATGGATGCGTCTTATTTATAATATGACGCATCATGTCGAAAAGAGTTACAGATATGTTGGCATTTCTGACGTATCTGTAGGCGCAAAAGTAACGCATTGCTGGAGTGTGTCACAAAAGGGACGCAACTCCAGCAATTTGTCCTTTCACATGGGGCAAGCCCCAAGTGAAAGGACCTACGTCAGTCTTACGCCTGCTGTGAGGCAGGCGTCAGATATTGACGCATTTGCACCCTAGAAGTGGCGCAGTGAAATCTCGTAGATTTCACTGCGTCACTTCTACGATGCTTACTTACGTGGGAACGCCCACCCTGCATACATTATACCTGACGCAGGTATAATGTAGTGCAGGGGTTTACAAAGTGACGCATCTACCTAGATGCGTCACATTGTAAATATGGTGCAACAGTCCAATTTTTACGCCGCTGGTGCATCACAAAAAGTGACTCACCGGCGGCGCAAAAGTGTCGCAAGGACTCATAAATGAGCCCATTTGTTCTTAATCTGCAGCTGCTATTCACATTATCACTGAGTCACAAACCTCAGATCAATAATTTTATATCCCTAAAATCCCAGTACAGTGTGTTCTGTCAAGGAGCATCTCACATTTATAAGCCCTAGTGAACAGTCTTAGGGCCTGATTACAATTTTGGCAGTGGGGGAGTGGGACGGCCACGCCGCAGTCCCGCTCCCTCACCGCCAGTGCTGTGTGAGCACCGTCCGCCAGATTACAAGTTTTCCCTTATGTGGCAGGTATTTCTTTGTAGGTCCCATAGTAGTGCCTCTGAAAATGGACACTCCAATGGGAACGCCAAAGGCCGGACCACCACTGCTTTGCCACCGTGAGTTTGGCGGTCCTCGGACCTGCATATTCATAATTAGGCCCTTAATGTACTTTGATGTTGATCTTCCGACTCACACCCAAAACATGTTTTCTCCATGTTCATTTCCATAGGAAACTTTAGACAAGGCTACAGGTCGAACAGGTGAACGGAATTTCCCTAAATTTGGCAGGGAGAAGGGTCTTGGTCTAGAAAGCACGCTTTTGTTTATTTGGTGTAAATCCGTTCAGTAGTTTTGGAGAAATATCGCTATTTGGGAATTCTGCCATCTGATTGGCTGAGGCGATACGGGCACGAGCTTGCTGCTTATTGGTTGTGAGTGCTGCGAACGGTTGCAACTAGGAAGTGTTGGCCGCCATTTTGTGATTCCATTGAAGCGAGTAAGGGGGAAAAGGGCAAAAATAGTAGGAAACAGGAGGATAGGAGCACTGTTACCTCTGTGGGGGAGTGCAAAGCGAAGTAGTCACACCTACCGGTCTGAAAGTGCGGTGTTGCTCAGAGTGACATGGTGCTGAGGTGAGATGCTGCTACATTCGGTATGAAACCTAGAGCCTAAACCGGGAGGTCATTGCTGTAAAGTGATGTGCTCTGGTGTTTGTAGGATACCTGTGGAAGTAGTGTTAGTAGGTGTTTATACCATACAGGGAGTGGGAAGCGAACTACTGAGCTCTACTGTGCGTTTATACTATACCGGAGGTGGGAAGCGAAGTACTACGCCTACCGGTGTGAAGACTCGGGGATCAAACCGAGCTGATTGTTGTAAAGTGATGGGCTGTGGGCGCTGTAGCATACTGGTCGCTGTATTATAACTTTAAGTAGTTTTAGTATGCGTTTATACTATACAGGGAGTGGGAAGCAAACTACTCACCCCTACTGTTCTGAAGACTCGGGATTAAACCGTGAACTCATTGCTGTAAAGTGATGTGCTCTGTGTACTATTTCAATGTAAGTCATAGTACAATGTTAGTATGCAATGATACTATAACGTAAGTATGTAATGTTAGAATAAAGGGCTGTCATGAGGGGAATCTTGGGGAGTTTGTACACGGTGCTGGAGTAGACGGATGCCTTGGTGTCTGGACCTGTTGGTGGCTGTTTAAGCTGTCTTCTTTTCCTGCAATAAATCTACTTATTGGATCCACTGCGGTCTTCATGTTCACTACATAAATTTGTCGTGGAGTGGGAGAAGGTGAAAAGAAGGCAGCACTCACCAAGATTTTGAGCTTGCTTACGTTGTGCTGAAGACCCGTTTTCTTGGTGAATCTGTTTCTACTCATCCCAGGGTCGTCGGCTGATCGAACTATGTGATCCTACCTCTGGTAGGATTTATATTTTTCGATTTTGGGCTTCCTATGCCTCTTCACTACACTATGGTTGCTGTACCACATGTGTGCAAGTAGTGTTAGTATGTGTTTATACTAATTCTGTAGTTATGCATTAAGCATCATGGTCCCATGGAGCTCCACCTCCCAGGCGCAGGTCATACAATGTCCTGGGGCGTGCAAGCGCAGGACATTTATATTTACTATTACAGGGCGGGAGCATTGCTAGCACCATGTGATAGTAAATTCTTGTTTGCCTCGTTGAAGCGAAAGGAGGAAAACCTCGTATCGTTTCGATAAAGCGGAACCGGATGGTAAAAATGGAGAAAAAAAAATGAAGCGGGGTCTCACCCGTTCATGTAAATGAACCACTGGTGGGTAATGTTCCGGGGCCAATCCTAATATTATATTGCAGGGTCTCAGCAGCACTGGGGATCTTAATCTCACATGTAAATTAGGCGCGGGAGGGCACAGAGACGTTTCGCAGACTAGGGGATTGACACCTCCCCGGGTATTGTTTACAAATTGTTCGGGGGCTTCGAGGCCAAATCAAGACCGGGGATCGGCAACCTCTGGGGCTTTATTTAAATATGCAGGGTGGGCCTCGCCAGTCCTTGAAGCCTCGGTGGCCCTAGGCAGTGCCTTAATGGTTCTGAAATCACACGGGCAGTACTCATGGTGTTATAAAGTGGTACACTCAAAGAACTCTTGCCATTGTACAATTACCCAGGCTTCATTTATGTAATAGTCTGTTGGTTTATATTTGGTAGGTGCACCGGAAAATTAAACAAAATTTCCCTTATAACCTACTATCAACCGCCAATTTTCACAATAAACTACAGACAAGTGTTGTCAGAAAAAGAAGAACCATACACTTAGGGGCATATGCATCAACATTAGCATTTGCGATTCCTTATTAGCGAAAAATAAGGATTCGCTAATAAGGAATAGCAAAAGGCTATGCATGTAGGAATCGCTATTCAAATAGCGATTCCTTAACTTTCCTTAATTGCTACTAGCAAATAGCGAGTAGCAATTAAGGAATGCCGTCCTAATCATTCCTATGGGCCTCCAGGCCCATAGGAATGAATCGGAGATTGCATGAGCAAATAGCGAGTACCAGTAGGCTCTCGCTAATTGCTCATGCAATTTCAAGGGTGCAAGGGTGTCAAAATGACACCCTATAGCACCCCTGATATGTGCACATATGTTGCACACACACATGCTCTAAGGGCATGTGTGTGCGCAACATGAAACTTTGAAAAATGCACAAAAGTGCATTTCTCAAAGTTTTTGCAAATTACCATGCAGTTCATCTTCATGGTAATTTGCTCCCCCTATTAGCGAAATCGCTAATATTTTAACTTTGATGCATTGCATTTAAGGAATCTCACTTTGGGATTCCTTAAATGCAATCGCTATTTAAGGAATCGGTATTTAAGGAATCCCTATTTAAGGAATCGGTATTTAAGGAATCCCTATTTAAAGAATCGCTATTTAAGGATTCCTTAAATAGCGATTTCTGCTTTTGGGTTGATGCATTGGGATTGGGTATTTTTAACTTAATACCGGGAGCTATTAGCGAATCGGTATTTTACCGACTGGATTTTGGGTTGATGCATGAGGCTGTTAGTTATTTATTGGTAAAATTAACACAACACAAATAAATGGAAATTGAACTTTAATCGAACAACAGTAAAACATGAAAGAAGTTGGTGGGACTCCTCCGGAAGCAGCGTACAAAACCTGCAAGACAAAAAAGAAACATAAGTATGTGTGCCATGTCTAAGAGAAAAAGAAAGGTAGTGAGAATGAACGGAGGAAAGTGAGAATGGGACAGAGAGCGAGTGGGTGGAAGGGAGAAGGAGAGGGAGAGTGAAAAAAACAGAGGGAGGAGGAGACAGAGCACCGGCCTACTGCACCCAGCCCTCACTGTTCACCTCCCGTCACCCGTGTGTCTGGGATGCTGGGGTCCGGAGAAAGAGTGCGGTCCAGCAAGTCCTTAAAATGAAACAGAGATATGAATGAGGCCAGAGATTACATTGTTATCTATGGCAACATCGCTTGCCTGGACCTGTGCACCCAGGCTGCTGCACCCCAGCCCCTTTCTCTGCTCTGTACTCAATTGCAGCTCCTGCGCGCCAAGGCTTGACTGCTCACCTGCCACAACCAGTGTGTCCAAAGACGTGCCGGTGCGAGCTCCAACTCCGGGGTGCCGCTATCAGGGTGGCCCAGCAGGTCTCCGGTCGGGGGCGGTGTCTTGATACCACAGTGGAAGGCGTCAGAATGCCCAGGGCATCATCACGGGGTGAGCACCCGCTCCGCCCATTTTGGCTCCACTAACCCAGTGTCTGAAAAGGGAGAAAAAATATAATGTTGGAAACGTCTTGAGGTAAATGAAGGTTTCTTTCAACATTAATAGAGAACACAAGTTGAGTGCATCCTTCCTTCTTGAAGTACGATCTTCGAACTGTTAGTGGTAATCGTGGTTCAAAGAGGAGTTGGAGTGCAAGAGAATACACAAGGTTAAATAGTAATATGTTATGGCAACGTTCACATACAAGGGAATATAGAGCATGGTAGAAGCATAATGTGCATGTGTAATGCAGTGGCGATAGCCTGTGTGCATGCACACTTAATAATCAGCTCACTACAGTGCCCCAAAAGCCAACGCCACGTGTCTGTAGGGCAGCACTGCCCGCTGGCTCAGGCCTACAGTATGGTCCAGCAGGTCCTTAAAATGAGACAGAGATGTGACTGAATGAGGTCAGAGATCACATCGGTATGCAGGGTAACATCGGTTGTTCGCACCTTTGCACACAGGATGATGCACCCCACCCCTCCCGCAGCACTGCGCTCAACACGTGTCTGTAGGGCAGAGCTGCCCACTGGCTCGGCCTACAGTACGGTCCAGCAGGTCCTTAAGATGAGACAGACATGTGACTGAATGAGGTCAGATAACACATTATTAAGCAGGGCAATATCGTTTGTTTGTACCTGCGCACCCAGGTTGATGCAGCCCACCCCTCCAGCAGCATCGCGCTCAATTGCAACCCCTGTGCACCCAGGCCCCACTGCTCACCTGCTGTCATTGTTGTGTGTCCAAACACGACAGGCAGCAGTGTTCACAATTCAGGTGCAGTGTTGATTGCGACAATGGTGTATGCCTTATGGATCCCTTTTTTTATTGCGCATTATGATATGCGAGGTGGATACGGCCATATCACCTGAGGCAGTGTAGAAGAACTGGGACATGTGGCGTTGTCGTTATCCTATTTATACGTATGCAAAGTGGGCTGGGCTTGCGTGTGCCAGGCGACCTTAGGGGTGTGAATAATAATTCCGGGGACCTGGGCATTGTTCAATTCCTGCTTGGCCAGGAAGTGTACTTATGTGTGTTTCTGTTGCACTTTTGACATCGCAGAATGCGCAATTTACATTAATGTAGCATGTACCGGGAGGGCGGCAACTATCGGTAATGAGATGCTGTTCGAAAACATTGACTGGCCAACATCACATGTCGTTGTCAAGGTTGTGGATATGTGCAGACACTCATGTCAATGGTGTGCGGTATTATTGAAAGTGTTGCTATCGCGAAGCGCACACAGTGAATGTGCTCGGATGGAGGGAGGATCAGCAGTGAGGCTACGTCATAAATAGTGATAACGTTCATTATAGTCAAGTAATGCATGCCACACGTGAATCTGAAACTCTCTCATATCACACACTACTATACTGGTAAAACCTGACAACAGAGAATACAGCAATACAAATGTACACATTACTGTTTACTGTTTGTCACATGTGATCTAGGATGTGCACTCTGCCCGTGGCTGATGATATTCCTTCGGGCCAGCAATACCCAGGCCGAAAGGCAGCACAATAATGTGCACACACACACACACACCAGGGGCATCGTGTAACACACATTTGATTTTTGATGTAATGTTTGAGATGCATGGTCATCACACGTGGAAGGCTAATGTACAGACCATGAATATTGATCAAGATGATCGTTGCATGTTGTGTGTAATAGAAGATACGTGTACACAGCAAAAAAGCTTTTCAAAAAAGCTCTCTAAGCAGAAGGGGTGTGTCTCATCCGACGCTGTAGAGAGAATGACTAAAATGGATGGGGTCCTCCAACTGTTACAATGGGAAATGTTATGAACTAATCAAATGCTTTTTTTTAAGGTCACATGGCAATCGCGCATCGAGGGCGCAGGAGGCCGCACCCGACAAGATTTTGAGAAAATATATTTATCATAATATAAGTTTATTACAGTTAGAAATATATAAATGTTTAAAATATTTTAGATTATCGCTTGCTCTCATATACAGTTTAAAGTTATTTAGATATAGTTTTGAGATATTAAAAAAAATGAGGGAATGACGTACCTGGCACGGCACCATACGTCTATGATGAAACACAGGGCCTGGCAGCATGCACTCATCAGATATGCAACACGCAGAGGGCGCGATCTCATACATACATGACATAACGCATGGCTTGGTACTGCGCACCCGTCGGATACCTATGTAGCAGCTGGCGCAAACTCATCTGTATATGTAATATACATATTTTTGGGGGAAGATATAAAACATTACTTAATTTTTAAAGTAAAAAAAAAATTTGTATAATAGAGTTCCAAAATATTACAAAAAAAAAAAATAGAAAAAATATAGGTTTTATAAACATTAAAAAATGAAATTAACATTTAAAAAACCTTCGAAATTCACTGAAAAAAACATAGGTTTTGCAGACGGTATAATTAGGAATTAGCATTTAAAAAACCTTTTAAATTCACAAAAAAAACATAGGTTTCAGGGACGTTATAGTTAGTTGGACATTTGACTCATATAAAACCAGAGAAATTCGCCTGTTATAGTTAGTTGAGCTAACTATAACTCGCGCGCCCGCAATGCACTGCTGATGATGTCACATATTACATCACTCAAGACATGGTCAGTGACATCACTGATGACATCTCAAATGACATCACTGATGACATCATCCATGTGATATTCTGATGCACATACTGATGCCCTAATATAAACTTTGATACACCCATTCTAAAATGCAGACTAACATTTTTGAAGCTATGCACACAACAATGCCATATACTACATACCACTCACTGTTTCCTAGGTCTACACACACATCCAGTCACTTATACATGTAGTTACTAATCAATACAGTAGTATAATATGCACTCATACATCTATACATGTAGTCATACTCCACCGCTCATCCATAGAGTTACTCACACACCTAGTCAGTAATGCAAAAAATTAATCACATATCTATTTACTCATGTGTACAGTTATACACACCAAGGGCCTCATGTAGGTAGCCGAATACCGGTCGGTAACGGCCGTTTTTCAGTAATTATACCGTTACCGACCGGTATTTTGGCTTTTGAGATGTAGGGGGCTCATTTCTGCATTCGGTAATTTACCGAATCGGTAAAATTACCGAATCGGTAATTTTACCGATTCGGTAAATTCCGAATACAGAAATGAGATGTAGGGGGAGTGTGTGGGTGTGTTTTGGAGTCGGTATTTACCACCAACTATTAGTTGGTGGTAAATAATGAATGGATGTGTTTAAGCGTTTTAAAGCGCTTAGAAGTGTGCAATGTGGCAGACATACATGCCCTTAGGGCATGTATGTGTGCCACATGTGCACACATGGCCGTTTCAGGGGTGCAACAGTGTGTCAATGTGACACCCTGCCACCCTTGCATGTGTTCCCCCCATTACCGAATCGGTATTTACCGATTCGGTAATGAGGCATACCTTCCCATCAATGGGAAGGTATGCCTCATTACCGAATCGGTAAATACCGATTCGGTAATTACCGAATTATTCCGAATCGGTAATATTTACCGACCAATTACCTACATATCATTTACCACTTCATAAATACCGAATCGGTAAAATTCGGTATTTATGAAGTGGTAAATGTGTCCCTACCTACATGTGGCCCCAAGTCCGTTATTTATAGACACACCATATCACTCATTTATAGAGATACTAACACATATTTACTGTCTTATACAATTACTGACACAAGCAGACACTCATTTATACACGAACTCTTCAAATACCTTACTCTCATGTATAGTCATTTATATACTCCAACACTCACATATAGTGCCTTAAAACATATGTAGTTAGTCACACATATACCACTGAGACATTCATTCACTCACCAACTCACCCATACACACAGTAACTAATCCATACAGCCCTTCCCAGATGTGCTTTTGAATCCATACAACCAGTGAATCACCCACTCATACATCTATGCACAGAGTCATACACCCCCCACCCACCCATACAGACACTCAGGGACGCATACAGATTCTCAGACAACAAATCAATAACCCATATAGATACTCATGTAGCTATTCAGCAACCCATGCAGTTGCTTACACACCAACTGAGAGACTAATACAGACTTTCACACAGTGTAGTCACTAACCCATGCATTCAGTAACACACGTTCAATCACTCACTTATACAGTCACGCACCTACTAAATAATCCCTTCAGGCACTTGTAAATGCATTCATTCTTCTATACACCTTGGCATAAATATATGAAAAATATTTAAACTTTACAGAAACACACATTCACTGGATGATGTCATCAGTGATGTCATCAGTGATGTCATGTGAGATGTCATCAGTGATGTCATCAGTGATGTCACTGACCATGTCATGAGTGATGTAATATGTGACATCATCAGCAGTGCATTACGGGCGCGTGTGTTATAGTTAGCAAAACTAACTATAACAGGCGAATTTCTCTGGTTTTATATGAGTCAAATGTCCAACTAACTATAACGTCCCTGAAACCTATGGTTTTTTTGTGAATTTCAAAGGTTTTTTAAATGCTAATTCCTAACTATAATGTCTGTAAAAAACGATGTTTTTTTCAGTGAATATATATATATATATATATATATATTCACTAAAAAACCCATAGGTTTTAGGGCTGTATAGTTAGGAATTAGCATTTAAAAAACCTTAGAAATTCACTTAAAAACAGTGCCGTCTTGATGTTTTTTTTATTAAATGGGAGGGGGGCTGAGTGGCCCCGGGGACCCCATCACCTGGGGCAGGTCCTTAGCATTGGGGACAGTGGGGGGAGCCCCAATGTCCCCACGGTCCCATCCGGCTCCCCGCCTCCTGCAGGAGCCAGCATTGCTTTTGCACAAGGGGAACTGCTGATATGCAGCTCCCCTTGTGCAAAAGCAATCTGCTTTGCTTCTTGGAACCGAGAGCAGGTTTCCTGCTCTTGCATCTAAAAAGCAAAGTAGAGTTTGCTATGACAGGGCAGGAGCCGTGCTCCCTCCCTGTCATAGCAAACAGCAATGCCCCAGGGGTGGGCACCCCGGGACACTGCAGGAGCTGGCCCTGGTGGTACCCAGGGCCATCAAGGGCTCCTGGAGGGGGGCCATGCGGCCCTCCTCCCATCATTTGTAAAGCCCCGGAGAGGTGGTGGTCCCCAGGGCAGTGTGGGGGGGCTCCAGCCCCCACACTCATTATTTATTTCAGCCCTGGGGAGGTGGCGGTCCCCGGGGCTTGGGGGGCCGCGAGACCCCCACTGTCTTTTAATAAAGCCCTACGGAGGTGGCAGTCCCCAGGGCTTTGGGGGCCACAAGGCCCCCCCCACCCTATTATAATAAAGCCCCAGAGAGGTAGAGGTCCCCGGGGCTGTGGGGGCCCCTGATACAGAAATGAGGATTGCCCCCAGGAGGTGGTCCACCAGCGGGCTTTAAAAAACAAAGAGCAGGAACCCGCGCTTTGTTTTTTTTTCATTTTCAACGGGGTTCATGCACCCAGCGTGACCCGGCCGAAAAGTTGAAGGCCTGGGGGGTCAGGGGGGTTTTACCCTGCCCCCTTTTTTGTTTTTTAATGTATCTCTCACCTTTTTCATTTTTACTCAGTCCGAGGCACAAGATGGCTGCCAACCCTTCCTGGTTTGAAGTGTTGGCAGTCAATAAGAGGCAAGCTCGTGCTCGGGAGGACTCAGCCAATCAGATCTCACAATTCTCAAATATTGATATCTGTAAATCTTTAAATATTTCAAAAACTACTCAACGGATTTACACCATTTACATAAAAGTGTGATTTCTGGACCAAGAGCTATCTCTCTGCCAAATTTGGTGTAATTCTGTTCAGCAGTTCAGGCTGTAGCCGTATCTAAAGTTTCCTACGGAAATTAACTTGGAGAAAACACATTTTGGGACCCTCCTTTTTTCTCGGCCCCCGCTTGACGAATCACCCCGAAACGTTCAAGTCAGGAGCTGACCGGAGCAAGCCATGAGTTTTAAAAATGTTGTGAAGATTCTTCAAACGGCGACAAAGTTATTCGCAAATAAAAAAATGCTTTTCCTATGGAAACTTGGTTCTAACTATAACTACCTACAGGCGACCACCAATAGGCAAAATATATATATATATATTGGCCGTCTAGATTACACTATTATAAAAAATAAACAAAGCTGCATGCTGACAGCAGCCAGCGCATTGCCAAACAATACAAACTCTCAAGTTGTACCTTTTACCCAGGCCTAAACTGTGGACTCCAATAGTCAGTTGGCAGAACTCCTGTTAAGCTATAGGGATCCAAAAGCTGCAAGAAGACCCTTTTCTGGACAAGCTCAGCTGACCAGTTCCAAGGTGGCCTTCCCTGCACCGTGCTGGTGGCTTCTCCTGGATTGAGTCTTGACCCTCGAGTGCTCAATTTTAGAAAGGTGAGTTGCTGCGGGGCCAAAGAATCAGGTTGCTCCTGCTCTAAGCTTTTCCGCACCAGAAAATCTATTTCAGCAGGATGCCACAGTGAGGGGGGTTTCCTGCCTCATTGGTCCCTGTTTGCTTACGACTAGGTAAAGGTAAAACTTCTGATTAAGAGGAACCAGGTTTCTGTATTCAACATGTGCTCCATCATGGTCAGCCTTAAATTGTTCCTAAGTCCTGGTCAAGGACAACCAGATGACTGCGACTGGTGCTTAATGCTATTCTTTCAATTTCTATTTAAATCTTTAAAAATCCATATCCCTGTTTCCCTTTATTTAATGTTTGTCATTTTGGTGTCTTTTTTTGATGCTACTGCTGGTGATTGAGGGCATGGATTTTATTACCCATAGTGCTTCAGGCCCAGGAGACAGGGCTCTCATCTTTGGTACTGTGTGAGGGTCTATAAAGATCAGCTATAATGCTGCGATTTAAGCCCGCAGCACGGGATGCTACTGCTGAAAATTGCAGGCACATACATTGTTGCCCATAGTGCTTATGGCCTAGGATGCGGGGCTCTCACCTTTGGCATTGTGTGCGGAATTATATATCTGACATTTAAGCACATGGTGTAAGATGCTACCGCTGGAGATTGCAGGCATGGACTTCATTGCACATAGTGCTTCTCACCCAGGAGGCGGGGCTCTCATCTTTGGTGCCCTGAGGGGTGCTACAAAGCTCCCATTTAGGCCCATGGCATGGGGCACAACTGCTGGAGATTGCAGGCATGGACTTTATTGGCCAAAGTACTTCTGGTCCAGGTGGTGGGGCTCTCACCTTTGGTGCAATGAGTGGGGCTGTAAAGATCCGATTTATGGCTGTGACGCGGGACTCTACTGGTGGAGATTGCAGGCATGAACTTCACTGCCCATAGTGCTTCTGGCCCAGAAAATGAGACTCTCATCTTTGGCGCCATGCTGGGGGCTAAAAAGCTTCCATTTAACGCAGTGGGCGAAACACTACTACTGGATATTGCATGCACAGACTTAATTGCCCATAGTGCTTCTGGCTCAAAAGGCAGAGTTCTCATCTTTGGCCCCATGTGAGGCTTATAAAGCCCCTTTTTCTCAACCCACGTTGTAGGACCTGCCCAGGCACATGACCAGGCATACACCAGGCCAAGAGTGGGTCCTTTTGTGCCATTCCAAGATGGAGAAAGCAGGGCCACCCCTTTCACATCTTAATTTGATTAAGTTACTCTTCTCAGTGAGACATATTAACATATGCAAAAATGGGCAAGCGGAAACAACTCGCTTATTCTACTAATGGAAGCAGGATGGTCTCTTTGAATCACAAGTTACTTAACAAATGCTATGGGTATTACTAATTCAGAGATTAAAACATTAGAAGGGATGCTTGTTATATCTAAGCAGGCAAGAGCTGCAGTGTTAGCATCAGAGGCTAAACAGAATATTCATAAGCAACTGTTAGTGGGTGGTCTGCTAGTAATTTCATACCTCCAAAAGACAATACTTGTGTTTTACATAAGGAACTCTGAAATGTATGTGATTTAAGTGTTCCATCAGCTGTAATTATTTTAAGTACACCCTCATTAAAAAGAAAGAGGAATGAGTACCTATCTCGTATGACATGCCTGAGGATTAAAGATGTACTTGTTCCTACCCTTCAATCTAATGGCACTCAGAACATCAACATCTTGGTGGAGAAGGTTCTCCTGCCATACAGTAAATCCCTTAGGGTGATAGGGACAAGGAGTTATCCAAACTTGAACACTAAGAAAAGATTAACTTTGATGCAGTTATGGTTAAGTTAAAAAAATAAAGAAGATGGCTTACCTCTTTCCTTGAGATTACTAAAATACAGAGCAAGCACCATTGTGAATCTTGAGAACCCATTCCTACCAAGGGATCCTCTGGTACTATTTAATGCATGACCTTCTCTGCATTAGATAATTGAACATCAGTGGATGGGGGAGAAAGGGAAGTCATCATCAGGGACTGTTGTATTCGATATAGGTACCATAATATAGGCCCCAGTAATATCATTACCCTTCACCTATATTGTTCCCTACATTACACTTGTAACGGTGTACAGTGACTGACCTTTTACCTAGATACAACACTGCATTCAGAACACGGGTTTTCCCTAGTTCGAGATCTCATACATTATGCATGAGGATTATTGGAAGCACAGCAGGACGACCATCTCCTGTATAATATCTATGTATAAAGTTCATGCCCGACATCATCCTTAGGCTGACACAGTAATACAGCGAGGTAGGACCACTGGGGAGACCTATGATATATATACATTACCTCTTGCTAAGATAGGGCAGAGGAGACTGAGACTTCCCGGCAGACACACTGACCAGAGACGCTGAGGTTCCTGCATGCAGACACTCCAGCTTGCAGTGTTCTAACGTCCAACTCGAGACTAGGACGGGCCACACAGTCTCTCACTTCAGGTAATGGTGTTGACTTTATCCTGGAAGGATTCTTGGCTTAACACCTATACACATGCTAGGTATATTTATGTACATCTAGCTAGGGAGGCATTGTAGGAGTATGCATCTAGTTATCATGTGTTTTATATACGCATATGTATTCATGATTATTGTAAAATGGTAGAGCTATAACATCCATTTACCTTTATAGTACTGCTAATCATTTATATCTTATACTGACTAACGGTTGTTGCAGCTCATCTATTCTACACCAGAATAACAACTGTTCAATAAATACTTATTGAAAACGCCCAGCCTGTTTATTCTGTGTATCTCTCTGAGACAGACTAGGTAAGTACGAGTGACTGAGCGAAAAGTAGCATATTGTTTCCATGGCCCTGGGAGATCAGGGTTATCATGTTCGATGGTTGCCAAGAACTATTCTCTCCTTGGTAAGAAGAGATTCTAGTGACACTGTGAGCTAGTTGGTACAAAAGGCCAACATACCCTGTGGGGGTGTTCATAGTCAGTCTACGCCACCAAGAAAACCGCATTCAAGGAACGACTGGACAACAACGCCCACAACAGCAAGATACTCTTCAACATCGTCAAAGAGCTCTCCAACCCCAGCGCTGGAAACAACGACATCACCCCTTCGCAAGACCTCTGCAACTCGCTCGCCTCGTTCTTCCACAGCAAGATCGCAGACATACACAACAGCTTCAGCACACAGCCGATGCACCCTACAACCGCACCAACGTCCCCCACAACCACCCTCCGCGCCTGGACCCCGATCAACTCCGAAGACACCATCCGCACGATGAACTCCATCCACTCCGGATCACCAACCGACCCCTGCCCTCACCACGTGTTCAACAAGGCCGACTCCGTCATCGCACCCCATCTATGGGACATCATCAACGCCTCCTTCGACACCGCAACCTTCCCAGAGAGCTGGAAGCACGCCGAACTCAGCGCCCTACTGAAGAAACCATCAGCAGACCCCACCGACCTCAAAAACTACCGCCCCATCTCGCTCCTCCCGTTTCCTGCCAAAGTCATCGAGAAGACCATCAACAGACAGCTGGCCGCCTTCCTCGAGACGAATGGATCCCTCGACCACTTGCAGTCCGGCTTCCGGGCCAACCACAGTACCGAGACCGCCCTCATCGCAGCCACCGACGACATCCGAACCCTGCTCGACAACGGGGAAACAGCGGCCCTCATCCTCCTGGACCTCTCCGAGGCGTTCGACACGGTCTGCCACCGCACCCTAGTGCAGCGCCTCAATAACATCGGAATCCAGGAGAAGGCACTGGACTGGATCATCTCCTTCCTTGCCGGAAGAACACAGAGAGTCCGCCTCCCCCGTTCAGATCAGAAGCCACCAAAGTCATCTGCGGTGTACCACAAGGATCATCACTCAGCCCCACGCTGTTCAACATCTACATGAGCCCCCTCGCGGCCATCGCATGCCAACACAACCTCAACATCATCTCCTACGCCGACGACACCCAGCTGATCCTCTCCCTCACCAACGACACCGCCACCGCCAGAACCAACCTACACGAAGGGATGAAAGTCGTAGCCGAGTGGATGATGAACAGCCGTCTGAAACTGAACTCAGATAAGACGGAAGTCCTCATCCTGGGATCTTCGCCCTCCGCCTGGGACGACTCCTGGTGGCCCCCTGCCCTGGGCAGCGCACCCAAACCGACAGACCACGCACGAAACCTGGGCTTCATCCTGGACTCCTCCCTCTCCATGACCAGACAAGTCAACGCCGTCTCCTCGTCATGCTTCAACATCCTCCGCATGCTACGTAAGATCTTTCGGTGGATCCCCACCGAAACCAGGAAGACGGTCACCCAGGCCCTCGTCACCAGCCGACTGGACTACGGCAACTCCCTCTACGCCGGAACCACTGCAAAACTCCAGAAAAGACTCCAGCGCATTCAGAACGCCTCAGCACGACTCATCCTGGACATCCCCCGACACAGCCACATCTCCGCACACCTGAGAAACCTGCACTGGCTCCCTGTCAGCAAGAGAATCACATTCCAACTCCTCACCCACGCACACAAAGCGCTCCACAACCAAGGCCCAAGATACCTCAACGACCGCCTGAACTTCTACACTCCCACCCGCCAGCTTCGATCGACCAGCCACGCCCTCGCCTCCGTCCCCCGCATTCGAAGAGCCACAACGGGAGGAAGATCCTTCTCCTACCTGGCCGCCAAGACGTGGAACTCCCTCCCCACCCACCTCCGCCTGACCCAAGACCACCTCGCCTTCAGGAAGCAACTCAAGACCTGGCTGTTCGAGCAGTAGCGGACCCCCCCCCCACCCCAATCGCCTTGAGACCCTCCGGGTGAGTAGCGCGCTATACAAATGCTTGATTGATTGATTGAGTCTGACACCAATCCTACAGTGTATGCTTTCCAAACGTGCAGATTATGTATAGTTTTATAGGAGCAACACGTCAGGCCCTGATGCAAATATAACACTTCCTCTTGGTCCATCTGAAATTCTGGCAAAATCATCTGTGGCCTATTCAGGACATTTGTTAAATAAAGGTGATAAGAAAGGTACTGCAAGCCAATGGGACTATTTGATATATGATCATGCTTATCACAGTGCTCCTCGCAGGTGACCCTTATGTTTTAATATTGAAAAATATACAACGTCCGCTTCATAATCATATTGAGACACAGTAATCATTGAAGAATACAATTGCTCCCAAGTTCTCTGGCAGGTTGGGTGCTACTGATCAGCAGTCTAATTTTGCAGATTAAATTGGGTGGGTAGCTCAAAGAAAATGTGGGAAAAGGATTGTGTTGCTGTAAATTTTAAAAATTCTGATTTTTTTAGATATGTTCTTGGCAAATTTATTTTCTCTGTTTCTCATCCAAGGGATATCATTTAAGATGCAGCTGGCCACTTTTATCATCCCAAAGATCTTAACTTAGGAGGTTTACTTTAAGGCAGTCAGTGGCCAAAAAATCCAAAGATGTGGAATATAATGTTAAAACCCATAATGGTTTTGATTGATTAAGGTCAATTAATATTTTAGACTGACTTGATGATCTAGGCATATTTACAAGCCCCTTTGTGTTGCTCTCGCACCATGAAACATGGTGCAACAGTGAGGCAAATTAAAAATTAACTTTGTAAAGCTTTGCAAGGCCACCTTGTGTGGCCCTAAGTGGCTTCATAAATATCAAGTAATGCAACACAGGACAAATTGTTGTGTTGCGTTACTCTGCGCCAGGGAGGCATTTCCTTGGGGATTGCGTGGGTGTTTCCATATAACAGCCAAGGATTTTGATGCATTCCCAGATTTACCAGAAGTGGTAGGCCTGGGAATGCAGGTCCCCCTTCCTGCACAAAAACTATCCACCCCACAACGCCGTGGTGAAAAGGGTGCCTGCATTTGCAATAGGCAATAGGCAGCCAAAAAAGTGCCTACACAGGGGAATAGACCAGAATGTACCGTATTCCCTTAATTACGATGCATTCCTGCAATTTCTCTACCACACAGTGCAGAGCAGAAATGTCACTTGTGCTGCACTGTGTGCATTGGCCATAAATACGAATATCAATCTCTATTACTCCTTCTCCTGATGTTTTGGAAGTTGTTGTTGATAACAGAGTTAGAAGGAGATATTGATACCAATGGCATGGCACTCTCCTTAGTGGAAGTGAATTTTACACACAAGGGATTGTTAGTGTTGGAACTTGGAATGTAGCAGGAATATCGAATAAATTAGGAAAGGTTTAGGATGATTTGTCGCTAGGAAACCTGGCCTTTGGATACCTTCCACGTGAATGAATTTTCTGTATTTGTTACACCGGCTCAACCTCCAAGAGCAGGTAGAGCAAAAGGGGCATATGAGCTACACTAATATCTAGCATTTCACCATTAAAATGATGTTGATTTGTTAATGATTCTTCTTATCTTCATATAATCTGATCAGAGTTTATAACAGCAATAGGCCTAATTATATTTAGCAAGTATGATAACTGTTTTGATTCAGGTCAGAATAAGACAGATTGTGTAAATATCGCACACCCAATGAACATGACAGCTTCTTTGTTTGGGCTGGAAATGTTAATACCCAGAAGTGCAGCTATGACCCCTGAGACCGTTTATGGGTTAGAGAATGATATAGAGGATGGATTGCCCCATTGTGCACATTCATTATATGGTTATACTTTGAACTTGTTATAATTTTAAATTTGCTTGTGAGTTTGCCAAAAATCTCAGCCGGCTTATCCTAGTTTTATGGGTAGGTGTGCTACAATTATTATTGATCATATCTCAGTTTCTACTAACCTAGTCCCCCACATAAGAGGATATTAAGTCATACCATATATTTCAGTGGCCATAACATACTCAAAGTGGAACTTAGGATGGGGATCCCAGAGAAGGTATACACAACGGTAACAGGCTATCTGAGCGCATCCATGGATTCTAATCAATATTCTGTGAATCTAATCATTGAGAATAAGGACAATTTTGATATCCGCATATCAAATGATTGCAGCTCAAGAGAGATAATTGTCTCTTTTGAGGCTATTGTTGGGGTGATGACCTGAAGTTGAGTAAAAGTAGCCATCCCCGGAAAAAACATGTGAATCCTAAATAGCGAGTATTAAGAAATCGCAATTTAGGAATCACAAATGCTTATGCATGTAGGAATAGCAAAAAGAAATTGTGATTCCTACACATTCCTTATTTGCGACTTGCAAATTGCGAGCCGCAAATAAGGAATTGCTTCCCATTCATTACTATGGACCGAGAGGGCCATAGGAATCAATGGAAATTGCATGCACAATTTGCGAGTACCAAATAGGTACTCACAAATTGCGCATACAATTTCAAGGGTGCAAGGGTGCCAAAAGGACACCCTGATGCACCCCTGAAATTGCAATGTCAACACATGTTGCACACACACATGCCCCAAGGGCATGTATGTGTGCAACATAGAACTTTGAAAAATGCACTTTCGTGCATTTTTCAAAGTCTTTTGCAAATTACTATCAACTTTGAATTGATGGTAATTTTTGTTTCTTAATTGTGAAATCACTTTTTTTTGGTTGTTGCATTGCATTTAGGGAATCACAATTTGCGATTTGAATTTAAGTAATTGCAAATTTAGCGATTACTTAAATAGTGATTTTTGCATTTGGTATGATGCATCCCAAATGCAGAAATAGCGGTCGCAAAGAGCCAGATTCTGCGAATCTGCCCCTTTGCGGCCGCTATTTTCAATGATGGATGTGCCTCGTAATGTTTTAACGGAATAAAGATTCTTCGACTGACCGGTGTCCTTTTGCTCATTAAATTATTCTCTATTTTTATAAATTAGAGTGTGAATTTTATTGTGCTGTTTTTTTTACTTTTAAATTGTTTTATTTTTTCTCAATGCTTTACACATTTTTTATGTTGAGCCGGCCTGCTCTGTGCCACAGCTACCATGGGTTGAGCCCAGGTTTAAAAACTGGGACCTTTACTTGATCTAACAAACAAGTGACATGATTACTAATGTGGACCACCATACACCCCAACTAATAATCCACTTTCTCACAGAGCCTGGATATGGAGGTAGCGTTGGGGTGTCCAATTCAGATCTTAACAATCACCGAGCAGCACATGATTCTCCAACCTACTGCTTTACATTTGAAATGCAAAGCAATTTCTTACACACACTTAAAACACTATACTATAAGGAAATGTTAATAGGCACAACTAAAGGAACTGGCACTAAGGCTACTGCACCTTGGGAGACCACCCACCACTTCCCTTTACCCAGGTGCCCCTTTTTTAATAAGGCAAGGCAGGACCCCCCTAAAATGAGGATGTCTATGCAGCATTAATCAAGGATGAGGTGAGGAATACCACATTCAGCTTAAATAGTGCTCATTTTAAAACTGCCCCCTTTAATGTTTTACTAATTGCAGGTCTCCATAGTCAAATAGTGTTTGTGGGGAACTGGCAACAAGCATCTTCCCTCGCTCCCACTCTTGGAAGGAGATGTTCTATCTACAGGAGCAACTTATGTCAGTCCAGATAGGTCCCAGCTAGAGACGACCATGGAGGCTTCCATCTGAGGTCCTATGGCATGAACACAGGTACTTGGAACCACTTGGGCCCTCTTAGTTTCCAACTCACTTCCGTGCCATGTGGAGATACATTGCAGGTGGGCCACACCACTTGCAAAACGTGTCACAAGGGCATGATGGACGATCTCAGGAGCATTTCTTGATCACAGAGGTAAGGACAGTCACACGCACAATTCTTAGCTGCAGTGGCATTGTCAGCTGCAGCTGCATTACTTAGCGTTCAGAATGGCCGCAATTGCCGTCTTGGCAAAGTCAGTTGCAGTTGCACTTCTTGGCACAGCAGCAAGGTCAGCCGGAGATCTGTAACTTTGGCCCAGCCAAAACCAAAATACCTGAGAGACTGGTGCTGCCAAATTACAGGGCTCGCAGATCTCTTTCCTCTGTCTCCTTTCTCCTGGCAGACCCCAAGGGCACCAGCATCACACTGTTTCTGTCCCTGGGTGGACATTTACCTATCCTGCGGAGTTGGTAGGATCCTTCTTTCTCTCAGCAAGCAGCTGGGCTTCGGGTCAAATGCACAGCTTCTTCCAGTAAGTAAGACTTCATATGTTATTGCTTGACCTCTGGGAAGCTGGCTTTTAGACAGACACCAACTCTGAATGCACATTGTTCCTCAGAATATTCTGCAGAGCACTCCCTTTCTTGGTCAAGGAGAACTTGGATCCAGAACAAGTGGGTCAGTGGTTCCCACTTTTATAGGGTCAAACAGAAAGGGGTTGAGATTTCACTGTCTGTAGTTTCAGCACCGGGTTGGGGTGCTTTTTCATTAAATTGGCCTTCCCATTCACAGGCTTTGTGTAGACTGGTGCTCTTCACAGTAGTCTTAACTCCTGTTTTCAGAAGTCACAGGGATATCAAAGACTTCTCTCTTCAACCTTCATATTGCACCTGGACTCTGTATGCTGAGTGTTGTGCTCTGCCATGTGGCGCCAATCCAGTCCTGGGTCCTTGAAAGTGAGTTGAAAGTGCCCGCAACTGTGAAAATCCATGCATCGACGATGTTGCTACAATTGGAATCGGCGCATCTCCTTTGATGCATTACTGCTGCTGCACGAACCGCAGAGACAACATTGCCGACTGCACGATGCATCGTCTTCAGTTTCCAACGCATCCCTGACTTTGCGTGGCTCAGTGCTGGCGCATCGCTTCACTGATCGCATTGCTTTCAACCCAGCGGTTGAGATGACAAATCTCCCCGGTGTTCTTCGCATCTTGCCTCTTGACACGTCCTCGACAGTGTACAGCTGGGAACCGACACTTTGCCTACTTCTGCAAGATTGATGATGACGCATCGTCTCCTTAACTCCCCCCGTCACCCTTGAGGTTAACACACACAACGTACTGTTCAGCAGGACAAGGCTGGACCCTGGTTCTCACCTGCACTTCATCGCGGTCTGCTTAAACTTTTGGATTTGACCCAATCAAGGGTGACCAGATAACCCCAGTTGGCGTTATTTGTTTCTAGTCACTACAAAAAAAGAATCTTTAAAAATACATATCTTGACTTTTACTTATTGTGTTTTTGTCGTTTTGGTCTTGTTTTGTTCGACAAAAAACAGCTATTTTTCGAACTTGTGTGTTGCCTTTTTGTGATGTTTTCACTGCGTTACTGCTTGAAGTGTTGCACAAATACTTTACACATTGCCTCTTAAGTTAAGCCTGACTGCTCTGAGCCAAGCTACCAAAGGGTGAGCATAGTTTAATCTAAAGTGTTTTTCTGACTTACCCTGACTAGAATTGTGGTTCCTACTTTGACAGGGTACATACCTCTGATAACAAGAAACCCAGGGCCTTACTTATAAGGCCATGCAACACTTTTGCGCCGCCGTTGCATCAATTTTTGTGACACACAGGAGGTGTAAAAAATGCGCCATGTTGAGCCTTATTTACAATGTGACGCATCTAGGCAGATGTGTCACTTTGTAAAACCCTGCGCCACATTATACCTGTGCCAGGTATAATGTATGCAGGGTGGGCGTTACCCAGCAAAAAGCCTTGTAGAAGTGGAGCTTTAAAATCTATAAGATTTTGGTGTGCCACTTCTAGGACGCTACTGCATCAATATCTTACGCCTGCCTCACAGCAGGCGTAAGACTGATGTAGGCCCTTTCACATATGGCTTGATCCATGTGATAGGACACATTGCTGGAGTTGCGTCTGTTTCAGACATTCAAGCAATGAGCCACTTTTGCGCCTACAGATATGTAAAAAATACTGATGTATCTGTAACTCCTTGCGACGTGGAGCGTCATTAAATACGGTGCATCCATCCTGTCGCAAGGAGGGCGCTGTGAAAACTGTTCCATCAATGTTTACACACAGTGATGCAACAGTTTTCATAAATGAGGCCCCCGACTTTTAACAGCTATACTTGGGTGTTAAACTGGTACAAATTAGTTGCAACCTATGCCCAAACAGTATTAACAAGTATAAAAATGACAAAATTATGAATATAACACAAAACGTGCCTTATTACGCTGCACAATTTGGCTTTTCTAGCCACATAATTAAGTCAACGTTGCTGTATAATTTAACCCTCACCAGCTGCATAATTCCAATGGCCCTGTCTATGTTCACTGCAGGGTTCGCACATAAACGCACTCGCCCTGTTTTCTCCCAGTGTGCACCACTAAAGAAAATCCAGTCCAAAAGCTTGAGTGTGCACAGCATTGTCTGGAGAAGCACTGAACTTTATGAGGAAGTTGAGCCGAGGTAGCAGGCTTGCTATGCGAGCAGGGTCTTCCCAGTACTGCTCAGGAGGTCTTTCCATAAATGGATCTCAAATGCTGACACTTAACCTCAGGATTGGGAGCTTGTGAGGACTGAGGCAGGCGGCTACTGCCAATTCCACCAGCTCTGCAGTTTGTCCCTGGGGTCAGGATGTCCGGGTGTTTTAAAACTAAAAATTATGACAAGATAAGATGAGGAAATTATAAGAATACGGACATTAGAATTAGTACAAGGGCCAGGCACCATTACCACAGACATTCGCAATATGAAAAATGCTCATGTCATTACGGGGGAATATTAGTAATTGAAACCCATAATTTAACAATGTTTTCAGATGTTAGCGTTTGCTTTAGCATACCCGGGATATCACTCTCAGTTAGAGGAGCATGTGTTTCGATCTTTTTATGAAAAATAGTAATATGAACAAATGTGGATAAGAAATGCCACCCATTTACAAATAAAACAGGGGATAAGGAGTGACACTCATGTATTGTATTTAATGTGGCAATCATTTCTTAACAGTAAAAACTGTTAGAAACTTTTGAGCTCTAACCTATTTTTACTGACAAGCTCTGGTTCATCTACCGCTTGTAACAGACCAGGGCGAATTAGCAAGTCCCTCTGCTTCATAGACAAGTGAAAGATGCTAATGCGGAAACATCACAGATCAGAGCATAAGCTGCCGCTGTCATCTTTTGTCACATTCTAAATGCAGGAGGCGAGAGATGCATTACCAAAGTGGCAGTGCGTTTCTTGCACTGGGAGAGCTGAATGCCAGAAAATTGCTCTGTACTTTTTGCTCTTCTTTTCTACAGCCTATTCTCTGCCTCTCTGTTTTACATTCTGCAAATAGCTATCAAGACTGCAGGACTTTATTATAATCTTCGCATTGTGTGTGTCTTTGTCTTTAGTGGTAACTAATGGGAACTGTCACGGAAAAGCAAGCAATCAGCAGGAAAATATGTTGTTTGGAACCTTTTATTCCTCTGCCCCTTGTTGTGACGACGGTGATTGTTGAAGCAATATCATATCAAATATACTTTATTCGATTTTTAACATTAAAACTAGCATGTTAAAAAATACTTTCAGACATATAAATACAGACAGTTCCATCTATACAGAAATCTCGATCCTATCAGTCTAAAGGAAATAGTAAAATTGTATAATTGTTGAAGCATTAATTGTGTAAACAGAAAGCTGAAGGAAGTATAGTGAATGACAGGGAACACACACTTATCTTTACACAAGCGTATACACAGGGCATATAAACAGGAGTTTATTGAAATATTCCCACTGACCTCTTACTGATAATGGCCGCCGTTCCCCGTTTTATGAGGTTATTGCAGGGTGTGTTTTGGGTATTGCCCTTATGCTTGCCCTCATGTTCTAGTGTACAGAGATGGTCCGACTTACAGAGAAACACATTAGATTTCCCAACAGGCGAATATCTCTCGGATGTCATTGATGCTGAAGAAGAGGAGACTGGGGATGAGGGTGAGTTTTCCATAAGAGGCTTTATGCGCCTCAGCCCTGCTTGCTTTTCAAGAGGCAATGACTTGCTAAAAAAAGCTTTATTTTACCCTGAGAGACACTGCATCCCTTTAACCTTGACAGACAGTACGTGTTTCTGCTCGACTGCTTAATCATCTCTTCTGTTTTGTGGAGATTTGTGTGTGGCAACCGTTTTCTGCAGAGCACACACTCTTATTTTGAGTGGAACTGACTGTATGAGACGACTTCAGTCTCTCATTAAAAATCTGCACCGCAGACCCATTAACTTTTTAAGAAAACAAAACATATAGGGCCAGATGTATGACCCTTACAATTTGTGAGTCGCAAAAGGTAATTTACAACTGTGTCCCAGACACTGTTTGGATTCCTAATGGGGTTGCAAATTGCCTGCCTCATTAATATTCATGAGGCAGGTGCTACTTGCGACCCCATTAAGAATGGCTAGCACTCCCAGGGATGGTGGCCCGCTGAGGTCAGAAGACCACCATGTCTGTGACTGCTTTTTAAATAAAGCAGTTTTTTTTTTAAATGCAGCCTTTTTTACTTAAAGAAAAATGGGAGGCATTTAAAAAAAGTAAAATGAAACGTTTCAGTTTTATTTTTTAAGAGTAGGCAGTGGTCCGTGGGAAACATTTTCACGCACACTCACAGAGGAGAAGGGGTCCCATGGGGACCCCTTGCTGTTTGCGAGTGGTTTACCACCTACTTTAATTAGGTGGTAAACTGACAATCTTACATTGCAGTGCGAGTCGCTATTAGGAAGGGTCGCCCTTGGCTCACTCCTTCCTAATAGTGAGTTGCAAACCCTATTTTGCAAGTCAGTTAAAGGTTACCGACTCACAAAACAGGGTTTGTACATTGGGCAGACAAAATTTGCTGTTGCAAACTGGCCGATTTCCCATTTGCGACTGTAAATTAATGGTCGTACATATGGCCCATAATTCCATAACTATAAAAAATGTCAGAAATGGCATTGTTTTGAAAGCCTGTTCATGCACACAACACAACATAATATGGTGGTGCCAAATGAACCCCTCTGGCTGTCATTTTTCAAACCTGAGTCTGAGAAAGGGTAGAGTCCTCATCAGGGCACGAGGATTAGAGGGAGCATCTCAAGGAGTCGGTCAAAGGGAATAACCGGTGACTAGCTAGTTAAATAGCTGCCTCATTGGCTCTACAATTTGAACCAGTTTTTAAGGCACACTTTGATCTGTTTCATCTGGGTTTCAAAAGTCCTATAGTTGTTTAGCTAAAAAATGGGCTTAGCATCTTCTCAAAGTGAGAGCGTTAGCAGCAACCAAAGTGTAAGTATACCACAAAAACAGTGTGGTAAAAGCAGTAGGGCACCAGGGACAACGCATGTGGCCTTGAACCAAATATGCTGAAGGGCTGCAAGCCAATGGAGTCACACAGTAAGGTGCCTCAAATTTTCAAACTGAAGAAGGCCCTCACGCTCCAGATTTCTAAATATATCGAAACAACTGATGAATGAGCCAGAAAGTCAAGATAAATGCCAATTCGACAGTACAGCTTAGAAGCAACATAGGGATAATTCTGGGTACATGAAAAAGAAAAACTAGAAAGAACAGCACTCAAGGCAAAATATAGAGTTGGAAAAGGCATCTCTTAGTTCCTGAGATTTTTGTGAGCTAAATGTTCTGAAGATAACCATTGAAAAAAGCTGCCCCCCTAATGTGCAAAATCTGACCCCGCACCCACAAAAATTCACACCACTGCACGTGTTGTTGCAACAGATATCAATACAACAACGTCTGCCTCTTCAATAGCAAATCCTTCACAATTACACAGCCTGCCTGTATATCAGTGATATAGTGCCAACAACAGTCATTGTCTATGTGGTTTGTGAGAGCAGTAGTGATACCTAACTCATCATGCCTAAATCAGGTGTACCTTATAAGGCGACTATAGCTAATATAACCTCATTTCCTACACAACCTATTTAAGTTACACTGCTAAACAATGTAGTGGAAATTACTGAATAGGAAGAAGATAATTGGGCAGACATTGAATGGAGTACTTCATCTCAAGATGTCAAATATTGTTGGTCCTCTCAAGAGATTCCACCTCCCCTAACCACTACAAACGTAGCCAAAGGGACTCTAGAAAATATTTATAGAAGTGTGACTGTAGTGAATTCTAGCCATGTAATCTTGCAGGCACAATCAAGAGACATGGGCTCACATTTGCAAAAGGTTGCAGATTTCATTGGCTAGTTGGTGAAAGTACAGCAACAAGAACGTTGATCATCTATTTGCCATCTCACACAGATGCAAAGAGACATGAGTTCTGCACACAGGCAACATCAGATCAATATACAGGAACAAAGGGCATATAGAAGATCCATCCGTCAGTGGACCCAAGCAGTCAACCTATTAACTAGCTTGGTTACAATCAATGATGTCATTTTGAGATATCATCAGTGATGTCATAGAATATGTCATGAGTGATGTCATATGTGAGGTCATAAGCAGTGCATTGCGGGGTGCAAGTTATAATTAGCTGCACTACTATAAATGGTGAATTTCTATAGGTTTTTTTGTTTAAAAAGTTAATGTTATAATTGAATATTCACCTAATAATAAAGTTGCTTTAACCTTTAGTTTTTTCAGGAAATATCAGTTTTTTAAAACAGATCCTTTTATTACACGTAAACTTTAAAGTTTCTTTAACCTATGTTTTTTTAGTAAATTTCCGTTTAAAAAAACCCATAAAGTAATACTTAATTCCCTTACATAAATGTAACCCCCACACCGTGCACAGTAGGCAGGTTCACTGCAAGGCCTGGCCAACAACCCCCATACAAACAGGCACACCACCGCACCATCCCACTGAGCTCCTCTGGACCAACCACCACTATGTACATCTCGCCTTCGCCAATAGGGGAGGACGGAATTTGCGTAGTCGTGTTACGCAAAGTTCTGCGAAATGGTAAAAAACCTCCGCGAGCTACGCAGAATTCCGAGAGCATGCGGAATTGCTTGTTGCACCCATTGGCAATGCGTTTTTCCTGTTCGGGGGTGCTGTTTGCGTGCTCGGGGGGAAATATCTCGTGAACTTGCCCATGCGGTTGCCAATTGGCGTGGCCATCTTGTTTCACTTGTCCTGCCCGCTCGCGATGCTTATTTCCTGTTCGCGAGCGCGAAAGTCCGATGGCGCACCCGAATGACGTGTTCGCGATTGCACACTCTCGGGCCGGCTACCAAAATCTTGTTGCGCACGCGAATGGATAGAAAAACTTGTCGGCGAATGCAGGGATCCTGGTAAGTCGCTACCGCGCACATGCATTTTGAAAGCGCGAACAAGGAATTTTCAGCAATTCAGTTTTCTCTGCGGAACGCGGAATTGCAAAATTTCCGCAAATTACGAGAGCGCAGTGGAATTTGCCGCACAGGCCTATTCGCCATGCCCACCGTACAACATCGCCCTCATCGTCCCCCCATCGTGGCTGGAACAAGGCCACCGAAGAAAGTCTCATCGACCTCCTCAGCACAACTACCTCGCCAACATCAACAGACGCCAACACCGCAGCTCGCAACCTTCACCGATGGATCCCCAACTGTGCCGACACTCTGGCACCCATCAAGAAGATGCCAGACCAGCAACACTCCAAAAAAGCCAGCTGGTTCACTCCCGCCCTCAACAAGTCCAGATGCACCTGCTGACGACTCGAGAAGAGATGAAGGAGCAAAATAAACACAGAAACCCATGCAACCTTCAAATCCACCATCAACGCACAGCACCTTCTCCTCAAATCCACAAAGAAATGGCCTTCCAGGACAGACTAAATGCAAACGCACACCACAGCAAAGAGCTCTTTGCCATCATCAAGGAGTTCACCAGGCCCAGAAGTGAGATTACAGACGTCCCACCTACCCACCCACCCAAGACCTCTGCAACAAACTTTGCACCTTCTTCCACAAGAAGATTAGGCAGATCTACGACGACTTCAACACCCAAGACCCCACCACCACGCCCACCACCACCGGATGCAATCACACTGCACTTTAACAGATCGTGCTCAACTGGACTCGGCTCATCACAGACAACACACTCAAGACTCTGACGAGTATCCACTCAGGATCCCCATCAGATCCCTGCCTACCCTACATATTCCACAAAGCAGCTGCCTCCATCGCCCCTCTTGGTTTGCCGCACCATCAACTGCTCCATTAAAATTGCCACCTACCCAGACAACTGAAAACATGCTGAGATCAACCCCCTGCTGAGGAAACCGCATTCCGCCCGACAGATCTCAAGAACTTCAGACCCATCTCCCTCCTCCCCTTCCCAGCCAAGGTCATTGAGAAGGCCATTAACATCCAACTCTCCGAGTTCATCGAAGAAAACCACAACCTGCACAACTTCCAATCGGGCTTCCAAACCAACCACTGCACCGAGACCGCATTTCTCACAGCCACCAACAACATCCACTCCCTCCTCGACTTGGGGTAAACCACAGCCATCATCTGACTGGACCTATTGGCCGCCTTCGACACCATCTCCCACCGCACCTTAGTCAAGAGACTCCATGACACCGGCATCCGTGACAAGGGACTGGACTAGATATACTCCTTCCTGACCGGCTGAACACAATGAGCCGGACTACCTCCATTCTACTCAGAACCTACAAAGATCAGATGCGGAGTGCCCCAGGGCTCCTCCTTGAGCCGCACCCTTTTCAGCATCTACATGGCTCCCCTCGCAGCCATCATGGGAAGCCACAGGCTCAACTTCGTCACCTACGCTGACATCCCGCTGCTCATCTCCCTCACCAATGAACCCACAACCGCCAGAATCAACATTCACAAAGAATTGATGCAGGTGCTAACTGGACATAAGACAGCTGCCTCAAGCTCAACTCAGACAAGACCAAAGTACTCATCATGGGACCCACCCCTCAGCCTGGGACGACTCCTAGTGGCCCGCCACACTAGGAACCTCTCCCACCTGTACGGACCACGCACGCAACCGTGGCATCATACGGGACTCCTTGCTCTCTATGAACCGCCAAATCAAGGCAGTATGCTCATCCTGTTTCCACATGCTCCGCCTACTTCGAAAGACTTTCATTTGGCTCCCCATGGAATCCAGAAAGACGGTCACCCACACACTCATTACCAGTAGACTGAACTACAGCTATGCACTCTACACCGGCGTCACCCAGAAACAACTCAGGAAACTACAGAACATCCAAAATGCTGCAGCCAGACTAGTTCTTGACATCCCCCACCACAGCCACATGACACAACACGTCCAATAACTCCGCTGGCTGCCTATCAACAAAAGAATACCCTTAAAGCTCCTCACACATGCCTACAAAGCTCTCTACGATGCAGGACCAGAATATCTGAACCCCACCTCTCCTTCTACACACCTGCCAGACGACTCCCCTCCTCCCAACTCACCCTGGCCTCCGTCCCACTGATCCACAAGAACAGAACGAGAGAAAGATCCTTCTCCTACCTCGCCGCCAAGACCTGGAACACCCTTCCCCTCCACCTCAGGTTATCGGGGTCATTGACACAATTCAGGAAGAACCTCAAGACTTTCTCACCCAGATGGATCTGCAGCCCCCTCCCCAGTGCCTTGAGACCCTCACTGGTGAGTAGCAGTGCTTTACAAATCCTTTATTTGATTGATTGAACAGACCCACACTGTGCACAGAAAGAGGTTGACCATAGGGCCTCGCCTTGGGGACCCCACCCCACAGGACCTATTTTTAGTTAAAAGAGGGGAGGGCAGCATGGCCCCACTCCTGAACCAATATTGTCCCCAGGGACCGCACCGCCAGGGCCAGTCTTTTAAATAAAGGAGAGGGTGTGTGTGCGGCCCCCTCAGAAGGATGATTCTGGCCCCAGGAACCCTTTCCGCCAGGGCCCAGCATTCATTTTTTTGTGAAGGGGCGCATGTGGCACCCCTCCCTGGGCCAATTTTTACATCAGAGACACCAATCCCTAGGGTCCAGCAACATTTTAGGGGGAAGTGGCATGCAGTCTCCCTCCCCAGGCCAATTTTGCCCCAGAGACCTCATCCCCTGGGGCCTGGCACCAATTTAAAAGGGAAGGGAGAACACGCACCATTCCCTCAGCTGTTTTAGCCCCGGGGAACCCATCTCCTGGGGCCTTGCATTATTCTAAAAGGGAGGGGGCATGCAGCCCTCACCCTAAGCTGATTTTGGCCCCGGTGTCTCCATCCACCAGGGCCTGGCATAATTCTGAAGGGGAGGGGGCATATGGCCATTTATGGTCCAGCACCTTAAAGGAGGGTGCCCTTGTGCCCACCCAGGGCACACACAATACTATAATTGGGGCCATGAGGAGAGCCCTAAGCTCCCCATTGCCCAAGCAGGCTCCCCAAATCCAGCAGGAGCCAGTATTGCTTCTGCCCGAAGGGAGCAGCTAATAAGGCTGCTTCCTCTGGGTGGGCGAACCGTTTTAGATCTGTTTCCTTGCTCGCATCACTGCGGGCAGTGAAGCAAATCTAAAGTCTGTTCCCAGCGGGAAGGAGAATTTTCAAAACTCCGCCAGCTGGGACCGGACCTGGTGTTTGCTCCTACTTCTCGGGTTACAGGGGAAGTTGGTAACACAAGGGAGTTGAGGTAGTCAGAAGGTACGCAATTCCCGTATTATGGGGCACAGATAAAATTTGAGAAGGTAACCTAACCTTAGAGGAAAATATCTATGTTTTGCATAAAAAAGAACATGCACCCCCTGGCACATTGTAAATTGGGGGATTAAGTCCCCTTCAATCCTGAGGGTCCTTGGGGGCCAACTAGCCCACCAGGTACCTCCAGTAAGCGCCAAAGAGCTGCGTTGCAGAGAGGTGTAAAAAGGGGCTTGGCCTCTGAACCCCTTCCTGCAACACGGCTCCCTGGCGCATTCTGGAGGTACCTGGTGGGCTAGTTGGCCCTAAGGGAACCTCAGGATTCAAGGGGACTTAATCCCCTAACTTACAATGCGCCACAGGGTGCATTTGCATGCTTGTCACATCAGGCCCGCCCCCTCCCTGCACCACTGTGCAAAAGCGCCTCGTGGCCCGTTTTAGGTTGGGGGATTTAGTCCCCTTGAATCCTGAGGGTCCCTGTGGGCCAACTAGCCCACCAGGTACCTCCAGTATGCGCCACGGAGCTGCGTTGCAGACAGGTATTCAGAGGCCACGCCCCTTTTTACACCTCTCTTCAATGCAGCTCTGTGGCGCTTACTGGAGGTAGCTGGTGGGCTAGTTGGCCCCCAGGGACCCTCAGGACTCAAGGGGACTTAATCCCCGAATTTGCAATGCACCATGGGGTGCGTTTGCACAGTGGTGTGACAAGTGTGCAAACACGTCCTGTGGTGCGTTTTAAGTTGGGGAATTAAGTCCCCTTGATTTCTGAGGGTCCCTAGGGGCCAACTAGCCCACCAGGTACGTCCAGTAAGCACCACAGATTTGCGTTGCAGAGAGGTGTAAAAAGGGGCATGGCTTTGGACCACCTCTCTGCAACGCAGCTCTGTGGCGCTTACTGGAGGTACATAGTGGGTTAGTTGGCCCCCAGGGACCCTCAGGATTCAAGGGGAATTAATTCCCCAAATTAAAACCCACCAGGGGGCCACGTTTGACAGTGGTGAAGGGAGAGGGCGGGGCCTGATGGGGAATGTGTGTACTTATGGTATCACTCCACCAAAACCCAAGCACTTATAAATTCACCATGCACTCTCTTTGCAGCACTCTAATCATCCAGTCACTACCCATGCACTCATGCAATGGCCCATGCACTAACTCATGCACTGGTACAATACCCTGAGCAGTACCCATGCAGTCCAGCCATTGCCCTGTCACTACCCATGCACTCCTCCAACCACCCAGCGAACACCATGTACTTATCCAATCACTCCGCCAAAACCCAGGCACTTATAAATTCACCATGCACTCTCCTTGCAGTACTGTAATCTTCCATTCAGTACCCATGTACTCATGGAGTGACCCAGGCCGTAACACATGCACTGCTACAATCCCCTGTGCACTACCCATGCAGACCTCTAACCACCTACACTGTACTGATTCACTCCTCCAATTACCCAGGTTGTACCCATGCACTGCAGAAATCCCTCTGTCACTACCCATGCACTCTTCTAGTCACCCATCCAGCATCATGTACTTATCCAATCACTCTGCCAAAATCCAAGCAGTTATAAAATCACCAGGCACTGTCTTTGCAGCACTCTAATCATCCAGTCACTACCCATGTACTCATGCAATGACCCAGGCACTAACTCATGGCAAATACAGAGGAGGTAATGCTCATTAGAGGGTACCCCAATGCATAATGTTCCCTAGTGTATGTAGGTGTTTTCACTGAATTCTAAGTGTCTTTTAGCAGAGCACTGGCTCCAGTCCTGGTTAGTCAGAGTCAGTTACCACCAGTACCGGTCACTAAAATGTTGGGGGCACAGGAGTTTCTTTCTGCACATATCTTGCTTCTTCCTGCACTTTTCTTCATCTTTCTGGACTTCTGTTGCCTCTTTCTGCATTTGTCTTGCTTCTATCTGTGCTTTTCTTCCTCTTTCTTCATATGTCCTACCTTTGTAGGCATAGTTAGAAATTAGCATTTAAAAAACCATTGAAATTCACTGAAAAAACCATAGGTTTCAGGCAAGTTATAGTTAGAAATTAGCATTTAAAAAAACATTAAAATTCACTGAAAAAAAACATAGGATTCAGGCAGATTATAGTTAGAAAATAGCATTTAAAAAACCTTAGAAATTCACTGAAAAAACCATAGGTTTCAGGGACGTTATAGTTAGTTAGACATTTCACTCGTACAAAACCATAGAAATTCCCCCGTTATAGTTAGTTCAGCTAACAATAACTCGTGCCCCAGCAATCCACTGCTGATGACGTCACATATTACATCATTTATGACATGGTCAGTGACATCACTGATGACATCTCAAATGACATCACTGATGACATCATCCACGTCAAAATCTGATGCCCCTCCTCACAATCTAATATAATCTTTGATACACCCACTATAAAATAAAGACTACCATTTTCGAAACCATCGACACACCAATACCAGTTACAACATACGCACTCACTGATTCCTAGGTCTACACACACATCCACTCATTCACCCATACAATCACTCATACATACAGTCACTCATCAATACAACACTATCATATGCACTCATACACCCATACAGACACTCACACACCGCCACTCATCCATGGAGTTACTCTCAACCCTAGTCAGTCATGCAAACAATCAATCACACTCCCATTTCCTCACCTATACAGTTACACACACACCACTTCACTTATTCAAACATATACTAACACATACTTACTCCCTTATACAATCACTGATAAAAGTACACACTCATCCATACAGTCACTCTCACAATCACTGACTCTCATGGATAGTCATTTATACACTCCAACTCTCACATACACTGCCTTTTACATATGTAGTTACTTGGACATGTACCGCTGAAACATCCGTTCACTCACCAACACACCCATACACACACTCAACCACCCATACAGCTGTTTTCACATGCACTCTTTAACCCATACATCCAGTGTATCAACCACTCAGACTTCTATTCACACAGTCACATAACTCCCACCCACACACACACTCAGTCTCCCATACAAATACTCAGGCAACCAATCAGAAACCCATATAGACACTCATGTAGATACTGACCAACCCATGCAGCAGCTTACACAACAACAGACAGACTGATAGAGATATTCACACAGTTTTGTCACTAACCCATGCATTCAGTAAGACACATTTAATCACTCACTTATACAGTCAGTCACGCACCTACTAAATCCTTCATCCAGACACATATACATCCACTCATTCTTCAATACACCTTGGCATATATATAAAACACTTTACAGAAACACACAGTCACTGGATGATGTCATCAGTGATGTGATCAGTGATGTCACTTGAGATGTCATCAGTGATGTCACTGACCATGTCATGAATGATGTAATATGTGACGTCATCAGCAGTGCATCGCGGGGCGTGAGTTATAGTTAGCTGAACTAACTATAACGGGGGAAACGAGTGAAATGTCAAACTAACTATAACATCCCTGAAACCTATGTTTTTTTCAGTGAATTTATATATATATATATAAATATATATTCTCGATCAAGGTATTGAGTAATACCGAAACGCGTTGATCTTTTTGCCTGTGTTCCCATCTATGAAACGGAGAAATAAAACTAAAAATGGCAAATCTCTAAGGGAGTGCGACCCATTTGTCCTTTTCAGCCTGGGAAGGATTGTGTGAGAATTTGAAGTGGTGTGGTTTTGCCGTGGGGTTACGCACCCATGAGGAGTGTGCTACAAGCCGGCAATGATGAACCGACTTGGAGGATATATATCTGTAGTTCAGATGCAGATCTCAAACTCTGCCAGATGGATGCGTTCCAAAGGTTCAGAGCTTGTGGGTACAAATCTAATTATTTGATGGCTGCTATGGAAAGGGCCAACAGCCAGTCTAGAGAGGATTGCTTACGGAATATTAAATGCAACATCACCACTGTCAACCCGAGGTTTCAGATACTTTGCCCAAATCAAGTGACTCAGTGAGATTAATAACTACGTATAGCAGCCAAGAAAAACAAGTAAGAAAGTTCATATCTAAAAATTGGCCAATAGTTATGACTGATCTCACTTTATCTCAAACTTTGTCAGCACGTCCATCTGTTTCATTTAGACGTGCACCCTCGATGAGGGATGCACTTGTCAAAACTAGCCCTGAGGTGATCATGTCGAGAAACTGGCTATCTAAAAGGACAGGTTTCTTTAAATGCAGCTCATGTCGAGCTTGCAAATTTGGAATAAATACTACTGAGTACACCACTGCCTTTGATTCTCAATCCATCAATATAAAAGGGATGTTCACTTGTAAAACCGAATTTGCAGTATATGTATTGGAATGTTCATGCCATCTAAAATATGTAGGCAGCACTAATTTGCAAGTATTTAATCGTATATTGCAACATCTCCGTGCAGTGGTGAATTCAGATTCTAGTTACCCTGTCGCTCGTCATTTTAAACTTGTACAAAATAACAATTTGAATGACTGGAGCTATTTTGTTATAGACTCAGTACCTAAGTCACCCAGAGGAGGGAATAGAGAAAATAAACTTTGCCAGCTAGAGTCACATTATATTCTTTTACTACACACCAAGATGCCGAATGGCCTCAACATGGGAGAGGACATGCATAAATTCTTGTGACTGGTGTTTCTGTGCCTCTCTAGTATTCCGTTTGACAATGGGAGAGTTTGGTTTTATGATTACAGTCTTTTAGCCCTGTCTTTTAACTTGGTTTTTAACCTGGTTTTACTCTGTGTCACCTGGTTTTTACCTGGTGTTACAGGGTTTTGCTTGGTTTTATCCAGTTTTAGATTTTTTTTTTACTGTAGCTTAGATCCTTCTCTTATCCTTGTACTGTATGCATAATGCACTTTCCATGATGAACTATTCTTGACATCTAATCTTATGAACCAGTACCCGGGTCTTATATATTTCACTTGCAAGGTAATCTTGTATGTAGGTTTATGATTGCAAATCATGATTTTGAAAAAAATCACTGGTCCGAAATGTTATACCTAGTCATATGTTTACGGTGCACTTGCACTTTATTTGTATATGAATCAAGTATGACACTGGCCTCTATCCTCTATTCATTAGTTGCTAAATATGATGGTCAATAGTTGAGAACTCTGATGATTTTAATTTTAATTTTGCACTTGCACTTTATTGGTTTGCACTTTTCTCCCTTGCTGTATGAGCTATAATGAATGACATTTAACATCATCTTTTAATATGTATTTTGGATTTTTTTACAATGCATTTTAGCTTGAGATATATTGTGGGTATAGCTAATTCTTAACCATTCGGTTTTAAATGTGCAACTTTGCATATTTATATTTGCAATCTCTTTAGCTTTCCATACACTATGTATTTATTGTACTGATCCTTAAACATTTAATAATGGTGAAGCAACTCTAGGAGTTTTAGACACCAAGTTGGTTGTTTTTAACCTTTGAGTATGCCTTGTATCGCTTCTAGCTCTACTATGAAAGGGAGTGTCTCAATTAATGTCACCTATTTAGTGTATAATGACGTCATAAGGTCCAGCGCGTTATGTGATCAAAAGTGTGGCAACGCGGTCGAAACGCGTAATGCTGGGCACTTGCCTTTGTATTTTGATTCGATGCCCTTAACACTGGAATAAAGCACTTCATTCTGAAAAACGCATGCTGTAGTCCGTACCTGATTCTCACCAAGTCGTCAGAGATACAGGATTGTGGTTTCTACATATATATATGTGTGTGTGTGTGCGTGTGTGTGTGTGTGTGTGTGTGTATATAATCATACATATACACACATATATATTTTTTCACTGAAAAAAATAAGGTTAAAGTAATGTGAGTGACGTTATAGTTAGGTGAATTTGTCAATGCCAACATTAAGAATTTGAAGCTGAAAAAATAGGGGTGGGCAGAACTCACAGAGTTTTACAGCCAGATTCTTAAAAACCTAGTGAGTTTCCGCAAAGTTCCATGTTTTCTGTGTGCCTTAACGTTATTAATGTAAAGTGTTACACTTGACATCATTATTGAAGTGCATTCACAGTAGAATTAGAGAATAAATAGGCACTGTGTGCCTTAATTCATTAAATGATATTTACTGTTTAGATGATTGGGTAGAAACCATCCTCACACTATGAAAATGTAGTCACTTCAGAAACGACTTCAGAAACGACAAGGATTTAGGTAATGTGTTCACTAATGTTTCATGTATGTCATTTAAATGTAGTTGTTAATTGTACTTACACACATTCAAGATTTTATCATATGCCACATGTCATATAAAGATAATTTGCTAACATTTTACATTCATTTGTGTTTGAAGGTGCACACACATATTAAATGTGCACCATTGATTTAATACTTTAAAGTTGCCCTGACTTGGCCTATATTTTTTCTTGCATACAATACTGTTTTCCATTTTCCGCTTGCATGTCTTTTTCCTTGCATGTACATTCACATGGTTTGTTTGAGAATAGACACAGCACTGTACTAGTGATAGAGAGAGCTTAAAAAGAAGAGCTTCATAAGGAACATGAAGAGCCAGAGCATTAACTGAAAGGTTCTATTCAGCACTGTTATATTTTGACTTAGGTGATATAGACCAATGTTGGTCCTATGTTCAGCCTACGACATTTCATGAATGTAGCAGCTTACAACATGAGAATGGAAAGGACAATGAAGCCTCTGATGATGCAAAAGAAGGTTGTTGCTTTGGAAATTCTGGGGGAAATAACTTTCTAGTTTAGAATACTTTTCCATTGGACATTGAGAGGTTTAGACCATCATGCTTATTCCCTTTGATTCTTTGAGTGTGGCTTATGCTAACATTCATTTCCCTGACTCCAGAAGACTCTTAATCGAACTTCTGAAATCCTGACACCTTCCCTTACTTCCCGAGTATTTTTCTATCTTCCTGCATATCACAGATTTTTAGAACATTTTCGACTATTATACCATCCTCTTAGTTTGGACTATAACTTAGAGGATAATAGATGTTACTCATGTATAGAAGAAAGAACTAAAAACTCTCCTCTGAGCATCAAATCTTGCTATCGTTCCTTTTTATTGCTGTGACTGAACTACTTGTTTTCCTTATACTGGTATGCCTAAACTTCTTCAGGAGGTTGGGTTTCCAAATTGTTATACTGTATCTTTACAGCATGGTGCTGAGATCTGATTATCTTAACTAGGATTGGGCGGACTTTGCGTAGTCGTCCTCCGCAAAACGGTAAATCATCTCCGCAAGCATGCAGAAATTCTGCAAACACACGGAATTGCTTGTTCGGCAAGCTTTTTTCCTGTTCCCGAATGCTGTTTGCGTGCTCGGGGGGAAATATCTCACGAACACGCATTTTGGGAACGCAAACAAGCAAAAAATTCCACGAAGCTGCGTAACGCAGAATTTTGGGCAATTCTGCGTTCTCCGCGGAATGAAAAATTACCCAAATTTCACGAGCGGAACGGAATTTACCACCCAGACCTAATCTTAACCTGACTGCTAACTTGTAATAAACCTTTTTAACTATAGTCACTGATTCATGGCCCTTATTGTGTGGCAAAATGGGTTACATTGTTGATTGAAACTGATTAATGAAATGCTAACTCCCCTCAACTCTCAGGCAGCGGATAAAAGGTCATCAGGGGAAAAATGGTAAGAGGGTTGGCCAGGAGCGCTGCACCAACTTGCGAGCTTGTTGGGTGGCTCGTCACTGAAGTGAGAGAGTTAGGATGTCCCATTCAGAAATTGCTTAAGCCTAGTCCAAACCCCTAAAGCCTACGGTTCGCCCAAAGGATTTATGCAGTTCCAGCAGTTTGGAAATGAATTGTAGCAACTGAAGCGTGAGTATTAATATGGTTGCACATTGCAATTGCTTATGCTTAGAGTGCGGTCTTTTGCAGTTACTGGGTGGTGTTTTGCTGATATGTTTTAAGTTGTTGTGTGAATGTGTCACTTAATTCAGAGAAGTTGAATTTGTTATCAGGTCCATCATGACCTAAATTCCTGGGATAGATAAACAGATGTTATCAGTGTAGAAGGCAATGGGTTTAGTTGTCTGCTGTGTTGTGGTGTTTGTCATGAGATGTCATCACCTGAACTGTTGAGATAGGGACTTTATGTTTGTGTGATTGTGAGACATGGTTGGTATAGTGAATCTCAGTGCACAGGAAGGAATTGTACCAATCCGAGTGAGACCCCGCTGGTCAAGGTTTCATTTGAAGTGGATAGGTTGGAAAGTGATACTCCGGACTGTTTCTTGTATGATTGAATACATTAATTTCTTTAGAGGAGCAGACACAGTTAGTTGTTGAAATTGCTTGCAGTTGATTTGTGTGTAAATTGCTGAGAAAATGTGCTTGTGGAGAATTGTAAAGGAGGGCGAGTCATTGCAAGGAATGAGATTGAAATCACAGTGTGCAACGCTGCTATTGGTCGGTTGGTGTAGATCCCACTGGTATTGGTTGGATACATCATAGAGAGCCATGCTGATATTGGTTGAGAACCCCGAACAGAACATTGTGTATGATGAATCATTTCCTTGTTTAAACGGAAGGTCATTTGTGAATTTTGCATATTTGAATGATATTCTTTAAAGCATCACAAAGTCTGATGAAGAAAGATGTGACTATACATGTCAGAATGGGGGAAGAGGCACCACCTGGAACAATGGCATAAGATCAATGAGAAGGATGTTCTGTTGATGCTTCCCCGTTGTGGCATAATTTAATTTGAGAATTATTGAACAGCTAAGGAGGACGTTGTATGACACAAAACGGCCTACACAACATGAAGCACTCAATGCTTGGGAATAAACACCTCATCTTAGGCAGAGAGATAGATTTCAAGGAAGGGTCAAGAAAGACATATAAACTTGTGCAGATACAAGATCGGACGCCGAACAGAAAACAACGAGAACTGAAACGATTGAGAGAGATAGATTATGTCCTGCCTTAATGAGTGTGGAAGATTGGAAATGTAAGCAAAAGGATAAGAAAAAGAAGTAAGAGGCAGACGATACATAGAATTTGGTTGAGGACAGTGATAGCGATTGAAATGAAGATTTCTTAACCAAATTATTGTTAAATCGTCCACCTCATTATGTGACCCAAGCTGGAGGAATGAGTAGTGCACGTACAGGTGGGAGTTTTTATGTGCCTACATCACCAGTAAATGTCAATTCTAATTCAATAGGAGAGAGTCCAGGGATGACAGCCCCTTCAAATTCACCTGCTCTAAATCCCTCAGATGCATTGACTGCTCCTCATATAATTGGTCCTGTAGTTTCTGAATTTGCAGGAAATACTATACATACTTTGACTATTCTTACTGAAATGGGCACCTCAGGTAGCAATCCTGTGGACTCGACAATGAGACCAAATCCACAAATGCCTTTGGTTCCCATTCAAGTAAATACCCCATGTGCTGCAATTGCAGACCCTACATTAAACCAGACCAGAGTTGCTTCAACTAGTAGTTTTCCAAAGATCAGCACCCTTTTTGATTCCCAACATGAATGTTCTTCCAAAATTTATTTACAATACCCCAAGGACGGAAATACCTATGGGTTTTCCAAATTCTGACATGTCTCTTTTGAATTCACCACGCAAGGTAAATAGTGGTTCCTTTAGCAGAGAGATACATTTTAAAACCCCAGCAGAACAACTTGGTCAAAGGTATTGATATCCCAATTGGCAGTGGGTATCCTGGAACCAGTGGAAAGAATACTCAAACCCCAGATGTGGCTAGGCTGGAATTAGAATTAGAAGAAATTATACTTTGAAATCTTGACATGTCCTAATTAAATACTTATTGGGATGATGAGCTATTTTGTATAGAGATATTACTAGATGTGCAGGACAGGCTCATGATAGGTTGTCTCAACTGGCTCACAGTTACGAAACTGACTTACAGAAATCTAATGCTCTACAGAGAAGTTATTGTTAAAATGTCAATGGTCAGGATCTTACTAATATGAGACCTTCAGGACTGAAACTACAAATCAAAGAAATAATTGCCTATGTTCAAAAGTGGCCTGAGCTGGATAGATGGGAGGCAGATGGGCAAAGAAAAAAGAACCGAAGAAAGTTAGATTACAGTTGCGTTCAGAGGGAACTGAAGAAGAAGATGATGACGCACATGTTTTCAATAAGAAGGTTATGTTCACGCTGTTGAGTGACCCGTGAAAGAGCCTATATAAAAGGCTTCATCACTATTGGTGATTAAAAAGTATCACCAGGTGATTAAATTTTTAAAATCAAAACAATCTCCTAAAGATATGGGCCCAATTCACAAAGATAAACTTAGACATTTGATCTAAACCTGGAACAAAACATCTAAGTAAGTTGGCATTTACGAGTACTATCTTTATGTCCACATTCGGGGCAAATCAATGCTAAACCTGGTACCCAGGAATGCTCGCAGACACGTTGCTTACTTTTCAGCTATATTTGACCCAATAGCAGCTGCTTTGCCTGGCTGTCTTGAAGCAGTGGCTTCCACAGGTGTCAGCATTGAACAGAGTGAGAGCATTGCCAGCCAAGCAATGTTTTTGTTGTCCATTCTGTGGAAATCCGGAAGGATGGTTGGTATGGCAAACGAGCTCAGATTCCTGTCAACATCGCTTTTTGGATTTAGCTCCGGGGTATACACAGGTTCGTGTAGATCCCCGTTTTGAATCTTCTCACACAGTAACTACCTACTCAGTAGGGAAGTTATGCCAGTCGTGGCTGCAACATTCCAACTTAGCATCAGTTAAACTTCATTTAGCATGATTAAACGACAAAATAGATTTGAATCATTTTGTTAAGGGTCCTGCGGTTGGCAGGTCCAAAACATGGGTATATGCTGTTTATAACGAAGTTTGGAAGTTGTCACAAATTGAGGCTGCTTCCAGATTACGTGCTATTGATCAAGCCAATATGGAAAAAGAATTGGCTGTTATAGATAATAGCATTAACACCCTGTCTTCCAGAATCTATACTTTAGATAATATTGTTTCATCTGTGGTAGACATTGTGCAGGATGATTTATCTGTATTGTATCACGGTCAAAACCAATTGCGATCTATTATGCAGTTTGCATGGACATTGCAAACATTGAAGGCAGGGAAAGTCCCTTGGGATTGCATGAATACTTCATCTTTATTCCTTCCATTTAATTTGACTGTGAAACAGCAATTCATGTCCATGAAAGATGCTACATATTCATTGCTGCACATTGAAAAGTTAGAACCTTTGCCTTTCTCTGTTGCCGAACTGAATTCGGCCATGTGGCTAGTACATGGGTTGATCACTTTACCGTTTCCCTTGTTTAAGTTTAGTTCGTGCATGAAACATTATGCTTTAGGCAGGTACGAACAGTTGGGTACTGCCTTCCTACATGAAGTCTGGTCGCTCCCTTTCACATACAGATGTGTGAGGGACGGCAAGGAGGTTTACTTGAAAGGTGAAGAGCGCACTTCCGCACCAGATCACTCTGTTGTGTGTAGGCACATTCAATTGCATGGTGCATGTAATGTCCATGCCCCTAATTTAGCTTGCGTCCTGAAAGGGATTCCAGTGCCAGTTATTACTCCATCTTTTACGCTGCTTGCTAACGGTAGTTATTTGCTGTTGAATAATGAGGCTTGCTGTGGGATGCTAGTGGGAATTCCCTACATTGTGACTGTATCACAGAGGGTAGTTTGCTGTAATAACGTCTTTTTCCCACCCCTGCATGGCCGGCTGGATGTCTCCATATGGCCTTCGATTCCAACCTTGAAAGCAGAGTTCAATAAGATGAGCAGAATAAGGGCTCTTTTGTCTCAAAAATAAGTCGCTCTGACTTCATCCCGGGAAACGTTTGTCCTTCACGTAGCTAACACGCGCACTGAGGTGCAAGCTCTTTTGAATACTGATCTCCCACTTCATTTTGGGACCTTGATACAGACTATCTTTAATGCCTCTTCTACAAGTGGCATAGCTCATTTTTTTAAAATCGTGGGCTCCGGCCTCGTGACCTCTTTTCAAACTATTTTTGGAGTGATCCCAGCCTTTTTTCATTCTATTTTTTCCAGTGTCTTCGGAGGTCTCCCTTTACTTCTTGCCCTCGTAGCTGGAATACTATTGTTGAGCTGTGCCTTGCGCTATGGATGCACAACTTGCATGGCACAACAACATGTCCCGGCTGCACCATCTTCATAACCAGATGATTGAATTCTATGGCGCCTTGCCACTGGCGACTCTGAGCGTAGCCTATGGATTGTCCTTCCGGTTTGACTACTTTACTTGTGTGCAGCCTGTCTTTCATTGCCTAGATTGTCCGTTCCAATGGGCTCTGGATTTGTGTCTGTCAAACCCGGTGTCTCCTGATCCGGATTATGATCGGCTTATGAGCCCCTTAGTGGCCTACGAATCGGACTGTTCCGGTGTCAAGATTATGGCCTGTGCTGCAGCGCATGGAGTTCTTGGTAATTGGGACATCGGAGCAGCAGCGATTGACTTCTTAACGAACAGCTATCTTGAGGTGCACCCCGGTTGTCCTCACCAGGTGCTGGAGGCTCCGGTGGTTGAAGAACATGTCTGTTCTTTCCCCGTCCTGAACTGGATGGCAGATACTTTTGCGGAAAGTTCCAATGATTTCCTCTTGGAAGCAGTTGCAATTTATTGTGCCTATACATTGATGGAGTAACTTTTAAGCTTTCTTTCAGTCCTCAATCCATCATCGATGTTTGGTCTACTACATGTTTTTTTTTTTTCTCCTACATTTTAACTTTTTCCACTGATTTTTTCTTTCGAACTTTTTCACTTCCCTTATATGGACTTATTGTGCATGTCCTTGGTTCCGTTCTATCAAACTTGAACTCTGCGTTCTTGCAAGTGCGCCCCTAGGGGTTAGTGGTCCGATCATGGGGGCGGTGTAGTGATGATCGTTATCTACCTATGTACAACGCTAAGTTAGCATAACCGCGTTAAATGTTAGAAAGCCATCTTGCCGCTTTTGCTACTTTTTCTGGTTTTGCACACGACACTGTAGTCACATGTTATTAGAATTGAGAAATGCTTACTCGACTTTGCTTCACATGAGAACTGTCTGTTGTTAACATCTTGAACAGTGAATAGCGACCTTGGTCTGTACACAGTGTAACAGAACAGTCTGGATCGCTAGACGGTGCATGTTGTTGAGTTCAGGTTGATCGGCCCACTAGTTTAGCCATAACACGCACGCAGCTGCAAATACCTGAAAGTCGAATGCTTTTAATATTGCAGTGTTACATGTTTTCAACACATTCGGAAGAAGAGCGTTCCTAGGAGCAGAGCATAGCTGATCCTGTGATGTGAACTCTCTGAGCTGATCTATACGGTATGGTGTTCCCCATTCAAGCCTGGAGACCTTTTATTAGTCTAATAATACTATTAGTGTGTTAGCGAAAGGAAGGTGGCCTAGGGCCACTGTCATTTAGTATGATTGCTCTTTTCATTTTCTATGGTATTATAACTATGCTGATGGTTTTGATTTTAATCGTTTGTCTGCTAATGTTAGCCAAACTGCTGCATATTAGGACACGAGGTTTATAAAATAAACTCATTAAACTTTTCCCGTGTCTCTGTTTATTCTGTTGTGGACTGGTACGAGAATAATTACGAAAAGGTGTTTCTGATTCCCACCATTCCAGAGAAATATACTAAGTCGCTTGTTCTGGGTTGTCTATACATTGGGACCGCCGAGCTAAACCTCGGAGAACGAATGGGACACTGATGCTGGCCGGATAGGGGGTTCTGGGTTCTGAGGTGAGTTTTTGGTACACCGCAATTCACTGAGGGCCTGGGTTCCTGCGCATAGTTCTGCGCATAAGCAGAATCCCTGCAACATTCTAACTTCGTCCATTGTGGGATTAAGACACCGTTCCACTGTTGGGACCTAGAGTTGGTTGCACCTGGTCAAAGGGAGTACCTTCATTTCCACTCTCAGATGCAGTTCTAACATTGTCCATTGTGGGATCAAGACACTGTTCCACTGTTGGGACCTAGAGTTGGTTGCACCTGGTCGAAGGGAGTATCTTCATCTCCACTCTCAGATGCAGTTCTAACATCGTCCATTGTGGAATCAACACACTGTTCCACTGTTGGTACCTGTTGGACTACTGTGTTAGTAGTATACAGAGCACTCCACAGTGCTGGGCCTCAGGCTGGACGTTGTGTGCCTGTGTCGTGGTAGCCAGTGTTGATCTCAGGAGCATTCCGAGCTCGCAGACCTCGGCCCAAGAGCTTCTGCCAGCACGTGGTGGGCCCTCTTTCACATACGGCGGTGTCGGAAGGTGAACTGTGGGGCATATGTGCGTCGCAGCGGCCTTGGCGGTTTCTGGGTACCAGCAGGCTGAGAGTATCATTCACGCAGCCACCTTCGCTCATGGCATCAGCCTTGTGGTGGTGTAAGCTGCACAGACCTGGCAGACACGTTCGCCATTCCAGATGAGAACCACACCCAGAGAAACGTGCCTTTTATTCATACCCCTACGCTAGCCTTGCGTACGCTGAGACAGCCCACTACGCTAAAGATTTGGGGGGGAGGGGGCACGTATGTGCCATGTTTTCGTAATCTTCCCTACTGACTGTACAGGCATGGTTGCGTCCACTGTCCACTTCACTCAATTGACCATCAGTGTATGTTGACATGTACATGTATGTGCTCTGCATACTCAAGTCTGTCACTTGCCACCTTCGCACATACTTTGCTCCCATCTCTCCCTGCATTCTGCATTGTGTGGCTGAGGTTCCATGACATGTTTGGTTTGTGTACATGGCTAGCCACGGTTCCCAAAGTACGTAGTGTTGTTGTGTCTGCTAGGTGTATATGTTGTTTGTCACGTTGTATGTGATTATATAAGGTAGTGCGTTTGTTCACGAGCAGTGGTTTCTCCCATTTACATATCGCTGTCTTAAAGAGGATACAGAAGTTTTTCTCACTGGTGAAAAGTGCGACCACAATGGCAGTCAGTCATTCATTACTATGCAAGAATGTCCAACTGCACGATGCTTCTAAGCTTCCAGTCCCCAATCTTGTGTGCTTTCTTAAAAGCACGCCAACTCCCACAATCAGACCAACATTCACACAGCTTTCTAACGGCAGTTATCTGCTTCTTAATAGTATGGACTGCTACGGAATGTGAGCTGGCATACCGTTTGTCCTTACTGTTTCAAACCGAGTAACTTCCCGTGGCAATGTCTATTCCCACCCAAACAAAGTAACTCCCAAAGTTCAACTTGGCCTTCAATACCTACTTTGAAAACAGATTTCATTAAACTGAGCAAACTGAAAGCACTTTGGTTTCAAACAGAAGTGGCCCTCACTTCTGCAAAAGAAATGTATTGACTGCAGATAGCACGAACTTCAAGTAAAATACAGTCCCTTTTAAATACGAACCTCCCATTACACTTTGCGAATTGTTACACAATTTTCAACACATCTGACACTCAAGGTCTGGCACACTTTTTTAACACTGTGTCCTCCGGCCTTGTCACATGCTTTCAAACAGTTTTTGGTATAATACCAGACTTCATTCATTCGATCATCTCTGGAATAACAGGAACAGTGCCCATAATTCTCGCTCTGTTTGCGGCCATCCTACTACTATTTTTGGTTGTAAAAAATGGCCGCACTCCCTGTGGTAACAAGCATGTCCGACAGAATACGCCTCTACGCGAAGCTACATCAATACCGTGAAAAAATTGAACACATTTTCGGTTGCCTGCCTCTATCTATTATCGGACCCAGCTACAACATGACATTTATTTACACATATGCAATCTGCATGCAACCGTCTTTTTATTGCAAAAGTTGCCCATTCGACTGGCAAATGGATCTATACCATGCCAACATCCCAACAATCTCTCCCGATATCCAGCAGGTAATGGAGTATCTTGAAAACCATGAACTTGATTGTTCGCGCAGTGGAGCAATGGCGGATGCAATGCAAAAAGGTATCCTGACGGAATGGGATTTCTGCGCAGCCACAAAAGATTTCCTGCAACGTGCGACCTTTGACAACATCGCAGATTGCCTGCCAATTCAAATTGCCGCTCCAACATTCGAGGAACATTAATGTCCCTTCGAGGATATGAATTGGATCGGTTCGCTTTTCTCACATGATGGCAACAATCGCCTCTTGGAACATTACGCATCTCAAGCCGCTGAAGAACTTCGGGACTGCAATCTCCGAGACTTGTAAGAAATTCATGTTATCCTTGGATTGATTTTTTTCCACCTTTTTTGACTTTTTCCTATAATTTTTTTTAATACACTTCAATTGAACTATTTTCATATAATACCTTTTTAAGTATGCTCATGCGTTTGAACTCTGTTTTCATTATTACCCCTCACGCCTCCAGCCTAACCAGGGATGGGTGATGTATGGTCTATGCAAATACGCTATTTACTTGCTAAATTAGCCTAAACCTGACATCCATTTTGAAACCATGTCTATTCTTTGTGCACATGTCTCTCTGCCTGCCTGTTATCCATGAAGCCCATTCACACAAATTAGCTCACCCTCAACCTCTGCTCACGAGCTGGCGATCAAGATAAAAAAACACGACATTGTTTAGGAACTGGTTGGCACAGTGTGGTAATCGTATCCTACCTTTATTTTCATCATAGATTTTATTCATTCATCTCTAATAGCTATTGTTTATGTCACAAGGAACTGTAACATGTAATGTGGAATTCACTGATGTAGGAGCTTAGGTTTGAATAAATCAGAAGAGGTTGGAGTTTGCCTCAGCTCGATGCCTTAGGTCTTGTACAAGAATGTTTTTTTTGAATGGGCTGAAGACAATAATGTATGGTTTGACGAGAAGGGTACCGAATGTGCTTCTGAGAAGAGCAATGTTTGTGTTCCTCCTCAAAGTTCCGATGTGGGTAGAATTATTACCAATTGTGACATGCATCAGATTCAATCTACTGTAGAAGAGAACGCTGACTGTTCTGCTGTTGATAATTTTGTGTTACCAAAAGGAGTACCAGGGTACCTAAGAAGTTTGATGATTACATTTTTGGAATGTTTTTTGTTTTCTTAAAGGATACATGTGGTAATCGAATCCTACCTTTATTTTCATTATAGAATTTAGAGTCATTCATGTCTAATAGGTATTGTTTATGTCACATGGAACTGTAACATGTAATGTGGAATTCACTAATGCAGGAGCTTAGGTTTGAATACAGCAGAAGCGGTTGGAGTTTGCCTCAGCTGGATGCCTCAGCTCTTGCACCAGTGGGTCCATTTATGGCACTTAAATAAAGACACTTTTTCTATAACTTGCAGACTCCATTGCTTTATTACACACAGCCACTTTCTTAGACATACCTGATTTCACCATTTGTCTTCTGTGGCATTGCAACATTCTGCATTATATTCTTCTCAATTATTTCTTTATTCCTGCTTGCTAAAACACTGCATTCGAGTTTTCAGACTGGTAAAGGTGAGTAGTTTGCTTCCCACTCCCTGTATAGTATAAACGCATACTACCACTACTTACTCAGGTATGCTACAGCGGCCAATATCACAGCTCCCACAGCACATCACTTTACAGCAATCAGCTCACAGCTTAGGCTCACGGTTTGATCCCTGAGTCTTCAGACCTGTAGGAGTGAGTTGTTTGCTTCCCACTCCCGCTATAGTCTAAATGCATACTAACATCATTTGCACAGCTATGCGGCCAGTATGCTACAGCGCCCAGAGCACATCAGTTTACAGCAATCAGCTCACGGTTTAGGTGCACGGTTTCATCCCCGAGTGTATTGGCACCTCACCTCAGCACCATCTCACTCTGGGCAAAACAGCACTTTCACACTTCGCTTCACACTCCCTGTATAGCACACCCTAACCACCGCACAGAGCTCACAGCGATCCTACCCTACTCTTCCCTACTTTTTTTGCCCTTTTTCCCCTTACTCGCTTCAACGGAATCACAAGATAGCTGCCAACACTTCCTAGTCGGAACAGTTCACAGCCAATAACCAGCAAGCTCGTGCTCGTAACGCCTCAGCCAATCAGATGGCAGAATTCCCAAATATCGATATCTGTAAATTTTGATATTTCTCCAAAACTACTGAACAGATTTACACAAAATAAACAAAAGCGTGCTTTCTAGACCAAGACCCTTCTCCCTGCCAGATTTGGGGTAATTCCGTTCACCCGTTCGACCTGTAGCCTTGTCTAAAGTTGCCTATGGAAATTGCATAGAGAAAACACGTTTTGGGACCCCCCTTTTTTCTCAGCCCCCCCTTGACGAATCACCCCCAAACTTTCAATATAGGAGCTGTTATGAACACAAAATTTGTTTGGAAAATGTCATGAATATTCATCAAACAACGCCAAAGTTATAAGCAAAACAAAAAATGCTCTTCCTATGGAAACTTGGTCCTAACTATAACTACCTACTGGCGACCGCTAGTTGGTAATAAATGCACATATTATTTATATATATGGGATTATATATATATATATGTAAAGAAAAAAGTACATATTTTAAAATAAAACAATATTGTAATTGAAAAAATATTTATATATATATGTATATTTTTTATATATATACATATTTATATAGATATACATATTCACAGTAAAAAAAAGAGGTTTCCGGGACGTTATAGTTAGGAATTAGCATTTAAAAAACCTTAGAAATTCACTGAAAAAACACAGGTTTCAGGGCCGTTATAGTTAGGTTGACATTTTACTCATACAAAACCAGAGAAATTCAGCCGCTATAGTTAGTTGACTAACTATAACTCACACCCCTGTAATGCACTGCTGATGACGTCACATATTACATCAATAATGACATGGTCAGTGACATCACTGATGACATCTCTAATGACATCACTGATGACATCATCCACTTAATATCTGATGCACCTCCTCACACCCTAATATAACCTTTCATACACCCACTCTGAAATACAGACTAACATTCTCGAAACCATAGAAACATCAATACCCACTCACTGATTCATAGGTCTACACACACATACATACACTCACCCATACAGTCACTCATACACACAGTCACTCATCAATACAGCCACTGACATATGTACTCATACACCCATACAAACACTCACATACCCCCACTCACCCTTAGAGTTATTCACACATGTGTGTAACTGTACAGGTGAGTAAATGAAAGTGTTATTAATTATTTCCATTACTGACTAGGTGTGTGAATAACTCTAAGAATGAGAGGCAGTGTGTCAGTGTCTGTATAGATATGTGACTGGATATGATAATGCTGTATTGATGGCTGACTGTATGTATGAGTGAGTGTATAGGTGAATGAAAGGATGTGTGTAGACCTACAAATTAGAGAGTGCATATGCACTAACTGGTATTGGTGTGTTCACGGTTTTGAAAATTATAGTCTGTATTTTAGACTGGGTGTATCAAGTGTTATATTAGGGTCTGATCAGGTGCATCTGATGTTCATGTAGATGATGTCATCAGTGATGTCATCAGTGATGTCATTTGAGATGTCATCAGTGATGTCATCAGTGATGTCACTGACCATGTCATGAGTGATGTAATATGTGACGTCATCAACAGTGCATTGCGGGGGCGCAAGTTATAGTTAGCTCAACTAATTATAACAGGCGAATTTCTCTGGTTTTATATAAGTCAAATGTCCAACTACCTATAACGTCCCTGAAACCTATGGTTTTTTCAGTGAATTTCGAAGGTTTTTTAAATGCTAATTTCTAAGTATAACATCTCTGAAACCTATGTTTTTTTCAATGAATTTCAAAGGTTTTTTAAATATCGAACTACTATTGTGTATTTGTCATTATTGTGTATTTTGTGAAATGTGTATTTGTCATTAATACTATTTTTTCTAACTTTTCAACTACATAAAATAAACTGCAAAAGTACTATGTAACGTAATACAATTCACAAATTACAATCAGTTTTTAAATAATACAAAACAATTTAACATTCAGATACTAATTTTTCTCCCTTTTTTTGCTGTCATCAGCTACTACTTAACTTCACTATTCACCGTGATGCCAGTGTAGTTTCATCATAAACAGCAGGGAGAAAAAAAAACAATCAACTAGATTGTTAAAAAAAAAAGAAAATTCTCTCAAATATAACACAAAATTAACACAAATAACACATCCAATAGTACTTCAAATGTTCAAAGCTTACCTTTACTTCATAGATTGTCTGCAAATTTACCCAGTACGCCAGATAATGTATCAAAAATTTCACTTTGAAAGCATCCACTATGAATTCCTTCACGATCTTACGTATTTCTCTGCACATTTTCCCAATACGCCAGATAATATATCAAAATTTTCGATTTGAAAGCATCCAGTATGAATTCCTTAAAGATCTTACGTAGTTTCTCTGCACAATTGTTCCAATACACAACATAATGTATCAAAAATTTCGCTTTGAAAGCATCCAGTGTGAATTCCTTAAAGATCTTATGTAGTTTCTCTGCACTATTTTCCCAATACGCCAGATAATATATCAAAACTTTCACTTTGAAAGCATCCAGTATGAATTTCTTAAAGATCTTAAGTAGTTTCTCTGCACATGTTCCCAATACACCAGATAATGTACCAAAATTTCGCTTTGGAAGCATCCAGTATGGATTCCTTAAAGATCTATACACCTTCCCATTAAAGCCAAAAAGTGTATCTAAAATCTTTGTTTCAGAAAATTTAAGTAAGAGTTGGGTAATTTATAAGGCAATCTCGGTTTAATTTCCAAGTGTGTATCATTACAGTGACTCCAACCATTATTACACTTTAAATAAACTGTATAATATCCACTTGTAGTAGTACTTCCAGCATGGAAAACAATAGCAACTGTTCTTCCAGAAATAGATACTTAATTAGCAACAAACATTTTAATTTTGGTTTCCACTTTTCTTCCATTTGGTCAACAGCGTTGCAGCAATATAATCAAATATTTTCCATATCTTTGTAGGCATAATGCAGATAGCATTCTTGATTTACAACGGGAACACATCATCTCATGATCAGCTTCTTTTACTAATTTGGAAAATGGTACAGATTTGCAGTCAGGTATTGTTAAATATAAAAATCGTTCTCTGTCAACTATAGTGCTTGAAGTTAATGAACACTCTTCACATTTATGTTCCCATTTGTAACTGAGTCCAAATAAACTCTCAATCTAAATCCCTTCATCTTCTAGGACTCCAAGCATAACCATCATAAATTCTTGTGCATCTTGCTGTATATTAGCACTGAACGTTAAAGATCCAGTACATGTATCCAACAGTTGGCGAATACCAGAAGCACAATGAATCTTACTTCGATCAGTTCTCAATTCTTGAAATAAAGTGTAGAGTCCAGAACTTAAAGTTTTTTCCTGACTTTCCATAATTTCACCACAAACACCTTCAAGATAAAATATAACATTTAGAATGACATTACCATAGCAGTTGACACAAGAAGCATTTTCTAATTGGTATCCAACAACATCATCACTTGTTTGTATTTTCTGCTTCTTTACATCTTTTCTTTTCTGTTGATTTTCTTTCTGCTTTTCAACACGTTTCTCATAAATAGGATATTCACCTAAATGGGAAGCATAAAGACTTCTCAAACGATTATATTCTCTTAGACAGTTGACATCGGTACTGACATTGTTCTCATCAAAATCAATTAAATACAAACCAGACAACGTTCTAACTTGAGATAATGCAACATATACCATTCCCTCTTTAAACACAGTTTTTCCAACATTTTCCAAAGCATTATCTAAACTTAAACCTTGTGATTTGTGAGTAGTTATTGCATATGCTAAGCAGTAGGGAAACTGTTTTTTACTAAAATGCAAGTCTTTTACAAGCAAAAAACATGCGGCAGAACGTGCAATCTGTCTTACCTCTGCAATCTGATCAAATATAACTTTCAAAAATTCAATTCCATTTCTATTTTGATATTTCACAAAATCAACAACTTTCCCCAATGCTCCATTCACTAAACCTTCTTCTACATTCAAATTACGCTTCAAAATTACCCGACAGTTTGAACATACATCTAAAAAAAATTCTAAGCCAGCAGTTTTTGATACAGACTTTTTCAAAGATTCCAATTTAGTCTGTAGTTTTTCTGAAGGAACAATTGTTATTCCTTGATGCTCTATTTTATCAATAGCTTCAATCTGAACTATTTCTTGATTTTTCAATTTCATGAGCTCTCCATTAAGGTGTCGATTCTGATCCGGTAAAACCCGGGTACGAACCGTCGGACGGAGCGTTTTCTCCGTCCGACTCATACCCGGGAAAAACACCTTACAAACCCGCAAGTACGCATCGTACCGAAACACCATTACCGTACGATTCGTAAAGAACACCGACCGGCAAAAAAATACATACAAATCTGAATCTGGACAGCGCATACGCGACGTCCAGACGGAGTCAGGCAGCGTTTCACGGACCAGCAAGTACGAATCGTGCCGACGTCACTCCACACGTAGCATTTTTTACGGGAGCCAAAAACTGCCGGGAAAGTGAGGACGACGCGAACAAGGATCACCGGTACGCGATGGACAGCCATGGATCCCAACCTACGCGTCATCCCGGCCCTCAAAGCCTACGACCTCGTGTTCCGAAACCGACGCAGACGCCGCAGAAGGTCAGAACAACCCCCAGGGGCAAAGGGGGGGGTGTGCAAGGGGCAGGCAACATAACCCACACCCCACAAAGAACAAAGATAACCTACACAACAATCACCTCCATGGTCTGGTCACTTCGGGGGGCATGTCCACCAATCCCACGTCCCGCCACAACGGAAGTGGACGTGGACGCGTACCCGTCACCACCACAATGGTGGTACGGGACATCCCCACGCCCCTCAGAGCGTGGGTACGGGCCGTACCACGCCTACCCCTACGTCACACCAACAATGGCGGTACGGCCCGTACCCACGTCCCAAAGGCATGGGTACGGCCCGCACCCCCAAAGTTGGTGTGCTGTAGGGGTACGGGCCATACCCAGGCCATCAGTGAGTAGGTACGGCTCGTACCACGACAGTGGACAGATACATAGGGGTGGGTGCCTATCACTCCCAGCAGTGCCCAGACAAATGAGGGGTGGGTGCGTATCACTCCCAGCAGTGCCCAGACAAATGAGGCGTGGGTGCCTATCACTCCCAGCTGTGCCCAGACAAATGAGGGGTGGGTTCCCATCACGACCAGCAGTGCCCAGACATATGGGGGTGTGTACATCTTCCTCCGATGTGCAAAACTCCATGGTTGCATGAAGGCATCCACAATGTAAGACAATGTAGAGAGTGCCATGACAACACATCACTGACAGCAGTGTCCCACTCCCATGAGGATGGATGTCCTTCCCCCATGGCATGACACACCACATGTGGGTGTGATGACAAATTACACATGCATACCCACCCCTGGCGGATGCAGCACAATACACACACAGAGATCATGCCACAATACTATATAGTGATGTCAATACCCACTAAACTAAGAGAGCCAAAGGGAACAAACACTGTCACGCACATCCCAGGACTGAGAGGAATGTACAGGTGCTGGGACAGCCACCAAGATGTTGTCTCTCATGAAAGGAATAGGGTGGAGTTCCCACAGATACAATGCCCACTATTGTGAGTCAGGTGCCCAAATACCCTGCAGGACACGTAACACATGTGTGTGAGGCAGGGAGTACACACATGCATAGTGCGGAAAAGGGAAAATGTCCACATGAAGTCATGTCAATATACTCCATACACAAGTACAGTGTCCACCAAGGATGCCACAAACGATGCAGGTGGAGACATTGCAGAGCATGCATGGCCAAAGTTGAAGGGATGTGTCACACACAGAGGAAATGTTGACACAGCTCAGCACAACAATTGGGAAACACCCTGCAGGGAAGATGTCAGGTGCCACAGAGGAAGGAACACACCTTGGGACAATGTCACCATGCAGTAAGAGCAAACATGACCTAAGAATATGTGCAGACACCTTGTGACGGCATGCAGATACCAGGGTCCACCCCATGAGCAGCACACTACAACATTTCCCAGACACCCAACACATTATCACCACCCCAACTCAGGGAGCAGCAGCACCAACAGCAATACCAGAAAAGCAATAGTGTGCAAACGAAAAACAAAAAGCCACATTCAGCATTCCAAAGAAAATTAGCTACAGTACACCTGTCACCAAGCCCATAGGCCACGCCAGATGCGAAGTCCTGGGGGGGACACGTTGGGACGCGTCTCCCCTAGCTTGCCTGCACAGTTCACTGTTCCATATCATCCACAGAAGGGGGGGCATCCTGTGGGGGGGAAGAACCAGGCACCGCAGGGACAGGAGGGGCACGGGTAGGTGTTGTGGGTGCAGGGACGGACGACTCCACCACAGGGGGTGGGGCAGCGCCAAAGGAGGAGGTCAGCATGGTGCTGCACACGCCCGCAAGCTCTTCCAGTGTCTCCCCTGCACCTGAAGGAACCACAGGCCCCAAGGAGGGGGGGGGGTCGGAGGGATGGGTTGCAGAGCAACTGGGGGAGGGTGTGGACAGGGGGGGGACTCAACTACCCTGCCCGGGGAATCCCGCAAACGCTTGCGGTGTGGTGACCCACTGGGGCTGAGGGACAGACTGGCCATGAAGGACTCTTTCTCCGACTGTTGGGCAGGAGAGCCAAGGGGAGTGGTTGTGGAGGTAGTGGGTCTTGAGGACTGCGGACTCCTACTGTGACAGCGTGGCTGCTGTTTTCCCCCGACCCAATGTCTGTGCCTTCTCCCCCCTGTGTGTGCGTGACAGGGGGTGTGCGCTTGGCTGTCCCTGGTGGTGTGCTGCCTGTGTCTGGTGGGGTGCGTGCATGGGGACGTCTGGGTGTGTATGGGACAGGCATGGGAGTGTGAAGTGTGGATGGGGCAGGGGTAGGGGGGACGGAGCGCTACAGGAGACCCACTGCTGCCGTCAGTGACGAGTCCATGGACCTCAGCAACATCCGTTGTTCAGACATCACTGATGACATGCCCTCCATGTATGACACCATCCGTGTCAGCAGTCTGGTGTGGCAATGGAGGACACGCAGCAGCGATGTCTGACGCACCTGCAACTGGCGCAGACTGTCCACACACTCTGCATTGACGGCAGCAGGGGAGACAGGGGCAGGGGGTGCGGTGCCTGGCACGAAGGAGACATGTTTGGTGTACCACAAACTCCCCTCAGAACCCAGAACCCCTTATCCGACTAGCTTAGTGTCCCATTCGTTAGCCGAGGTTGAGCTCAGCGGTCCCAATATAGAGACAACCCAGAACAAGCGACTTAGAATATTCTCAGGAATGGTGGGAATCAGAAATACCTGTCCATCATTATTCTCAGATCAGTCCACAACAGAATAGACAAGGACACAGTAAAGTTGAAAGAGTTCATTCAATGAACCTCGCGTCCTAAGATGCAGTACTTTGGCTAACATAAGCAGACAAATGGTTAAGTTCAGAAGCATAAGCATTGTTACAAAATCATAGACAATGAAAGGAGCAATCATAAGAAAATGACAGTGGAAACAGCAACCTTCCTGCCGCCAGTAAACTAATAGTAGTATCATTAGACTAATAGAAGGTCTCTAGGCTTGAATGGGGGACCCCCTCCGTACAGATAAGCTCAGTGGAATCACATCACAGGATCAGCTAGTCTCCTCCCCAGCGAAAGTACTCCATCACAATGAAACCAAAACGTGCTGCACTGCAATATGAATAGCACTCGTCTATCAGGTATCTGCAGCTGCGTGCATGTAATGGCTAAATAGTGGGACGATCAACCTGCACACAACAACATGCACCGTCTAGTGACCCAGACTGTTTGTGTAAACAATGTACAGTACAAGCTCGCTGCTCACTGTGAAGGATGTCAAACAACAGACAGTACTCATGTGAAGCAAACTCGAGTAGGCATTGTCAATTAATAACACGCAACTACAGTGTCGCGTGCAAAAGCTGCAAAATTGGCAATATGGCTTTCTAACAACTAACTCGGTGGTGCTAACTTAGCATTGCACATAGGGAGATAGTAATCATCACTACGCCCCCCCCCCCCCTTGTTCGTACCACTAACCACTAGGGGCGCAAATTCAAGAACGCAGAGTTCAATTTTGAAATAACGGAACCAAGGGCATGAACTGGAAGTCCATAGAAGGTCAGCGAAAAAGTCAGAAAAGAAATTTCAATTATAAACGATGTTGCAGGGAAATTAACCATGTAAAAGTGGAAAAAATATAACATCGATGGATGCACCATGAAATGAGCAGGGCAAAATTCAATCCATCAAGGTATAAGCAAAATAAGTTGCAACAGCTTCCAAGAGGAAATCATTTGAACGTTCTGCAAAATTATCTGCCATCCAGTTCAGCAGGGGGAAAGAACACACGTGTTCCTCAACAATCGGGGCATCCAGCACCATTTGTGGACAACAGGTGGGTACATCAAGATAACTTCTGGATAAGAATTCTGTTGCAGCCGTTCCGATGTCCCAATTCCCTAGGACTCCATGTGCTACAGCACAGGCCATGAACCTGACGTCAGAACAGTCCAACTCATGAGCCACTAAGGGGCTCATCAGTCGATCATAATCCGGGGCAGGAGACACCCAGTTAGACAGGCACAAATCCAGAGCCCATTCGAATGGACAATCTAGGCAATGAAAGACAGGTTGGACGCAGGTAAACAAGGGAAACCGGAAAGACAATCCATAGGCAATGCTTAAGGTCGCCAGCGGCAGAGTGCCGTAGAATTCAAGCATCTGTTTCCGAAGATGGAGCAGCCGGGGCATGCTGTCTTGTAACGCAAGTTGTGCAGCCATAGCGTAGTACGCAGATCAATAATAGCACCCCAGCTACGAGGGCGAGAAGCAAAGGGAGACCTCAGAAGACGCTTGAAAAAATCAAATGAATAAATGCGGGGTTCACACCAAACATAGTTTTGAAGGAGGTCACGAGGCCGGAGCCCACAATTTAGCAAAATCAGCCAGGCCACTTGTTGATGAGGCATGAAAGATAGTCTGAATCAGAGTCCCAAAATGTAGTGGGAGATCAGTGTTCAAAAGCGCTTGCACCTCTGTGCGCGTGTTAGCTACGTGAAGGACAAATGTTTCTCGGGATGAAGTCAAAACGACTTGTTATTGAAACAATAGAGCCCTTATTCTGCTCATCTCGTTGAACTCTGCATTCAAGGTTGGAATGGAAGGCCAGATGGATACATCGAGCCGGCCATGCGGGGGTGGGAAAAGGACGTTATTACAGGAAACCCCTCATTGTGATACAGTCACGATGTGAGGAATTCCCACCAGCATCCCACAGCAAGCTTCATCTTTGAATGGCACATAACTACCTTTAGCAAGCAGCGTACAAGACGGTGTCATGACTGGCACACAAATCCCTTTCAGAATACAAGCTAAATTATGGGCGTGTATATTACAAGCACCATGCAATTGAATGTGCCTACACACTACAGAATGATCCGGAGTGGAAGTGCACCCTTCACCTTTTAAATACACCTCCTTGCCGTCTCTCACGCACCTGTTGTCGCCTAGCACAGACACAAGGGACCCGAGCAAGTGGGAGGCCGGTGATGGGAATGGAGGGTGCGGCGAGAGATGGAGTGCTGCTTTCAGCTCTGGGAGCAGTCTCCGCCCCCTCTGGGAGCTCAGCCTCGGACCCGTCAGCATCATAGTCGGTGTTGGGACTGGACAGGTCCTCCGCGTGATTCCCCACGGCCTCCGTGCCACTTGCTGCGCCAGACTCCCCAGCACTGGTGGCCCCGGTGCTGGATCCCTCCCCCACGTCCATGCCAGTGTCTCCCTCGGTTTCCCCCGACGATGCTGTGGGCAAGGTGAAGAGACAGGAAATGATCAGACACCTGTATACATATGACACATGAGTCCAAACTACATAGGTCACAGTGCATAGCATGAACAGCAACATGAGTAACATGTACAATACTAGAAACATATGTATGCCCTGCACCACACAGTTGGTTGACCCACCATGCCACTGGGAAACAATGGGGAGCATGACACAAGTGACAGTCGAGCACTGCATCACTGGCATGGCACAGTCACCTACACCCGCAACTGTCCCCTGATGCCAGGTACACGGATAATAGAAAAAACACAGGAGTGTAACCCATAAACCAAACTGAGATCTGGGTAAGTACAGTATAAATGCAACAATATCTCAGCAGGAATTATTGAGACTACTTAAACGTGTATGAGCAAGACATTACGATAAACGAACACAAGACAAGACGCTTCAAATAATTCAATTAATGCGCCCGTAGGCGTCATATATTTTAAGAAGATCAGAAAATACACAAGACAGTTGTTAAAGCACTGTTGGGTCTAAATACCAAGGCAACCCTAAAGGAAAGTGTACAAAGTGCTCGTGACAGTGAAGTGACGGCGCAGGTGACAACGTGAAAACACCACAGCATAAGGCACAAGAAAATTTACAATATATATACAGGATAAAAGGTTCAAACATCAAATTATTCAATTATACAATTGGTAATTTTTGTTATGTTAAAGAACCAAAGGTCAAGGTGCGCCTAAGGCGTTTGAGCTGGTGGGCAGAGGTCGACGGCGTTTCAATCCTATTTAATTAGGATCATCTTCAGGACCTGGGTCGCCTATTCGTGGAGTGCTGTGTGAATAAAAGTAAGTATCAGAGCGGCTGAAAGCGTGGCTTGGAGTAAGTGCATTAAAAGCGGGAAGGAGGACTAACAAGAGCCTACCTGAAGCGCGTTGAATAAAGCACTAGCGCAGAGGAGGGAGCAGTGAAAACGTGAAGGCTGGCCACGCAGTGGTCGAAATTCAAGTTAAACTGTACGTCTGGAATAAATCAGCCATTGGGTCTCTAAAAGGCAACTGCTTCTCCCTTCCCCCGCCTTGCTACTCAAAGCGGTGAGTTTTCCACCTACTCCGCCCTTGTTTTTTTGCCGGGAGTCCCCCGCCTTGCCTTCCTCTCCCTCCCCTCGTCCCCTCGGTGATACCCGTTTCCTTTGCCTTTTAGAGACCCAATGGTCCTCCTTCCCGCTTTCGGCCTTCAGTTTCCTGATCCGGTGTAATGGCTCTTTGGTGATTGTGGATGCATTGTCGCTGGGTGTGCCATGTGACACTGGACACTCCTTACTTTACACACGCGCTTGTTGCAGTTGTCCTTCTGACATCCTAGTCTTTGTGTGCAAAATGTGGCATATTTCAGGGAGATGGCGCCTGCTGCGCCGGGCCTTGCACAAGCACCCAGTGGCCACACACACAAGATGGTGTGCATCATGTTTGGCTCACTCACATATGCCATGCTAGTCCACAGCATCTGTACCTCTTGCTGCAACGCCCTCTGCATTATGCACTTGATCCACAGATAGATCCACTCCAAGTAAAGACAGACCATCTCCCAGGTCCATGGCAACATCCATGTCAAATACTGCCCTGCCCTCTACGGACCAAGTACATCCAAACTCCCAGGAAACTGGTCCACTTCCAGGGAGCATCTGCACACCTCAGCTTCAACACCCTGCGCCCCAGCCACCTCACCGTCCAGCATAGATAGGTGCAATGGATCACTGTCTGCTGCAGGATGACCTTCACACTCTCCACCCACACTCAGGAGGCAGTCCACAAACCCGACCCCACACCAACCTTGTACGTCTGTCATCCTAGATCCCGTTGGGCCATCTCCGTGCATCCAACCTTGCCCTGGCTATCCGTTCTTCACATCCACTGTACTCCGGCATACAGGACATTGTCCTCCCACCTGGCCACACATACCTGGGACTCCCTCCCCGGGAACCTCCACATGAGCCATGACCTCTATGCCTTGATGATGATCTCCCAAATAGGTCTCTCTGCACAGTTTAGCAAGCACCTCCTCAGCAGCCAGAGGCCATCACAGGTGAATGTTGTGCTCCATGCCTACATTGTATGATACCTTGTGACCCATGTGTGTCCTGTACCAGACTCTGATCTCAGGGTATGGATGGCTGGAGTTAGTTCAACACTTAGGCATAGTTAGACATTTCCACACACATATGTCGTTGAATAATGCCAAATGACAGCAACATCTCATGTGCAGAAAAATAAGATTTTATTTTTGGTGGGGTGAGTCTTTTGGTAGATGTGCTAAGGTGCACTAGCAGGGGAATAGAATCCAAAGTTCACAGGGGGAGATGGCATCCTTGTCAGTTGGAGTCATCAGAGTCCAGACCACAGTGTTGGTCATCATTGGTCAGACTGTGACCAGCAAGTCCATGTGGCAGAGAATGTCATTGGGTGAGGTGCTGCTGTTGCGCCAGAGGGCCAGGTGCCAGGCCAGGTGACCTGGGAGATGGGGATGGTCCGCTGATTCTCACGGTTTTTTATGTGGACGACCCACCTTCCTCCGAGGATGTGGATGGTTGTGGGTGTGTGGGTGTGAATGTGAGTGTGTATGTGAATATTGAGAGGGGGATGTTTGTGGAGGAGGTTGTGTGAAGGTGTGTGAGTGAAGGTGTGGTGGAGGTATGAGTGATGTGGAGTAGTTTCTCTGTGGAGTTGTGTCTCAGTGGGGTCTGGCAGCAGTGGGTCTGTTGCAAAGGCTCATGGTTTGTGTGTGTGGGCCCTTTTTATTGGTCTATTTTTGGGTGTGGCTGTGTTTGAATTTTGGTGGGTGTGTTATAAGAGATGGTTGTGATTTAGGGCCTCTGTTTGCCTGTTTGGATGTGGCAGGTCAGTCATTGAGATGTATTTTGTCGCGTAGACATGTTTTGTGTTGTTGTGCAAGTCGATTTGCCCTCCTTGTGCTGTTTTACAGTGTCCTGGTTCTGTATGAGTCTTTTTCGCGTAGGTACGATCCGTACATACGCGATGCTGGGTGAGGGTGCTGGGGTACGGTGTTGGTGTGCGGCGCATACATGCGGTGGGGGTACGGTGCGTACATGCGGTGGGGGGGCTGGGGGTACAGTGCGTACATGCGGTGGGGGGCTGGGGGTACGGGGCGTACATGCGGTGGGGGGTGTGGGGGTACAGTGCGTACATGCGGTGGGGGTACGGTGCGTACACATGCGGCCCAGGGGAACGGCGCGTACATGCGGAGGTACGGCGTGTACATGAGGGGGTGCTGCGCTTACATGGGGGGTCGGCACGTGCAGTTGCGGGGCTGGGCTACAGTGCGGACAGGGTGGTGTATGGTGCTGACATATTTGGGGTTGGGGGGGCTGTACGGCTCGTACACGGGCATGGGGTTACCCGTGTACATGTGTGCTACTGCGTTAGCTCCGTACGGATCACTTTCCGTGCGAATGTGTATTCGGACGGACGGTCAGGATCGGACTTGCGCGTTCGGACTTGTGTTTTACGATTTGCACGTACAAATGTCAGGCTCACTCTCGTACACTTTTCCCGACGATATTCGGACTTAGACACTTTCTGGCGCACTCTCCTGGACTTTTCCCGATGCTATTCGTAGATATTTTTCACGTCCGAATCGTACTTGGCCATTTGTAAGGTACTTGTACGACTCGTACGTAAAAAAATACGGATGCGAGTCGTACTATAACTTTTTTTAACGGATCGGAATCGGCACCTAAATGTATAACACTCTTCCACTGTTGGCATTAAGCAAACTATAGACTTTTTTCTTTCATTTTCTTGTACATTACTTCTGCTGGTGTGTTTTCATTTGTAAACAAGTTCTTTAGTAGATGACTTTGAAAAGCTTGTTTACCATGTTTGCTTAGAACACCAATCCTTACATCTTTTAGAATATTTCCATAATCCTCATCTCTTGCTTGTCGCATATTCTGAGTGAGTTCTTTATATTCAAAATGTAACCACAGATTCACATTTCCAATACTTTCCAAAGATTTCTTAGTGTCTTCATGTAGAAGAGTTTTAAAACTGGTTCTCCTTTTACAGGGGTTAGTTGTAGCAGGTCTCCAAATACAATTAAATGTTTTCTCCCAAAGAGAACGTTGTGATCTGTTTTTAATACCTGTTGCATTCTTTTTTTGTCCTCATACGCCATTATATGTATCCAGAATCAGCTTTCATTCTTACTGCGGCCTCCCTTTCGTTATATTAGCGCCAGCAGTTTACAGTACTGATCTGGTCTTAATGGAAGCACTTTGCACAGGGCCTCTCCTGATTAGTCAGTTCAGTTTTTCTAGCTGGATGACCCTTGAAAACTGATCTGGGAGGTTGATGCTTCTGTGCAAAGGCAGAATCATTGGAGAAATGGATGTCTGTAATCACAGCTTATCAAGCCAGCCCATGCATGGCAACCAGAAATCTTTCTTCCTTTTGCCGATGGCTCTATCTAATTTTATTGTATATTTGATCACGTTTATCCAATCTAAGAAGGTCGGGGAGATATTCTTGAGCCAGCATTTGCAGATTTCTTTGCGAGCCAGCATAACCAGATAGAAAGACAGTTTGCTTACATCCCAGGGTAGCGACTCATAGTTTGAGAAAATGCCAAAAAATCCCAGAGTTATGCTCACCTGGATATCACAACTAAACATAACTTTCATACCTTCCATGACCGCTCCCCAGAACGTATGTAGCATTGGGCACCTCAAGAACATGTGGATATCGTCTACTTTTTTCTGCTGACACTTCGGGCAACAAGGAATGGGTCCCCTTGAGAATTTAGACAACCTAAGAGGGGACCAGTAAACTCTATGAAGAGAAAAAAGATGGTTCCTCTTTAAGTTGGCAGGTGACAGTAGAGTGTAGTAAATGATAGGATACTTGCCAAATATCTTGTGGGCTGTGATCCGACCAGTAATCTCCCCAGAGCTGGAATGGTAAAGTGAAATCTCCGTCCGCCATGTCGATCAATAACCAGTAAAGATGTGCTATTTCTTTCTTGTTTCGAGTTTTCATGAGTAGTGCTTTCTCCAAATCTTTAGAGATGCCTGCCATTGTGCCGATTGCCAGACTCCAACTCCTTAGTTGTAGATACTTAAATTTCGATGCTTTACAGACTGACACAATATTAAACTCGTCCCAAGATATTAAAGAACCCTCTGTTATTAGTTTTGCCCATCGATCCAGCCCCGCCTCTTTCAAAGGTATTGCCAATGCGTCTTTAGTCCACTCCGGTGATCCTGGAGATTCCCATATAGGGGCCAGGGCAATATAGTAGCTGATTTTCTAATTCTTTCTGACTTTATACCAAGTAGTCGCCATATCTCTTAGAGCCTTTAAGCGGACCTTCTTGAAGAAGCGTGGGTCTCCAAACTTATACAGAAAAGCTTGGTCAGCTCCTTTTAACATTTTGCCTATGTCTGAATCATCTGGCTGGCCCAAGAGCATTTTCCCTGCCATTTTTAAGAAAACCCATGCATAAAGAATTAAGTCTGGTGCACATAATTCTCCTTTATTTTTCTTCCCTTCGTAGTTCTTTCCACAAAATTCTTTTGCCCTTACAGGGCCAAATAAAAGAGTTAATTTTAGCTTGTGTTTTCCTTAAAGCCTCGTCCTTAAATGCTAATGGGATATTCTGGAATAAGAATGTAAGTTTAGGGGGCAGCATCATTTTCACTAAGTTGACTCTGCCTATTAATGCCAAAGGAAGAAACGCCCAGTTTTTTAACGAGTCTGCAATGTCTTTATCTACTCTACGTAGATTTGTTTCAGAGATATAGTCGATGTTTTGCGTGATTCTGATGCCCAGATACCTAATCTCATTTTTCAAAATAGGAAAATGAACATTCATGTTCCATACCATGCACTCCGTCTTTGACTGGTTAATCTCATATCCTGAGATATGTCCAAAGTGTGAGGCTATATTTTATATTATGGGGATAGCTGCTGCGGCATCTGACGTATTTATCATCATATTGTCGGCGTAGAGAGAGACTTTCTTTTCCCAATTTCTAAACTTGAAAGGAATTATACTGGTTTGCTTTCTAATCCGCTCCCCTAATGGCTGTTTATAAAGATTGAAAAGCAGCGGTGACAGAGGACACCCCTGCCTTGTCCCTCTTTTAATGGTTACAGACGCCGACAACTTACCATTTACCAGAATTCCGGCTATGGGCTTTTGGTAAATTGACATGATTGTTCTACAAATTTTTTTTCCCAGATTGCATCTATCTAAGACCTGGGCTAAGTACAACCAATTCACACGATCGAATGCCTTTGTGGCATCTAGAGTGACAATAGCCAAAGGCAATTTATGCAGTGTCACTATATCTAGGGCCCCCACCAGATTGTAAATCAAGTCCTGAATGCTCCTGCCTTTAAAAAAAACTTTTTGGTCACTGTGTAGTACATCTCCTATGACCCCATTTAATCTATCTGCTAAGATCTTGGCAAACATCTTGTAGTCAAGATTAAGCAGAGAGATAGGCCTATATGAGTCACATTGATTTGATGGCTTAGATGTTTTTTAAAATCAGGACCACCGTTGCTTCATTCCATGAAGGAGGCACTTTTCCACCTTTCTCAAAAATATGGAGAAATAATCTATGCATCACAGGGACAAGGGCTCCCGCTAGAGCTCTAAACAGCTCAGCAGGCAGCCCATCTGGTCCTGGTGCTTTTGCCTTTTTTCCTGACTCGATTGCTTTAATTATCTCGGTGGAACTGATTGTTTTATTGAGATTGGTGGACTTACCCGTTTCAATTCTATTTAAAGGTCAATGTTCAAGACAAGAGTTAATCAGGTTCTCTTGTGGAAATAGATCTTCCCTATAGACCTGTTCAAAATGCTTAAAAAAGGCTGCTTCGATTATCCAAAAACTTGCCGGAAGACTCGCATAATACTTCCTTTATACTATTTTTGCTCAGGTCCTGTTTAGTTTTCCAGGCCAGGAGCTTACCGCTGGATTCCCCATATTCAAAGTGGGCCATTTTACTGGCCTCCCACCTTTTCCTCAACCTGGAGTCTAACACCCCTGTCAGCTTTAGTTTACATGCTGATAGAGTCCCAGGAATATCCCCCTGGACTGAATCCCTCTGGGCAGTGAGAGCTTGCTCAATGTTGCAGATTTTTGCCTCTATTTTTTCTATCTCAGCCTTGTATTTCCTTTGCCTGGCAATCTGTATAGATGTAATCTGACCTCTCAGAAAGGCTTTATTCGCATCCCACACTATTTCAATAGAGGTGGTCTCTAAGTTGATCAAAAATAAGTTCTCTGTTTCAGCTACCAATTTTTGCACCACTTCTTCCTCTAGTAGGATAGTTCTATCCAGGGTCCATCTTTTAGTAGCCTGCTTTATAGAGAGTTTCAAAGCTAGCGATACTGCTGAATGATCAGATAGATGTCTTCCTATATGTCTTGAATCTATCACCCAGCTTTGCAATTCCGCACTTGTCAAGAAAAAATCTAATCTGGATTTATGCCCATATTTTTTATTATGGAAGGTGTATCCCCTTTTACTTCCCATTCTACTCCTCCATATATCTATCCATCCCATTTGCTTCATTGCACTTATTAAGGAAGATCTCATTTTACAGTTTTGTACTGATCTACACTTATAGGTTCTATCCATCAAGGGGTCCAACACCAAGTTAAAATCTCCGGCCAGAATTAATGGGTCCTTAAAAATTAGTAACTCAGCCAACAGCTCCCTCAGCGGAGCTGGGTCATCCAAATTGGGTCCATAGTAGCCCGCCACTGTAAATTTGTACGTGTGGAAAAGAATCTTGGCTATGGCCCATCTGCCCATCTTATCTACTCTAGACCCTTCCACCACTAAGGCTGAATTGTTTTTAATGATAATGGCCACTCCCTTCGTAGTAAATTGTTGTGTAGTGCAAATTAGTTCCTGGATCAATTTTTTGGTCATACATAAATCCCTCATCTCCTTATCTATAAGGTGTGTCTCCTGTAGGATGAGAATTTGTTCAGATCTATCTTTCAAATACTGTAAAATTCTCTCCATTCTATGTTTTACCCTTAATCCATTAAGATTCCAAGACAACACCTTTAAGTGTAAGGCCTGAACAGAAATATCTTGTGCCATTTCTCGAGATATGAGTGTGATGTTATTTGAATGACATATATTGGCACTTTGGACTTATATTTTAGGTTTTTTTTTCCCTATGCTCCCCGCCCTATGCTCCCCGCCCTGTGACTGCCCACCTCCCTTCTGCTTCCCACCCAAGTGCTCCCCTGGCGAACCCCCAATCTTCCTCTTGAGGCCCTACTCTGGCCTTGAGGCATCCTTACCAGGTTCACGGGACGGTAGTTAGATTTTTAACTGTTGCTTGAGCTAGTAGAAGTAGAAAAAAAAAAGAAATAGTATGAGACTCATAATATGTGAAGAAAGAAGAAAGGTAAAAAATGAAGAAGATATTCAGGGGGGCCTACAATGCTACCGGACAGCTAGCTCGCCATCCACCTCTGATAGTGACTTTAAAAATAATTCCGCTTCTTCCACCCTTTTGAAAATCCACATTTTATTATTGAACATTACTTTCAGGGTTGCGGGAAATTTTAACTGGGCTGTAGCTCCTTTCTGTCTAAAGGGATCCAATAGCTGGCCTAACTCCCATTGTCTAGAGGCTGTTAATGATGAAACGTCCGATCTTATCTGGAACATTATCCCTTCTTCACTTAGTGAACTCTTCTTTAGGGCTCTATTTAGTATTTCATCCTTAAGACTATAGGTCAAGAAATATACCAACATTTTCCTAGGTCTGGTTTTGCTTGGGTTGAGTCTAAATGGATCTCTTTGGACTCTCTGAATATCACTCATAAGTTCTTGCTCTGAGGAGTCAGTTAGAGTCAATTGTTTAATCAGCTTAACCACAAACTCTTTAATGTTGTTTCCTTCTGCTCCTTCCGGAACTTTGAGCAATCGTAAATTATTCCTTCTCTGGGAATTTTTAATAGATTCGATCTTTTCCTGGAGCCCCAGTTCATGTTGTTTTAATTTGGCGAGTTCTCTTGAATTTTCCGAGGTTTGAGCTGTCAGTGCTATGACTGCGGACTCAAAAGCAGACGCCCAAGCTGTCAGAGAGTCAAGCTTATCTTCCAGTTTTTCACAGAAAGACATAATTTCACCTTGATTTTTTTCCGAAACCTGAAATCTAATCTTCATTTCCTCGCTTAGAGAATTTAAGAGTTGCAAGATAGGTTGTTGCAGGGATGGATCTCCCAAATTCTTATTAGATGAAGAGGTGATCCGTTCTTCCTTCTCCATGCTTTGTTTCGCCTTTAGCACGTTCTCGTCTATGGAATCGGAACCTGCATTAAGTGCCTTATCCCCTACTTTATCTCCTTTCTCAGACATCATGAAACCATCTGTTTCAGATCCTTCCAGCAGCCCCTCCAATAATTCGAATCTGTTCGGGATTAGAATTCCTTCTGGATAGCTATGAGGCTGTTCTAAGTAGTGACCTGGTTTATCTGGAGGACAGACCACTGGCTTCAGTATGAGGGTACTAGGTACTACTCTGAAATAGTTTTTTAACGAAGGTAAAAGTTTTACCTTAGATTGAAATGGTAAAGATGAATGAGTTGGCGGATTTGGTTGAGTCGCCTTCAGCTTTTTTCTTTTTTTCTTTAACTTTATTGTTTTGGCAGACTCGGAGTGCCTTACAGACGCTGCAGGTTTTAGGTCTTTAGATGTCCTATCAGACCCACTAAGTATATTATCAGCCTTAAAGTCAGATGTTTTGTTTGTGCTTCTTAGAGCATATCTTGATGAAGAAGCCTCACCTATAGAATCCACTATACTATTTTGTCTACCCTTCACTATGGGATTTCTCTCGGCGGCCGCTCTCTGATCCCGAAGTTTGACAGCAAGGTCTACCCCCTGCAGCAACCTCGCTTGTCTTTGTTTGTCTGGAAGATCACCTACTCCTTCTGAGCCTTGGCTGTTTCTGGGGGATTCTGGAACATTGAGTCCTGCGAAGCCCCTGCCTCTCCCACAATGGGAAAGTCTGGCTGCCACTCTGCGACCGCGCCGGATCCCATGGCCTGCCCTCAACCATTGTGCGACCCCCTCCTGATGTACTGGGTGAGCCTCCTCTCCAGCTCCTCCACCGGACTCGTTTGCGGCCATTGCCGCACCGGTGAAAACCAGCCCCGCCGGCGCCTCTCCCGGGGGGTAGACACGACAAACAAACTCAATGCAGAGCCAGAAAAACTGACACCCAGGCTTACAGTTGGTGTGTCACTGTATACGTGCCGCTGCGAGCTCCTGTGGCTCTCACAAGGGACTTCGGCAGCCCTGATGCTCCGGCACGCTACGACGTTCCCCAGCTGACAGCCCGCCAAGGAGACGGCAGTCTCTCCCCCAAACAAACCAACATAGTCCCCGCCTGCCGGATCACCAAACACCAGCTGCCCACGCCGGCACACACACCTCCTCAGCCTGCATTCCTAAGTGTACAAAAGCAAGCATTAAGTTTGAGACCATGCTAACCTCATCAATAATTAAAAGTTTCATTATCTTCAGCACTCTTGACACTTCATAAGAAGCTTCTCCAGACAACTTCTGATATTGTAATTTATTATCATGCTCCACTGTTAACATCAATATTCTATGCAAAGTAACTCCTTTAACATTGTGTGCAGCTCATCCAGTTGGAGCTGCTACCACACAACATAAATGTGAACCAGTAGTTTTTTTAAGATAGCTGGTCAAAACATTAATTAAAACACTTTTACCTGTCCCAGCTTGACCACAGATGTACATCAGAAGAGGTTTAAAAGATGAACACAGACATTCTTTTTTTTCATGCAACAAACCATGTTCTATCCGTTCTCTCACTTGCACATATATTTCTTTCTGTTCAACATTGACTTGTTCTTCTAACTTTTCCAATTTTATATTCTCCTCGTGTGCTTGTTGCATTGCAATTTCGACTTCATGCATAGCAATCGCTGCTTCATTTTCCAGCGTTGGTTGTCCAAGAGGATCTTGACTACATGGACCACTACTTTGACTATCTTGAGAACTTTCATGAGCTATTTCAGTTATAATAGTCTTTACCTGTTCAACTTCATTAGTCAACATTTTTAAATATGTAGGGAAAATTGGACATCAAATGCTATCTTTACAAGCATTAAAAGAATCTTTGTAGCAGTCAAACTCTCCAAGTAATTCACTTTCGCTACGCCATGGTTGAAACAGCTGCAGAAGTGCTAAATAGTAAAATTTTCGCTTATCTGGAGTTTTACAACTAAGTTTCTTGTGGTTTAAACGATTACCCTTTGCATGTTTCACTAAACAACCATGACATCCAACTACTGCAAACTTTCCTTCTTTTAAATTCTCTTTAACATTTCTTTTGAAGCTGTAATGTTGAAGTACTTTATACAGACATAGCTGTTCCAGATGTTGGCTCCTTTTCGGATAGTATGTGACCAACATATTAGTTTTAAGAATGTCTGTACTATCTGGCTCATTTGCTGCTAATTTTTCAATGTTTTCCAATTATTTCAACACTCTATTCCGTTTGCAGGCAAGACCTAAACTTACCCAAATGATTCCTCGTGACTTTGAATATAAACTTGAAGAACACAAGCAGTCTGAACATTCATACGATCCAATTTCTCGGTGGGAAAGCATTTTCAAACTAAATCTGTACAATTTTTTGCTAAGACTATTCTCTTGTGCAATTTCTTCCCACATTTGTTTCATCTCTGTTTTTTCAGATTCTGTTATGTATGATGTAACATAACGTGCAACAGCAATTGAGTTATCAGCAACATACTGGATGTCCATGTTCGCATTCCACATTTTTAAAATGACTGGATTGTAGTCATTGATATACTTTGACACTTCTGTTCTTTTTAAGTTGTAGGTATTCTTTGGAGATTTCCGAGTTATTGTGTGCCTCATAGAAGAAAAAAAATAATGTATTCTTCCTTTACAAATGACTGAACGGGGAAAACCAAACCGACATTTGGTGTAAAATTTTCCTTTAGACTTGTATTTTCTTCTGCAGTACTTTCCACAATGGTGACTTTGGAAATGTAACACTTGCTGTCTCAAGCTTCTATCCCCTCTTTCTCTTGGAATCTCACATGTCACATACTGTTCGATGAAAGACAATACTGTTTAATCAGAATCAGTTCCAAATTTAGGTGCATCCTTGACCCATAGTAGCATATGTGTATGAGGTGCACCTCCTGCTTGGTACTCTTTTCTCCAAAAGAAATCGGTAACTTCTCCAAGAGGTTTATACTTTTTATTACAGATAAAAGACATCATACCTTGAAACTTATGATTAAAATATCTGCACACATTTACAGGATCCAATGAACACAGTTCACCAGGAGTCTTTATTTCGACATTTTTTATTAGAATTTGCTTCTCTTAAAAACTCAAGCAAATCTTCCCATGCATACTCTGCACAGCTAAATCTGACAAACCATTTTGGTGTACCTAAGTTCCATAACATACACTTGAGTTCTCCATGACGACGATACCAATACTCATTTGTTCCACGTTGACATGCCATCAAATTGATTAACTGTGCTTCTAAATTTTCATCTGTTTCTTGAACTCTCTCCACAAATTCTTTCTCAGAAAGAAGTGATTCATGAACTCCAGTTTTAAGTATATGATTCACTGCATACAAGAGAGAAGACTGATCACTTTCGAACAAAAGGTGAAATATGTATGGAATGCACTGTTGAAATCTAGGATCTTCAGAATACAACCTTGTTGACCGATATTCTGAAGCTGGAATCCGTACAGGTCAGTCATCATATCGTCCACCTTCTCCAGTAGGAAACAACTGTGGAAAACAACGAGCTTCCAAGCTTTTCTCCCATACACTCATTAGAGTTCCCTGTGCTTCTTTCAATTGAAATACCTCAATGCTACTTCCTATCACTTCTTTTGAATGCAAATGACATATTGTATAATGTTCATAATTATCTTCAGTTCTTGACTTGTCCACTTTCTCTATTTGACCACTTGAAATTTCAAAATCATCTTCTAAACGTATTACCTATTCATCCACATTTACATTTTTGTAATAAATATTGTTCTCTATAAGATATAAGGTAGCCTTTTCAACTTTATTAACATCCACAAATTCTTAACATATTTTCCAACTCTTTGTGGGTACACCATTTACTAAAATAACTACTGCCTCATCTTCCTCTTTGTCTCCAGCAATAGTTTCAATGTTTTTCTTAAAATCCAAAGGTAAGTACACCACTCTTCCTTTCAGCCCTCTTTGCAAGTCTGTTGGTGGCAGCTTACCTGTTTTAGGCTCCATCCGAATTATAGTTTGAAAAGGATGAACAGATTTGATTAGAATCGACTCATATGTATTCAATTTGGCCAGCTCCTGCGGAATAGCTACTAACTCCAACTTATTATGCACTGCTCTAGCAGGCATTTTGTTCTCTTCTAATTTGTTGTAACAATATTTACATATACGTTGATCACTACCTAACTCAAAGCGGCCTTCAACAAACAAGTAAGTTGCAAATTCTTCCCACTTACCATTGTTCTCCTTTTCACTTTTCAAATACAAATCAACATTCCTACTTTGACTTTTATAATGAGTATGTCTACAACAAACAGAAACATAGTTTGATATTTCAGAGCACACTAAATTAAACTTTCCGATTTCTTCTTCAAACTGATCAGTGCTAATCACTTTCTCATCTCCTCCAACATCTGTAATTGTCAAACGTTCACTTTCCATGAACTGCTCTTCTGAACCAAAATATCGCATTTCAATATCATGACACTTTTTTTGAACATCTGATAAAGAACCATATAAAATACTTCCATTCAGTTTACTTAAACTTAATGCAGGACTTTTTGCATAGCACAGTTTCTTTAAGTTCCGCATTTCTGAATGGTGTACTGCTAACATCCTCAAATGATGAAAAACACTTTTGCAAAGTTTTCTTGAAAGAAAAGCCAAAGAATGCCCATACTTCTCAGTATATTTTCTTACATTACATGAATCTAGTCCTTGTAACAACTTCATCTTCTGTTTTATACTTTTCTGAGTATATTCTGGTAGGAAATTTTTCATTATATCAATGGATTCCTGTCGAATACTGCAAATGCTACTACAACTCCACTTATACACAGGAGCTCGTGAACGTTTCCCTTGCACTTCTTCAGCTATTAACTCTTCTGCACTTTTACCAACCATTTCCTCCTTTGGAAGAGGAACACCATCCTGATCCTTGTAGCAACGACCTCCAGTATCAACTGCAAATGATAAACTATTTTCCTGGAAGTAACTTTCCTCATTAAAAAAAGGCTCAGTACTAGAAGTATGTTTCCAGTGTCCACTAAAGATTTTACAAAAGTTGGTTCTGTTCACAAGTCTATTTTTTCTTCTTTTGTCTTTCAATACTTTCACTATTTTATCCAATACTTCCAATCTCTTTAAAATCAAAATGAACAACTTCTTTTTCAAATTGAAAGCAGTATCCACTAAATTTCAATACGCTGCTTATCTTTGAATTGGAACATTCTTCTTTTATATTTGCAGCATGTTTTCAATAAATTCTGAATCACTCTAGATCGAAAAAGTCTCTGATGAATTTCTTGAAATTGTTTTTGTCTCCGAGCACCAGATACTATTTCTTTATCATCTTTCCTTTTCCTCGTATTTGAAGTTGAACTCTGCTTCACCTTACTTGAAAAATTCTTCTTTTTGCTTTGTGTGATGTTTTTCGTATTAAATGTTCGTAAAATTTCCCCAAAAATTGTCTTTTGCTTTTACTCAAACAAACACGTTCTCTACTACTCTAATTTTTTTCTACTTCAAGATCTTTCCTTTAGGTAAAATATATATTTTTCTTCTCTTTTTTTTTCACTTCTAGGCTTTTCTAAATTTCAATCTAAACAAAATAATTTTCTGAAAGATTCAATTATTTATCACATTTCCTCACTACGTTAAAATAATAACATACAATTACAAAACTTCCACTAACAACTTCCAGACCCAGTGCTGCAACGTGATGGAGCACGACAGATGAGCACTAGGATGACAAGTAGTGCCATAGAACTTACAGCAAGTATTTATTTAATTATTTACATACTCCATTACAATTTATATATAACTGCACTACCTCATACTTTTCACCTCTCCGCCACACCCCACGACCCCACACCACTTTCTCTGCCACCCACCGCACACAACTTTATCAATAGTATTTTAAAAATTTTTTATCTAGGTACTTAGAATGATATTATCAACCAAACAGCACACTTAAAAATTTCCATTATTACCTAACAATTTTATCAACAACTTTGCAAACATAACACTGCACCCAGGGCTTTAACTGGAGGGGGTTGTCTGTGGGGATGTGACCACCAGCACTTTATTTTTGGGAGCCTCGAAACTTGTCTTTATAGGGCTCTATTTTACGACCTCCCAAACGTAATCCATTTTTTTTCTTTATTGCACTGCAGTGACACTGTGAGAACATGCACATTGCTCACTACTTAGAAGTGTAGACATCATGCAAAGTGACTTGCATTGTAGAAGAAGGGAAATCCTTTAAAGAGAGCCATTTTCTCTCAGTATTTCCCTTCTCTTTTTGCATCGCACGAGCAACATCATCGTGGGGTGATTTCCAGACAGACCACCAGGCACGCAACGCCCATTACCCCGGACTATCTGACACAGCTTCCCGGGTGCACATACAGAGCCGCACCCGAGTACTTCACCGGTCTTCAAAACATCATTTTTATGTAAAGGTGACCCTGTTCTTTTTCACGCCTGTTTACAACCCCTACATGCCCACTCTGCCTATTGCTCAAAGAATTTGTCTCCTCCAAAATTTCCCTCTGGTTGCGCCTCTGCAAACGACCACAACAAGGCTACTCCAGCCCGAACCTGCTCTCACCTTACACACAGTCTTGTTTTAGTGCTACGAAAACACACACTTTACCTGCCTCACTAAGTTCTCACACCCCCTCTTTCATATGAACATAAAAGCTTTCCAATTACTTTTATATTCCTATACTGTACTTCACATGGAAATATAGAACTCAAGGTTCTCACCACCCCAAATTAGCTCTCTGGTATACTTTCTCAAATATAAGATGTACAGGTAATCAGTATCTGTCAGTCACGACCACTTTAAAACAGAGTACCTATAAACAACACGACAAAATGTTATGTTTCTAAATTAGGGTATTACACCTAAAAGCTCCTTTACATTTCTTTCGCTAGATGTACCTTTGTTTAAAACACCACCAGGAAAGGGTGTTGAAGTATGCTCCACAAAGAGTAACTCAAAGCTTTGTTATTCTTTATTAAAAAATCTGCCTGTCAATGCTTTTCGCAAGCCTTTTCAACGCCTTAAGAGGGTAGTTGGATGAGTATAATATGTCGTATTTAAGATCGGGGGCGGACGATGCACGGAAACAAGAACGTATAGTTGAATAAAGGGCGAGTGGATGCATGGCCAGATGCATCAATGGATAGATACATAGATCAATGTATCAATGTATGGATGGATGGAAGGATGAATGAATACAAAGAGCAGTACTTACAATAGACGGGTGGGCTGATAAATGCTTAGGATTGATTTTGGGACAGATATATCTATGCATATATAGGCGTATCGCTGCATGAATGGCACAGTGCTTACTATAGGCGAGTGCGCTCATAGATGCTTAAGATAAGGGGACAAACAGATTTATGTATATATATAAGTAGGAATATATCCATCAATTAAAGGATGGTTGAATGGCGCAGTGCTTAGGATGCATGGATACTGCGCTTTAATTGGGCTGGGTCTGGGGACCGGCACTTATTTTCAGGCAGCCTTAAAACGACTCTCTACCAGGCTCTATTTTCGGCCCTCACAAAGATAGTCAATTTCATTAATTTTTTTTTACACTGCAGTGACAGCATGCACATCGATGTACGCATGCTTATTTTACTCACTACTGAGAACTGGAGACATCATGCTAGGTTACCCACATTGTAGAAGAAAGGGAAATCCTTTAAACAATGTATTTTTCCGAACCTACGATAATTTGGAGAGGATTTTCTAAAGCACACAATGATACTTATCTTGATTTAGACCACGCCCCAACTTTCATAGCCCACACCACTTTAAGATCTTTGCCCCCCCCTGTTAAGGTACCCCCACTTTTTTTTCTCCCACTTAGAACCCTAACTACACCATAGTAACAAACAAACAGTGTAACCTTCCATTAAAATCTACAATGGCACCAAGTTTCATAATTTTCCATCAACGCTATCAGCCTTCTACCACAGTACAAGAGTGTCTATCAGCACGAAGATGTCTTATCCACAGAAATGTTGTGTAATTTCTGTACCTGTCTGCTGGAACACTCATCACCAAAATGTATTAAAACATGGGAATTTGCCAGAAAAACATATACCATACCATAAAGCGATTCATAAATGGGCACACTGCCACTGCACCACCCTCTTCCCCATCCTTCCTTAACTTCACCAAATTAAAGAAAGAGCCACACCAAACCTAGTAACACACTATACCAATACAAGAACTTAATTTCAACAACCGTCAACCTCATGAACAAAGCATATTAAAACATACAAATTTGAGGGGAAAACATATACCATGCCATAGGGCACTTTATAAGTGCTCCCAGTGGTACTACATCACCTTCAGTAGCTCGACATCTGCACGTTACTAAATTCTGTGTTTTAATCAGAAACATACCCACCTTCCCCACACCCACGCCTTTTCTTAACCGTATGAAATCAAACAGAAACCCCCACCATTCCTAGTAGCGCCACTATACCCATACACAGGCTTAATTTTAACAGGTGTGTGCCGGAACACTTATCAACAAAAAGTATTCAAACATGCAAATTCGTGGGAAAAACATAAACAATACCATAGCAAGGTTAATAAATAGGCCCACTCAAACTACATTACCTTTCCTAACTACACATGCCCACGTTACAAATGTCCGTCTTATAATCAGCAACATACGCACATCCCCCACCCCCACCCATACCCATGCTTAACCTTACAAAATCAAACAACGAGCCCCTGCACTACCGTTACTGCCACTATAGCTATAGATAGACTTAATGTCAACAGGTGTCTGCCGGAACGCTCATCAGCAAAAGCTATTAAAACTTACAATTTTGCAACTCAAACATACACCATACGATAAGATGGTTTATAAATAGTCACAGTACCACTACACCACCTCATCACCCGTCCTTTCTTAACTTTGCGCAATAAAAGAAAGAGCCCAAGCAATCATAGAAGCACCACGATAGCTATACACAGCCTTAGCTTCAACAGATGTCTCCTGAAAAGCTCATCAGCAAACCGTATTAAAACATGCAAATTTGCGGGTAAAACATATACCATGCCATAGGGCGCTTTATAAGTGCTCCCAGTGGTACTACACCACCTTTAGTAGCTCCACATCTCCACGTTACTATATTCTGTATTTCAAACAGCAACATAACTACCTCTCCCACACCCACCACCGCCCTTGCTTAACCGTACGAAATCAAACAGAAACCCCCACCATTCCCACTAGCGCCACTATACCCATATACGACGTTAATTTTAACAGGTGTCTGCCGGAACACTTATCAGCAAAAAGTATTCAAACTTGCAAATTGGCGGGTAAAACATAAACCATCCCATAGCACAGTTTATAAATGGGCCCAGTCGAACTACACCACCTTTACTAGCTAGACATCTATATGTTATAAAAGTCGTTTAAACACTCTGTAGAGTGTATAGCAGGGCATGGGGAGGGTAAACAAAGTTCTAATTCCCAAACCTTTGCTATACAGTCCCTTTATTGTATCTATATTAAAGATATTAAATGGAATGAATAAATTGTTGAGTGTCTCAAAAGAGATAGTGAAGCTCACCATAAGTAAAACACGAACCACTTCAACACCTAAATATATCCGCCACAGCAACACAGCCTGACAAATAGTATCACTTATATCACATGTAGTTCTCTGTCAACAAAGTCATACAGAAAATATACCGCACCTTTAAATTTTTTTTATCTCTCACACATTTATAAATCATCTCTTCTAAAGAAGCACTCCCCAACTACTTCTATTCCATTAGAACAGACAATAATTAATATGTTTACTATCATATATTTTAGTAAATCTACATTTTTATTATTCACTAGTCAGAAACTACAAAAACTATTAACTATACCCAAATGCAAACCAGAAACCATATTCTTATTATATCTCAACTTAGGATCACGTGATTCAAACTATGCGTACATATAAAAGGAATGTATCACTTTTCCTATCTCCATCTCCTCTCCATGTAATATCCAAACACTGTACACGGTCCCACTGTACAACAACCTACCCTGAGTTACATTCAATCCTACCTCTCATTGTCAAAAATAAGATCACACCCTGCCCACATAACATTTCTGCATTTCGTTTTATCGCTTTTAAGTTAATAACACATACGTCTCCTACCACCACCCCCACCACCCCACTATTTCCACAAAAAGTAACAGTTGCAACCGTGCGACATTTTCTTTATCTCCCCAAATACATTACAAACTCAAATCAATTTTCAAAACAATACAGTCCTATAAAGATGACAAACTACACTTCTTCTCTGTGAAAAAATCCTAAACATATATAAAATACTTATATAACAACAGCTCAAATTGTATGCATATTTCATAGCCAATATCAAACACCACACTTTATAAACACTATATTACTTTGAAATAAAAATACTTTCAAAATTAAAAATATCACCTCAAATACTTAATCAATACTATAAAACACATAACACACCTTGTTCATTTCTAACTCACCTTTGTAGTTGTTATCCAGATTTCAAATGACACACACATACAATTCTCTCTTTCTCACATAGTACATGTAAAGCTCCGACTTCATCAAGAATGGCACAATTTCTCTGTCGCTCCACACATAAATACATGTAAAGAACAAATCAGTTAATTCCTTCAACGACATTCCAAAACTTACCTTCATTGCTTAATTTTGAATTTTCCTTCTGAAAAGCTGCTTATTATTCCGCCTCACATACAGGTCACAAGTTCAACCTATTTTATCACCACAATTTCTGGAACCTTCTACGACACCTGCAGGTTAAAAGTTCATCATTTTTGTTTTTAACCTAACGATATACTTTTGTAACATTTTATCGAACATTTAATGGCACATGCACATTAAAAGTTCACAATAGGGGTCAGTAGTTCATCAGCTTTATTCCCAACTCCAGCAGCACCTCACCTTACGCCCGCAGCGCCATCAGACCCGTAGGAGTCAGTTCTTTCCACTTTCCAAATACCAAATTCATTTTATACACACAAATTTACCTTCACACTGCCTATATAACACCCCCTAAGCACCATACACAAGTTACGATGTTCGAAACAAAAGTTCTTCCAAGTAGCTATAACTACATGCTGACACTACGCACAGATGTAGCACAGCAGCCAGAGCACATGACTTCACAGCATATGACACACAATTTGGGCTCACGCTTTCATCCCCAAGTCCGGCAGCAGCTCAGCTTAGCAGCATGAGACTCTGCACACTACCTCACATATTTTCCGTACTCCAGAACTTTCAGACCAGTGCAGGTCAGTAGTTCATACTAGTAGTTATAAACACATGCTGACACTACTTCCACAGCTGTACTGCAGCGGCTACGGCACATGACTTCACAGCATAAGACACACAATTTAGACTCACGCTCTAATCCCCGAGTCCCACACCACCTCACCTTAGCAGCATCACACTCTAGGCAATACCTCACTTAATTTTCGTAGCCTAGCACTTTCACACCGGTAGGTATGATTAGATCACTTTGCACCCCCTCTATAGCACACCCTAAACACCCCCACAGAAGTTACAGTGCTCCTACCCTCCTATTTCCCACTTTTTTCCCCTTACTCGCTTCAACGGAATCACAAAATGGCGGCCAACACTTCCTCCTTCAATGAGACTCTAGACAATACTAGGGGTGGGCGGAATTTGCGTAATCGCGTTACGCAAGTCTCCGCGAAACGGTAAAAAATCTCTGCGAACATGCAGAAATTCTGCGAACACGCGGAATTGCTTGTTCGCGATGCTTTTTTCCTGTTTACAGTTGCTGTTTGCGTGCTCGGGGAGAAATATCTCGCGAACACGCATTTTGAGAACGCGAACATACCGAAATTCCGCAAATTCCGCGAGCGGAACGGAACTTACCGCCCAGGCCTAGACAATACCTCACATATTTTCCGTACCCAGGACATTCACACCCCTACGGGTCAGTAGTTCATCCTAGTAGGTATAAACACATGTTGACACTACTTCCACAACTGTACTGCAGTGGTCAGGGCACCTGACTTCACAGCATAAGACACACAGTGTGGGCTCACGCTTTAATCCTCGAGTTGCGCACAAGCTCACCTTAGAAACATCACACACTAGCCAATACCTCACTTAACTTTCGTAGCCTAGAACTTTCACACCAGTAGGTATGATTAGTTCACTTCGCACCCCCTCTATAGCACACCCTAAACACCCCACAAAGGTTACAGTGCTCCTACCCTCCTCTTTCCCACATTTTTCTCCCTTTTTGCCCCTTACTAGCTTCAGCGGAATCACAAAATGGCGGCCAACACCAGCAAGCTCGTGCTCGTAATGCCTCAGCCAATCAGATGGCAGAATTCCCAAATATCAATATCTGTAATTTTCGATATTTCTCAAAAATTACTGAACGGATTTACACAAAATAAACAAAAGCGTGCTTCTTAGACCAAGACCCTTCTCCCTTCCAAATTGGGGGTGATTCTGTTCACCCGTTCGACCTGTAGCCTTGTCTAAAGTTTCCTATGGAAATTAACATTGAAAAATCACGTTTTGGGACACCCTTTTTTCTCGGCCCCCCTTTACGAATCACCCCCAGACTTTTAACATAGGAGCTGATCTCAACAAAGAATTAGTTTTGAAAATTTTGCGAAGATTCGTCGATCGGCGCCAAAGTTATTGGGAATAGAATGTTATCATTTTCCTATAGTAACTAGGTCCTAACTATAACTACCTACTGGCGACGACCAGTAGGTAGTTATAGTTCGGACCTAGTTTCCTTAGGAAAAGCGTTTTTTGTTTTCCCATTTACTTTGGCGCTGGTTAACGAGTCTCTGTAAAATTATTAAAAACTAGTGGCCCGCTCCGGTCAGCTCTTGTCTTGTAAGTTTTGGGGTGATTCGACAAGCGGGGGCCGAGAAGAAAGGTTGGTCCAATCACTGCACCAAAACCCAAGCACTTATAAATTTACCATGCACTCTCCTCGCAGTACTCTAATCATCCAGTCACTACCCATGTAGTCATGCAATGATCTAGGCACTAACTCATGCACTCTGCAATCCTTGTGTACTACCCATGCAGTCCTCTAACCACCTATACACTTCTCATTCGCTCCTTCAATTCCCCTGGTAGTACCAATGAAGTCCAGCAATCACCCTGTCACTCCCCGTGCACTCCTCCAGTCACTCAGCCACTACTATGTACTAATCCAAACACTCTGCCAATACTCAAGCAGTTATAAATTCACTCAGGCACTCTCCTTGCAGTATTCTAATGTTTCAATCAGTAGCTATGTACTCATGTAATGATCCAGGCACTAACTGATCACTGCTACAATCCCCTATGCACTACCCATACAGTCCTCTAACCACTTGCACCCTTCTTATTTGCTCCTTCAATTCCCCAGGTAGTACCCATGCAGTCCCGCAATCTCACTGTCACTCCCTGTGCAGTCCTACAGTCACCCAGCCACTACCATGTACTAATCCAAACAACTATAACACCTATAGTGGTCACAGACTGACAGGGGGATTGCTGGAGTGCATAGGTAGTCCTCAGGGGATTGTAGCACTACATCTGTTAGTGCCTGGGTCATTCCATAAGTACATGGTTAGTGACTGGATGATTAGAGAGTACATGGTGAATTTATAAGTGATAGGGTATTGGATCAGTGATTGGATAACTACACGGTGCTGACAAGGTGATTGGAACAGTGCTCACGGAGTGACAGGGGGAATGCTGAAGTGCACAGACACTGCTCTGGCGATTGTAGCAGTGAATGTATTAGTGCCTAGGACATTGCATGAGTACATGTGTTCTTACAAATTCACCATGCGCTCTCCTTACAGCACTCTAATCATCCAGTTACTACCCATGTACTCATACAATATCCCAGGCACTAACTCATGCAGTGCTACAATCCCAAGAGCACTACCCATGCAGTCCAGCAATCCCCCTGTCACTCCCTGTGCACTCTTCATGCAATGGCCTAGGCACTAATACATTCACTGCTACAATCCCCAGAGCAGTACCTATGCACTCCAGCATTCCCCTTGTCACTCCTTGAGCACTCTTCTAATCACCCTGTCAGCAACGTATACTTATCCAATCACTGTGGCAATACCCAAGCTCTTATGAATTCACCATTGTAGTATCTTTGCAGCACTCTAATCATCCAGTCACTAACCATGTGTTTATGCAATGACCCAGGCACTAACAGATGTAGTGCTATAATCCCCATGTACTCTCCTTACAGTACTGTAATCATCCAGTCACTACCCATGTACTGATGCAATGGCCCAGGCCCTAACACATGCACTGCTACCATCCCCAGAGCACTACCCATGCAGTCCAGCAATCCCTCTGTCACTCCCTGTGCACTCTTCCAATCACTCTGCCAGCACCATATACTTATCTAATCGCTCTGCCAAAACCCCAGCACTTATAAATTCACCATGCAGTCTCCTTGCAGCACTCTAATCATCCACTTACTACGCATTTACTCATGCAATGGCCCAGGAATTATCTCACGGCAAATACAGAGGAGGTCATGCTAATCACAGGGGTACCCCAACGCATAGTGTTCCCTAGTGTATGTAGGTGTTTTTACTGTATTCTAAGTGTCTTTTAGCATAGCACTGGCTTTAGGCCTGGTTAGTCAGAGTCAGTTACCACCAGTAACCATCAGCAAAATGTTGGATGCACAAGAGGACTTTCTGCTCCTCCATTGGTTCTTTCTGCACATCTCTTGCTTCTTCCTGCACTTTTCTTTATCTTTCAGGACTTCTGTTGCCTCTTTATGCATCTGTCTTGCTTCTTTCTGTGCTTTTCTTCCTCGTTCTTCACATGTCCTACCTTTGTAGGCATCGTTAGAAATTAGCATTTAAAAAGCCTTAGAAATTCACTGAAAAAGCCACAGGTTTCAGGGCTGTTATAGTTAGTTGGACATTTCACTCGTACAAAACCAGAGAAATTCAGCCTTTATAAGTATTTCCCAGCGATACCAAAGGGGATGATGGACAGAGTGTTTGAGCAAATCAAACACTCACCCCCAGTCAACTGATCTGGGTTTAATCCATCATCATTATTTAGCTCACTCCATCACCCCAGTTCAGACATGGCCATATGCAAATCAGTCTGACCCTGTGCTTCATGGGAACAGTCCAGCCCGAACTGCCAAGCCATGTCTTTCCTGGACCGAAAACAAGCATCCTGGGACCGGTTTCGGGTTCATAACCCTCATCAGCCAGGCTATCTTGAATCCAGTGGCAAAGTGAGCAAGGGACTCATGTCGGGGCATACCCTGCCAAATTAGGGCGAGCAAAGCGATACCAAAGGAGAGGATGGACGGATGCTTGTTTCCGGTCGAGGGAGGGCCTGGCTTGGCAGTTCGGGCTGGACTGGACTTTTTTTTTCACTTCTAGGCTTTTCTAAATTTCAATCTAAACAAAATAATTTTCTGAAAGATTCAATTATTTATCACATTTCCTCACTACGTTAAAATAATAACATACAATTACAAAACTTCCACTAACAACTTCCAGACCCAGTGCTGCAACGTGATGGAGCACGACAGATGAGCACTAGGATGACAAGTAGTGCCATAGAACTTACAGCAAGTATTTATTTAATTATTTACATACTCCATTACAATTTATATATAACTGCACTACCTCATACTTTTCACCTCTCCGCCACACCCCACGACCCCACACCACTTTCTCTGCCACCCACCGCACACAACTTTATCAATAGTATTTTAAAATTTTTTTATCTAGGTACTTAGAATGATATTATCAACCAAACAGCACACTTAAAAATTTCCATTATTACCTAACAATTTTATCAACAACTTTGCAAACATAACACTGCACCCAGGGCTTTAACTGGAGGGGGTTGTCTGTGGGGATGTGACCACCAGCACTTTATTTTTGGGAGCCTCGAAACTTGTCTTTATAGGGCTCTATTTTACGACCTCCCAAACGTAATCCATTTTTTTTCTTTATTGCACTGCAGTGACACTGTGAGAACATGCACATTGCTCACTACTTAGAAGTGTAGACATCATGCAAAGTGACTTGCATTGTAGAAGAAGGGAAATCCTTTAAAGAGAGCCATTTTCTCTCAGTATTTCCCTTCTCTTTTTGCATCGCACGAGCAACATCATCGTGGGGTGATTTCCAGACAGACCACCAGGCACGCAACGCCCATTACCCCGGACTATCTGACACAGCTTCCCGGGTGCACATACAGAGCCGCACCCGAGTACTTCACCGGTCTTCAAAACATCATTTTTATGTAAAGGTGACCCTGTTCTTTTTCACGCCTGTTTACAACCCCTACATGCCCACTCTGCCTATTGCTCAAAGAATTTGTCTCCTCCAAAATTTCCCTCTGGTTGCGCCTCTGCAAACGACCACAACAAGGCTACTCCAGCCCGAACCTGCTCTCACCTTACACACAGTCTTGTTTTAGTGCTACGAAAACACACACTTTACCTGCCTCACTAAGTTCTCACACCCCCTCTTTCATATGAACATAAAAGCTTTCCAATTACTTTTATATTCCTATACTGTACTTCACATGGAAATATAGAACTCAAGGTTCTCACCACCCCAAATTAGCTCTCTGGTATACTTTCTCAAATATAAGATGTACAGGTAATCAGTATCTGTCAGTCACGACCACTTTAAAACAGAGTACCTATAAACAACACGACAAAATGTTATGTTTCTAAATTAGGGTATTACACCTAAAAGCTCCTTTACATTTCTTTCGCTAGATGTACCTTTGTTTAAAACACCACCAGGAAAGGGTGTTGAAGTATGCTCCACAAAGAGTAACTCAAAGCTTTGTTATTCTTTATTAAAAAATCTGCCTGTCAATGCTTTTCGCAAGCCTTTTCAACGCCTTAAGAGGGTAGTTGGATGAGTATAATATGTCGTATTTAAGATCGGGGGCGGACGATGCACGGAAACAAGAACGTATAGTTGAATAAAGGGCGAGTGGATGCATGGCCAGATGCATCAATGGATAGATACATAGATCAATGTATCAATGTATGGATGGATGGAAGGATGAATGAATACAAAGAGCAGTACTTACAATAGACGGGTGGGCTGATAAATGCTTAGGATTGATTTTGGGACAGATATATCTATGCATATATAGGCGTATCGCTGCATGAATGGCACAGTGCTTACTATAGGCGAGTGCGCTCATAGATGCTTAAGATAAGGGGACAAACAGATTTATGTATATATATAAGTAGGAATATATCCATCAATTAAAGGATGGTTGAATGGCGCAGTGCTTAGGATGCATGGATACTGCGCTTTAATTGGGCTGGGTCTGGGGACCGGCACTTATTTTCAGGCAGCCTTAAAACGACTCTCTACCAGGCTCTATTTTCGGCCCTCACAAAGATAGTCAATTTCATTAATTTTTTTTTACACTGCAGTGACAGCATGCACATCGATGTACGCATGCTTATTTTACTCACTACTGAGAACTGGAGACATCATGCTAGGTTACCCACATTGTAGAAGAAAGGGAAATCCTTTAAACAATGTATTTTTCCGAACCTACGATAATTTGGAGAGGATTTTCTAAAGCACACAATGATACTTATCTTGATTTAGACCACGCCCCAACTTTCATAGCCCACACCACTTTAAGATCTTTGCCCCCCCCTGTTAAGGTACCCCCACTTTTTTTTCTCCCACTTAGAACCCTAACTACACCATAGTAACAAACAAACAGTGTAACCTTCCATTAAAATCTACAATGGCACCAAGTTTCATAATTTTCCATCAACGCTATCAGCCTTCTACCACAGTACAAGAGTGTCTATCAGCACGAAGATGTCTTATCCACAGAAATGTTGTGTAATTTCTGTACCTGTCTGCTGGAACACTCATCACCAAAATGTATTAAAACATGGGAATTTGCCAGAAAAACATATACCATACCATAAAGCGATTCATAAATGGGCACACTGCCACTGCACCACCCTCTTCCCCATCCTTCCTTAACTTCACCAAATTAAAGAAAGAGCCACACCAAACCTAGTAACACACTATACCAATACAAGAACTTAATTTCAACAACCGTCAACCTCATGAACAAAGCATATTAAAACATACAAATTTGAGGGGAAAACATATACCATGCCATAGGGCACTTTATAAGTGCTCCCAGTGGTACTACATCACCTTCAGTAGCTCGACATCTGCACGTTACTAAATTCTGTGTTTTAATCAGAAACATACCCACCTTCCCCACACCCACGCCTTTTCTTAACCGTATGAAATCAAACAGAAACCCCCACCATTCCTAGTAGCGCCACTATACCCATACACAGGCTTAATTTTAACAGGTGTGTGCCGGAACACTTATCAACAAAAAGTATTCAAACATGCAAATTTGTGGGAAAAACATAAACAATACCATAGCAAGGTTAATAAATAGGCCCACTCAAACTACATTACCTTTCCTAACTACACATGCCCACGTTACAAATGTCCGTCTTATAATCAGCAACATACGCACATCCCCCACCCCCACCCATACCCATGCTTAACCTTACAAAATCAAACAACGAGCCCCTGCACTACCGTTACTGCCACTATAGCTATAGATAGACTTAATGTCAACAGGTGTCTGCCGGAACGCTCATCAGCAAAAGCTATTAAAACTTACAATTTTGCAACTCAAACATACACCATACGATAAGATGGTTTATAAATAGTCACAGTACCACTACACCACCTCATCACCCGTCCTTTCTTAACTTTGCGCAATAAAAGAAAGAGCCCAAGCAATCATAGAAGCACCACTATAGCTATACACAGCCTTAGCTTCAACAGATGTCTCCTGAAAAGCTCATCAGCAAACCGTATTAAAACATGCAAATTTGCGGGTAAAACATATACCATGCCATAGGGCGCTTTATAAGTGCTCCCAGTGGTACTACACCACCTTTAGTAGCTCCACATCTCCACGTTACTATATTCTGTATTTCAAACAGCAACATAACTACCTCTCCCACACCCACCACCGCCCTTGCTTAACCGTACGAAATCAAACAGAAACCCCCACCATTCCCACTAGCGCCACTATACCCATATACGACGTTAATTTTAACAGGTGTCTGCCGGAACACTTATCAGCAAAAAGTATTCAAACTTGCAAATTGGCGGGTAAAACATAAACCATCCCATAGCACAGTTTATAAATGGGCCCAGTCGAACTACACCACCTTTACTAGCTAGACATCTATATGTTATAAAAGTCGTTTAAACACTCTGTAGAGTGTATAGCAGGGCATGGGGAGGGTAAACAAAGTTCTAATTCCCAAACCTTTGCTATACAGTCCCTTTATTGTATCTATATTAAAGATATTAAATGGAATGAATAAATTGTTGAGTGTCTCAAAAGAGATAGTGAAGCTCACCATAAGTAAAACACGAACCACTTCAACACCTAAATATATCCGCCACAGCAACACAGCCTGACAAATAGTATCACTTATATCACATGTAGTTCTCTGTCAACAAAGTCATACAGAAAATATACCGCACCTTTAAATTTTTTTTATCTCTCACACATTTATAAATCATCTCTTCTAAAGAAGCACTCCCCAACTACTTCTATTCCATAAGAACAGACAATAATTAATATGTTTACTATCATATATTTTAGTAAATCTACATTTTTATTATTCACTAGTCAGAAACTACAAAAACTATTAACTATACCCAAATGCAAACCAGAAACCATATTCTTATTATATCTCAACTTAGGATCACGTGATTCAAACTATGCGTACATATAAAAGGAATGTATCACTTTTCCTATCTCCATCTCCTCTCCATGTAATATCCAAACACTGTACACGGTCCCACTGTACAACAACCTACCCTGAGTTACATTCAATCCTACCTCTCATTGTCAAAAATAAGATCACACCCTGCCCACATAACATTTCTGCATTTCGTTTTATCGCTTTTAAGTTAATAACACATACGTCTCCTACCACCACCCCCACCACCCCACTATTTCCACAAAAAGTAACAGTTGCAACCGTGCGACATTTTCTTTATCTCCCCAAATACATTACAAACTCAAATCAATTTTCAAAACAATACAGTCCTATAAAGATGACAAACTACACTTCTTCTCTGTGAAAAAATCCTAAACATATATAAAATACTTATATAACAACAGCTCAAATTGTATGCATATTTCATAGCCAATATCAAACACCACACTTTATAAACACTATATTACTTTGAAATAAAAATACTTTCAAAATTAAAAATATCACCTCAAATACTTAATCAATACTATAAAACACATAACACACCTTGTTCATTTCTAACTCACCTTTGTAGTTGTTATCCAGATTTCAAATGACACACACATACAATTCTCTCTTTCTCACATAGTACATGTAAAGCTCCGACTTCATCAAGAATGGCACAATTTCTCTGTCGCTCCACACATAAATACATGTAAAGAACAAATCAGTTAATTCCTTCAACGACATTCCAAAACTTACCTTCATTGCTTAATTTTGAATTTTCCTTCTGAAAAGCTGCTTATTATTCCGCCTCACATACAGGTCACAAGTTCAACCTATTTTATCACCACAATTTCTGGAACCTTCTACGACACCTGCAGGTTAAAAGTTCATCATTTTTGTTTTTAACCTAACGATATACTTTTGTAACATTTTATCGAACATTTAATGGCACATGCACATTAAAAGTTCACAATAGGGGTCAGTAGTTCATCAGCTTTATTCCCAACTCCAGCAGCACCTCACCTTACGCCCGCAGCGCCATCAGACCCGTAGGAGTCAGTTCTTTCCACTTTCCAAATACCAAATTCATTTTATACACACAAATTTACCTTCACACTGCCTATATAACACCCCCTAAGCACCATACACAAGTTACGATGTTCGAAACAAAAGTTCTTCCAAGTAGCTATAACTACATGCTGACACTACGCACAGATGTAGCACAGCAGCCAGAGCACATGACTTCACAGCATATGACACACAATTTGGGCTCACGCTTTCATCCCCAAGTCCGGCAGCAGCTCAGCTTAGCAGCATGAGACTCTGCACACTACCTCACATATTTTCCGTACTCCAGAACTTTCAGACCAGTGCAGGTCAGTAGTTCATACTAGTAGTTATAAACACATGCTGACACTACTTCCACAGCTGTACTGCAGCGGCTACGGCACATGACTTCACAGCATAAGACACACAATTTAGACTCACGCTCTAATCCCCGAGTCCCACACCACCTCACCTTAGCAGCATCACACTCTAGGCAATACCTCACTTAATTTTCGTAGCCTAGCACTTTCACACCGGTAGGTATGATTAGTTCACTTTGCACCCCCTCTATAGCACACCCTAAACACCCCCACAGAAGTTACAGTGCTCCTACCCTCCTATTTCCCACTTTTTTCCCCTTACTCGCTTCAACGGAATCACAAAATGGCGGCCAACACTTCCTCCTTCAATGAGACTCTAGACAATACTAGGGGTGGGCGGAATTTGCGTAATCGCGTTACGCAAGTCTCCGCGAAACGGTAAAAAATCTCTGCGAACATGCAGAAATTCTGCGAACACGCGGAATTGCTTGTTCGCGATGCTTTTTTCCTGTTTACAGTTGCTGTTTGCGTGCTCGGGGAGAAATATCTCGCGAACACGCATTTTGAGAACGCGAACATACCGAAATTCCGCAAATTCCGCGAGCGGAACGGAACTTACCGCCCAGGCCTAGACAATACCTCACATATTTTCCGTACCCAGGACATTCACACCCCTACGGGTCAGTAGTTCATCCTAGTAGGTATAAACACATGTTGACACTACTTCCACAACTGTACTGCAGTGGTCAGGGCACCTGACTTCACAGCATAAGACACACAGTGTGGGCTCACGCTTTAATCCTCGAGTTGCGCACAAGCTCACCTTAGAAACATCACACACTAGCCAATACCTCACTTAACTTTCGTAGCCTAGAACTTTCACACCAGTAGGTATGATTAGTTCACTTCGCACCCCCTCTATAGCACACCCTAAACACCCCACAAAGGTTACAGTGCTCCTACCCTCCTCTTTCCCACATTTTTCTCCCTTTTTGCCCCTTACTAGCTTCAGCGGAATCACAAAATGGCGGCCAACACCAGCAAGCTCGTGCTCGTAATGCCTCAGCCAATCAGATGGCAGAATTCCCAAATATCAATATCTGTAATTTTCGATATTTCTCAAAAATTACTGAACGGATTTACACAAAATAAACAAAAGCGTGCTTCTTAGACCAAGACCCTTCTCCCTTCCAAATTGGGGGTGATTCTGTTCACCCGTTCGACCTGTAGCCTTGTCTAAAGTTTCCTATGGAAATTAACATTGAAAAATCACGTTTTGGGACACCCTTTTTTCTCGGCCCCCCTTTACGAATCACCCCCAGACTTTTAACATAGGAGCTGATCTCAACAAAGAATTAGTTTTGAAAATTTTGCGAAGATTCGTCGATCGGCGCCAAAGTTATTGGGAATAGAATGTTATCATTTTCCTATAGTAACTAGGTCCTAACTATAACTACCTACTGGCGACGACCAGTAGGTAGTTATAGTTCGGACCTAGTTTCCTTAGGAAAAGCGTTTTTTGTTTTCCCATTTACTTTGGCGCTGGTTAACGAGTCTCTGTAAAATTATTAAAAACTAGTGGCCCGCTCCGGTCAGCTCTTGTCTTGTAAGTTTTGGGGTGATTCGACAAGCGGGGGCCGAGAAGAAAGGTTGGTCCAATCACTGCACCAAAACCCAAGCACTTATAAATTTACCATGCACTCTCCTCGCAGTACTCTAATCATCCAGTCACTACCCATGTAGTCATGCAATGATCTAGGCACTAACTCATGCACTCTGCAATCCTTGTGTACTACCCATGCAGTCCTCGAACCACCTATACACTTCTCATTCGCTCCTTCAATTCCCCTGGTAGTACCAATGAAGTCCAGCAATCACCCTGTCACTCCCCGTGCACTCCTCCAGTCACTCAGCCACTACTATGTACTAATCCAAACACTCTGCCAATACTCAAGCAGTTATAAATTCACTCAGGCACTCTCCTTGCAGTATTCTAATGTTTCAATCAGTAGCTATGTACTCATGTAATGATCCAGGCACTAACTGATCACTGCTACAATCCCCTATGCACTACCCATACAGTCCTCTAACCACTTGCACCCTTCTTATTTGCTCCTTCAATTCCCCAGGTAGTACCCATGCAGTCCCGCAATCTCACTGTCACTCCCTGTGCAGTCCTACAGTCACCCAGCCACTACCATGTACTAATCCAAACAACTATAACACCTATAGTGGTCACAGACTGACAGGGGGATTGCTGGAGTGCATAGGTAGTCCTCAGGGGATTGTAGCACTACATCTGTTAGTGCCTGGGTCATTCCATAAGTACATGGTTAGTGACTGGATGTTTAGAGAGTACATGGTGAATTTATAAGTGATAGGGTATTGGATCAGTGATTGGATAACTACACGGTGCTGACAAGGTGATTGGAACAGTGCTCACGGAGTGACAGGGGGAATGCTGAAGTGCACAGACACTGCTCTGGCGATTGTAGCAGTGAATGTATTAGTGCCTAGGACATTGCATGAGTACATGTGTTCTTACAAATTCACCATGCGCTCTCCTTACAGCACTCTAATCATCCAGTTACTACCCATGTACTCATACAATATCCCAGGCACTAACTCATGCAGTGCTACAATCCCAAGAGCACTACCCATGCAGTCCAGCAATCCCCCTGTCACTCCCTGTGCACTCTTCATGCAATGGCCTAGGCACTAATACATTCACTGCTACAATCCCCAGAGCAGTACCTATGCACTCCAGCATTCCCCTTGTCACTCCTTGAGCACTCTTCTAATCACCCTGTCAGCAACGTATACTTATCCAATCACTGTGGCAATACCCAAGCTCTTATGAATTCACCATTGTAGTATCTTTGCAGCACTCTAATCATCCAGTCACTAACCATGTGTTTATGCAATGACCCAGGCACTAACAGATGTAGTGCTATAATCCCCATGTACTCTCCTTACAGTACTGTAATCATCCAGTCACTACCCATGTACTGATGCAATGGCCCAGGCCCTAACACATGCACTGCTACCATCCCCAGAGCACTACCCATGCAGTCCAGCAATCCCTCTGTCACTCCCTGTGCACTCTTCCAATCACTCTGCCAGCACCATATACTTATCTAATCGCTCTGCCAAAACCCCAGCACTTATAAATTCACCATGCAGTCTCCTTGCAGCACTCTAATCATCCACTTACTACGCATTTACTCATGCAATGGCCCAGGAATTATCTCACGGCAAATACAGAGGAGGTCATGCTAATCACAGGGGTACCCCAACGCATAGTGTTCCCTAGTGTATGTAGGTGTTTTTACTGTATTCTAAGTGTCTTTTAGCATAGCACTGGCTTTAGGCCTGGTTAGTCAGAGTCAGTTACCACCAGTAACCATCAGCAAAATGTTGGATGCACAAGAGGACTTTCTGCTCCTCCATTGGTTCTTTCTGCACATCTCTTGCTTCTTCCTGCACTTTTCTTTATCTTTCAGGACTTCTGTTGCCTCTTTATGCATCTGTCTTGCTTCTTTCTGTGCTTTTCTTCCTCGTTCTTCACATGTCCTACCTTTGTAGGCATCGTTAGAAATTAGCATTTAAAAAGCCTTAGAAATTCACTGAAAAAGCCACAGGTTTCAGGGCTGTTATAGTTAGTTGGACATTTCACTCGTACAAAACCAGAGAAATTCAGCCTTTATAAGTATTTCCCAGCGATACCAAAGGGGATGATGGACAGAGTGTTTGAGCAAATCAAACACTCACCCCCAGTCAACTGATCTGGGTTTAATCCATCATCATTATTTAGCTCACTCCATCACCCCAGTTCAGACATGGCCATATGCAAATCAGTCTGACCCTGTGCTTCATGGGAACAGTCCAGCCCGAACTGCCAAGCCATGTCTTTCCTGGACCGAAAACAAGCATCCTGGGACCGGTTTCGGGTTCATAACCCTCATCAGCCAGGCTATCTTGAATCCAGTGGCAAAGTGAGCAAGGGACTCATGTCGGGGCATACCCTGCCAAATTAGGGCGAGCAAAGCGATACCAAAGGAGAGGATGGACGGATGCTTGTTTCCGGTCGAGGGAGGGCCTGGCTTGGCAGTTCGGGCTGGACTGTTCCCATGAGGCTCAGGGTCAAGACTGATTTGCATATGGCAAGGTCTAAACTGGGGTGGCATGGTGAGCAAAAGAATGATGGATTTAACCCAGATCGCTTGACTGGGGGTGAATGTTTTGATTTGTTCTGCATTCCGTCCATCAATTGTGTGTCTTTTGTTATAGTTAGTTCAGCTAACTATAACTCACGCCCCCGCAATGCACTGCTGATGATGTCACATATTACATCATTCATGACATGGTCAGTGACATTACTGATGACATCTCAAATGACACCACTGATGATGTCATCCATGTGATAATCTCATGCTTCTTCTCATATCCTAATATAACCTTTGATACACCCACTCTAAAATACAGACTACCATTTTTGAAACCATAGACACACCAATACCAGTTAGTACATACCCACTCACTAATTCCTAGGTCTATACACACATCCACTCATTCACCCATACAGTCATGCATACATGCAGTCAACCATCAATACGACATTATCATATGCACTTACATATCTATACAGACACTCACGCACTACCACTCCTCTATAGAGTTATTCACTCACCTATTCACTCATGCAAACAATCAATCACACTCCCATTTACTCACCTATACAGTTATACATACACCACCTCACTTATTCACACATATACTGACACATACTTATAATCTTATACAATAACTATTACAAGCACACACTCATCCATACAGCCACTCTCACAATCACTCATGCTCACATATAGTCATTTATACACTCCAACACTCACATATACTGCCTTTCACATATGCAGTTACTCACACATGTACCACTGAGGCATCCATTCACTCATCAACACACCCATACACGCACTCACCCACCCATACAGCCCTTCACAGATGCACTCTTGAACCCATACACCCAGTGAATCATCCACTCACACATCTATGCACAGAGTCACACCCCACCCACCCACACAGACACTCAGTCACCCATACAGATACTCAGACACTCAATCAATTACCCATATAGATCCTTATTTAGCTACTCACCAACCCATGCAACTGCTTACACATGAACTGACAAACTAAACTGTGTAAATGTCTTCATCAGTCACTAACCCATGCATTCAGTATGACACATTTAATCACTCACTTATACAGTCAGTCACGCACCTACTAAATCATCCCTCCAGGCACTTATACACCCACTCATTATTCAATACACCTTGGCATATATATAAAACATATTTAAACTTTATAGAAACACACAGTCACTGGTTGATGTCATCAGTGATGTAATTTGAGATGTCATCAGTGATATCATCAGTGATGTCACTAACCATGTCATGAATGATGTAATATGTGACGTCATCAGCAGTGCATTGTGGGGGCGCCTGTTACAGTTAGCTGAACTAACTATAACAGCCAAATTTCTCTGGTTTTGTATGAGTGAAATGTCCAACTAACCATAACGGCCCTGAAACCTGTGCTTTTTCAGTGATTTTCTAAGGTTTTTTTAAATGCTAATTTCTAACTATAACGTCCCTGAAACCTCTGTTTTTTTCAGCGAATATATATATATATATACCACCAATCTGTCCGTGGTAGCTCGCTTTATCACACTGAGGGTGCCGGTGTCAAGGGTGGACTGCCCCTCGTGATACTTATTAATCATCAAAATATCCAACCAAGGATTCACCGCACACCCAGGGAATCTATTTCAATCTTTATTTGCAAACATGCAAAGTGTCGCACTTCCACCACCTATGCGTTTCAGCCCTGCCGGGTCTTGTTCACGATAATGTGAATCCATCTTTCATTTCTCTTTATATAGTACTGGCCCATTAGCGCCCAAAATGAGGCATTATGGGACACGTAGTTTTTCCAAGTTCGGGCTACAGTTCTATTAATTATACTGTTCTAGGTATATACAATATTATACAATATTTAAACTGGGTATTCAGTCATTAATTCAATGTACTCGATGTTGGTGTGAACATTGTTATTTTCAACACCTGTGAGAGCAGCGATTTATTTGGGAGCAGTGATTTTTCTGGCATGATACATAGTACCTTGTATTTTTTAGATGTTACATTATGCCTCTTCAACCTTTGATTGGTGCACAATCTTGAAATGAAATGAAATGAGGATTTATAGAGCGCGATAGCTACCCTGAGGCATCCTAGCGCTGGCAGACAGGTGTGTGACGGAAAATTAAAATTAGTCAGTTTTGTTAAAAAGCAGAGTTTTCAACTGTTTACGAAAGGGGAGCAGATTGGGTTCCGATCGGAGATGAAGGGGCAGGGCGTTCCATAGTTTGGCCGAATTGTAGGAGAATAATCGGCCTCCACATCTAACTCTTGTGATCCTGGGGATAGTGGCAAGGAAAGAGGAAGTAGATCTGAGGTGTCTGTTTGGTATATAGGGAGTAGCCAGTGGATGATTTATGGGGGCACCGGCTTTCCAGTAGGCTCGATGAAAGATGCATAGGCTCTTAAATTCAATTCTTTGCTTCACTGGAAGCCAGTGTAGATCCTTCAATCCGGGTCTAATTGAAAGTCGGCGGGGGGTCTGGAGGAGAGTGCGGGCTGCGCAATTTTGTATGACCTGGAGTTTGTGTAGAGTGGCCTGAGGGGCCCAGGTAGAGGGCATTCCCAAAATCGAGGCGAGACAAGATCAGACCTTGGATCATGGTCTGTCTTGCCTGAAAAGGTAGTAGAGGGAGAATTTTCCGGATGAGCCTGAGCAGGCCAAAACACGTAGCTGAGAGTTTGGTTGCTTGGCTGCTAAAGCTAAGAGACTTGTCAAGCCAGATGCCAAGGCTTTTAATGGAGTCCTTGTTTACGGGGGCGGTCCCAAGGCAGGTGGGCCATAGGTGGTCGATGGTTGGGCTGGGGGGGTTACCCAGGAGCATTAGCTCGGTCTTGTCTCCGTTCAATTTGAGACAAGATGATGTCATCCATGAATGCACTGCTTCCAGACAATCTCTCATATGATTGGGAGAGGAGTGTGGATGGTTGAGGGCTACGACTAGCTGAGTGTCGTCTGCATATGTAATTATTTTTATTCCGAAGGGACGTACAATCTCAGCTAGTGGGCTCATGTACACGTTAAAAAGTGTAGGGCTCAGAGAAGAGCCCTGTGGCACTCCGCACCCGAGCAGCCTGCTAGGGGAGATGGTTTCACCCTCAAAGACCCTGAATGAACGGCCTGATAAGAAGGAAGTGAGCCAGTCCAGGGCATTCTCGGAGATTCCTAGGTTCGCGAGTCTTTGCAGTAAGATGGTGTGATTTACAGTGTCAAAGGCGGCACTTAGGTCGAGGAGGATGATGGCAGCAGATCCTCCTCGGTCCATGATCTTCCTAGCCTCTTCTGTAACTGCAATGAGGGCGGTCTCGGTCCCATACATGGGGCGGAATCCCGTCTGGGAGAGATCGAGTAAATGGTTGTTTTCTAGGAATTCAACCAGAGCGCTGTTGACGTGTTTATCAAGGATCTTGCTTAGCCATGGTAGTAAAGAGATTGGCCGATAGTTCACTGGGTTATCTGGGTCCAGATTGGATTTTTTAAGGAGGGCTTTCACCATAGCCTGCTTCCAGGGGGGTGGAACTGTTCCGGTGGTCAGTGAGGCATTAAGCAGATTGAGAGTGGTTGGTAAAATATGATTAATTACTGTCAGCAAGTTGCATGGGGGGTGCTGGGTCGTTGGGGGAGCCGGATTTGACCTGACGCATGATAGTTTCAAGCGAGGTGGAGTCAAGAGGTGGAAGGTTCCTGAGAGTTAGTGAGGTACAAGATTCCGGCTCACCCTGCTTGGCGGGTGAAATGGGGGGTTGAAAGGGGGGAAAGGAGGTGTAGATGGTTTGTATTTTTTGGAAAAAGAAGTCGGCCAGGTTGTTACAGCGGGTTTGTGAGTTGAGGGGGTTGGGGGGTTATCTGGCAGCTTAAGGAGGGTTTTCGCGATTTTGTATAGTTCCTTGGGTTTGGAAGTGGCTGTGTTAATTCTGTTTTCAAAGAACGTTGCCTGAGCGGTGTGGATTTCATTTTTATATGATTTTATTGCGGCTCTGTAAGCTGTTTTCGTGGAGGAACAGTAGTCTATTCGCCACTTCCATTCAAGTTTTTTACAGAGGCGTTTCTTTTCCCGTAGGTCGGGGGAGTACCAGGGGGCCGTTCGGGTGTTACGTTTAGACTCCGTGCGTTTTAAGGGGAGCACGGCATCGAGTGAGTTCGAAATCCATTTGTTATAGTTTTCATTGGCTAGGATGGGGTCGGGTGTGTAGGATGGTGTATAGGCCTCGAGACTTGTTACCCAGTCAGATTGGGAGAGTTTTGGCCAGTTGCGTTTCATACGGGCGACTGTGGTGGGGGGAGAGTGGGAGGGAGAGTTTGACCAGGAGAAGGGAATGAGAAAATGATCTGTCCAGGGCAAAGGGAGAGGGGGGCTAACTAAGAGCCCTGTACAATTGCTGAAGATGGGATCCAGAAGATGTCCTTTGGAGTGGGTAGGTTTTTGCACTAGCTGCTTGAGCTGAAGCGCAGCGAGGCTAGTGGATAGTTCTAAAGCGGTGTGATCGGTAACATCGTCAAAATGGATGTTTAGATCTCCGAGGAGGGTGAAATTGGATGAATTACATGCCATGTTTGCTAAGGTGTGAGGCAGGGAGCAAAAAAATTGACCCAAGGGCCCAGGTGGTCGATAGATTAGTGTCCCCGTGAACGTGCTTGTTGGTGAGAAGTCAATGGAGAAGGAGAGGCTTTCGCAGTCAGGTATAGGGTTGGGTAAGCTGCGGCACCCAAAAGAGTCTTTATATATGACTGCTAGGCCACCACCTCTTCCTGAAATACGGTCTTCACGTAGGATTTGGTAACCTTGGGGTAGAGCCTTGATAAGGTCGGGTTCAGAATCGGGGTGAAGCCAGGTCTCAGTTAGGAACAGGATGTCTGGTTGGAGTTCTTCCAGAAGCATAGATGTCTCTAAAGTGTGCTTGGGGAGTGATCTGCAGTTAAGGAGAAACATGTTTCGCCGTAAGATTTTAGTAGGCGGGTCGGGGAGAGGTAGAAATCCACAGTGTGGGCAGACTGTGTATTTGCATGCCGGATTCCAAGTGGAGAGGCAGACAGGGAGTCCCGGTGCTTTCAATTTCAATAAAGTGTTGTGGCTGTAGCTTCTGATGTGAGTGGGTATCCGAGCAGGGGTGAGCGCCCCAAGCCCCGAACGGCCGCGGACGGGCGCAGACGGGCTTGCCTTTGGCGCGCCCGCTGCGCGCGTCCGCTGCGCGTGGTGTATGGCATTCAGCTTTTATGCGAGAAGGTGTCTGGGAAACCGGATGTAACGTTGAGCTCTCCTCCCCTCTGGCCCGGATGTAATTAGGACCGCGTCTCCCTCCACATCAATCGGGATGATTTTCCCGTGGTGGACTGGGGAGAATGCGGATATCGGGTGTCCGAGGGTGCAGGAGTGCGAGTAAGTGGCTAAGTGAGGTTCAGACAATTTTACAATTCAGTTTAAAATACAATTATTTCGGCGATTTTAAAACTAGCAGCGACATACAGCGAGTGCACAGAAGAAGGTACCGTGAATACTGCTTTGTTAGGATTCAGTCACAGCGCGCGTCCGCTGCGCGTGGTGTATGGCATTCAGCTTTTATGCGAGAAGGTGTCAGGGAAACCGGATTTGACGTTGCGCTCTCCTCCCCTCTGGCCCGGATGTAATTAGGACCGCGTCTCCCTCCACATCAATCGGGATGATTTTCCCGTGGTGGACCGGGGAGAATGCGGATATCGGGTGTCCGAGGGTGCAGGAGTGCGAGTAAGTGGCTAAGTGAGGTTCAGACAATTTTACAATTCAGTTTAAAATACAATTATTTCGGCGATTTTAAAACTAGCAGCGACATACAGCGAGTGCACAGAGGAAGGTACCGTGAATACTGCTTTGTTAGGATTCAGTCACAGCGCGCGTCCGCTGCGCGTGGTGTATGGCATTCAGCTTTTATGCGAGAAGGTGTCAGGGAAACCGGATGTGACGTTGCGCTCTCCTCCCCTCTGGCCCGGATGTAATTAGGACCGCGTCTCCCTCCACATCAATTGGGATGATTTTCCCGTGGTGGACTGGGGAGAATGCGGATATCGGGTGTCCGAGGGTGCAGGAGTGCGAGTAAGTGGCTAAGTGAGGTTCAGACAATTTTACAATTCAGTTTAAAATACAATTATTTCAGCGATTTTAAAACTAGCAGCGACATACAGCGAGAGCACAGAGGAAGGTACCGTGAATACTGCTTTGTTAGGATTCAGTCACAGCGCGCGTCCGCTGCGCGTGGTGTATGGCATTCAGCTTTTATGCGAGAAGGTGTCAGGGAAACCGGATGTGACGTTGCGCTCTCCTCCCCTCTGGCCCGGATGTAATTAGGACCGCGTCTCCCTCCACATCAATCGGGATGATTTTCCCGTGGTGGACCGGGGAGAATGCGGATATCGGGTGTCCGAGGGTGCAGGAGTGCGAGTAAGTGGCTAATTGAGGTTCAGACAATTTTACAATTCAGTTTAAAATACAATTATTTCGGCGATCTTAAAACTAGCAGCGACATACAGCGAGTGCACAGAGGAAGTACCGTGAATACTGCTTTGTTAGGATTCAGTCACAGCGCGCGTTTGTGTTCACAGTGAATTGGGGAATGCCACATCAATAACTATATCATCAGTTTAGTACTGTTATTGTGGATTATAGCATTGACTTAAATCCTTTTGTCTAAGTGCCTGTTTCCTTCCCAGTTTTTTTCTAGCATCACTTCTATTTGTTGTTTTGTGATTCCCTTTGAGAATTTTTTCTCTTTTTTTGTACACAGTTGTTGGTCCGCTCTATTTATTGCTGTTTAGTTAATCTGGCTTTATAAATGTATGTACAATTTCATCCCTATTGAGTCCATGTGGGCTCTTTGTCCTGAATCTAATAATCATCCTTGATTCTAGCCTTCTCAATTTGATAAACGGTGATAAAAAGAAGATCAGCAAGTTCAAACCTAAGTCAAAATTCTCTCCAGTACTTAGTCCTGGAAACAGAATAAACATATTCCATGACTTAGTGGTGTCTGAAAATATGGATAAACTATCCAATACAAATGGAAAAGAGAATCTATCAAAGGCTGAAATGCAAGCACTGGAACATCTAATGAATAAAGAATATTTGATAATAAAGCCCACAGATATGGGGGTGATTGTGGTGCTGGTAAATAAAGATGATTACATCAAAGAAGCCATGAGACAGCTGAATGATAGGAAAAACTACACAAAAGTAATGAAAATCCCATTGAATGATCTGACTCTGGAGCTGGAGGCAAAAATTGACGATTGGTATCAAGAGGTATTGTTATCAGAGGATAAGAAGTCCTTTTTAATTAATGACATCCCAGTAATGCAAACTATATATTTCCTATCTAAGGTCCACAAAACCTTTAGGGATCTTCCGTGGGCCCATAATCTCAAGCTGCAATTCATTATATGAACATCTTTCTGAATATGTGGACTTCTATTTGGCACCACTAGTAATGAATCTAAGCTCCTAATTCAAGGACACTGGAGACTTCTTGCGCCTATTAACAAATACAGATTGGCAGGAAGTATACCATCTGGCAACTATAGGTGTGGTGTCCCTTTATACCTCAATTAGCAATGAAGTAGGTTTAGATTCTATTAGCTACTTCCTAAAGCAAAGAAATATACAGGAGCTACAGCATACCAGGATGCTCACTGAGATGATTGAACTATGCCTCAGAAATAACACCTTTCTGTTCAATAATTAAATATACCCCCAAACATGCGGGACCGCAATGGGAGTTTCCTTCCCTCCAAGCTATGCAAGACTCTCTATCGGGTGGTGGGAGAAAATCATTGCTTGGAGAGAGGAAAATGAGGCCCATACAGCTGAAATCGCACTGTGGTTGCGATTTATAGATGATTTGTTTTTGAGCTGGAACAGCAGTAAGGAAGAATTCACCAAATATATGCAAACTCTGAATGACAACACTGTAGGCCTACAATTTACATATAACATCAGCAACAAAGAAATACAATTCTTAGATGTCACAGTGTATTTTGAAAAGAATCAAATTGAAACCAAAATATACAGAAAACTTACGGCAACTAATAGCATACTGCATGGTGAGAGCTTCCATCCACTACAGCTGAAAAAAAGTATCCTTTATGGGGAATTCTTAAGGATGACAAGGAATTGCTTAAATGATCTGGAAATGGAAAAAACATTTCAGGAAACCGAAGCCAGATTCCTTCAAAAAGGATATAAATATCAAGATGTGAAGGAAGGAAAAGAGAAGGCGAGACAGATGTCGAGAATATCTACCCTCATGAGTGGCAAAGAGGAAAAGCAAAAGAAAGAGGACAAAACAATCAGATTGATACTTACTTACAGCAAGGAAAATCATAAGATCGCGGATATCCTGAAAAAACATTGGATCATCCTCATAAAAGATCCATATATTCGTAACATAATAGGAGAAAGACCAAGTGTAACATACCGAAAGTACCTTCATTGAAAGACAAACTGGTTAAAAGCCACTTCTCATCAAACCCGAAGAAAATCTGGTTGGTAAATCAACAGAATGGCTTTATACACTGTACTAAATGCAAGACCTGGAGGATAGGCAAAAATGTCAAAGAAATGGTGGACTTCAGGGGCAAAATCTTCAAGATTGATGAAAAAATATCATGTGAATCAGCATACGTAGTGTATGTGATTGAATGCCACTGCGAAATGTGGTACATAGGCAGCACGATATGCCCCGTAAGAAAACTAATTTTGGAACATCTTCGAGCTATCCAAAATGGGGACATGTCCTATGCATTTGCGAAACACATGATAACACATCACAATGAAGGTCGACAGAATTTTTATTGTTCGAGTCGCCTACCATTTGTGGTTGGAGCAATTGATGGCACACATATATTGCCTTGGCGCCACCACACGACAGAGAACAAGTCTACAGGCTTTTTGGTACGTACAATCTGTCAATATATTTTGTAGTTGATTTCAAGTTTAATTATCAAAAATAGTTTAACACTTTGTAGCTCATTTTTTTCATATAGTAGAGTCAGATCCGAACCAATCATGGTTGTTAGCACAAGTGAGGAATCCAACAATGCCAGGGCAAGTCTGCTTCAATGTGACCCATGGAAGAACAGAGAGGCCGGTGAAATGGGCTCTTTGATTCCTAAAGACCAGATTTTAGTGTCTGGATAAGATTAGAGTAGAGCTCCTCTACTCACCTGATAAGGTTTGCAAAATCACCATGGCATGCTGCATGTTACCTAGCATAGGCCTGTAACAGAACATCCTGTACATTGCAGAAGAAGTACCAGGTGAGGATGTTGAAATGTCAAATGAAGATGATAGTGATGAAGAGGGAGGATAGACTTATATCAAGGTGTTATTGACAACTTCTTCACATAAGTATATGTATATTATTACATAACATTTTATACCAACTTGTAATCCTGTGCTAGACATTTTTTAGAAAGGGTAAAATAAGGAACATACAGTTCAAAGATGTTTGTTGATGTACGTTTTGACACATTGACTGCTGTCCTTATTGATATTATTTATCATTGACTGTTTTTAGAAAATGTGTCCTTAAAATTATTCATTTGTAATGTATCTATTTTGTAACATAAATTCAAAAATCTTTTTGTTATAATCTGTTTTAAGTTTCTTGATTATGTCATTTTCATTTGGACATTTCAAAGTTGTGATATTTGAAGGAATATACTGCTGTTGCGAAGTACAAAGGGATCATAGGTTGATCCTGTGAAAGACACACACACCATTTTTGTTATTTTTGTAATTTTAAAATAATGTGAAAAGGATTACCTACATGTGATCTATTTTTGAATAAACAATCTTTTTAATTTTAACTTTTTGAAATATATGATGAAGCAAACAAATGAACAATTTGAGAAAAGAAATACAACACCAGTCTTTGAATTTATAATTTTTGATTTAATTCACCAAATCATCCCACAAAACAAGATGAAAAAGTTGCAGAAACAAAGGTCAATCATGGTGAATGAAACTATTATCAAAGAGCCAAAATTCTATGAAATCTGATGTACAAAATGCAACTGGCATCAGAAAGATAAATATGTCCAGAAAATAGTCCACAGAGGGAATGCTGGTCACACACTGGAGGAAATTAGGTTCTGCGTCTCTTGCTGGTGGTAGTGGAGTTCTTGCCATCTTCTCCTACTGGTCTGGAGAACCATCCCCTTCTGAGGGCGACTGGTGGATCCACAGTTGCAGGGACTGATGTGGGTGTAGGTGATTCATCTTATGGCAGGGCCTCCTTTTCTGTGGCAAAGGCAGATGTAGTAGGCCAAGGTGTTGTTGGACCATACAAAGGAAGATGTTGCTTGAAATAACCTGCACATATTGTTCAAATAATCATACCGCACCCCAGTCAGGGATCCCAAATTAGAGCTGAGATCTGAACATTGTGCTCCCCCTACAACTGCTTCATCTGTAAAAATGTATTTTATTTTACCTTTATCTGCCACCCTCTCTCTTCTTGTTGTTTGTCTGTCTTCCCTTGCGGATTGTTACCGCTCTGATTGTACATCCCAATTCACGGGCAACATCCCCGTAGATTCTATAGTTCCTTGACACTTCATCATGGCCCCCGCGATTGCCGTCGCTATCCCAATTCTTTGGGGTTTAGGTTTGTCCACCATTTCCTGCACATTTTACCCATCTTTACCCGGTATCGCTATGGCAACCCGCACCTTACCAACTTCCACCTATGAGGAACCATTTCCTGCGGTCATTGACACATACCGGATACCGAGAGTCACATACACTACCCGTTCCAACATGGCCGCACTATAGTTTATTCCTCCACCAATGGGGTTGAGACAGCCGGGGTCACGTGACGCCTTTTGCGTCTCCCGGGATCCTTATCTGGCCAAGACTTACACTCTCCGGTACCCATCCCAGGTCCGGCGGTAGGGGTAGGTCTTTCATTTCGAGCGTCGAACGACGCAGGTGAGTGTATCGGGCTCTCCGCCGCTCCAACATCCGTAAGGTGAGTTTTGCTACACTTAGGGGGTTGTTGGCGCCTCCTTGACTTCAATGACACCATGGGCGAGAACGTCCTGCACTGACCCATCCGCTACCAGGGGCCACGGCGGGTCCCTACTATGTCCATGAGTTTTCCATGACAGTATGGTTATTCACCTCTATGACCATCCGTGCGGCGACACACCGGGGCCCCTGAGTATGAGGGCCACCATGGCTGCACACCATATCGCTCATGGTAGTACCTTTTGAAATATAAGGCTGCCTTCACCTTCCTGCACTTCACTCACCCCTTGGATTGTTGGGACGATCACGCCATACACGGGTTTTGATCTGTTTAGGTTTTAACATCCCCCTTCCCGGTTTTTTACCCCAGGACCCACGTTGGAGTCCTTTTTTACCCGCCGGAGACTGCTGCAAGATTGCCTTGCAAGTACATGAGGTGAGTGCTGCACCTCCCCTTTTTTTGTCTCCGTCCTCAGTCCTGTCTCTGGGTTTGTCTCGTCATTTTTGACCTTTCATTACCCCCCTGGGAGCATTTCCCCAGGAGTCTCTTGATGATTTCAGCTCATTTTGTTGTGTGTGTATAATTTACCATGCTGTATTTTGTCATGTGTTTTTTCTGTTTCCCATCTTTCCATAGGTTACTTCTGAGCACCTCTCTGGTATGTAGGACACACATACCTTCGTTGTAGATAGTTTATGTTTTTTGATCCTGACGAATTGCCGTGACCATTTGCTGGCTTTATAGGCAAGAAACATGTTGATCTTCCTGAGTGTAGGGCATACATAACTAGCGTCATAATCACTAGTAGCTATCCCCACCTCATTTTCTCATTTCTTTTAATTAGGCTGTTTACCACTTCATTAAAATACATTTTTTCGTGGACAAACAGTACCTATTTTATCCTCACACCACATCTACACAGTCTAGGGCCCCTTACCCCCACAGCACCCTTCGGCAGGAACAGAAGATCCCCGCCAAAGAGCCCCATTATTGGGAGCCCGTCAGGAATTGCAGCGCCGACCTGACGAGGGGCAGGCTCAAATGATGAAGCATGGCACCTAGCTTGCTGGGTGTGTGAGAGCCCTAGTTCCAACAAAAGGGTTTCCCCCCTTTCCGTGACATACGACAAATCCTGCTGATACTATTACCTTTTCTTCTCTGACCAGAGGAACTTTGTACTCTTTTTGTCTCATTAGTCGTTAGGGTATGTACACTGGACCTCGTTAATCTTACCCATTTGTCCCTCTTTTTGTTGACACCCTAGGGATCACTGACATAATTTAGAATGCCAAAATATCGACCTACCAAATATCGTTGACAAAATATAGAATGCACAAATATCGAATTCCTATCTCCAAACAGGTAAGTACAAAAATATCTCATCAAAAATATAATTGTAAAAATATAGTTAGTCAAAATATCAAATTTTTTAAATGTCTTAATAATAATGTGAAAATAATAAAATAATAAATATAATTAACTAAAACATACTTAAAAATACTTAAATAACATTAAAAATAATAAATAATTAATGAAAGTTAAAAAAAAAGAAACATACATTTTTATTTTTATTTTTTAACACATATAGATATTACCGTAATATGAATAAAAAATAATTAATGTTTTTAGCGTAGGATAGCGGGAGGGTAAAATGTACTATTACCAATCCAGAGAGTGCAACAGGAGGGAAAGCGTTGGATAGCGTAGGGGTAAAAGTTACTATTCCCACTCCAGAGAGTGCAACAGTAGGGAAAGCGTTGGATAGCGGGAGGGTAACATTTACTATTCCCACTCCAGTGAGTGCAACAGTAGGGAAAATGTCAGATAGCGTAGGTGTAAATATTACTATTCCCACTCCAAAGAGTGCAACAGTAGGGAAAGCGTTGGATAGCGTAGGGGTAAAAATTACTATTCCCACTCCATAGAGTGCAACAGTAGCGAAAGCGTTGGACAGCGGGAGGGTAAAATGTACTATTCCCACTCCAGTGAGTGCAACAGTAGGGAATGCGTTGGATAGCGTAGGGGTAAAAATTACAATTCCCACTCCAAAGAGTGCAATAGAAGGAAAAGCGTTGGATAGAGTAGGGGTAAAAATTACTATTCCCACTCCAGAGAGTGCAACAGTAGGGAAAGCGTTGGATAGCGGGAGGGTAAAATTTACAATTCCCACTCCAGTGAGTGCAACAGTAGGGAAAACGTCAGATAGCGTAGGGTTAAAAATTACTATTCCCACTCCAAAGAGTGCAACAGTAGGGGAAGCGTTGGATAGCATAGGGGTAAAATTTACAATTCCCACTCCAGAGAGTGCAACAGTAGGGAAAGCGTTGGATAGCGTAGGGGTAAAAAATACTATTCCCACTCCAAAGAGTGCAACAGTAGGGAAAGCGTTGGATAGCGGGAGGGTAAAATTTACTATTCCCACGCCAGTGAGTGCAACAGTAGGGAAAGCGTTGGATAGCGTAGGGGTAAAAATTACTATTCCCACTCCAGAGAGTGCAACAGTAGGGAAAGCGGTGGATAGCGGGAGGGTAAAATTTACAATTCCCACGCCAGTGAGTGCAACAGTAGGGAAAACGTCAGATAGCGTAGGGTTAAAAATTACTATTCCCATTCCAAAGAGTGCAACAGTAGGGAAAGCGTAGGATAGCATAGGGGTAAAATTTACAATTCCCACTCCAGAGAGTGCAACAGTAGGGAAAGCGTTGGATATCGTAGGGGTAAAAAATACTATTCCCACTCCAAAGAGTGCAACAGTAGGGAAAGCGTTGGTTAGAGTAGGGGTAAAAATTACTATTCCCACTCCAGTGAGTGCAACAGTAGGGACAACGTCAGATAGCATAGGGGTAAAAATTACTATTCCCACTCCAGTGAGTGAAACAGTAGGGAAAGCGTTGGATAGCATAGGGGTAAAAATCACTATTGCCACTCCAGAGAGTGCAACAGTATGGAAAGTGTTGGATAGCGGGAGGGTAAAATTTACTATTCCCACTCCAGTCAGTGCAACAGTAGGGAAAGCGTTGGATAGCGTAGGGGTAAAAAATACTATTCCCACTCCAAAGAGTGCAACAGTAGGGAAAGCGTTGGTTAGAGTAGGGGTAAAAATTACTATTCCCACTCCAAAAAGTGCAACAGTAGGGAAAACGTCAGATAGCGTAGGGGTAAAAATTACTATTCCCCCTCCAAAGAGTGCAACAGTAGGGAAAGCGTTGGATAGCATAGGGGTAAAATTTACAATTCCCACTCCAGAGAGTGCAACAGTAGGGAAAGCGTTGGATAGCGGGAGGGTAAAATGTACTATTCCCACTCCAGTGAGTGCAACAGTAGGGAAAACGTCAGATAGCGTAGGGGTAAAAATTACTATTCCAAACTCCAGTGAGTGCAACAGTAGGGAAAGCGTTGGATAGCGTAGGGGTAAAAATTACTATTGCCACTCCAGAGAGTGCAACAGTAGGGAAAGTGTTGGATAGCGTAGGGGTAAAAAATACTATTCCCACTCCAAAAAGTGCAGCAGTAGGGAAAGCGTTGGTTAGAGTAGGGGTAAAAATTACTATTCCCACTCCAGAGAGTGCTTCGGTAGGGAAAGCATTGGATAGCGGGAGGGTAAAAATTACTATTCCCACTTCAAAGAGTGCAACAGTAGGGAAAGCGTTGGATAGCGTAGGGGTAAAAATTACTATTCCCAACCTATTTCTCTATAAACCCACAACCCGCTACGCAATTAAATTACGCAAAAATGTAATAACATAAAATTCATTACTTTAAAAAAATTAAACATACATTACAAAAACTTATACACACTTTTAACACATATACTAACATACAAAACACTTTAAAAAATCGATATTAATAAAAATTCGATATTTTTTAATGCCTATATTATGTACTTCGATATTATTTACCTGCATTTCGATATTTTTAACAACTATATAATGTCCATTCGATATTATGTCCATTCTATATTTTGTACTCAATATTATGTCCATTCTATATTCTTTTTTTGATATTTTGTCTATTTACCGTTCCCTAGATGAGTGAGAACTGATTCCAAAATTCTTTGCAAGGTGATCAAAGATTTGGTACATTCATTAGAGAGTCCTGTAATCTTAAGAAGTGAAAAATCTGGTGATTGATTGAGAGATCCATCTGGGTCGGTTAATTTTTCTGGATTACTATTCTGAATATTCTGTGAATGCTTTTGAGTTCCCTTATAGAAGATCAGATCAAGTGATGTCGCAGTCTTGAGTTTGCTGTAATTGGAGTGATACTGGTATTGTTGATTCCGATATTGTGAAGTTAGTGGTTGGCTCGTCCAGGATTCTTGGGGTACTTTTTTTCGGTGACTCTGGTGTTTTTTTATTTTGATTTTGAGTTTGATCGTTGGTTTGTGGTCCTTTCTTTTCAACTTCATTATTACCCTTATTTTTGTTGATCTTTTTGTATTTGCCCCTGTTCGTCTGTACCTGGTTTTGTGAAGTATTTTGCAATTCCGTGGACTGATGAAGACTTTCCTGATTGTCTCTTCTTCCCAGCGCTCTTTCTAGTTGCCTGGTCTGTCCCGATTCTTTTCATAAAGATAGTTCTTGATCTTAATTTTTTGCAAGCCATTTGATAGTGCAGGAGATGACTTTATGTGTTTTAATCAGAAACAATGGTTTCTTTCACCTCCAGTCGGGCTATGGCGGATACTGGAAAAATGATGAGAAGACTGCTGCTAGTGGGTGGAATCAGACAGGTGGCAGTAGTCTGGATGTAGCGCTTGCAGCGCTCGTCGAGGATTGAACTCTGGGGAAGTCTGGGGAAGTCGGACTATTCCCCGAACTAAATTTACTGAGGTATGGCTTGGTGGTTTTTTTTGCAGACAACTGTCTCCCATACTGGTTATGCTGGGGGAATGCTTCCTGATGGTTCCTAGCCAGCTGCACACTTGGCCCTTCTGTTCCCCTGCTTTTTTGATCCTGCAGGGTCGTAGCACCGAGTGGTGGTGCGCTCCTTGCTGGGCCAGCGAGATCCAATGTTAGAAAAATACTAAGCCAAGCTGGCCAGCACAGCCAGAGAGATATAGCTTCAATGCGCCAGTGCGCCGATGCGCCGCCCATGCAACACCGAGCTCCAGGTGCCGAGTTTCCACACTCCAACGCACAGCTTTGCTCGCAGTCTCGCAGTCTCACAGGCTCAGGCAGGAGGTTGTATTACTGACTGCCACCGCAAGGTTCTTCAGGTGCAGGAAGTCACAGAAGTGGGGCCGCGTTTGTCTCCAATGGTCAGCGCGCTCATCTCCAATAGTCGTGAGTCACTACAGCCTGACACTACAGGCTCCCTCTGTCTCCTGCGTACCCCCAGCGTGACTTTTCTCTGAGGGTGGATTGGATTGCAATTATAGCTTTTGGTAATAACAAAGTTTGATAAAATCTTGTTAAAGTAATGACGAAGTTATGGCAGGGTTAGACAGGATCCTGAGTTCTGGCAAGTTCTTGTTGCGGGGATTCTGCTCATGCACAGAACTATGCACAGGAAACCAGGACCTCAGTGAATTGTGGTGTACCAAAAAACTCACCTCAGTACCCAGAACCCCTATCCGACTAGCATCAGTGTCTCATTCATTCTCTGTACTACAGCGAAGCTACCAATGATTATACAACCCAGAACAAGCGACTTAGGGTACTCTCAGGAATCATGGGAATCAAGAACACTCTTTCGTTTTTAGTCTTATACCAGTCCACAACTTGAGTAATCAGAGACACGGAAATGTTTAAAACGTTTATTTTTAACTACGTGCCCTAAGATGCAGCATTTTGGCTAACATAAGCAGGCAAATGATTAGAATTAAAACAATCAGCATTGTTACAATTCCATAAAACACCAAGGGAGAAATCATGTTATAATGATAGTGGAAACAGGTCTTATAGCACCTTCTATACACCCCCCCCCGGCTAGAAGCTAGGTTTTATAATAATAGAAGGTCTCTAGGTTTAAACGGGGAACCCCATACCCCCAAAATCAGCTGAGGTGAATCACATCACAGGATCAGCAACGCTCTCTGTAGATCGAAACTTTTTCTCCAAGTGCCCGATCATGCATGCAATGCAATATTAAAGGCACCGAGTTTCAGATATTTGCAGCTGTGTGCGTGTTGTGTCTAGAGCGTGGGCCGATCAACCTGGATCAACAGCATCCATTGTTATTTGACCTTGAAGGCTTCTGCACACAGTGTACAGACTGAGGTTGCGGTGTATGTCTAGGGATGTGAAAAAAAGACCGTTCTCATGTGAAGGAAGCAAACAGTTTAACTTACAACAACAGATACCTGTAGTGTCGTGTGCAAAAGCGGCAAAGTGGCAAGATGGCGTTTAACTTCTAATACGCTTATGCTAACATAGCAATGTGTGCAAGCAGAACCCTGTCTTCACTACATTCTTAATTGCTTAGCAGCTTGGAGGCTTGGTGGCTTTGAACAGGCCTAAAACCAGGCAAAAACCATGGCTGAACGGCAGGGGGGGCGATGGGGTGGCAAGCTCTACAAGACCTCCTACAGGGCCTCCTCGGTTACTCCTATGCCCTGTGCCTGCCCAAGCCCGAGCCGGTCAACCTCCGAACCAGTCTACCTCTCCACCTCCACCTCCACTTCCACTTCACCATTCTGCTTCTGTCCAGCCAATCTCCTTTGATGCCACTACGCTGCCAATCTGCAGATCTATGCAGCTCCGCTTTGCCATCAAACTGCACTCTTCACTTGCTTCACATTTGCCTTGTGTTTGGCCTTGAGAGTTTTCCTGGCCTTCAGCCCACGCTGCCCTCTGTTCACCGCCCTCCAGCACCGACACTACCTCAACCAGGAGTCCGCACTCTCGTCAAGCCGGCAACCAGTAAACTGACAATGGTAGGGCCACAGTCTCAGCCCTGAGTTTCAGCGGGCTGTTTTGGGCAGATTTTTCAGTCGATTTTCGGCAATTACGGCCGTTCTCATCAGTGGCAGCGGTATGCGGCACAGCACGAATGGGAACTGGCTCCACCTCTCTGTCATCAGCAAGGAAACAGGTCCCACTCATTGGAGCTGTCTGCTCAGGCAGATCAGTTGGACCAGTCTGCTCCTCATTATCCGGAACTGCAGGAGTGGATTCCTCACTGAAGGTTTGGTCCTGGTCAAGAGTGGAGATATCATCAGAAGCAGTGGCAGAAGGTTGTCCAGGTGCTCTGGGTGTTGTACCTATCATAAATGATGAAATGTTTTACATTTTAAAAGTCTTGATTATACATAAAATGAGTTTGAAGCAAAAAATTAAGCAACCAAAAAAGAAAAAGAAAATTAATATAATTAGTATACCTTTCAGTAATATTATTTTAGTTTGCAATAACAGTTTGAATTACGGATACAACTACTTCCAAAGAGAATGTAAAATGATGTCCTGAAATGAAGAAAAATACATTTGAAAGTATACATAAAAGATACCAAACTTTCAACTCAACATAAACCATTCAAAGGCCTAGCAGGGTAAAGTTCTAAAAATTGAGCAACTTAGAAGGATAAATAGCATTATTCATCAATAAACATTCCGAGCAACATTTATTGAAAATCAACTTATTTTCAGCATACAAAATAGCATAGATTCACATTTTTAAATCAACAATATTTGATCTGTGAAACAAATAACATCAATTCAATAAAATAACAAAATATGACAACATTCAAAACTAAGCAAAAAAAAAATGTCATAAAATAGCATGAAATAGAGATTGATAAATATGTTACAATTTAACATATGTGAAAATGGGAAAGAAAACAGAGAGGGGGGCGTGGTTTGCAGGCAGATGGAGGCAGACGCGCAAGCTCCAAGCTCCGCGCCTGCCCCGTGAATTATCCGACCTCCCGACCGTCCCCGGAGGGTCGTCGTGGTGCGTTCCCGCGGCAGTGTGGGACTCTGAGGGGCTGATCGCGCCCCTTTTCTGGCTGACTTGAGGTGTGTGGCTGCAGCGGTGGCTGTGAAGATCTGCAGGCAGAGGGCGACAAGATGGCGCTGCCCTGCCTGAGGAACATATAGGGACTGTCCCATGATTCCGGCTTGGGACGTCCGGAATCCAGCGACTGGGAAGCGCGTACCAGTGCCTACTGTGGTGGCGGCAGTGAAGCGGATGGCGACGATCCGAAGCCGGAATTTACTGCTCCCTAAGGTGAGCCCCTGGCACCATTGGCCGGAGGTGGAGGGGGTGAATAAACTTAGGGGCGACGATCGTGGCCGAAGTACGGCGAAGTTCCAGCCTTGAGTTAGCCGTCCCGCTTGCTGCACGGGGGGGCTCCATTTCGGATTCGGAGGTGCTGGGCATTGCGGACCGCTCCTACCATGCTACGGTACCTTGGAGATGACATCGAGGCAGCCTGCTCGGCTGACTAGAGGTGCGTGTCAGCGGCTGCGGCCCTGTGCAGATCTGGCCCTTGGCAGGTGTGCTGCCGCGGGACGCGAAAGAGAGACTACCCGGCCTGTAACAATGGTCGCGGGCCTAGTCGATGAAGATCTGAGTGCGAAGGGGATCAAGGCTGAAAACTGAGCACCTGGATACGCCTTACCAGTGGAAGCGCAGAGACTGATGACGGACTGGGGCTCTGCTCCGCTGTTCTTCGTGGTGGGTTCGTTGTGTGATCGATTATGAAGGGCGGCAGTGACTGAATTGAAGGGCGCTGACCCAGGAGTGCATCGAGGCGGCCCCCTTGCTGCGCAGGAGACCCCCAGCTGCGACCTGCTGACATTGTGGGCGCTCGTGGGTGAGTGTTGGCCCGCTCGCACTTTATCACCCTGTGCACTGGAACTGGTAGGGAACAGGTCTGTCATATTGTTACCCCTGGGGCTTCCTCGCTACGGATACAAGCCTGGGCACTCCAAGAACCCATGCTGGCTCATTGCGTATAAGCTCCGGCCTACCTGCCCATACCTCGGGAAGGCTGGCTGCCCCTACGGACATCTGGACTTAGTACTAGAGCAATGCCTAGTTGTTCAATTGAGTTGAGTTGCGGGCTGGCATTCCCGCTGCCCTTCTGTAGGGGGTGACCTGGAGAGTCCAACAGATTGCTGGATGTGGGCCTATTAGCACCTTGTTGGGTACCGATAGGGCACTGGTGGGAGCCTGTTGTGGTGAGTGCAACGCTGCAAGTGAAGAGTGCCCGACCTGCAGTGGAGACTGTGTTTCACAGCTGCAATATGGGTAAGCTTGGAGCGAAGCTTCAGGCGGCCCCACCAGACCAGGAAGACATGAGACAAGAGGAGAAACAGCCGACTTCTCCTGAAAGACCAGGGGCCACTGGGGTGCAACAGCAATTGTCCCGCATACTTCAGGCTATCACTGATACAAGGGAGGCCCTGCATCAGGTCATTGCAACAGTGTCGGTGGGATTGGAGCTGCTGCGGACTGAGCACGGCAAGTTGGCGGACAGGGTGGAACAGCCCGAAACCTCCCTGGCGACTCTGGAGCCGGCGCAGAAGACCAACGCTGACCAGGTAGGAGGCGTCACCCGCAGGCTTTCGGTGCTGGAGAAAAGGGCTGAGCATGCCGAACGGAGAAATAGAAGGAACAACATCCGAGTTTTGGACCTCCCAGAAGGAATTGAAGGGTCCAACATGGTCCAGTATCTGGAGAACAGGCTCCGCGACACAGTAGCTCCGGAGGGGCTGATGAAATTTTATACGCTGGAAAGGGCTCATCGAGTTCCGGCCCACCCACTGGCTCTGGGTTGCACTCCACGTCCAGTGGTGGCAAAGCTTCTTCATTACAAGGATAGGGACCATCTTTTGCAGATAGCGCGCAGAGCTGGGACAACAGCAAGGTTTCCATCTTTCCGGATTATACGCTGGAGGTACAGCGTCGCCTAGCTGTCAAAAGGGCTCTTTCTGATGAGGGGCTTCAGTATTCACTGATGTTTCCGGCTCGATTGCGGATTATCCTGGATGGTACGGCGCACTTTTGTGAGGATCCGTCGGAGGCATGGGACTGGCTGGAAACATATAAGACAGGTAAGAGACCTGCTGGGTCCTCTGGGACTAGTATACTCCCGAGGCAATTGCAGCAGCGCCGATGAGGGCCGCGGCAGCGTCCTGTCACTTTACAGGCACCCAGTGCTTCCCAGACAGAGAGGGAGATAAACGAAGCGCTACGTGCAGTGTCGGACTTGCTGCAGGAACCTACAAGGGGTTTGGGAACTAGCACAGATACGGCTGGTTCAGTTGCAGGCACTGATAAGGACGAGACCCAGGCTAGTGAACTGCAGTTGCCACATGTCACACCAAGATCTGCTGATGATATTGCTAAATATTGTTAATCATGTTTCATTGCTTACTTTCCTTGCAGGAAGTTGGATAAGCTATGTGCCTTTTGTTCTTGATATATGTTTTTGGGCTCTATCGTGACGCTACTTGTGGGCTGAAGCCAGATGGGAGTTGGGTGCTATTGTTGGTGTGTCACCTTCCGGGGATGGGAGTGGATTGCACAACGTGGGGCATAGGTGTGGTCTTTTCTTTATACTTTCATTGTTGGTATCTGACGGACTGTAGCCACTCTTCCCCATTGTTCCTCTGTAGTTACTAGAGGGAAATCTGTTTAGAGTAGTTTGGATGGGGGCTAGTTTTTTAGTGCCTGTCCTGGGTTGGGGTTGTTGGGGTTGTTTCTTTTATAGTATGGGAATGTTACAGGGTTTATGGTGTAACCTTTTCAAATTAGCTGTGTGGAGTCAATGCGGATCAACACCATGGGTTCGATATCTGATTTGAAATGCTTATCTTGGAATGTCAGGGGTATGCACACCATGACACGAAGGCATAAAATACACGCATACTTAGTCCACGGGGGGGTCCAACTGGCTTTTCTTCAAGAAATACATATAGTGCCGAAAGAAGATATGGCGTTTCAGCGTAGATGGAGGGGCCAGATTTTTTCCACAATGTACTCCGCCTTTGCACGAGGGGTCCTCATATGGGTCAGGGCAGGGGTTCCTTTTCAGCCCACTCACCAACTGAAAGATCCCGAGGGTGGGGATATTTTGGTTGCAGGGTGGCTAAATAGTAGGGATGTGGTACTGGGCAGCATATATGCACCAAACACAGAACAATCAAACTTTTTTACACACTTGTCTTGGAAATTCCCTCCCTTCTTAACTGGGGCAGTACTAATGGGTGGGGATTTTAACTCTGTCATGGATGTCCACTTGGATAAATCTCATCCTCCACTCCCGGACGCACCTACTCATGCTCTTTTGAGGGTCAGGTGGGAATGGCAGCATAGATGGGGACTGATAGACACCTGGAGGGCGTATCACCCGACTGCCCGGGATTATTTGTTCTTTTCTGACATACACAACCTCCATGTTCGGCTCGATGTGATGCTTTGTTCTCCTGACATACATGCTGTAGTACAACATAGCAAATACCTAACTAGAACGCTATCTGACCATAATCCATTGTTACTACTTGTGAATTTATTGCCCGCTTGCCCCAAAATTCTGACTTGGAGCTTGAACCCAGAGTTGCTGGAAGATCAAGCGTTTCACAGAGCGGTGAGAACTGGCATTACTGATTATTTTCAGAATAACACTGGCACTACCTCTTTGCTAATGGTGGAGTGCGACGCTTTCAAAAGTGTAGTGCGGGGGCATTGCAGAGCGTATATGCTGGGGGTGCATACAGTGCTCTTGCAGGATTTAGAAAGGGCAGATCAAAAGTTGCAGGACATTGAAAGGGAGAGGCCTGAACACCCAGAACGCCAACAAGACTTACTGGCAGAAAAAGAGGAGGTCGCAGTACAGGTGGAGCGCCTACGCTGCTTCGATTATAAAAAGTATGCTGCACGGGCACATGCAGAGCGAGATAAATCTGGGGCGCTGTTGGCATGGTTAGCTAATCCAGCGTGCAGAGGGATGGTCATTTTAGAACTCCGAGTCCCAGATGGGGACGCTCGCTATATGCAGGAGGAGATAAATGGCCTGTTCTTTGCTTATTATACTTACTTTTACCACAGCAAAGTGGCCCATGGCGAAGAGGTTATTCAGGAATTCTTATCTGGGCAGATCTCCCGGCGCTAGATCGTGAGAGGGCGGAGCTACTGGGTCAGGACATTACCCTGGGGGAGGTTCGTGGCGTGATTAAGCATAAGAAAACCCCTGGTGTGGATGGTCTCCCGGTGGAATTTTATAGCGCTTATGTCGATTTGCTGGCTCCTAGGTTGGTGACACTGTATAATTCTGCGCCTTTTGCCTGCCACCACTAGAGAGGCGTTACTTATACCGCTGCTAAAACCTGGTAAGCGCCCACATGACAGGACCGCCTATTGCCCTTTATCAATGCTGACCACGGATTAAAAAATCTTGAGTCAGATTCTGGCGACCCGCCTACTACCATATATGGTCCACTTAATACACACTAATCAAGCGGGCTTTATACCAACACAGAATACATCTCAGAATGTCCGGTGCCTCATTACTATCTTAGAGGCAGACACCTACCACAAGGAGTCTGCTGCTGTATTGGCAGAAGATATTGAAAAGGCCTTTGACAGCTAGGAATGGCCATATTTGTTCCAAGTCATGCTGTAATTTGGATTGGGGGATGGTTTTCTAGATTGGACATCTCTTTTATACAGACAGGCCACGGGCGGGTGAATACATGTTCTGTGGGTCACGGGACGAGGCACGGTTGTCCCCTTTCTCCTCTGCTGTTCACCCTGACCATGGAGCCGCTGGCGGCCCGGGCTCGGACGGGCTTGCACTATTCAGGATTGAGGGTCCATGAGCAAATTCATCATATCGCATTATATGCTGATGACCTCCTACTGTTTCAGGTGGACGTAGACGATGACCTTCGTGGCGCGAAGGTTTTATTGGAGGACCTTAGCAAGGTTTCCGGTCTGAAGTTCAATTGGACAAAGACATGCCTGTTCCCTGCGGCGCCGAAGTCTGAGGGCCGAGAGTATACGCAGGAGGTATGAGGGAGCATCAATGTCTGACGTACCTTGACACTTGCATTTATCACACCCGAACTGACTTATTGGATGGTAATGTGGACAGGGCCATTAGAGCACTTAAGGGTAGTATTGAGTTTTGGGGTACGCTCCCGCTACCGGTAGTTGGATGAGTAGACCTTCTCAAGATGATAGCGCTCCCCGACTGTTGTATTATTTCAGAATGCTGCCGATTTGGATCCCAGCATCGGTTTTTAAGCAGCTTCAATCGATGGTGGCTGGCTTTATTCGGGCTGGGGGACGACGGAGAGTGGCTCTTACTACATTAATGAGACTGCAATCGGAGGGGGGGCTGGCGGTCCCTGATTTTGAAATGTATTATTTGACAGCACAATTACAGTGGCTTACTCAGGCAGTGGTACGATTGTTCCACTGTGAGGATGATGGGGAGAAGGATCAACTCAATAGGCAAACGCTTTCGAAATTACTGTTGCAATTACCACTCTCAGCCTCCTCTCTGACTCGAGAGATGGGGATGTTTAAGCTCTGCTGGAATAGGAGTCAAAGACATGCACAAATAGTGCGTCCATATGCCCCTGAAATCCCATTGGAAGATGGGACTTAGGGAACCGCCCACCTCCATGGTTTGTCAGTATGTAGTTCTAGCTGCTGGCACCATCAAGGCGGTTACTTGTCTATATCGTCGCATGACAAAAGAACAACTGACCCCACTAGTAACGCTCCGGTAGAGATGGGAAGTAGACCTAGGTGACGAAATTCTTGAGTCAGCATGGGTGGGACTGGAGGAACATGCATGGAAAAGCTCTCGGAATTCGTGCTTCCAGCTGGTAACTTTTTTTTATTCTACATCGAGCATACCTCACACCTGAAAAAATTAATAAATACTTTAATTTAACTTCAGCAATGTGCCCGCGCTGCCATACGGTAGGAGCGGATTTCGGTCTCATGCTGTGGAATTGTCTGCATCTTGGCACATTCTGGGAAGAGTTGGTTGCTCTCTTGTGCGCTGTTACAGACAGGGACGTAGAATCCACCATAGGCCTCTGTTTGCTGCACTGGTTCCCCCATACCTCTCGGAATAAAATAACAAGTACATTTTTAGACTTGGGGCTTTTACTGGCGAAGCGGGAAATAACGGCACACTGGAAGGCCACGAAGGGCCCTAGTTTTCAGAGATGGCGGACCGAATTTCTTAGGTGGGCGGAATTCGAGTGAACCACGTGACTACAGTTGGCAACCCGTGCTAAAAGTGATAGGGCGATGGAGCAGGCAAGGGCCTGAGAGGCGCTAGTACACTTATTAAAAACACCTCATACTGACACTGACAATGACTTGATCACACTAGGGTTGGAGACTCCTCCTCGAGGGCTTACGCCACCTTAGACGGACGACTACACTGCTTTTTTTTATGTCATTACCCCTGACAACATGAAATGGCTTGCTGGATTACTATGGTGGGCACACTTGCTATTATCGCAACTATGACTTGTCATTACATATTGTTTACGAATCATTGTTACGCCATTCAGGAGGACGAAGGGATAAGTGGAAGGTAATGGGATTGCATTTCGTGTTATTTGCTACACTGAGAAATGGTTAATTGCAACCGTATGGCATTGACGGAGACGGTTTTCCTAGGGACTTTGATTGAGTTTCCGGCGCTTCAAGAGTTGACAATCTATCATGGACTGCATTTTTCATAACGTCTGATGCATACTTGGGTACAGGAGAGTCCTCCAGAAAGTATTTTAGGCCCGTGACATGATGCTGAATGTACAGCTAGTTTTTAAATACACTGCAATTGTTTTGTTTGTCTTAAAAACAATAAAAATATATTTAGAAAAAAAAAAAGAAAGAAAAAAGAGAACAACCAAAATAACATTGCAATGTTATTTTAGTAAAACCAAAAAAGGCATTATGGTAGTTGTAGTAATTTCAATTAAACAGTAACACTTGCAAAATCGTAGGTTAAACATACCTAGTAAAAATATACAGTAAAAATATACAGACATTTACATTATAAAACACATATATAAAACATGTAATTGGGTGAAAAAATACCAATAACATCATGTGAAATGTAATGGAGATTGAAACCTGTAACCTTAAATACAACAAAATACATTCAAACAAACAAATAACTCAAAATAAAAACATGAGGAGAAACACACATACTGCCAGAACATTTCGACAATTATTAAAACCAGAGAAACAACAATAATGCTACAAATTTCCAAACAAAAACAAAATAAATTATAGAAAGGTTCATATGTTTCAAAAAGGTGCAAATCACATTAGCAACAGCAAAATTAAAAACAAAAACTAGGTTTAGTGACACATTGAAAAGGATTCCTGTCAAACCTTCAGGAGGTAGCAGCTGCAAGACCTTCTCCTTCCAAGGGGTGTAGCTGTAAGGGGAGGCTGGGAGAACCACCACCAGTCCTCTGGGCCTCCAGGTGATGCTTGGAGGCCAGGCAATGCACTCTCCACAGCAGCTCATTCCACCTATTCCTAATTTCCTACTCTATGTGCAGGTTGCTTGGCACAGCATTCACTCTGTCAAATAGTTTGGCCCTCATTTGCCTTTTCTGAGCTATAGTTGTATTTTGTAATTGTACTTCAAAAAATTGATTACTCTAATAATTTCATCCAGATTATTTTTTACTAACAAAGTACTCAATTCAAACAATAGGACAAAAGATATCTTCAAGATTGTGAAAGAGCTATCTAATCCAGGCCATGTGCCCCCCCTATCACTGCCAAAAAGAAACTTTCAACATCGTCCCCCACTGCACACTCATCGTCAGACTACATGATGCTGGCATACAAGGAACAGCCCTAGACTGGATCCGATCATTCCTCACCGGAAGAAGCCAAAGGATCAGACTGCCACCCTTCCTTTCCGACCCCATGAAGATCACATGTGGAGTCCCACAGGGGTCATCACTGAGCCCGACCCTCTTCAACGTCTACATGGCCCCCTCACCACCATCGTCCGATAACACGGCCTCAACATTGTATCCTACGCCACCGACACCCAGGTCATCCTCTCCCTCACCAAACACCCCCCCACCACCAGACTCAACTTCCAAAAGGGGATGCAGGAAGTAGCAGTCTGGATGACCAACAGATGCCTCAAGCTCAACGCCGAGAAGACGGAAGTCCTCATCCTTGGAACCACCCCCTCAGCATGGGACAACACCTGGTGGCCGATCGCCCTCGGAAGCCCACCGACCCCCTCAGACCCCACCAACCAGCATCATACTCGACTCATCCCTCACCATGAACCGGCAGGTCAACGCCGTCACCTCCAGCTGCTTCCAGCTGCTTCCACACCCTCAGAATACTCAGCAAGACTTTCAAGTGGATCCCCCCTAAGTCAAGGGAAACAGTCACCCATGCACTCATCACCAGCAGACTTGACTATGGAAACGCGCTCTACGCCAGTATAAACAAGTCCCTAATCCGCAAACTCCAAATGATACAGAACACCGCCGCCAGACTTGTCCTCGGCACCCCCCGGCATGAACACATCAGCCAACACCTACGAAGGCTCCACTGGCCCCCCGTGGAGAAAAGAATCACCTTCAAAATCCACACCCACGCCTACAAATGCCTACACAACACCGAAGCCGAATACCTCAACAACAGAATCAACTTCCACATACCCAAAAGGAACCTCCGATCTTCCAACCTCGCCCTGGCCTAAACCCCGCGCATGCACAGAGCCAGAGTGGGCGGAAGATCCTTTTCCCACATCGTGGCCAAATCTTGGAACAAGCTCCCGGCAGACATCAGGCATGCCCCCTCCATGAACACCTTCAGGAAGACTCTCATGTCCTGGCTCTTTGGCTGAACGGATCTGCTGACCCCCCCCCCCCCTCAGTGCCTTGAGACCCTCTAGGGTGAGTAGCGTGCTTAAAATACCCTGATTGATTAACTGATTGAAACTTTGCAATGATTTGTACTCCTTCTTTGTAGACAAAATCAAAAAAATCCAAGACTCAATCGACTCTAGCCATAATGACATAGAAGATCCACCAAGAAATACCAACTCAACCTCTCTGACCACCTTTCTTTGCCTAAATAGAGAACTTCTCACTGAACTTGTAAACAAAGCAAAATCAGGCTCCCCCAAGGAGGTATGCCCTCTCCACATATTAAAATCGAACTATCTGGCTTTTCTAGATACCATCCTTGTCCTTTTGAACCTCTCTCTTACCCAAGGTACTGTGCCATCAGTTTTCAAAGAAGCATGTGTCATCCTGTTGCAAAAAAAGCAAGGCATTGACCATCATAAGCTAGATAACTACAGACCTATATCTCTCCTTCCCTTTCCCGCTAACTTATTGGAGACGTATGTAGCCAGATCTTTTAGATCCTTTATAGAGGAAACTCATTTCTTAGACACCCATCAGGCAGGTTTCCATCCATCACACTCCACCAAATCTGTCATACTCTCCATTATAGATCATCTAAAAGGTAAGGCGGATGAGGACTGCACACAGGCCTTGATTCTCCTGGACCTGTCTGTAGCCTTCGATACCCTCAACCATGAAATATTGTTGGATCGTACTGCTGCAGCTGGTTGTGGAGTTCCGCAAGGCTCCTCTCTTTCCCCGATTCTTTTCAATGTGTCTATACATCCACTCCGTCAGATGGGGATTAAGATTTACAACTATGCTGACAATATGCAGCTAATTTTTACCATTGAAGAGTCAACAAAATCAGAGGAATTTCTTAGGAACTCAATGCTATTCATCAAGAATTGGATGAATAGCAATCAGTTAAAACTGAATCCGGAAAAAAAACTAAATCATTATCCCCAAAAACAAACTCCTACATTGGACTCCTGCACACTGGCCTTTGGAGTTAGGCGCTGCACCTCTCCTGAAGTCTGTGATTAAGAGCTTGGGCATACAAATAGACTCAGATATTTTCATGAGTACGCAGATTGGCTCAGTTACCTCTGCATGCTTCATCCAATTTCGGAAACTGCAAAAGAGCAGACGATTTTTCAGCAGAGAGGCCAGCATCCAAATCATTATCACCATGATTCTTTCCAAATACATTTACGGAAACGCGATGTACCTTGGCCTCCCGCAAAATCGGAAATATCGTCTGCAGATTATTCAGAATCAAGCTGCCAGAATTATTTACCAACAAGACAGATGATGTCATATTAGACAGCTGCTGAAAGAGCTTCACTGAGTCATCTCTGTTTAAAACAGGATGCATCCTATTCAAAGCCATACATGGTATGGGTCCCAAATACATATCCTCGAGAATCCTCAAATACTCCCCTCAGCTCACCTTAAGATCCATGCATATGAATCTATTAGCAGCTCCAAGATTCAGACGCAAACGGACAGGTGGGTCACGGTTCTCTGTACTGGGCCACAATTGTGGAACTCTCTGCCAACAATCCTGAGACTTGAAGTGTACTATCTGCATTTCAGAAAAAAGTTAAAGGCTTAGCTTTTCACTCAAGTGCATAATTAGACTGGACCTGTTTCGATCACTCCAACACTAACCCCAGTGCCAAGCGACCTGCAGGTGTACGAACGCTTTAGAAATTCAAAATAACATACCATAGCATAACATAACATCCACCATGACTGACAATTCTCCCTCAGTAAAAAGAGGATTTCTCCTTCCTGCCATTATCAAATAGTAAACATAAATAGATGCAATTACCCACACAAAAAAAATAACAAAACAAAAAATGGATAAGAAACAGAGAAAGCAAAAGAAACCTTACTTCACAGAAAAGAGTTCTCATGAACAATGTTCTTCTGCAGTGGAATGGTAAAGGATAATGGTCTAAAAAAGAGTATGTTTTATAGTGTGGTATGCAGGTGAAAAGAATTAGCCAAAACACATGAGGTGTGTGATTCTGCCACTGATCCAAAAGCCTCAGAAATACTACATTGTTGAATACGTCCCTTGACGGAGTCCCTCCGTCAGGAATCTGTCGCTAGGAAAATGCATATTACAACATTGGAGTCGCATCCGATGCCAAGTACAGGGTGCACCCTTAGTGGACCACTTCAAAACTTTTGGACACACCCCAGAGAGCCTGAAATGGTGGGTGATAGAGAGGGTCAAACCCATTCCCAGAGGGGGAGACTTTTCACAGATACTGAGTACACGGGAGTGTAGATGGAAACATTTACTAGACACAATAACACGGGGCCTTAAAGAGTACGAAGAAATCAGTACACTGGTGGTAGTACTGAACAATGGCTAACTCCACCTCACCATATATGAAGCTGCACCACTATGCAACCTTGTACATCTGGATGACACTCTATAAAATGCAGTTCCAACACGACTGGACAAGTCCAACCTACTAACCCGGAATTGTAATTTGTTGTGAACATCCATTGGGTCACTGTAGCTAGTGTCAATAAACAATACATCTGATAAGTTCAGGTTGGAAGTATTGACCTTATGCCTTCACGCACAATGAATGTAGGTATGAGATACATGCTATATATACCGTATGCCTTAACTCATAAGGTATGCAGGTATGAGACACATGCTATTTATCCTACTGGTGTCTCTTTATGTGAGCAGGGTGTACTCTTACACCACCGTCAATACGTGCCTCTTCTTATTGATGTATATGCCACTTTAATAACAACAATGTCAATACTTCTTTTACTGTTTACATCATGGTCACTGTATATAATTTCACCCTGTTTCTTTTTATTGACTTGCGTTGAATTGTGTTTCTATTGTTGACCTGGTTAATCAACGGCAAATTCCTCGCTCACACACACAATAGGTGTGTAGCAGGGTCCTTCACTTGCTGAAACACTCAAATCATCAATTCACGATCATTTAGGAGTCTTTCTTCCCTTTCCAAATATACGCGCTAGCAGCGTGAATCTCACGCTTACGGGACTACATATGGAACGTCCTCGAGGCAGCGGCTTCAGTTTCCTGCCATCCCGGGTGGAATACGGAGGCCGGCTCTGTTAAAATAAGGTAAAACTAGCCTTTGGTTGTTTTTAAACCTTCCTGGTCAGCAGTAGATCAGCCCGATTGGGAGAGGGGCCCACGCCTAATTCTCCCTTCTTTTAATTCACCATGCAGCTCGGTTGGCAATGATTGCCCAACATACTGTGACCGCCGATTCAGGAGGAATTATCGGCACGGTTTTGATTGCGTGTGCGACGTCCACATTGAAATACCCTCATTACGGATGCTGGTTCTGCCACATTAAGGTAATTGGCAATTGCTCTAAGCCAACATTTAACTCACTTGAGTTTTGGGAGATTCAAGTCGTAAAAACAGTTTTACTTTTCCTTAAATCGCCTTACAGCCTCTTGCATACATTGCTTGCTGGGAACCACCTTCACTATTGGGAGGATGTTAATCAACAGGAACCAATCCCTTGTGAGGAATCTACACCCGCTTAAATCTGCAGGTAAGCCAGCAGCCCCTCTTTTTAATCTTTTTAATTTTACTACCCTTCTACGTACTTAGTGCAATTTCCTAAAACCCCACCCTCCTTTACCCTGTAGGTATATGACACGTCTATCATACCTATTCTGGTTGCCCCTAAACAGTACTGAAGAAGACCCGCAAGGCCGAGGTCACAAATCACCCTCGTAGCCCCAAGTCGGGTCGAAATGTCGACGCTCCTTATGAAAGCCTGGAACAAGAGCTATACTCCACGGTGCCACCACAAATTTGTGTGTTTATGAATTGTACAGAAAGGATTTGTTGACGATTGGACGTGGCCAGGCCAACCTAGGCTGGGATATATAACCAGTCATTCATTGAAATGTTTTAATTTTCTTCCTTTCACTACCCCTAACTCTACTTTCACCCCACAAACACCTAAGCACAACCTTCTGCACGTTCCTTTGGACCAACCTTTCCCCCTCCCCCTTGTATAAACAGTGAATGTTTAACTGTTTGCCATATGATACAATAATAAATCTCTTGGAAAAAGTAATTTGTTTCTTGCACTTTTTTAGTTTAAATTACTGTATTGATTACTGCGAGCTAAGTTGTGTTTATGCTCATGGAATGGTTTGTGGAACTTTAGACTGTGGATTGGATACATACCATTTGTTTTGAACGTCAGGTCTAGGATCATTGTTTTTTGTATCATATTGAACCCAGGTCTGCAACCAATATTGGGTAACCCCATTTGTGTAATGGCTAGCACAACTGAGAAATCTAAATAGGATCAGCATAATCCCGCTAACCTGACGGTGATGGAGTAATTTTAGTGAGCCAAGAGAAGTATATCAAGAAAGGTGAGCCCCTTACTTGACGGCAAACATTCAGGGCCTTATTGCGACTTGGGCAGTCCCACTCCGAGTCCGCCCTGTCGCCACACTGCCAAAGCTGTGGTCAGACTGGCCGCCAGATTAGGAGTTTCCTCCTGTCTGGCGGTCTTTGTTTTTTATATTCCCAAGGCGGTGTCCTGAAAATAGGTGCAGCAATGGAATCACCAAAAACAGTTCCTGCACGGCATGGACTGAAAGGTCCATGCCGAACAGGATCTAATGTGCATGCACACAGGGGGGCACACATCTCCTGACCAATGTAACAAAGCCAGGGATTGGCGGTACCCTGGGGCCTGTGGCAGGGCTGTGGCAGTCCGACCACCTATATCGTAATAGGGAAGTTGGGAGACTGCCACCACCGTAGACCGGAAGACTCATAATCAGGGCCTTTGTCAATGCGGATGGAGGATCAGACAGCCCACATTTAAATAGGGCGGGAGAGAATCTGTCAGCTTCATGGAATACATGTAAACGTCACCATGGAGGGATGACGGGAGTCTGCCAAGATCTAAATCAGGCCCATAGTCGTTTGCAGAATAGGAGAAGGATTTTCGGTCATCTTAGGTCAACTGGTATCAAGGTCCAAATGGAGAAGGCTACTCAAGAGAAAGACTGTGTGGTAGCTATATATGTTTTGGATTTTCTGATTTTGAATAGCAGACAATCTATAAAAAAAATTGACAATGACTCATGCTTTGGTACTGAATTAATTAGTAAAACAAATAGGCACATAATATGGTCTAACATAATGGCTTGTTTCAAGATTTCAGCTATCCATTCAAATATATGTCATAATTAACCCTTAGCACTTTCCCTTAAAGTGTGTATGTTTATCAGATCACAGAATGTCTTATTCGTGAGTATCCATCTAAGTACCAGTGGCTGGAAAATCAGTCTCATGAACTGTGCATTTATCAAACTTGTAAAGATTTGTATTGGGTCTAAAGAAATAGCTTATCTAGCACTTTCTTTTACATAATGTATTATTTTGTTTCAGAAATAACTACATAGGGCATGGTCTGGCCACGTAGCAAGATGGCCGCTTAATCTCGGAGCTCTGCGCCTGGTTGCGGCTGGCGGAGAAGTCGGAGTGTAGAGGCGGCAGTCCTGTCGTCCCACAATGTTCCCAATCTATAGGGAACTGAGTGAGGCCTAATGCCGTGCAAAACTCTGTGGCCTATGATGATAAAGCAACGCTATTGAGGTGAATCCATGAGAGGCATATGCACCGGATTTGGATTCCCTGCTGGGTGGTGATGGAAGACTCGGGAACCGAGCCTCGTCTGCCTCTTCAGGCAGTGTTGTGACACTTGCCTCCCTGTCAGAATGAACTGGGCCCACGCTGCTGTCAGGAAACTCTGCAAGAGGAGCATGCAGGATTCCCTGCTTGGCGGTGAGGGACGACTCGGGAGCCGAGCTGAGCCCGCTTCTTCAGAGAGTGTGGTGATGCCCGCTTCCTCAGACAGAACGAGTTGGGCTGCTGCCAGGTGAGGGGAGTGCACTGCTGTCAGGTGTTCAGAGCATCTGATATAGATTCTATGTGAGGTGTACGTACTAGATTTGATTCCCTGCTGGGCTGTGACGGACGACGCAAAAAGCAGAGCCAGTCTCTTCAGGCAGTGAGGTGACGCCCGTCTCCTCAGACATAATGGACTGGGCCACACTGCCACCAGGTGAGGGGAGTGTGCTGCTGACAAGCAATTCGAGCATCTGAGGTGGATTTGGGCTTCTCGCTAAGCCGCAATTGCCTGCTGTCGACTTTAAAGTCTAGCTCCTTCTCTCTCTTCTGTCAACAATATGTGTGTGGTGTCTCCGCTTCAGCTCAGGCAGACAGGACAGACCAGGCCTGCTTTGCCATAAGGTGTTGCAGCCTTTTGAAAACTGCATTGAAGGGTGAGGAGTGGCCTATCTGACCTGTAAGTTGAGCTTTGCCTTAAAATGTTGCAGCCTTCTGATAATTGCATTGAAGGGTGAGGAGTGGCCTATCTGTCCTGTAAGTTGAGCTTTGGTTGACATTGGCACTCTTCCTCTTTCCAGCAAGCTTGTGTTGATAAATGCCTTTTGGAGCTCTGGATGAGATCCTGCTCCTCCTCTTTGGGTGTAAGGCCTACAGATCTCATGGTGCTCTATACCCAAGGTGACTTCCACCTACCTGGATTCTGTGTGGTGTTGTGGCTGAGTACACAGGAGTGATCCAGAGGTCATCAAAAGAGGGTTATTTCCACCAAGGAAGCTTGTCACGCCCTACCACAACTGGTCCTGACTAGTCCTGACAGGCTTACGCAGTGTCTCAATTGATCCCAAGATACACGCCAAGACAGACTACTAAATACTACCTCTATTATAGAGAACCTATCTGCAGTAGGAGAGTCTAGTGGGTGGTTGTCTCAACATAGCGGATATTTTATTCCATTCTCATATGTCACGAAGTTAACACATCAATAGAGATTGAGTTAGCAAACACGATTCACACTGACCCTTCTACAAGTGAGCTCAGTAGTACCTCTTTTGCAGGGACTTATACTGGTCTGTAGCACCTAGGAAGGACTGATCACCAATATTATCTTCTGCCTACGCCGTTTTAGTCAGCCATTTCTACAGGCGTTCTGACCATCAAAGACAAACATATACAGCAAACAAGACGTCTGTACTAGAAACCTGGAAGCTTGAGAAGGACATAAAGATATTGCCCCTCCTGAAGCTTTTACCCACGGCCCTTTAGCAGTCCTTCCTGCTGTAGTCCCACCTTTACTCTTTAGCCTGGGCCGGGCTGATATCTGCCACACGCACTCCTGAGACAAAGTACAGGCTGTTTGGAATCCATCAGAAGGAGGTCTCTATTTACATCTTCTGCTCCTCCAGGGTACACCTGTAGCTCTCTTTGACACAGCTACTAGCACTCTCCACCTCAATGGGCTACCAATAAGTGCAGCCATACATCAAGACTGAAGTTACCATTGCCTCTGCACTCTACCCTTTGTCTGCTCCATGTATATTCATACTCATCGGCTACTGTATTGAAGTCACCAGATGAGGGTAGCATTTATCTGTTTGAGGATTTATATAGAATAGGTCGTGGATGCCTTCTGGCAAAGCAACTGGTAAATCAGCAAAACAACTCCTCTTTTCTGAAGCTCTGGATCAGGGTCGCCCCATCTCTGAAGCTCGGAGTATTATTAACTTGGATCAGAAGTCACCTAACCCTATGATGGCAACTTCTCTGGACTCTACCATGGAGCGTATACTCCAGGAAATCTCTTCTGTGGGCCGACATCTAGAGGGCATGGAGACGTCCATATCTGCTCTTACGACTGAGACTAAATCCATCTGTGCAGACATTGCTGGATTCCAGAGCCAGATGAATGGCCCTACTGCATGGGTTGTTGCAGTAGAGAACCGCCTAGATACTATTCCGAATCGAGACCAAGAACTTCTCTTCCTTAGGAGCAAGGCGTCAGACTTGGAAGACAGGAGTCATCAGTACAATGTCCACTTCTTTGGCTTTCCGGAAAAAAAAGGTGGATCAGACGCCAAATCCTTTCTCAGAACAGCCCTTCCAAAGCTTACAGGTCTCACTTTTGACCCACCATTGGAGATGCAGAGATCCCACAGAATAGGACTGCCAACGGGGAAAAAAATATGTACGGCCACTCCCACTCATTGTTTGCTTCCTACGACACGAGCAGGCTCGCCAATTGATCAAAAAAACCCGTACCCATGAACCATACACATTTGAAGGTCATGAGATCAGAATGACAGCGGACTTCTCAAGAGAAACAAACAAACGTCGCAAACCTTTCCTCTCTCTTCGACCGCAACTGCAACAACTAAACATCAAGTATGGCCTCTTCGAGACGGAATCTCCAAAGAATTCTTTAATCTAGAAGACCTTCGACAATTCTTGGACAGTCTAGTTCCTCAAAGTATGGAATGTTCTGTGTCTCTACCAGACATTGAATGCCAGCTTTCACCACTGAACTCTACGATGCCCTCTGGTGGGACGGGACATAAACCAGGCCAATCCCAGAGTAGGAAACGAGATCCAGATCGACATTCTCACACCCTGGGACGTAGAGCACAGGCCCTTCAGGCAGTGGCTGCCCTCACACAGGAAAGAGACAGGGACAAATCACACTTTACTCTAAAGCCCCCTACATCTGAGGAGGGTGTGTCTTGTACTTTGGCTGATTGTTTGACCTCCCTACATTAATGAGATGATGGAAGTTCGCAAGCCTTGATGTTCGTTGAACAAAACGATTGGATGAGTACCTGAATACTTGCTTACTTTGTTATGCATTACTTGCTTTATAATGTTCCTATTTTACCCCTCCCCTTCCTTTTTCAACATGTACCTATGATAATGTTTAGTTGTCCTCACAGTGTTTTGCAAAGATTGTTTGATTGTACTCTCTGCAATGTAAACTTTATCTGACACATATTAGGACCACTGGCTATATACCTGAACTCCTCTTTACTTGTTATGCATTATTTGTTCTATAATGTTCTTCTTCTTCTTTTGATCCCTTCTCACACATTTCTGCCCCCCTTTTTTTCTTTTTAACATGTACTTATGAAAATATTTAACTGTCATTACTGTTATGCAAAGCTTGTTAGATTGTACTTTGCATATGATAAACTTTATATGACACAGTCCTTCACCTTCTCACCCCTCTCTTTCCCTTTCAGCTGATCTCCTTTTATCCATTAACACTGCACTCTTATAATGTTTGTCCCCTTCCACTTTCCCCTCGACTTTTAAACCTGACCTTTACATCATTGGCCAAATACTCTCAGCCTCAACATCAACAATATTATTGTATAGGTGCATTTTCCTGTTGACTTTGCCGCTGGATGGGGCTCCTCCGATGTGCATAGCCCGAACGTTTAGACCCGGAGAAAGCAGTCCTATACCCCTAATGCTGCGCCTTTCCTGCGCAGAGCATATGCTCCCTTTCTCTTCTTCATCCTCCCTCCAGTTTCTCTGGAACATCGCGTTTCCTTCTTCTCACTTGTCCTTCTACGTATACACAAGCGACTCTCAAACTCCCCCTTCGCAACTCACCAGTCTCCTAGGAACTATCTGAGAGGGTTATTGCCCTTATCCTTGCCCTGAGCTTTCCTCCCTCCCTTTTCCCTCTCCTTTTGTCCAGTCCCCTTCCCTTCCATAGACCTTACCCTTATTGCTGCCCACATTTGTCCCTGATACCCCCTTACCTGCGCAGCTTTTACCTCTCTATCCTACTCTATCCTACTTCCTTTCCTTGCTTTCCCCCTATAATCTAACACCTCTCTTAACCTCCATCACCAATTCCTTAAAAAAACAATTCTTTCGATTTCCAATGCACACATGACAGGGAACGTTTCCTCTTCCTGTCATTATCTCGAGGAATGTCAATGGTCTCACACATTACATTAAATGTAAGAAAGTACTCTCTTATCTGCAAACGAAAAGAGCTGACATTGCCCTTTTACAAGAGACACACTTGGATGCTTTGGAATCATCCAAGCTACGACGAAAATGGGTGGGAAAAGTCATTCACTGCAGATTGATGACACAGTCTCCCACCAAGGAGAGTCAGCCACGGAAATGTGGAGTGGCTATCCCCTTACACAAATCCTTACCCATCACAAATGTCAAGACCTGGGTTGATCCAGATGGCAGATATTTCTTTGCTAAGTTAAAAATAGGGGATAGGACCCTCTGTGTTGGCTTAGTATATGCTTCAACGGGACTTAAACGCTCTTATGTTCTCAGCCTAAATTGCTTATTAGTGGAAATTGAGGCATCCAGTTATGTCATTGGCCGGGACTGGAATCTTGCCCGCGATGCAGTTTTAGAGAGGAAGGGCCCTTGGAAAGGTGTAACGAGGGAGACAGAGCCATATTGGGAGACATAACATCGGACCACAGACTGGTGGGTCATTGGCGCCTTTGTCACTCCACAGATCAGGAGTAAACCTTACTCTCCTCTGCTCATAGCACCCAGTCTAGGATACTCTATTTTCTTATATCCCACTCGGTAGTTGCAATTACCCGTGAATCCCATATATTTGAAGCTGCTCTCTGATAATTCTCCGGTTCTCCTTGCTCATGACGAAGGTTTAGTTTTCCAGGCCATAAACCATGGCGTATGTACATTCAGAGTTACCGATCAACCAAGGACTAGGTCCAACTGCATTCTCATCTCTCTGACTACTTAATAAATATTAAATCATCAGTTACTTCTTGTAGGACCATATGGGCAGCTGCGACAGCAACTATTCGTGGGCAACTAATGAGAGATGCAGCAACAGGATGGCATCCCTACGTCATACTGAACTCGAGGATCAAATTATCTCTCTCATGCGCCTATATTCCTCCTATCTCACAGTGCCCAATAGCCGACGCCTAGAGCTAGCCAGAATGGCGCTCAATAATTTGTACACCTCTAAATTTGAGTATGCCCTTCAGCATATAAAAGGCAGGCATTCTGAACAAGGGGAGAAAGCAGCACAGTTGAATCAGCTTGAGGTAGCCATGGCTATCCCTGCCATACGGATGGAAACTGGTGTGATTCTTACTACACCCCAAGACATAGTAAACACTTTTGCATAATTTTATGAGAGACTCTACACCCCTGAGAGCCCGGCAACTGAAGATCAATTAACCGCCTATCTTGCGGATATTGATCTTCCACACCTTACAGACGAAGGTAGAGATTTACTTAATGGTGACATCAGCAAAGATGAAATTGTGGAAGCCATTGCCAAATTACCATACCACAAATCCCCAGGAGAAGATGGATTTCCTGCGGAATATTATACATGGTCTTGGGACCTCACTAGGCCCTATTTCTAACAGAGCGTTGATTGTGGTTATTCCCAAGCATGGCAGAGACCTGCTTGCTCGTGGTAGCTATCATCCCATCTTCTTTATAAATGGAGACATAACAATGTTAGCAAGTATTTTGGTGGCACCACTTCTCAAAGTTATTCCAGCCCTCATACCTTCATATACCATACACAGGTTGGATTTGTTCCAGGCCGTTATTCCAGGAATCACCTTCAAACTCTAGCCCACACTTAATGGTCTGCAAAAGAGATGGCAGATGACATGATGGTTCTTTCCCTGGACGCAGAAAAGGTGTTTGACCACATTAACTGGGGTTACCTCTTTGCCACCATGAAACACTTTGAACTAGGCGATCAGTTTATCTCCAAGGTCCGCCTGCTATGCAACAACCCTGTAGCCCAGGTCAATTGTTGAGGATTTATTTCGGACTATTTTCCAATCCGAAGGGGGACCCATCAAGGCTACCCCCTTTACCCTTACTATTCCTACTGGAAATTGAACCCCTTGCTTCCCTTATTTGCCACTCACAGTGGATCCAGTGTATACCTAGAGCAGGAGTTGTATCCAAGCTATACCTATATGCCGATGACACCCTCCTTACTCTAAAGGATCTCCTTCATTCTTTGCCAGCCTTGCTTGAGATTATTGATGGGTTTGCAGCCCCCTTTCTAGTTATAAGGTAAACTGGGACCAAAGTGAGGCTCTTCTGCTATCTTCGGACACCACAAAAGCATCACTTGATGGCTGGCCTTTTTGCTGGAAATTGTCGCATCTATAATATCTGGGAATTTTGGTTAATTGAAGTCTGGAAGGGATGGTCTCAGACAATCTGCCACTCCTCATAGCAAAAATGGAAACTGATTTGGCAAATGGTCTCTTTTGGGTTTTTCCATTTGGGGAAGAGTACATGCCGTAAGGATGGTCACTTTACCTCGCTTCACCTATGCTCCTGGAATGCTTCCAATTGTAGTACCTCTGTCCACACCACGTTGCGTAGATGCCCATATACGGACCTTTGTCTGGGGATCCATGTGTCCTCGTCTAGCTGCTGCCAAACTAATGGCTCACCGCTCCCACTGATGTTTGGGTTTACCATCTGGAACATTATTCTTTAGCTCTGCACCTCTTGCAATTAGCTTATCTATTCCCAGGCACCCCGGACCCTCCACAATGGGTCACAACGGAACACTCACTACTTAACCTTGATAACGGCCTTGCATTTCTATACAAACACCCATAAAACACAAATATCCCCTCTTCACCCAGTGATGCAAGCTACATATCAAGCAGGGCATCAAGCACACCATCTTCTAGGAGTTGCCCATCATTTGCACTCTAACACTCCTCTTTGGAGTAACAAGAGCATTCAAGTAAATGACTGTGCGCCTTACTGGCCCAGTTGGAAATTGAGAGGAATCCAGACACACACCAGGTCATACTAAATGGAGAGTTGAAATCCTTTGACCTGCTCCCTGAGGAATTTGAACTCCCCTTGATTCAAGCTTTACAACGCTAGCAATTGAAGCACTGCTTGAGGCGATGTCTTGGTCCTCATCCCTGGACATTAGAACCCACGCCAATATTGGACTATCTCCTTAATTGGGGACGGCACAAGAAGTGATGTCAGGACTGTATGGTGCTTTAACTAACCACTTATACTCACATCCATTCCTTAAAGTTCTCCGCGAGAATGGCAGGAGCGCCTACAGATTATCATTGAAGAAGATGACTGGCTGGACATATTGGAAGCCCTAGACATGGGTAATCGGGAAACGTTTTTAAAATTCTGTCTTTTCAAAACTTTACATGACTGGTACCGGACACCTTTGAAACTGCAACGAGCGGGACTATTGCAACACTCTAAATGCTGGAGATGTTTGGGAGTTAACTGTGACCTTCTCCATATACTATGCGGTTGTCTTTCTACACAGTGTTTGTGGGACCACGTAGGGGATATCCTGAGTGAAACAATTCCCCTCTGACTCCCCCTTACCCCTCCCATCATCTTACTGCACGGTCTTGGGAATTCACCTGACATTAGGCGCCCACAACATCGCCTTTTACACACTGTGTTCTCTACAGCCAAAATTTGTATCTTAAGACAGTGGAGATCGCCGAACCCCCCTTGCAGGAGGATTGGATGGTAGCAATGATTCAGAGGGCATCCCACTAATGGTAACATATGGAATGCAAGACAGGAGGAAGTGTTTCAACAAATATGGCTCCTTTCCTTTTAGACTTCAGAATGTTTTCTTGCCCCGGGTTACCCTAACCCCATTTCGACCTTTCTCCTTCTACCTCTTCTATGAACAATGAAGGGTCTGGGTTACTATACATACTATGCACAATATCCTTTTCTTCCGTCATTTGCTCCTCTATACGACCCCTTCTTTTTCCTACCTCCCTTCTATTTTGTGTAGTTTTCATCTTTAATAGCACACTTATACCTGTACTGTCAATAGACTCCTGTAAGTCTATCACGTTGTGAAGTACTTATATGTATATGCCTGCCTTTAATTTTTCAATAAAGAATTACGTAATAGAAATAACTACATCATTAGTCATTGATTACAAACGTAACACATTTTATGTGCACACCATGTGTATTTTCATTTTTAGTATTTTTGCTTCTTTTAGATATTACTTTTGAACACATCTGTGCTGAGGGGAACAACCTTTACAACGCAACTTTTACAACGCACTACACTTACAACGCATTTTTTACAACGCACAATCCATTACAACGCATGACATTACAACGCATGACACTACAACGCATTTTTAAAAACTACCTTTACAACGCATTCCATTACAACGCATACTACCATTACAACGCATACCATTACAACGCATAATATAGTAATTTTTACCCCTATACTATCCAACACTTACCCTACTGTTGCACCCCCTGGAGTTAGAATAGTAATTTTTACCCCTATACTATCCAACACTTACCCTACTGTTGCACCCCCTGGAGTTAGAATAGTAATTTTTACCCCTATACTATCCAACACTTTCCCTACTGTTGCACCCCCTGGAGTTAGAATAGTAATTTTTACCCCTATACTATCCAACATTTACCCTACTTTTGCACCCCCTGGAGTTAGAATAGTAATTTTTAACCCTATACTATCCAACACTTACCCTACTGTTGCACCCCCTGGAGTTAGAATAGTAGTTTTTAGCCCTATACTATCTAATACTTACCTTAAATGCAATTTAATATTATGCGTTGTAATGGTATGCGTTGTAAAGGTAGTATGCGTTGTAATGGAAATGCGTTGTAAAGGTAGTTTTTAAAAATGCGTTGTAGTGTCCTGCGTTGTAATGTCATGCGTTGTAATGGATTGTGCGTTGTAAAAAATGCGTTGTAAGTGCATGCGTTGTAAAAGTGTGCGTTGTAACGACATACATCCGTGCTGGGAAACGTCACTTAATATTATCATACCGCAGTCATCTGATGTCTAATACATATTTTAAAAAAAGCATAAAATATTAACGTAGATTATAGTCCCATAACTTTTACATAATGTATGTAACTTTATATTGGAAATGGAGTACATTTTGCAACTAAAAGCAACACAGACATGGCTGCAGGCAACATACTCAACATATGATTAATTTAAAAGAACAAAAAAATAAGTGAAACATTTCTATAGGAGTTCCTTCCTTATAAAAGATGTTTGATATAACGTCAACTAGAAGACAGAAAGGTATGGTGTTAGAATTTGTGTTTGTTTAACTTAGCAAATGTCATATTACTGTGTCCGACTTGTGTCTTTAATCCTCATTGGCTGTTCCTTCATTAGCTATCAATGTAATAGTTTTTCTTTCCACGTCATTTCTCTGAAAGCTATCTTTGACTGTTTTTACAAAAAGTCCATTGTGTTACAAAAAAGACAAAGGGACATATCAACAAGGGCTTTATCTCTGCTTTTTTGGCTTTAAAAGCCAAAAAAGGAGAGATAAAACTAGCGCCCTATCAACAACAGGGTGCTAACATGCAAATTTGCATCTTAGCACCCATTTACTCTACGCTTCCCCTTGCATCTCTAATGAGATGCAAAGGGGGCGTTCCAGAGTAAAATAATAGGAGAAATGTCGCTAAGCGACATTTCTCCTATTATCAAGAATGTCGCTAACCCTGTTAGAGACAAAAAAAGCAGCGCTAACCGCGGTTAACGCTGCTTTTTTACATCTGGTATTTTTCTGACTTAGCCATGATATCCTATGGAAGGAGGATATCATGGCTAAGTTTGCCTGTCCCTATCAACAAGGTAACGTGAGATTATCGCTGGGTTTCCAGCGATAATCTCACGTTAGCCTGTTAGCGTGAGGATTTTTATCGCTATTGAGATAAGCGTTGCTAATAGCACGCTATCTCAGCGATAAAAATTCACGCTAGCCGGCGATAATTATCCTAGCGCTAAGTGCGCTTAGAGATAATTATCGCCGGTTGTTGTTGATTACAAGCCAGGCGATAAAATTATCGCCGCTTTAGCGGCAGAAAACTGCCGCTAAAACGGCGATAATGGGCTTGATAATATGCTCTATGGAATTCCAATTGAAACCCATGTTAGATGTGAAGGACGTCTAACATGGGCTTCAATTGGAATTCCTTAGAGCATATTATCAAGCCCATTATCGCCGTTTTAGCGGCAGTTTTCTGCCGCTAAAGCGGCGATAATTTTATCGCCTGGCTTGGTAATATGCCCCTCAACTTTTTAACCCGAAAGCGTCTTCTCCGTTTGTCTTCTGAAAATACCTCAAAGAGGCTCATTTCATTTGTGAATATATAGCAATATTTGTTTTACAGAGGTGCAAGCAAGACAAACATTCTACTATACCCCCATCCCCCTATTTATTAACAATCTGTCCTTTCATTCAAATGGTAAAGGCATTCTAACCTGTCTATGTTTAAAAATTGAACCTGATGGAACATTTATTTACTAATAAATAAATGGGCCACTTCAATAACTGCGCACATCGGGGCCTATCTGAAAGCAATCATTCTAGCACCTGCCCAGGACGTGCTTTTTCTGTACCACGTGGTGCGACACGGGTGACAATCTGTGAATGTAGATTACCCCCATGTAATTTGCGCACAAAGATCTGCTGAACATAAAAACAGAAAACTATCCTATATAATTTTAATAGTATATATGGTCCACACAAGGGATTCCTGAAGAGGCTTTATTGGAGCATCCACGCCAAGAGCCAGGTAGAACAACTGACCCTAAACCCGCCAATGAATTTAGAACACAAGTTATGCATGAGCACAATGATGCCAAAAATTTGAAAGATAACAGCCCAGATGTTAGCTTGAGCCTGCAGTGCACCTAAGCTATGCTGGCACACATGACCAACATTCTAACTATGAACTTGACTACAATAATGTGTGTTGTAATAAGAACATCCATGTAACATTACGTTCTAGATTGCATGCATTTTTTTAGGGATAAAAACATTTAGAATAAATGCTTGATACCACTTACGTGCCTGCAGTATTCTGAAACAGATGAAGGACTAGCCAGTCGCCCAGGATTCCAAAGTAAGGGACTGATTCAGCGATTGACAGATGGATGATCCATCACAAATCTGACGGATATCCTGTCTGCCTTATTACAAGTGCATTATGTCCTAATGCACTTCTAAGAAGGTTGAGAGGATATCTGTCACGTTTGCGACAGAGTGCCTGCCTGCCAAACTCTAAATTAAGCCTCCAGGCACTTAAGTAAAACGACGATCTTTTTTTCTGTGCTTTGAGGAACTTGACACGTGTTCATCAAAATCAAAAAAAGAGAAACTCTTCTCTAAGCAAATCAATTACGTCCAACACATGTAAGAGCGGATTGAATTAGGCCCACATCTTTTCCAAATTCCTCCAATATCAAGACATATGTTTTGTATCTAAACACAAACATTCTAGTACTTTGTTTCACAAGTCCCTGCATTCTGGAAAATGTTAAACTTTTCATTGGTGGATAATATCTAATTAATATCTAATTATGGTGTTCATGAGTGCGCAATAGGGAATTTTTCCTCAGAGCTTTAGATATTTATATGAATTCAATATACTGTTCTATTTTTTTAGTTGTTTTCCAATACGTAAATGAGAAAGCATATCAGTAAGAAGATTTGGAGTTGGGGTATTCTTTGGGGGCGGCACCCATCCTTACTCTTCAATGCTGTTCCTACAATAAGGTAACTGTTTGAGTTCAATTATCGGTATTCCTAAAAACAACAGCAAATGTGGGGGCATATCATCAAGGGCTGGTGATATAATTATGGCCGCTTTAGTGTCCGTTTTCGGGCGAAAAGCGGCGATAATTATATCGGATTATTTGCAAGGACACGCTAGCGCGTGTTACCTTGATTCAGCTCCTGTTTTGTTCACGCCTCGCTTTGCATCTCTAATGAGATGCAAAGAAGGCGTGCCTGACAAAACACCATGGGAAAAAATTGCTACCCCAACTTCGTGATATCATCAACGAGGGGTAGCGATATTTTAAATCCCGTTAACTATGCCTTAACGCAGGAATTTAATGTCTGTTAAATACCTGACTAAGGCATAGCTAACATGGGAGGTGGGTGGATTATAGTGATACGACCACAGGGTCGGTCGTATCACCAAGGATATCTCCGTTTTGGGGTGCAACATCGCTGGTTTTCCAGTGATGTTGGCCCATTTCCCTGATTAGCGCTGGAATTTTATTGCCCTGGAGTAACGCGTTGTTGATAACGCGCTAACCGGGTGATAAATTCCAGCGATAGACAGCGATGAATATAAAAGCGCTAAGCGCGCTTTGCAACATTTATCACCGTCTGTTGCTGATATGCTCCGTAATGTTTACAAATCATTGTACGATAATTCATAGACACTAATGTCATCCCAGTAATGACTATGCATTATGTCATGGAAATTTACATTTATTCAAAAAACAAAAATGTAAGGTCTGTACATCTTCCCAGAGTGTTGGCACCTTAACTTACATTGGAAAGTCAGAAGCAAACTCTCAGTCCAAGGGCTTGCTCGAAAGACTCCGGGGCATATTATCATGCACGGCGTTAAAATTATCGCTTTTTTCTTTTAGCAGACTCCTGTTCAGGTGTGTGTGTAAATTGTGGTTTATGGTAAGGGATTGCTGAACTGTGTTGATCTGTTGGTTTGTGCTATGGTAGAAGAAAACAAAATGTTAATGACAGCTTAAAAAAAAAAAGGATGAGAACATTTTCTATTTTTTCTTCCATTGAGATGTAACAAGAGGAAGAAGTCGTAAGACGGTTAATTGAATGCTCCAAAAGAGATGGCATTCCAAGAGAAGAGAATGAAACATTGGGGAGACATTTCTTACCCTATATGGCAATACCTGAATAACTCTTTAGCTACAAAGATTCCTTGTGCTCCCAAGGAAAGAAGCACTTTATTGCACTGTAGAGTTTAGAAGTGTACACACTACTGCTGGATGACATGGTGGCCTATAACCTTACTTCGGTGCAGTCTACCTAACAAAACACTGAGACGGGTGGAGAAACTGTAGGCTATTTTGTCTACACAATCTGTGTTCACTTCGACTCACATGGAAGAAGGCGTCATTGAAAGCGCTTTGCAGAACTTATTTACTCTAGTTGACTATTTATTCACACCACAGATAATTACATTCAGAATGCTAATATAACCCCTGTCAGCTAAATTTCTGCCAACACATAAAATGAAATGTTGCTGGAAGTGACCTTTTGCAGATCTCTCCTCCATCAGGTCTGCATTTTACTGTAGGTGGTTGTCTCGACAGCTACTTTGGCCATCATTTGATTTGTATCCGTTTAACACCCACATACACGCTCCAGTAGAGGTGCCAGTCCTGAAATAGCTGTAGATGTTTTTCATTTCATATCTTGCAGTGCCAGGAGGCCAACTGCCCTTTGTCAACAACGTGCCTCACATCCCACACATAGTACAGCATGGTCAAACATTTTCAATAAAACAACATTTTGATTTGTTCCTGCTCGTTTCCAGTGAAAGGAAAGAGCTGTTCTCCTATTCTATGTGCATTAGAACAGCTCCCCTTCAAGCCTATCGTTGCTTAAACATTACACAAAGCATCAGGCTTTCAAGTTGACTCAATGCCATTGGTCTTTTTCGACTGCCTGCTCAGATGCACAGTTACTGTCAGATTTCACATTTTCTTTTTTGGTAAATTAAATGAGATATGCACAGATCATGAAGGCACAGAAAAGATTTTGCTGATCAAAACAGACCAGAGTAAAATTAGTCCCGAGTCACACATACAGGTGAATTAATATATTATTTTCATATAGCAGTGCTTAATAAGGGGTTTTGCATCATGACAAAGATTTTCTAAAATAACTACGGTGATTTTTATTTGTAGGCCCTTCACCTTCGTTTTACTGAAATATCAGTTGAATAATGTAGACTAAAATTGCTTTCAGAACTGAAAACGAGTTTCTGAGGGAGCTGGGAAAAATATTGAGTCCTATTCACAAACCGCATTTGTAATACTACAAAAAGCTATTCGCAAACCTATGTGTGTAGTTTTTGCCTTCACCCCTCCAATCTTTTTTCTGCGCACAGATCTCCACCCTGAGTGAATAGGTTCCACCAGATGTAAACTATGGGCCATATTCTCAAGGAGCTATCGCCGAGTTAACGGCACTTCAGCGCAGCCAATGTTGCGATAAATTTATCACCCCATTCACAAGCTGGTGCCAACAGCCCATAATACCAGTTTATCTGCGATAGCAGATGCAAAATTGTCACAGATGACCCCATCAACTATCTCTAATGAGATGCAGAGTAGGCGTTCGAGTGCAAAAAGCCACGTCAACAACACACCGCAACATTCTCAACGACCAGCCACATTGGCGATAAGTCCACAAAATATGCGATCTGGCGCATTAGCTGCAGGAAATGAACACCAGCTCTGACCTGGTGCAAAGTCGGACGTCAGCCTGCACCACAAAAGGGAGCCCAGCCCACAGCCACACCTGAAGAACAACAGATGCCATGGAGCCACTGATCATGCGAGCCGGACACCCAAGAGGGCCACAACACCCACCGCCACCACCGCCAGGCCCACACCCCACCCCCGGGACCCACACCGCCTCACCCCCGGACCAACACCGAGGCAGCGCAGGCAAGACAGCGACCCCCTGAAAACGCACCAACCTCACACACCCAACACCAGGGAATGACATTACACACCACAGGCATAATGAGACAACCAACATCCCACCTCAGACAAAGCTGCGGGCCGTGCAGCACATGTTGGCCCCTGGTACCTACCAACCAACAACTGCCAGAGTCGGAGGACCCCCATCAAAGTCCCACAAACCTGTCCTGGATGCCATCATCAGCTTGGCACCATTGGTACCCATACGTCCCACGCACTGCGCAGGAACAGCTGGAGATCAAGCAAGGCGTGCACGCCATAGCTGGGTTCCTGCACGTTGTGGGTGCAACTGACTGCACACATGTCCTACTGGTGCCCCCTGGCAACACTGCACACAATAACCGCAACAGAAAGCACACACATCCCATCAATGTGCATTCAATAGTGGTCCCCCGGGACATCTCCACAAACGTCGATGACAACCACCGAGGCAGTGTTCATGACTCCGACATCTCCCGACAGTCCATCATCAAACAGCGCTACCAGGATGGCACCTAAGGAAATGCACTGCTCATTGGCAAGTACCAATGGAACGCAACACACACCTCAACTCCACAATCATGCAACGCACACCACTGGGAATGCACACTTCACAAACTCACATACAACATGCCAAACAACATGCCCACCAAACAGACACGACAACACAACTCACTGTCGGAACCGGGGCCAGCCATGTACATGAACCATCAACGTCATGGCACCTCAGCCACACAATAGCTGAATGTGGGGAGAGGTGGGAACCAGGCATGTGCGAAGGAGGTAAGTGACCCATGAATGAGAATGTACCCATTGCCAAGTGTGGCGTGAATGTGATGGCAAGACTGCAGTATGCAAACAACACACATAACCATGTCGACATACACCGCTGGTGTATGGAGTGTAGTGGACAGTGGATGCAACCATGTTACCCCAGCCAGTGGGGAAGATCTGGGAAATGCAGCTTGTTACATCCCCCCTGTAAGCATGAGCGGAGTGGGCTGGCCTGGCGTAGGGGTGTGAATAAAAAGCATGTAGCTCTGGGCGTGGTCCCCTTCTGGAATGCCCAACGTCTCTGCCAGGGCGGCGCCCCTCACTCCACCATGAGGCCGACGCCATCGCCATGAGTGGTGTTGCCTGCAAACCTGTGCCCCTGCTGCACCCCAGGCCGCTGGTTCCTGAACCCGATTTACCCACCCATGCGCAGCCAGGCCTCACTGCTCACCCGCTGACACCGGCGTGTGTCGAAGAGGGCCCACCATGTGCCCGTGCAAGCTTCAAGCCCGAGGCAGGCAAACCTGGCAACCTGCTACGACCATCACAGCCTCTGCGAGCAAGGCCCGTATTACTCCTTTCTCGTTTACGTACTCTACCAGCATACACAGCGGACAAGAAAGTCACACATTTGGAACTGAGTCTTGATTACACCATGGCAGTGAACATTATTTAAGGCAGAGTTTATGTCACTATACTCCTTTCGATGTGGTGCCACCAAGTCTGTACATGGCATCACAACCGCACGTTTTAGTGAACCCACGCGGACTACTGCCCTCGGTCTACGCTGCGCCCGAGTAGGTCACACAATTGGAACTGAGTCTTGATTTAGCAATGGCGGAGTGCATATCATTGTACCGGCATCATCGCAGACTGCATCCCCTCTCTGCCCTGGTGCTACTAAGTCTGTTCCCCGACAGCCATGGACACTTTCTGGTTGGACTTTGGTTGCGGCTGAGTCTATGGACTGGTGGGTGTCATCATCCTCATGTAGCTGATACCTAAATGGTGGTGAAAACCAGGCTGCAGCATTCCACTCCTCAATTTGCTGCTTCCGGATAACATCAGACCTCTGCATCATGCCCTGGAGGACACCTTCCACTGTCCCCCGCAACCCTCTGCCACATTCACCTTCGACATCGACGAGGACCCGCTCAGTCCGTGTGGCCCTACCTCAGTGCACCGCAAGTCACCGTCCTGTGGCGGGGTCCCTGTGCCGGCCGCTGTGCTTCCGGGGCCACTAACTCTGTGCTGGTCAGGTCAGGGACCCCTTCTTCTGAGATATTGGATGGCATCTGAGGCGATGGCCTTGGGGTCTTCAACGCCATGTGTCTGTGGCCCTGCGCTGTCCACTGCCTCCGGATTCAACTGCGGCCCACCAGGGCTCACACATCAAATCGAGTCCTGACCGGCCTGGATGTCACATCAATGCAGGAGGCACACGCCACCATTGACAGGACCAACTCCAACTGCCAGTGCCGAAACAGTCGTACTGGCAGACTGACAGAGTTGCTCGCACCTGTCATCGATGCCATCTTCTGCCAGATGCCCTGCTCAGCACTCCAGGTGCCACTAGCTCAGTGCACCACAAATCATCTTTCATTACTGTTTTGGTCATGTGCTGTGGAGAGCTCACGCAGCAATGTCACCTGAGGCAGCTTGGGAGGTCAGGAACGATAATGAGGAAGATGATGCAGGTGTGATACACCCCCCACTGCAGCTGAATCAGGAATAGCCCAAAGGAACACAATCCTAGACATTTTCTTCACATGAGCGCGCTCATCTCTAGTGCCCCAACCTCAGTGCACTGCAACTCACGAACACTTCTGTTTGCTCATTGTGTGACCTCGGGAGTTGCTCCGGCTCCCTTCATGATGCTCACAGTTGTCCCTGTAATGCTGGTGTTGTCTGTTTCCGTATTCATAGTGTTCACTGTTGTATTTGTTGCCAGCACCAACAACTCCTTGTGGGCTGGCTTGCACTCACCCCACACACATCCAGCACAGGCGGCACTGTACATGTGACCCTGCCTATAAAGAGACCGGGCGCACGTGCCCGTAGCCAGTTGCAAAAACTATCTGTGAGTGGTCATGATGTGTGCACGAGGGCCCCGGGCCCTAAAACATTACATTGTGCTGTGTACAGCGGACGCAAACCATGTCATCGCTGGCAGCGGGTAGGACCTTGGACATGTAGCTTTATCATCACCCACTCAATACGGAAGAGGAGTGGGCTGGGCTATCATACAGAGGTCCGGCGTGGGTGTGTGAATAATGATTCTGGGGCTCTGGGCATGGTTCATTACAGGACATGTGCAAATGCATGCATCTCTGTCGCAGTGTGGGTCTCCTTTGTGGGGTGTAAGTGGTCCCTGATGGGACTTTGACACCCCGTATTTGATGTAGTTCTTCTTCCATGTGCTCTGAGCCCACCGGCACCTGTTCAGCCACAATCTTTTGGCATTCTGACACCTGGCATTGGAATGCGATGTGTGCCTCGGTGAGGTGTTGGGAGCCAGCCTTGGTGGTGAGTGCTTCCTGCTGTGTGGGCTGTGCAGGGGCTGGGGTCTTCTCTATGTAGCTTGGCTGCCCTGCTCCTGGGGGTGGGTTGCCTGGGATGTCCATGAGCTGTTGAAGGTGTGGTGGCCGTCTCCGGCATCACTGATGGGTTGTCTGGTCTGGTGTGCTGGAGGTGTTGTGTGTCCCACTGCAATGTGAAGGGGAGATGCATGTTGACATTGTGTTGACATGCATGTTGGCGCATTGTTCTTGTTGACATGCAGACCGTGTGACAATGTACATTATGACTGTTTGGGCGGTGCTGGCAATTTGAGGGGGGAGAGTGGACATTTGGACTACATAAATGATGTGAGGTTGTACCAGTGCATATGATTCTCACAGTTCCCTGCTCTGTCAAATGTGATTGGCCTGTATCTGCGCATGGGCGGACCCAGTTGTGTCCCCTGTTCCGCAGTGTGGGTGTTGCATTTGGTGCCACATTGTCATGGGTTGTGCTGTGATTGCTATGTGTTTGTGCTGCAGTGTGCCTCGGGGATGAGGGACATGATCCAGGGTCATTGTGAGTGTGCAGTGTGCTCTGCTTATTTGAGCAGGTTGAAGATGATTGTAACTGCAGTGCCAAGATCTGGTCATCGTGGGAGGCTTGTGTTGGTAGATTTTCAAGGATGGTCACTGTAAACGTGAAGTGTAGGTCTCGCGTTGCTGGTCATTACGGATGGTCGCTGTTGTCATAAAAGGTCGGTGTCACCAGAGCTTCGTGTTGGCGGTCGGCCCAAGGAGGCAGAGTTTTGGTGCAAACTGCCCATTTGCAGGTATGAGAAATCCAAAACTCAGAATTTTCACCTTTTACTTCAGGAGGAGCTCTCACTGAATTCCAACCAAGGATCCATGACCTGGGGGGGGCACCTCTTGAGGATCAGGACGCAGGAGATCAGTCAACTGACCCTTGAAGTCCCTCTGGATAGCCTGGGATCAAAGCAAGCAGGTCCAATGTTCCTTCTTCAGATAGCAAGGCAAAGCAGTTATTTAGGCAGTAGGGTAGTCCTTCTTCTAACTCTCCCACAGGTTCAAGAGTATGCTGATGAGTAGTTCTAGTGCCAGTCTTTGTGTAAGTTACTACAACAAGATTGGGTAACCCAATACACCTTTGGAGGCTTGGGTAAATTAAAATAATAAGTAAATGTGCCTACAAAAGAATTTGTTTATCTCTAAATTGTCATAATATTCTCATATAATGATGGAGTCCTGAATAGTGACTTCAAACAATAAACTTTTAGAGTTAAGCATATTATTTCAATATGAATAAATCATAAACTCGAACAAGACGGGTATATACTTTTTCTGAAAAATATACATTTATATAGAAAAATTCATTCAGGGTACATGAAATGTAAATCACAAGTATACAAAAGTGAAATTAGTTAAATATTCTTATACACTAATCAGTTTCTTATTGACACTGTTGTCAACACCTATTCCTGATTTTTAACGACATGGATAACATTATAGAAAATACCATGAATATTGTTTACTCATTTGGGGGCATATTATCAAGGGCCATATCGCCGCTTTTCCGGCACTTTTTGCTAATACAGCGGCGATATTTTGTCGCTCTATTAGCAAGCCTGCGCTAACATGCGTTCGCGCAAGCTTTCAGGTGTTAGCTTCAGCTTTTTATATCACCTTGCATGTCAGCGATATTTATCGCTAATGACATGCAAGGTAGGTGTTCCTAACCAGAATTACACATTAAAAGTCGCTAAAACCACTATGCTGTATTATCAAAGTTGTCCCACGATAAAAAACGTCGCGTTAAGCCCCGAAGATCGCAGGATTTTAACACTTTATGAAAAGCTTACTAAGAATGGTGCTACTTGGAGGTACATAAGGAAGACTAGCCTTGATCTCAATCTGAGGATCCACAGAGACTAAAAAATTACAGGTTATGCTGCATTATTGGTCCCTTAGCATGTAGGTGCATGTAAGCCAGCTACAGCGTATTTCTGCTAAGGTGCCGTTGTGTTGTAAGGGGGTACATTGCACTACGAGAAACACGACACCCCATCACATCACAGGGGCTCACAATGTCACTTTCCCAGTGTTCCTTCTGCAGAGTGGCCATGTTAACTGTGGGATTTGTAGGCACTCCATGGGTCAGATTGTCGTTAGCTGAAATGGTATCGCGGCTAACACGCTTTTCCCAAACTATCGCAGTAATGTGTACCGCATGTGAGCGGGAGTTATCGTGTTCTTTCCCGGCCCCTATCGCATGTTACTGACGTGTTGATAATACGTTGATAACAATGTGAAAAGTTTCCGGGAAAGTATGCGATACAAAAAATGACGATACCTTGCGCAGGCGATCTTTATCGCCATTACTAGATAATATGCCCCTTCATTTTTATAAGGAATTTAGTGATCTTGTCGTCCTTTTTGTCTTTCTGTTCTCATCTTTTAGACCATCTTCAGGACGAGATTTCTATATTGTGAACCGAAGACCCTTTGTTTTTTCTCAAATCTAATCTGATGATTAAAAGGCAGCAGGCTGGTTATTTGCATAGAATCAGTTACTTATCTGATGGACTTGTAACAATTTTCTTTTTATGGTGTAACGAGTCTTAGAGAAACCTCATTGAGGATTTCACACTGTTGGAGCTGGGGTCAATTAATGAACCACTTTGCTGATATAGTAGACTTATATTGAAAGAAGATACCCCACGTGACGGCTTCACACAGGTTTAGAAAAACAGAGACTATTTTAGGAGTAAAACAAGACCAAAAAAAGTACCTAGGATGGAGCAAGCATCGGTGTCGAAGACTCGATATGTCAGTTGCGATTCAAGCAGGTGGGTAGATGTTTTGTCTTCAAGTCTCGCAGTCCGGTCCCGAATCGGTGTCAAACCCTTATGATGCAGGCGCTGCATCATCATCAAACCTTGCAGTCGAGTCCTGCGTCACCCTCAAGCCGTTCAGGTATGTCTTCGGATTGTCAATGCATCAGCATCGAAGGGCACGGCATCAGTTCTAATCGTCACAATGTTTTCACTATATTGCTTTCGATGGCTCTAGACAGCTAAAATCACCTTTCAAGTGCCCAGGACGAAATGAACACCAACTGCCGGGGGGGGGACACAGGGAAAACTCACAGATAGCAGATTCCAGGTGCTGTTGCAGAGTTTCATGAAGTCATTGATGGCCCTAAGACTTCAGAATAGGGGGAAAGCCAGCAAGCCCTAGGAGTCATTCTGGGTTCAAATGAGATGGGTACTGTCCTTGTCCTCAGCAGGGAAGAGATTAGCAGGCAGCTGGGCAGCTCAGCAAATCAGTAAGCAGTTTCTTCAGAGTAGCAGTCAGGTAGAGAGGCAACTCTTGTAGCACAGTGTTCTTTATTACTGGCTGAGTTCTTCACAGGTTCTGGTACGGTCTTGGTAGGATCAGAGGCCCAGTACTTATATCCAAATGTGCCTTGAAGTGGGGGTGACTTCCTAGCAGGCCCCTGAAGTGCACAGGTCCCCTTTCATCCCAGCCCTGTCTGCCAGACTATCTGTAGGAAGTAATCAGCCCTTTGTTTGGGAAACAGGATGCTGCCTATTCAGGTGTGTCAGCCCCCCTTCTCTCTTCCTGCCCATGAAGAGTCATCAGAATGCAGATGAGATTTCTGTCAAACACAGCTTTCCTGTGTTTTTTGGCTGTCTAGATGGAATGCACAAACCTTTGCTGTCACCCACCTCAGACGTGTATTGGAGACAGGCTGCAGGCACACAGAGCTGAGTTAAGAGCAGTGAAATGACCACTTTCTAAAAAGTAGCATTTCTAAAATAGTAATGTTAAATCTATCTTCACCCCTAAAGAAGATTTCCCATGACTATCCCAAAGATATGAAACATGATGCAGCCACTCCTTTCTAATCAGAAATGACAGCTTAAAAGTTTATTAAGGAATTCCAATGCTAGCCTTTGAGAGGAGTAGGCCTCACAGTAGCGTAAAAATACATTTAGCTGTTTGTCACTACTAGGACATGTACAATGTACCAGTACATGTCCCAACTTTTACTTACACAGCACCCGACCCTTAGGGCTTCCTAGGGCCTACGTTAGGGATAACATGTGTAATAAAAGGGGAGCTTAAGGCTTGGCGAGTGGCTTTAAATGCCAAGTCAAAGTGGCAGTAAACTGTATACACAGGCCTTGCAATGGCAGGCCTGAGACAGGTTTGAAAGGCGTCTTGTGTAGGTGGAATAACCAGTGCTGCAGGCCCGCTAGTAGCATTTAGACTGTTGGCCCTGGGTATATGGTATACCACTTTAAAAAGAATTTATAAATAAACAAAACATGTGATCATGTATACACTAATGTCCCCATGTTTAGGGGAAAAGCAGAGACAGTTTAACACTGATCTACCTTGGTAAAGTGCTCAGAGTCCTAAGGCCAACAAAAAGATACAGCAAAAAGAGAAGATAAGCAGGCAAAAGGTTAGTGGGAAGATGACCCCAAGGATGACAGGTCTAAAATGTGTCCTCCTAGCTGAAAGTGGGGAGATCTACCCAACCTCTAGGGAGTTCTCATCACTAAGGCGGACAAACATAGATAGACCATTAGCATTGGCATGGTCTAACTTAGGTCTGTGTTCCAACCTGAAGTCAATATCCTGTAGGGAAATGGACCACTACAACAATTTGGGATTATCACCCCTCATTTGCATGATTCTAAATCAGGAAGTGAGTGTCAAACATATATGGCCTCACCTTTGTCAGTGCCCGGACCACAGTAAAAGCTTCTCTCTTTATAGCACTCTACCTCTTTTCCCTGGGGAGTAACCTCCTGGATATGGAGGCCACAGGTTGTGCCAGGCCGTCTTCATTTAGCTGTGTAACACTGCCCCTATGCCATGTTCTCAGGCATGTGTTTGAACTATAAGCTCATTGGAGAAGTGAGGAGCACTGAGCACAGGGGTTGTGCACTTGGCCTGCTTCAGGGAGTCAAATTCCTTTTGGCATGCCTCTGTCCAAATCATATATCGGGGCTGCTTCATAGAAGTCATCTCTGTCAAGGGGGCAACAATGGTGCCATATCCCTTGACAAACCTCCTATAGTACCCAGTGAGATCCAAGAACGCTCTGACACCTGTCTGGGTTTTGAGTGGCCCCCAAGCCATGAATGTCTCTATCGTGGTCTGGAGGAGCTGCACCATACCCCTGCCCACCAGGTGTCCCAAGTACACCACTGACCCCTGCCCTATCTGGCACTTACTAGCCTGAATCACTTCATAGAGGTGAAAAGGGAAGTCCTTCCAACTGTTACTGGATACAGCACTGTCAGCCAGGTAGGCAGCTGAGAAGGCCTCCATACAAGCAAGGACCTGGTTCATCAACCTCTGGAAGGTGGCAGGGGCATTTCTGATTCCAAAGGGCATCACACATGATTGGTAGTGGCCCTCTGGAGTGGAGGAGGCTGACCTCTTCTTAGAACCTTCTGTTAGGGTGATCTGCCAGTACCCTGGTGTGAGGTCAAAGGTATTTAAGTACTGGCCAGCCCCTAACTGGTCAATCAGCTTACCAGACATGGGAATGGAATGAGCATCTGTCTTGATCACTAATTTTAGCCCTCTATATTCCACACAGAACTTCAGTTCAAGTATGGTGCCCGGTGGGGTAGCTTTTGGTACCAGAACCACAGGACTGGTCCAGGAGCTATTAGAGCGTTCTATCACCCCGAATTCCAGCATCTTAAAGACTTCACTCTTAATGCTGGCCCTTCCCTTATCCAACAACCTGCAAGACTTATTAACAGGGAGGTGTCCACGTCATTGGTACATGCCATGATTAAGGTAGACCTGTCCCAACAATTGATGGCAGTCTCTCTGCTGTTCTGGAGTTAGACTGGGTAAAAAGATTACTCCATCCACATACCCACCCTTCTCTGTGGAGTCTAAGAGGTCAGGCAGAGGTTCATTCTCCTTCTCCTCTTCTCCATCTGTCACCAAAAGCATGGTGAGCTCAGACCTCTCCAAGTAGGCTTTGAGGTGATTGCTATAAAGCACCCCGTGGGGTTGCCTGGGGGTCTGTAGGTCCACAAGATAGGTGGTCCCATCCTTCATCGCAATCACCTCATAGGGCCCAGTCCATTTTCGTGGATGGCACTGGGTTCCACATGTTCCATCACCCACACTTTCTGCCCAGGCTGAAATTCCACAAAGGTAGAATTCGGGTAATACCACTATTTCATCACATCCTGACTGGTTTCTCAATTGTAAGGAGTTTGCTTTCACAACATAGCCGTTTCGCTCCTGAAGGCCAGTATGTAGCTCAATACATCCTGGACAATCTTCATAGGAGATTGCTCCCACCCAGCCACGGTCTGTGCAGGTAACATCTGTGGGGCGGTGAGGCTGGGTAAGGGGCTAATTTTCACTGATGCAGAGTGAAAATTAATTATTTATTTAATTTTCCCTCTGCATTGTCCCTCAAAACCCCCCCTTACCCTGCCCCACCTCCCCATCACTGTTACCTGTACGGATTGCAGCTGCTCCCACCTCTCCTTCACCAAACTTAGAGGTCGTATAAAAGGGTGCCTGTACAAAAGCTCAAAGGGGCTGAAGCATACTCCCTACTGTGGCACCTTTCTGTAGGCAAACAACAAGCATAGCAAAAGGATGTCCTGTAGCGTTGAGGGTCCACCAGGACCTTTGTTGTTCCCTACACAGGAGGATTAGGCTCACTGTAAAGGAGGTTGACCTCCCAGTAAATGTGATAACTTCCAGAGGCATAACCTGCTGCTTGGGATTCAGCCTGTTTCCACAAACCCTCAAGGGTTGGACACTCCTTGTGTGCCCTACAGAACTTCCCTTGGTCCTCCTTCTACATGCCATCTAACAAGTGTAGGCAGGTCACCAAGGGAAGCAATGGCCTCTTCAGTGGGCTCCTGGGCAGTCACCGCAGGAGCCCCATCCACCTCACTGAGAAGACACTCAGAGGCTGGTTTCCTATGCCCTCTGCCATTGTGCCAGGCTCCAGCCCTTTTTGACTTCTATCCTGGGCAGCCATGGATCTTGTCATTACACAGATTCAATCAGGCAACCCCAACATCTCCAAATGGGCCTTGAGCTCCACGTCCTTCCAGATAGTGTGCTCAAGGACATCACCAACCAAACAGTCCACAGGCATGGCAGGGCTTGCATTCAAGTTCAGAAGACCTGAAACTCCCTTCCCACACCCAAATGGAAAAAGGGATACAGGATAGTGACCCTCTCTCTTGTGAGCCACCGCAACCCGGTGGAATGCATTGGGAATTACCTGCTCTGTAGACACCAGCTGACTCCTTACTATAGTCATGATGGCACCTGTAACCGTCAGAGCCTCAACCCTTGCCTGTTGATGATGCCCCATACCCTATACTTAGTAGTATTTGAGGGTACATGGATCTTAGGAACCATCTCACTGTCACCCAGAGACACTAGGGTAACCCTACTAACTCCCCCCCAATTAACTGGGACAGCTCCTCCCCCAGCACTACATTAGCCAAAGATGGACTGTCCTACCTTTTACATACACAGCACTGTGCCCTTAGGTCTACCTGGTGCCTACCTTAGTATTTACTTATGTGTTATTAAAGGGGTTGTTTAAGGCTTGGCAAGTGGTTTTAAATGCCAAGTCGAAGGGGCAGTAAGCTACACATACAGGCTTGCAATGGCAGGCCTGAGACAGGTTTGAAAGTCTAATTTTGTGGGTGGGACAACCAGTGCTGCAGGCCCACTAGTAGTATTTAGATTACAGCCCTGATAATATGGTATACCACTTTACAAGGGACTTATAAGTAAACTAAATATGCCAGTCAGGTACACTCCCATGTCACTATGTTTGGGGGAGAAGAACATGCATTTTAGCACTGGTCAGCAGTGGTAAAATGCTCAAAGTCCTATGGCCAACAAAACGATACAGCAAAAAGCTGATATAAACAGGTAGATTGTATGGGGAAGACCACCCTAAGGATGACAGGTCAAACACATGTTGAAAGAATCCTTGAACAAATTCTATGTACATTTTTCTCTTTTCAAAGGTCCGTTGAAGGGAATTCCAAAAGTTTGTGGCATCCACTGTTTGTGGAAAGAAACACAAGACTGTGTTTTTCTCTGTTTGTTCATGAAGGCCAACTATTCTCAGGTTACAGCTCCTGTTTCTGTTGTCAAGGTCCATTATTTTTCCAGAGAGAGAGGTGATTTTATTCATGAGATATCAGATTGTATCTTGAATTTAGTGTTTTCGTCTTCCACTCTGCTTATTCTTGGTTCTGCTTGACCTATTCAAGAGGAAAGCACTTTACATTTGTTTCTCAAGCCTACCATTTTCAATTGTAGAAGATCTGTATTTGTTTTAGTGCACTCTGTTAGGTCATAGAGAGCTGAAAGTAATTGCAGGATTAAATCCATGTTTAGTTGATGGTGGTGTCTTGCTTGTTTTTTTATGGGTGAATCCATTGTAGGTGGGTCCTGTTTCTGTGTTTTGAGCATACATTTATGCTCTTTATTATATTTTGATCTTGATCTTTGTGGTCTTTTTTGTCCGCCATAGTGTAGCCACTGAGGGAGCATTTATAGTTTTCCCTATTTGGTGGTGTTTATATTGCAAAACTCCAAGGTAACTTGGACCTAGTTAAGGACCGATAGCCGCAACAAAATAAACACCATGTACCTTATCAACTTCCAAGGGGTTTCTACCTATTGGCTGATATCACACAGCACTTCACTCACACCAAAAGCAACATCCATGATCCAGCCACCACTTCAATATCTGGTGCCACATGTGACCCACCAAAGTAGTTTGATTGGACAAATCAAACTACCATCTTGATCGACATGAAACTCTCAGCATCATACCACAAATAACAGTCAAAGCAAATACTTGAAAAAAATAATTGATGGACACCCCTACTGGATTTCCCCTAAAGATGAACCAGCCTGAGTATCACATTCAAGCCCAAGTACCATCCAAGAGACTCTGCTGGAGACCATCAGCAACACTCTGTGGATGCTAGTAGACACCCACACTCCATTAAAACTCTGAACCATGAAACCCAAAATTTTGCCCTCCCATGGTATAACAATACTTCCATTAGTGACATATGTCAAGTCAGGTAATCAGAAAATAATTGCAGACAATATCATCAGTTCACAGGCTTTATTGCTCTTAAACAGTGTTAAAGATTGCAGGGATCTGTTAGCATGAGCTGAATGCCATTTTGTACTTGGCAGCCATTTTAGTTAGCTATGTGCTAGCCATTTGCTTTTTCCCTCTTCCAGAGCCTTGCACGTGCTCAGAGAGGCCTAGCTAGTAGAATGCACCTTCTCCTAGTATAGAACTGTCAGGCTGTTCTAACTGATGTCAGCAACTCATTACTCCTCCTACTTGTTGACTGTGCATTTTCTGTATGACCATTTATGTGTGTATCTCTTCTCATGTGTACTTGTACCGCCTTCTTTTGAGCCCCTGTGTGGGTATATAAGGCCCCTGTTCTCTGTGCTCCTTAGAATGACTCCTACAGTTCCTGAGGGTGCTGTGTGACATAATCTCCCTCATCTGCGGTTAATAAAAAAGATGTCTTTTATATTACAGCTTCTGTGCCAATATCTTCTTTGTTGGTTTAAAAGGACCAGTTGAATCAGTAAAACCCCTGAGAAAGTTTTGATTTCTTCAACAGAACTGCTACAATTCATCATCAAAACTGTGTTAAAATATTTCAAACATATTATCTCCAGCACCTCCATTAAGTGTCCATAATGATTCATGACTATCAAATACAGAATACTGCACTCATCAGGTACTGAAATCTGTTACTCAGAAGTGATATGATCTGACATAAGACTTTTGTTCAAAAGTCAAATTATAGAAAAGATACACTCCACTCATAACACTTCAACTCCTGGTAGCCAGATATCACTCCTACTTGCACAATGCATTTCAGCAAATACAGATAGCTCCTTTCACATATTCTCCATAGAGAAATAAGCAGGCATACGCCACTCTTTAAAGGCCCCACTCCCATGAAAAAGTGTCATGCCATTGTGTCTCATTAAAGCTGTACTGCTGATTCTATATAAACCCAAACTTGAACATGACAATTTCACCAAGTAGAGATCCATCATGTAAATTCTGTTCTTGACAAAATCAGTGAGAACTGCTATATGTTGCAAAGTGACCCCTTTTTGGGTGATCACCCCCAGTTTGTCACTTTTTTGGGACTCATGTGCTGGTAACACTCCGCTCTAACACGGGGAAACTGCTATCCAGTGCCCAGTGTATGTGTTCCAATACCTTTAATATGTTGAACTTTGCTTGAAACTTGATTGGCACCGATAAGGCCATAGTGCATGTTGCAGATGTATGGCCATGACAAGGAAATGTTAAGACTGAAGCACCTATTGAGCCATCTACCTAAGTGGCCATGAAAATATGGCTTCAGGCCTTCCGTGTGTGGCCTGACAGCAGCAGCATGAACCCTGTTGCACAGACCTATAAAAATCAGCCTTCTGGCTGGTAGGAAAATGTTATTGTAAATATTACATAAGTCAAACTCTAAGCACATCCTGATGCTCCAAGGTAGGGTGCACAATATTTAAGAGAGAAACATGTGTGCCATTAGAAATGACATGTTCCCCCAGTGACTAGGCCTACAATTACATTGTCAGTGGTCATGACATAGTTGGCACAATCGAAAAGTCAAATGATAGATTATTCAGTTTAACCTATAGTTTTTGACCTGTACTAGCCACAGACTCCATTCTTTTACTATATAGTTAATAAAAATCCAATCTAATGGTGAGTACAGGTTTATCAAATATATTGGATATGTAACTTTTAGAAGGTTAACTTTACTCTGCCTGAATCTTTTTTAGGCTAATTTGCATTAGCTCTACTGGAAATGCCTAGCCTCTGATTGGCCTACATTAGGTGTGAAAACTGCTCCCAGACTAAAAACAATGGCTTGCAAGTGGAGAGCTGTTTCCTTCTCCTGTCAGGAAGACTGGTTGGACTGGGTCCAGGAACTTAATTTACCTCAAAGTGGCCTTCTCTGTCACAAGTAAATGTTAGGTGTCAGACTGGCACCAAACTCAATGGGAGGATAGCCCATGTTGTGTGTCCACAGAAGAGGCAACTGCGTATTACCCTTTGGGTGGGCACACAGGTTCTCCACAAAGGGGATAACTATTTCTCCATCTTGACTTTTGAGGGCAAAGGACACTGTGTGATTGTTTACAGTAGGGAAAAAAATTGATTGGGCTACCCCTGGGAATTTTTACCCAATGGTTAGGGAGTGCCCAGGGGCCTTCTCCACCCACAGACTTGGGGATCCTACAAAGCTGGACTCTCACCATGCCTTCCTCAGAAAACATTTCAGAAATACAGAAGAATATAGGAGGACTGGGCCTGCTGTCTATGACCTGTGAGGAGCTCTGTAGGACTGGAGCTGCTCCCTATTATGCCCACAAAAAGGAAGGGAACTCCAAGGGTCAGTTGGCTGTCCTCCTGTGTGGCTACAGGGACAGAAAAACTTACTTGGCACGTGTTCTCTACAATTTCCAGCTGGCCAGTGGCAAATAGAACATAGACTGTTCTTTGTTGGTAGACTCTGCACAATACCCTGTAAGCCTCTAGGTTATCCTCCTTGCACTTGTCATGGTCCTGGGTGTCTTAGATGTGTATATGGTTGTTTGGGCCCCAGGAAAACGTTTAGAAACTTTTGAAATCCTTTGCTCCTGAGCTTCAGAACCAAGGGGACCTACCGTGAAAAGAATTCAACAAACAGTTCTACAGCATCTGATTGAATTTGAGATTCATCCCCCTGAAAGACTCTAGCATCTCTGAAAAACACTGATTCCCTTTCTGTTTTTGTACTTTGAAACGCTTTCAAGGAAAACCCCCAAAAGCTAAAAAAAAACAAAAAAACTTCAGAGCCTTTACGGAACCATATGGCAGGTATCTGACTGGCAATTCTATGGCTACAGGTACAAACTCAGATTTGTTCCATGGAGGGACAACTTTTTGTTGAAAAATGACAAAGTGACAAAATGACAAATTTGCTTTGGATTAGGACTTTGAAAATATTTCAAACTTTTTGACTACCAGACTTTCACCAGAATCAATCTATTTGGTGTGTCTGACCAGGGTTCCATCACAGTCTGCCAGAAATAGCACCTAGGTCCCAATCTACTGCTCCCATAGACTATCATTGGTGCTTTGTTATTTTTTGCACTATTTTCATTTAAATATTTAAAAAATGCCTCAGGTTCCCCTCATTGATTTTTGATTGTTGTGATCTTATTTTGCCTTGATTTTAAAAGTGATTGTGGAACTTTATAGTGTTCTGTGTGACATTCTCTGCTGTTTATGCACTGCTTAAAAACTTTACACATTGCCTTTGATTTAAGCATGAGTGTGTGATCACATTACCAGGGATTGAGCACATGTTTAATTTATTTAATTTGTGTGACATGTAGCAGGTGGAAGCCTTATAATTTGAGGTGGAAACCTGTACACCACAAATAATAATACAGTTTCCAACACCATCCAACTCCATGAGACAACCAATTCAATTGGTGTCCTTTAAACATACCAATGGGCTTCAGATCAGGATACAGCACAGTTAGAGCAACTATTCTAATGGAAATAAAATCTTGTAGATAAATGACAAATGTGACCCATACTTCTTCACTCAAATGGACATCTTTGATGTTTTTGCCATATTTGAACATAAGAATCTGCTATGCACTGTAAGTGACAGAATGGACTTAAATGGGATACTGCATCAATGTTTCAACTCTTAACTGAAGAACAGAGCACAGAGTGGATTAAGTAAGCCCGTCTGTTGCCAAGTCTATCCAGATGATATGTAATATCACCCAAACTGTAGGCTCTCATCCATGTTCTTTATTCTCTACATGGAACCTCTAGAAATCCTGCTGGTGAACAAAATAACAACTTGCCATAATATGACCATGACATCCAGCTGTTTCTAAGAACCATACCAGATTATTACATTGTACCATTGAAAACATGCCTTGTCACTATGCAAGCATAATTACCAAAACCAACCTAATACTATTTACAAGGAAAATTGAATTTGTCTCCCTCACAACAGCCAGCAACCAAGCTCCAGAAATGGCTAGCTGAACTTGGAAAATGTAACCACACATTTCACTGATAGCAACTACTTCCTAGACGTTTATTCTGCAGGCAAACTTAGCTTCAAGACTCACATCCAAGTTAAAATGTAATCAACACACACTGCTTAGAACAGTGCAGCTCATGGATAAAAAAGTTCAAATTGGCTGTACAGTCACTATTTCGCTGCATCTTAGTGGGGGCAATGCACTGATATCCAGTATCTCAGAGTTCCTCTTGGCTACCTTGAAGACCATACTATCAATACTCACATGACTGATAAAATGCAACATAAAGTTCAACAGTATGACACCTATGCTCATATGCCTCCATGGAGAAAACTGGCCACTCCCTTTTACAAAGGTGTTCATTTTTACCTAAGTCCCAAAATAGTTTTCATCCCCAGTTCTTGCTCCGTGGTCATCACTGATTTCTTGGTAAATGTTCACATGAGGAAATTGTTTTGAACATAGCCATCCTAGTCCTAAGGAGAATTAACAATCAAAATATGTTGAGACATATGGAAACAGAATTATGCATTGAAACTTCAGACAATAATGGGAAGGATATGATAAGGGCAGACCAGGGTCACATCTCATTCACTATTAATATATCATCCTCCATGTTGGCAGCAAAGACCATGATTCAATTTTTAATAATTATTTTTTCTTCCCCACTTTTTGAACAATGGTGAGGTTGGGTAACCTTACCTAGGATAACAACATAACCTCATGTGTATTTGTAGAGGGCACGTTCGCCCAGATGAGTATTTTAGTGCTGAAAAACAGATGTTTATTTTTGCACTATGGTATCCGTTTTATTGACCTCAGAAGGATAAAAGGCTGAGTGGACCCGACAGGATTTGAACCTGTGATCATGAGGAAAACACAGGCGACCTTTAATGGACGATTTAGTCCACTAAGAGACAAGACCTGCATTGATTTGTAAATAGCTACTTTAAGCATCTTGAAAACAGGAGACTATAAGTTTTGTTTTTACACATAAACTTACAAATTCACACATGGTGGTATGATATCTTTTAAAGTATTCAATTCAACCAATGTTATGCTGAATAATTGCAGTGGATCTGTCTGTATTTTGTTCCATTTTAAACTGTTTTTCTAATGGAATAGTTTAAATGTAAATAGTAGGCCTGAGTGTGAAATTCTGCTCTGCTCGTGGATAGATATATTTATTTGCACAATTAATTAAAATCATTGCAATTTATACAAAAAGAACATAAAAAGCACTTTCTGCCCTTGATTTAAAATAGTGTTTTTGTTTTTCTAAAGGGAAAGGGTAGGAAGTTCATGGCTGACACAGCAGAGGTTCATGGGTGGTATCTGCCGGTACAATTGAGTTAATCTTAATCATGAATTTTATAAATCGGGCGGCCACCTGAGCTGAGTCCCCCTTCATACACTCCGCTAAGGCTTCTTGGCATGTCCGCACATTGAGAACGTTAAGTTGCCGAGCAAGGAAAATTTTACTCCAGACCACCCCCTGGAGATTTCTCAACGCTGGCGGTCGCATATGGCCGCTACCACTCGCGTTGAGAAACCTTCCGATCACATTAAGGAAGCTGCTGCTCAAGTAGAACATCTACGCGAATGGCAGGAAGAAGTATTCCCCCTCTTGCACTGTGCATGGTGTCATTCCAGTGAGGGACAAATACCTGGTGCTAAAAACTGACCTAACGCACTCCGCCGCTTGCAGAACTCCTTGTAGCATGGCAGAGTGTCTGCAAATTCCATCCAGGTCTAGTAAATAGTATGTTTAACTGTGCTGAACAGTTCTTTGCAATGTTTACATTTATTTGTAATATTAATGTGTTGCAGGTTTATTACTGAGCACTGAGTCCACAGTGGACAGCAACGTTGCTCTGTTCACTCACTCTTGAAAAGTGGGTGCTTGTCATTGACACAAATATAGAGCTGCTCAGCGGGCACTGGCCAAATGCATGGAGGCAGAAGAGGCTGCCTGTGTGTCTGTCTTTGCTGAGGGAGCACCATGGCATGTGGAGAAAGGGTCACAGATCACACAAAGAATCTGATGCCTGGCACTGCCTGAGGCTGATCCTCACTAGCATGGAGTTAATGACCTCTTCTAAGTAGGGGGCAACTATAAAAACCTGGTAGACAGCACAACTATGATCTCTGGGCACCTGCTGACTCACATTGGGAACCTGAACTGGTAGAATTCCTCCAGGCACACACTGAAAGAAGAGGTCAACAACAAGAAGATAGTGGAATTGGGTGTGTAACCCATATAAATTCTGTGGACTGGAGCTCACTGTTACTGTCAGCGGCCTTGATCAGAACTTGACATCACTCAGATAGCCCTGACAGAGCAGATGCTCTAAACATATTCCTGAGACATTCCTGATACAGAGGGGTCCTGTTTATCTTTCATTTAACTGTGGGCAGATTAACAGATGCCCCATGGGAAAATAGAGTGAGAGCCATGGTGGTAAAGAGCAAATTCTTGTTGTATGCTGCTAGGTTAACTTCTGGAGGCAGCAAATAGTAATTATTCACAATTGTGCCCCAACACCCCAACTTGACCATGGAATGAAACCACAGGTAACTCGAGTCAATTTAGCATGTCTTTCTTGAGCAACAGAGATCCAGGAAGACCACGCAACAGACAAAGTATCTGATTTAATAATTCTCTAGTACTTGTAGGCAACTGCTCAATCAGAGACTGGAAATCTGGCTTTGAGGGCACCAACCAGGCTGAACACTCATGTCTGTCACTGCCATCAGGGTCTGAGAGAAATCTGGAAGGTATGTTCATTTAAATAAGAGGGATAACTTAACCATTTTGACCCTAGACATGTGGGAGGCTTTGAGTTCAAATCCATCAGGAGTCTTGCTCAAGGAGACTGACATGTCCATGCAACTCTCAATGAGCAACAAACTAAAGGAAATCAGGACACCCAAGCAGGGGTGGGACTGGGTGAAAACACATGATCATGACCCTGTCTTTTATTTCCTCACCAAAGTGGAGCAATGAACTCGGTGCCCCCTAACAAGTCAAGGTTCTGGATAATGGAACTCGGGTACAAAAGTGTTTTATAATAATGATTTTAAAAGATGAGGGAATTTGCTTATGGCCTAAACCATTTTTTTATCAGCCTTGCCCCTCGTAGGGGAGTTCCTAGTTGATATGCAATTTGAAAATGCCTATGATGACTGGCCGTCAACTGGGATGCTTGGAAGACCAAGCTATATTGGCAACATGTGCTGAACAGTAGTAGGGAGATTGCGATTCAGCTGAGAGTCAGTGTCAAAGAAATAACGATGATAGCCTCAGGCAGACATGCAGAGGTGGTTAGGGAAACCACACAATTCGCTTCAGCACAACTAACAAAGCACAGAACCCCTGAGACTCACAGTTTAATACAGGTGGTTCATTTCCCCACTTACTTTGACCGAGTGGAAGGAGGATTTTAGAGACACTTTGTTTTGTTTCATATACAGATGAGTTCTAATTAAAAGTTTTGTGGTGGGGTGTGGTCGTGATCAGCATATACAATATTGTATGTTTCATCAACAACATCATGATGAACACACCAAGAAAAGTCACATATAGGCCACGCCATAGTCAGTTTCACAATCAGCATTCATTACCACCGAATGGCATGAGAACAATCCAAAACCCACATGCCTCCTGGCACGCAACATCAAAAGCTTCAACAAGTGGATCACCAACTGCACTGATACCCTAGCCTCCATCAAAAGAAGTTACACAGAAAAACTAGACCAGAAGCCAACTGGTACACGGCACACTGCAAACAACTGAAACAGAAATGGAGAGCCAGCAGACATGAAGCAGAAAAAGGTGCTTGCAAAGGCACCCAGAGAAGGTACCACACCTCATATAAGAAACTAAGAAAAGGTCCTGGAAGAACAAAATAAACACCAGCTCCAACAGCAGCAACAAAATATTCAAAATTGTCAAGGACTTCGCCACACCCAGAGCATCCACTGGCAACATCAACCCATCACATCTGTGTAATGACCTTTTGAACATCTTTTGCAGTGAAATCACAACCTTATATAGCAACTTTGCCCCACAATCAGACCCTCTACAGAAGTCTCCCAGTGATGAACAAAGACAACACAGTCAACACAAGGAACCTCATTATCACAGAGGAACCCACAGCAATCATGAAGACCATTCACTCCAGTGTCTTGGTGGACTCCTGCCCCCACCACACGTTGAAGAAAGGAATGATCACTATCAGCGAGCCCTCATCCCCATCCTCAACACCTCCATCAGACCAGCCACCTTTCTTAAACTATGGAAACACACCCTCCTAATGAAACCCTTGGCCGACCCAACCAAACTCTCCAGTTACTGACCAATAACCCTACTTTCCTACCCAGCCAAAGCCTTGGAAAATGCCATTAGGAAGCAGTTCTCTGACACCTCGCTGACTACCTCACCAAACACCAGCTTATCAAAACCACACAACAGGATTTAGACCCAACCACAGCACAGAAACTGCCCTCATAGCATTAACACAAAGCATCTGGATGATCTTCGGCAGGGGGTATACCACAGCCCTCATGCTTCTGTACCAATCAGCAGCCTTCAACACCGTCCCCAACTCATCTTAATCTGAAGAATCCATAAAGCAGGCATCCAGGGGCACACCCTCCAATGGATCTGCTCCTTCCTCATCGGAAGAACCCTATACCCAACATGAACCCATAATCCACTGAAGCACGAGAACTAATCTGCAGAGTCCTGCAAGGCTCCTAGTTCAGCCCAACACTCTTCAGCATCTACATGACTCCCCCGGCTTCAGTATGAACATCCTCACTTATATTGATGACATACAACTGACACTGTCTCTCTCAAACAAAACAACTAACACCAGGTACACGTTCACTACATGCATGACCAAAGCGGCCAACTGGATGAATTCCAATAGCCCCAAACTATATTCAGACAAGACTGAAGCGGTGGTGTTTGAGAAAGACTCCTCACCATGGGACTCCACTTGGTGGCTCACAGACCTTGAAACCAACTGAACGCCTTGCTCGCAAGCAAGAAACCTCAGATTCATCATAGACAACAAACTGGACATAACTGCCCAAGTCAACACAGTGGTCTTGTCCTTCAACACCGTAAGGATACCGAAGGAAATCTTCAAGTGGCCACCGGACAACAACAGAAAAATGATCACCCAAGCCCTCGTCACCAGAAGACAAGATTATGGGATAACCTACCAGCTCACAACAAGACTGAAGACCATCCAAAACACAGCAGCAGAATAGTCCTTAACTTTCCATGGTGAGTCCACATCACACCACACCTTAGGGAACTCCACTGGCACACAAGCACACCCACACCTACAAAGCACTCCACAACATAGGTCCAGCCTACCTGAATAGCCTAGTTTACTTCCACAAACCTTCCAGACAGCTTTTCTCTGCCAATCTCTCATTAGCACACACCCCATGCACACACAGAAGCAGAGCAGGGCTTCTAATGCCATGAATGACCTCCTGCATCTCATCAGAGCCTCCTCCTCTCTTTTTGACTTTCACATGATACAGTAAAGCTTGCTTTTTGAGTGAGCCCTGTCAGTTCTGGGGGGCTCACACACCTACTATCGAGCACCTGGGTGCCCTCGTGGGTGATTAGTGCACTTTAAACACATAATTACCATACATATTGCATTTTTACAGCTTTTCATATCCATTTTCTGGGAGCCAAAGTCAATTTTTGGACATATACGAAGCTAAATCGTGGGAGGGGGCTTGGTTGGAAGGGTGTTGAACTTGCAATGAGACATACGCATGAACAATTTTGGAGTCATGCATGAGCAACATGAAGGGTGCTCTTATGTTGTCTTGGGTCACAGCACTTAGCAATGGGATATAGAAAAGATGAGATGGAGCGTGCACAGTTTTACTTTACCCAGCTTGTATGAGTTATTCTGCAAGTTTCATATGGAACTTTTTTGTGACAAGCTATTAACACACATCCTTTGCTGGATTCAGCAATTAATATAACCATGTTGTAAATCTTGTACGGTCTAAGTGTCAAAGGCTTTCTTTATTCGCTAACCACACGGGAGTAGAATGACGTAAGTTCCCAATGCCCTTCTCGGAACCTTCCCCACTTGGTTTCTTTAGTTCCACCCTAGCAGGTAAGTACCTAGGGGGGAAAGGGGATGGGACAGAGAAGAGACAGCTCCAGAACACTGTAGTTCCGCTCGAACTTCCTTCCTCACTTGTAGCGTCTGCTGAAAACCAAACCTGGGTTAGATAATTTAACTTCTTAACTTACTTGCAATCTAAATTTAAGGATAACTTATTTTACCAGGAAAGGTGTTTGGATTTGCCCCTCTTCTACTTCTCTATTGTGTCGAATGTTTGTAGAGAAGTCTTACTCTAGTCTGTTTCTATTCTCACAGGAACGTTATTTATTCTCTGCTCTGTGGAAGATGAGAAAATACAAGGTGAGTGTACATTCTTCTCTACTTAGTTCTATAATTGGCTCCTATCCTCCTCTTGAACACTCACTGAATAGTTCTAGAGTTGAATTGTTAATTGGGAGTCTGTGTGGTCTGTAGTTCCTAAATGTTTCCTTCAATGTAATCAGGAACCTTTTTCTTTATATGTTTCAATTTATTGATAACTAGATCAATTCTTACGCTTTATGTCTTTAAAACCAATTGAGAAGGCTATTATTTGGTTTCATTAACGACAAGCCTGTGTCTGCCTTTCTTTTATTGAGTTCCAGTATGTCTAGTGAAGCGAGTAATGCTAGTTCGCATTCGCTAGACCTTGCCTCTGTCTCATGTATCTAATTTAGAGAGAAGGCGTGTTTTATTATTTGCCGGGTTGTATTCTGTCAGCTGACGCGAAGCACGAATAAACAAGCGCTCGCGCGTCTAAATTCTGCTGATTAGAACTCCGGTGGATGTATTAGATTTGCCGGCTTGTATTCTGTCAGCTGACGCGAAGCGCGAATGAACAAGCGCTCGCGCGTCTAGATTCTGCTGACTATAACACCGGTGAATTTATTAGACGCGCAACAAGATTAACTCACGCGTCTACTTTAAATGTAATAGAACAACGGCACGAAAACTCAGTGCCTGTTTGTTCTGAAATTACTGTTGATTAAACATCTTTTGGATTTATTAGCACGGCGAAATAAAAGAATTCGCTCGCGTTTTCCTCAAATGACTTTGTTAAACTTTCACTTCTTTTAAATATAAACTTCACTTCAGTTGAGATATTGTAAATCTATAGGCAATATCCTCACTAGTTTATTTCAGCTGTAACAGGATCACAAGTTCAGATTTTTTCTCTTAACCAATTCCATAATACCAAGCTCTAATTTTCTTAGATATTTCACACTAACCTTTTGGTTTAAAAACCGACGAAGCTAACCCGAGAATGTCGCCACTACCCTGACTAACTTCCACGACGCAAGAAACAGGTGCTGCTCCTGAAGAATCTTCGGTGAAGTGCACCATGGAATGTTGGAGCACCCTTCACCAACTGTCATTCTTTACAAGACTAGACTGCTAAACAGCAGTGTACTGCTGCAGTAAGTTGGCGGCCATGTTGGAATTCCTACGATGCCAACTAGCACTCCAACTCAGGGAATTAACTGCTTTCTCAGTTTTTAATGAAAGAATGGAGGCCACGGAAGCAGAAGGAGGAGGAAACCTTCCGTGATTCCTGACAGTACCCCCTCCCAACGGGGTTTCCTCCAGACTGGGTTTAGTAGGAAATTGAGCATGAAAGGCTGTAATTAATCGGGGAGCATGAACATCAGTACTTTTTTCCCAGGAACGTTCATCAGGACCAAAACCCTTCCAGTCAATGAGATAAAAAAGTTTATCACGGATAAGTTTGGAATCTAAAATCCTTTTAACTTCATATTCAGTCTCTCCATGCAGGATTAAAGGATCAGGAGGGGAGGACCTACGTAACCTGGGATGAATTGGTTTTAGTAGGGAGACATGAAAGACCGGGTGAATCTTAGTGGAACCAGAAAGAGATAATCGATAGGTAACAGGATTTATCACCTTCTCAATTGGATAAGGACCCATAAAACGAGGCTGGAATTTACGTGGACCCTTAAGTCTAAGATTCTTTGTACATAACCAGACTAAATCTCCTACATGAAGCTCAGGTGACTTCTTACGTTTCAGGTCAGCGAAGTGTTTGTAATGAGCTTTAGCTGTAGTCAAATTGTGAGTCACAGAATGATGGATGTTAGATAACTGTTGTGCGATGTCTTGAATAGCAAGAACATGTACAGTGTCAAAATTAGCATGGGAATTAGGATGTCTGCCCGAGTTTATAAAGAAAGGCGTGCAACCAGTAGAGACATTAAGGGCATTATTATGGGCATACTCTGCAGTCCATAAATGGTCAGACCAATCACCCTCCTCATCTAACAAGTATAACCTAAGGTGTTGTTCTAGTTCCTGATTAATGCGTTCAGTCTGACCATCAGTTTCAGGATGGAAACTAGTGGAGTAACGATGGTCGATGTTAAGGCCTTTGATGTAGGCCTTCCAAAAACGTGATAAGAACTGGGAGCCCCTGTGTGAAATGAGAATCTTAGGTATCCCATGAAGGCGAATTATGTGTTGGTTGAAAAGTTGTGCTAGTTGTTTAGAAGTGGGTACACCCTTAAAGGGTACAAAGTGTGCCATCTTACTAAAGGTGTCAACAACAACAAGAATAGTGTCATACCCATGGGAAGAAGGTAGATCAACAATCAAGTCTAAGAAGACCGTGTGACAAGGATATGGGGGTGTTGGCATGGGTTGCAAGAGTCCCTTTGGGGCCTGCCTATCCGGTTTTCCCCATGCACATAGGTCACAGCTCAAAACATATTGGTGAATATCACGGCACATACATGGCCACCAAAAATTTAGTCTAAGTAAGTCTTCAGTTTTTAAAATGCCCTTATGACCAGCCAATGGGTTGTCATGACTTTCCTGCATTGCTTTCAACTGGAGGTCCTTGGTGGGTAGATATAGAGCAGAGCCATGATAGGGAAGACCATTGGAAATGGAACGTAGTGGATCTTCTGAGGCCCAAGTCTGCATATCCGGATCTGACATCAAGGTGTGGACATGATGTTCAAAGGGTTCCAAAGATATCGCTCCAATAAATTTGTCCACCGGTATGATTGATTGATTTGCAATGACAGGGGTTTGATTTTCAGTATCCAATCTTGAGAGGACATCAGCATTTCCATTTTTGGAGCCAGGACGGAAGGTTATAACAAAGTCAAAGTCTGCGAAGTACAGGGACCACCACAGCTGACGTGGTGTGAGTGTACGAGCGGAGCGCAAAAATTTCAAATTACGATGGTCTGTAAACACCGTTACTGTATGCTTAGCCCCCATTAGGTAATGCCTCCAGTCTTTGGAGGCGTCCTTAATGGCCAGAAGTTCTTTCTCTGTAATAGTATAATTACACTCCGCAGGATTGAGTTTGCGTGAACGATAGGCTATAGGATGCAACTGCCCAGTGTCTTTGTGTCGTTGGGAAAGTATTCCACCAATAGCTAGGTCTGAAGCGTCAGTCTTCAAATAGAAGGGTTCAGAAGGGTCTGCATGAAGTAGAACAGGTGCAGTAGTGAAACTGGTTTTCATCAATCGAAATGCCTCCTCCGCCTCATCTGACCACAGGAAGGAAACACCTTTCTTCAGAAGACGAGTCAAAGGGAGTATCTTGGAAGAGAATCCGTGGATGAATCGTCTATAACAATTGGAGAATCCAATAAAACTCTGGAGCTCTTTGACACTAGCAGGAAACTTCCAATCTTTTATTGCCTTCACCTTCTGTTCATCCATTTGAACTCCCTTAGGCGAAAATACAAAACCAAGAAACTGCACCATATCTGTATTAAAAAGACACTTCTCCAATTTGACATATAGGAAGTTTTCTTGCAAGCGTTGTAAAACAGCTCTGACCTGGTCATAATGTTCTTCCGTAGTGTTGGAATAAATTAGAATATCATCAATGTAAACTATAGCGCAGCGATCAATGAAATCGCTTAGAACATCGTTGATAAAGTATTGAAATGCCGCAGGCGCATTGCACAGACCATACGGCATTACCAGGTACTCATAGAGTCCGAATTTAGTTCTGAACGCAGTTTTCCACTCATCACCTTCTCGAAGCCTGATTAGATGATATGCTCCACGTAAATCTAGGCGAGTGTAAATCTTTGCTTCCTTTACCTGATCGATCAACACTGAGATAAGGGGCAATGGGTATCGATTTTTGATGGTAATTCTGTTGATTGCCCTAAAGTCAATGCAAGTCCTGAGATCCCCCCCCCTTCTTTGGTACAAAGAAAAGGGGAGAAGAGACAGGTGACTGAGATGGGCGAATAAAACCATTCGCCAGATTCTTAGTTAGATATTCCTTCAAATGAAGATTTTCCTTTTCGGTCAAAGCGTACACCCTACTACATGGTAAGTTGGCTCCAGGTTCTAGATCGATCTTGCAGTCATAAGACCTATGAGGGGGTAAGGTTTCGGCCTTGATTTCATCAAAGACATCCACGAACTCCTGGTAAGGTGCTGGTACTTCCGGTGTTTGAATAACACATATTGTTCCTCCATTGGTGCATAGCTGGGTGACCGCACCAGTCTCAGTGGAATTTGTCAAATCTCCAAAACAATGTTTTGTACAATATTCGGAATTTAATTGAATAGTTCGGGCTCCCCAATCTATCAGCTGATTGTGTTCAGTTAGCCATGGTAAAACTAAAATTGACTGAAATTGAGGGGCGTCTATTAAATTAAACTGTAGGATCTCTTGATGTCCCTCAGTAGTAGTCATGTGTACCATCTCCGTGTGACTTGTTATAGGTCCAGAAGTCAATTCTGTACCATCCACAGCTCGGACTTTCTCACTTTTTTCCTTGTTAATTGCTAATAATCCTTTCCGAACAGCAAATTTATGGTCACAGAAATTACCTGTTGCCCCAGAATCAACCATGACATTAACACCAGTCAAAGTTGTGTCTCGAAATTTCAAGGTCACAGTCATTACTAGATGAGGTGAAGAGACTTGTAAGGTATTAGCCACTTGATGACTTGTTGGAGTTATTGCCACTTTCGCAACCACGGGTCCAACTCCGCCTACCCGTGGTGCCTCTAGTTTTCCTTCTCCTTGATTGGTAATTTTGGTCTTTTTAGGCAATTCTTGACGAAGTGTCCATTTCCTCCGCAATACAAACATAATTTATTTAACATCCGTTTTTCTTTTTCTTCCTTAGAGAGAGGACCACGGATTACTCCAATCTGCATGGGTTCCACTCCCGTAGCACCCTCTGGTCGGGTTGACTCTGTTTTGACTCGATCTAAACGTGGAACACTAGAACGGAACTCCCGTCTACGTTCTCCTTTTCGCTCATTTTGTCAATAGTCAATCTCAAGAGTTAAATCCACTAGGGCAGAAATATCATTAGGCCGATTCGGAATTTGGGATAGAGCATCTTTCAGTTCTTCTCGCAATCCCCTGTAAAATACTGCTGCTATTTTATCTTCAGGCCAATTAGTTTCTACTATCAATTTGTTGAATTGAGCTAGATAGGCCACTAGTTCTTGGTTCACCTGTTTTAATTCCAGCAGTTCATTATCCGAAGCCTGTGATGCTGTTCTTCGATCAAAAATACGGAGAAATTCTTTCTTGAAATCGTCTAAACTATATAAAATTGGGTCATCTTTGGATACCAGTGGCATTGACCAAGCAGCGGCGTCCCCACTAAGGTAGGACAGGATGAACGCCACACGGGATTGGGCATCTGGAAAAATTGTTGGTCGGCACATAAAGTGCAGCGAACACTGGGTTAAAAAAATGTGTGCCTTTTGGGGGTCCCCATTGAATCTTTCTGGTGGGGCAAGTGCAATTACTGGGGATAAGGAGTGGATGACTTGAGTTGGAGCAAAGGATGGAGTGCTAGTGCCTGGGTTCTGTGTAGTGAATAATGTAGAAGTCTGACTAGCTCCCTGAACTGGTGTCCCCGTTTTAAACGTTATCATCTCTTGCCTTAAAATCTTTTTCTCCTCCCTGACTGCCTCTAAATCCCTTTGTATTGCACTTAAAATCTCGCCTAATTTCTTGAACTCGAAACCTTCTGCCATTCTACTCAGGTGCTTGTACCTACGTGGGCACTTCACTCTGTCAAGGGCTTTCTTTATTCGCTAACCACACGGGAGTAGAATGACGTAAGTTCCCAATGCCCTTCTCGGAACCTTCCCCACTTGGTTTCTTTAGTCCCACCCTAGCAGGTAAGTACCGAGGGGGGAAAGGGGATGGGACAGAGAAGAGACAGCTCCAGAACACTGTAGTTCCGCTCGAGCTTCCTTCCTCACTTGTAGCGTCTGCTGAAAACCAAACCTGGGTTAGATAATTTAACTTCTTAACTTACTTGCAATCTAAATTTAAGGATAACTTATCTTACCAGGAAAGGTGTTTGGACTTGCCCCTCTTCTACTTCTCTATTGTGTCGAATGTTTGTAGAGAAGTCTTACTCTAGTCTGTTTCTATTCTCACAGGAACGTTATTTATTCTCTGCTCTGTGGAAGATGAGAAAATACAAGGTGAGTGTACATTGTTCTCTACTTAGTTCAATAATTGGCTCCTATCCTCCTCTTGAATACTCACTGAATAGTTCTAGAGTTGAATTGTTAATTGGGAGTCTGTGTGGTCTGTAGTTCCTAAATGTTTCCTTCGATGTAATCAGGAACCTTTTTCTTTATATGTTTCAATTTATTGATAACTAGATCAATTCTTACGCTTTATGTCTTTAAACCCAATAGAGAAGGCTATTATTTGGTTTCATTAACGACAAGCCTGTGTCTGCCTTTCTTTTATTGAGTTCCAGTATGTCTAGCGAAGCGAGTAATGCTAGTTCGCATTCGCTAGACCTTGCTCTCTGTCTCATGTATCTAATTTATAGAGAAGGCGTGTTTTATTATTTGCCGGGTTGCATTCTGTCAGCTGACGCGAAGCGCGAATGAACAAGCGCTCGCGCGTCTAAATTCTGCTGATTAGAACTCCGGTGGATGTATTAGATTTGCCGGCATGTATTCTGTCAGCTGACGCGAAGCGCGAATGAACAAGCGCTCGCGCGTCTAGATTCTGCTGACTAGAACACCGGTGAATTTATTAGACACGCAACAAAATTAACTCACGCGTCTACTTTAAATGTCATAGAACAACGGCACGAAGACTCAGTGCCTGTTTGTTCTGAAATTACTGTTGATTAAACATCTTTTGGATTTATTAGCACTGCGAAATAAAAGAATTTGCTTGCGTTTTCCTCAAATGACTTCGTTAACCTTTCACTTCTTTTAAATATAAACTTCACTACAGTTGAGATATTGTAAATCTATAGGCAATATCCTCACTAGTTTATTTCAGCTGTAACAGGATCACAAGTTCAGATTTTTTCTCTTAACCAATTCCATAATACTAAGCTCTAATTTTCTTAGATATTTCACACTAACCTTTTGGTTTAAAATCCGACGAAGCTAACCCCGAGAATGTCGCCACTACCCTGACTAACTTCCATGACGCAAGAAACAGTTGCTGCTCCTGAAGAATCTTCGGTGAAGTGCACCATGAAATGTTGGAGCACCCTTCACCAACTGTCATTCTTTACAAGACTAGACTGCTAAACAGCAGTGTACTGCTGCAGTAAGTTGGCGGCCATGTTGGAATTCCTACTATGCCAACAAGCACTCCAACTCAGGGAATTAACTGCTTTCTCAGTTTTTAATGAAAGAATGGAGGCCACGGAAGCAAAAGGAGTAGGAAACCTTCCGTGATTCCTGACACTAAGGAGGAGAAACGGGACCAGAGGTCATAGATCCACTTGGATGGTCTCCGTTACAGTTATCCTTCTTGAAAGTTGTTAATGTACCGATGAATCTGAAATGCTTTACAGCTTCCAGTCTTAAAGCAATTGAGGAATAAAAGTGGAACCTGCATGGGTGGTGTGAGGAAATAACACCATCGTTCCCCGGAGCCCCCGAGTTACCTCCTGCTCCTCTGCCGTGGCTTCCACATACCTTATACCCCAACGATGACGACGGAAGCCGGAGAAAGGCACAGACACTAAAAAGGGACTATTATTCCCCCCTACAGGGCGGAGAACCAGCGAGTCAGAGGTTGGACCACTCCCAAGGCAAGGGCGGGGAGAAAGGAGAGTCAATCCGGTATGAAGAGAGGAGGAGAAAAGGAGGCGGAAACAGAAAAGAAGGACAGCATCCAGGAGGAGAACACCGGAAGAGAGGAGGGCGCAAAGGTGATCATCCGCGAAGAGGAAAACGCAGAGGGAATGGAGGACGCCGACAAGGAGGAGTCCGAAGGAGATGTAGAAGCCCAAGAAGAAAACAACACACGCAACGGAGGGTGACGTTGCTGCTGAGGACATCAAAGCCAGAGACCCCTGACGAATGGTGTGAAGAGTGGTGGTCCCAGGAGGAAGTTCAGAAGAGAGTTACAGCTTAAGGCAGTACGTGCTGCGGGCACAAGGGACAAGGGTGGGTGGCGGGTAGGGTAGCAGGCTATATCACAGAGGCATACTCATTTCCTCCCCCCTCCATTAAAAGAGCACAGACTTATACAAAGTACAAAGAACGTACTGTTACTCCGTATTATTTGACCGTTTTTACTTGTTTTTCTTCTCTTGCACTGAGTACTCCCCTCCCTTTATCCCCCTCCTCGGACGGGCGTGTCCTGAACACAGGACGAGTAGTCAACTAGTCAACAGTGGGAACTAAGAAAAAGAGTCTATGTGTGTGTGAGCTTGCATGCCACATCACTTTCTTTCGCTTTCCCTACCTGACTGACACTGCTCTCTCTCTCACTTGGGTGTGGTGAAGGCATATGAAACCAATAGTGGTATACCTACCGCTTCTTTTTTTTTGTGTTGTTCTGTCCCCTGAAAGCCTCCCGGGATCCCATCTTCAAGGCAAGGAGCACCTGAAAGAAACAGAGAAGAGGAAAAGCGTGAAGAAACGCCCATTCTCCTGCTTTGGTCTTGGACAAACAGCCTAGCAACTTATAAATAGCAAACAACCTCTTGACAAATAAACATCAATTAATAACCCAATATGGCCTCCTGGCTTCTGTTTCCACCCATCCCTCCGACAGGTGGGCGCTATTAAAGTCATACACATTTGCAGCTCCTATGTGACAGAGTTCTTGGTGCATGTAATAAATTGGATTGCTGGAGTGTAAGCCCTGGTCAAGCAGCAACTAGAATTCTTTATCAGGTTAAGGCACCAGCAAACCCCAAAATAACCTGCGCTCACCCCCTTAGTAGTTTAGCTCAGAGCAGTCAGGCTTAATTGAAAAGCAATGTGTAAAGTATGTGTGCAACACTTCAAATAGTTAAACAGTGACAACAAGTTTCAATAAATAGAATAAGATCAAAACAAAAAAAATCCAATTAGTAGAACTGGAGACATTGAATTTTAAACTTATAGTGAGAATGAGGGCCATAAAGCACAAGGTGTTGTTGGAAAGTGGTTTATTAGTAGTGGTAAGTAGATAACTACCACTAGTAATAAGGCCACATTCACAATAAAAGGTCCAGTCAAGGTATCAATAATTATTCTCTTGCTCACCCCTTGGTAGCTGGCAATGAACAGGCAGGCTTGACTTAGGAGACAGGTGTGCGAAGCATTTAAAAACACCAATACATGAAATAAGCATGACATAATACACAATATAAATCCGACACCAATTTATATAATTAGGGCATATTTTTATGAGCAAATAGACACCAAAATGACAATGTAGGGAACCAGAGATATACATTTTTAAAGATAAAGAGTAAAACTAGTGCTTAGAAGCAAATAGCACTCAAAGGGTTAAAGAAAAGGTAGTGCTGGACTGGGAACAATTCAACAGTTCCTTCCACTTATTTCCAGAAGTGTCCTTGATGCAGGAAAGTGGTCCACAGCATCAGCCAAGGGTTCAGAGGCTCTGGTTTGCCTCTTTGGGGTCTGGGACTACAACACCCACAATGCACCTGGTCAACTTACAGAGCTTTTTAGGAAAGTTACTAAAATATCTCAAACCTCTTCCTGAAGTGCCTCTTATGGGTTTAAAGTGTTGAAAGCACCAATCCAGGGGTCTAGAAGCTTTGATATTGCCCCGGGATCTTGGGAATACATTTCCCACAATGCACCTGGCCAAATCCTTAAATGTCCACTGGATGCTCTCCAGGATGTGGACTTCTTGGAGGAGATGATGCAGATGGGCTCCGTTAACCTGTAGCTTTCTGTGAGTTTACTGCTTAATCCTTGTGAAGCCAGGCAAAGTCCTTAGGGCTGTAGTAACAGATTGTGCAACAGGTGTAGTCCTTCAGAGAGCAGTCCTTTGGTTGCAGGTCAGGGATCAAGCAGGGCAGTTCTTCTCCTCCTTGTTATTTCAGGCAGCAGATCTAAGTTGCTTGGCAGCTTCCCCTATATTTATTCAGAGTTACAATGGGGTGCAGAGCGCCACCCAGCGGTGCCACCACTTCCTCCAGAGTGTGGCATATTCATGCCCCAGAACGCACTATTCTTTCAAAATCCAAGATGGAGCAACTCTCTCCTGAAGGATTAGATCAAGCTCCGCCATCCCACTGGTGTGACTAATTTTCCCTAACACTCCCCTTCCAGCTCTGTCAGTAATCTAATTACTGGGGCTCCTGTTTGGCTGGGGGTGGAGGATGTGAGGGGGAGTCTGTGTCCTGTCCAAACTGTCATTCCCTATTTGAAGACCACTTTGGAATTGCGGGCTGGCTATAGGGACCCAGTTAGGCATGCTGAACAGAGTACCTTAAATACTGATTGTGGATTGTTGTGTGGGTCTGTGTCGAAGATGCTCTGTGCAGCCAAAGTAATGCATCAGTTCTGAGGTACAGCAGGGCTGTGGTGAGAGGTCCTGTTGCATCATTGTCGAGGGTCCTGTTGATGGGGCTTGTGATTCGAAGTCCGGCTTCTGGGATGCGGTGCCATCGACAAGAGATGTAAGGACCTGGGCTGTGGATGTGCTGCATCGTCGGTGTGATGTGTCAGTTCTGAGAACTTGCGGGTCTTTTGCAAAGGGTCCAATCCATGCTGCAGCGGCGATGCGTCAGTTCGGCCCAGAGAAGTGCCGCTCAGTCAAGAGGATGCATTGGTTCTGCTCAGGGATGGTTTGCTCAGTAGAGAAGATGCATTGGTTCCCACTTCCAAGGGCCCAGGACTGGGGTGGCACCACTTGGCAGGGTAGACTTACAGATGGCGGAGTCCTGGTGCAGAAGTTGGAAGACGGTTATGCCCCTGGGGTTCAGATCGGGAGGCCAGCCAACTGGCCCTTGGTGTCACTCTGGGTTCTGGACTCAAGAGATGCAGGATTAATCTTTCTCACCCAGACAAGAGGGCAGCAGTCAGCAGATCAGCACAGCAAGGAAGGGGTCCAGCAGAGTGCAGTCCAGCAGAGTGGCAGTCCTTCAGCAGCAGAGCAGTCCTTCTTCCTGGTCCACAGATCCAGAAGTGTACTCATGTGGTGGTGTCTGAGGTCCTTCTTTTATACACAGTTCTGCCTTTGAAGTGCCCAGATGTTGTTACCTGGGAGCTTCAGACTAAATACAGGGGGTGTGCAGCCCTTTGTGGGGACAGGACACAGTCTATTCAGGTATAAGTGAGGCTGGGTCCAGCTCCTCTCTCCCATACTCTCAGTGATGGCACACTGAATCACAACTAAGCTCATATTGTGTGTGTCTGTCTAGGAGGAATACACAAAGTCCAACTACACCCAATCATGTGACCAGTGACAGACTGCAGGCACCAAATGGCTAAGGCAAGAAAATGTCAACTTTCTAAAAGTGGCATTTTCAGAATTGCAATTTCAAACCCAACTTCACAATACGTTAGGATACTAAATTAGGGTTCCAGAGGAACCAAACTTAAATTAGTTATGACTTCCCAATTGGAAATTACACTTATAAATTGTAATAAGCTTATCCCAATGTTATCCTATGTGAGATATGGGCCTCACAATAGTGAAAAATGGATGTTTCACTACCAAAACATGTCAACTTAAAATTCCTACTTTTTAAATATATGCCACTCTGTATTAAAAATAAAGGTTAGGGCCTGGAAAAGGTTTCATTTGCCAAGTCGAAATAGTAGTTTAAAACTGCACACACAGGTCTTGTAATGGCAGGCCTGAGCTATGTTTAGATGGTTACTTAGCTGGCTTGCACAATAAGCGCTGTAGCATTTAATTTACAAGCCCTTGGCATATGTGGTGCACTTTAATAGGGACCTATAAGTAAAATAAATATGCCAATTGGGTATGAGCCAATATTACCATGTTTAGAAGAGAGAGCACATGCACTCAGGACTGGTTAACAGTTGTAAAGTGCTCTGAGTCCAAGGCCAGAAAAACTAGGTCAGTAAAAAAGGAGGATGGCGAAAAGTTGTAGGGAAGACTAACCTAAGGCTGACAGGTCTAAAGTTGTACTTAGGACATGTCATCATTGGTATGGAGTGACTTGGTTTTGGTGGGCTAACAGTTGCCACTTTAAAGCATAGATCAGTCCTGTGGGTTTTTGGTTTCATTGCAGGATATCCTGATATAATAGTTCAATTACATACTGGCAGTAGTCTATGGGCAGAACACAGGAGCAGTCAGTCCTCTTCAAACAGGATCGTAAGACACTGGATTGCCTTAACCTGTGAGAAACATTAAGCTCATTGCAGCAGCACACAGTGGGAGGTTCACAAGGATTGAGAGCTGGGTAAATCTTTTTCCAGTGCAGTTTCTTGACCCCTGGAGAATGTATTTTAGAAGAGAGAAAGGGGCCCTGGCCATCATCCCTGTTACTAGTGTATGCAAACAGAGAAGCCACCACATTTAGTTGGCCTCAACCTTTCTGCCCTTTGCCTAGACCCTGGGTGGAAACCTGTCAGAATGCCTTTAACAGGGCCATTGGTCAAGCAGGAGCTACTGAGCCCAACTGTGGTAGTTGAAGCCTTTTACTCTGGATGGCCCGGGGCCTGACCTACTACTGGCTCTGAGCACCTGGGTCAAGTATCTGTGGAGCAGATGACTTTAAGTGGTATCGCAAGTCAAGCAGTCCAAGGATCCTCGGAGAGGAGGTAGATGTAAGGCGAGTGCAGACTCACAACTCAAAATGCACCCAGCAACCCTGATAAATGATTGTCCAATCATATTCTTTATTTTTCGGTAAAAGGGAACATGTATCTACTAACTCAATGTACAATACAAGAAAATTGCAAATAATATACAAAGACTTCTGAAGGCAGGCCTGCTAGGGTTACCCAGGTCAACTCCTGTTCCACATCCCAATTTACGGGTTACGTTTATTCCCCATTCAAGCTAGGCCCCGCTAGTGAGTTCAAGTCTTAGAACTTCTACAAAGGCTTTTAGCAAAAGCCTATGTGTCCCCACGCCTGGGCGCATCTGTCAGAATAAGTTGCCAAGGGTCCAACAACCAGGCATCACTCTTACCCTAACTCGCTGGTGTGGCGGTCCAGGGTCCCTATGAGCATGTTCCTGGCCTGGCGCTAAGCAGGACAGTGGAATTTGCAGCTGCTGTGCCAGAGATCCATGGCCATCCTCCGATCCAGCGGGGAGTCTTGTCCTGTGTCCAGTGGAAGGTCTTGGGTACTCAAAGACTCAGGTAGGTGAAGCTTGGTTCCAACTACATGATTCACAACCCTCTTGTGATCATGATGGTACACTATCCTCTTCCTGGTCTCCAACACCCTTCTGACATGCTGGAAGTCTTCACAGTGTGATGGCCCTTAGTCTTCTCTGTGACCCCCTTTCATAAATACAAGAATAACATACCAGGATTGATATGGTGATGGCTCTCTTCGGGTCCCAGAAATAATAAGGGCACAAACTCTCCATTTGTAGAAGTATGGCACCAGAGTGGTGACCCTTCTCTCAACAGTGGCCCCCTCCTGTTATCCAAGTGTTACACCACACGCACAGATTTTCAACCTGATCTGTGCACTAATTCAGTCTTCCTCCTCATCCTCCACATGGTATACAGGTGTCACCCATTGCACAAAGGCAGATGACCCAATCGATATGCTGTTCTTGATAGACCAGAATCTCACACTCCACTCCAGAGATCCTCTCAGTAGGACCACTTCTGGACCTCACTCCTTCTCCTCACAGTGCCACTAGTCTTGAGTCAGGTAGAAGCTGGTGCTTCAGGCTTTAGGCAAGAGCTCTTGATTCTCCAGACTAATGTCCCCTCACTCAGCATGAAAGATTAACAGACCCTTACTTCTAAGTCCTTGTCACAATAGGCCGAACTCGGGCTGAGCTTCTCCATGCTGATGAACAGCTTCAGTTTGACATTTTGGGAGTCTCAAGCTCCCAAATTGCCAAGCTTCCCTTTTTATAATCCATTTCTAGACACACCTGTGACTTAGTGTCTCTGAAGTTTATCTTCTGGGAGTTGCCCACTTTGAAGTGCCTACTTTTTTGTTGTGCTCTTCCTCAAAAGAGAATTCTTTCTCAGTAGGACCATCTCCAGTCTTGACGGCCCCAAAAATAGGCCATGGGAGTGACTAGTGGTTGACACCTGGATGTCAGACTCAGTGATATGTGCATAAAAAGGTTACCAAGGCTTCTGCCCTACACTTTGATTCTCTTATCAGTCCCATCTCCTTCCTCAGATGTCCCCCAGGGCCCTTTAACCAGTGACCTCCTATCAGAATCAAAGAGCCTTTATTGATGTGCACTGAAGAGCCTGGCTCTTACTTGCTCAAATGTGTGTACCATCCAGCTCTCAGTAATGCAGGAATCCACAAATATGGTAGGGGGAACTCTCTGTCCTTCCGGCCCCTCCAACAAGCCCCAGACCTCCCACAGTGGAACCTAATATTTTCTATGTGTTTTGTCCATTGCAAGCACAAACACACACAAATCCTCACACTCACACACGTGCAGCCTATAATGTATTATCCCCTTGCACCGCAATTTGTACATCACAGTGCAACACCACACAACAGCTCCTACAGGCACTGCCAGCTCAAAGGCTCACATATAGCCTGTGTGCATACGCAACCATGCACACAATTTCTTGAACCGCTGTACTTTCTTGCAGGCACGAATAATACCTCCTGCAAACACAACCATGCACACTATCTTCTGATGTGCTATCTTCAGATGTACTGGGTGTTCCCTTAGGGACATGTACATTCCAGTGTTACACACTGTCCAACGCAGACCAATGGTCAATTTAGCACACAGCAGCAAAACGTTATCAGGAAGGACCAGGAGGCACCACTCCAGTGACACAAGTAAAAATGCGTGTTCAACCTACTGGTCACTAAAAAATAAAGTTAGCTTGAAGGTAGCACTTTGAGTGCCATACTGGTCTAAGCAGACCACAGTGCATGAGACAGGACTAGGTCATAGTGCATGTGCATGATCCATGTCTGCTCATGATCAGAAACCATTACCAACAATTCGAATATTGCCGCAGCTGGAAAAGGCTTAAATTTATTAGCGTAAGTGGTGCTCAGTGAGGTTTGCTGTGGCCAAAGAACAGCAGGTAAGGGAGGGGGTAGTGGGGAGGCAGGAGCCTCTGATGTATCCTAGAAGAAAATGCCACTTGGAGTCATTATTGGGTGATTTTTGTAATTCCCTTGGAATGTTTACTAAAAGGTTCATGACTGGGATACATAGGGTGTAAACAATGTGGGTATTAGTTGGATGGGGGTTGAGTATCCACCCCAAGTAATAGCCATAACCCTTGTCAGGGTGAACTTCTAATATCATCAAATAAGCTTGTCCTCAACCCCCTAGTGGCTATGGCACAGAGCAGACAGGCTTAACTTAGAGGCAATATGTAAAGTATTTATGCATTACCAAAAGTAGTAAAGTAAAAACAAAAAATAAGAATAATTGCAAAACAACTGCAATCCAATAGGCAAAAGTATAGTTTGAATTGTTTTAAGTAAAAGTTCAATATAGTGCCAAAAATATTAAGAATTAACTGTGTCATCCAGTTGCACTTGACCTGTACCTTGATGTAAGTTAAAGCCAACCAAGATGGAGTGCAGGACAGATACAGAAACCATGCTCGACTCGGTTGGAAGTTTAACCTTCAGAATTAGTCTCTGAAATGGAAGTCAGAAATCTTCAGTGAAGCAAGGTAGCAAACTGTGGGTTAAGAGAAGCCCATGTCATCAAATAACTGCTGTTCAAGGTCTCGGTTAAGCCGATTACTTTTGGCCAGAAAGCTCTAATCAGGAAAAATTTGAATTTTGCACCCAAGGAAGGTCCATTGCTGGCTGCATATTTTTGGGTTATTCCTGGCCCTTCCCTTAAAAATGGACCAGGAATAACCCAACAGGGGTAAACCTATCCTCGTTTTCAGCATTTCCTGAGTGTCCTACTGCAAACAATGTGCAGTGGCAAGGTCCTTGTGGGCAACTTGGACTCTAACGTGCACAACTATGTGTGATATACGCAAACTTCAACCTTGTTTACCATTTTTTCAAGCAGTATTTTACTTGAACTCTTTTTTATATTTCAAGAGTACAGCCTTTTCAATTTTTTAAACATATACAGAACAAATCATATTGTACATATGATATACAATCAATCATTACAAAATGAAATTTAGACAAAACAACGCCCAATGCATTTCGGGACAAATAGTCTCTTCATCAGGGACAAACCTGCAAATGTAAAGGGAAGCTAATGAATTGATGTGCAACACATGATGGGTAAATATACACCGTATAACAGAAGGCTAACTCTAGAAATATAAATTGATTTGATCAACAAAATATACATAAAGATATCTCTTAGTACTGAGCATCAAAGCGATAAAGAAAATAATTCAACACTTGGGCTCATACAAAACAAATGTTGTTTACTTAAAGGGTCAAACAAAAGACACAAAAAGAAATGAGGGGTTACACAAAATCCAGCATCCAGCAGACAAATGACCCAAAATTACCCCATCAAGTCCATAGATAGGGCCAAACGTGCTGCTGGTACACTGTACAAGAAGATAGTTCGACCAGGACTGAATCGTTAATAAAATGATTTCTGTGTTGACAAAAGTAAAACTGGTTTAAAAGAAGCAAGTAGTGGACAGGCTTTGACATTTTGATCTCTTGTATAATTAATATGCGAGACCAGCCTCAGGACAATGCTTAGAAGCAAAATACCCCATAGATTTGACAATTATGTATCATCTATATTTGAAACATGCAGAAAAATGCACATATTAATTACAATTGGATTTATTTTGAATTTGAGCTCACCACAATCCTTATTATTGTAGCATAAAAAGTAATGATTTAACTTTGAAGTCCTACAACTACGCTCCCTCCTCGGACACTGCCTGCAGCCTTGCCCCGCTGAACTTTACCTTTTCAGAACCTTTTTTTTTCAGAATATATTCTAAATCCGGAGGTATGCACTACCCGGGTCCAATCCTCTTCTATCTGTGATCTTTTAGGAGCTATTTTTCATCTTGAACTTTAAATAAATCCTAGCTTTGGTCATTTTGGTGTCAAATAATTTATTACATTTTACTCTATTTTTTTAATTGGTGTAGAATTCTTGCGTTGTGTTTTCACTTTATTGCTGTTCACTCCGACAGGGATTGTAGCTGTTGCTGGAACAGGGGTCACCCGCTATTCAACTAGCAACCCAATTTTCACACTCGGATATGTCTAAATATAGGTCTTCCTGCTAGCTGTGAGACAGAGACTCAAACCTTCCAAATTGTTTATTTATATGGGCAGCTGTCTACCAGTTCGAGCTTGTTCATTTTAGGGCAAAATCAAGACTGAATTGCGTGTTTGATCCATGTGTAGATTGGGACAGGGAGAAAAAGAACACCTGGATTGGAAAGTACCCTACACCAATTTCCTTTTGTTTAGCTTAATTCAAGCATTTCATCCCCCACTTTCTGTTAGGGCAGAAACACCTCTCCTTAACCCATTGGGTGCTCATGACGGAATGGTTCTGTCATGAGCACCAGTGCTCCTATGCTCATGATGGAACCATTCGGTCATGAGCACATGCTCAGAAAATCCCTCTGCTGCAGACTGCAGAGGGATTTCCCTTTTTCTTTTTGCCTGGATATGTGGGGAAGAACTTCTCAAATCTCCCCAGGTCTGTTTAGTGATTTCCTTGCAATGACGATCGTGCGCATGGAGCACGATCATCATTGCAACGATCCCCAAGCAGGGATCCACCCACTGGCCACCAGGGGAGGGAGCGGCCCCTTAGGAAAGGGCCTTTGCTCCCCCCATTTAATTTTCCCAGACAATCTTTCTGCCTCTGGAGGGCAAAAAGCGCTCTTTATAGGCCTGGGGTGGGGGCTGCCCAGAATGGGCATGCCAAAGCCCCCACCCTACCCCCTCAAAGAAGCAATAAGACTTTCTGCCCCCCAGGAGGCGGATGGGGCAAATGCCCCTGATCTTCCCCCAGGGGGGGGGGGAAGAAAGCCCACTAGGCCCCAGGGATTTTTTTATATATATACTGTCAAGATCTTCCGTCCGATTCCTCTGGGTGGTGCTGATGCTCAAAGGGGGCCCACCTCTGAATCACCCCAAGACTGGAATAGAGATATGTACATAGACTGTTGGGGTAATTGAGCGGGGGAAGGAAAGGGTAGGAACTGCAGGGAGAGAGATCTGCGAAGGAGACAAGAAAACAACGTCAGACCTCTTCTGTCTATTGTTCCCCACAACTGTTACTATCACTATACAGCTTGCTCCTCTATGCAACACCCCCTACCTGAAACAAAGAAAAAAGAAGCATAGACATCAGAAGAGAGCAGAGGGCAAAGGCACATTCAGAACACTTTCTACATGAAAGGGAAAACAACAGAGAACACGCTATTAGAGGCGGCTTCTTGTCCCCCCTAGCCCTCACTATATCGTCGTCGTAATGAGTAATGAGTAACAGAAAAACACCTACCATGGCCACTGTGCACTGCAAAGCCAGATTCTACCCCCTCTAAACGACCTCTCTCCTGAAGGCACTACAGAAAGAAAGAATAACCAAATAATACTAGTCAGAGGGTTATTCTGGACCCTGGACCAACGAAGCTTAATTACTCAATCCATTTCTACAAGGCACCCAGGAATGTCAATAGCACAGGGCTCCCAGCATCATGCCGGAAAAGTTTTAGGTTTCTTAAAGGAAGTTCAAACACTGTCTGATATTGGCCCCAATCAAAGTATAGAAGCTTTACACAAAACAACACAAAAGGCAATGTGTCAAATAATCCCGAGTTCTTATAATCATAGCGGGGATTTATCGCGGGTGCCACGTTTTCCCTGCATGAAACCGGATGAGTCTCTCGGTTTCTCTAACAGGGAAAGAGCAATCCCAAGTGCCGTTATAGGTACCTCAGCTCCCCTCCAAGAGACCGCAATTACCACATGTCTCTTCCAACAGGGGAGTTCTCGGAAAGCGCGGGTACTTGTCGCTTCTTCCCGGAGCAAGACCTTAAAACCCTGGTCCAATTGCTGGTTCTCTCCAGACTGGACTACTGCAATTCTCTTCTTACTGGCCTCTCCAAATCCCACCTGTCCCCCCTTAAATCTGTTCTCCATTCAGCAGCTCGTTTCATGTATGGGGCCAAAAGAAGCGACCACATCACACCCATTTTATCCACCCTCCGTTGGCTTCCCATCGAGGCAAGATCTATCTACAAGACTGCCTGTATCACCCACAAAGCCTTGCACTCCTCCTCTCCTTGCTACCTGGCAAATAAACTGAAACTCTCTGGAGGCTCTAGACCATCACGTAATGCAGATATTTTTTTGCTTCAACCTCCCTCTTTCAAGAAGGAAAGATCGATGGCCCAATCCTTTTCAGGCAACGCGGTGAGAAACTGGAACTCACTTCCGCCTCAGCTCCGGACCACCACCTCTTCCCAGGCCTTCAAAACTGACCTCAAAGTTCTCCTCCTTCAAAGACACTTCCAAATTTAATTCACGCCCTCTCTATTATCTGAAGGAAATCCTTCCACTATAGGAAATTCTGCTCTCCATGACTTTAGAAGTGCCTTCCCAGTGTGTTCTTGTAGTTTGAGTGTCTGCCATTTATTGCAGTATTATACTTCTACTTGTATTTTGTACTCTTTTCTAACATGCACACGTCCCTTTTCCTCTTGTAATGTATCGTTTGCTACCTCTTGTATTTTGTTTGCTCTGTATACATGTACAATTTTCACTATTGCCTCATGTAACGTAACGTTTGCTTTTGTAACATGCTCACTTGTAATTTTCTCCTCATGTATCATTACTGTTCCTATTGTGAAGTGCTCTGACACCTTCGGGTAAAGTCTGCGCTATATAAAAACGCATAAAATAAATAAAGAATATAAAAATAAACTCACCACCATTTATTTGTAGCAGCGAACAGTTCAAAGGAGTGAGTGAGAGCACTCACTTAAGCTCCCCTGCAAGAGACCGTGAGTCCCGCGTATCTCGTCCAACAGGGGAGTCTTTGGTAAACACGGTGAACTCACCACCGTTCAAATTGCAGCAGCCGGCGGTCGAAGGGTAGTGCGCGAGCACTCTTACCGCCTGTCTGGATCCGTAGTGTTTGCCAGGGGAATCCGCGAACCCGGAAGAATAATCGGCGCGCTTCTAGGCAGCCGCCACCCTTATTTCCTTTCCGGCGCAACGTCCGAGTCATGTGATACGTGACTCGCATTGCATGCCGGCAAGTGAAGTTCTGGCGCGGGTTTTGTCATACGCTTCCACGCATGAAGGGCAGGCAGTGTGTACCGGCTTACGATCCTGACATATACATAGGGGTGGGGGCTGCCCAGAAGGGGAATGCAAATACCCCCAGCCAAAAAAAGAAATGCTACAGTCTTTCTGCCCCTGCTGGGAGGCAGATGGGGCAATAGCCCCCAATCTGCCCCCCCAGGGGGCAGAAAGCCCACTAGGCACCAGGTATTTTTATTTTTACAAAGTTCGGGGCTGCCCAGAATGGGCATGCCAAGGCCCCCACCCCCTCAAAAAAATGCCACAGTCTTTCTGCCCCCCCCAGGAGGCAGATGGGGACAGCAGCCCCTCATCTGCCTCCCAGGGGGTGCAGAAAGCCCACTAGGCCACAGGGATTTGTTTTTTTATACGTAGGGGTGAGGGCTGCCCAGAATGGGCATGCCAATGCCCCCACCCCCAAAAATGTACCACTGTCTTTCTGCCTGCCCCCCTGGAGACAGATGGGGCAATAGCCCCTTACCTGCCCCGTCAGGGGGGCAGAAATCCCACTAGGCACCAGGGGTAAATGTTTTTCAAAATTCAAGGGTTGTGGCTGCCCAGAATGGGAATGCCAATGCCCCCACTCCTCAAAAAAAGATGCCACAGTGTTTCTTTCTCTGCCCCAGGAGGCAGATGGGGCAGTAGCCCCTGATATGCCCCGTAGGGGGCAGAGAGCCCACAAGGCGCCAGCGATTATGCTGGCTTCTTCTATACATAGGGGCTGTGGTGGAAAGTTCTAGCATCTGCATGGATCCCCAAAATTCCACCCACCCCGAATTCCCCGAAAGCCATCCGAGAAAAATGGTACCTCACTTCTGTGGGTAGGCCTAGTGCCCGCGACAGGAAACGGCCCAAAACGCAACATGGACACAACACATGTTCACAGTGAAAACTGACCCTTTTTTTGCAAAGTGCATACCTGTAGATTTTGCCTGCACCCAGGGAAACCTAGTAAACCTATACGTTTTTGAAAACTAGACACCCAGGGGAATCCAGGATGGGGTAACTTGTCTGACTTTCACCAGGTTCTGTTACCCAGAATCCCTTGCAAACCTCAAACTTTGTCAAACAAAACCCATTTTCCTCACATTTCTGTGGTGGAAAGTTCTGGAATCTGCGTAGATCCACAATTTTCCTACCACCCAGCATTCCCCCAGGTCTCCCGATAAAAATGGTACCTCACTCATGTGGGTGCCCCAAGTACCCGCGATAGGCAAGGGCCCAAAACGTATTGAGGAGACATCAAAATTACCTATTCACAAAACAACCTTGTTATGCAAGGGGGGTCCAATGAGTTTTTGGCCCCGGGCTCGGTGGCCATCTAGGGAAACCTACCAAACCCACACATTTCTTGAAAACTAGACACCCAGGGGAGTCCTGCAAGGTATGGCTTGCGTGGGTCCCCCACTGTTTTCCAACCCATAATCTCCTGCAAACCTCATATTTTTTTGAAAAAATCCCTTTTTTCTCAAATTTCGGTGTGGGAAAGTTTTATAATCTGCGTGGATCCACAAATTTCCTACCACCCAGTGTTCCCCCAGGTCTCTCGATAAAAATGGTACCACACTCGCATGGGTGGGTCAAGTACCCACGACAGGCAAGGGCCCAAAACCTATTGAGGCGACATCAAAATTACCTATTGCAAAACAACCTGGTTATGTAAGGGGGTTGCCATGAGTTTTTGGCCCCGGGCTCGGCAGCCATCTAGGAAAACCTACCTTTCTGAAAACTAGACACTCGGGGGAGTCCAGCAAGGTATTTCCCTACCCAGAATCCCAAAGTAGCAACGTCCGTACCACTGTGTAGGCAGCTTATAGTAAGCATTATTCCCGCACATGTAGTAAACCCCAGGAAATACTGGATCAGTTCCCCCTTTTAGTCCCCAACCTACAAGAATCAGGAAGTTATGTTCACATTCACTGGAACCAATAAATACGTTATTATAATCTGTCTTTAATCTATGGAGGCAGGTTTTACCCTTCTTCACCCAAGGAGGTACATGGGTTTTCTGTTCAGCAGCCTTTCTTTGGAAATCCTGTCTCCTTTCTTTAACCAAGTTCAAAAACACTTTCTCTTCTTCATGTAATGTACATGTTAAGTTATATTTGTGTGCTTTTACTATTGACTTCATTGTTAGGAAAAATTCACCCTTAAACTGTGCGCCTGGACTACTAAGCACTGGATTCATATTCTTTCGAACAGGAATTTCTGAAAATACTACATCTAAGTTTGAATAATAAATATTGAAGTTTTCCTGTTCTATAGAATAGACTTGTCAGTATACTACATGAAATACCATATGTTAATGGTAAATGATTGTATGTAACTCCCTCTGAAACTGAAGCTGGCAATTTCATACAAACATAACAATCACTAATCTCCATTGTATCTACGTACTTAAACAACAACTTTGTGAAGACATTTAAAGACGCGTCATTATCTGATACTGTGTGATGTAAATCTATCTCATCTGCTGCTTCTAATTCTACTCTATCTCCTTTCATGGTAGCTGTCTTTTCATTAGTATCTGTATCATTCTTTTTGTCTGTTATCATGAGATAAGGGACTGCTACTGTTAGGAATAGCCATACTGTGGCCACTAATAAAATGTGACATATGCAAGCCCTACAGCATTTTTGAGTGCAACTTCGTTTTGGTCGTTCAGTAACCCTGTCTTTAGCCATTTTAGTCTGAGAAGATTCCTCTTCTTTTCTTTTCTTTACTTGTAAATTCAAACCTTTGGTTCTCAAGGGGGCCTCACTTTCCCTTCATCAATCTATGCAGCATTTACTTCTTCTTCTGTCTCTTCACTCAAATCCAAGTTCTCAAATTCCTCTAATATTACATAGGTCCACTCAGGACCCTTGAACTTATTGTTCAATATTCTCAGTCTTGGACTTCTTCAAATGTTCTTCACAATCAACTGCTTAGACTGAGTTTGACTAGTAACCTCATTCACTTGCTCAGGTTTTTCACTTGTTTTTCTCAGAAAGTATTTTATTCTTTTGACTCCACCCGGCCAGTTGTTGCCTTTTCTGACCCTTTTAACTTGCGCTGCACTTTCACATTCTTTGTCTTTCTCTAAAGTTCTTTTATTTTCAGGATGTCTAGGCACAATCAGTTCTTCTTCTTTTGAGTCACTCTCTACCTGATTCTGTTCTTGTCTTCTTATTGTAGTTTCATCTGCCTGAACTTGATCTTCTTCCTCTTTTTGTTCCTGTTCGGGTCTTATTTCATAGTGATCTTCTTCTGCCCAAACTTGTTCTTCTCTTCCTAACTGGTCCTGTTCAGGTCGTTCTACAATTTGTTCTTCTGTTGCCTGAACTTGTTCGTCTATTCCTGTCTGTCTCTGCTCAGGTCTTTTGGTCGGTCTACTTACCTCAGTATGTTCTTCTTTCCCTGTCTGATCCTGCTCAGGGTTTCGAGTAACTCTGTTCACTTCTTCCTGAGCGTCTTCTTCTACACCTATCTGGTCCTCACTAGTTTCATGCCTTTCTAATCTGGTTCTGCTTCTTGTTTGAATAACAACCTCAGGTATGTCAACCACTGGTATCCAGCCCTCCTGACTCGTGCTTGGTTTTTCTTCGTCTGTCCCTCCAGAATCTGTCACTCGAGATTCTTCGACCTCACAACCTTCAGCAGTCTCAACTGTTTCAGTCAGATGCGGTCTTTTTACAATGGGGCCTGCAACTCTTTTTGTATGGCTCGCAAGAATCCAATTGGGTAAACCCACACACTTCACTGCTGCTGTAGTGACCAGTATGACTTGACCAGGTTAACCCCATCTGGGTGCCAAGCACGACTTTCTGACGTGTTTCTTCACTACCACCCTGTCTCCAGGATTCAAATCATGCGCCTGTGCTGGCTGCCTGGCAACTGCGTCTTCTCCAACCTGGTGAGAGACAGAACGCAGTAGGTCAGCCAACCCTTAGCAATAGTCCAATACCAGATCATCAGTTAAATTTAGCAATTTATGTCCAGGAATAAATGCTTGTCTCATTGCCCTCCCCATGAGTATCTCATGGGGACTCAATCCTGATTTCCTGTCAGGAATACTTCAGAGTCCCATCAACACAAGAGGCAATGCGTCTGGCCAATTCAGCGATGTGGATGCACATACCTTGCTTAACCTCGATTTGATTGTGCCATTTAAGTGCTCAACCACACCAGAAGCCTCTGGGCAGGTTGCACAGTGCAATTTTTGTTCAATTTTGAATGCTTCACAGATTAATCAAATTATTTCATTATTACAATGAAATTCTCTATCTGATTCCAAAGTGACTGGAAAACCGAAAGGAGGAATCAATTCTCTCAACAGTTATTTAGCAACTGTAAGACTGTCATTTCTCCTAGTGGGGTATGCCTCCACCCATCGTGAAAACAAACACACTATGACAAGGATGTACTTCATTCCATTGCTTGGTGGTAATTCTATGAAATCAAGCTGTAGTCTTGTGAATGGTCCTTCTGCCTTTCCAATTTTTTCCCAACTAACCACTGTCTTCCTGCCTGGATTCTGCTGTTGACAAATTTACCATCGCTGGCAAAGACTTTCTGAGACTTCCTTAAACCTTGGGTTGTACCAATTTTGTCTAAATGGTCTGATCATTGCGTCCCTACCTACATGTGTGTCTCCATGATACATGTTTGCCATTTGAGAAAGTAGGCAGTCTGGCATGACTGGCCCACTATCGGTGCACACCCATACATCATCTTCTGCCCTCCTTTCACAGCCTGATCTGATCCAATTTTCCTTTTCGCGTACCTCCACTTCATCCTGCAACTGTCTCACCTCATCCCATGTTTCTAAAGCTGAGAACAACATAAGTTGGCAGCTGATTTCACTTGTTTAAATTTTTCTGTTCAATGCCAAATTATTTCTTGCACAATATTGAGCAATTTGGTCAGCATATCGGTTACCTGCCGCCACATAGTCATTTCCTGATTGATGAGCAGCACACTAGACCACTGCTATTTCTTTTGGCAATTGTATTGCTTCCAACAATTCTTTCACATTTTTGCCGTTTCTGATGGGAGATCCTGAAGAGGTCAGAAATCCCCTCTGAATCCATAACTGGCCTAAGTCATGCACAACCCCGAAAACATATTGACTGTCCGTAAATATGGTTATCCTCCAGTTTTTCCCAATTTTGCATGCCTTTGTTAAGGCCACCAATTTGGCTACTTATGCAGACTTGACTCCTGGTAAACAGGATGCTTCAACATCCACAGATACCGTGCATACAGCGTACGCTGCTCTAAGTCCTCCTCCCTCCATTCTAAGGCATGAGCCATCTACAAATAGTTCATGACCTTTCAGGGGCTCCTCTTTTATATCAGGGTGGAGCTTACTACACATCTCAGTCACATCCAAGCAATCATGATCAACCTCATCTTTCACTTCTTCACAATGTGAGTCTGGCAATAATGTGGCAGGATTTACCATTGTACATCTAATCACTGTCACATTTTCTGCTCCAAGAATTACTCTTTCATACTTAGTCATCCAACTAGGGGTAAGATGCTGTGTTCGAGTTCTTGTTAAGAGAATCTCGGCTGAATGTGAGACATAAACTTTAACTGGATGTCCCATCACAATTGGTTCACTTTGCTCCAGACTCATATAAGTAGCAGCTACTGCTTTTAAGCAGCCAGGTAAATCAGAAGCCACAGGATCCAAGGTAGCAGAAAAATATGCTACTGGATATCGGCTTAATCCATGCCTCTGGGTCAAGACTGAAAGCACACAACTCTCTCTCTCACAACAGAACCTTGCAAATTATTTCGTATAATCAGGCATACCTAAAGCAGGGGCCTCACACAAACAATTTTGCAATTTCACAAATGCTTCCACACATTCATCATTCCAGACAATGGGATCCTTTGCTCTTTTTCGTGTCATCTGAATCAATGGCTTTGCCAGCAGGGAAAACCAAACAATCCACTGCCGACAGTACCCAACCACTCCGAGAAACATTCTTATCTCCGTTTGCGTTTGCGGTAACTGCATTTGCTTGAATCTCTTGATTCTCTCAGGGGTCACTTTTCTCACTCCCCTTTCTATTTTGTGGCCTGAATATCTAACTTCTGTTTGGCAAAATTGCAATTTTTCTTGAGACACCTAGGGACATATTCACAAGAAACTATCGCCGAGTCAACGGCACTTTATTGCAGCCAAAGTTGCGATAAATCTATCGTCCCATTCACAAGCTGGTGTTAACAGCCCACAGCACCAGTATACCCGCGATAGCAGCCGCAAAAAACATCGCCACAGAGGCCCCCGCAACTATCGCTAATGAGATGCAGAGTGGGCATTCCCGTGCCAAAAGCCGCGACAACATCACACCTCAACATTCACAATGACCAGACAGAACTGCGATAAAAACACAAAACAGGCTATAAGGCACGTTAGCACCAGGAAATCTACACCTGCTCTGACCTGGTGTAAAGTCGGACGGAAGCCTGCACAACGAAAGGGAGCACAGCATCGGAAGGGCAACAGATGCCATGGAGCCACCCATCATGCGGCCCGGACACCCAAGAGGGCCACAACACCCTCTGACACCACACCCAGGCCCGCAACACACCCCCAGGACCACCTCCTACCCCAGACTAAGAAACTGCACACCAACACCACGAATCCCAATACAAACATTTTGCCTGATGTCGCACAAGCAGGAAAATCAACAGACATGCGTGGCCAGGAAATGGAGACTCAGTCAAACAGCAATGCAATCACCAACACAAAACACCATACAAACAAAAGCCGAGACAACCCTTAGGATGAGTCCTAGCGGCTCCTCACTGGACAATCCATAGCACACAGCCTGGATGACCAAATCCAAGAAAAGAAGGTGTGCCATGCGCCCAACAAAGGAAAGACAGGGAGAGAGTGAGTGAGAGAGACGGATTGAGATTGCACAAGGTGCGCAAGGCCCCTCGGGCACCTGGCTCCACATGCCAACATGTGTGTGTGTATCGCCATCCGTACACCATGAGGCCAAGGCCGTGTCCCAATCTCAGCACCAAAGCCACATCACAGTCTGAAACCGCAAGTAGTAGTCAGACAAATATCAGGGATGAAAGCTGCTTTGTCTCAATGCAGAAGGCGGTCGGACACCTCTACCTCTGATCTTTGTCCAGAACATATTGGTAGTTGTGCATGGGAGATTGCACAATTCCTTGTATGCAGTAACCATATTGAGGTGCTTCCCTATTGGGCTGTGTTGCGGATTGGTGAAACAGCATGGGCTGAGCACACCTGCCCAGACCACTTAATGGATTGGCTCACCCTGGGGTTCCTTGAACACGACAATGATGTACTATTGGAACACATTGCACATGAACCTGCAAGGGCATTCATGGACGAGTAGCTACGTTCCTGCATTCGATTCTCACCCACAGCACATCTTCCAACAACTTGTTGCATCATGGGGATTGCTCACACATCCCACCACAACAGAGGATACATCAGCCTACGTCGTTTGGCAACGTTGCCAATTCGGACACACTGCTGGGGGAAAGCACACACATGGCAATGTAGCACGACATGTGAACCCGTCGGACCCTCACACCTGATCACTATCAGCAGAGCATACAATCGGCACACTCCGGAGGCAGAGCACTATGCAGATCCCATGGGCAGTGAGTCGTGCCCCTTCCCCCAGGGCAATAGGCAGATGCCAAACAACACATGACTCATCCAGCAAGGCAAGGTGGGCTGAGAGCGTTGCCATCCGTGATGAATGTAGCCCAGTTTAGCCCCACCATTTCCAGAACTTCGACATGTACCCATGGTGTGTGTAAGTGTTTTAAGCATCTCCCTGACTGTTGTGGCCATTGCCTCGTCCGTACTGACACGCACATGCCAATAAAGTCTGTGCAACTCCGCTGGTGTCTAACTGTGAGGTGTGTTGTTTGGATTGTCCACTCGAGTGCCACAATGGGCATCGTCCCTACACAGGGAGGAACTGACTGATGCACGTGCAATGGGGGATTGTCCCTTTGGCAAGCTCCACCTCTGTGAGCCAGACATTGTTATTGGACAGGTGCTGAACGCCATGTGCACTTACAGGACTTCAGCAATGTGAGTATGGTGTCCTACCCCTGACCATGTGGAGCAATGTCATATATCACAACAGAATGTGTCCACACAGATGTGTGTGAGTAGGTATGCAACGTGAACATCTGGTGTCACATGTGCTGTAGGACACCACTCCTGTCCTGCTTTCATTTGGGTCGGTCCTACACACAGCCCTATTCAATCCATGAACGTGTGCCTACGTTGGGGGTTGTGAGATTGTTGTTGATGTGCAATGGGAACACAGCTAGTACTCATCTTCACAGTCATCCAATTGGCCATGTGTCTGAGGGATACACATGCGCATAGATGTCAGTTACCAGGGTGTACCTTCACGTGCAATCATTGTACCGACATCCAGCCAAACCTCCATACGTGAGTGAACATAGTGATGACACATCTGTGCGATTTAGAATGTTTTATTCACATTCAGGTGATTGTGGAAGCTGGGACTGTACATGGCCATCCAAGCCCACATCACATGGAAGCCCAGTAGTGTGCCAACCAGAGTCCTTTGGGGATTGCACAGTGATTGGGAAGAGGGGGAGTGCAGTCTGCAGCAGGATAGCTGTGTATATTGGCCAGCGGTGAAGAAATAGCAGTCCGTGTCGAGGTCCTGCTGAAAGTCGCAGAGTGTTCCGGGGGTCACTATGAGGTGTTTCCCAGGCCATGATGCATAGGTCATAACCAGGCAGGAACAGGCCATACGGCGGTGATGGCTGCTACTTACTCCTTCCCCACATAGTAGTTCACATCCCCTTCTTACTCTCATGATATGGATTCTGTGTCCGGTGTGTCCGGTGTGTGTGGCCGGGTGATGGCTGCATCACTGTGTGCCACTGACACATCATACTGCGAAGGTGATGGGGCAGCATCACTGTGTGCCACGGACACATCAGGGGTCGGAGCTGTGTGTGTCGATGTTCCCACTGCAGTCATCTGGGAATGGCTCAGTGGCAGCAATGGCAAGATGAAGTACTGAAGGGCTTTGAATTCCCCAGCTACAACTCGCTGGTGTCCATCCGTGTCAGACATCCTTCCAGCCTGCATCCTCTCCATGGTCTCCATTGACCTCTGCATCTGTCCCAACTCCGTGCTGTAATGGCTGGCGCCTGTCTGGGGAAGGAGGCAGTAGCAGCCATCCATTTCACCTTCCAGAAACCCACCACACACCACCGCACCCAACAGATCCCCCGCCCGCGGCTGGACCAAAATCACCGAAGATCAACTTCATGCAAACCTCGCTCTCAGCCCACCCACCATACCCTCCAACACCGACGACGCTGCCCACAGCCTCAGATGCTGGATCAAGGACTGCGCCAACACCCTCGCCCGCTGAAGAAACCCCCCTACAGAGACACCAGCAAGAGGGCCAGCTGGTTCACCCCAGAACTCCTAGCCTCCAAGCAAGCTTGACGGAAGCTAGAGAAGAATCGGCACAGTGAACAGACCCCGGACAGCCTCGCAGCACACAAGGACGCCATCCGCAACCACCACCACCTCATCAATGCTGCCAAGAGGACCTCCTTCAAAGACCGCCTCGACAACAATGCACACGACAGCAAGGAGCTCTTCAACATCGTGAAGAAACTCTCCAACCCCAGCTCCAACACCAACGACATCCCGCCGTTGCAAGCCCTGTGCGACTCCCTCACCACTTTCTTCCACCGCAAGATAGCAGACCTCCACAACAGCTTCAACACCCAGACAGCCCCAACAAACAGCAACACAACAGACTCTCCTCACATCATCGACTACGACCCCCTGCTAGCCTGGGCCAGCGTGAGCATCGATGACACCATCAAGACCATGAGCACAATCCACTCCGGCTCTCTGTCAGACCCATTCCCGCACCACGTCTTCAACAAAACAAGCAGCTCTATCGCACCCCACCTGTGCAACGTCATCAACCTCTCCCTCGAGACCGCGACCTTCCCAGAGAGCTGGAAACACGCCGAGATCAACGCTCTACTCAAAAAACCCAAGGCGGACCCAAGAGACCTCAAGAACTTCCAGCCCATCTCTCTGCTCCCGTTCCCGGCCAAGGACATCGAGAAGATCGTCAACAGACAGCCAAACTGATACCTCGAAGAAAACAGAATCCTGGACCCTTCTCAGTCTGGGTTCCGCAGCAACCACAGCACCGAGACCGCCCTCTTCGCCGCCACCGACAACATCAGGACCCTGCTGGACAACGGTGAGACCGCAGCACTCATCCTCCTAGACCTCTCCGCCGCCTTCGACACCGTCTGCCGCCGCACACTACGCGCACACCTCCACGATCCGAGACAAGGCTCTGGAATGGACCAGAACCCAGAGCATCCGCCTCCCCCCATTCCGATCCGAAGCCTCCGAGATCATCTGCGGCGTACCCCAGGGCTCCTCCCTCAGCCCGACACTGTTCAACATCTACATGACCCCGCTTGCACACATCGCCCGACAGCATGACAGCACAACCTCAACATATTCTCCTATGCTGACGACACTCAGCTGAACCTCTCCCTCACCAAGGACCCCATCACCACCATAGCGAACCTCCACGAAGGAAATAAGGCCGTCGCCGACTGGATGAGGGCCAGCTGCCTGAAGCTGAAGTCGGACAAGACAGAGGTCTTCATCCTCGGCTCCAACCCTTCAGCCTGGGACGACTCCTGGTGGCCGACGGCACTGGGGACAGCCCAACACCTACAGACCACGCACGCAACCTGGGAATCATCCTAGACTCAAGGCTCTCAATGACCAAGCAAGTCAACGCCGTCTCCTCCTCCTGCTTCAACACCCTCCGCATGCTCCACAAAATATACAAATCCCAACAGATACAAGAAAGACAGTCACCCAGGCCCTCGTCAGCAGCAGACTCGACTACCGAAATGTCCTCTACGCGGGAGCCCCGACCAAGCTCATCAAACAACTACAATGCATTCAAAACGCCTCGGCATGACTGATCCTTGATGTACCACGCCACAGCCACATCACCCCCTACCTGAGAAACCTGCACTGGCTCCCCATCAACAAGAGGATATCCTTCAAGCTCCTCATCCACGTACACAAGGCACTCCACAAGACCGGCCCTGCCTACCTCAACAGTCGTCTCTACTTCTACATCCCCAACCACGAGCTACGCTCTGCCGAACTCTCACTTCTCCCACCTCGCCACCAAAACTTGGAACACCCTACCACTGAGCCTACAACAGACCCAAGACCTGCTGACCTTCAGGAGAACACTCAAGACATGGCTGTTCGATTAGTAGCAGCCCCCCCATGCATTGAGACCCTCGCGGGTATGTAGTGCGCTTTACAAATGTTTGATTGATTGATTGATTGTCTGGCCAAAGAGTTCTTGTGTCCGATTCATGGCACTAGCGAGGTCAGCCAAGGTCTGTAGCGGAGCATGGTGCGGACAGCGGACAGGAGGTGTCCGATAGGGACTGTACATGGTCCATGATGGGACTCAGGCACCCACGTATGGCATCGAGTTTGGCTGCCCTGAGCTTGAAACCCACCTGCAGCTGTTCAGCCAACTCCACCTGGGAAGACCACACATGTTGTATGTGCTCCATGTATTGGTCGGGGGCTCCTGGGAGACAGCTGTGGTGGTGTTTGTTTCCTGCTGTGTGGTCTGTGCAGGTGGTGAGGTCACCTCGAGGCAGCTGGCCTGCCCTGCTCCTGGGGGTGGGGTGCAGTGGCTGTCCAGTATCCGTTGGAGGCTATCTTGACATATGTGCATGTTGTCCTCTACATCATCAATGATGGGGTTTGTGCTCTGCTCTGCAGTAAGTGTTGATTGTCCCTCTGCAATGTTAAGGGGAGATGCAGGTTAACATAGTATCACATGTATGTTGTTGATTTGCATATGTTTACATTCAGACTACATGCCAATGTACATAATGAATGTTTTGGGGTAGCTGGCTATTCGATGGCAGTCAGTGTGTTTTCTGAATACATGACAGATGTATGGTGGTACACATTCATTATCATCACACTGTGTCAGGCAATGCCAGATGTGATTGGACAGTTACTGTGCACGAGCGGAACCTGTTGTGGGCTCTGTCCTGTGGTGCTGGTGTTGCACATTGTACCACATTGCCGTCATTGTTGATGTCCTGTGAATGCTATGTGTGTGTGCTGCATTGTGGGGGGGTTGCCCCTGCAGTTCTGATTTTGTGTAGCCGGCTCCCTTTGAGACGGGGTGCCTTTGAATTGTGTGCTTTTCAGGGGCTGAATTGTTTTTGGCTTGGGTCATATGTGCTCTTGGACAGATTTAGTGGCCTGGTGCATTGTTCCTCTGCTGTGTGTATTGTATGGAATGGGTTGTGGGTGCACGTGGATATGTCAGAGTGTGACCTGCTCCTTTACGGATGTGATCCGCACTGGGCTACCTCCATGTCGATTCGTGGGCCATGTCGTTTTTTTTTGGCTGCTGTCATGCTATCGGACATCGGACATGCAGTGTTACTTGCATAGTCAGTGTGGGTCACAGAGACGCTGCTTTGCTGGATTCGGCACATGTGCATTGGTCGGTTGTGATATTGGTGATTGGGGGGGGCCCTGTCTGCACATTGTGGATGGGGCCCTATTTTCCCTTTCTATTTGTGCTGCAGTGTGCCAAGGCAATCAGGGACATGTTCCACAGTCATTGTGTGTGTGCAGTGTGCTACGCATACTTGTGCATGTGTGCCATTGTGCCCATCTCCCCCGTCCCCCCATCCATGGTCGTTAATCACCCTGTTGCTGTTGGGTCAGGTCGTATCGTACTGTGTCCAGGCCCTCCAATCCTGCCACCGTCTCCTCACTGCTGACATTGGCCACCATTTGCTCCCACTCATCCAGCTCCTCCTGTGTCGCAGGAGACCCACTTCCAGTCGCCGTTGCTGCCTCCCTGTTGTCGGCGAGCTTATGTGTGGTCTGCCTTTTCAGATCATGCCAGCGCTTCTTGACCTCCTCGACACTCCGACTGCATTGACGTTGGTAACGATGGCCTGCCATATTTCGGTTTGGGTTGCCAGTGCCGCAGTGGAGGTGCCGAACAGTTGGTGATGGTGTTCGGTCACCTCCGCGACGAGGATCCAGTCTTCCTGCAGACTGAACCCTGTCGTCCTCTTCCTCTTGTCCTTGCCCTTCCATGAACGCGGGTTCCTGGCTGGTCCTCCATGGGGCTTGTGATGTCTGGCTTGTCCTCTGCACTCGGTCCGGGTGCATCCATGTTGCTACGCAGTTTGAAATGTTTTTGGGCTTTTTTTTCTTGCTTTCATGTTGCTTTTTCCCGCCAGAACCGTGGCATTTGCAGGCCTGTGGCTGGTCTTTGCTGATTTGTGTACTGCGATTTTCCTCATCGCATGATTTTAAGCGTTTCGCATTTTTGCGGCGTGGCGTCGATTTTGACGCTGACAGTTGACACGTTATCTGGTGTCTATTGTGCGCTACTGCCTTGTTGTGAATTCCACGTTGACATGGGGTTATTTTCCCACGATGGGCTGCGATATTGAAACTTGCGTTACGCTACTCTTGCGGTAGTTATAACACGTTCTTGTGAATATACCCCCTTGTGTCCTCCGTCAGCCAAATGGTTCAGCAACGCAATTGAATCAGTAACACAGTCTTCTTGTGATTTTGAGGCCACTAGTAAATCGTCGATGTATTGTACTAAAACTGAATTTCTGGGCATAACTAACTTCCCTAGACACTTTTTCAGTATTTGATTAAAAATTGAGGGACTTTCTATATACCCCTGAGGAACTCGGCACCATGCCAAAATACAGCCTTCGAACTTAAAGGCAAAAAGATACTGGCTGTCTGGGTGCAAAGGAATAGAGAAAAAGGCTTGGCATTAATCAATTACTGTAAACCAGCCAGCATTCCAGGGCATCTGATAAAGAATCACTGCTGGATTTGGCACTACAGGACAACAAGGCACTACAATTGTGTTGATCTTTCTCAAATCCTGCACTGTCCTGTATTTTCTGCAAGGCTTTTTAAGTCCCATCATAGGCAAATTACAAGGACTACGCATTATTTCCTTTAAAATGTCTTGTCCAATCATTCGATCAATTTCTGAAGCAACTCCTGCTTTCACCTCTTGACTCATTTTATATTGTCGGGTGTTGGGATAAACTGCACCCTCTTTCACTGTCATCTTTACTGGATCTACATTTGACATCAACACAATTTCTTTTCCTGTAAAACCCCATACTTCTGGGTTAGCATGATTTTATATATAATATCTTCATCAGTGGTTTGAAAAGCAACACCATCCGGTGTGCGGTAGATTGTGCAATTTATTTCGCACAATAGATCCCTTCCTAATAGATATACTGAACTAGAATCACAAACTACGAATCTGTGCATATCTTTAAAATTTCCAATGTGCACTTCCATTGGTTCTGTGATTGGGGTTCTGATTTGTTGATTTGACACTCCGACAACTTGGATTGACTCTCATGAGAGGGGTAGGTTTGGGATGTCTGCTGTTCTCACAGTAGAACAGGTAGCACCAGTATCCAATAGAAACCACATAATTGTTCTTACTACTTCCTCCTTGAAATCCGGCGTCAGCACTGTACCGGTTCACAAAATTTGGCATGGCAGCTTGTGGCACCTAACACTGTGGATTAACTACATGCTGCAGCTGATTTATAAGTAATTCATTCTGCGTCTGTGGATTTAAATTTTGGTTTGGCCTGTTATTATTCTGAATACTGTAACACTCATTGTTCCAAAGTCCAAACTTTCCACACCCATGACAAGAAAACCTCTTCTTTGCATCCTCTCTATTCATTTGTCCTCTTAATTTACCACCATTCACCGCATGATCACTCTGATTCTGTTCTTTCATCTGACCATCAGTCTGACTATTCAACTTAGGTTACTGTTGTTCTGCCATTTTCACTTGTGCCCACATAATTTTCTCTTTGAGCTTTTTATGCCATGCCTCAATATTGTCCCCACAATATTTTGCGTATTTCAGAATATTATCTTTCGGTTTTCCCTGCCAGCACAACATGTGCTGCTGAGTCATCTGACTAATCCCTGGTTTTAAATAATACACAAACCGATACACAAAATGTCCCATATCCTTATCTCCATTTTCACTTGTGCCCACATAATTTTCTCTTTTAGCTTTCTATGCCATGCCTCAACATTGTCCCCACAATATTTTGCGTATTTCAGAATATTATCTTTCGGTTTTCCCTGCCAGCACAACATGTGCTGCTGAATCATCTGACTAATCCCTGGTTTTAAATAATACACAAACCGATACACAAAATGTCCCATATCCTCATCTCCAATGTTCTCAAAGCCACTATACTGCTTAAACACTTGTAGCAGTCTTTCATAATACGCATGTACAGACTCGGTTGGTTCTTGAGTTGTTCTATCTTCACCCAATCTGTTTCTTTGAGAGTGATTTTTCCTTTCAGGAAAGTAATTACTGGATGATATTTCTTCATCACCTCATCTGAGAGTGCTCCTGTTTTCGAGTCCCTCGGATACTCCTCACTTGGCCAATCAACGGTAATATTACACTCCATCCATAAATCAGTAGGCACCACTATGTCAAAAAAACCATCCAAATCCTTTAGCAAGACCTTCGAAACTTTCACAAATCTTTCAACTTGTTTGTACCATTCAACTGGTTTCTCTCTTAATCTGGGGAAATCGTTCGTAAATGACAAAATATCCTGTCGGCTCCATGGAACATGAACATATCCACCACCGTGTACCTCTCTCATGGGACACGATCTTTCTACCTTTTCTGATTCTTTTAACAAATATGCAGAGGATGCTTCCTTTGCCTGTGCTTCCTCCATCTTTCTTGTCCACCTCATCCTCCACTTATCAATGTCTCCCCATTTTTGTAAAATATTCATCAACTCTTTTACCTGTAGATTCTTACCAGACACATTCATATTTTCTAAATCTTTATCCGTAAACTCCACTTGATATGGTTTCTGTAACACTTTCGATCTCCCTATATCTATTCCCATTTCTGAAGCGAGTTCTGTCAATTTCTCATGAAACAATTTCACATTTCTAGTTATACTCCTGCATACAAACAACAACTCTTCCTTATTGTAATGGTTCAATCTTTTTATTCCCACATTTCCAGCTATCATCTCTTCCAATTCTACTTTCAATTTGTAAATATCTAAAATCTTTGGGGGTGAGCTTTGTTTTTTTATTCCCTGTGCCCATATCTCCAAATCCTCTGGAGTTACTGCTGTTGAACTTCTAGTTCCTGAGGATTACAGACCTTTTCTCTTTTGAACTACTGGGTGTAACTCTTTTTGGGGTTTCACTTACCGATTCTCTTATCGGTAGATCCCTTAATGAAATTACTGAATCACACTCATTAGCTTGATCATCAGATATTACAATCTCTTTTCTAGGATTACTCATGGGAGTTGTTACAACTTGTGGTTTTGGGCAACTTATTTTGTCTCCATATAATGGAATAACAGGACCGATAGTTACTGGCACTGTCAATGCTTCAGGGTTTAAATTAAATTGGCCTATTTTCTGTATTAGTTCCTCTCTGTTTCTACTTAATGCTTCCTTTTCTCTATCTTGAAGCACCCTATTAACTGATGTATCATGTAAAATTTGTGGGATTAAGGGTGTTCTCATTACTGGTGCACTCGGGATGACTCTACTGGGTCCTTCTTGATACGGTGGAGGGTTTTTAGTTAAAATGTCCTCCAACAACTCATCATCTGATTCACCACATTCTGTCACATTCATATGTTTCGTTTTTTCTTTGCACTTGTTCCCTGACTGTTCCTCAGTTATCAACACTGTGTATAAACCTTCTGATACCATTGCTCTTGCTTCATCTGACCTTCACGTGACTCACGTAAATATCGGGCAAAAGGTCCCATATATCTCCCACTCTTGTTTTTCTCTCATTCATATGACTCAGTGTACCATTCTTCTAAAGCCTCATACGGCATAAGCCTAGGCCTTGGATCTAAATCATTCATCGTCATCCTCAAATTCTGAAGAATTCTCCCATTAAACATACCATTTTCAGGGAAAGCCAGAACACCATCACCCTTCGTATGCTCTATCCAATTCTCCATCCATACACAAGTATGATATCGTCTCTCCATCATCATAAATGAAGCAGGCGTTTTTAGTGGCGGAATAGGAATTCCTTCTCTAGTCAACACAGGCTTATCTTTCTTAAATAAATTCTTAATTTTCTTTATAAATGAAATTTTTCTCTTTTCTCCATACATTCTAGATACTCGATGTAGGAAACAATAATCCGCAAACCCTCGAGCTTTTCTGGCTGGGTGACTCACTCCAAAAGGAAAATCAGAGTAGAACATACAAGATTTTGTCGACCAATCCTAAAGCAGCTTCTTATTCAATCACCCAATCAGATTCCGGCTCACGCCTTTGGTCTGTCCAAATCCAAGGGCCCTTTTCGATGTCGTCAGTTCTGCTCCTTACTACTGACCCCTCCTTTGCAATCTGCTTCTGTCACATGCCCGCTGTTTCATCCTATCCCAGCGCGGGTCTCTGTGATGTCAGTGCAACTCCGGCAACTGACCCTCCCTTTCACAAGGTAATACGAAAAACCTATTTCTTTTCGTTATATGAATTCGTTAGTAACAACATAAAAACATTCGTACTCTGCCTGTTCCGCTCAACAAAGGATAGATTTCTGACTTCTGGAGTCTCAGAATTGCTCCTCTGCCACTGCGAGTAAAAACCTCTGTTTACCCTTCATTCAAGCTCAAGAGAACCTGCTACTTCTTCTGTGTTACCCTTACTAGGTGATATAAGACCAAAGTTTCACCAGCGAACCTTTTGCTTTCACTCTCACTCGACTTTTATACAAAATAGTCCCTAATTTATCACTGCCAGCCCTGCGTAGCTTCTCAGTGCTATTCCAACAGATGAGTAACCTCACTACAGTGTGGCTTCTGTCACCACCCGCTATTCATTCCCTAGGAATTTTCCAGACAACTTAAAACAAGACGCTAACTCTTTTTTGTTAAACATAAATCAATCATCAATACTTACCACCAAACTAGTCAATAATAACCATAACTCTGCTACCAGAAAACTGATCCAGCGGCGTACCAACAATAGATACTCCTATACCATATACTCACCTGGGCCCATAAACACACGTACACAATTGGGTTACCGCTGGAGTCAAAGTTTATGTTTCCTAAATTCAAGATTAGTTACCTTTATTCCTAACTAACCTTTCACTGATCAAAAAGTTCTTTCCTCTGGTCAATGGACCATTAGTTGAACTAGTTGATGGTGAAATGACATAGATTAACCCTCCTCTAGTATAATTAAATGACCACAGACTTGGGAAAAGTTTAAATCTTTATCTAAATTAATTTCATGTTAACCATTTTGAAAATACAGTGCAGTCACGGTGACTCATAGGAAGGAAGGTTCAATTAACCAGTCATCAACACATACTTCAAATTTGCAATGACTTATGCTCAGAAATGAGAGGACAGAGAGAAAAGTACATCAACTAATACACGGAATTATAGTTACCAAGGATGGTGTGAAGACCAACCCCCTGGCCAAAGGGCTGGTAAGGGTCCCCCGGGATAGATCAGGTGACAAATGCTTCTGGACAGGAATCAGGACAGGAGAGATGACCTCTCTAACACCAACGGTCGCTCTGCACCCCTCTCTGATACTCTCTTCCTCCTCGAGATTCTTCTGCGACCTTCTTTCTAATCCTAGTAATTTAGGATATCAGGCTCAGCATTCGATTCTTCCTTAGCATCTCTCGTAACTCTGACAGCACCCACGACTCACAGCATCTCAGCATTGACGTCTCTCTAACTAACTAAAAACTACCTCAGTTATACTTTTTGCTTTCAATGTTCTACCCACTAAAGTTGCAATATCGTAAAAATACGAAATCTAATTGGATGAGCAAGGGGGGAATGATCATCACACCATGCTTATATGTCATATTAGTCTATCAACCCATTGTTCATAATCCAATCCCTTAATTTTTATTCATAAAGCTTTATTCACACCCATATTCACACTTGAAATTGAAATAATTGTTTTTATTTAACTTGTGAGTTCATTCATCCAGAGGTCTCCAGTGCATGTTCCCAGGGTATGTAACTTTTGTGTCCTTGGACCGTATTTAAAAGGATCATCATTCTTCTGGCTCACTTTCAACAGGCATGCGCGGGGATCACGTGCTTAACAAACTCTGGACACACATGAGAGGCCCAAATGCGCACTAATAAGAAAGTTAAAAGAACAAATGTTATTTTCAGAAATAAATGGTTTCACTGTATACCACGCACCTCCACTCTAACCCCCTTTACTTATTAATACTTTCCCCGCATTACCCTTTAATAAATAGCTCGATTTACTTTCAGCCAAGCAGATGCTAAGCACAGAAGTCTTCAAGACTCCATATTAGTATCTTCTGCTCATGCGCAAGAATTTACCTCCAAGCGACTGCTCGTCACACTGCGTAGATGCAGTTGACGCATGCGCAATAAAGGTTTCCCGTTTGCAGCCATTTTAGTAATTCTTACGAGTTACTTACGTTAGTAAACACATATGCAAGCTTCTGTAACCCTCATTTTAATGTGGTGTGCATTATTTTAACACAACACATAATTAATACAATGTTAGGGCGTTAAATGAGAGAATTGCTTCCGAGAAAGTCTCTTTTCTACGAGTCCTTGCTCCATCACTAGGGTTCAAAATCTACAAGTAGGCACTTTGCAAAAAAAAATCCGTTCTCACTGTGAAAATGTGGTGTGTCCATGTTACGTTTTGGGCCGTTTCCTGTCGCGGGCACTAGGCCTACCCACACAAGTGAGGTACTATTTTTTTGGAAGACTTTGGGGAATGTGGGGTGGGTTGAAATTTGTGGATCCACACAGATTCCAGAACTTTCCACCACAGAAATGTGAGGAAAATGTGTTTCTTTTGATAGATTTTGAGGTTTGCAAGGAATACTGCGTAACAGAACCTAGTGAGAGCCAGACAAGTCACCCCATCCTGGATTCCCCTGGGTGTCTAGTTTAAAAACATGTATAGGTTTGTTAGGTTTCCCTAGGTGCTGGCAGAGCTAGGTTTCAAAATCTACAGCTAGGCACTTTGCAAAAAAGGGTCCTTTTTCACTGTGAAAATGTGGTGTGTCCACGTTGTGTTTCGGGCCGTTTCCTGTCGTGGGCACTAGGCCTCCCCACACAAGTGAGGTACTATTTTTTTGGAAGACTTTGGGGAATGTGGGGTGGGTTGAAATCTGTGGATCCACACAGATTCCAGAACTTTCCACCACAGAAATGTGAGGAAAATGTGTTTATTTTGACAGATTTTGAGGTTTGCAAGGGATTCTGGCTAACAGAACCTGATAAGAGCCAGACATGTCACCTCATCCTGGATTCCCCTGGGTGTCTAGTTTTCAAAAATGTATAGGTTTGCTAGCTTTCCATAGGTGCTGGCAGAGCTAGGGTTCAAAATCTACAGCTAGGCACTTTGCAAAAAAAGGCTCCTTTTTCACTGTGAAAATGTGGTGTATCCACGTTGCGTTTTGGGCCGTTTCCTGTCGTGTGCAGTAGGCCCACACAAGTGAGGTACCATATTTCTCGGAAGACTTTGGGAGATGCGGGGTGGGTGAAATTTTGTGGATCCACACAGATTCCGGAACTTTCCACCACAGGAATGTGAAGGAAAAGTGGTTTTTTTGGGACAAATTTTGAGGTTTTCAAGGGTTTCTGGGTAACAGAACCTAGTGTGAGCCAGACAAGTCACCCCATCCTGGATTCCCCTTGGTGTCTAGTTTTTTAAAAATGTATAGGCTTGCTAGGTTTCCGTAGGTGCCGGCAGAGCTAGGGTTCAAAATCTACAGCTAGGCACTTTGCCAAAAAAGTGCCCGTTTTCACTGTAAAGATAAAGGGTGTCCACGTTGCGTTTTGAGCCGTTTCCTGTCGCGGGAAGGAACTAGGCCTAACTACACAAGTGAGGTACCATTTTTATCGGGAGACTTAGGGTAACACAGAATTGTAGATCAACTGGTATTACCTATTGACGTTCAATGCATTTCTGCCTTCCAAATGAAAGACAATGTGTAAAAAAGAAGTCACTTTGAAAAATGTTCTAGAATTCTCATGCTAGTATGGGTTCTCACAATTTCGGAAATGTGCAAATATCTACTGTTTCTAAACTCTAAGGGGCATATTAACAAGAGCCATATCTCAGCTTTTCTGGCTTTAAAAGCCAGAAAAGCGGTGATATTTACATCGCACTATCAACAAGCTTGCGCTAAGCCTTGTTAGCTCTAGTTTCCATGAGTTTGCTCCCGTTTTCTTATCGCCCTGCATGCCTTCGCTAATGACATGCAAAGTAGGCGTTTCGGAACAAAACTACATGGAAATTGTCGCTAACAAGGCTTCGCAGTATTAACAAGCCTGCAGCAGACCCACTTAGCGACAAGATTTATAGCGCTAAGCCCCCTTATCGCAGGATTTTAACACCTGCTTAAAAGATGACTAAGCCATCTACATAATGGGAGGTGGATTGCAGGGTTAAGGTCACTGGGCGTATCAAGGATTTCAATAACTCACACATTTTAACTCTGGTTTTCAAGCAATAATGGCGCCTTTTTTTCGCCGCTATTGCTGGATTTCATATCGCCTCAGAGATAAGAGTTGATGATAAGGCGCTATCTTGGCGTTGAAATCCAGCGATAGCCGGCAATAAAAGAAATAGCGCTAAGCGCGCTTTGCAATGTTTATCGCAAGTTGTTGTTGATATGCCCCTATATTTTGTTCCAATTTTGTTCCAATTTCAGAAATACATAGATGTCTTTCATACGGATTTTTCCATGTATATATTTTCCAAATTTATTGCTATATACCTGGTACATAGTAAATAAAAACCATTGCAAGACTCTGCTCAGTTATTGGCTCTGGATTCGTCGGGTTCTTGGTGAACCTACAAGTCCTATATATCCCCACAACCAGAAAGGTCCAGCGGATGTAATGGTATATTACTTTCAAACAGCTGGCACAATTAGAAGAAGTTACAGGTGAAAACGTTGGCATAAAGGGCTGTTTTTTTAACTAATTTTCAATTATTTCTATATTTAACTGTTAGTTTCTATAAAGAAACCTTGAAGGATCTACACAAATGACCTCTTTCTGAAATCAGAATGTTGTCTACTTTTCTAAAATGTATAGCTTTCGATGATCCATTATTGCTTTCATACCCATTTCTACCATTAACTAGAAGGTTGAAAGCACAAAAAATAGCGAAATTAGGCTATGTCCCAGTAAAATTCCAAAACTGTGGAAAAAATGTTGGCTTTCCGACAAAAGTCTGTCAGTCCCTAAAAGCTGGGAAAATGGTGATTTCAGCTCCACAAACCCTTTGTTGATACCATTTGTAGGCAAAAAAACATACGCTTTCATTTGCAGCACTTTTTTCCCATTTTTAGGCTCATTTCTCGGTCCCCTCCAAGGTGATCCACAGACCCTGGGTACCTTTAGAATCCCCATGATGTTGGAAGAAAAGGGCGCAAATTTAGCATGGATACCGTATGTGGTAAAAAAGTTACAAGGGCCTTAGTGCGAACTACCCCAAATAGCCAAAAAAAGGCTTTGCACAAGTGGCGGTAAGGCCTAGCAACGAAGGTGTTAAAGCATAAGGCAAGATCTCTGGATATTAAGAAGTAAAGGAAAACAGTGATTAATTAAGCATATGCTCTACAGAAGCCAGTGTTCTAATTGTCTAATCCCCAGCTGGTGACTCAGGGTGCTAACAAATCCACTCCAGATACCTGTATTTGACCTAATGGTCACAAATTTGAATCAAGCCAGGATCTATCAATCGTTCAGCCTTTTGAAATCGATAAAATGAATACCACTGGATTGGGTAACATTAAACATCTGGTTTTTTTTTCAAAAGCACCAAGAGAGCACTACAGGGGTGAACACTTGTCCTACAAGTACACCTCTTATGAATTGCTATACTCAATGGGGTATATTCACAAGAACGTGTGATAACTGCTGCAAGAGTAGCTTAACGCAACTCTCAACATCGCAGCCCATCGTGGGAAAATAACCCCATGTCAACGTGGAATTCACAACAAGGCGGTACCATGCGATAGTCCTCCGAAAATGCGGCCAATGTCCGCGATACAACCACCCCGAAGGAGATAATAACACAAACCACAACACCAGAAAACATGTGATGAGCCCATCCGCGATGAGGAGAGCAAGGATAAGCACTGCCAGGACCTCAAAACACACTGCAGGTGGGAATAAGCACTACAAAAGCCTGAAAAAGTAAGACAGACCAAACAGAAAACAACAGCCAACCACAATGGAGGCAACCCGAGCAAGCAGACAACCCCACCAAAACCATTGGCAACAAAACAGTGTACATGGCAGGCCAACTTGGACATGGTGAATGCAACCTGAGAGCGGAGGAGGACAATGGCACAAAACCAGAACTCCAGCAATGATGCGAAAGGCACAAACAAGCAGAAACATGCCAACAAAAAGAAGGCAGCAATGCACACAGGAGGTGGGAGTCCAGCGTCACACCAGGAGCTGGATGACATGGAGGAAATGGGGTCCACCACATCAGTCTGGAGATGGTGGCAGGACTCGGGGATTGCAAACTGCACCAAACAACAGACACAACAGCAACAGGGAGAGGAACCAGCAGGGACTGGGGGGCGGAGGGAGATGGGCACAATGGCACAAATGCACAATTAAGCAAAGCACAACAGCAGACAGACCATGCCCACGAGCAACAACACCAACCAGGTGCACAAGTCACACAACCCGGCAATGTCACACCACTGAACAGGCATAGAAGTGAACACAACACCACCTGAAAGGGAGAAGGGTGAGCAAAATCAGAGGTGAAGGGACATCTCACACACAATGCAGCACACTCACTTAGGAAGCAGAGCACCCCAACATCCAACACAATGTGGTACAAACACCAACTTGTGCACAACCAAAACACAGAATACAAGTGCACCCGCCTGTGGCTGGTAAACGGCCAAACGCATCTGGCAAAGCACGAAACAGGGACATAATAATACACATGTACAAACACACAGTCCTGATGGGGTAGCATTGCATGGATGGCAGGGAGCCAGAGAGTCCGTGACACACATTGGCATGCAAATCAAGACACAACACAGTTGGAGACAAGTGAAAGTGTGGAAACTTTATCAAACAGTACGGCCAAGAGAAGTGCCACGACATGCAGACCAATGCAGCAGCATGTCTGAATGAGGAAAGTAAGAAAGCGCCCATGTCCATCTTGGGGGAGTCCCTCACCAACACAAGTCAGTGCCAACTCGCATTGGTTGTCCGCGCCTGGAACATGAGTCCTGGCCAATGTAGCCATGTACACTGTCGTCTCTGGACTTGTGACCATATCCACAACATGCAACCATGTGTCGTGACAAGTGCAATGGCTCACATCCAGTTGTGGCTGCAGGTACCTTGTCAATCATACATGAACGCGAGTGCAGCTGCGTAGGCCAACATCTCCAATGAGTGATCGTCGGCCACCACATCTGACATGCCGTCGAAGTTATCCATCAGCTGACCAGGACAGATGTCCTGACTCCAACCAGTGGACCCAATGTGCACCAAAGCCCAATCGAGTAGTGGCTCAATGTGCTGACTGCACACGATGATTCGTGCAATCTCCCAGGTCCAGTTTCCAGCCTGCATGCCGAAAATCCATGCATGCCATAAGTGATCATCCTGGTGACACTCCTGGTTGTGGTCCAACAGGGGGCGCACACACATGTTGAAATCTAGGTCAGCTACCGTTACGTTGGAGAGGCAGGCATCCGTGGACCACTCGAATATTCACGAGCGACAATGCAACACAGGCTGCACGCAGGTGACGCGCACAAGGCAGAAGCCCACCCGGTAACTGATCCACAGCACAGCCAATGGCAGTGCCCCCAGTACATGCAGCAGATGTGCACGGTACAGCTCCACGTGACTGGAGTAGACCATGTGTCCGGGATGGTCTGCCAATGCATCAGTGGCTGTGCTTGAAGCGGCACTGGCTTGCCCTGAGACAGTCCCTAGGATGAAATGGCACAGCTCGGTGCAATGAGCAGTGTCTGTGTGCAACGGGTGCAGGCCTTGGGTGGGGTGGGAGTACGTGCGAAGGCCATATCACGCACGCCAACTACGACCAAGGACCACTGCATGTGGGATGTGTACACGTTGGTCTCACGCCAGCCAGTGCGTAGTGTGGGATTCGCAAGCAAATGCCGTCATACCTGTCAGGGGGTGCTGGGCACATGCAAGTTCCTGCTCTGAGCTGCAGATGTGATACGGCCTGATAGTACAGAGAAAGGACCTTTCATCCCTACGTTCACTTCGCCAGCTGCATGTATACAGGAGACGTACAGAGGCCGGTCGTGGGTGTGGTGACCATGGGAATCAAGGATGATATGCCCAGCACGATGCACATGAGCGGACTCACTGTGTGTCACGTTGCCACACAGCTTCTCCGCCGTGCCATGGGCACCCACACTTGTGTGCGCTGCATGGTTGCTTCACGTGCACTCCTATGGGACACCATTCTAATGCCTGTCCGCGCATGTCCAGTGCCATGCCAACAACACCGCGATGCTGGCCTTCGAAGGTGTGTGCCCACTTGGGCAATGGTCCAGACAGGGCTGCACAGGTGTCCAGCCCATGGCTGGCTGGGACCGCGTAGTGAATAAGGACAGGCAACAGACTCATGCATCTGCAAGACTGATACACATCACACCTGGCATGCATGTGCCAAGAACCTAAGCGTTCTTGCACTCCTACATGTCCCCGTACCTGCGGGCCTGCCCTCCTGGTACATGCCACATTGCAACACCGTGCACTGTGGCCCTGGTGGCGACAACACCCCAATACAGAGACACACTTACTGCACTTCCTGCACCGGGCCACATACTGACCACGCCCGGCCACTCCTGCCAAACCAGCACACGCAGCCTGTGCATGCCGGGGGGCAGGTGCGGGGCTACATGTCCAGGGTCACTGCCAACGCTGAGGTGACATGGCAATGTCCACAGAAGACAGCACACTGTAATGTTGCAGGGCCCCTGCACATCAAGCTGACACAATGAACAAATGGACACACTTGCTCAGATGTTGTGAAGGGATACGGGTATGTGCGCACAACCGCATTTATTAGCAGGGGCACACTTACCGAGTGACACCTGTGTTGGATGTGTGTGGGGTGTGTGCACACCAACCGGCAAGGGCAGTCAGAAATCGACAACAGTGTACATCGTAAAGGACACAACCATACAACCATAAAGGCCCCATGATTTGTGCTGCACAGAGTTAGTGGCACGGATGCACAACGTCCTGCACGGGCCTGCCGCCACGGGCCGCTGACTTGCAGTGCACTGGGACAGGTTCACGGGTGCAGAGCAGGTCCATGGGATGACAAGGGGCCTTGTCGCGGATGTCTCTAGGGACAGTAGAAGGTGTACCCCCAGAGCAGGATGCAGAGGGCAGGTCCACGCTGATACAGTCACTATTGTGGAGATGAATGGAACAGACACATGTCGGACACCAAGTCCGGTCCAGCCAGAAGAAGATGCAGAACACCACGAGGCCATGGGCTCTGATGCCACCAGGCTCCAACTAGATGGTGCCCATGACTCATTGCGCACAGAGTTAGTGGCACCAGTGCAGTTAAGGGATGCCGCCTGCGATGAGGCGTGTCCAATGGTGTGGATTCCTCCACATCTTACCCAAAACACAATTCCACATGTGTGACCTAATGGACCGCAGTGTAAGCCTGAGGTAGCGGTCTGCACGGGCCATTCACCGAGTGTCGCCGGCATGGAATGGGTGGCCCCACCAGCCTACGTAGTTCAGGTTCAGTGGCACCACGTGACGCGGACTTGCGATGAACAGGGTTGATGGCACCATGTCAGTTGTTGATAGTGTTCGGTCACCTCCGTGACTGTGACTTGAGTTTTGTCCAGACTGAGCCGCATCTTCCTCTTACTCCTATCCGTGCGACCACTGGTGTGGAGTCTGCCATTTGTGATTTGCAACTAGGTGCTGGATGTGGGACCAACTGGTCCGCAGGGTAGTCCTGGTCCCTCATCCATGTGTGACCAGCTGGCGTTGAACAGGGTTAGTTGCACCACGTGTGGCTGGCTGGCATTGAACAGGGTTAGTGGCACCATGTGTCGCAAGATGCCCATATGGACCTATGCCTCACTGATTGGGGGGTCTGCTACTGTGGCCGCTGCCCAGGCATTGGGGTCACTGCCATTCAGGACTCAGGACACAGTTTCACATATGGAACCTACTGGGCCGAAGAGGACGCCGGTGTAGTATGTGAATGTGGAAGGAGTAATGTGGGCCAGCGTTTGGGGCCAGCGATGGTCTGTGGAGGCTGCAGAAGTCACAGAACTGGTGCTTGGAGCTTGCACGGGCACGTGGTGGACCCTCCTTGACACATGCTGGTGTCGGCAGGTGATTAGTGTGGCCTGGCTGCACAGGGGCGGGCCTGGCGGTTTCGGGGGCCAGTGGGCCGGGGTACGGCAGGCTCACAGGATCGCAGGCAACTCCACTCACGAGGACGGCGTCGGCCTCATGGCATGGTGAGAGGCACCACCCTGGCAGAGATGTTGGGATTTCCGGAAGAGGATCATGCCCAGGGCTACGTGCTTTTTATTCACACCTCTACGCTGGCCTGGCATACGCCGGGAAATCCCGCTCCGCTCACGTTTATGGGGGGGGGGACGTAACAGGCAACATTTGCGTGAACTCCCCCACTGGGAGGTAGGACATGGTTGCGACCACTGTCCACCACACTCCATACACCAGTGGTGTGTGTCGCCATGAATATGGGTGTGTCTGCATACTGCGGTCTGTAAAGCACATCTCCGCCACTCATGGCATTGTGTGCTTTCCCAGTCATGGTTCTCCTGCCTCCTTCACACATGCCTAGTTGCAACCTCTCCCCACATTGGGCTAGTGTGTGGCTGAGGTGCCATGCCGTTGATAGCTCATGTGCAGGGCTTGCCCAGGATTCCATTGTGAGTTGTTCTGTCGTGTCTGGTTGGTGGGCATGTTGTTTGGCATGTTGGTTTAGATTTTGTGACATGTGCATTGCCAGAGCTGTGAGTAGCATGGTTGTGGAGTTGAGGTGAGTGGGGTGTTCTTTTTGAACTTGCCAGGGGGCTGTGCATTTCCCTTGGTGCCATCCTGGTGATGCTGGTTGCTGATGGACTGTTGGAGGTTGGAGGAATCGCGCACAGTGCCTGGGGATTTGGAGGTGAGATTGGTGGTGGTTCCACGGTGTTCGTTTGTTGTCTGCACATTGCTGTGAGACGTGTGCTTTCTGTTGTGGTGATTGTGTGCTGTGTCGGCAGGGGGCACAGGTAGGACATGTGTGCTGTGGATTGCCCCCGACACGTGTGTGCATCCAGCTATGTCCTTGCTTGGTGTCCAGCGGATCCTGCGCATTGTGTTGGACGTATAGGGACTGGGGGGACAGGCTGATGGTGTTGTCCAGGTCAGTGTGAGGGACTTGGATGTGCCTAGCTGTGTGACTCCTCCGACTGTGGCGAGTGTTGGTTGGGGGGTGCCAGAGGCCAACAGGTGCAGCACAGCCAGCAGCTTTGTGTGGGGTGGGATGTTGGTTGTCTGCTGTGTTTGTGCCATCGGCCTGTTGAGCGTTGTTGGTCAGGATGCATAGGATGGTTGTCCTTTTGGGCCTGTCGTGGGCAATGACATTTTCAGGTGTTGGGGGCTGTGAGGCTGCTGCGTTTCCTAGGGGTCCGCTGTCTTTGTCTGCGCTGCCTCTGTGGTGGTCCGGGGGGTGTGTTCCGGGTGGGGTTTGGGGTCCTGGGTTTGGTGGCGGTGGTTGTTGTGGCCCTCTTGGGTGTCCGGGCCGCATGACCAGTGGCTCCATGGCATCTGCTGCCCTTCCGATGTGGCTGTGCTCCCTTTTGTGGTGCAGGCTGTGGTCCGACTTAGCACCAGGTCAGAGCAGGTGTTATTTTCCTGCTGCTAACGCACCTTATCGCCGGTTTTGTGTTCTTATCGCAGTTTTGTCTGGTCATTGTGAATGTTGTGGAGTTGTGTTGCTGTGGCTTGTGGCACGGGAACGCCTACTCTGCATCTCATTAGCGATAGTTACGGGGGGTCTTCTGTGGCGATGTTTTTGCGGCTGCTATAGCGGGTAAACTGATGCTGGGGGCTGTTAACACCAGCTTGTGAATGGGGCGATAAATTTATCGCAAGTTTGGCTGCTATAAAGTGCTGTTAACTCGGCGATAGTTCCTTGTGAATATGCCCCAATGTGTGTCTGAACAAGGGTAGAGCAGTTTCTGACAGAAAACTTGAAAATGTACTCCTGAGACTACTATTGAACAGTTTGCTTTCTTCCCCCATTACCTTTGCCTTCCCCTCTCTTTCTTGCTTGATAGTGATGACAGATTTACACATCTGACAAACGCATTACTACTTTACACTAACTAAAGCCATTGGCCACTGCTTTTCAAAGCCAAAGGATGGGTAGAGTTTACCACTAAAAAAATTGCATGATGCCTCTTTACTAGACCGCACAAATCAAGCAATATGAAAACTTGAAAATCTCTAGATTCGATCTACAAAAGACCTGTCCTTAGAAATCACATTTTTAGGAAGCTATACATGGATTTATAGATTTAAAGTCTGCGTTCACACATACCCTGGCTTGCATCTGTATTTTGGTATCTTTTTCATGAATCAGTAAAAACGTGTTAAAACTTTGAGTAAATACAGTGGGAGAATCTAGGCCAATTTGAGTCAGTCTAAAAATACTCGAACTTTAATCCACAGTGGATCGCAAGTTTTATATTTATCTCCCGAATCAAGATACAGAACCTAGCATGTTCAGAAACTCAAATATTAGCTTTCATGGTAAAGGGATTTTGAAGCTGTAAGTGTATGTCAGACTTTCGCATAACGAATCCCAGAATGCCCTGCGCTCACGTTGTCCGTGTGAGGGCTCCTGCCACCTTGATTGGTCCCACATCTTATATATGAAGGTGAAAGACCTAACAGGTGCATTTTAGGAAACGTAGCATCGATTCTCAGAAAATTCTCTCCTTATACGGCAGATACAGATTGCTTAGGCGTGGGGCCATCTTGCCCAGCACACTCCATTTTAAAACAAGAATGCGTTAGGAGGTGACTCAGGCGTGGTATTATGAGAGGTCTGAGCGGTTCTAATTAAAGACAGCTACTCAGACAGTCTAATCACCCACAGCCTTCAAAAGGTCAGATACTCTGCCGTTAATCGTGATTTGCAATTCAACCTTCTGTGATTATGATTCATTAGCACACCATTCCTGGCGAATTAAATCCAGACTTGTGGTCGTAATAGCCATTTTGATAAGAGAGGGCACACTGTACTCATGACATCTTGCAATTATCTGCAAGGCTTGCTTCACTGTATTTTATCTACGGTCCAACTGCGCATCACATATAGGAATATATAAAAAAAAATGGACGAAGGGACCCTGAACATTTTCTGCTACTGCCTCGCGGCAATTTTTTAGATAGGTATGTCGTTATATATATATACATATATACATATATATATATATATATATACATATATATATACACACATATATATATATATAAAATTGGATTTAATTCTAAACATCACTTGCAGGACAGGTTTGGTGAATTTAGTATACCTTCACTTTCTGTTTACGAAAAATGCATTTAAAAGAAAACATTTTATTGCGAAACAACCTGATCAATTGCGGAGTCAATTCCCCGAAAATGAACTTGATCGATATTCGCATAATAAAAGCAGCACTCTATCAAGAACAGAATTAGGGTCAGTGTTGGTGTTATGCTAGTGTCAGATTTTGGGTTAAGGTCAAAATGAGTGTTGGTTGAAGATAGAAGTTAGGGTCGCGTTAGGGATGGGGTCAGTGGTAGGATTACAGACAGGGGGGCTTATTTATGAGCCCCTTGCGCCGGTTTTGCGCCGCCGTTGCGTCTCTTTTAGTGACGCAGCGGTGGCGTAAATAATGTGCCATGTTGCGCCATATTTACGAAGTGACGCATCTAGGCAGATGCGTCACTTCGTAAGCCCCTGCGCTACATTATACCTGCGTCGGTATAATGTATGCAGGGTGGGCGTTCCCCTGCAAGAAAGGGTCGTCGAAGTGGCGCAACAAAATCTATGACATTTCATTGCGTCACTTCTAGGACGCCAATGCGTCACAACCTTACCCCTGACTCATGGCAGGCGTAAGGGTGACGCAGGCCCTTTCACATAGGGCTTGCCCCATGTGAAAGGAACATTGCTGGAGTTGCGTCAGGCTTCCGACACAAATCCAGCAATGCCCACGTTTTGCACTGACAGATACTTCAGTTATACTGACGTATCTGTCCTTCCTTGAGACACGATGCTTCATATTGTAAATATGACGCATCATTGGTGTCGCAAGGAGGGCGCACTGAGAAGTGGCGCATCGCTGCTTTCACGCAGCGCTGCGCCACTTCTCATAAATGAGGCCCAGGGTAATTATTAAGGTCACATTAAGGGTTAGGCCACGATTAGGGTCAATGTCAGGAATAGGGCCAGAACAATGGTTCGGCACAAGGTATGTGCTCAGACAGGAGTAGTATTTAGGTTTTAGCCAATATCAGGATGTGGTGGTGATTATGGTTTCGGGTCGGGTTAAATTTCAGATACTTTTTGAAAAATACATTTTAGAAAAATAATTCAAAAACATACAATTGCAAAAGAGAGTGTTAATTACAATGATATTAAATCCAATTTTTCAAAGAAATCATGTCTGGACACTTTTTGATAATGCAGTGGGCATTTCAATGCAGAGTAAAACAATATCTGAAATTCACACTGAAATTGTAGTGAACACAATTGTACTGATGTCTTTTAATGAAATAGTGTGGATCGAGATTTTAGTGTAAAGGAAATAGATTTGGTGAGACCAGCTACATTTCAGAATGCTCACACACTGTAGATGCATATTACATACAGTAAGAACAGCATTTTCTTAGGGAGATAAGAACTTTTGTGCCCACGTAAACATCCCAACTCATCGAGATGGTCCTTTCAGCTGCCTGAGAGGGAAGAAGGAATCTCTATTTAATCTCATTGCAGTGTAACCAATTCGACTACACATTATCTACCCAACAATTAATATTGAGTTTAGCAAGGTTTAATTCTGAATTAAAAAACTGATTGTTATAAATCAGTCTTAGCATCACTGTATAGAGATATAGGACAAACAGAATAAGTCTAAATTTCCTAAAGAAATCTTGCTCTAATTAACAAAAAGCATTAAGGTAAAGTGATGCAAATGATCAGGAGAAAGAATTGAATGTAAAAATGCATCAATTGATTTTCGAAAGGAAAGCATGAGCACACTATCTTTCCCTACTCTGCCTTAAAAGAAACAGCCCTAAACTAAGAAGCATTGAATAAGAATGGATAATAAAAAGGTGTCAACTGTCAGAGCCTTCAGTAGAAGAAAGTCCAACTAAGCATGAAGTGGCATGAAGTCACACAAAAGCAGAAGAGGTCTGAACCTCATGAAATCCTAAGATGTCTCTGTGTCCTTCACTAAGTTACAGCATAAGGTATTATTTGCATTCAAGGTAAATTACGCGATCGACTCCCCAGTAACTTCCTCGATTCCAGGAAAACTGGCTACTGGCACCACCTTTCCCATATCGATAAGTTGCTACTTCGTTCGTTCTTGGCCATTTTTCTCCTCCTCAATGAGAATTCCCCTCTTTGCTCATTACCACGTTTTTCCTTGCCAAATCTTTCATCACATACCTCGCTATCTCACTGAAAGACAAACCCTTTTTACTAACTAATGAAGTTTTGTCCCCTCCTTTAATAGAAACAAAAATACAAGCAAACACATTATTCATTGGAGGGTAAATGCAAATTAGATATTCGACTTAAACATCAGCTTGTGCGGAAAACCATTCTCGAGGTCTCCAATCATGTCAACTTAATGTTGCACAGGGTTCCTAATGTGTGCATATTTCTAAACACATAGCAGATGCAGTTTCTTAACGCATGAATAAATTGCAAAAGATTACAAAATTATGTTTTTTCAAAGTACACCAATAAGAATATAATTTCTTGAAACACGGAAAAATGTCTACATGTAAGTCTACACATACACTTTATTTCACCAGCTTCACAATGAGATGTCTAAACTTTAATTTCTCTTAGAATATTAATATATAGGCATTCCAAAACTTTCATTAGTCACATTTCTATGCACCACATTCATAAGTCCCATTAGTTTTCACATGGACTACTTAAATTATGCAATACCCCATCTTCTTTTAGTAACATTAGTCATTCAGAATATATTTGAGTGACGGCTACGTATGATTATGATGCACTACTACAGTATCTTAAAAAAGGATAAAAATTACGCTGCTCCAGACGTTTACAGAAGATGGTCTCCATTCATGTGTCTGTTGCTGCCAATTTTCCTGATAATCACCTACTCATGTATAAACAATGTTATTATTGTTTGTTTCAGGTTTCCACAGATAAACCTGCTCTTGGGAAAAAGCAGCAGCTTTGCAGATCTCAGATACTATGTAAATTGCATTATTTGCATTTCTGATGGAGTTGGTCTCTGCACTCCATTTGCATCCCAGGGGAATCTAAAACATTCCTTAATCCTCGCAAACCAAAAGATTTTTAGAGGTTTATTCTGTAATGTAAAATGACACTATTGACTTGAGAGATATTACCACTTTATCACTTTTAAGGATTATTGTAAATCCCAGGCCCAAGGTAGCAACGCTTTTCTATTTGTCAATGCCTTGCTTGTCGCTGCTTCCAACACACTTTTATAAAACATCAGTTATGCTGTAAGGGTAATAGCAAGTATTCACTCTGAGCTCATGCAAGCCTTTTCTTTGGGACCAGGGGCACCAAGTGATTACTGGAGATTACTGTGGAGTTAGTGGAGAGTTTCAGAGTTGAATACTGCTGTGTTCCACTCATGTCACATGGCCATGGGCGATAATGAACTTCATTTGAATACCCACATTCCTTCCTTTTTGTGTTTGACTATTATATTATTGTCAGCCCCCTAGATCTACTAGGCTACTGACTTGGACCAATGGACTGGAGCTGTGATATCTCCAGAACTCTATGAACTAGAATTCAATTTGTTCAGTTCTAGTATGAAGATGCCCATCTGCAGTCAACAAGACTGTGATGATGAAAAGTGTGAAGAGGAAAACACCTTCACACACATTTATTAAAGAGGTTGGCAGTGTTAACATGCTTGAAAGCTGCAGTCTCAAAGTCCTCCAACATTGATGTTGTCCAATGAGCATGGCTTGCCAAGTGGTTGATATACTGATGAATTAAATGTAAGTGTAATCTCTTCTACTGCAGCTGCACCTCGACCATGCCAGTATATAGTCACAGGCACAAGAAATACATATTCTACATCCCACATTCGCTTTTTGCTTTGCTCTACTCCTTTTAGAGACTGGTATAGTGATCTATAAACCAATCTAATCCCCCACCCAGATTGTGCATCAAATGTCATAAATGTTAATGAGGCACAACATTGACTCCCTTTGGTTGATCTTTTATACAAGCATATTTTGTGTGTAGTGACCGTTTTAGGCATTTCTCAGCCAGTTTAGAAGTACCACCCCTCACTCAGCCCCAGTAAAGGAATCATGTTACTTTTTACCAGTTTTTCATGAAAATAAACACATTATGATAACATTTGTGTGAGTCTATTATGTTCAATTCTCTGTTAAGTCCTTTAATTCGTTCCTAATTAGGAATGGGTTGTTTATTTCTTCAATGGTAGCCTCATTTGGCAATATTTAATCTTGTCTTTTGCAAAAGGTCATCTGTCTTTTCCCTGAACAAGGAATTGCTTGCCAGTGTCCTGTCATTTCACTCTATAAAAGGCATATACTTTTTTACCAGAATAATGAGGTGGCTTAGCATAAACCCATATCACATGTGCAAATTGTTAGTGAAGTAACATGTATTGCCTTGGCCCGTTATCTGGCACTCTTGCTGTTAGCTAGTGCAGTCATAAGTTGGTCACTGTTTGGAGAGCTTGGGCCATCTTCTGTGGGTGTGGTGACTTATTTCCACACCCCAGAAAGTATTTAGAAGTCCATCACTTCCTTGCTTTGTGTGGTGGTGCCAGGATTTTGGGAACGTATGTGTATGCGTCTTACTGGTTTTCCAACCTAGGATTCATGATATTATTTTTCTGTTCCCAGTGATGTGTGATTCATTGGCCCATGGTCCTACTGTGTTTGAATTAGTGAAGAGAAGTCCTTCATTCTGCACTGCTTTTATTGGCAAGGAAGCAGGTATACTGCAAGACTTACTGATAGTGCACTGCAGCTCTAATATGAACTGGGTATGTACGACAGGAGCAAGGCAGTCACAGTGCAATGGTGTGTTTGTTTTGGGATAATGAAGGGTCTTTTCCTTTGGATCTTTGAGCACTTTTGAGATGTATAGGCTCAGACAAATAAATGAATGAGTGCAACTTGTACCTCTTGTGAGAACTTCAATTCATGTGTCTTTCTCAATGCTGATTGCACTTGTTTCCCCTTCCATAGTGTGGTTTCATGCCGAGGGAGGAGAGTTTTGCAGAAAGATGGGTGCTATTCTCTGCAGACAATTTCTATGCACTTTCCATCAACAGGGTATATTGGTGGGTGACCAATGCAGTGGCATTTATGTAGGAAGACACCTCTAGGGAAGTTGCTTGAAAGAATGTCATTTTGCTACACAGTTTTTCGTGTATCTGTGGAAAATGATGCTACTCTTGCTATCTTTATATATATTTCAGTTGCATCCATCTGCTGGTTGTAGCAGTATCTGTGGGACATTCACAAGATGATTGTTTAGGCTGTTGGCATCATTGTGTTGAATAGTGTGTGTGTGTGCATGTGGTATGCATGGGTGTGTGTGTGTGTGTGTGTATGTGTGTGTAAATGTGTTTGCAACCATTTTCTCTTTATTCCAGGCCTACTTTGTTCTCCATGGCAAGTAGCAGACTAGTGCAGCCATTTCCTGCCTCAATTTTACCTTTTGCCTACTTCTTTACCTCCATAAACAGTCTAATTTTGCCTTCATTAAAAGTCTTTTTCCCACCTAGACTAAACCTTTTGCCTCCACAGTATTTTTTTTCCGTCTAAATGTAATCTTTTTCCTCCTTTTGCCTCAATAAACATTCTTTTTTCCTACCTAAATGTAACTTTTTGCCTCCATAAACAGTCTGAAGTCCAGCCTAAATGTAACCTTTTGCCTCCTTTTTGCCTCCATAAACAGTCTTTTTTCCACCTAAACATAACCTTTTGCCTCCTTTTTTTGTCCAGTCTTTTTTCCAGCCTAAATGTTATCTTTTTCCTCCTTTTTCCTCCATAAACAGTCTTTTTTCCATCTAAACGTAATCTTTTGCCCTAATTTTTGCCTCCTTATAACCTATTTTCCCACCTAAACCTAAACTTTTGCTTTCTTTTTGCCCCCATAAACAGTCTTTTCTCACATAAAGTTAACAGTTTACCTCCTTTTTGCCTCCATAAAATCTTTTTTCCAGGCTAAACCTAGCCTTTTGCCTCCGTAAACAGTCTTTTCCTACATAAACTTATCCTTTTGCCTACGTTTTTGCTTCCATAAAGTTTTTTTTCCCACCTAACAATAACCTTTTGCCTCCTTTTTGCCTTTATAAAGAGCCTTTTTCCTGCCTAAACGAAACCATTTTTTCCCGCCTTTTTGTTAATTTTCCCCCATGAAATGAGTTTAATGTGCTTGAGGAGGATTGCAGTTCAGGTTTTTAATTGCAATCTTTTTCCTACTTTTGCCTTCATTAACATTCTTTTTTTCTGTCCAAATGTAACCTTTTGCCTTCATAAACAGTCTTTTTATTCAGCCTAAACTTTACCTTTTGCCTTCTTTTCCCCTCAATAAACAGTTTTTTATTCCATCTAAACGTAACCTTTTGCCTCCTTTTGGCCTCCATAAAATCTTTTTTACCACCTAAACGTAACCCTTTGCCTCCTTTTTGCTGCCATAAAAAGTTTTTTTTCTCACATAAGCTTAACCTTTTGCCTCCTTTTTGCCTCCATAAAATATTTTTTTCAGGCTAAACTTAACCTTTTACCTCCTTTTTGTCTCCATAAACAGTTTTTTTTCCCGCATAAACATATCCTTATGCCTCCCTTTTTGCTTCCATAAACAATCTTTTTCCCACCTCAACTTAACCTTTTGCCTCCTTTTTGCCTCCATAAATAGTCTTTTCTTCCACTTAAACTTAACCTTTAACCTAATGTTTGCCTCTATAATAAGTCTTTTTTCTCGCCTAAGCCTAACATTTTGCCTCCATAAACAGTTATTTTTCCTGCCTTAATTTAACCGTTTTGCCTTGTTTTCACCTCCATGAACCCTGTTTTCTTCCTGCCTAACAACATTTTTGCCTCCTTTTTACCTCCATAACCTTCTTTTTCTCCTGCCCGTTTGTGACCTTCTCCCTCTCTTCCACCAATTGTGACTCTGTTTCCCCTGCTTTGTAACATTGCATCTTTTTCCTAATCCTGTTTTCTGATTCCCGCCTAAGCTTGACCTCTTTCTCCCTCCCGTTTCCTGTCTTCTCCTAAGCTCACCTAGCACCCTCACCCACATGCCCCGCTTCCACAAAAGCAGAAGTGACCTCCAGAACTTCTTCTACCTGGCCACCAAGACCTGGAATGGCCTCCTACTCCACCTCCAGACTGCATGCACCTTACAGAAGTTCAGGGATGGCCTAAAACCTGGATGTTTCACTGACAACTCCCAGCAGCAGCCCCTCCCAGTACCTGGATACCCTCGCTGGTAATAAATAGGGGTTGACAGAGCTCGCAGAGTTGAACTCTGTGGAATTCCACGGAGTTACATTGAAACTCTGTGAGATTCCGCGGAGTTCCGAACACCCACGGAGTTTTGCCAACACTGTGCAAAATTGGTACATGTTAATAAATGTTGAGAGTAAACGTAGATTGAACGGGGGGTTTAGTAAAAGAGCACAAAGGGAGCGTTGGGAAGAGCAAGTGAAGCAGCAATGGTGATAGCTGGTGGCTGAGGGGTTCCTGCTGGGGGCTTTGCTCTGAAGGGCGGCTGTCGATATTGTAGCAGCAAGCGCTAATAATCATGAACGCTTATCAAATAAATTGTTACAAATATAATTAGTTGAATGGCACAGTTTCTCCTGTCAAACTTTCCTGCACTAGAGCAGATTTTGGAGCAAGCAGGCTGATAAAATGCTCAATTTATCACTGCTTTCTTTGTACAGCAGATCACTAGTCCTCTCACGCTCTCCCTATAGTCTGTGCTATCGACCACAGGGGTGTCAGTGACTCACAGTGTTTGCCATTCTGCCTTTTCCCACTCACCCCTTCCTCACCTTAAAGATAGCGTGTTTCGCCTCCTGTGGAAGACGAGCGCTTTTGTTTGGTCTGGTACTTACCACCCACGGGAATCACCATCTGGAGTTAGCCCAATGCACCGCTCTGGAACCCGTAATCCATACACTACCTCTCCCTCACTCACCAACTGTGCACTCCTCCTTCCAGCTGCACCTTGAGAAGGGAGGTTGATGTCACTTCTGTACACAGTTGCGATGTGCGTGAAAAGAAATGAAACGTAAAGTCACGAGATAGATATCAACTCACGGGCCCATTGTTGCCATGTTGGAGGTAGGTAAATGTCACAGATATGCAATATAGACTAAAAAACCACCCCCACACCCGTAAATGCCACCACGCAGCGGAGGTAGAGTTTTTTGCTGAACTATGCACTCCAAGCGGAGCACGGAGTGGGCATACTCTGCTAAATCCGCCCACGGAGTGGAGTTTACTGCCTAGGGTTAGTAATAGGCAGTGCCCTACATAGCGCCGATTGAATGATTGATTAAACATTTGGCTGGCAGTCATTTTTGTTTAGTCAGTGTGCTTTTCCCATCCATGCCTTTGCTCTTGGTGGCCATACGGCAGGGCAGCCATTTTGTGCAGCCAGTGTGCGTCGCTTTTGCACTGGCATGCATGTGTTCTTTGCTGTCCATGCCTTTGCCCTTGGGGGTCATGTGGCAGGGTGGCCATTTTGTATAGGCAGTGTGCTTTGAATTTGTCATGGGCTTCATGTGTTTTTTTATTGTCCATGCCTTCCCCTTGATGGACATGTGGCAGGGCGGACATTTTAGTGTAGCCTGTGTGCTTTTGTTTTTCCAAAGGTCTCAATGTTTTCTTTGTTGTCCATGCCTTCACCCTTGATGGTCATGTGGCAGAGCAGCCATTTTGTGTATCCAGTGTACTTTTGTTTTGATGTAGGCCTCCATGTGTTCTTTGGTATCCATGACTTCACTCTTGGTGGCCATGTAGCAGGGAGTCCATTTTGTGTACCAAGATGCTTTGTATTTGCTATAGGCTCACTTGTGTTCTTTGTTTACTGTGCCTTCGCCCTTGTTGGCCATTTGGCAGGGTGACCATTTTCTGTAGCCTGGGTGCTTTTGCCATAGGCTTCAATGTTTTTTTTGTTGTACATGCCCTCTTGTTTGCTGTTCTGAACTCATGGCCATTGGCCATTTTGTGTAGCCAGAGTGTTAACTTCTTTTTTTCCCCTTTTCAAAGCCAGTTTTTATGACATTCATAGAAGTGGCCTCTCTACCTTATTGTTTTTTGCTCATTTACCCCCATGATATGAGTTCAATGTGCTTGAGAATGATTGCAGTACAGTTTTTTAATGGCACCTTTTCCATTTTCCCCTGCATCTCTTGACTCCCGTATTAATGACTTTTTAAAGCCGCAACCCCCCAGTGACAAAAAAAAAAAATCATTGGGCCCCCATCAAACTTTTTCACAATAATTGTATTTAATTGGCAGTGTTTAAATAGGTTTAGACATATTTAAACATTGCAGTTAAGTCCCATTACCATTTTAAAATGGAATCACATACATGATTGCCAAACATACTATTCTGGTCAGGAAGGCCTTACTAAGGTGTAAAAGTATCCACAGTGATAATATTACAAATGGGGGTGGGGATTTGGACTCCCTTCCCTTTTGACACCTTCCCCTACTCAGGATATAAATGACAAAAGATGTTAGGGATGTCCATTTACAGAGCGGCTTACTGCCACTCGTTTATTCCCACTGAAACAAAGCAGTAATCAGCATAATTCTTCTTTTTACCAGAGCCTGTCACCCCCCCCTTCAATCACCTGAGGCCCCCCACCCCCACCCCCCCCCGGTTTGTAGACTCCTGCCCTAGGGAGACACCAGAAAATATTTATTTTCAATTATTTGATTTTTCGCTGCACCCCCTGCCTGCTATAGGTGTCTCATAGGCCATAGGCAAACAGAAGAAATATTATTTTTAAGGATTATTCCACTTTTTCCGCTGCACCTCCTGTCTGCCATAGGTGTCGCTTATGCCTTAGATGCACATAAAGTAACCTGTTTTTGAAATATCATGTTTCTACATGGTTTAGAATGGATATACTCTTAGGGGCCGATTCACAGAACTAATCTGAGACAAAATCCTAACTTTACGTCCGCACTCGGGTCGAAAATTTCGCACCCGGAGCGTACTCTCTGCACCCCGACTGTACTCTCCGCACCTGGACCGTACTCTTGGACGAGGGCCATACTCTCGGGCTTGAGTCGTAATCAATGGGCCGGATTGCAATTGTTACAAAAAGGAACATTAGGAATGTGTGATAAATGGTATAGGAGGTCATGAAAAACAGTTTGGGCAGGCGAAAAGGGTACGGCCAGGCACTACATCATAACCCAGAAAAGTTTTCTCCTTTCCATCATGGTACAAGTAGTGCACAATTTTTGCTTCCCTCAGTGTTGACTGAACAAAATGAGTGTATGGGTACTGCCTGAGTGAATGGATGAGTGTATGAGTAGTGCCTAAGTGGAAGGTTTGGTGGAAGGGCAAAGTCTGGGTTATTTGATGAGTGCAACTATGAGGGAAACAGTAATGCCTGGGTCATTGGATGAGTGCATTGGTTGTGTCTGAGTGAATGGATGAGTACATGGAGTGAAGGCTAGAGAGCAATAGTAGTGCCTGTCTGATTCCATGAGTGCATGGGTAGTACCTCAGTGATTGGATGAGTGTAAGGGTAATGCTTGACTGGAAGAATGGGTTCAAGGGTAATGCATGGGTCATTGGATGAGTGCATGGTTAGCACCTCAGTGAATGGTTGAGTGGAAGAATAATGCCTGACTGATTGCAAAGTACATGGGCTGCACCTGGGTGATTTCATAAGTGCAGGGGTACTGTCTGAGTGATTGGATGAGTACTTAGGTAGTCCCTGAGTGGCTTTATTAGTGCATGGCTAATATCTGGTTGCTTAGATGAGTACATGGTTAGTGCATGAGTAAAAGGATGACTGCAACAGAAATGCCTGGGTCATTGAATGAGTGCATGGGTAGTGTATCACTGAATTAATGAGTGCAGAAGTAGTATTAGAGGTGAATGAATGAGTTCAACAGTAGAGCCTGAGTGATTGCATGAGTACATGGGTAGAGCATTGGTGATTGCATAAGTGCAGTGGTAGTGTCTCGGTGATTGCATGAGTGCATGGTGACCGCCTCTGTGAAATGAAAAATGCAAGGATAATGCCTGCGTTATCCTATTAGTGCCAAAGTTGTGCTACAGAGATCAGATGACAGCATTGATAGTGTTTGTGTGAAAGGATCACTACCTGGCTGATGACATCAGCAACATAATGAACGTTTTTAAATAGTGTAAAGGATCAACATTATTTTTAATAGAAATAAATAACATAACAGTGTTGACTGCACATTCAACACTGAGGGGAGCGCAAATTATGCACTGCATATACCATGATGCAAAGGAGAAAACGTTTCTGGGTTATGATGTAGTGTCTGGCCGTACCCTTTTCCGTGACCAAATTGTTTTCCATGACCTTCTTTAACATTTATCACACATTCCTAATGTTCCTTTTTGTAAAAATTGCAATCTGGCCCATTGATTGCACTTTATCCGGACCCATTCGGAGATTACGGCTTGAGCCAGAGAGTATGGCCCTAGCCAGAGAGTACGGTCCGGGTGTGGAGAGTACAGTCCGGGTGTGGAAATTCTGGCCCGACTGCGGACCAAAAGTTAGGAGTCATAAGTGCATTCTGTGAATACCAAAAATCGTAAGTGCCTTCTTTGAATACCAAAAGTAGGGGTGGGCGGAATTTGCCTAGTCGCACTATGCAAAGCTCCGCGAAACGGTAAAAAACCTCCACGAACACGCAGAAATTCCTCGAACACGCAGAATTGCTTGTTCGCGATGCTTTTTTCCTGTTCGCGATCGCTGTTTGCGTGCTCAGGGGGAAATATCACACGAACACGCATTTCGAGAACGCGAACGAGCACAAAATTCCTCGAAGCTGCGGTACGCAGAATTTTGGGCAAGTTCGCGTTCTCCGCGGAACGCAAAATTACACAAATTCCACAAATTCCGCGAGCGGAATGGAATTTACCACCCAGGCCTAACCAAAAGTAGTAAGTTTAGGATTTTGTCTCAGATTAGTTCTGTGAATTGGCCCCTTGGTAATTATATGTGATGACCTCACTAAATTATATTGACACTAGATTCAAACTGCAAATGTCATGTTTTACTGAATTTCTTTCTTGTTTGTTTGATTTTAGATGCACAAAAGACATCACATTCACACAGTACTGCCATACAAAGGGCCGGGAGTGACGCCACATGAGTTCTCTCTACTTCCACTTGTTCATCTAAGTGGCAACTGTCAGAGCTAAGAAGTTGAAGATGGCCCTAAAGAAGGCTATTCCTGCCAAGAAAGTGGCCAGTGAGGAGGAAAATAAGGAGATTGCCACCTCTCCACTTTTCTAAGAAATGTGGTGCACCTGCTGGAACTTCCTCTGGGCAGCAAAAGGTTGAGAGCAGCTCTTCCTCATCAACAGGTCCACACCAACCTGAACCCAAGCCCATGTCTCTCAACGACAAGCAACGAGTCTTAACTGGATTTGTCTCAGCTGCAAAGTACCAAATTTTTGCAGGGAAATGTTCAACAGGAGCTTCAGCCAGCAATAGTTCTTCCTCAAGTAGAAAATGAACAAGTGGTTGAGCTTTCCAATGAGAAAGATGTTGCTCTTCAACCATTATCTTCACGATCTCCAGCAAGAAAAAAAAGGGTATACCACCATCTTCTCCAAGCCCCCATTCTGATGATGTGGACATGAATTGAACCCCAGCTGAGTTTGAGACACAATATGAGAGACAAGGAGGAAAAAAAGCTGTTGAAAGCCTTAGAATTGTGAAAAGTGACAGCGATGATGAGCCAGTAATTCCCAGCATGGAGGGCAGCTTAGTGGTCACCAAGATGACCCCTCCTCCTTAATCTGCTCAGAGGCATGTGGTTCCACCATAACCAGCATTGCTGGCTTCCATATTTGCAAAAACCCTGACAAGACCTGCATCTTCCACTATCACAGTGGAAGTATGCACTACAGAGAGTTAAACTGCACGCCCGCCTACCTTCAGGCATTAGCAATGGCACACTAAAAAATAAATTCTCCACAGTTTCGGACCTCTTTACAATTAGCAAGCAGGAGAATAACACTGCAATATGCTCTATTTGCCATGCAAGTGTTCATCATGGTAAGCCAGGTTCACACTTCGTTAATGGAGACCAAAAATCCCATCTGAAAAAAATCCCACAATCCTGTGGGAAGAGCACATTAAAAGATAGCTGTAGTGAAGGTGCTGGGAGAGGGTAAGTGTTGTAATTTACTTGTATTCTGTTGTGCAGAGCCAATGTCAGTGGTCGTCCTGGTGACAGAATGTGGGTCTCATGGTTCTATGATGAGACTGGCATTCTGGCTGAGGAGACGTTGGAGAGCTGACTTGTTGGCTGAACCTGTCGGTGGTTGAAGATAATAAAGTCTTCCTTTGGATTACTATTTCCTTGTGGATTTATTACTGGCGACGAGTTGCTTGATTGGGGACAAGCAACAACCACCGATTCCCCTGCGAACCTACACTGGATGGATTAATGACTTGGACTAATCTATGCACTCAAGGGATTAGCATAGTACTCGTTTTTGGCAACTCATCGGATTTACAGACCTACGACGAAGCTTCGGAGAAATTTGGATGACAATTGGATTGGATTGGAAAGGGACTTTACTCGACAAGTAAACGGTTGTTTACTTACTCATTTCAAACGCTTTTAAATGCCTCACGAGATCACCAACGCGCGCTGCAAACTCCTTAGCAACCATTCTTCTCACGCGTCTCGTCCATGGATCTCTAAATCACGTTAGAGTTCTGACGTCGTGACGCTTACGCTCACGCTACGCGGCGTGTAGCGTCATTGAGCGTGGCGGCCATCTTGGATTGGGCTATTCATTACACCTCATGTTTTGCCGTTTTAAGAGAATTCTCCTCAATCACACCAATACCGGCATTTCGATAGTGAGGAAACTTTAAGGTGAGAGGGTTGCTTTGAGTTTTGGGTATTTTTTATTATTTTGGACATTATTTGAAATATGGCCACTTCCACTAGCATGTCTCAACCCCCAGCATTTTTATCCGAGAAGGGTGAACCCCTTCTTCCTTGGAAAAGGTGGAGAAACTTATTTGATTCTTATCTGGTGGCAATTGGGGGTGACAAATTCTCTGCTGTACGGAAACAAGCCATATTATTGCATAATCTTGGTGTTGAAGGCAGGAACACTTATGACAGCATGGATCCCCTAACTATTGGTAGTGGAGATGGAGAACCATCAGATGTCTATGAGATGTCCATGACAATGTTAGAACAATATTTTGGACCGCGTATAAACGTTGTTTTGGAACGTCATAGATTTTTCACAAGGGTTCAGGGTCCTGCAGAACGCGTTGGAACTTACGTTGCTTCCTTAAAAACATTAGCACGCACCTGTGACTTTGGTGAATTGTCGGATTCCTTAGTAAGGGATCAACTTGTACGGTGCACAAATAGTTCAAGAGTACAAGGGAAGCTACTGTCGAAAAATCCCTCATTGTCTGAAGCAATCGCAATTGTGGAAGGTGTTGAAAACACTTCCTCTTGGGTGAAAGAAATCAGGAAAGACAAAGAGGATGGCAACCAAACTCATAATGAAAATACCAAGAAAGGTCAGGGTAGTGTCCACTTCATGTCAGAGTGTGACGATGAGACTGATTTTTCTGAGGGGATTTCTAAGGTGTCGTTGGGATCGAAGAATAAGAATACCTTGAGGAACACTCAGTCACATACCGTAACTAGTAGGGACAAAGATATCTAACAGAGAAATGAGCGTGATCCTCGACAACAGCGTGTTTTTGATAGGGAGAAGATCAGCAATGATGTTAGGAGAGTACGCTGTTATAAATGTGGAAGTTTTTCACATTCCTCAAGTTTTCCTAACTGTTATGCCAGAGACTCAATATGTTTAAATTGTGGTATCAAGGGACATTATGCCCGGGTTTGTAAATCCTCGAAGAAAAGTCACAATGTAGATAACCCTTCTGACATGATTCGTACTTTAGTCATATCCAATATTTCAGAAGTGGAAGACAAGGTGGACTCTGGAAAGGTCACCATGCCTTTTTGTGACATTTCTGTTGATGATAACAGTTTCACCATCATGGCTGACTCTGGCTCTCCTTTCACACTGATTGGAAACAAGATTTGGGAAGAAATGGTTGGGTTGGAGAGTGTGATGTTACAGCCTCCGGATATTGCTCCTTTTAGTTATGGAGGTTCCCGTGTGGACATTGTTGGATATGTTACTGCTAAGATTGGATTTAAACAGAGAGTAATAACGGGCAAAGTTTATATTGCTGTAAGGGGTGACAATCTTCTGGGGTGGAGGCATCAAAGTGATTTGGGTATAATTTTAAATCCCAATGCCACTGACCCGAGGGATCAAGTCATGTTGATGGATGAGATGTGTGAGAGGTTGAGTGGAAAGATTTCAAAGATTGATGACGTGGATAGTAATGAGAAGTATGTCAAGGACTTCCCGGAAGTGTTTTCGGATACTCTGGGTTGTTTAAAAGGTTTTGAACATCGGATTATTTAGAATTCGGCTAAGCCTTGTGTACATAAGGTGCGCAGAGTGCCAAATTTGATGATGGAACCTTTGAAGTTGGAACTGAGGAGATTGCTGGATTTGAAGGTGATTGAGGAGATTGAGGCAACAGAGTGGCTGGCCCCAGTGGTTTTAGCACCCAAGGATGGTGGGTCGGCTGTGAGGATGTGTGTGGACTTGCGCGGATTGAATGAATGGATCTGGGTAGATCGGCAACCTCTTCCTAACATTTCTGAATGCATCAGTTTGTTGAAGGGGGCCAAGGTTTTTAGCGTGTTGGACTTGTCCTCCGCGTATCAAGTCAAACTTCACAAGGATTCCAGGCATCTAACGTCTTTTGTTACTCCTTTGGGGGCATACCAATTTTTGAGAATGCCTTTTGGGTTGGCTTCGGCGGCGGCTTGTTTCCAAAGGATAATGAAGATGGTACTTGGAGATCTTCCCAACGTCTTGTTCTTCCAAGATGATATCTTAGCTTATGGGAGGTGTGAGAGTGAGCATGAAGAGGTTTTGAGATCTGTGTTGTGCAAATTGAGGGAAAGAGGGCTCACTCTTAAGAGAGACAAGTGTCGAATAGGGTTGAATTCTGTGACTTTTCTGGGACACGTTATTTCTGGAGAGGGTATACAACCCAAACTCAAATTAGCAGAGAGTATTGTGAAGGCTCCTGCACTGCAGGATAAGGAACAGGTTAGGTCCTTTCTGGGTATGGCGGAGTTTTACTCTAAATTTGTGAGAGGATTTGCTAGTGTGGTTGAACCAATTAGAGTTTTACTAAGGAAAGGGGTGCATTTTGCTTGGACACCTGAGTGCGAAAGAGCTTTTGAGTTGGTCAAGTCTGAGATTGGAATGATGCCCACATTGGGTCATTTTGATGCGAAATTAAGAACTATTCTTACGACTGATGCGAGTCTCAAGGGATTGGGGGCAGTACTTTCGCAGGTTGAGGATGGAGAAGAGAAGGTTGTGGCATTTGCCTCCAGGGCTCTTAGAGATGCGGAGGCTAACTATTCTTGTATTGAGAGAGAGGCGTTGAGTGTGTTTTGGGCTATACATCATTTTAAGTTTTATTTGTGGGGGATTCCTTTTGAGATAAAGTCTGATCATCGCCCCCTTGTTCAAATTTTCTCAAGTCGTCACAGCGACCATTTGACTCCTAGGCTTAAGAGATGGAGTGAAGGGCTACAAGAATTTAATTTTCGTGTGCACTACATTTCTGGCATGAATAACAAGTCAGCTGATTGTTTGTCTAGGTTACCGGCAAATGGTGAAGAACTGAATGATGAGTCTGTGAATGTGTGTTGGGTGATGGAAGATCCGCTCTCAGAGGAAGAGTGGTTGGCTGGTGTTGCTAAGGATGAGGCATTTATTTCCCTGAGAGAGATCGTAGCTAAAGGCTGGCCAAGCTACAGGGATCTTGATCCTGTTGTGGAACCATATTGGTGTGTAAGGGATGATTTGACTTTTTGTGGCGGTAAATTGATGAGGGGAGATAGGATGGTTCCGCCTGGTATTCTTAGGGATAAGGTGGTTAATCTGGCCCATGAGGGACATCTTGGAAGAAGTCTCACAAAAGCGCGTGTCAGGGAGAGGTACTGGTGGCCAGGAATGGATCGAATGGTAGAGTCTGTAGTTAAAGATTGCCACTTATGTGCCATCAATGACAAGTCTCATGTGACTAATCAGGTTCCTCTTTCACCTGTGGATGTGCCGGATGCAGTTTGGACTAAGTTGGGGTTGGACATCATGGGTCCGATGGAGTTGATGCCTTTTCATGAGAGGTTTGTTGTACTTTTGGTGGATTACACTTCAAAGTGGGTAATTACCAAGTGTATGGGTACAGTCAATAATTGAGTTTCTTAAAGATGTTTTTATTTCTGAAGAGGTACCCAAGTTTCTGGTCACCGACAATGGTGTGCAGTTCGTCTCCCAGGATATGCAGGATTTTCTTGAGGGTCTTGGAATAGTTCATCAGAAAACTGCATTATATTCTCCTCAAGCCAATGGTCTCACGGAGAGAATGAACAGAGTTGTAAAGAGTTGTGCTCAAAGGGCGCTTGATTCCAAAGTCTCTTTGAGTGAAATACTGAGGGAAACTTGGTGGGCACATCGAACAGTTCCCAATGCGATTTCTCAGAAGTCTCCTTTTGAAGCCTTAAGGGGGAGATTGGCTGTTTCAAAATTGAACCCGGTTTGGCTTCCTAAGTGGGTGAGCAAGGGTGTGTGTGAGGAGGAGAGGAAAACTAGACTTTCTGAGTATCAGAAGAGATACAAAGCGCGTTATGATGACAAGAAGTCTGTGAAGAAGAGGTTGTGGAATGTAGGAGATAGAGTTTGGGTGAAGAGGGTGAAGCGTTGTCATAAAGGGGTGTCCAATCTTTTAGGTCCTTTTGTCATCATTACTATAAAAAGGAACGTTGTGACCTTGGACAATGGCTGTACTTAGAGTATGTCTAGGTTGGTTAAGTCTGATGGCATAGATCCAGGTGCAGCCAGTGTTCATGGTTATGTTCCAGAAGAGAGGAATGGGGGTTTTGTGAGTTTGGATAGACGGAGGCACATGCCTTCGAGGTTTAAAGATTATATTTTGTATTAGTGTTTTTTTAGTTTCGAGCATTCTTGAATTTTAGATTATTTGTGTATATGCTAGAGATATTGTTTTTCTTTCTTTTTATTTTCTGGGGTGTGGTAAGTTCTTTTGGTTGTTTGTAAAGGGGATGTGTTGTAATTGACTTGTATTCTGTTGTGCAGAGCCAATGTCAGTGGTCGTCCTGGTGACAGAATGTGGGTCTCATGGTTCTATGATGAGACTGGCATTCTGACTGAGGAGACGTTGGAGAGCTGACCTGTTGGCTGAACCTGTCGGTGGTTGAAGATAATAAAGTCTTCCTTTGGATTACTATTTCCTTGTGGATTTATTAGTAAGCACCTCAGTTCACAGTGATGGAAGAAGAAGTTAAACATGAGGAATAAGATGATGATAGCATTAGACAAAGGAGGCCTGTCCCCTATAGTGTGACAGCATCACTTGTACCAGCATTCCCAAAATGGCACAGAACTCAGATCCAGACACCGCCGCATACAGTGACTCTCGTTTTAAGATGCACATTGAGTCTACCACCTCCTGCTCTTCTCGGAAGTCGCTTGTGTGAGTGGTACCACAAAGGAAAAAAATTCAAACTGCTATTTCTGGCATAATTAGGCTGGAGGGTCCCTACGAACGCAACCACCCAAAGGCACATTTTAAAACAGAAAGCAGTACATCCTTCCTCTTTCTCCTGTAGAAGGAGTGGGATTTTTACAATTTGTGGTGGTCATCTGTCCAAACTGGAAAGTTCCCAGCTGGACCTATTTTGCTAGAGATCCTGTTCCAGGACTCCATCATGATGTACTGCAATTGGTTGGCCAACCTATACAGTAGAGAGCTGTTGAGAATATCCACTTGATGACACACAAGTGGACCAGTTGTCAAGCAACTTATTACATTTTTATCACTGCACACTGGATCTCTTTTGTGGGGGTTAGGCATCACCTATCTGCAGGTCTCAACACTGAATACATTTTTAAAGGCATTGGACAGCATGCAACAGTAGTAATGTACACCATGGAGAAATCCCATACAACTGCAGTCATCCTGCAGCCATTAACAGCAAGGTGTTTGAATGGCTTTGAATCACAGGTCTCAGAATTTAATTTGTTGTCACAGACAATGGTGGTAAAATGGTCAAGGCCAATGCAGACTGTAGACATTTCAGGGTCCTGTGTTTGGCGCATTGCATTAACCTGACTGTGCAGGGCTTTCTCAAAAAAGAAGACATAGTTAGCAACATATTGGCCACCTGCCAAACAATCTGCAGTAATTTCAGTTACTCTTTTAAAGCCAGGAAGTAGTAGATGATCATTGAGCATGCTTACAGAGTTCCAGCTGAAGCCCTCATACAGATCGTGGCAAGACATTGGATCTTGCCCTACTCCATGTTGCAATGTTTGTTTGAACAGTACAGACAAATCACCAAGTATGTCCTTCAAGGAGGAGAGGATGCAACTGGGAAAAGCATGGCAATGGAGGTGGACAAAAGTAGTCTAGTCAAGTGTCTGGCACAGATGCTACTTCCATTTGAGGTTTTCACACAGGAAGACAATAAGGAGGACATAACAATGATCCAAGCTATCCTGTTGCATCTGCTACAGGATCAGTTGAAAGAGGTGGCACAAAGGTTTGTCGGTGTCAATGAAGAAGCATATAAGTTGGTTTGGGGCTTAGTCCTTTGCTTGGCCATTAATCCGAGAATGCCCCCAAAAAATTGTCCCCTCCAAGCAGTACATATGAGCCACAATACTTGATCCATTGTACAAAGAAATACTGTACACTTTCTTTCATTTTTCAGAATGGAATATATTAGAAATGGGGTTTCTGGTTGGCTAGGGTATACACTTCAGCCAGACAGAACCCACCACTCTAGTCAGGTAACTGAGTTACACACCCTTGGTAGTTTGGTAGAGCAGTCAGGCTTATCCCAACGGCAATGTGTAAAGAGTTTGCACAACACACACACCAGTGACCCAACAAATATACTACAAAAAGAGACTCCACATAAGGTTATATAAAATCATCCTTTGAATTATACATAAAACACATAGACCACAATCACATAGATCCCTTTTCCCAGCAGGGCAATTGTCATAACAATCCATAGATCATAAATCACTTTGCCAATTCGGTAATTGTTATAACATTACATTTTGTTCACTAAAGCAACTACTTAGTCATAAAAGCATTAGGCATAATATCACAATTAGTGCAAGAAAGTGACTATTACTAGATTGCCTTTCGTTGAGACCTCCGAGTGGCATATTTCATAAATGAAAAGGGAGCTGAAGATATGAAACCAACTCAAAAGCGAAATACTCAAGGGTCTGGTTATTGAGTGCAAACACAAGTGCTTTTCGTTATGTATTTAACCACTTATTTATTACTGGGTGTCGCGAGTTCGAGTTTCTTACCAAGCTGGATGTTCGCAATAATTATTACTTTTGATTACATCCACCCACTATAGTGGAGTACATTGATAAAGTTAAGACACCACATGTCTGGCTGAGAGGCGGGTGCGTATTTAATTATTTCTTTGCTTTATTTCCTCATATACTACATGTCAGTGATTAACCATATGTATTAAGTGTTAGGTGTATACACAGTAGGTGTGCACCCCATTAATTCCTAAATAGAGGATTGCTTAGGAGTGGCATGCACGGGACTGGTCCTCGTGTGGTCCTGAAGAAGAGCTTCGAGGCGACAGCTCGAAACATGTCGACCAAATACTAGGGTCTCTATACGCATTATAGCTAAACTTTCCCCATTATTAACCCCTGATTTTAGTCATACCAACTAGGGGCAGGAATAAAATATTAGCCCACTAAATAGGTATTTTTAACTTTTTTTTCCAGTCCTCTTTCACTGCACTACACATTTTCCACAACTTAGTGCTCCTATGTAGTTCCACAAGTCGCAGCACGCCTCAATCTGCAGTGGATTGGGAGGACCCCAATGATGAAGGATGCTACCTAGGGGAAACCTTGGTGGTTGAGGGACTCTAGAAAACATTTTTTCTTTCTGGAAAGAGGATTTTCATACATGTTCAGTGAAAACCCTGTTCTCCCCCACGGTTAGAATTTCTTAAGATACAAGTACTTGGTATTTTGTCTGTGTGAGGTATGAGCCCACGTTCATCATACCTTGGGGTATAGAATGCAGTAGGCCGTGGAGGACAATACAGAAATCATCCATGGTTATTTATCAGCACTCTTATTGCGCAATATCACTATGGGCACCTCAGCCCCAGTAGCCCCAGTAGGCACATGAACCTTCCCTTGGTCAGGAGAGCCCAATTAATGGCCAGCTACTCCCTGTGAACCTTGGAGCCCAGCGTACCAGGGCTCTGTTGTAAAGGAAGATACAGGAGTCCATCTGTTCATGTAGGTTGCCTGGGTGCCTCTCTGGGTGAGATTGTCAGTTGGTCTACTCAGGCTGAGCTGAAAGGAGCTTACTCCTGGTGGGGCTATCCTTGTACTATCTAACTTCCTCCTGTTATCCTGACCACCTATGATGGAACCAAGCTACCAATAAAGAAGTAACCTACATGAACAGATGGACTCCTGTATCTTCCTTTACAACATTTCGTCGTTGTAAAGGAAGATACAGGAGTCCATCTGTTCATGTAGGTTACTTCTTTATTGGTAGCTTGGTTCCATCATAGGTGGTCAGGATAACAGGAGGAAGTTAGATAGTACAAGGATAGCCCCACCAGGAGTAAGCTCCTTTCAGCTCAGCCTGAATAGACCAACTGACAATCTCACCCAGAGAGGCACCCAGGCATTCTATGATGTCATGCAACATTCTAACTGAGCAGTACAGTGGAGAATAGCTGACAAGCACTTTACTACAGGCTCCTAGGAGGTGGTCTGCTCCGAGATCACAGGTGGCTTGTCCCCGCCATTTGCCACTTCTCACTGGGTGCTTCCATAATAATAGGGAAGAGACATCAGTCCCGGTTACCAGGGAATAACCTTGCCGGGTCCCCACGCTCCGGGTATTCCACCACAGCTGTCCACAACTGAGCGGTGCAGCTGTCAAATGTGCAGCAACTCCGTCCCACACTTGGTTGAGCCTGAAGCCCTCCAAGGCCCCCTAGACCCCAGCTGGCTCAACCGCAGAGCCACAGGCCCCCTGGGGCGATCTCGGTCTGGCAGAGCCCCTTTCTTCACGTTGCTTTGGTTCTCCCTTCCAGGGAGGGGGGGCACTCTGAGGGGGACTACGGAGGGACAGTAAAGCCAATTGGCAAGAGAGAGTGCCACAAAGTGGCACTTCTCCTCAGCAGCGGCACATCAACATCCCCCTCACTTGAGGGGGCACAGGAATAGTCCCATGCACTGACTGACTCTGCAGCTCTTCTTCCTCGGAAATGAGGAGCGCTAAGCACATGCCACCTCTGTTGCCCTCAATAGAGCCCTGATTGCAGGGAAAGTGTAGAGTGCTCTCCCTGCATTTCTCTTGTCATAAGAAGTAATCAAATGCTGCGCTCACAATGCACTGACGTAGCTAGAGCCAACATGCCCAGGTGAGAACTGGGGGGCACAAACAGAGGCCATAAAATGGCAACAATTGCAAAGTGGCAGTCCCCTCTTCAGCCCAACAATCAGTAGGTAGCAGACAAGCCCAACAAGGCAAAATTCTCCAAATGGTGGTGGCTCCTTCTGATGCACCGCAGTCCTCTGGTGCAGCATGTAGAGTCCAATGCAGTGTCTAAAATCATGGGGTCACAGCCCCTGTACTTATACCCACAAAGCCTTTGTTCTGGGGGCACTTCAAACATTTTTAGAAGTGCAAAACACCCCCATTCACATCCCAGCCCTGGCTCCAGACACACTACAGAGGGACGGAGACAGCACTGTTAAAGGCAGGCACAGCCCTATTCAGGTGCAGGTGACAGCTCCTCCCCCCACTCTAAATGCAGACCAGGTCTATCCAGCCTTGCTATGAGTCACCCAGGAAAGGCAGGACACACCTCAACCCCCCTTGTGATTGTCTAGAGTGAAAGCACAAAACAGTCCCCTGTTAGTCTAAACCATATGCTGATTGGAGTTAGGCTGCAAAGTACAAACAGTTATAGGCATAGAAATGCCCATCTCTAAAAGTGGAATTTCTGAAATAATAATAAAAAATCTGCTTTCACCAATAAGCAGGATTTATCACCACTATTCCAAACATACCAAACATGGCCATTCCACCCCTTGCATATCAGAAATGACCACTGAAAAACATCATGGAATTCCCAATGCAAACCTATGAGAGGAGCAGCCTGCCAGCAGTGAGAAACCAAATAGGGTGGTTGTAACTACAAGGACTTGCCACACTACAAAGGCACATGTCCTCCCTTTTACCTACACAGCACCCTGCCCATGGGGCTACCTAGGGCCTACCCTAGGGTTGACCTCTATGTAGTAAAAGGGGAGTTTCAGACTTGGCAAACACTTTAAATGGCACATCACTGTGGCAGTAAACTGTGCACGCAGGCCTGCAGTAGCAGAGGCCCGAGACAGGTTTGAAAGGCTATTTCTGTGGGTGACACAAGCAATGCTGCAAGCCCACTAGTAGCATTTGAGTTATAGGCACTGGGTATATAGGATACCACAGTACAAGGGACTTACCGGTAAATTAAATATGCCAAACAGGTGTATAGTAATCTTACCAAGCTTAATAGGAAAGAGCACCTGTATTTTAGCACTGAACAGCAGTGGTAAAGTGCCCAGAGTCATAAAACCAACAAACACAGGCCAGAAAAAATACAGGAGGAAGGCAAAACGTTCTGGGAGAACCCTGCAAAATGGGGCAGGTCCAACAGAGACCTGGAAGAAGAATTTCTGGAAGTTAGAGGCTCGACAGAAGATCCGGTGTGCAGCCTTCAACCTCCATAGGGGGCAGTGCTGTTGTCTCCAAGCCAATACTATCATCTCCAGCAACACAAGTGAAATAGAGGAATCCGACCCAACCTCTGCAATGGCCTGGTTCCAAGTATAAGGGCTTAAGTCAAGTACAGAGGCAAAGGTGACAGAGATTGAGCAAGCCTTTCTGGATGACCCAAAATAGGCCTACCTGGATCCAAACCCATTGGTCTATTGGTAAGGGAGGAGGCGATAATGGCTAGAGCTCAGCATGCTGGCAATAAAGATTCTAGCTTATCTGGTAGCCAGTGTGTCTTCTGAGCATGTGTTCAGTGCAGTTGATGTCGTTTTTACAGTCAGAAGGACCGATCTCTTGCATCAAAACAAAGAGAGATTGACCATGAATAAAATGAGTAAGGCATATATATGATGCACAGTTACCTAACTATATGTGCAAAATTATTCGAGCCATGTTGTGGAGTCTGCTACTCTGAAACATATTTTTGGATTGGGTGTAAAGACATGCTATTAACTTATCATTATTTCCAATGGCCCTGCTCTTCTCCTACTCTCTCTTCAACTCTACCCTGAGCCCAAACTTAAGGGCTGAGAGAACCTGGAAGATGGGATACAATCTGCCATATTTCAGTGCATAAATATATGCCCATTCCTTTTGAGACAAAGACAGAGGACACAACTGCAACCACTCTCTGAAGTAAAAAGTGCATTTATTTAATGTGAGTAGCATATACCAACATGAACAAACCTCTTGACTAAACATGGTCCCACGCTCATATATAAATATATTCACTGAAAACACCACAGGTTTCAGGGACGTTATAGTTAGTTGGCCATTTCACTCGTACAAAACCAGAGAAATTTGGCCATTATAGTTAGTTGGGCCAACTATAACTCGCGCCCCCGCAATGCACTACTGATGACATCACATATTACATCAATCATGACATGGTCAGTAACATCACTGACACTGATGACATCACTGATGACAACTCAAATGACATCACTGATGACATCACTGATGACATCATCCAGTGACTGTGTGTTTCTGTAAAGTTTAAATATGTTTGATATATATAGGCCTAGGTGTATTGAAGAATGAGTGGGTGTATGACAGTCTGAATGGATGATTTAGTAGGTGCGTGACTGTCTATAAGTGAGTGATTAAACGTATCTTGCTGAATGCATGGGTTAATGACTAAACTGTGTGAATATCTGTATCAGTCTGTCTGTTGGTGTGTAAGCGGCTGCATGGGTTGCTGAGTAGCTACATGAGTATCTATATGGGTTATTGATTGGTTGTCTGAGTATCTGCATGGGTGCCAGAGTGTCTGTGTGGGTGGGTGGGGTGCGCTTGACTGCCTGCATGGATGTATGAGTGGGTGATTCACTGGGTGTATGGGTTCAAGAGTGAGTCTGTGAGGGGCTGTGTGGGTGGATGAGTGTGTGTATGGCTGTGTTGGTGAGTGAATGGATGTCTCAGTGGTACATGTGTGAGTAACTACATATGTGAAAGGCAGTATATTTGAATGTTGGAGTATATGAATTACTATATGTGAGAGTGAGTGATTGTGAGAGTACCTGTGTGGATGAGTGTGTGCTTGTGTCAGTGATTGTATAAAAGAATAAGTATGGGTTAGTATCTGTATGAATAAGTGAGGTGGTGTGTGTATACCTGTATTGGTGAATAAATGGGAGTGTAATTGATTCTTTGCCTGACAAGCTGGTGAGTAACTCTCTGGGTGAGTGGCGGTGTGTGAGTGTCTGTATGGGTGTCTGAGTGCATACGATTGCGGCTGTATTGATGAGTGACTGCATGTATGAGTGACTGTATGGGTGAGTGAGTAGATGTGTGTGTAGACCTAGGAATCAGTGAGGGGGTGTGTAGTAATTGGTATTGGTGTGTCTATGGTTTCGAGAATGGTAGTCTGTATTTTAGAGTGGGTGTATCAAAGGTTAAATTAGGGTGTGAGGAGGTGCATCAGATTATCACGTGGATGATGTTATCAGTGATGTCATCAGTGGAATCACTGACATATTATCGAAGACAAAAATAGTCAAAATATTGACATCCTATCTTTAAAACGTAAATGACAAAAATATCAAAAAAATATATATATATGTAAAGAATATCGATGTCCAATATATCGTTTTTTTAATATATAAAAAAGAATGTTAAAATAATGATATTATTAAATTAACTAAAATAAATTTAATGTAAAAAATAATTAAATATACATATATAACATTTAATAATTAAATGTATATTTACTTTAAAAAAACTTAACAAACGAATACCTTTCATTTATTTTAGAATATTACTAACTTATATAAATATTAAATATTATATATATATATATATATATATATATATATATATATATATATATATATATATATATATATATATATATATATATATATATATTTTCAAATATGCAGATGTCGTGCGCTCTCAGGAATCAGGAGTGATCCAACACAGATGGCCGTTTGTTCTGCCATCTGTGTTGGATCACTCTGTTCCTGAGAGCGCACGACATCTGCATATTTGGAACATTTAATTTCCGGCTTGCTCCACCGGCGTGTGCGCCAGCTCTCTCGGGTCCCAGCAATCGGAAGGAGCGCTGTCTTGGAGGTTATATATATATATATATATATATATATATATTTATGCACACACCTATAACATAAAATATCATAAGAAAAACATTATATTATAAAATAAAATTCTAAAATATGTTTACATTTTTAAACTTACATTTTGCACTTCATTGAGTGCAACAGTATGAAAATTGTTGAATAGGGTAGGGGTAAAAATGTACTAGTCCCACTGCAAATACTGCAACAATAGGGAAAGTGTTGGCTGGCGTAGGGGTAAAAATTACTAATCCCACTCCAGTGAGTGCAACAGTAGGGAAAGTGTTGGATAGTGGAGGGGAAAAAATTACTATTCCCACTTCAGAGAGTGCAACAGTAGAGAAAGTGTTGGATAGCATAGGTGTACAAATTACTATTCCCACTCCAGAGAGTGCAACAGTAGGGAAAGTGTTGTATAGTGGAAGGGTAAAAATTACTATTGCCACTCCAGTGAGTGCAACAGTAGGGAAAGTATTGGATAGCGGAGGGGTAAAAATTACTATTCTAACTCCCGAGAGTGCAACAGAAGGGAAAGTGTTGGATAGCGGAGGGGAAAAAATTACTATTCCCACTCCAGTGAGTGCAACAGTAAGGAAAGTTTCGGATAGCGGAGGGGTAAAAATTACTATTCCCACTCCAGTGAGTGCAACTGTAGGGAAAGTGTTGGATAGCAAAGGGTAAAAAGTTACTTTTTCCACTCCAGAGAGTGCTACAGTAGGGAAAGTGTTGGATGGCGGAGGGGAAAAATTACTATTCTCACTCCAGAGAGTGCAACAGTAGAGAAAGTGTTGGATACCGTAGGGGTAGCAATTACTATTCCCTCTTCAGTGAGTGCAAAAGTAGGGAAATTGTTGGATAGAGAAGGGGAAAAATTACTATTCCCACTCCAGTGAGTGCAGCAGTAGGGAAAGTGTCGGATAGCGGAGGAGAAAAATTACAATTCTCACTCCAGTGAGTGAAACAGTAGGGAAAGTGTTGGATACCGTAGGGGTAACAATTACTATTCCCTCTTCAGTGAGTGCAAAAGTAGGGAAATTGTTGGATAGCGAAGGGGAAAAAATTACTATTCCCACTCCAGTGAGTGCAGCAGTAGGGAAAGTGTTGGATAGCATAGGGGTAACAATTACTATTCCATCTCCAGTGAGTGCAACAGTAGGGAAAGTGTTGGATAGCGGAGGGGTAAAAATTACTATTCCCACTGCAGTGAGTGCAACAGTAGGGAAGGTGTTGGATAGCATAGGTGTAAAAATTACTATTCCTACTCCAGAGAGTGCAACAGTAGGGAGAGTGTTGGACAGCAGAGGGTAAAAAGTTACTATTCCCACTCCAGAGAGTGCTACAGTAGGGAAAGTGTTGTATAGCAGAGGAGTAAAAATTACTATTCCCACTCCAGAGAGTGCAACAGTAGGTAAAGTTTTGGATAGCAGAGGATTAAAATTAATATTTCCCCCAAAAAAATTACAATGAAAAAGAAAAAAAATACCAATTACTATACATACTTTGTTAATAACACAAAAATAAAATCATATCAAAATATAATAAATTACAAAATATAGAAAAATATTTTAATGTTAAAAATTAACTACAGACAATAATTTATAAAAGTTTAAAAATGTATAAAAGTTACAAAACCATTTCACAAACAAATAACTATATTTAATATGAATTATTTATAATCAAACAATTAATTATGAATGATTTTTAAATAAATTACTTCACACTATATATTCCCCTATAAACGCACAAACAACTGCTAAATACTTGACACAATTAACATATTTAACAATTAAATAATTATAATTACCAAACAATTAACAATTAATTAATGATAAATGAATTACCACAGACAACACAATGAAATCAAACTATGAAATAAATACTAATAAATAAAAATTATTAATTACTTTATTCAAATTAAATTACTTCCCATCCTATTCCCCTATAAACCCACAACCCACTCCTAAAAAAATAACACTATTTACATGACCATCAATTAATCAATTAATTAAATTTGAAAAACAATTATTAATTAATTATTAACAAATTAATTATAAATACTGATAAATAAAAAGTATTATTTGCTTTATTATAATTAAATTACTTTCCACCCTTTTCCCCTATAAACCCACAACCCGCTCCTAAAAAAACCCCACAATTTACATAAATATCACCAATTAATAATTAATTAATAACTTTTTTTTACTATAAATACTAGCAAATAAAAATTATGAATTGCTTTAACATAATTACATTACTTCCAACCCTATTCCCCTATAAACCCACAACCCGCTACAGAACAAGAATACATGAAATTTAGTTAACATAAAATTAATCACTTACATTAAAAAAACAGCTATACTTATACAAACAATGAGATCACATACTTTTAACATACATACTAAAATATAGAACACTAATATAAATATCGATATTATTAACAACAATATTTTTACAAACGATATTACTGACTTCGATATTACAGAAAACAATATTTCTTACCTTCAGGTTGAAATTCTGGTCAACTATATTCTTGCAATAAATATTATCCCACTTCGATATTCACAACTCGATATTCTGGCACTTTGATATTCACAACTCGATATTCTGTCTGTGCACCGTCATCAGTGATGTCATTTGAGATGTCATCAGTGATGTCACTGACCATGTCATGAGTGATGTAAAATGTGATGTCATCAGCAGTGCATTACGGGGACGCGAGTTATAGTTAGCTTAACTGTCTATAACTGTTACGATTCCGTCTTCATGTTCATGCACCAAAGTTTTTGCTGTTCCCAATAAAGAATGAGGACTTGAAAATCGAAACAAAGGCTCAAAGGTTACTTATGCTGCGTGTAGACTGCCTCTCATTAGTAGTTCATGTCTACAAGGAACAATCCTCAAGGTAAAGTCATGCCTTCCACTTAATGCGGTTCAATTACAGCACTGGAGGAAATGAAGTATAATGGGTCTTTGCGGCGAATGGCTCCTGCTTCGAAGCTTTAAATGAAGTAAAGTAAAAATTGCACAATTAACTGACAACTCTAGCGTGGAGCACCGCCTATGCTTCTGAGCTCTGTTTGGAATAAACAACTGAAAATGTCACGCAAGCGCCAGCGCTGCCCACCGCCCCTGCCTCGGAGCTTTTAGCATTTCTTACAAAGTAAATGTCATGGAAGTGCCCACGCGGAGCACCGCTCCTGTCTTTTTTGGGAATCACGGGGGAAGCCCCAATGCCCCAGTGGTCCCAGCCGGCTCCCCGCCTCCTGTGGGAGCTGGCATTGCTTTTAGTCAAGGGGAGCTGCTAACATGTAGCTCCCATTGTCCAAAAGCAATACTGCTTTGCTTCATGGAATCATGACCAGGTTTCCTGCTCTCGCTTCCATGAAGCAAAGCAAAAGTTTGCAATGACAAGGCGGGAGCTGGAGGTGGCCCAGGAGGACCCTCCCTTTGAGCACAAAGCCCTGAAGAGGTGGTGGTCCCCATGGCTTGGGGGCCAGAGAGGCCCCCCATTATTGAAGAAAGCCGTGGGGAGTGGCAGTCCCTGGCGCTCGTGGGGGCCTGAAAGGCCCTAGATCAGATTAATGTAGAAAAAGATGGGCCTGCACACCTGATTTGAGTATTTAGACAGTGATAAATACTGTATAAGTCAGTTATGTGTCTGTTATATTGCGTGCTATCACGTGAAGGAGTGTGAGCCCTAACCCCTTAACTATGATGCAAATAAACTCGAGGTTTGGAAAAATCCAAGCCTACGTGATGCACAACTTTGGACTTGAAGGTTTCAAACAAGAGTTTACAAAAAATTAACAGCAATTCAACCACAGTGTTGTTGTGAAAGAAACAAATGGCTTGTATTCAACTTGAAAGCCAATAACATAATACAAACTTTGTTCAATCCACATTCCTATTCATATTTGTCATAAAAAATACAAAGTTGAAAGGACAATCAAAATCCTGTATTGCAATATAAAATCAATTGAAACAAAGTCCCAATCTAAACAAAATCCCAATGCATTTCAGGTTAAACAAAACCCTTCTTCAGGGGATAGTTATCATCAAGGAGAGTTGACTTTGTAGAAATCCACCAAAAGGAACTACAACAAAAAGTCAGAGATCCATGTCAGTTATTAAATGGTACATTCATAACAGAAGTATTTGCACTCACAACATAATGTGAAACTAAATGAGTCCCGACTGTGGTGCTCATAGCCTTACAACGTGCGTAATCTGGATGATTGATATGGGCAACCCCGAAATGTGAAAGTGCTGTATAGTTAGAGACATGAGTTCCGTGTGTTGGTGCAATGCCAACAAACAAGGGGTATATGTGTTCAAACCCAGGAGAGAAAGAAGCAAAGAGAAACAGCATTTGTGGGTGCTCAAGCAGTGCGTGTGAGAATGGAGTGCAAAATGCGGTGAAAAAGCAAACAATAAAAAAAGTGAAAAAATAAGAATAAAAAGTAAAAAATGTGCTCCGCAACTTGGTAGGCGTGCGGTTCAACCAGTCTGAGAAGCTTAAATGCTTACCCGACTACAACTGCAATAATAACGAGCTGCAGCATTCATCTAAAAAATATAGAATGTAAAAAGTTTTGATAAGAGGACTCGATACTTAATGTGTGCCGAATCCGATAGTGAACCCAAACACCCCATGTGATAAAAATGGAGCTTACCCAAGCCTAAACAAATAAGGTGATCATCATGGTTAGGGAGAAGGCTGAAAACGACAAATATAGTCAGCGATCCATATTTCGCATGAGGCGACATGTTCAAAAATTTGAAAATTAAACTGCATGTTCACCTCTGTGGTGTCGGTATGGCGTCCTTAGTGTTGCCGCCGGCTATATCCGCGATAGCGCGTGCATGCGTACTGCGTATTTAAAAGGGTATTAAGCTCTACCTTGCTACCGGCTATGTCAACGTCAGCGTGTGCGTGTGCATTACGTATGTAGACGGGACGTAAATACAAAATACAAATAATGTTATTGAAAAAAAAGTTGCGCGCATAAAAAACTTTATTTGGCTGAATTCAGCTTTAGTGCCAGCAACCATATTGCAGATCGTCTTGCGAGTGAATGTGGACAACCAAGTATGTTGACAGTCAGGAAAATATGGTGTGTAGAATAAAATCAAGAATAAAATAATAATGTATGCTGGGAGAATGAATGTGTACCAAGCAGAAAAGAATCCCACTACTTCAAAGTGTGCTAAAATTGTGAGGAGAGATGAAAATTAACAATATTGAGCTATAGGCGTGAGGAGTGCAAATCCTGTACAAATAAGAGAATGGAATAACGTTATGCTGAAACGTGACAAATGAATAAACAAACATACATGTAATATTATAAAAAACATAATAGTTCATAATGATCATTGAGGCCACCGGGGATCACTGTACCTAGATATTTTATCCAAAAAGTCTCTTTCTGAGCTAAAGCTGCATGTAAATCTACGCCGGGTGTTGCGTCTATTTTTTCCAGAATAGTGAACCGTAATTGAGGTATCATATGTGAAAAATGAACCCAATGTGCTGCTAAACATGACTTCAAATTTTTATTGCGAATTGTGCTTTTGTGTTCAACAATGCGTGTTTTGATTTTTCTAGACGCCCTGCCTACGTAAACTAGCCCACAAGGGCATTTTATGGCGTAAATTACGCACTCGGTGTTGCAATCAGAAGTATGTCTGAGTATGATCTTTCCACCAGTCTGTGGATGTGCAAAGGTGTTACCAAGAATAACATTGCCACATTGTCCACAGTTGTGACAATTTCTCATTCCCTTGTAACTTGGTTTGATGGGGCATGGTTTGGACTTGAGAAGTTCTCTTAGGTTTTTTGACCTGTTGTGTGCGAACAACGGAGGGTCCTGAAACAGATCTATAAAGTCTACTTCTTGTGCAATGATCTCCCAATTTTTATAATGGTTTTAATTCGTGATGATTGCGTTGAGTGTTTTAGTACAAATACTTCCCGTTTGCCGGATGCTTTCTTGGACTGAAGTTGAAGATCCTCGTGTTTTTTTTGAGCGACTGTCGTTATGACTTGTGTCAACACCTCCTCAGGATAACCTCGTTCCTTGTATCTATGTTTTTGTTCCTCAATAAGAGTTGTGCTCAAAAGGTGATCAGATGTGATGCGTTTAATCCTGATGAATTGGGATACTGGGAGATGCTTCTTAAGAGAATATGGATGTGCGCTGGTATAATGTAACACGTTATTTACGTCTGTAGGCTTTCTATACACAGATGTGTGAAGGCCAGTATTCGTTTTTTGAATTTCAATGTCTAGAAAATGTACGGTTTCAGACTGAATGTCGTGTGTAAATTGTATCCTAGGATTGCACGAGTTCAATTCTTGAATGCATGTTTCCAATGCTGTTCTGGATCCTCTCCAAATCACTAAAATGTCATCAATGTAGCGTAGAAAAACAATAGCATTTTCTCGCCATGTTGGGTGCTGTAAAATGTGTTCATGTTCGAAGTAAGCCATAAACGTGTTGGCATACGAAGGTGCCCCCGGAAATCCCATGGATGTGCCTGTTTTCTGCAAATAATAACAATCCATCCAGAGAAAATAACTGTGATATAATGATATCCCCTTCCTGGACTTGAACATCAGATTGACACCCACAGGGTTAAGCACTACTCTCTACAGGAAACCCACTGATAAGAACAGTTTACTCCTCTATAACAGCCATCACCCCAAAGCCCTGCGCGACAATTTGCCGTTCGGCCAATTCCTTCGACTTAGGAGAAATTGTAGTTCCATCACAGACTACAAAATTGAGGCCAACATCTTGTCAGGGAACTTGACTCAAAGAGGCTATCCTCCCCGAGTGGTTTACAACTCAATGAAACGAGCAAGAAATAACAACCGTGAGGCGCTTCTGGAAGTAAGACCAAAAGACACCAGAGAGATTATCACATGTGTCACATCCTTCACACCAGAGTCCAACAACCTTAAGAAAGTGATAAAGAAACACTGGGGAATACTATCTGCAGGCACACTCACGATTCCCCCTCCACGTTTCGCTTTCAAAAGGACTAACAATTTGAAGGACACCCTGATACACACGAGACCGAAAAAACAAACAAATCCAACACACAACACCCTCTGGAACCTTCCACCTGTACAGGGGCATTACACTTGTGGAGGGTGCTCCTGCTGTGGGCAAACAATTGTGGCCAAATCTATTCGCCTTACTGACTCTTTCGAATGGGCCCTCAAAAGACACACTAATTGTAATTCTACGAACTGTGTCTATCTACTAATTTGCCCTTGTGACCTCCAGTATATAGGGATGACGACACGAGCTGTGAAAACACGCATCACCGAACATAAGAGCAACATTAGATGTGGTAAAACCACCACAAAACTCTACAGCCATTGTCTTGCATGCAAACACAGCCCGACTGATCTACGTTGGATTGTCCTTGAGAGCCAACCTGTTATGTCTCAACATGCCCTACTCAGGCTCGAACAACGCTGGGTACATCGCCTTTCATTGGACAGACTTGGCCTCAACGACGATATACCCTGGTCAATGATATCTAACCGATAGGATACGGGTCTTCCGATATAGCTGAGGGGGCAGGATAATACTCACACTACCCTAGGTACCGATTGATACTTGGTCTTCGACCTTAACCCACCTCTATATGACATACCAGGGGTATAATCTTCAGTGACCCCCTTTTTTACCGTATATATTCCTTATATACATTATCATTTCAGCCCATGAGTTCTCTTATTATTAACCATCTTGGTTTTATAGACCAACACCATTACATCATGGCACCCGAGTTTGCTACCCCTACTCAGCACGTGAGTGAAGAACCACTTACTAAGAATAGTAACTGTGGGATGTGTGATACGTTAGTCATCCATAGCAAACACACGTGACTAACATCTTTCAATCCCATAAAGTATTAGAGGACCACTCCTTGTCTGCCCGTAACATGGCGATCGTGAAGAGCGACGCCTCGATCCCAGTATTATGTATTTCATTTTTTGTAGAGATTATTTAGACGTATCCCCTCCATGGGGCAACATTACGTTTCAAACACATGGTACGCTCCACATTTTGCCCGTGCCAACATGGCGCCCACCACACTAAACCTCTCTATAGCCGCTATTATGTCAATGCCTCCATCTCACCATTGATTGCTTAAGACACATCAACGCCATACCAACCCACACAATTGGCCACCGAGATCTGTCACTAAGACCGTGATTGGTCCGCTTGCAGTCACGTGTCGGGCTAACATCCAATCCTGGCCTGAATAAATGTATGCGTAACCGACCCACTATCCAGCTTCCGGGTTCGGCGACGCGGGCAGGTTGAATAACCTCCAGGGGATGTCTGTGTAGTAAGTACATACCAGCGCGCGTTTTGGAGGGTGGATTCCGAATACCTAGGTAGACCATGGGCGCTTTAGACACTTGTAAAACAAACGCAGGATTCCGATTCACTGCCCACCATCGGTACACGCTTGTATAGCTTGCATGTGAGCACTTCGACACGCCCAAATTACACTGGGCTTAGCAGCGAAGAAATGCTGATTCCTAACTTAAGCTCACAATAAGTTAGAATCGGTCACTCCGATTCATTACTTTTGAACACAGACCTTTTACCATTTGGGACTTGCACATCTCAGTCCCATCCCCGGTTAACTGCACCTGGGTAACCACATTTAATATCAGAGTACCAGTGCACACGAGAGGTGCCACACGCTCTTTTTAATATGTTCTCGTGTTACTTAGTGGAGATCTCTCTCCAATGACTTCATGTTTTTGATATCTTCCTGTGCCTCTACTTTTCCCCATAACACCATTATATTTTAGGGAACGAATGTGTTTCTCCCCCTGTGGACGCGCCATGCACCTGATGAGGAGCTCTTTTTAACATAAATTGGTGAGTCCTTACATAATCATGACTTCTTTCCTTTTTTAAAGGGCTGTGCTTCCAACCAGAACCTGACTGTGCTACTTGTTTTTACCGTTTTTTACTTTGCCCTACCTTGTCTCATGTCATGTAATGATTAACTGACCAGATAACTGGTAGGCATCCAGTATTGATATTCTGGATTATATGAATTTGATCACCACTTTACTACACGAGTGGTGTTCGACTCAACTTTTGTGTTATAATGCCTATAATGCCGAGGGTGGCTTTGGGTTCTCATATATATTTTTATTGATTGTTTCCTTTCCCTAGGTGACCCCCTCTTAAATCAAATACATAAGGTAGGGGCGCCTATTAAGGGTTGACCAACATTTTTGTTCTCACCCTTGTTTTTCTCACCACACTGTAGATAGTTTTTTTCGAGCACACTTCACTTCACTATAGGTCCTGACGAAGCGCCACGAGATCCTCCTGACTCAATGCGCGCGAAACATGTTGACCATAAGAGTTGAGCGTAGCTAGCCACTCATCCGTTGTGAGCACATATAGCTTTTACGCCACTCACTCCCCTTTTTAACTAGGTGGTTGACTGAGCCAATAAACTTCAATTTCAGATTAACCAACCTTTTTAATCACCTACATCTACACTCCCGGGCCCTCACACGCATGCACCATACGGCAGGGAACAAAAGATCTCCGACAAAGAGCCCCTGTATGGGTGCCCGTCGGGTATTGCACCGCCGACCCGACGAGGAGCAGAACCCAGATGATGAAGCATGACACCTAGCTTGCTGGGTGTGTGAGGGTTTTAGTTCCACCCTGAAGGGATTCCCTTCCCTTGTGCACTTTCTTTCGTTAGGTTGAAGTCTGAATTGGAATACTTTATTCCCTGTCGACTTCCTGTCCTGCAGGAACTACACATCTCTTGTTGACACAGTTACTTAGGGCCTATGTGTAGGACCTCGTTAAAAATAGCCCACCACTTTTTACTCTCCTTCCTTTTGTTGAACGTATTTAGCGCGGGAGTCCCCCGCAGGAGATTGTTTTCAAGGTTACCTATAGTGCCATCTGGCTCTAAGAGGACCATCTGCCCCTCCAAGTAATTATGGAAGGTGAACTAGGCATCAGCTATGGTGAAGACGCCGTATCTGACATTCTAAGAGCACCATCACTTTTGGTTACGGACAGCAACATAGCCTCAGGTTCCCAGTCGGACGACTGGACGAATTTAACAGCTTTGAAAAAAGAATGGTTAAAAATAACCATACATGGGGCTATGATGACTGAGTACCTTAGGGCCAACATCGCCCCTAATGGTCTCATCGTTAATTTAGTACCCCGTCTATTTCTGGATGACCCACTATTCAAGAAAGAGTGGTCCCTGGTGTCGTGGAAATGCACCAGGGACTTACTAGTACTTATCATAGGGACAGCCAAGAGGTTGGCCGATTGCATCCTTACACGCATTCAAGATCTTGAAAGCACAATGAAACCTGTCACTCAATCTGCTGTTTTTAAAACTAAACTAGCAGAGATTAATCAGGAGATTGCTGAAAGTAGGGAGTTTTTGCTTAAACAAAAAATAACGAAACTACAGAAAGACATCACCAGATTCGACAAAGAGAGAGTATTTCCTTACCTAAAAGCAGACTACACGTCCAACAAGACAGACTATTCAAGTGATGAAGAATCTAATCACAGCAGAAGAGGGTCGTCTAGTGGATCCAGTACAGGGAGTTGGAACAATAAAAATCAGAGGAAGACCAACACACGGTCATACCAGAACCAAGGTGGTCCGATGTTTCCTGTCCCCCCTCAACCTCCTTTTTGGCAATATCCCATGTTTCCTCAGTACCCGCCACAATTCTATCCTGGTAACAACCCGAAACCTTTTTTAGGCAGAGGCTGGGGCAGAGGAAGAGGGCGAAGGCGAGGACAACAACAAACTACCACCCATGTCCAGTGGCAAGATCAACCGCAACCGCAGCCACAAATGGAAACTCGGAGCAGAAGGAGGGGCCAGAGGGATTAGTTATCAACCTTTCCCATAGACCCCTCAGCAACACAGAGGAGGATGTACTAAAGAAAGGTCTGGGCTTCGTACCTACTCCTAGAGTAGATAAATTCGAATTAATCTGCGAGGTCCAGAATTTCTTTCGGAAAATACGCCTAAAAGCATTTTTTCAGGACGAATTGACTTCTGAACCTAGTGATACAGGCCTGCATAAAGCTTCCACCTTTACTCCGACAAACAGCATGATTCCCTCGGAGGTCCTTACCTTCGAGAAGGCTGTGTTAAAAGACCTGGACAAAATACAGAGTAGAACCACTGTGTACAACAACTTTACTGCAAAAGAAAGAGATGCGGCCAGAACACTAGCAACTGATATGTCCATCACCATCAAACAGGCAGACAAGGGAGGTGCGACTGTTATCCAGTCCACTAGCGATTATGAAACGGAATGTCTTCGCCAACTTGGCGATAGGAAATATTATACACCTATTGACACCGATCCCACGCCTAGATTAAGTTCAACAATAGCTAGTAAGATCTTGGAGGCCGAAGCCAATGGCTGGATCACGAAAAAAGAAGCAGACTTCCTTAGCACCACCAAACCTGTCGTACCATATTTCTATACATTACCTAAGGTACATAAAGGCGTTACCCCTGTTCCCGGCAGACCAATTGTCTCCGGAATAGGTTCCCTCTTGGAACCTCTTTCCAAGTTCTGTGATTGCTTCCTACAACCCTTGGTAAAAGAGACACCTTCTTATGTCAGGGACACAACTGACATTTTGAATATTATTGAGGGAATAGAGAACACCGAGAATGTTGACTTCCTAGTGACCCTTGATGTAGAGGCCCTCTACACCAACATCCCGCAACAAGCTACTCTGACGGTGATAGAGGCGGCCCTACGGAAAAAGGAATGGACATCTCCCACTCCTATAACATTTATCATGGATCTGGCAACATTAGCTCTCACCGAGAACTATTTTGCATTCAAAGACAACCTTTACCATCAGTCCCAAGGTACATCGATGGGGAGTACCTTTGCCCCTAGTGTGGCCTGCCTGTATATGGCAGCATTTGAAGAGACAGTAATAATGAACGAGGACAACCCCTTTGGACCTAATCTAACCCTGTGGAAAAGATACATCGATGATGTCATGATCCTATGGAAAGGTGATTTAACAACCTGTCACGAATTCTGTGAATGGATCAACACCAAAAATCAGTTTTTAAAATTCACTAGTCATATCTCTAACTCAGATATCCCCTTCCTGGACTTGAACATCAGATTGACACCCACAGGGTTAAGCACTACTCTCTACAGGAAACCCACTGATAAGAACAGTTTACTCCTCTATAACAGCCATCACCCCAAAGCCCTGCGCGACAATTTGCCGTTCGGCCAATTCCTTCGACTTAGGAGAAATTGTAGTTCCATCACAGACTACAAAATTGAGGCCAACATCTTGTCAGGGAACTTGACTCAAAGAGGCTATCCTCCCCGAGTGGTTTACAACTCAATGAAACGAGCAAGAAATAACAACCGTGAGGCGCTTCTGGAAGTAAGACCAAAAGACACCAGAGAGATTATCACATGTGTCACATCCTTCACACCAGAGTCCAACAACCTTAAGAAAGTGATAAAGAAACACTGGGGAATACTATCTGCAGGCACACTCACGATTCCCCCTCCACGTTTCGCTTTCAAAAGGACTAACAATTTGAAGGACACCCTGATACACACGAGACCGAAAAAACAAACAAATCCAACACACAACACCCTCTGGAACCTTCCACCTGTACAGGGGCATTACACTTGTGGAGGGTGCTCCTGCTGTGGGCAAACAATTGTGGCCAAATCTATTCGCCTTACTGACTCTTTCGAATGGGCCCTCAAAAGACACACTAATTGTAATTCTACGAACTGTGTCTATCTACTAATTTGCCCTTGTGACCTCCAGTATATAGGGATGACGACACGAGCTGTGAAAACACGCATCACCGAACATAAGAGCAACATTAGATGTGGTAAAACCACCACAAAACTCTACAGCCATTGTCTTGCATGCAAACACAGCCCGACTGATCTACGTTGGATTGTCCTTGAGAGCCAACCTGTTATGTCTCAACATGCCCTACTCAGGCTCGAACAACGCTGGGTACATCGCCTTTCATTGGACAGACTTGGCCTCAACGACGATATACCCTGGTCAATGATATCTAACCGATAGGATACGGGTCTTCCGATATAGCTGAGGGGGCAGGATAATACTCACACTACCCTAGGTACCGATTGATACTTGGTCTTCGACCTTAACCCACCTCTATATGACATACCAGGGGTATAATCTTCAGTGACCCCCTTTTTTACCGTATATATTCCTTATATACATTATCATTTCAGCCCATGAGTTCTCTTATTATTAACCATCTTGGTTTTATAGACCAACACCATTACATCATGGCACCCGAGTTTGCTACCCCTACTCAGCACGTGAGTGAAGAACCACTTACTAAGAATAGTAACTGTGGGATGTGTGATACGTTAGTCATCCATAGCAAACACACGTGACTAACATCTTTCAATCCCATAAAGTATTAGAGGACCACTCCTTGTCTGCCCGTAACATGGCGATCGTGAAGAGCGACGCCTCGATCCCAGTATTATGTATTTCATTTTTTGTAGAGATTATTTAGACGTATCCCCTCCATGGGGCAACATTACGTTTCAAACACATGGTACGCTCCACATTTTGCCCGTGCCAACATGGCGCCCACCACACTAAACCTCTCTATAGCCGCTATTATGTCAATGCCTCCATCTCACCATTGATTGCTTAAGACACATCAACGCCATACCAACCCACACAATTGGCCACCGAGATCTGTCACTAAGACCGTGATTGGTCCGCTTGCAGTCACGTGTCGGGCTAACATCCAATCCTGGCCTGAATAAATGTATGCGTAACCGACCCACTATCCAGCTTCCGGGTTCGGCGACGCGGGCAGGTTGAATAACCTCCAGGGGATGTCTGTGTAGTAAGTACATACCAGCGCGCGTTTTGGAGGGTGGATTCCGAATACCTAGGTAGACCATGGGCGCTTTAGACACTTGTAAAACAAACGCAGGATTCCGATTCACTGCCCACCATCGGTACACGCTTGTATAGCTTGCATGTGAGCACTTCGACACGCCCAAATTACACTGGGCTTAGCAGCGAAGAAATGCTGATTCCTAACTTAAGCTCACAATAAGTTAGAATCGGTCACTCCGATTCATTACTTTTGAACACAGACCTTTTACCATTTGGGACTTGCACATCTCAGTCCCATCCCCGGTTAACTGCACCTGGGTAACCACATTTAATATCAGAGTACCAGTGCACACGAGAGGTGCCACACGCTCTTTTTAATATGTTCTCGTGTTACTTAGTGGAGATCTCTCTCCAATGACTTCATGTTTTTGATATCTTCCTGTGCCTCTACTTTTCCCCATAACACCATTATATTTTAGGGAACGAATGTGTTTCTCCCCCTGTGGACGCGCCATGCACCTGATGAGGAGCTCTTTTTAACATAAATTGGTGAGTCCTTACATAATCATGACTTCTTTCCTTTTTTAAAGGGCTGTGCTTCCAACCAGAACCTGACTGTGCTACTTGTTTTTACCGTTTTTTACTTTGCCCTACCTTGTCTCATGTCATGTAATGATTAACTGACCAGATAACTGGTAGGCATCCAGTATTGATATTCTGGATTATATGAATTTGATCACCACTTTACTACACGAGTGGTGTTCGACTCAACTTTTGTGTTATAATGCCTATAATGCCGAGGGTGGCTTTGGGTTCTCATATATATTTTTATTGATTGTTTCCTTTCCCTAGGTGACCCCCTCTTAAATCAAATACATAAGGTAGGGGCGCCTATTAAGGGTTGACCAACATTTTTGTTCTCACCCTTGTTTTTCTCACCACACTGTAGATAGTTTTTTTCGAGCACACTTCACTTCACTATAGGTCCTGACGAAGCGCCACGAGATCCTCCTGACTCAATGCGCGCGAAACATGTTGACCATAAGAGTTGAGCGTAGCTAGCCACTCATCCGTTGTGAGCACATATAGCTTTTACGCCACTCACTCCCCTTTTTAACTAGGTGGTTGACTGAGCCAATAAACTTCAATTTCAGATTAACCAACCTTTTTAATCACCTACATCTACACTCCCGGGCCCTCACACGCATGCACCATACGGCAGGGAACAAAAGATCTCCGACAAAGAGCCCCTGTATGGGTGCCCGTCGGGTATTGCACCGCCGACCCGACGAGGAGCAGAACCCAGATGATGAAGCATGACACCTAGCTTGCTGGGTGTGTGAGGGTTTTAGTTCCACCCTGAAGGGATTCCCTTCCCTTGTGCACTTTCTTTCGTTAGGTTGAAGTCTGAATTGGAATACTTTATTCCCTGTCGACTTCCTGTCCTGCAGGAACTACACATCTCTTGTTGACACAGTTACTTAGGGCCTATGTGTAGGACCTCGTTAAAAATAGCCCACCACTTTTTACTCTCCTTCCTTTTGTTGAACATATAATGAGAAGTGTAATAGCTACAATAAAAAGGTGCCCATATCTTGTGCGATGGACGATTGTAAAAGTCTCCACTCCGCTGCCTCAAGTCCTTCGTTATGGGCGATAGATGTGTATAAGGCGACTACATCTATGGTACATAATAGAACATCTTCCTCAATCTGATGTCGTATAGTTTCTAATTTCAAATGACAATCTGTTGTATCTTTAACATAGGTTTCCCATGTTTGTACCAATGGTTGTAGATAATAATCAAGAAATTGTCCAATCGGTTCATGTATCGATCCGCATCCTGCCACTATTGGTCGGAAAGGTGGATTAGTTGCATGCTTATGTACTTTAGGCAGCATGTATATATGGGGTGTTCTAGGTGTGTCGACTTGTAGAAACTTCCGGGTGTTCTCAGTGATTAGACCATTCTCCACACCTGAAAGGCCCCCCATAATTAATAAAGCCCCAGGTTGGTGGCAGTCCCCAGGGCTGCGGGGGGCCTGCGAGGCCACCTGCCCATAATTAATGAAAGCCTCAGACAGGAGGTGGCCCCAGGGGATTGGGGGGCCTGCGAGGTTCCCCCATTAATGAAGAAAGCCCCAGGGAGGTGGTGGTCTCCGGGGCTTGAGGGGGCCAGAGAGGCCCCCCATTATTGAAGAAAGCCTTGGAGAGGTGGCGGTCCCCAGGGCTGCAGGGGGCCACGTGCCCCACAGTGCATAATAAATAAAGCCCCGTGGCTTAGGAGGGACCCCGCGGGCCCCACATACAATTTCCTCATTGCCCCCAGGGCCTGGCCCACCCGGGGGGTCAAAGAAATAAAGCGCAGGAGCCCGCGCTACGTTTTTTTTGCCGGCCAGATTAACGCACCCAGCACAAACTCAGCTGAAAATATTAAAATAAAATGCTTTTTATTATCCCACAAAGCCCTGGGAGTCCTTGTGGGACCCCTGAGCATGCCTAGGGTGTTAGGGTGTTTCTACTCTGCCCCCTTTTCTTGTTTTATTATCTCTTTTTTTTTACTGTTTTCTTGTGACTCAGTTTTACCGAGTCGCAAGATAGCTGCCAACACTTCCTGGTTTGGAGTGTTGGCAGCCAATCAGAATGAAGCTCGTGATTGGGAGGGTTCGCAAATCGACAGCGGTCACTAGATAACGATATTTTTTATTTTTACATGTCTCAGGAACTACTGAACGGATTTACACCATTTAAAGTAAAGAGTGCACTTTGGACCAAGAGCTACCTCTCTGCCAAACTTGGTATAATTCCGTTCAGACGTGACAAAATTTCCTATGAAAATTAACATGGAGAAAAAGTGTTTTGGGACCCCCCTTTTTTCTCGACCCCCGCTTGACGAATTACCCCGAAATTTTCAAGGAGCTGACCGGAGCACCCAATCAGTTTTGAAAATTTCGCAAACATTCGTCTAACGGCGCCAAAGATATTGGCAAATCAAAAAAGACGTTTTCTATGGAAACTAGGTCCTAACTATAACTATCACTGGTGACCGCCATATTACTACCGGGTGCGAAACCCAATGTATGGTACGCGACTCCGGTGCAGAGTAGCTATTAAAAGTATATATGTATAGTAACATTTTCAAATTAGTTTGAAGTGAAACGATTATTAATATATTAACCCCTTCAGCGCGGCGCGGATTTCCGCGCTGTGCTGAAGGTTCTGTGCGCAGGCGGGGCCATGACGGAGCTGTTCCGTCATGCGCACAGCGCAACCGACGCGCATGACAGAACCGCTCCGTCATGCGCATCGAAAGGGTTAAATGCTAAAATATAGCATGCAACAAATATTAAAGTTTTAATGTTTATCGCCAATTTTGAAAAGTCGCAATGATGTTGCATACCGTTTTCTTGGAATCGTGTTGGGTTCGAGATTCCAACGCAGTGTTGGCACTTTTAATACATATATATGTCTTTATGTTCTTCATTTTTAGATTATAATTTTACTTACACATAAATAAAAATAATATTTGAATTTTAGTAGGTTTTATTGGTTTTTTTAGAATATTTTGTGGAACCTCGATACCATTGCGCACTGACATGTCACGTATTTCCGGGGTCACATACGGTGCTCGACTCTAGCAATTTTTCAAAAGTATTAAAATGTTTATTTAATGAGGTTTTTAGTTTACATTAAATGTGGAGATATGCTTATAACAATCAAGAATGGTATATTTTTTAAGAAAAGTACATACAATTTAAAATGTAATACTTTCTTGCAGATTCGCGTTGGAGGCGCGAGGAGGTCGTGCATCCTATGTGACATAAATTAAAAGGATTTCATTGGTTTAAAAGCTTTCTAGAAAGAGGAATCCCACCCATTTTCTTTTTCATTTGGGTGTGGTCCTGAATAGTATCATTGTAAAGGAAGCAACTATTTTGAAGGTTCTTTAGTGTTTTTTTCTTGTGTTTAAGAGAAGATGGCAGCCTCTCCTGATTTGCAGCAGGAGGAGGAAGACAACATGGAGTAAGAAGAGGAGGACTGGGGGTGAGTGTCTGAAAAGTTTCAGCGCTCCTTCCATCATCTCCTTGTGTTTGCTTGTTCGCCCTAAGTTGGCAGGATATGCCCAGACGTGGGACCCTTGCTAACTTTGCCACTGGATTCAAGCTTACCTGGCTGATGAGGGGTGTTACCCCAAAAATAGTCCCTGGATGCTTGTTTCCAGTTCAGCGAAGTCCTGACTTAGCAGTTTAGGCTGGACTGTTTCCATGAGGAGCAAGGTCAAGACGGATTTGCATATAGCTAGGTCTGAACTGAGGTGGCAAAGTGAGCTAAAGACCGATGATGGATTCAACCCAGATCTGTGACTGGGGGTGAGTGTCTGAAAAGTTTCAGCACTCTGTCCATCATCTCCTTCTGTTTGCTTTGTAAGAAGAAGAGGAACCACCAAAGAAAAGGAAAGAAAGTGTGGTGGTGGATAGAGAAAAAGGTGAACGCTCACAAGGTAACTTGCAATATCTGCAGCAATGTACTGCCTCATATATTTGAGAGGCAGTACTCTTGTGGTACTTCTTCCATATATAAGCATCTCAAGACCATGCACAGTGCTTGACTGCGTAGAGCAGAATTGTGGAGTTTGAAAGAGCATGAAGCAGAACAAGGTGCTCAGAATGGATCATTATCTGCACCAGACCAAGTTTTAATTACTTCACTAACTTTGTCTGAGTTTGCCAACGCTGAACATTTCTGCCCTAAGTGCTCAGCTGTGCTTAGCGTTGGAGAGCAAGTAGTTTCTAAGATGCTTGAGACAATAAAACATCATTGTTGTTAATTTCTTTTCCTCCTGTTGAAGCACACCTTATTTGAGCTTTTTTTTGTTCATTTTTAACAATAACACCCAAAAAACTTTAAAATGGTTGACAGAATACAACAAAAATAAACTTGTTAAAAAAAAGGTTCTTCTTGCAAGAACCATTTAGACTGGTTAACGAAAGAAAAAATATATGTTATATGCATGATTGTAACAATGTTTGTATGTTTTTGTGAAAGGTGTGTATGAATCACTGACAGAATATCGAGGAGCAAAATATCGAGCTGCCAGAATATCGATAAGAAAATCTCGAGTGACAGAATATCGAATTCCTATCTACAAAGAGGTAAATACAAAAATATCAAATCCTAAATATTGTTGTAAATAATATAGTTTGCTAAAATATCAACTTTTTTAAATGTCTTAAAAGTAATATAAAATTAATTATATAATACATATAATTAGGAAAAGCATACTTAAAAACATGCATTTGTATTTTTTATAACATATATTAACTTTTTTAAAATAATATTTTACACTATATTAAATATAACAATACTAAATACGTTACAAAGCGTAAAGGATTAAATTACTATTTCCACTCCAACAAGTGGTACAGTAGGGAAAATGTTGGATAGCGGGTGGATAAAATGTACTATTCCCACTCCAGCGAGTGGAACAGTAGAGAAAGTGTTGGATAGCGGTTGGGTAAAAATTACTATTCCCACTCCAGTCTGCTGTGGCAAAGGGGCAGGCAATGGGTATTGCTGTTGTACTGCAACACCCATTGCTTTTTGGCATTGCCCCTATATACAAAGGTGGTGTAGATATGTGGTAGTGCCAAAAATAAGACTGGGATAAACCTGGAGCCTCATTAATAGGCATTCTTGCACTGCCGTTCCAGTGGCGCAATGTACTCCGGCATATTTACAAGGACATACTGTGTGTGAAAAGGGCATTCCATGAGTGTTGCTGTGGGTGTTCTCATGCAACACCCATGGAATCTGAAGTGTTCGCAGATTTACGAGAAAATATAAACCTGGAAATGCATCAGTATCTAACGCCACCCCAGGGGTAGCATTAGGGAGGCACAGCAGGGAGAAATGCTTTCATTTCTCCTTGTTTTCTACTTTTTCTATGTGTTCTGCTTTGTGCAGCACACACAGACAAAGGAAATGGCCTGAATTGATTGATTTTCTGCTGGAAGATGAACTTTCCTACAGAAAATCAATCATCACTTTCTGTTTATTATACAGGGCAGCAGGGTATGAAGCTTGGGGGGTACCCCCCTACATTGCCATGCACAAGGTGACAGGCACCGCACAGAGCCTGCCACGTTGTGCATGGCAATGCACAACATGCCATTTTGGCATTGCGGAGGGCGCTGCTTACAGCAGCACCCGCCACAATGTCAAGATAGCGGAATGTGCCCGCCACCCTGGCGGTCGTATCCTAATCAGTGGTGAGGGACCGCCGAAAGTCTGCCTGCCATCCTAATGGGCCCCAGAGTTCTCAGTCCACCAAAGTCACGTTCTGCCTGCCCCAATTGTTAGCAGTTACTAAGTATTTCAGGCACAAGTATCCAAACAAGTATGACATTCAGAGGACCAGGGGCCCCTTCCTGGCATAGTGATGGCTGCTCCAGGCATGGCGATAACCATCCTTGACACATTAATGGAATCTTTAACATTGTGTAGCCAAACTCTGACATCAGAGTGGCCATTATTAGCATATTATTGGCGTCTGTGGGGTATCCCAAACCACCCATGGCGTAATGATGCCCACCCTATCATAAAGACAGGTGTTCTTGACATATTGTTAACATCTTTGGCATTATGGCATCACACGCTAGGACAGCTGTGGGCTTGCCATAACTACGCCACTCATTAGCATGATGGTAATCCTCTCTAAAATATGGTGGCTGGCATATTGTGGACATATATGATATTATGCATGTGCTTGTAGTACATGGTACATAAGTACTGAATGAAAATAACACACTGATGAATGGGGAACAATGATTTATTTACATGCAATACAAACTTCTATTTTTAAGCAGAATGTTTTTTTGCAGAAAGTTACAAGCTTCTGTTTGCTGGTATTGTAAAGGGTATTTTTACTGATATAAAATACAAGTGTTCAATAGTAAAATGTGTCATTTTTCGTATGTTGAAAATATATGCAATGCTGATAGTTAAAATATATGTTGAGTTGGAAAGGCTTATTGCAGATCGTATTTCCATGGATCTGTAGGGGTCTTTCTGCTGTGACTGTTATTTCTTTGCTATTGTACAAGCTTTACAAAGTAAAGTAGTCACTAGCTGTAATCTTATATGGGATTGTCACTAATGTAATCTTGTCTGATGTGGTCACCATTGTAGCACAGATAATATTCTTGTATAATTTTAATCTATCAATAGTAGTTCTTCTAAAAGATGTTGGTGGCTCATGCTACGATGGAAATGAAGACAGTGAAGTTGGAAATGGCTTGACATCTACACATCTTCAAAACTGTATTCAAACGTTCAATAGAATAAAATGTACAAGAATTGGTGCTTAAAATGTGTTAATTACCCATATCAGGGGAGAAGATGACCCAGTTAGTTTTTTTGTTAAGCTATGACCAATTCATAGCTGTTGTCAATATAAAAACCTTGGAATAATTCTAAGAGAATGGGCTGAAAGCTTCTCAAAAGTTTAAGTGCAAACAGTTGCAAACCTGTCTCAATGACTTTATCAAGTAACTGAACATTGAAAGGAACAGTTCAACAATCAGCATAACCGGAATATGGGACAATCACAAATGGCTGCTCTCAGCATTGTTCAAATGCGTGAGAATCAATGCCTACTCTTAGCAAACATCAGAGGACGTGAAACAGATGGCAAAACAGTAAAGCATTTGTTTTCAGAAAAAGTGTGCGAAAATATGCTGGTTAAATCAGCGTGACAAATATGTAATACAAATTAGGATTACGTTAGGCTATTTCAAAATTGCTTCCCATTGGCAATGCTTGCAGCAACACACATAAAAAATAGCATGGAATGTGGTCTTAAACTGTTGGAAATGCATACAGGAAATCTTCTTTATGCAAAAGGAGGGCTACATAGTAATCGCTGTATATACATTCACGACATCGAGTTGTGCATGTGATGAACAATAAGAAAGACTCAATGGTTAACAATGAAAGAGCAACTCATTTTTTCTTGCAGCAAAGTTTAGGGGGCCTCATTTATGCGGTTTTGGCGTAGGGTAGCGGTGCCCTACATCAAAGTGAAAGGTCAGGCATGCATCATATTTATTCAATATGGTGCATTCTTGTGCTTTCCCCCTGTGCTGTGGCCATTTTGGCAGCTTGTTGCCAATGCAGGCACCCTTGCACCATTGTACAAGGGTGCCTGTGTTGTCGGTGGGATTGTTTTGGAGCAGGAAAGGGCCCCTTCCTGCACAACGCATTCCTGGGAGACTTTTTCCTCTTTCTATGTGTGCTGCAGAATGCAACACACATTGAAAGAGTAAAAACAGAGGAGAAATATAGATAGTTGTGTTTGTTGCGCATCCACTGGGAGGCGTAAGGTTATGGAGCATTCCCAGGTGCACATGGTTTTGTAAATCTGGGGGAGCGTCAAAATCCATGGGTGTTGTGTGGGAAGACCCACCGCATCACCTATGAAATGCCTCTCTAGTGCATAGTAAGACAAAGCAGCGACTTGTGCTTCCTTGTCTTACTCCATATCTATAAGGTTATTCAAAGCCATGCAAAGTTGCTTTGCGGGACCTCATAAATATGATTTTGTAATTTGCGCTGCCAGAGCGTCACAAAAAGCGATGCTCCAGTGGTGGAAGGGGCTCATAAATATGCCCCTGTGAGTCAGATGCACTATTTTACTGGTTACAAAAAGCTGTTGCTATGAGGTAGGTTCGCAAAGCAAGAAATATTAGGGGGTTGCAGACTAATCTAATTAATATTCTTTAAAAAGGTTGCAAATTGTGACTCCCTCTGACAGGCTACGTTCAGATGAATGGTGGCCTGCAAGGGACAGCAGACCACTATCTCTGTGAAAGTATTACAAAAAATATATATTTAAAGTCACCCATGTATCGTAAAAGAAACTGGGATGCTTAAAAGTAAAATCCATTTTGAAAAACCTGGACTACTGCCTACTCCAATTGAAGCTGTCATCATTATTGCCAAAATGGAAAGTGTCCAAAGGGGACCATTTACCTTTTATGAATCACTTACTGTCCCAACTTGGAAGTTGGTAACTGGTCAATGGTTTGCAACCGGAATTATGGTTGCAAACCATTGATACATAGGTTACAGATTCACAATTTGAAAGGGATACCACAAACACACCCTTTTCCAAATTGCACATCAGTGTTGATTTTTTACGCCACCATCTGAAATGCTAAATTGGTTTAGAACATTAGAAAAAGATTTTTACAAGTCTCGGACCCACTGATTCAGTGAGTCATAGGTTTTGAGACTAGCAAAAACCTTTGTACATATGCCCCCCATATAATTGATTGCTGACGGACTTCACAGGGTTTTGAAGAGTCACTCTAACAGTCATTGACATTTCAGATCTCCTTCGTCATTTGTGGCCTTTCATAGATAACAAGTTAACTTATCCATTAATTTGTGCACCATCATCTTCTGTTCATGCTCAAAAAGTAACCACTAAAACGATCGTATTTTACTAAACATGATGGGCCATATATATGACCCAGTTTGAGTCGCTCCAACATCATGCAAGAGCGACGCAAACCTTAATTCGTATTATTGAAACCACGCAAAGCTACTTTACATGGCTCAAAAAATCTGGAGTAACTCAAAGCAGCGGAAATTGCTGTGTTGCATTACTCTGCCCTATGAAGGCATTCCTTGGGCATTGCATGGGTGTTCCCATGCACCTCCCATGGTTTTTGATGTATTCCCAGAGAAATATCTTTATTTCCCCTTGTTACTTCTTTTTATGTGTGCTGCATATACAAAGTGGAAAATGCCTCTCAGGATTGTTTTTGTGTAGGAAAGTGTCCCTTCCTGCACAAAAACAATCCTGCAAACAATGCAGGCACCCTTGCACCATGGTGCAAGGGTGTCTGTGTTGGCAGTAGGGTCCAAAAGGTTGCCAGTGCAGGGGGAAAAGTCAGGAGTGCATTGTATGTCTTAAATATGGTGCATTGCTGCCCTTTCCCATTGGCACAGTGCAGCGCAGCAAGGTGACTTGCTGCTCCACTATTCCATAAAAATCTCCATGACAGAAACCCGATGTAACTAAGGCCATATTGATGACCCTTATGGGGCAGGGCAGCACAGCAAGTAAACTCGTTGCAGGGGCGTGGCTTATGTGCATCGCAGACTAGACGTGCTCACCAGAGCTCCAGCCGGTGGTCTCTATATACAACACTATCCCGGACACCCCAAATGTAGATGAACCCCCCAAAGTAGAGGGGGACATTACCTGATTGGAGGTCCCTGCCGGAGATTTTCCTCTGCCCGCGGCGGCCTGTGTCAGAACCTGCGAGGGTGCGTGTGCTGAGTCTGCAAGGCGCCATCTTGGGAGATGACCGTGAATGGGAGTTGGAGGTCTTCAGACCTGGCTGGATCATAGGCTGACCGGCAGAGACATAGTGGCACAGCAACAGATTCCACAAAAAGCAGTGTCTGGCAGTGGGTGACGATCAGAAGATCCTCCACTGAGCAAAGGACCCCTTCTGACGACCCAGGGAGCGGAAAACTGTGGCCGCACTGATGCTGATCCAATGGCAAGTGAGCAGCATAGAGACGAGCGACCGAGCCTGCACTGCCACAGTGGCCTTGACCAAGGGCAGTTAAACGTGGGGAGGCCCCGGGTGCCGGCCTACAGTCACCGAATAGGTTTGGCCCCTTGAAGATTGGAAACGGCTCCCCCACACATCTAGGACAGCAACGTGGTTGGGGGAGGACACCACACCCGCAGTGAGGTACCGAAGGAGAAAACAGAGGGTGGTGGACTAACTCTCCAGTGAGCTGGAAACACCCAGACAAATTTCAAAGAAGGACGATCCTAGGCTGAAGCAATCCCCTGGACGACGATGGGCCTGACAGTGACTCCCCAAGTGGGTGGTGTGGGGAATTGATAGCTACAAAGTCCCGCTGGGACCAAGGAGGCACTAGTCTCAGCTGCCGGGCTCCGGGAATTAATATCTGGCCCAATATCAGTAGCCGATGGAGAGAGTGGTCATAGGTTGGGGCCCACACAATTTAAGGACTGATCCACGGCACTTGGAGCACAGGAACTGTGAGTACTGGAGCTTCCTAATGCTAGTGGGCCCCCTAGGTGTGTGGTGCTCACAGGACTTGAGAGAAGAGGGTGCATAGGTAACTTGCTGGGCAGATCATCAATGTACCCTGGAGCTGCCAGTATGCCCTGGTGGGAAGCAGTCCATATCCGATCGACGGAAGATACTGGTGCATTTACGCTACATCTGGCTGTCCTCCGCTAAGGGATCATGACTAGTATAGGTGCCAAAATGGTGAAAGATAAAGCTAATAAGGTGCAAACTAATAAAATTTCAACTATGCGCAGCCATGCCCTCTGGTTCCCACCGGTGCAGGTGCGAACCAGAATGAGCAAGGGGAAGAGGCGCAGTGTCTTTCAGGCACAAACCCACCATTGGCAGATATTATGGTGGCAATTCACTCATCCAGGGAAGATATGGTACATAGGATTGATGCCGTGGCGATAGATGTAAATCTTTTGAGATGCAATCTCCATAAGGTGTCGGCTAGAGTTTCCGCCATGAAACAAAATGTGGAAACCATGCAACAGGAGGTCTGCTCTCTCAAGGACACCCGGTCTACACTGGAGGAGCATCGGCGGTTCCGTGATCCTAGAACTCGGAGTTTTATGGAGTCTCTTTCCTAAGAAGTATCGATGCTCAGAAAAGACTTCACCAATCGAAGTGAACTTTGTTAACTACATCTTACTTTCGGAGAAAATTCTATTGTTTGTGACTCATTGATGAATTTTCCGTTGGATTCATTCTCACTAATTTGGACACTTGAGGAGACTTGTCGCTTAAAAACAGAGTGATCCAAAGTCGATATCGTGAAAATCGTTAGGTTCTGGACTGGATTGGACCACACTCTGATCCTTGCCCTGAGGAAGCCCGCTGTTGGGCGAAACGCGTTGGCTGTTTCTCTGCTGCCTGTTCAACCTGCAACAATTAAAGAACCTACTTTTTCTTTGTGTATACTTGTTTTTTGAAATACGTTATGTACCATCATTATTATTACTCCTTTACAGTGTTGCCTCTCTGTTAAATGATTTTTGGTGTCTAAACATATATGGTCCTTGGATAGTGGACCTTTGAGGTGGGCAACCTGAACTACTTGTATTATTGACATTGTGTGTATAGTAGGGTAGTGCAGCTGTGGCTTTCGCCAACTATCCACTTGCTTTATATTTCTCAAGGACACGGTTGTGAGGTTGCAGAAAAGGGTGGTCCAGCTGGATGACCGGGCAGAGGATGCAGATGGAAGATCAAGAAGGAACAACCTATGTTTCACTGGCTTTCCCGAAAAGGCTGAGGGCCCATCAACAGAACTCTTCTTGGAGAAGTGGATTGTTAATGAAGTGGCCACCAAGAGTCTATCTCAATTCTTCAACATAGAAGGAGCCCACAGAGCGTTGGGGTCACAGTCCCACCCTGGAGATCCCCAAGAGCTATCATAGCCTGATTTTTTAATTACAGAGATTGAGACATCATCCTCCAGGCACCAGATCTAAGGGACTGCAATTGTATCAAGGACACTCCATTGCAGTTATTCCTGACAATACACAAAGGGTACAGAAACAAAGATGGACCTTACTGGCGGGTGAAATGATGGCTACAAGAGGCTGGGCTGAAATACAGTCTGCTCTACCAGGCTAAGTTACGGGGGGAACAAAGAGGGAAAGCCTGTTTCTTTCAATCGGCGGAGGCTGTGACGGCTTGGCTAGATGAATCAGGCCTGTTGGACTCCTGTTTGGTGCTCCGCTCTGGAGGCAGGCCCCAGCCCACTAAGAAAACCCAGGAGGAGCGTGGCGGCTGCCCCCAAAAAATCCGGGTACGTTCGGACGGAACTTTGCAGATGGACCCAGCCCCTAACTCTGAAGATGGATCGCAAGATATAATTCCAGACTCCATCTTGTCAAAGGATGCTGCGAGTTGAGGAATGTGCAATCTAACAGGGGTGTAACAGATAAGTGTTAATAATATCAGATATGATAATAATATAAGAACTGGGGCAGAGTGCCATTTAGTAGAATTGCTACCACCGGCGAGGAAGCCTTTTCCCGCCTTCAAGGGACAGAGACACGTTCTGGGAGCTGGAGGCTTATCCTCGCACCCAGCCGCTCGCTCAGTCAATTGTACGCTTAGCAGGGTGGAACACCGGCTCTTAAGACACCAAGCTGGAGTTAGCGTTGTTCTGAGATGAAGTGACATTGGAGCTATCGTTATTGTCAGTTTGTAATATGTTATACTAGGGAGGTATGGGGTGACTGCGGCTGGCCCTGCTATGCTTCGATTGGGAGAGAGGAGATGGGACCATCCCTGTTGCCCAGGGGGTGGGGGGATAGGGTAGTTCAGTTTGTTCAGTACATTGGGGTAATGTGGATGTCTTTCAGGAACATGTTTGGTCACATCAGTATTTGTGCAACTGCGGTCCAACTTGTTAGTCAGAATGTAAGTGGGGTGGTGGTGGAGTGGGGCAAAGTAAACAATGTGATATGCTTTGAATGGTTTCTACTTCTTTGAAAGTTCTTACTTGGAATGTTCGGGGATTGGCAGCATTCGAGAAACGTAGGAGGGTTTATGCCTATTTAAAGTGGTATAAAGTGTCAATAGCGTGCTTGCAAGAAACTCATGTGTGGGTGGACTCAATTCCATGTATTATATGTAGGTGGAGGGTACAGCTGTATGCCACATCTTAATCAGGATTTGCTAGGGGTGTTCTTATATGGGTGGCACCTGGTGTCCCCTTCAAGCATCTGCATCACCTGGTGGGCCCAGAGGGGAGGTACGTGATCCTGCATGGGACATTGGAAGGGAGGGAACTGAATATTATAAACGTCTATGCTCCCGATGTCAACTGTCCAAATGTTTTCCCTTCCGTCATGGCGGCTGCTGCTCCATACTTGGGGGCGGCGCTGTTAATGTTGGGAGGTCAACTGTGTACTAGATGGGAATTTGGATCGGGATCCCCCTGATTACACACCAAACCACGCATGACTGAGACACTGACTGATATTTTGCAGGGCATGCACTCACGAATATATGGAGGGTGCTTAACTCCGGACAGAGAACATTTTCATGCCACACACCAGCAACTAATACGTTTAGCCGTCAAACCGGCAATCCCTACGTGGTGGCTCAGGATGGAGGCACTATCGGACCCCCCTTTGTGGAAGCGGTATCAACTGCATTAGCTAAATACTTTGAGGAAAACTGGGGTTCGGCCTCAAGCAATGCATATGAGTAGGACGCCCCTAAAATGGTTCTTAGAGGGGTCTGTATACACATGACAAATGGGGTACGGCAACAACTAGAGAAAGACATTGATATTTAGGAGCGTAGGCTGACCAAGCTCGAGGCACAGTTAGCCGGCTCCCCACAGAAAGTGGGAAAGTGGGGTGAGGCTCGAGCCAAACTGTTGGTGTCATGGAAGCACGTAGAAAAATATGATTACACAGTTTATAGGCAACGCCTCCTTCGTGAAGGGGACAAATCTTGGGCCATGCTAGCCAGGTTACTGAAAAGGGAATCAACCTCTGTGCCGATTTTACAGCTTCAGAATAGCGATGGGACACTGGAACAAACACAAGCAGGGATTATAGGGATACTTGGCAGACACCTGGCCAAAGCTCCAAGTGAGGCAATAAATGAGTTCTTGTTCTCAGTGGAGCTACCCCATCTGGATCAGGAGGAGGGGGAGGTATTGGGGGCCCTGATTACAAGAGACGAGATACTGGGGGCTATTAAATGCTTGAAAGCAGGAAAATCGGTCAGGGACATTGGTTTCCTGGCGGAATTTTACCAACACTTTGCAACGATATTGGTTGACCAGCAGCTGGAGGTTTATAACGAAGCCCCACAGGTACAAAATGTACCAGCATCCATGCAAGAAGCCCTGGTGATAATGATCCCAAAGCAAGATAGGGCCCACAGTTGCAGAACTCATATAGGCCGATATCGCTGTTAAATCTAGACGTAAAGTTACTGAGTGGCATCTTGGCGAGTAGACTTGTCCCTCATATGACATATCTGATCCACCAGGATCAGGCTGGTTTCACCCCACACCGTAGCACCTCGTTCAATCTATGACGGCTAGCACATGTTTGGCATGACCCGGTACTAGTAGAGGAGTACCATACATTAGCTCTTTTAGACATCGAGCAAGCGTTCGATTCAGTTGCCTGGACCTATGTATAGGCAACATTACAAAAAATAGGTGCGGGACCGTGTTTACTCAAATGGATACAATTACTGTATACATCTCCTCGGGCCAGGGTCAAAGTAGGGGGCAGAATATCAGAGGCATTCTTATTGGAATGGGATACAAGACATGGATGCCCCCTGTCAACCTTTATATTTCCAATGGCTGTGGAGCCACTGTCAGTGTACAGTTGGTGTACAGCAGGCAGCCAACCAGATCGGTGCCTATCCTCTTAGAGGTCCTGAGAGAGTTTGGCGTGGCATCTGGCCTTCGAGCTAACCAGGAGAAGTCAATATTATTGCCAAAGTGGAGATTAGCTAACCAGTCAATTGACCTGCTTCCTGCTGTGGGGCTACCCTGACATCAACGGCCCCTAGATACCTGGGCATCAAGTTGGCACATACGGACAAAAGATTTCCAGAACTTAATATAGGAAAGGTTGTGGACGGGATCCGTGGCTCCATATGATTTTGGAGGGACTTACCTCTGTCTCTTATGGGCAGGATTGCGATCACTAAGGTGGTCATTCTGCCGAGATGCTTTTATGCAAAGCAAAACTCACTATACAAAATCACAGACAGTTATTTCAGAATGCTAGAGAACTTTGGTGACAGACCTTTTGTGGGGTTCCAAGCGTAAACGCACGTTGCAGAGACCTTGGCAATTCAGGGGGGGTAGAGGTCCTTTGTATGAAATTTTACTATATGGCCGCACCGCTACAGCACGCAATTCATTGGTTGGATGATCAAGATAATTAGGAAAAAAGTCTCCTAAAGGGGTCGTATGGGGAAGGATCCTTGCCAGAAATATTAATGCGAGGTAAAGGGATCCCCATGGACTCCCCTTACATTATCCGTCACGTTGCTGCGATGTGGGAAACCACAGTAAGAAAAGTGGTTAGACACGCACCATACGCCCCAGATGCACCTCTGTGGGTGATACCACCATTTGCCAGGATTGCTGTGTCAATGCCGGTCCGCAAATGGAAAGACGGGGATGCCTGTTGATGGGGGATTTGTACCATAATGGCCAGTTTGTGATGATGGAAGATGTGGAGGCTTCCTTTGATTTGGGCAAAGTACAGTTTTTGCAATATGCAAAGATTTTCCCCGTGGCCAGCGAGCTATGGCCATCATTCCCGGTAGAGCCCCCCATAACTAGAACATTGCAAGTAATACTGTACATGGCCCTAGGACATACAAGGAAACCACTCCCCGTTCAGGCAAGATGCGAGGAGGCGACAGGAGAACACATGATGGCGCAAGAGTGGGGCAGGAGAATACATGAAGGGGCAAAATTGGGGTGCTCTAATGCTCCGTTTAAACTAATCTAATATAATTTTGTGCATCAAGCTTACTTCACTCCTAATGTACTGAGCAAAATGTATACAGAATGATCCAGTGGGTGCCCCTGATGCGGGGAAGCAGAGGCTGACTTCTTGCACGTGGTGTGGTCATGCCCGCTGGTGGTAACATTTTGGGAGGAGGTATTGCAGAAAATACGGGTGGCCTCGGGATGGGAGGTCCCCAGAGAGATACGGACAGTACTGCTAAGACTTCTACCCACACCCAAAATAGGAAACTTAGTAAAAAATGTGTGTTGCTGGGGTTAATAATAGTGAAAAGATGAATTGCGATTGAATGGCTGAAGTCGGATCCCCCAAAGGGTGAAATATGGTTGAAGGATATGTGTAAGTGGACAACGGCTGAGAAAGTAAGAATGAAGCAAGTCCATAGAGATAACAAACTAGAAGAAAATATCCAAGCATGGACACCAATGATTGCTGACTTACAGACCCCCCAAGGAGAAAACAGAGATAAGGATCGCAGAGACAGGGAACCATACAAGACACACATATGTAATTCAGCTGGACAGACCGGACTTCACATTGACGTAAGAGGTAATGCAGATGTCTAATAGGGGGGAGGGGGCAGTTAAAGCATTATATTGGCTGATATGCAAATTATGTGGAGATAAGTATAACAGAGATTCATAACAGGGAGTGGGTATGAGGAATAGTCTACAAAATGCTTTACCATGCAACCGTATATTGTACTAGATGGTATATAGAATGGGCTAATGTCAGCTGACCTGTGAATATACCCTTTGGGTAAGATACTGCATGGACTATCCCTGATAATGTTCCATATGTAATATTGAAATGTCAATAAAGCTGTTTAAATAAAAGTTTACTTGTTGCACTGCCTGTGTCACTGGGAAAGGGCAGGAATGTGCAATATTAACCCAATATGGTACATTAATGTCCTTTTCGCTTGCTGTGGTGCTGTTTTGACAGCCTAACACCAATGCAGGCACTCTTGCAGCATGGTTCAAGGGTGCTTTTTTTATAGGCAGCATTGTTTTTGTGCAGGGATATGCACCTTCCTGCACAAAAACAATCCTGAGAGGCTTTTTCCTCTTTCTCTGTTTTCTGCAGAATGTTATCCTAGGGCATAAGTAGGGCTCACAGTAGTAAAAAGCAAATGTAGGAGTTTTTCACTAACGCGTGCATGCAAAACTTAAAAGTACCTAGTCAACCTTTTAATTTCAAGGGGGTTATATTTCCAAGTCAAATTAAAACTACAATCAAGCTACAATGGCAGGCCTGGAAATTTATCAAGGGGCCACTTAAGTGGGTGGCACAATAAGTGCTGCAGGCCCCACTAGCAGCATTTAACTTACAAACCCTATATATATGTTTTACAACTCTACAAGGGACTTATAAGAACATTAAATAAGCCAGTTAGGTGTGAGCCACTTTTACCATGTTTACGGGAGTGAGCACAAGCACTTTAGCAGTGATTAGCAGTAGTAAAGTGCACAGAGTCCTAAGGCCAACAAAAAGGAATTCAGCAAAAAGTGGGGGGTAAAAGCAAAGGTTTGTGGGTGACCCTGTAGAGAGGGCCAAGCCCAACTTGACCCACCTCTTGCCTAAACCCAGGAGAGACTAATCAATACCTTGATGGGCTTCCCTGCTTAGGCAATTGAACCGGGACAATGACCCTCTAATGCAGTGACATGTGTCTGTTCCACACTCTTCTGAATTCATTTGGTTCCCTCTGTCTACACTCTCCTGTGCCACTGAACTGATCCATGATGAAGCTTTTTTTCTCACCTGTGGGGCCCATTTTGTGGAGCACTTAACCTTAACTTGCTCATAGATGCAGCCTAGTAGCCAGACAGTACCACCATGGCCAACAAAGTGATGAGGCTCATACCACCGCTTGGATCAGACTTCTGTCCCCAACCCAAGGACAACTCTGCCCATTAGGACAGCAACCAAAAGAGGCCACTGACAGCTGGTGGTGTCAGGAGCCAGGCCCCAGGCCATCAAAGGATCTCTGAGCTCTGTTGTTGCTCAGAATGGAATGGGGAGCAACAACCCTATGTGTGAGGCACATATCTTCCACTCTAGTTTCCACCAGTCCAGAGGTGATAGTGTGAGACTGGCCACTCAGGTCTGTACCCTGAGGATGAACAGGGGTCAGGGGCGAGCTGTTCCTCCCCCTACCCCCATGTGGGCCTCTGTACTCTCCATTTGCACCCTGTGTTACTGACCTTCCAAGCTCTTCTATCACCGGTGTCAACTCATTCCCCAGAGTACAGTCAATGGGCATCAGGGAACTAACTATAAACCTTCTCTGGGTCACCTCCTGACCCCACTCCAGGGATACCAGGGTGATGGGGCAGAGAAACTACTGCCCCTGGGCCTGAGGTACCCTACACAACTGAACGGTGTACTGTTCTGGAGAAACATCCCTTTCCACAACCATGATCTGGCTGGCCCAAGTGACTCTGAGAGCCTTGACAGGGACCCCATTCACCTTGACCTGGTGGAAGTGATGACTGCCACCCTCAATAATCACAATTCTACACTTTGAGTTCACCTCCCAGCTAAGGGAGATTAAGGAATGATATACCTCCTGGCCCTGGGGACTGCTTACCCCGGAGGCCATAATGGCCATCCCTGTAGAGGTCCCTCTGGTGGGTGGTTTCTTAGGACAGACAGAGTTCTCCTGCTTGTGTCCGAGCTGAAAACAATAAAAGCAGTAAGGTTGGAAATGGTGTGACCTAGACCACCACCCACAAGACCCTCCGTCCTTTTCAGAAGAGGCATAAACCATATCCTTCCCCCTTAGTCTGAGATTTGCCTGTGTCTACCTTGACCTCCCCCTCACTCTGCTGGGGGCAACATGAAACAACACTCTTGGAATCACCCCCAGGTATCTTCTTGGAGACTCTGATGCTAACCCAGAGGTTCACCTCCTGAGCAAGATTCCCATGGTCAGTTAGCTTGCTATCGACTAGGTATTTGCTCAGCTGTATAAAGCAAGTAGTGAGAATGTGCTCCCTCAAAATTAAGTTGTACAGCCCAACACAATCATCAATTTTGCTTCCCATCAGCCAGCCCTACAGGGACTTACTGGAGCAATCTAAAAAGTCCACCCAAGACTGGTTTGGGGAGCTTGTGGCTGTCCCTGAACCTTTGACAGTATTTCTCAAGGATCAGTCCAAATTTGGAAACAACAACGGCTTTCATTGGGGCATACTTTGTCAGGTCCTTTACCTCTGTGTGAGAAAAATGCTTCTCCTCACTGTGGGCATGTGTTTCCATAAGCTTCTCCCCCTAGTACTCTTCTGGAACCTTGTGTATCCTCAGAGCTTCCTAATGAGCGGGAAACCACTATCCAATATCAGCTCCTACCACATAACAGGGCGCCATTTTTTGTAGTATGTGGACCCTCACCTCTCCAGAGGACAGTGCAGCTATGCTGCCCCCATTGTTGCTGGATTCTGGAATCTTCCTGGCTTTCGGCACCTGCATCTTCAGCTGCATCTCAAGTGCCTACAAGAATTTCTTTCAGCCAAGGCTCTTAGTGTCTCAGCCCTCCTGTATGCTGCTTCCAGCTTCATCTTGGCCAGCTGAAGCCTGAGCTCCCTCTCTGCCTTTCTGTCCTCCAGCTCCTATGAGAACATGCCCCTGGCAGACACACTGCTCCCAAACCCATCCTTGGCATCTTGGGCATCTGCTTGAGTTTGTGTTAGGCTCTTGTTACAGCTCAGGACCCAGGGCTGGATCTTCAATCTTCTCATTATCCTCCAAATGTGTGCCTGCCTCACCATCATTCTCATCATCATTTGAGGTGGATTGCCACCTCTGCACTTCCTCAAAGTCTCTAAGGGTTGCCTGCGTTTGGTAGCTTTCCTGACTGCCTTCAGCCCCTTCTGTTTGTAAAGCTTCAGCAGGTTAACCTTGCTGAGGGTATCAAAGGTGAACAGATCCATTTCCATGGTAAAATAAAGGCAGGGCACTTACATTTAGAAAAAGGAGAAAACAATGAATAGAATGCTAAGAGGAATTTAAAAACGGGTTAAATGTGTCAAATGTCAAATTATTTGTTGGAAAGGCGTTCTCTGGGGGGCTTCGGAATACGTTCCTGACCACCCGTTGACCCACCTCTCCCAGAGTTAGGCCGAGCAAGGGCAGGGAGGCCCTTCCTGGGAGGGTCTCGTACCTAGGATCGCACACGCTGAGCTTGCACTCTCGGACAGAGGGACACCACACAGTAGTTCTTCGTAAGACAGTATACTTTATCGTTAGCTTTAAGGGATCTTTATGATCCGAAATGCAGGTATTGAATCAGTGCCACAAGCGGCGGCGATTTCGTGATGGGGGTATGGGGGTAGCGGGACAGTCTTTGAGTTCAGTGTCTCTGCGGAGTATCCTTCGCACAGCTCTCAATCCTCGAGCTGGGGGATGTTGTTTCTCTCGGCAATGTCTGCCGATTCTCCTGGAGGAGAGTGCCGCGAGTCACTCAGCAGGCACAGGTGGTTTCGGAGTCGGGGAGCCGCGACAGCGTCAGCAGGGCTCAGATGGTTCAGAGTTCGGGGAGCCACGTCAGCGTCAGCAGGGCTCAGATGGTTCAGAGTTCGGGGAGCCACGACAGCGTCAGCAGGGCTCAGATGGTTCAGTGTTCGGGGAGCCACGACAGCGTCAGCAGGGCTCAGACGGTTCAGAGTTCAGGGAGCCGCGACAGCGTCAGCAGGGCTCAGATGGTTCAGAGTTCGGGGAGCCACGTCAGCGTCAGCAGGGCTCAGATGGTTCAGAGTTCGGGGAGCCGCGACAGCATCAGCAGGGCTCAGATGGTTCAGAGTTCGGGGTGCCGCGACAGCGTCAGCAGGGCTCAGATGGTTCAGTGTTCGGGGAGCCACGACAGCGTCAGCAGGGCTCAGACGGTTCAGAGTTCAGGGAGCCGCAACAGCGTCAGCAGGGCTCAGATGGTTCAGAGTTCAGATAGCGTTCTTCGGTTCGGGGAGCGATTGAGCCGCGACCAGGTCAGCAGGCTCTCGTCGTCCAGGTCTTCTCTGCCTCCCGTCCCTTCAGCACCCCTTGTTATACTCCCCCTCCTCTTTGAAGTCCGGAGTCCTCGCTGAGAGGGGTCTTGGTGCCTAGGGGCGGTGTGTCGGGTTTCCTGTCGCTCGGCCCTTTGATCTGTTCAGGTGGGTCTGGGAGGGATGTATGATGTTACAACGCACACTTTTACAACGCATGCACTTACAACGCATTTTTTACAACGCATAATCCATTACAACGCATGACATTACAACGCATGACACGACAACGCATTTTTAAAAAATACCTTTACAACGCATTTCCATTACAACGCATACTACCTTTACAACGCATACCATTACAACGCATAATATTAAATTACATTTAAGGTAAGTATTAGATAGTATAGGGGTAAAAATTACTATTCTAACTCCAGGGGGTGCAACAGTAGGGTAAGTGTTGGATAGTATAGGGGTAAAAATTACTATTCTAACTCCAGGGGGTGCAACAGTAGGGTAAGTGTTGGATAGTATAGGGGTAAAAATTACTATTCTAACTCCAGGGGGTGCAACAGTAGGGTAAGTGTTGGATAGTATAGGGGTAAAAATTACTATTCTAACTCCAGGGGGTGCAACAGTAGGGTAAGTGTTGGATAGTATAGGGGTAAAAATTACTATTCTAACTCCAGGGGGTGCAATAGTAGGGTAAGTGTTGGATAGTGTAGTGTAATATTATGCGTTGTAATGGTATGCGTTGTAATGGTAGTATGCGTTGTAATGGAATGCGTTGTAAAGGTAGTTTTTAAAAATGCGTTGTAGTGTCATGCGTTGTAATGTCATGCGTTGTAATGGATTATGCGTTGTAAAAAATGCGTTGTAAATGTAGTGCGTTGTAAAAGTTGCGTTGTAAAGGTTGTTCCCCGTCTGGGAGGAACTCCAGACGCCCAGCAGGCGAGGCGCCCGCTCACCGGGGGCCTGGTGGCCGATCAAAACCCTCCTTGGGGAGGAGACCAGAGTTGTGACAGGGACGGCGCCTCCTGGTCTGGCTTGGGGGTTTCTCTCTCCCTCGGCCGGGCATGCAGGGTGGGGTCTTGGGTGTTGCTGGGGCCCGGCCGGCCATTGGGATGTTGGGCCATGGTGGCCGGAAGTCTGTGACATCGGGGATCAGGTGCGGTTGCAGGGTGGCTTGCTGGTCGGGAGTGCCCACGCCACGATGCCGGTCTCACATTATTCATCTGGGATTTTAGTCTAACACAAATCACTGTTTGGTACAGCACAAACACAAGCCCTGATTCACACCGCTGAACACCAATGTGAGAGATTGTGTTGTTGGTTGACTGAGATGGTAGCTCTGGTCAAGCATTAGCCACAATCGCTTGCATGGTGAACCCTTAAAAAGTAATTCAATTAAACTGTGCTTAAATCTCTGTAGCTTGGCACAAAAAGCAGTCAGACTTAACAAAGAAGCAATATATAAATTATTTATGTAGCACACACAAATTGTAATAAAGTCAAAACACAACACAAGAACAATCCCACACCAATTTAGGGAAAAAAGTACATATTTGCCTTCACCCCTTTTTTGCTGAAATAATTTTTGTTGACCTTAGGGCTCTGTGCATTTTACTACTGCTAACCAGTGATAAAGTGCTTGTGCTCCCCCTTTAAAACATGGTAGAGTAGGCTTATACCCAATTGGCATGTTTGATTTGCCTGTAAGTCCCTAGTAAAGTGACACTGCATGTGCCCAGGGAGTTTAAATTAAATGCTACTATTGGGCCTGCAGCATTGATTGTGCCATTCACTTTAATCGCACTTCAAACATGTCTCAGACCTGCAATGGAAGCCTGTGAATGTGCTGTTTTAAACTACCCTTTCAACCTGGAAAAGTGAACTTCTTGCCAGGCACAAACCTTCCTCATCAATACATATGTCACCCCTAGGGTAGGGCCTGGACAGTCCAATGGCAAGGGTGCAGTGTATTTAAAAAGTTGGACATGTGCTTTTAAATTTTACATGTCCTGGTAGTGAAAACTCTTAAATTCATTTTTCAATACTGCAAGGCCTACCTCTCCTATAGGATAACATTGGAATTGCCTTATTACTAACCCTCGATGTAGAGTGCGGTGTTCCACTACGCAGAACTCTGCAAACTGACCCAAAACCTTCCCCGTGCTGCACGCGCATGCTCATATCTGCTCGCATTGATTTTCATTGCCGGGTGTATGACCTGCGCTGGAAAAACAAAGCGTATGGCACCATGCACAGCGCAAGAGGGCGCTGCTTCTTTTCTGCTGATCGATTAGATTTTGTACTCGAGCGTCAACTTTCTCAACGCGAACAGAAGCTTTCACAACATGAGCCGTTGCAAACCTGATCGTCGTGAAATCTGACCGCCTGCATTGAGAAATCACGCCGGGAGGTGGATTTTTCCAGTTGGTGCTTGCCAACTTGACATTTGGGAGTGCAAGCAAGAAAATATCTCGCCAGGAGGTGGATTTTCATTTGTCGCACTCACCAACTTGCCGTTGGGGAGTGTGAGCAGGAAAAAAACTCGACGTACTCCATGCAGTGCGGAAAACTTACTCATTACAGGGACACACCCCACTCAACCAACAACCCAATTTCTTACCGTGACTGGCTGCATTTGGCGTGGATGTTCAATGCTTATTTCTCAACTTGCTTGACCTTATCTGCATTCTTGATGATGCCTGACTGTGGAATGCCTTCCTAAACACTCACAGAATTGGATATTGTTTATAGTGAAGGATAAGTCTTCTTTTCGATCTAGAGAAGTGGGATCTACTCACTAGCAAATATTACTTAATTGAAATATGATAATGTTATCAAAAATATCAATATACATTTTACTTCAGAATGTCTGTGATTTCTCTGATGTGGATAAAGGCTTTACACCTTATACTCAGATAAATAATAGGATCAAAATTTGTTGCATTCTTGATGTTTCACAGCCTGGACTGTCTAACATCATTCGGATCTCAACACTTTTGAGCAGATGGTTCAATTTATTAGAGACCAACCACTCGGATTAAAAGTACATGTCCTTCCTGCACACTATTGTTTTTATTACTTTCCCACGCTCCGGACGGAATAAAATTGAGTCCAGGTAGCATGAGGAATTTTCCATTTTAACTACTTTTTCACTCTACACGAGCACTTCACAATTGTGTTTTTTATCTCTGATCACTACTGTAACATCCAGTGGTTCCCTCCGGGTGGAGGAAGCATGAAAGAAAACCCAATGATGATGCTTTCACGTAGTTAAAATTCAGGCGGAGAATCAAGATATACCGCCCTCGAACCGCTTTACGTGAGTGAGGGTTTTTCATCAAATGTCGGAAAGAACCACCTGAACCCTTGTGACAGGTACAAGTGATCCATTCTCTTTGATTATAAATGACTAGCTGGAAGCAGAATGGATCACAGCTTCTTCTACCTCCCTCTATACTGATTTAAATATCAATGTATTAGAGTACATAATCTTGTTTCTTCACGTTAATTTTCACGGTTGGTGAATATTTTTTATATCTGGGACGATGATTAAGAAGAAGAGCAAAATTCTAAGCTTTATTGGTTGTTCAATCATTTAAAATCTCTCCTGGTAGTTGATGGGTCAGAAGGAAATACATTGAGCTGCAAGCTCAGCTGGCCTTACTGACTGCTTCCCAAAAAAATAATCTGCAGATTTGAAAAATGTAACCCGTTCAGTATCGGCATGCACATAGAAAGTTTCTGCAACATTGAAGTTTTTCTGCTACTGACTTCAGATTAAATTTCTAAAAGGCTGGGGTCTGCCCAGGAAGACACATGTGGTAGTGGCAGGTTTCCCTCAGTTCTCTAAATGAGTATCTTTGTGGTAATATTTATAAAATCCTTTTTTAAGTGCATCATAATAATCATTTTTTTCCTCCGTGGTAACAGATGTTAGTGGTGCACAAACAATTGTATAATTTAACTTCGTATTTGTTGTGATGAAAACCTCAAGATGTTGGGCTGAAAAATCCACCATTCCTGGACTGACTCTCCAGTACTGTGCAGAGATCATCCGCCAAGAAGTATGAGTTTTGTCAACCAGCATTTTTTTCATTATAAATTAATTTTAATTAACGCAACCACTAATGTCAAAGCTCCTATAGGTCAATTTTACGTAGGTATTGCAAGTTTTCTAGAGTGCTGTCTTGTTTTTTGTGTTCTTTGATTATCACACACACTTTTTTCTGTATCAAATTGGAATGGGTATTTGATAGTTAGTTCTTACTATATGCAGTCCTGATTAGAATATGCACATTTTTGTAGGCAAGTTTGGTGTTATCAAAAATGTCAATATACATTTTACTTCAGAATGTCTGAGATTTCTCTCATACTCCGATTAATAATAAGACCAAAATTCGTTGCATTCTTGATGTTTCACAGCCTGGACTGTCTAACATCATTAGGATATCAACACTTTTGAGCAGATGGTTCAATTTATTAGAGTACATATACTTGTTTCTTCACATTAATTTTCATGGTTGGTGATTATTTTTTATATCTGGGACGATGATTATCTTTTTGTTTGATATGTAAACTGGGATAGTGACAGACGGTAATGTCTCTACAAGTTATTAATTGTAAATCAATTTTAATTATATTATAGTTTACAAATCCGTATGTGTTTTTTGAAAAGATTACACATCACACACACACACACATTCCCACCCACCCACCCCCACGCACACACACACATCATGATGTACACATAAAACATAAACCACATTTTGCAGGCAATGGGGCATATTCTCAATGACTTATCTCCGAGTCATCTCTACTTTAGTGCAGCAAAAGTTGCGAAAGAATCATCTTCCCATTCACAAGCTGGTGCAAACTGCCCACATCCCCATTTTACCAGAGATAGCTCCTGCAAAAATCATCGCCACGGAGGAAAGTGACAACTAATGCTAATGATATGCAGAGTAGGCGTTCCCGTGCCAAAACACACAAAAACACCACCTCACGATATTCTCAACGACCAGCCAGATCTGCGATGCGAACCAAAAACAGGCAATAAGGCGCGTTAGCAGCAGGGATCTAACACCTGCCTTTTACTGGTGTAAAGCAGGACGACTACCTGCAGCATGAAAGGGAGCCCAGCCCAGAGCCACATCTGAAGACCAACACATGGCATGGAGACACTGATCATGCAGCTCGTAGTAGACCCAATAGGGCCACAACACCCTCCTCAACCACCCCCATGCCCCCCAATCCCCCTCCATGGAATACCACCCAGGCAGCGCAGAGCCTGACAGCTGACGTTCTGAAAACGTCATGGCCCCTCAGCCACATAAAGGCAGAATGTGGGTAGAGGTGGGAACCAAGTATGTGAGAAGGAACCAAGTAAACCATGAATAAGAATACATACAATGCCAAGTGTGGCGGTGATGTGCTGGACGGACCTCAGTATGCAGAGCACAGACCTGGCCATGTGGATATATACTGCTGGTGTCTGCTGTGTTGTGGACAGTGGACGCAACCATGTCCCCTCAGGCAGTTGGGAAGAGCTGGCACATGTAGCTTTGTCGCCCCCCCTGTAAGTGAAAATGTTGCAATGTAGCATGCACCTGGAGGGTGGGCTCGCACGGACGGAGTGACAAAGGGGTGCAAGACCGCTGGTGGTCCATGATCATTCATGCCAAGTGCTGTGTGTATCTGTATTGCCGTAGCATGAGCCAAATGCCTAGACACAATAGCTGCGCCAGTCCAGCCAGGCATGTACTCCACATCTGTGTCCGCCCTATCCTTACCATAGGACAACACTGGTGTGACCCACCACCTTCAAAGGCCAACATCATAGTGTCATTGTCAGGCTTGTGGACATGCGCAGACAAGCATGACAATACTGTGCTGTAGGAGTGCAAGTGATGCAATCTCGCAGCGCACGTAAGGGAATGGGTTGAGGAGGGAGGAGCAGCTGTGAGGCAACGTAATACACAGTGATGCCGCTCATATGCCACATACAAGACATGTCAAAGATGACTGACAAAGTCGCACTCATCACACCCCACCACCACCAAGCCACTTCACATCTCATGAATGTAGTCAGATACCAAAACTACACCAGGAATGAAAGCTCCTTTATCTGACACATCAAGTAGAAGCACATCTGCACCTTTGACCTTGGAATAACATTTTCCCGGCAACCCCTGACAGATACCATTGCAGCTAAAGCCGACTCCCACACCAGGCACAGCCAGACGAGTGACCAACGTATACACACCCCCACACAGGAGTCCTTGCACGAAGATATCTTGCATGGAATGGTCTTTACAACATCCCAATCATACAAACGGTGCACACTAAAACAACTCATTGATCCGAAATGTGGCATTTCATCCACAGACCTGGAGCTGGACGGCATTGTGCCGCTTCAACCAGAGCCACCAACGCAATGGCCGACCATCCCAGACACATGCACAACCCCTGTCACGTGGAACTGTACCGGGCACGAATGCAGCATTTACGGGGGGCACTGCCAATGGCAGTGCTATTGATCAGTTACCGGCTAAGCTTCCACCTTGCCAACATAACCTGCATTCAGCCTGTGTGTCATTGTCTGTCATGCATATTCGAGTGGGCCATGGATGTCTGCCTATCCAACAGGACAGTAGCTGAATTGGACTTTGACATGTGTGTGCACTCCCTGTTGGCCCACGACCAGGAGTGTCACTATGACGTTTATGGGCTGCCTGGATTGTTTGCTTACATGCTGGCAGCTGTAGCTGGGATATTGCACAAATCCTCATGTGCAGTGACCGCACTGAACCACTCCCCTATAAGGCTGTAGTGCTAATTGGTGTAAGGGGGTGGACGCAGCACATCTGTCCGGGCCAGCTAATGGATTGCCTCCCCGTCCTATTTGCTGAAGTCGACCACGACCTCATGTTGGAAATGATAGCCTGTGAAGCAGCAATCGCTTTTATGGACGAGTAACTACGTACCTGCAGCCACAACAGATCGGAACACAGTGCACATGTCCCTACCCCGTGTTGCATCTTGGAGATCTGATCACATATCCCATGACAACAGTGAACATGGCGGCGTTTGCCTGGACCCAGAATTCATGAGCGGACAACAACGCAGCTCAAAACACACCTGTGGAAGGAGAGGCATTCCCCCGGAGTGGACAGCGGAGCTTGACAACGTTCCTCATTCTGACATACTGTTGCATTGGTCTGCATGTTGTGGCACTTATCTTGCCCATACTGACACGCATTTGCTAATAAAGTCTACGCACCTTCACTTGCATTCAACTGTGATGTGTGTTGATTTGGATGACAATGTGTGTCTCAATGCCTATCCGGGTCATGGCCGCATGTAATTGCTGTGTCATTGGTGACCAAACAGAATATGGTAGTCCATGTCCAGGTCCAAGGTGAGTGTCGCTCGGTGTTTAGGGGGACAGTGGGAGGTGTTATTCCAGGGCATGATGCAGAGGGCAGAACCGAGCTGAACACAGCCGTGGTGGTGGGTGCTTCCTGCTGTGTGGTCTGTGCAGGTGGTGTGGGTCTCATGGATGCAGCTGGGCTGCCCTGCTCCGGGAGGTGGGGTGCCGGAGCTGTCCCTGTGCTTTTGCAGTGCGTCGGAGTAGATGTGGGGATGTCCTCTTCATCACCAGTGCTGAGTTGTTGGGTCTGCTCTGCAGAAGGTGTTGATTCTCCCTATACAATGTGAAGGGGAAATGCAGATTGACATTGTGTTCACATTTATGTTTACCCATTGTACATGTGTACCGTCAGATGGCATGGCAATGTACATTGTGACTGTTTATGAGGAGATGACTATTGTAAGCGTGACACTTGGCATTTCTTTGCCATCAGGGATGTGAGGTCGAAATTGTGCATTGTCATCTCACAGTTTCCTGCTATGCCAAATGCAAATGGCCATTTTCTATACACAGGTAGCGGCAATTGTGTCCTCTGTTCTGTTGGGAATGTGTTGCAGTTTGTAACACATTGTTGTGGATGTTGGGGAGCTCTGCATCTTATGTGTGTGTGCTGCATTGTGGGTGAGTTGCCCCTTCGGTTCTGATTTGGCTGGCCCTTATCCCTTTCAGGCGGTGTGCCTTGTGGATCTGAGCGTATGCAGTGCTGAGATGTTGCAGACTTGGGTAAATTGTGCTCTTGGTCAGAGTTGTGACTCTTGGGCATGGTTGCTCCGCAGATGTGCTCTACTCACTTGTGCATGTGTGCCATTGTGCACATCTCCCCCCGTCCACCCAGTCGCTGGTGGTTACTCACAATGTTGCTGCTGGCTCAGGTCATGTTGTGCAGTGTCCGGTCCTCCTAATCCTGCCATTGTCTCCCCAATGATAGTCCCAGGATGGTCCTCCGTGGGGCTTGTGAAGTTCTGGTTGTCCTCTGTACTTGCTCCGGCCACCTCCATGGTGCTTCGCAGTTGTTTGGGTCTTGTAGGTGTTTAACTTTTTGGTTGCCGCTTTTATAGTGATTTTGGCCGCATGACTTGTGGGACTTGCAGGCTGACGCTGCTTCTCTCTGGATTTTTTTTCGCAGTTCTCCCCATCGCATGTTTTTTCACGTTGAGCTTTAGATTTTTATCTCTGTCTAGGGACATTTACTGTGGTCATTTGTCGGGTTATCAGGGGACTATCGCATGTTACTGCCGTGTTGTGAATAGGACGTTGACACAGAGTTATTTTCCTGAGATAGATGGCGATATGTGAGATTGCGTTAACTGAATTTGGAGGTGATTATCACACGTTCTTGAGAATATCCCTTAATGTGTATTAAACATTATAAAAAGCCCAGGCTCTCATTATAAGTCTACACTTCCTAAGGATTGGACCAGGAATAGCTGTCACCGGCCTATTTGGAGTAATGAGATCCGCATGCATACTGTGGATCTTTTTACTTTCACCCAAATATTTAAGCTGCAGAAAGCAATAGAAATCTCTGTGTGAAAGTCTGGGACAAATGAGGAAATACTGTGTGTCTCGTGCTCACTTTGCCACTGGATTCAAGATAGCCTGGCTGATGAGGGTTATGAGCCCAAAGCTTGTCCCAGGATGCTTGTTTCCGGTCCAGGGAAGACATGGCTTGGCAGTTCGGGCTGGACTGTTCCCATGAGGCACAGGGTCAGACTGATTTGCATATGGCCATGTCTGAACTGAGGTGGTGGAGTGAGCTAAAAAATGATGATGGATTAAACCCAGATCAGTTGACTGGGGGTGAGTGTTTGATTTGCTCAAACGCTCCGTCCATCATCCCCTTTGGAATCAACCTGGCATCACCGATTTCCCAGTTATTCCTCATTTCTCAGCGGACCTTAAGGGCCCAACTGTAAAGGTCTGGATATTCCCTGGCCCCCAGAGTTAAGAACACTGATGTCTCAGCGAAGAAACAATGGCCTATTTTCAACGCCACAGGCAATGAGGGCTTTTGTAGAGTCTTGCTTTAATTTTTATTCTTTATTTGGGAGAAATGAAGCAGCTGTGCTGAAACAAGACAGAGGCACTCTTCCCATCTGCTAGTATAACAAACCATCTCTACATTGTTTGCTTTGACTGGTGCATTAAAAGTAACTTTTTTCTGGTGTAGGATTGGAATCTGCAAATACAGATTCTGTGAGTGTAATATGCTGGCGAATTAGAAAGCACGGTGTGGTTAGTACATGTTCCTTTCATCCCCCGACCAAAAAGTCATAAACATCTTGGGGCAGATTTACAATAATTGGTGCATCCCTGCATATCAGCAGGGATGCGCCAGTTATTGTGCGTCACGGCTCCGCCACCATGGATGCACCGCATTTACAATGTGGCGCACCATGGGACAAAAATGGACAGATGCGTGGCGCATCTGCTGCTTTAAAGGCCGCGCATTGCTGGAGTTGCGACGCAGATCCAGCACGGCTCGGGGGAGCCCTATCTTTAAAATGTTGTGTCAATCCTTACGCCTGCTTCAAGCAGGTGCAGGGTTTTGATGCAGCATGGCCTTAAAAGTGGCTGAGTAAAATCTTGTAGATTTCACTCAGCCACTTTTAGGAGGCGTTCCTGCTCCGGAACACCCCCCCCCTTCGCCAGAACGCATTCATGTGGTGCAGGGCTTTACAACGTGACACATCTCCTAGATGTGCCGCGTTGTAAGTACCCCGCACCATGGCGCTGGCTTTGCGCCGCCGCTGCATCACAAAAGTGACGCAACGGCAGCGTAAATGAGGCGCAAGGGGCTTGTAAATCTGCCCCCTTGACTTTTCTCACTGATCTGTGTGTGATTTGTGCTGAACATCACATGCGATTAGGATTCCTGGCAAAGGGGACTATAGGCCGCAATAGCCAGTTGATGTATGTGGATGTTTGTGTGTGAGAGGATGTTAATATATGGGCATTTGTGGGAAATTGACAAAGTATGTGTTTAAAAAACATAACTTGCTTGAATGAATGAATGAATAAAGAGAGATTTATAACGCGCAGACTAAGCCCAAAGGCATCAAGGTGCCTAACAAAGTAAAATCAAATAGACACAGAACCAAAATCACGGATATGCCTTGACAAAAAGCCATGTCTTTAATGCCTTCCCGAAAAGAGAGACAGATTGTTGGGTTTTAATTTCAGTAGGGAGGGCATTCCACAACTTGGGGGCTAGAGAGGAGAAAGCCCTTCCTCCCCACTTGACTCTCCTGAAACGAGGCACTGATAGCAAGCTCTTTCTAGAGGAGCGAAGATTTCTACAGGGGGCATAAGGTGCCAACAGGTCCCTAACATCCCCAGCTCCAAGACCAGATAAGGCCCCATAGGTCAGACATAGGGTCTTACAGGTAATCCTGGCATAAATCGGAAGCCAATGCAGACTCTTCCTAGCTGCTGTAGCCGAGGAAAGCCTCGGGGCATCAAGCACAAATTTTGCTGCCGCGTTCTGGGCGGTTTGCAGGCGTTGCACAAGACCTTTATCTATACCAGAATAAAGAGCATTGCAATAGTCAAGCCGTGAGGCAACCAGTGCAACCACAATTTGTTTGCGAGCCTGTGGGGCTAGGTAGTTTTTTATTTTCCTAAGAATATTAATGATGCCCCAACAGGTGGCAACCGTCCTATTTACCTGCTGAGCCATAGAAAGAAAGGGGTCAATCAGAACTCCTAGATTCCGGGCCGAGTCCGTAGGAATAGGACATACTCCCAGAGTAGGAGGCCACCACTCAGAAGTCCAGATGTCCCTCTTACCACCAAAGACAAGAACCTCGGTTTTTTCCCCATTCAGCTTCAGTGAGTTATATATCATCCACTGAGAAACTGCCTCCATGCAATTCCTAAAGCTGAGAGCAGAGGAATTGTCCGAGTGTGAGAGGGACACCATGATCTGGGTGTCATCAGCGTAAGAAACCACCTCCATCCCGTAAGATCTTATTAACCTGGCAACTGGGGCCACATAAATGTTGAAAAGGGTCGGGCTAAGAGCCGACCCCTGTGGGACCCCACATTGTACCGGCAGGGATGGAGATAGAAACTCGCCCAATTTGACCCTCTGATCAAGGAAGGAGGACAAAAGGCTCAAGGCCGAACCTTCCACCCCTATCTCCCTAAGACGAGCTGTTAGAATCGAGGGGGAAAGGGTGTCAAAGGCGGCTGTCAGGTCAAGCACTAAAGGAGAGTAGTATGGCCCTGGTCACCCTCCGTGCGAATGTTATCTAGCACAACCATGAGAGCCGACTCCGTGCTGTGAAACCTCCGGAAACTGTGCTGGGACTGATCCAGGAGACCCGAAGAATCAAGGAAGGCCGACAGATGTTCATTTAAATGAGTCTCCAGCATCTTTGCAGGTGCAGGGAGCAATGAAATAGGCCGAATATTCTTAAGAATTTCAGGGTCCAGGGTTGGTTTTTTTAAAAGTGGCTTGACCACAGCACTCTTCCATAAAGTGGGGAAGCTGCCCTCCTGCATTGCCCTGTTCATGATATCCAAAAACAAGGGCAATAGAGTTTCCCTGCAATCCTTAAGAACTTTAAGAGGACAAGGGTCCAAAGGGGACCCCGACCTGGTCTTACTCAACAGCAAGTCCAGTTGATGTAAGGAAAGCGGGGGAAAGCTAGAAAAGCTCGCCGCGGAAGTCAAGTTTCCATTTGCTGGGGGGGATGTGACAAAAGTGGGGGGGAAGGCATAGAGGCCCTTTGCAGTTCAAGGGCGGAATAGATGTCGGCTATTTTAGAATGGAAGAACTGGGCGATCCTATTACAAAAATCTTGGGAGCTGACAATAGGGTCGGGCACTTGCAAGGTGCACAGAGAATCAACAATTTTAAAAATATCTTTGGGGGAGGATAACGCGGTAGTTAACTTAGAGAAGTACTCCTGTTTTTCCCTAATAACCTCGGCCTTATACTTTTTCAAAAGAGATTTATGCTTTTCTCTCTCTTTATTGTCCCAGCTGACCCCCCACAGCCTTTCCTGCCTCCTACAAACCTGCCTTAAAAGTCTTAAGGAGTCTGAAAACCAGGGGGCCGAAGGTCTCTTCCTGGCGGAGTAGCGCAGGGAGACGGGAGCCAACAAGTCAACAGCCCTAGTAATGGAGGAAGTCAATTCAAGAGCCGCCGTGCTGATATCGCTCACTGTGGCAATGTCAATGTTAGAGATTAAACGAGCCAAGGTATCGTTGGAGATCATCTTATAGTTTCGCGAAAGTTCTTTTCTACTGGGAGCCTTCGGCCTGGTATTTATGGAGAAGGCCAGAAGCTCCAGTGGGACAGCAAGATGATCAGACCAAACCAACGGAATAGGCAAGTCTGTTGATAGCCTAGAGTCATTAGAAAATACCCCATCCAGGATGTGACCTGCCTGATGAGTAGGGTTTTTAGCCAATTGCTGAAGGCCACAAGCGGATAGCGAATCCAAGAGGGATAAAGTTTCCCTAGAGTCCACGTTATCAAGGTGAAAATTTAAATCCCCCAGGACTGTCAGCCGCGCACAGCCAAAATAAGGCTCTAGAAAGTTAAGCAGGGTCTTGCTGAACTCAGCTCTGGGTCCCGGCTGTCTATAAATCAATATGCCCACAAACGGAGCAGCGAGGGGGGAGGTTATTACAAAATGTAGAGCCTGGGGAGGATCTGAGGGGGCAGTTAGAGCAGTAATGCGACAGGAATGAGATATTTGATGAAGAATCCCCAGCCCACCTCCTCTATGTCCCACACGGTCCATCCTTACTAGTGCATAGCCATCAGGAATGGCATCTACCAAATCCGGGCCGGAGGACTCAGAGGCCCAAGTTTCCGTTAAGAAAACCCAAGAGGGTTTTCTTACCAACACAAACTCACTAAAGGCAATATTATTTTTCACCAGTGATCTAACATTAATAAGGTAACCACTCTCAGTCCTGATATTAGGGGTGGCACTTGCCATAATGGGAGGACTAGAGTAAGAGGCACGAACTGACGGCAGCGTGCATTTTCCATAGTGACAACCACAACCCAAAGCAACCAGAAAAGCCTCAGGAGGACACGAGTAATGACATTGCAATCATCGGGGTCTAAGGGCAACTAAGTCATGATACGTATACATACAGTTTACATGTCTGTCATCTCTGTGCCCAGCTACTGTCTCATCCTGACCGTCCTCTAGCCCGTCCTTAGCGCGGACGGGCGCAGACGGGCTGGACTCTGGCGCGACTCCGGCGCGAATACAGCGCGCCCGCTGCGCGCTTGCATAATTGCCTTAAATAGAGGTCCAGCGAGTCAGCCTGCCTGCTGTACCGCTACCCAAAATGGCGCCCGCTATCCGTCCTTTCCTACCCCCAAGATGGCGCTAGGTGTCAGTTTAAACACGCTGGGGACACGCTGAAGCCGCGGTGTGTATATTAGTTTTAATGTGCAAGTATGCGGATTTAAAATCAAGGAATAATGCAACTGAAAAATAAATGAAATATAGCCGAACGGGGTACTTTAAAAAGATCCAAATAAGGCACAGGACCTAAGGAATGAAAGCGCTCAATGCCGAGGGCCCTAGCGTGGTATGGTTACCTTGTCAAGCTTAACACATAATTTTCTTGAGCAGTCCCAGTTTTTACCTTCCCTGCTCATTCACATGCAGAGTTTGATTCATACCACTTCTGACTCATTTTGTATTTGTGGCAAGATTTCTGCCAGTCATGAAGCACTTCAAACTCGTGTCGATGTCTTTATCAGCCCTCTCTCAAGCAGCGCATCATGAAGAATGGAATTTATGATCTGGTGGCAGAACAAAATATCATTTTTCTTGATGTTCACATAGAGTGAGAACACTATAGCAGAAGTAATTAGACGAATGATTGAATTTGAGAGAAACATTTCATTATTAGAATTGTTTAAATGTGAAATCATGATTGAACATGATTGCAAAGAAGTAAATTACAATGTGGAACACAGTCCATTATTGCTGGCAAGATGTTTAACGTCCTGAAAACTCTCAGGACATTCTGCAAGAAGTGTAGAGAGCAGCAGCCCCACAAAAAAATGCACTATAAGAAGAGAAAGAAATTTTCTATGCACAGGGGACTCGATTATTTAATTGCAAGGAGAGTGGTTATGATGCACAAACGATGCCACTTCCGTAGCAAAACTAAAACTTCGAAAAGGGCTTATTAAGATAGGAGTGGGTGGAGTCAACATATAGGCCCAAGAGGACGCTGGCCATGAAACCATGCAAACATTATGAACTGGGTGGAAAGAAGAGAAATTGTCACGTTAAACTCTATCACCTGTGTTCAAAATTAAATAAATATCAAAGAAATGTGGATCACTAAAGGGAATTAATATTCGTTTGCAAGACTTAGAAGTGCACTAAAATGTACCCGTAAAAATCTAATTTACACAATTATTCATTTTGCAGAAAAAAAAAAAACAAGCTTGCGCAAATATATCCAAATACGTCTTCTGTGACACTCAGCCACCGTTTTTTTTCTACAAGGGAAATTATGAAGGTAAACTTCATTTTAAAAGTTTTAAATAACTGGAGAACGTTTTCCTTTGTGATTCAGATTTTATCGTCAGCGTTAATTCGCTAGCTCTTTACTTCAGGATGTGTTTCTGAAATGTATCTTCTATTTCCAGAGACTAGTATTTTCTCCTGGCTGCTTTGCTGTGGACGATCAATATGGGGAAAAATAAAACATTTAGGAATCCTTGTGGTCCAACTAGTGCAAACTTAACAATTTAGGTGAATATTTACTAATAATTCAAGACAGAGGACTAGCCAAAAAGATAAAATACCCCCACTTTGAACAATAGATCAAATGGCATTGCGTGAGAGCATGAGAGGAGCAAGTCCAAACCTCATTAGGTTGTTTGCTCCAGGGAATTCTGAAAACAGTCTTGACAAAGAGTGCCTTTCAGCCTAGTGTGGTGGCTATTTGGACTAATGCAGCCACTGTAGGGGCATATGTTAGACCGCCTGGTTCTATTCCTTGTGGGTCGAATCAGCCTTTAATCTTTCTGAGGTCGATAGAATGAGTACCATTATGTTGAGTAACAATCAGTATCTGTTAACAAGACACCCTTGGGTCAACATGCACTTTACAAATACACATGTTATGTTTTAGACATCAGTCCTCAACGGATTTGGCTATCCTTCCTTCCAACCACCCATTCATTCGTTCCATCCTTACCTTCTTACTCCAACCATGCATTCTTCTCTCCATCCAAACTTACTTTAGCCATCCATCCTAGCCTTCTTCGCTCATCCATCTGTCCTCCTCTAATTTCATCAATATTTTAATCCATACTTACATTTCTCCTTTGATCGATCAATATACCCATTTATCTATCATCTATCCATATATTCATCCTGCCAACCATCCTTCTTTCCATTCATCTTCTCCATCTATTCGTATCATGTTTTGTGCTTTTTGCTGCATGTGTTTCCCTACATCCTGTCCCCACTGGGCAAGGCTCTTGCAATGGTTTTTCTGAACAATTATTTGAAAGGTGGTACAGTCAAAGTCAAAGGAGCAGTAAAACGTTTATTGAAGGTTTTATGATACACACACTTCCTAGTGGCATCCAACTCTGTCTTATGCTGCTGAAGGGGGCGGGGGGTTCCTGGCGCCCCTGTTAATGCACCTCAGCGCAGAAAGTGAAATTGCTGCTCTGTTTTGCTTGAAAGGGAGAAAGTAGGACTGCTCCATAATATAAAATATATGGTACAGTTCTGCTCTCTGCTAGCACTGGTGCATTTGTGACTGCCTAGCCCCAATGGAGGCACCCTTGCATCATATTGAAAATGTGCCTGCACTGTGGTCAGGAAAGTATTTGTGCAAGAAGTCATACCATCCTGCACAAAAACTATTCTCTGAAGCTAGATTTTTCTCCTAATTACACCAGGCTCAAAAGAGTGTACCATTTTGGCACAAACCTAGGTTTACAAGTCTTTATAAATGTGTGTGCATCAAAATTCATGGGTGGATTCACAGGAACGTCCATGCACCACCATGTAGTGCCTGCCTCAAGTAAGGTGATGCAAGACGGAGCTGTGCATTGTGTTTCATTTGTTTTACAAAGTCATACAAATCCTCTCAAATCTGGGCCTTAATGTATTTTATTTTGTGTTTTATGAGTGCTGTATTCCACCCCAGGAATATTGAGAGCAGTTTTTCAAGGGGTGAAGATCGATATGGCTCTAATAGTTATCAACTGTGTAATATTGATTCAGACATAGAAAGATCTAACATAGGATGCTGTAGAGCTTGTTGCTGACATCCACTCTGGCCTCAGTGTACCTTGCTGAGTTACAGAGGGCACTAACTGGCCTCAGCCAGCATGTCCTACCTGGATTGTAGATGAGAGAGCAATGCCATGCAGACAGGGATGGTGGGAAAGTTCAAATCGTACGGTGTCCTGTAGTTCCTATAAATCTATATAGGACCTGCACGTTTAGACAACATAAGCTGTGGGAGTGGTGTCAAGACTGATTCCAAACAACCCCCACCAGATATGCTCGCCTGTATACAAGCTAGCTCACAGTGCCACTATGAACCCCTCTTAGCAAGGAGAGAATAGTTTTGGTAACTATCGAACATGACAACCCTGTCCCCTCCGGGATTGTGGAAACAGTACACTCGTGCTCACTTTGACTCAGAGAGATACCCAGAATAAACGATGGGGAAGTTTTCAATAAGCATTTATTAAACCAGCGTCATTCTAGTGTAAAATACGTGTGCTGCAACAACCATAAGACAGAAACAGATGGATACGGTTATAAACATCAACAGAGTAAATCAATGGTAGAATTCTACCATAGTGCTAAAACAATGGATATATGCAAACATATAAATATATGATAGTAATAATGCACACTTCTACGATGCTAACCCTAACTAGATGTACCTAAATGTACCTAGCATACATGCAGGTGTACAGCCAAGAATCCCCCTAGAAAGAAGCCAGCCCCATTACCTGATGTGAGAGAATGAAAGACCCCGTCTTTGTCTTGAGATGAACACCCCGCGAGGGATGTCAGACCACTGTGTGCTGTAGTGTCTGCGTGCAGGGACCTCAGCGTCTCATGTCAGTGTGTTAGCATGGAAGTCTTTCTCCTCTGCCTGCCCCAGCAAAGATATGGTCATTATATTCTCAAAATGTACCGTCAGGGGTTCTACCTTGCTCTGTCATGTCGTCCGAGGATGACAATAGAGATAACCCTCATACACAGTTATTATGCAGACAATGGTAATCCTGCTGTGATTCTGAGAATCCTCATGCATTATAAATGAGGCTTGTTTTTCGGGAAAACCACATGACATTTATGCCACACCTAAGTAGGTAAAATATCAACACACAAACCGTTATGTAGTTCAATGGCAGGGTAAATGTAGGTAAAAGGTTAGGAGACTACCAAGGACTATATTGGGGTACATTGTGAATTATAATAACGGTACTTGTATAGCACAACTGATCACCCGTGAGGGTATCCAGGTGCTGGGCTGATGGATTCAGTCAAAAAGCCACGTCTTGAGTTTCTTCTTGAAGTCTGTCAGTGAGGGTGATGTTCGGAGGGGGAGGGCATCCAGGACTTGGTGCTGAGGTCAGAGAAGGAACATCCTCTGTAACGACAGGGTGTGCGGAGTCTTTGAGAGGGCAAGGTGGGACGAGTGGAGGTTTCTGAATGGTTGGTCTAAGTTCAGATGGTGGTTCATGTATGCAGGTCACTGGTCATGAAGGGATTCTTTGTATTGGGTCAGTAGCTTGAACTGACATTTTTCTGGAAGGGAGCCATTGGAGGTCTCTCATGTGCTGGGTGATGCCTGTCCTTTTGGGCAGGTCGAGGATCAGTCTGGCTGCTGTGTTCTGTATCATCTAGAGTCTTCTAATGTGTTTGCAGGTTGGGCCTGCACTTAGTGTGTTGCTGTAGTCAAGACAGCAGGTGTTGAGGGCCTGTGGCACTGAAGATTCTACGGAGCATGCAGAGAGCATGGAAGCAAGCTTAGGAGACAGTGTTGACCTGTCATTCATGGAGAGTGTGATGTCCAGGATGAGTTCCTATGGCCTGGGAATGTTTATGGTATCATCAGATATGAACGGGAGCTTTTCAGGTTTTCACAAAAAATCAGGACCCTAAGTGGAATTAAGAAAATATAACGGTTGGTTTCTATAATTATTTGTATTATCTCCCATTATATATAGTGTTTGGCTACAGGGAGCCACCACCGCTCCAACGTTATTACAAGCTTCAACAGCTGTGAAACTTGGTAAGGAATCTACATTTGTTCTTTGGTGGAAGTGTCCCGCCTCCCAGTGGTTTTTTAAGAGTGTCTCTCTCTATGTCTCTCTCTATGAAAAAGACCCAATGCATGATTTATCAGTAAAAATAACTAAATAATCCAGATGAACATAAGAACATGTATATAGGTCACCTGGGTCACCCGGGTATCTACGCTTCTCATGAAAGTAATGACTCAGTGGCATGTGTTCAATGGTAAACATTTTCACTGATACCAGCCAGCTGCATGTATCGGGTATAACAACTGATAGTGTGGAGGGATATAATAACATTTACAATGATTGCGTTATCACCCACAGGTACTATTGCAGTGTGACAAAGCATCTTTAGACTATAGAGGCCATATCCTCGAACTGCGAAAGTGAGGTAGGCAAGGAGGGTTACTAAGGGGGATCTTTAGGTTCTGACAAAAGTCGTAAAGACACAGGATATGGCTGAAGAATGTTTGACCCCTACTATTTTATGTTTGTATTGTCTTACCCCTCCGTAGTGCTCCAACCCAGGTGTTGGTCTGCGCAGGGGTGTTGTAGCAAGCTCTATGATGAAGTATGCCACTAAATTATGGGTGAGTGTAGTTTTTCAAAAAAGAAATTGCCACTTGAGCCTATAGCATTTATTTTCCATACTCCTACTTCTTTTTTGTGTTTTGTGAGTTCTGATGGCCACCAGGTGTCATTCCAGGGAGAAGTGAGGCTTCCAAAAATCAGCACTTTGGTTTTGTCTGTGTTGAGCGCAGTAAAATTGTCCTTCATCCAGATACTTTTCATGCAGTTGTGGAAGATAGACTTCATGGTGGTAAGATCTGCTGAGTGCCAGAGGTCAAGCTGGATGTCATCAGCATAGAAAATTATGTTGATGTAGTGCGCTCTGGTGATGTCTGCTAGCAGCATCATATAGATGTTTAAGAGGGTAGGACTGAGGGATGAACCTTGAGGGATGCCACAGATGGTGCGTTTGGGTTGTAAGGTGCAGGGAGTAGACAGATTTTCTGAGTGCCTCCTGTGAGAAACGATGATATCACCTAAGGGTGTCGTCATCGATTCTGATCTGGTGTAGTTATTTAATGAATGTTTGGTGGGAGACAGTGTCGAAGGCTGTTGAGAGCTCAAGGATGATCAGGGCGGCAGTTTCTCCTTTGTCGAGTAGGGTGCAGATGTAGTCTGTTGTGGCGATCAGGGCCGTCTCAGTGCTGTGGTTGGCTCTGAATCCTGATTGGCAGGGGTCTGGCATGCTGTTTTTCTCCAGGTGTTCAGGGAGTTGGAGATTGATGGCTTTTTCCAGCACTTTGGCGGGAAACTGGAGCAGCAAGATGGGGTGGTAGTTCTGGAGATCGCTGGATTCTGTGGAAAGTTTCGTGAGGATGGGTCTGACCTCTAATTGTTTCCAGGTGTCGGAAAAAGTGTCTGTGGCGATGGAGGCATTGAGGATGGTGGTGAACTGGTGACTAATCTTGTTGCTTCCAAGGTTGAAGAGTCTGGAGGGGCATGAATCAGAGGGTGCTCATAAATGGATGGAGTATATTAGGGCAGTAGTGTTTGGTGTGCTGAGCTGTTTCCATGTGGTGAACAGTTGGTTGCTGGTGGTCTTCATGGAGGGAGGGAGACTGATGTGGTCAGTGGATTGGGAATCAAAGTTTCTGTGTATGGTGGCTATCTTGTTGTGGAAGTGGTCTACTAGTACATTGCAGAGTTTCTGTGAGGCAGGGATCAAGTTCTCGGTGGCTGATGGGTAGGTGAACTCTCTGATGATGGTGAAGAGTTCCTTGGTCTGGTTGGCACTGGCCTTGATGCCGTTTGCCAAGGCCTCCCTTTTTGTGTCTCTGAGTTGGTGGTGGTAGGTGTTGAAGGCAAACTTGAAGGTGGCTTGATTGGTGTCACGTATGCTGGTACACCATCTTCTTTCTAGGTGTTTGCATCTCTGTTTCAAAGCGCTGAGTTCCAGGGTACACCAGATGGCTCATTTGGTGGGTCTGTGCATTTTGGCTGGCTTGGTGGGGCCGAGTCAGTTGGCGGCACAGGTGATTCAGTTGTTGAAGTTCTCTACTGATCGAGTCAGGTTCATGGAGATGTCAAGCTGGGTGATGCTGAGGGAGTTGGCCCATTGGTGCTGATTGACTTTGACCCAGCTGTGGAAGGGGGCGCTGTGGTGGTTGGTGGTACTGCGGGGTGGTCCAGAGATGGTGAAGTTGTTGAAGGCGTGATCAGACCATGTGAGTTTCATGCGGCGACGGAATCTCTCTCTGTTGCTGGAGGTAGAGATGGGGTCTAGCATGTGTCCTCTCTGTGCTTGGGGTCTGGGACCAGCTGTGTGAGAGCAATGTTGTCCATTTGCTCCAGTAGGTCAGTGGAGTTGGCTTCTGTGGGGTCGGCCAGGTAGAAATTGAGGTCTCCCAGGAAGACGTAGTGTTGAGATTCGATGGCAAGCGGGGTGATGAATTCTGTGATTGCATTGTTGAGGCCAGGTCGAGGTCCTGGGGGTTTGTATGCAAGGGAGTCTTTTATGGTGGTATTGTCATTGGTGTGGATTTGGAAGTTTAGGTGTTCCATGACTGCCGTGGTCACTATGGTGTTGGTGCAGATGATTGATTCCTAGTGTAGGGCATTTTCAATCATTGGAGTTGTCAGAAGGAGTCGAAAGGAAGGCCAAACCTGGCACATGTAGACATCTGTTGAAATTTTTCTGTGTGGTTCAGTGGGTTGTGTGGTGGTTTTAAATAGCTGCTCAAAAATGTCTGCAGTGGGCAATAAGTCCGGAAGCCTTGATGAGGTAGATAGGAGCATAGCTCTGTAATGTCCTGTACACCATGAACACATTTAGGCAAGTGGATCTTTAACCCACCCCTTGTTCACAGAGTACCACTGCACAAGTCACTTCACCAGTCTGCATATTGCCCAGGGCAGCAACATTTTAAGCTAGTGCTCTCAACAGTTGAAAGATATTCAAATTACCTTATCGCACATTAAGCCCTTAAATACCCTAGGAAAAGGGATCTCTCCCAGAGGAGGATCTGTACCGGGGAGGGGGGGATACTCCCCTGCCTTTGCCCAGTTTTGCGCCAGAGCAGGGACCAAGGGTTACTGAAATTGCTCAAACGGGATTATGCAAGGAGGGCACCGAATGTGCCCTTCAATGTAGTCTGATGGCACTGCAAAGTACCCCACCCCAGCACAATAGCCCAATACATGAGTCCTGTCTGGGAGGTAGTCACACCTCTGTGTGACAGGAAACCTATTGTTCTACCTTCCCGTGCTTAAGCTCAGTACAGCAGCAGGAGGGTAAAATTGTATCTAGGGTCGGCAGCAGCATTAGCTTGCTGGCAGACCCTGAAAGGCAGTTAGCTGGAGTACAGGGGGCTCCTCCAAGGACCCCCCCCCCCCAAGAACATGGGATCATACTTTCAGCACCAGGATCAGTTTGGGGTATGATTTCAGCAAGTTTGATACCAAACATGACCAGGTTCTGTGCAGCCATTATGTAGTTAGACATCTCAGAATGACTGATGCCCACTATATATTTTAAAGTGGCTGACAGGACTTACAAAGCCTGGAGAATTGACTCTGGAGTTTGTAGGGGTGTCTTGCTCATGCAGGGACACCCTTTCACTTATAACCAAGCACCCTGCCATCAGGACTGTAAGGCCTACTATAGGGCAAACTTGTAGGTCTTAAATGCAGTGACCTCAGGTATAAGGAAACTTATATCTGTTGTGAGAGGTGCAAGCGCCATCTCACACAGGCTTTAATGGCAGGCCTGTAGTCAGAGTTTATATGGACTCCCATGGGTGGCACAATACATGCTGCAGCCCATGGGAGACGACCATGGGAGACCCCCGTTGTACCTATGCCCTCGGTACTTAAATACCATATACCAGGGAATTACAAGGGTAAAATAGTAGCCTGTTGTGGATGTCCCAAATTACTGACCAGAGCCATTTTAGGCGAGAGAGCACAGTTGCAGGGGTCCTGATTAACAGGATCCCAGCAGACTACAGTCTAAACACACTGGCACCAGGCAATAAGTGGGGTTAACCATGAAAGCAGATCCTACTTTCCTACACCACCCCAAAGTGGTAACGTTGCAGTGGTTTGAGGTCACCAACCACAAATCATTTAATGGGGTAGTTATGACCTAATTGCTTGAATTGCTGTCTTTATATCTGGAGAAGCAGATTTATATTATGCCCTGTATTTCTGTGTAAATCATATAATCTTACTGTGCACAACAACAAATAAAAATAATGTGCAATGTCATCGGCCAGGTTTCCACTATATAAAACTGCAAACATTAAACTGATACATTCTTTTGTGATTTACACATAGTAGAAACTTGCCTCTATCAGGCCCCATCCTGTTTGCAATTCGGAGAGGATTGCAAAATCGATTTTGTGGGTTGTTTAGACTTTTCAGACTTTATAAAGGCGTTTTGTAAATTGCCAAAATGTTTTTTACAGTCACAATTCATGATTTACTAGCTTTTTTAGCACACAAACTTGTAGTACGTGAGCACTTGCATAATATTTGATGTATTGGCATAATATTTGGGCCTGTGCCTTTCAATTTTAGTCTCAGGTATGTTAATCTATTTATTTCCTATTATTATCAACGCATAATACTAGGTCTAGTTTCATATAAGTAGCCATTGCAAAAAATATTTCTCCTAGATCTAAAACACTGCAGTTGCCTGCAAGTCGGACTGACCATTTTGCAATAATGTACCTTAGAGTTAGAAGCACAGCACAGGAATACATCACACTTCCTCCCATTCAAAATAGCTTTGACATACATGAATGTTAACCTTGGCATGATAGTCGCCCAGACATTTTTCTTTACCCCCGCTAACCAGTGCTAAAGTTCTTGTGCTCTCTCGTTAACACATGATCAAATTGGCTTACACCTAATTTACACATTTAATTTACTCATGTATGTAAAGTAAATGCTACTACTGGGCAGCAGCAGTCATTGTTCTACCTACCAAGGTATCATTGTAAAACATGTCCCAGGCCTGCCATTGCCTTTGTAACACTGGACAGTTTTGAGCCAGGACCAGGGGAAGAGTAAAAACTGACCAGAACAAATTTTGGGGGTAGGCCATGGAATTCCTCATACAAAGACTGGCACCAGGTATAAAAGTGGGAGCTTCAGAATGACTCATGACATAACTCCTGAATATGTGGAAGATTTAGAAGAAGGACTTCCATGCTGACTGAAGCAGAATTGAACCTGCTCGTCTTGGACCCAGGCTACCGAGAATGACTTCAAGGGTCTGTTGTTGGACCTCATGTGTAAGCTACAGGCACACAACAAGCTTCCAGAGGCCTCCAGGCAACTACCCAGCTTATCAGCACCAACTAGACCTGCCTGAGCCCTGCTGCTGGTCTCTGCTGGAGTGAGTCCTGATCCCCTAGAGGTGTCTTCAGGCCCTGGACCATTGTTTGGCATCAGTGAGAACTACTCCTGAAGAAAAGGTGATGTTACGGAAGTTTTGGTCTCCATTAAAACATGAAGTGACCTCTGTGACGACGACCAATGCAAAGCTCCAGAAGAACCTGCTATTCACTCTGACAGCAACCGTCCACAACGACCATCAACCCATGTACTTCTCACTGATAGCAACCATCTATAATGATCCACCAATACGAAGCTCCACGGATGGCTGGCTCTTCATACTATAGCTTTGACTATCTGCAATGCTTAACCTGCTCCTCAAGCCTGCAGCATCCTCCTTGTGGTCACCGCCAAGGTGAATGTAAGTCTTTGTGAGGACTTACAGAAGCTTACTCTTCATAGGACTAACCATGTACCTGTATCTGATCCATGATATATCGCAATCAGCCTGAACTTGTGACTTTTCCCCAGTCTAGCGTGACAAGTTAACCACAGGTGGCGCTTTGTGCTTCTTTGTACTATTTTCACCCAAAACTTTAAAAACTCACAATCCCAGTTGTGCTGATTGGAATTTTCCTGCTTTGGTGTAATATTATTCATCAAAATGTACTATATTTTTATAAATTGACCTGGGATTACTTTTTCATTGTGTTTTAACTTTATTACTCTTTGTCTGCCACATAAGCACTTTACATATTGCCTCTAAGTTAAGCCTGACTGCTATTGTGCCCAGTTACCAAAGCATATGTTAATTTTGTGATGTTTGTTGTTCACCCTGACAAGGACTGTGTTTCATATTTGAGTGGGGCTCCATCTTTCTCAACTAATGTCCCAATTTCTTACATTGTGCAATCCTTTTTGTGAATCAGCCTCTAAATTTCTATGGTCACCTCAGAAAAATTCCTATAAGCCCCAGAACTACTAAAACTATCTCCTTGTGGTCACCGCCAAGGTGAATGTAACTCTTTGTGAGGACTTACAGAAGCTTACTCTTCATAGGACTAACCATGTACCTGTATCTGATCCATGATATATCGCAATCAGCCTGAACTTGTGACTTTTCCCCAGTCTAGCGTGACAAGTTAACCACAGGTGGCGCTTTGTGCTTCTTTGTACTATTTTCACCCAAAACTTTAAAAACTCACAACCCCAGTTGTGCTGATTGGAATTTTCCTGCTTTGGTGTAATATTATTCATCAAAATGTACTATATTTTTATAAATTGACCTGGGATTACTTTTTCATTGTGTTTTAACTTTATTACTCTTTGTCTGCCACATAAGCACTTTACATATTGCCTCTAAGTTAAGCCTGACTGCTATTGTGCCCAGTTACCAAAGCATATGTTAATTTTGTGATGTTTGTTGTTCACCCTGACAAGGACTGTGTTTCATATTTGAGTGGGGCTCCATCTTTCTCAACTAATGTCCCAATTTCTTACATTGTGCAATCCTTTTTGTGAATCAGCCTCTAAATTTCTATGGTCACCTCAGAAAAATTCCTATAAGCCCCAGAACTACTAAAACTATTGTTTAGACCATGGCAAGGCCCTTAGCTTTGAAACGTTTTGTGGATTATTGTGCATAACACGGCGCAGGAATAGGCATTCTAGAACTACTGGCACTAAGGACTTTGTCTATGTGCCAAACAAAGATGGAAAGCCAGTTGAATGCACCCACTCCACAACACACAGAGTACTATGTGAAGTGGATGCCTTTTAGGGGAAAATTTAGCTTATAAGATATCACAAGCACAATTAGTAGAACTAAAACCCTTTTTTCATAATCAAAAAGGCACATTCAAGAAGACTAAGAAACCAAGGATCAACTTTGAATATTTATTTGAAAAATCAAAATCGTATTGTAGTGCAAACAATGTGAAAAGTAACTATTATAAAGATTGACAAAATAGCTGCTTTAAAGTTTACCAATATAGTAAACAATAGATAATATTGTAACATATTGATGAAATCATAACGTTTTTAGTTTGAAAAATCAAACCCCACTGCATCCTTTTGGCTAACTAAACTACCCCAGCACCAAAGAAGGAACATAATTTTGAATTTCAAAGATGGTTCACACCTATATCCCTCCTCTAAGCAATTGAACCAATGTTCAGCAAAATTGCAACATATGCTATTAGTGTCTGTGTCAAAAAGCAGGATGATAAGACCACAGAGAGAAGGCCAATTGTGGCAACCTGTATCCTTGAGGGACAGAAAGTTACAGGTTCTATATGGCTGCTGTCTCATGTCCCTTCCACAAAGACGCCTCTATCTTTGCAAACTTGGGGGCATATTTGCACTGCCCCTGTGGCACTTTTATGCTACTGGAGCATCACTTTTTTATGTTCCGGAGGCACAGTGTGTCGGTCCATATTTACAAGGCCACTTAAAGCTACCATGCATGGCTTTTCATGGTCTTGTAGATAGGGCGATCCATGGGTTATATGTGGGTACCCAAGCAACACCCATGAAATCTGACGCATCCTCAGATTCTAATGCCCACTGGCAAGGCATTAAAGTGGTGCAACAAGGAGGAATAACTTTATTTCTCCTTGTTTTTGCTCCTTCTATGTGTGCTGCAGAATCACACATAGAGAAGGAAAACACCATCAAGTATTGTTTTTGAGCAGGAAGGTGTCCTTTCCTCCACAAAAACAATCAGCCCTGCAATACAGGCACCCTTGCACCATGGTGCAAGGCGGCCTGCGTTGGCACTATGCAGTCAATTGAAAGCACAGATTTGCGTCGTATTGCTGTAAAATGACAAATCCCTCCACTTTCCTAATGCCAAAGCTCGGCGCTTCAAGATGCCTTGCAGTGCCGCATTACTTTATGTTCTGCTCCTCATTTTGTTCTGTTCCTCATTTATGTAACGTGTCCGTTCATTGTTGAACCTTTCAGAATAAACTATTAGCAGCAAAGAACTTGGCACACTTTCACTTACTTATATTCTGTGCAACCATGGTTTTATTTAAAAAGAAATAAAATAAAATAAACATTAGTAGTAATTATCAGCTTTCATGAAACCTTGTTCATTATTCAAAACCATCACAATAACAGACCATTTGATTAATTTCTAGCAAACTGTATTATCTAGGTGCAAAATAAATTATAACTTGATTAAGTGCAACTTTTTTATTTTAACATTCATATCTCATAACCAACATTCACAGTTCAAAAAAGAGGAACACCTAAATGGAAAAAGCATAATAATTATAACACCTCAATTCCATGCAGCAGACCAATATACTCTCAAAAACTGCCCATTCGTGAAGCTGGCCTCTCCCTCACTGGTTAACATAGCCTTGTTTTCATCATGATGTTCCCACAAAAAAACAAATTGAAAACGTGACATTGACTCTTAATAAAACACTTCTGAGGAAAAAGATGTTTGAAGAGTGAAAGGGAGGGTTATGGGGGAGTCCCCCAAACGAGGCAGAGGGGATATTCTCAGTAATATAAAATAATACAGTAAATATAGTAAATACAATTTTCGTGGAGAAGTGTAAACGTGAAATGAATGAGTGTGAATTAATGCATTACTACTCAAATATATGACGTTACAACGCAAACAAATACAACGCATGCTTTTACAATGCAACTTTTAAAACGCAACTACCATTACAGCGCAAGTTTTTGCAACGCATACCATTACAACGCAAATGTAGTATAATAAATTGAATGATCCATTACAACGCATACTACAACGCACACATTTACACCGCAATATATATATTTTTTGTATAATAAACCCCTGGAGCGGGATGCAAGGGAAACAGGGGTGGGTCTTAGGTGGGGAAGTGTATTAAAACATAAATAATGTAAATTAATACGCAAGTATTAAAATTAATACTCAAGCATTAAAATGCATACTCAAGGTTAAAATTAATAATTTAGATAGTAAAATGTATATAAATGTATTTTAATAATTGCTACTACACATACTATTTTATAACACAATATTTAATTAAATTACCCAATGGAACAAAAAAACCAGGATAACAAAATTAATACTTGAGTGCTTTTTTTCAGGAATTTTATTTTTACTTTATAATTTTAATAAACATTAACAAAATGGACAATACACATGCAAATTAAATATAAAACTTAAATTAATATAAACTAATTTGTTTACGACATTTTAACATTACATACATTTAACCAACATTTTCAAAATGTTATGTAAACACAAAAAACATGAAAACACTACTTAATAACACAAATTAAACTACTATTAATAAATCGTTAATTTTCACATAACAAAAACAGTATGACACACAACTAATACCAACACCAAAAAGAAAAGTTCTGTTTTAAAAATACAAAAAAAAGTCCTACAACTCTTTCAATGAAATTACTTTGACCCGGAAAGAGCCAAAACGGATGTTAAAAACTACTAAAATAAAAAGATATGAAAACTAGCATAACAAAATATTTATTTATATTCTGACACACCATTAAAAACACAAAGAAAAATTAAATGCAAAACATTGTTTACTTTCAAATAACGTTCAAGACAACAAAACCTACCAGAGACTGCACGCGGGATTACACTTTGCAAATTGTACTCGTTGAAGAAAGCCAGCTAAAACTCAAAGTAAGTACAAACTATAGAAATGTATAGCTACTTAACAATTTTTAAAGACGAAAATAAACTAAATTTCAACATATTATTTTTTATTTTACAGTTTGTTATAAAACTTTACAACCCAACCGACTTTACTAAATACTCTATTTGGGACAATATATATCTAAAGTAAGTCACAACATATTTTTGTTTCTCGTTTAAGACAAAATGTAAAATAGTTTTTTTATAGTAAATAATGCTAAAACGAACAAGACTTCACCCAAAAAATAATAATTATTCACTTTACAAAATATATTCAAAGTTAAAATAATGTTTCTGTTTAAACATTTTTTTACACTTGATGCTGAAAATTTTCAGGATAATAATGGGGTTCCTGTTCCCAGCCGCTGTTTGATCACGCCGAGTCCCGGTCCGATTACCTACCTCGTGCTCTGCACCATCTGCCTCTGCCTTGCCGGGTGCTGACTCTCCGCTCCCCGCAGCTGCCACCTTCACCAGCAGCAGCTGCGGACACTTCGTGGGGCCAGGACCACAACTCCCAGCATTCCGAGCGGCAAGGGAAGCCGCTGACGCAGGCTACGTGCCAGGAGGCGCTTAAAAGGTCGGCGCCCCCCACGGCAGAGTGGGTTCCTGTTCCCAGCCGCTGTTTGATCACGCCGAGTCCCGGTCCGATTACCTACCTCGTGCTCTGCACCATCTGCCTCTGCCTTGCCGGGTGCTGACTCTCCGCTCCCCGCAGCCGCCACCTTCACCAGCAGCAGCTGCGGACACTTTGTGGGGCCAGGACCACAACTCCCAGCATTCCGAGCGGCAAGGGAAGCCGCTGACGCAGGCTACGCGCCAGGAGGCGCTTAAAAGGTCGGCGCCCCCCACGACAGAGTGGGTTCCTGTTCCCAGCCGCTGTTTGATCACGCCGAGTCCCGGTCCGATTACCTACCTCGTGCTCTGCACCATCTGCCTCTGCCTTGCCGGGTGCTGACTCTCCGCTCCCCGCAGCCGCCACCTTCACCAGCAGCAGCTGCGGACACTTCGTGGGGCCAGGACCACAACTCCCAGCATTCCGAGCGGCAAGGGAAGCCGCTGACGCAGGCTATGCGCCAGGAGGCGCTTAAAAGGTTGGCGCCCCCCACGGCAGAGTGGGTTCCTGTTCCCAGCCGCTGTTTGATCACGCCGAGTCCCGGTCCGATTACCTACCTCGTGCTCTGCACCATCTGCCTCTGCCTTGCCGGGTGCTGACTCTCCGCTCCCCGCAGCCGCCACCTTCACCAGCAGCAGCTGTGGACACTTTGTGGGGCCAGGACCACAACTCCCAGCATTCCGAGCGGCAAGGGAAGCCGCTGACGCAGGCTACGCGCCAGGAGGCGCTTAAAAGGTCGGCGCCCCCTCCGCGACGCGGGACGCGCGCGGGCGGCGCCGGGAGAAGCCCGGGACAAGGGCGGGACCGTCTGTGGCCGTCCGGGGCCGCAGGAGGCCGGGCTGGGCCGCACCCCTTAGCCGTGGATTACGGGTCAGTCTGGACTAACCTTTAATGGTCATTGACATTTTTATGTATCTCTCAGTCTTAGCCGTGCATAGAGTGTGTATTCTTTTAACTTATACTGTGTGGATTTTAGCTATTTGTGTTTAGGGGCTCCTTACTGCAATATACTAGCTGTTAGGTTTCATTGGAATTATGGGGAAACATTCTAAACCTACAGCAAGTCGCCCTATGACTAGACAGCTAGCCAATTCCAACTCGCCGATCCCCAGTCTTACAGCGATAGATAAAATGCTGCAGACAACAATTGGGGTGGTGGGTACAGCCATAGAAAATACCGAAAGACGGTTGTCCATCACCCCGGCATTTACTACGGCCCCCCCCTCTGATGGATTGGCTGATTCATCTTCATACCAGGTGGATTTGGAAGCTATGTCATCTATGTTGCCCTCGTTTACCCAATTACCGTGTGCTCAGGCGCTACTAGACGAGCCTGAACAAGAGGAAGCTGGCCCATTATCATCTTCTTTTGTTTCTATAGTGGCCCCCATGAAGCAGGTAAAGCCAAGGGAAAAAAAACAGAAATCTAGAAAAAGGAGTTTTCTTCCAGCCCCCCCTGCAGACGGTCCTGCCCCATCGGCCTTGACCCATCACCCTCCTATTTCTAATCCACCGACTTGGGCTACTAATTTATTAATAGACCTACAGTCACATATAGATCATTCCCTAAACCTCCTTTTAAAAACCCTATCATCCAAAATCGACAGGTTGGTATCTTTAGTTAATACCAAAGATATTGGGAAGAAGCAGTTAAATCATGATCTATTGTATAACTCTGGTAGTACGGAGGGTGCTGGTACCCAAACAACGATTAACAACCCTACCCCACTAGGCCAGACAAATATACCCTTGAACCCTACTGCTCCTGTCACAGCCCAGCCTCCATTGGTGCAGCTAACTGCCCCCTCTCTCCCTGCTGGTCCTCTTATGCCCCCGACCTTTCCCCGAGCCCCTATTGTTGTTTCATCACGGGATCAGTCCCATAGCAGCAGGGACTTAGCTCTACGGAGCCCTGGTGGGGGTAGGACCCTTCCTTCTGGGGGGGCAACCAAGCCCCACGGAGCCCGGACGGTTCCCTTCCCCTTGTACAGCTGCCCCCCGAGGCAGCACCCTATGTGATTGTGCTCACTGGAGTTCCTCCACTAACAAATGGTAAGGGGGAATCTTACTATGAACTAAAAAATAAAGTCATCCACTGGTTGTCTAAAAATAGACCATTGGAGGGAGCAGGGAGAGGGGAGATCCTCTTTGTTCGGAGGGTTAGCTGGCTAGGGACCCGTCCAAAGGACATTGGTGGGGATTGTGTCCTGATCAACTTTAGGGACCCTAGAGTAGTAGGACATATCCTGGACCTGGGCGGGCACCACAAGCTAGGAGCTATTGACACATCCCATTTGGGGTATTTCTACTCCCTCCCCAATGTTTTGAACCCGGTGGAACTACCCTATTTTCATCAAGCCTCTCACAATGCCTACTTTAATATTCCGGTCGAAAACCGTTTCGATGTGCTCAACTCTGTGGATTGACCATCACCCCTGAGGCTTAACAAGGGAAGGCATATGCTTACGGGGGGGAACCTGGGTAGGGATGATCCCGGTGCGGAGATGGGTCTCCCCCTGGCCGCACTTGGTACGGAGAGTGGTCTTGGGCCCACCCTTTCTTCACCTCTGAACTCCAGCGCCATGGATGGACGTCCCGTGTTGGGCCCCCTTGAGCATTCTGCTTCCCGCTGCTCCCCCTCCTCTCCACCTCTGGCTGTTAGTCCTCCCCGCACACTTACTCGAAGACCTCTAGTAGGGTCTTGGAATGTGGCTGGATTGGAGTCCAAACTCTCTGACCCCGAGTGGGGAGAGTTAATGGACAATTACGATATCTGCATATTCCAAGAAACATGGTTACGGTTCATACCACGGAGGGTGGGCTATGCATCGTTTTCGGTCCCTGCAGTCCAAGGGGCGAGAGGCAGACCATCGGGGGGGGTTAGTAGTTTGGGTTGCAACTCATTTAGGTTGCTCTGTAAAGCCCTTAGACTCAAAGTCCTCCGACATTTTGTGTCTGATACTTACTTTCCCTGCTAGTTATTCGCTGGTAGTAATAAACGTCTACCTGCGTCCCCACCCGGTCCAGTTGGGCCTGTCGATTTTGGGCGCCCTGGATGATGTATTACATTCTCTTCCACCTGCGTCCCATAAATTAATAGGTGCAGATTTTAACTGTCATTTCGAACCCCTTCCTGGGATCCCCTCCCTTACTTGTGACGAGGATGAAAATTATATAATCCCAGACCCTACTATCTATCCTGCCAAACGTCTCCTTCCTCTAGCCCTTGAGATCAACAAGCTTACCATTACACACTCCTTGAGGGCTTGCAATGGCAGACTCTGCCCGGACGTGCCGGGGTCTTTTACTTTTAACAGACCCGGGAGCTGTTCGACTATCGACTACCTTCTGGTGAACGTGGAATTTTGGGGCCATTTAGCAGCCTTCTCTGTTATTCCGCGGGTCGATAGTGATCACAACCTACTGTCACTGGAACTGGTAAATAACATTGGTGGCAGTGGAATCCATAAGCACCTATCACCATTAAATAGCGAGAATCTGGTGCTAGCTGCAGGTGGTAGACGGATTAGGTGGGCAAGGGTTGTGACCGATGAACTAAAGCTTGCAGCTTTATATAGCAGTGTGACCCGCTCTCTGGAGGCAGTCTCCTACCTTTTGAGCCCCAATGGGGACATTTCGCAGAACCGCCTCCTAGATTTCCAGAACATCCATAAGGATCTCCTTGGCAGCCTGGCTGGCTTCTTTTATAGTCCTACTGCCTCAAAACCAAGGCCTTTAAGGCCTGAGCACTGGTTTAATGGTTCTTGTAGGCGGGCTAAGACTGCCCTGATAAAAGAGGTAAAAGAGGGCACTCAGTCTAGTATCCGGGCGGCGAGGGCCTCCTACAAAATTCTGATTAAGGAGGCAAAATCCGAGTGGGAGGACCAAAGGTGGCAAAATTTATTGCAAGCAATTGCAGACCGTGACTCGAGGGCGTTTTGGAACATTGTTCGAACTGGTACGGTAGCCAGCAGCCCCGCAATTATTCCTAATCTCAGCGAGGAGGTCTGGCTTGCCCACTTCAAACCCCTCTTTTCTGTCAGTAAACCCAAGGGAGGTCCCGATCCGGGCACCCCGCTGAATGATATTGTAACGGATCAGCTGGGCCAGGAAGAACTAGAGAGCCGATTCTTCTCCCTTTCAGAAATAGAATTGGCCCTCAACACCCTATCAGTAGGGAAAGCCCCGGGGCTCGACAGAATCCCTGGTGACCTGTACAGAAGTGATCCAAAAATCTGGGCCCCTTATTTTTGTGTATATTTTAACGCCATTTTGCAGGGCCTTAGAATCCCGGATACCTGGTTGGGTGCAGAAATTATACCCATTTATAAAAAATCTTCCCCTTTGGATCCAGCCAATTACCGCCCCATAAGCTTGATTGATGTCTTACAGAAGCTGTTTGCCCGAGTCCTTTTAACCAGATTGCAGACCTGGATGGAGGATCACCAAATTCTAACCTCCCTCCAGGCGGGGTTCCTTGCAAAGGTTTCTACCATTGACCAATTATTCAGATTACAGTTGATTTACTGGAAGTCAGTCAGCATGGGTGCTGGCAATCTTTATTTGATTTTTGTGGACCTTCGGTCCGCATTTGATATGGTGAAAGGGAAAAATTATGGGCCCTTTTGTTAGAGATGGGTGTTCCCCCCTACCTTTGCCACTTATTCAAACGTCTCCATTCAGGCACTTATGCAAGGGTGAGATATGGGAGATGTGGGGAAATTTCTGGGCCATTTCCGGTTGAAAAGGGTGTGAGGCAGGGCTGTGTCCTGGCCCCCACTCTTTTCTCCCTTTTCATCAATGGGTTGATTGAGTATCTCCTGTGCACCGCTAATTTGGACTCCCCTATCCTGGCGGGTCGTAAGGTACCGGCCCTAATGTTCGCGGATGATACGCTTTTGCTGTCTAAATCTTACATGGGCATCCAGCGTACATTAGAGGCCTTCTGCTCTTTCTGTAAAAACAGGGATTTGGAACTGAATCTATCCAAAACAAAATTTATGGTTTTCGGCTCCAATTCATTCAACTGCCCCCACCCTAAGATGGGAAATGTAGAGCTGGATAGGGTCGACACTTTTGATTATTTGGGGGTGACCCTTAATGACAAAATGAAATGGGGGTCCCATCTGGCGAAGGCTAATTTGAAACTAGCTCAATCAGTGGGGGGTATCCTGAAGGTGTATAATAACACCTCTTTTAAACCTCTGGGCCCCCCCATGGAAATCTACAAATCCCAAGCTAGAGGGGGGGCGCTTTATGGTGCTGAACTCTGGGGATATTCCATTCCCGCTTCCCTTTCTTCAACTGAGAATTCTTTCATTAGGAGACTGCTGAAACTACCTGTTAGCACTCCTTTAACTCCTTTGAGATGGGATCTGGGTCTGGTTCCCATAGAAGAGATTGCCCTGAATCGCCCTCTCCAGTTCTGGAGACGACTTTGGTCAACGCCCGAGCTGGCAAGCTATAGGTACGATCTTGGTGATATATTGGCAAGGGGAAAATTGGATAAAATTCCTTGGCTTACCTATGTAAAGAACCTCTGCTACTCTATAGGGATGGGGAACCTATGATCCGCCCCGGAAGAGACATGCTGTGCACTTTCAAAGAAATCATTGCGGTAGGTTTTGAAATCATATCGGAAGGAAATGCTATTCCACTCCTCTTTGGGTAGGCTTACCGACACCTTCCTGGATATTAAGATTGGTCCCCAGTTCGAAGTTTTTCTGGACGTCATACAACCACCTTTGGCAAAGAAACTTTACATCCAGTTCAGACACGGCTCGCTACCGCTGAGGGATTTTACTCATAGATGGTCTAATGTTTCGGATCCCTTAAGCACGTGTCCTTTATGTACTGACACCTGTGAAACAGAGTTGCATGTTGTCCTTTTCTGCCCTTTATATATCATCGCAAGAAAAAAGTGGATCGTCCAGTTATGCAAGTCTAGGGGTCTTAGGGACTACAAGGAGGTGTTTAGAATTTTGAAATACGATACTACCCCATTGATAGTGTTTGCACTGGCCAAATTTCTTCTTTCCATGTGGTTTATAAGGTCCAAAACTATGATTTCTGTCACACAATCCTCCTGATTCTAGTATTGTCACCATTGCTACCATAGAACTCTGTGGTGTAGTGAGCACATTTTTGGCCCCGGATACAGTTTTAATAATTTGTTCCTGTGGAATAACTCTGTTCCTTCGTTGTCTAATTTCTTTCATGTAATAATTTTAATGATTCAATGGATTACACTCTATACAATGTCTATTTAATCATGTTTTAATGTATATCACTATTTATGTCTTTTTATGGTATTTTACCGAAATAAAAGCTTTGACTGACTGACAATGTATTAAAATTACTATTCTTACTCCAAAGGGTGCTTGCCTGTTAGAAAATGCTGTATGGTGTTTAATTTAAATTAACTATTCCAACAACGAAAGGTGTTTGATTTAGAACATGTGCAAAAAAGGGTGCTTGCCTGTGACAAAATGCCGGATAATATTTAGGTTAAAATAACCATTCCAACTCCAAAAGGTGCTTGATTCTGAAAATGTGCATAATAATAATATATTAAAATTACTATTCATACTCCAAAGGGTTCTTGTCTGTGAAAAAATGCTGGATAGTGTTTAGTTTAAAATAACTATTCCAACTCCCAAAAATACTTACCTTAGAGAAAATGTTGGATAGTGTTTAAGTTAAAATTACTTTTCCAGTTCCAAAAGGTGTTTGACTCAGAAAATATGCACTACAATAATGTATTAAAATTACTATTTCTACTCCAAATAATGCTTGCCTCACACAAAATGCTGGATAGTGTTTAGATTAAAATTACTATTCCAACTCCAAAAGGTGCTTGCCTGAGAGACAATGCTGGATAGTGTTTAGGTTAAAATAACTATTCCAACTCCAAAAGGTGCTTTATTCAGAAAATGTGCAGGATAGTAGTATATTAAAATTACTATTCCTACTCCAAAGGGTGCTTGCCTCACAGAAAATACTGGATAGTGTTTAGGTTAAAATACTTATTCCAACTCCAAGAGGTGCTTGCATGAGAGAGAATGCTGGATAGTGTTTAGGTTAAAATAACTATTCCAACCCCAAAAGGTGCTTGATTCAGAATATGTGCAGGATAGTAGTATTTAAAATAACTATTCCTACTCCAAAAGATGCTTGCCTAAGAGGAAATGCTAAATAGTGTTTAGGTTAAAATAACTATTCCAACTCCAAAAGGTGCTTGCCTCACAGAAAATGATGGATAGTGTTTCGGATAAAAGAACTATTCCAACTCCAAAAGGTGCTTGCCTCACAGAAAATGCCAGGATAGTGTTTAGGTTAAAATAACTATTCCAACTCCAAAAGGTGCCCGATTCTGAAAATGTGCATGATAATAATGTATAAAAATTATTATTCCTACTCCAATTAATGCTTACATAAGAGAAATTGCTGGATACTATTTAAGGTAAAATAACTATCCCAACTCCAAAATATGTTTGATTCTGAAAATGTGCAGAATACTAGTATGTTTATATTACTATACCTACTTTAAAATATGCTTGACTCAGAGAAAATGCTGGATACTGATGAGATTAAAAGAAATATTATTATTCCAAAAGCCGCTTCTTTCAATAAACATGCATAATATTAAAATGTTAAAATTACTATTCCTACTCTAATTTTTCTTTTTATATCAACAGATTACTACAATACAACATCAAAAGTAAACAACATCTCAACAAAGAAATCTCAAAATCCACAGGACAGCAGCAAAATCATATACCAAGTTAATTGTCTCAAATATAACCAACTAAGAAGAAGCAAATAAATGAGAAAACATACAATATCTTTTCCAGCTTTTAAACCTTCAAACAATAAGAAAAGTACAAACCAAAACAAGGTAATTTCCACATCAATAATTATTTACATTTTAAACTTGTCTGATTTTTTTTCCAAAAAATAATATTTTATCTCCCACACAAAATGACATATAACAGGTAAATAAATTGATTACACTGGAATAAGAAATGTTGACAGATAAACACAAATTTAAGTCTTGGCATCAAAAAAAGTTAATTGTATATAATTATAAAACATGATTGTATTGTTCCTTAACCAAAAATATGCTATTATATTTCAGAGAAATTATGTAACATATTTTTAATACACTAACATTAATTTTCTGTAATCTTTTTCAGACCACAAAACAACGCAAAATATTAAATAAAAGGAAGAAACAACCTAAACAATTTTATAAAGGTAAGATAAAAACAAAAGCCAACAAATGTAAAGAACTATGTTATTCTCACTAGAAACTTCACCAGTAAACTACATACATCTAATATAACTGAAAATATATATTTATTTTCAGAAACACAGAAAACCACAACTAATTTTCTAACACAAAAGAACATTACAACATCTAATTCAAAGGTAAGAGAAATTGATCTGTTTTTCTATACAAATATTTACATTTCCTTCCTCCCAATAAAGCAGGATTGTTTATGTTAAAATACAACAAAAATAGAGATACATCAAAATAAAAACAATAACCAGATATTGGAAATGCATACATTGTAAACTGTGAAAAACTATTATAAACATACTGTCATTTTCCCTCTAAACAGGTATATAGCACTACATTTTAAATAAATGACATTGTTTATTTCTTTCTTTTCTACAGTAAAAATGGCAAGACCACCCAAATGAGCAAAATACACCCAAAGCAAAAGAGGGAACAGGCTGCTGAACTTTAGTGGGTATCTTTTTGTAAGGAGAGACTATCTGAACCCAGGTGTCTTTGGAGGTGTGTGCAATATTACTCAACCCATTGCACAGGCAGAGCGGTTACTCTTGGTGACACTGTTTTAAGGACCACAGACCATAACCACTCTGCCTCTGCAATGGAGATTGAAGTTTGTGAAAAAATAAATTAAATTAAAGATATTGCATCCACCTCCAATGAACCCTGTGGTTCACTTTTAAGGGAGGTATCACAACAAATTCCCCCACATGTTGCAAGTAGTATGCCCACAAATACCTAATTTGACAAGAATTATTCAGCGTCAAAAACAGACAAGTAACCCACAAAGAGTAACGGTCCAAACATACTCTGACATTATTATTATTCTGAACTCTCTGTAACTGCTTCTAATGAACCTTTCCTATTGCATGATAACAAAAACCCTCAAAAGAGAATCCTAATATTGAGCACACCACAAAATTTTGTACGGTTAGAAAACAATGATATTTGGATGATGGATGGAACGTTTAAAAGCACGCCCCATCCATTCAACCAAATATACATTATTCACGCATACATTAACAATACAGTAATTCCCTTAGTATACAGTTTACTGCCTGATAAACAATCCTCAACATACACTGAATTGTTATCAGTGATAAAATCTAAAACATCTAACAAAATTCCTAGAAAAGTAATAATTGACTTTGAAATATCTATGATTAATACTATTACAAAAACCTATCCAGAAACCCAAATTGAAGGATGTTTCTTTCACTTTTCTCAGGCATATTGGCACAAACTTTAAAAAACATCCTTAATTGAGGATTATATATCAGACAGTAAACTACAGCTTGAACTCAAAAATCAAAATGCACTTTGCTTTGTTCCTCCTGACAGTGTAGACGAATACTACACTTCAATTACTGAATCTGAATATTTTTCAGCAAATGAAGATAAATTGGCATCTATACTGAATTATTTTGAAGACACATGAATTGGCCATCTAAGCGGGTCAGGTCACAGTAGGAGACCACGTTTCCATGTGAACTGGTGGAACTGTTACTCGACCGCCTTAGAAGGAGGATCAAAAACAAACAATGCCATAGAGGGATGGGACAACTCTTTCAACAAAGCAATTAGAAACCTCACCCTAATTACTATCATTTTTGGGAAATTTTGAAGAAGGAGCAAAGTTTCCAGGAAATGAGAATGGCGCAATAATTAACAAGAAGACTGAACCCACGTATTTCTACAAGAACTAAGGAAATGTCAGAAATACTGTTGGATGTATTTCAACAATTTTCGTTGACAGTGGCTTCAGACTACCTTGATAATCTTGCACACATCCTACACTTTTAAAACACATTTATTTTATTTGTCTGTTTTACCCTAAAACAACTCCTACTAATTCAACTGAACATATTCAAAAAATATTAAAATTATAAATAAAAGTTGGGTATTCTTACCTTCAGAAGTTTTCTGTCTTCAACTCTTGGACTTACATTCCATCCATTACTTCACCAAGAGTCCTTTTTTCTTTAATCCATATTAAATAACAGCGAATCCTTTTAAAAAATCAATCACCCGATGAAAAATGTATTAATATGCATACTAAACTCAGTGCATATGTGAAAATACGCACCCAATAAAAACATCCCGAAAAATATATATTTTTCTTAAAAAATGCAACAAATTCCAACATTGCAATCCACTTCTAATCAAAATCGAATAACATTTTGATATCGCTATAAATTCAAAATAAAGAAACCCAAGAAAAAAATCCCAATTTTTTGGGTTTTTACGTAGAAAAAACGCAACAAATTACAAAAATTAAATCCATCTAGAACCAAAATTCTGTAGAAAAAAATGTATGAACACATCCAAAGTGTATAACAGCTTAACCAAAGTTTAAATACATCTAACAGCGAAACTGATAAAAATGTGTTATTTATTAAACAATGTACCGCTAAACCAAAAAGGTACACATTTCAAAACATTTTTGTTTTCTTAAGTGTTTAATATATATACCATTAACCACTTAACAAAACAAATGTAGTTTTAGAACTAAAAGACCCGACGTGGAACTACTACTGCAACCTGTAATGGCGAAAATTAGTTTGTGAAAATACATGAAACATACGTAAAATACATTTACTAAATAGATATACCTCCCTCATCTCTCCTTACAATAAACAATACCACTACACTATGGTGCCGATTCCGATCCTGTAAAACCTGGGTACAAATGGTCGTATGGAGCGTTTTCTCCGTACGACTCGTACCCGGGAATTCCACCGTACAAACCAGCAAGTACGATTCGTACAGAAATACCATTTCCGTACGAATCGTAAAAAACACTGTACGGCTAAAAAATACATACAATTCCGATCCTGGACAGCGCATACGCGACGTCCGCACAGAGTTAGGCAGCGTTTTACAGACCAGCAAGTACAATTCGTACCCACAGCACTCCGCACGGCTATATTTTTACGGGAGCCAAAAAGTGCCAGAAAAGCTAAGTACGCCACGATGCACGAGGAAAAGGGGGCCCGGTACGCACCGTACACGCCATCAGCCACATCGTACGTGTCATCATATACGGTGCATACCCCAACATTGCATATGTACAGACTGTACCCCCACCCCCACCCCTGTATGTACGGATCGTACCCCAGGCGTACCCCCCACCCGCGTATGTACGCACCGTACCCCCACCCCAGCCCCATATGTACGTGCCGTACCCCCAGCCCCATATGTACGCGCCGTACCCCCACCCCAGCCCCGTATGTATGCGCCGTACCCCCAACCCAGCCCCGTATGTACGCGCCGTACCCCCAGCTCCATATGTATGCGCCATACCCCCAGCCCCGTATGTATGCGCCATACCCCCAGCCCCGTATGTACGTGCCGTACCCCCACCCCAGCCCCGTATGTACGTGCCGTACCCCCAGCCCCGTATGTACGTGCCGTACCCCCACCCCAGCCCGTATGTATGCTCCGTACCCCCAGCGTGTACATACGGGGCTGGGGTGGGGGTACGGTGCGTACATACGGGGCTGGGGGTACGACGCATACATACGGGGCTGGGGTGGGGTACGGCGCGTACATACAGGGCTGGGGGTACAACGCGTACATACGGGGCTGGGGTGGGGGGTACGGCGCGTACCTACGGGGCTGGGGGTACGGCATATACATACGGGGCTGGGGTGGGGGTACGGCACGTACATACGGGGCTGGGGGTACGGAGCGTACATACACGGGTGGGGGGTATGCCTGGGGTACGGTCCGTACATACGGGGCTGGGGTGGGGGGGCCGTACGACTCGTACCCCGGGCACAAGTGTACCCAGGGTAGGGGTCGTACACAGTTCGCTCCGTACGGGACGTTTTCCATACGCTTGTGCATTCGGAACGCCGGTACGGATCGTACTTGTGCGCTCGGACTTCAGTTTTACGACTCGTACATAGAACTGTCCGGGGACGTCTCGTAGACTTTTCCCGAGGCGATTTGTATGTATTTTTCCCGTACGAATCGTACTTCACCGTTTGTACGGTACTTGTACGATTCGTACGTAAAAAAAATACGGATACGAGTCGTACGGCAAAAAAAAATACAGGATCGGAATCGGCCCCTATGTGTTTTAAGAATGTAAATGTATCTTACTTTAAGGCAGCTCTCCCTTGCTTCTGTTCTCTCCAGCGATGATCTCCGTAATTATGAAACTTATGTCTACATGCCGATGTCATATGTTTTAGTAAAAATGAAAGAAGGACATTTTCGCTCATTGAAAACAATGGAAAAGCGTGAGAAAGTTATTAAAAAATGTATTATAAAATGTTACTCTACATAATAAAATACAAAACTATTTTAATATAATATGGTATAATATACTCTATTTTTCTATATATTTTTCTAAATTTATTACAATAATTCTAAAAATGGTAAATTAACAATAAATAATTCTGAAAAAGAAATTACGTGTTTCCTGTTTCTTTGTACATGTTTATTTACCTTTAACAAAAACTATAAAATACCAAATAATTATTTTTTAATGTAAATTATTTTTATGTATATCTGTATTATTGTTTACATTTATTAATTAGTAATTCCATATACTTTACATTAAAATATATAAATCATTAATCACAATCTACTATTAACAGTAATAGCATTTAAACCTAACAAAAACTTTATTTTTCTCTATGTACTTTTTTATTTAAAATATTGAATAATATTTAATTAGTTTTATTAATACTTTCTTTAAGTTTTCACATGATAAATAAATACTTATAAACATTATTTATACCTGAATATTAATTTACTAAATTGTTTAACCTAAACCCTGAAATGAAGTAAATCATTATTATTATCAAAATTAAATATTTACCAACAAAATTAATACCTGAGTACTTAAAAAAAATCCTATATTTAAAAATAAATGTTCTTTAAATGTTTACATAATAACTATAACAGTAGCATTAATATTTATACCTGAGTATTAATCTACTCATAACTTATGACTATTCCATAAATTATATATTATTATTAACAAACGTATTGACTCTTAAATAACAATATAAATATATAGAAACTAATAAACTATAAATAAATTATAATATTTTATAAATAACTATTACTGAAATTATTTAACATGCATTATCTAAAAATATAACAAACACTTACTATACAATACTTACCAATGCGTTGTAAAAGCATGCGTTGTCCCTATATATGTGTAGTAATGGCATGCGTTGTGAAATCATGCGATGTAAGTGTACCTGCGTTGTAATGGTTGCGTTGTAAAGGAATTGTGTTGTAATGCCTGTGTTGTAAAGGATGTTTCCCTTACTGCTGCACAGATGTTATGCACAAATTACACATTTAAGTTTACAAGTGATTTTCCACTAAATGTAGACTGCCATCTACTAATTTGCTGAGGTACACACAGTAGGGGTGTTCAAACTTGCAAAGCTAAACATTTCACGATATTCTGTAATTTCCTTAACGTTTATGAAATGCAGACCTGATGAAGTAATTTTTTTTTTAAATGGAGTGAAAATGGCGCTAAGCAGCAGCATGCCGCAGCTCCCACACTGCATGCCCTTTGGTAGCTGCTGAGAGGCTTCCTGGAGCTGTGTATTGGTCTTTCCTCCCTGCTTCCAAATGTCCGAGGGCATGACGCAACAGGGGGATATGAGATGAACGAAACAGCCGCCAAACAAAAGCTATCGGATTCCCACTGCAACTCAGCAAATGGGGAAAACAATTTCCTAACGCCGAAGTTCCTTCCATCTTGGGTGAAATGTCTGGCAAAATGGAGTAGACAAAGATCGTCCATCTTTGAGAAGAGTAACGTTTTCTGACTTTGCAGACAAGGATTTATATGTGTCCATCCTTTACACAACCGTAGATAATCAAAGTGGAATAGCAATAATGCAGTGCAATCAATAATCAGGAGTGATGTTTATGAGGGGGAAGGGGCATGCAGAGTGTGAAATAAGTGCATGGTGAGCATACTTACAATGTGAATGGAAAAAGGGGGTATTGAGCTATTTTCCGAAGGACTTAGCTATCGAGACATATCTCCTCAGGAGAGGAAGGTTGTTCAAGAAAAAAGGGACAGGTGAGGAGAAGGCTTAGGTTTTCTTGCCTTATCCTTTTGATTTTCCGGTAGCCTTTTCTTAATACATTTTTAAATGTTCACAAAATGGCAAAACATTGGACCTTAGAACAGGATACATTTTTTTAACTCAGTGTTTTCTAAGTAGACAGACAGTTGCAAGTGCATACTTGTATGTACACATCTAGCATAATATAGCATAGGAAATCCCTGAGTCTTTATTGTAGTTCCGGTGATCACCCTCTACAACAAGGCTATGGCATACTAAACAACAGAGGAGATTGGGAAGGTTAGGATGGGAGCATTGGTCTGCGGTGGGTTGCGGGTAAAGGTATGGAACAGTTGTGTAGAGTATTATAGAGGTAGAAGTTGGGATTGAGGTGCAACATCCCTCGTAATCTTAGATTATTTAGCTGAGTTGACCATAAGCCTTACAGTGTCTGCTATGCATATTTATTCAGCAGACTAGTACCATCATAAGCAGTCTGATGCTATTCGGGTTTAAATAAATCAGTTGATTAGTTTCAATCCACGTGCATTGGTTAATGCTATAGTAGATCGTAGCACAAGGTTATGGTTAGAGCTCAATGATCCACTCTAGTACAGCATACACTATAGCCTGGTATGGCATGACGTGTGACAAACACTGAATAGGATACTCCAGCATATCAAAGACCAAAATGTCTATGAAGCGGAAAAAGCAGATAAAACCTCTGGTTCCCATTTCAGGTGAACATAAATCTAGCAATAAAAGCAATAGTCACTCAACCAATTCCGTGGTCAAAATGTTGAATTAGGGTTAGAAATGGCACACATTTGTAGGCTGTTAATTTTCACACAACCTGTATATGACTGGTTCAAAAGATGTCATAGGATACATCTCCGGCAATCATTCTCGCTATCGAGGTAAATTCCTGAATCTTAAGTGTCTTAGGATACAGACCTTTGTAAGTGCCAGTGAGGAGGACACACATCCAGTCCAGTGTTGGGTAGTTGCCTCAGTTTCACAGTATCACGCAGAACAAACATCCAACCTAGCGGTTGAACACAAAGCACTGGAGACCGCATGTGATCTCTATATTTCTGAACAGCAATGCATCAGTGTGGGAGAGGACCAATGGATATCCATTAAAACACAATCTAGTTCTTGACTTTAATAGCATAAGGCTGCACTGAGCAGGTATCCCCCTTCAGTTTCGACCGGCGACCAATAATACACTGCTATAGAATATGTAAAAAACAATGACAGAAATCGGGTTTGGGAGGACCAAGGCCAATCAGAAGTTACTCAGCTTCAATTGTGTTCATGGGATCTTTCTCCTCTGGGACCCAATGTTGTGGACCTCCTAAATGGGGCCCAAGTACCGATTTTAGTACTTGACTCTTTGTGGAGTCAAGCAAAGCAGTCTACCACTTATTTGAAGGTTGATATGGGATTGAAACGCAGAACTCAGCAAGGGAACAAATAACACTCAAATAATCATTGTCTAGACAGTGTTTTTCTTTTAAACTCAAGTAGTTTAAATATTATGTGAGAAATTATAAATATTTGCAAAATGGCACTTGGAAAAGAATTATAATGTCTTTTATGTCGGTGCCGCTCGCCGAGGAGTCCTTGCCTTGTTCCAGCCCTTTTGACTGAAGCCGTGTGGAGCCCTGCTGGGCACTAGTCTCACTGGACCTGTATGCGGGGAGCCCCTGTGGATTTCGAAAATAGACTGGGGGAGTGCGGTGGAGGAGAACGGGACTGTGAGGTCCAGCAGGCTGTGCGTGTTGCATCGAGCACACCTGCCGCCTCTTCCCGTGTCTCCGCCCCCTGCTGACCGGTGATAACCGCTCGCGGCCCCCGCTTCGCGGGAGCCGCTCGCCGAGGAGTCCTTGCCTTGTTCCAGCCCTTTTGACTGAAGCCGTGTGGAGCCCTGCTGGGCACTAGTCTCACTGGACCTGTATGCGGGGAGCCCCTGTGGATTTCGAAAATACACTGGGGGAGTGCGGTGGAGGAGGACGGGACTGCGAGGTCCAGCAGGCTGTGCGTGTTGCATCGAGCACACCTGCCGCCTCTTCCCGTGTCTCCGCCCCCTGCTGACCGGTGATAACCGCTCGTGGCCCCCGCTTCGCGGGAGCCGCTCGCCGAGGAGTCCTTGCCTTGTTCCAGCCCTTTTGACTGAAGCCGTGTGGAGCCCTGCTGGGCACTAGTCTCACTGGACCTGTATGCGGGGAGCCCCTGTGGATTTCGAAAATAGACTGGGGGAGTGCGGTGGAGGAGGACGGGACTGCGAGGTCCAGCAGGCTGTGCGTGTTGCATCGAGCACACCTGCCGCCTCTTCCCGTGTCTCCGCCCCCTCTATCTACGATTAGCATAAGCCCTGAGGCCACTACGCGTCAGCGGGACGCGTGTGCGGGACATCACCCGGGACAAAGCCCGGACTAAGGGCGGACCCTCTAAGACCCTCATAGACCCACAGAGACTGGACTGGGCCAGAACCCCTGCCCGAATACCGATCAACATAGAACTATTGTGTAAGTGTTTGTGGGGTTCATTGTATGAACATTATGTCCATTGAAATTTTAACTCCGGAGTTACCTGGCCCTGCAAAGTCGGTGGGTCTGGTAGATGGGAAATTAGATAAGTATTTTAAGAAAACCCTCTTGGATTCCCCAATTCCCCCTACCCTTGAAGAACTTCGGGCTGAACGACGGCGGTCGATTGATAGTCTAAAGAACAGACCATTGCCGGTGTCACCAGCGCTAATGAGCTCTATGGGTGATATTTGCACTACCTCGCAGGACAGTATCCCTCTAATATTTAGAGAAGGTACATCCACGAGAGAATCTGAACCCTTAGGCACTACCAGTAACCAGGTAACCACAGTCATCACTCCCAGTACCACTAAATCTATTGTTATAACTAAAGCACAAATTACCCCAATCCCTAAACAAACAAAAGAAGTCAACAGTAGGGTTAAAAAAGTTACGCAAGTTAAAATCCATGGCCCCCCTCCGGCTAAACGGCGTAAAAATAACCTTTCAAAGAGGAAGCTTAATCATGCAGACTTTGGTACGAAAAAGGGTGTTAGTACTAGAGGAGGACTGGTTAAAGTAACAGACGATGGAAGGAAAGCAATATCTCCTACGCATCCATGTGTAACTCCCATTTCTGCCCCTGTTATTTCCATCACCGATAGCCCCCCAACGGTGGGGAAGTTACAGGAACCTTCAGACAGGGCCTTGATTGAGAGCATAGAGTCCATAATGAGGACCTATTCCCTGGCTATCATAGAAAGACTTAACAAACTAGAAGACAGACTTGGGAAGATAGAACAAGAATTGGAGAAAAAGCCTGTAACTAATAAAGTGTCGTTTAACCCCTCTATACAAGTCCCAATGGTACCCTATTCATCAGGTACATCCGCTACAATAACGCTACCTACCCCTGATCAGACTACTATACGGCCTCAACCCTCAATTAGTATGAGTGGAAGTACATCAGGGAGTAATCCTGTTGGACCTAACAGTAAACCTACATCAGTACAGGCTGAAACGTCCAATGGACAGCGGAATAACTCTGGTCAAGCCCTAGGGAATATAAATAGAGAGAGAGGTAACGAGCGACCGGCCCGAGATAATTATAACAAGGGTCCCCTTCCAGAACTTCCACCAGAAGCAGTACCCCTTGTAGTAGTCCTTACTGGGGTACCAGAGCTGGAGAAGGACAAACGGGAGAGCTTTACCCAGTTGAAAAATAAAATATCACACTGGTTAAGTCTACACAGACCTATTGCAAATAATATCAATGGAGAAATTATACATGTCCGCCGCCTTCCTTGGCTGGGAGGAAGACCCAAAGATATTGAGGGAGACATAGTGGTCATTAATTTTAGAGATCAGAATGCCGTCCATTTTATACTTAATTGGCCGTCAGACCACGATAGTAAACCTATTACCCCCCGTCCCCTAACATATTTTTACCCTCGCTCAGTGGTGTTCCCACCAAATCATCAATCACAGCGAGCTCCCCCCCCACCATTATTGAGGCAAATGCTTCCAAACCCATATCGCCCACCTGTCTACAATAATGGCCCTATATTTAGCGATAGGCAACTACCATTAGCTGTAGATTTGTATGGGTGGAATACTATAGGCCCAAGATATAACCCCCTAACACATAGGAGAATGGACCATCTCAAACCCTTTACACCCCTAGATACCACCAACAGGTTTGAGGTGTTTAGTGGCCTGGAAGACTGCGATTGATGCCATCGAGCCACAGGGAAGGGGGAGAAGGAATTCCGTGGTGATATAGGGGGAGACACGGGTGGAGGAACGGGGGAAAAAGGTTCAATAGATATTAATACACCCAATGGATACAATGCTACATGTAGTTCTGGGGGCAGTACATGTAATTTTGCCCAGCTTCACTGTAATTTCGATGCTTTCTCCCCGGCCAATGGAAGTACAAGCCAGACCTTACTATCTGTAGATCCTGTGCCAGGGGAATTAACCCATGTCCACACCTTATCCCCACCATCCACTGAGGCTGTTAGTTTAATGGAACGGGGATATAAGATGGCGAGCTGGAATATTGCTGGATGGAATAACAAGTTAGAATGTCTAGGATGGTCAGAATTTATAACCCAATTTGATATCCTGTGTCTCCAGGAGACTTGGGCGGCCGAAGATGTCTATCTTGACGGGTATGTTGCCTATAATTGCCATTCCCAACCATCCAACATGGGGAGAGCCAGCGGTGGAATGGTGATACTGCTTTCTGTGAGGCTACCGGTTCGAGTAAAAATCCACCGGACAGTCGGTCTACACTCTCAGTTGTTGTGGTTACAAAATAGGAATGGGCGAAATGTTTTAGTTATAAATCACTACAACAATGCCTTTAACCACTCAAATACAGATATGGTTGATGAACTTGAAGCGGAGGTGGAAAGACTATATGGGTGCAGTGATGTGCATTTTGAAATTTTGTGGGGCGGAGATTTTAACATTTACATGTGCCCATTTGGTGGCAATAGGGTGTGTGGGCATGGGGACGACGTGGGGGAAGATCAGACCCACTTTATGCATTCGGTTTATGGGGATTCCCTTAACACTTTTATGCTTAAAATGGATTTATGTATTATGTTACCTAGGGTAGACAGTGAGGGTAATTCGGTACCAACCTTTATTGGTAGGAACTGTGCCACGGTTATCGATTACCTCATTGTCTCTACCAGTATTACAGCTCTGTGTTCCTTACCTGTAATAGTAGATCCGGCCCTAAGTGATCATAACTGTTTAACAATGTATCTTTCTTTGTGGGGGGACAAAGAAAAGGCGTTACATGGTGTAGTGACAGATATAGTCCCACATAGACCTAATGGCCCTAGAATTAAATGGGGAAGGCAAAACGAGGAACAATTACTTTGTACTATCGTGTCTGCCTGTATAGACGAGGTGGAATGCTGTCTTGAACCCGGAATGAATAATGTTGATATTCTAGTTAGTTTCGACATTATTAATAAAAATGTTGCTGAAATTTTAACTGGAAGAAAAAAAAAGGGCCCTAGGATTAATGGGGGATGGTTTAACAGAGAATGTACCAAATCCTTACAAAGACTCAAAGCTGCTCTCAAGGGAAAACCCAGAGATAAGGAAGCAGTTAATACCCTCAGAAGGGAATACACAATTCATCTGAGGGATAGGAAACAGGAATTAAGGGAAGAGGCTTGGAATAATATGACCAAGGCAGTGGACCTTAAGGATACCAAGCTTTTCTGGTCCACGGTAAATAGTCCCTTCCTCCAAAATGAAGAAGTCCCGGTAATGTCAGCCCAGGTATCTGAGGAACAATGGGTGTCTCATTTTACTAGTATTTTTAACCCCGAAGGACTAGCTGTAGGGGGGGATAATGAAACCATGGCTTTAACCCCCATACCTCTCAATATCACAGTCCTAGAGGTAGATGCAGCCATTCGGGCTAGTAAGGGGGGAAAGGCGCCGGGCCCGGACGGGGTACCCGTTGACCTTTATAAAGCCGAGATTTCCATTTGGAGCCCATTGTTAACAAAGGTTTTTAATGCAGCTGCGACGATTGCGGCTCCACAGACCTGGGGGGAATCAATTATTATTCCGGTATATAAAAAAGGGGAGAGGGGTGAGGCAAAAAACTATCGCCCGATCTCCCTCCTTACTGCTTCCCTAAAAATTATGAGTAGAGTATTATTGAGTCGTCTGGAGGAATGGGCAGAAGATAAAGGGATCCTTGCAGATTCACAGTATGGATTTCGCAAGGGGTTGGGCACTATAGAACAGTGCATTAACCTAGACCTTATTATATGTAAATATACACGAGCCAAACAAGGCTCGTTGTTTCTTTGTTTTGCCGATCTGTCCAGTGCCTTCGACTTGGTTGACCATGAACTTCTGTGGTCAACCTTGTTGGACATGGGTGCCCCTCAAGATATTATTTACTTCCTGGCCCAACTTTATAGGAATCTGACAGCTAAGATACGATACGGGCAATCGGGGGAGTGCACCCCCAGTGTTAAAATAGGATCCGGTATTAGGCAGGGATGCGTCCTTGCACCTCTCCTTTTCTCCCTTTTTATTAATGCAATTGAGTCGGAACTACGGTCCACAAGTGCAGATGCACCGACTGCTGGTGGCTTGTCCATCCCAATTTTGCTTTATGCGGATGACGCGGTTCTGCTCTCACAAACCCCCTTAGGGTTGCAAAAACTAATGAATAAATTTGCAGATTTTATTAAGGGGAGAAAATTAAAAATTAATAATTCAAAAACTTTTATAATGCCCTGTGGGAAGAAAATTAAGAACCTAAGGCCCTTTACAGTTATGGACCAAACCATAACAGTGGTGGACAAATTTTGTTATTTGGGTATCACTTTTAATAGTGGGGGGATGTGGACCTCCGAATTGATAAATGTAAGAGCCAAAATGGCCAAGTGCTCTTTTGGCTTATTTAGGTTTGCATCCAAGCTAGGCTCAAGACGGATATTAGACATGTTGTATCTATATCGACATAAATGTGTTGCTCTGGCCCTATATGGTTCAGGAGTGTGGGGCCATTGTAATAACAACATGCTCCAGGTAGAGGAGAACAAATTTATCAAAAAACTCCTTTGTTTGCCATTTTCTTCCTCAACAAAGTTGATCCATCAAGAGTCTGGTTTAGAACATCTATCTGACTTGATCAGACTAAGACCCCTGTTAGTATGGAGATCTATTTGGTCGAAGGAACAGACTGGTTTTACAAGAAAGATAATCTCTGATTGTCTTCACTTGGATAAATGTTCCCGCATCCCGTGGCTTAACTATATTATCCGAACATTTGATGTTCTTTTTAATTTTAGGGTTTGTGATAACCCTTCGTGTGTTCTAGATATCACGAAGACTGAGATTAAACATGAATTTTTGAGGGTTAGCATGATGAAGCGTAACGCAGCTACTGTCCAGTTCTCCTCACATGTCTTTTATGACAAATATAATAAGGAAGAAATGGGGCCCCCAGGATACCTTAAATTGGTTCCTATTCGTTCCCACCAATTTGTGTTGACAAGACTCCGGATGGGGACTGTTCATTTGCTTGTTGCGTATCCTGTAATGAAGACTTATACTACCGCCCCCTGTCCGTGTGACGGGACTAGTAAACAAAGTACGGAGCATTTTTTATTGTTATGCCCTCTTTATCTCCATCTTCGAAAAGTATACCTGAAACCACTCTTTAAAAAATATAATGTATTCAATATTGTTTCAGCCATGGGACTTTTATTTGGACTTAATTCACAGGACATCTGCTATTTTACTGCTGTATATATTTTAAAATCGATATGTCTGAGGAAAAGCACCATTTTCATGACATGTGATTAATCTAAAATTTGCTGAATCCTCATGTTTTTATACCTATGTATGTATGTACTTTTATGATCATTAAGTTATGATCGAATAAAGTTTTTGAATTGAATTGATGTCTTTTAAAGAGTAATTGCAAATCAAATATGGTGCAAATCAAGACCGCTTGAAAAAGGTCTAGGAGGGCAACTAACCACCTAAACCCACATTAGACCCTATAGTTCAAGGGCAACTTTAACGAGTTGTGCATCAGCAGACCCTAGCCCCTAAAACTACAATATCTCCAGATTCACGATAGTAAATCATGCTAAGGCATGAAATTACAAAAAAATGACCTACTGGCTTTGTCAAGGAAGTTCACAGTATTCAAATCAGACACACCCTTTTGCATTACATGTTTTATATTTAAAACCACCAGCACTTGTTTTCCATAAGCACAAACAATATTTACCATTTGCAATCCAAAACATCAGGCTTCTGGTTGGAAACTGTTTGATTATCTAGGGAAACTGTACATTTCACTATCAAATAACATGATAATGTATGATTTTTTCCACATTTATGATGGCATTTTGCTTTTCATAGATCCCAACCTATTGGCTTTCCCAGCATTACATAATAAAGAACATTTTCTTTGAAATTCCATGCATCTATTATTATACCACATTGCAAAGCACTCTCTCAGGACTCAGAACCCAAAACCATAAAAAAGAGCAACACTCCCAGCGAAACACAACACCCCAACCCTGAGGATATGTTAAGCCAAACACCAGTTTCTAATGGGCTGCTAATTTTTTTCCCGGGTGACTTAGGACCCGATTACGACTTTTGGTGGAGAGGTGGCATGGTGGTCCAAACCACTGCACCAACACACCGCCGAAGGTCATTGCCGGACAGATTATGACTTTTTAGTAGTCTGGCAAGCAGATGGTGTGATGGCTCTAAGCGGTTCCTCTTTTAAAGGCAGCAATGACTTTGAAAAAGGCACTGCAATGGGGCCGCACTGTAAGGTTCCTGCACGGCATTGACTCAAATGTCCATGCCGTGCAGGAGCTTATGTGCATGCAAACAGCTGGCCACATGTTATGCCCCCCTGTTGTGTGCATGCACATGCGGTTGAGGCACAAGGGGGCACATAGGGCCCCCTTTGTTTCCTCCCCACCAATGTTTACATGGAGGAACAGACTCCATGTAAACCATGGAGGAGATGAAACGTATCATATGCTTGGCGGGACCGCGGTGATCCCGCCAAGCATATTGCGGCCTATGACCGCCGCTCCAATGCCAGGGAAAAGCAGTTCCCTGCCGCACCCAGCAGTCCCAGGGTTGTCCAACTGCCCAACTCCCAATGGGACGGTCGGACCACCAGTGCGGCAGTGGCTGGATCCGTAACCGTCACGCCACCACGAGTCTGGTGGTCCTTGGACCACCAGGCTCGTAATAATGCCCTTTGGGTGCAACTCTTTTTTCTTCCTTGTGGGGCCTCCTATCACCTCCCCCAGAATGGGCCCCAGAACACATAACACACACTTTGGGTGCTCCTGTGTCCCTGGCAGTCCTGCTGAATAAAGTATACACATTGTTATTCAGTCCTATAGGCTTCTGATGCGCTCCTTCGCCCCAGGGCTTTTTTCACTCATGCATTTTGTTTGATGCTGCAGCTGACTATGTTGCGGGGGTGATTTTTGAAACCATTGTCCTTGAGTCATTTAACAAACACATATTGGGACACAGCATCTAACATATCAACAGATCTAATACAATTAAAATTTTTATCTGAGGTCCAGTGAATGTCATTAGCTGCTGTAACCTTTACAATTTAGGGCTCTATTACAATGTCCGGCGAAGTGTCCTCCGCCCGACATCATCTCGATCATGGGACCGACTCCCAGTCAGCAGTCCTGACCAACTAAATAGGGAGCGACCGAACACTGTTCGGTAGCATTCCAATACTTTACAATGGGAGCTTGTATACCGCCTGGAATGCATGCTCTCATTGTAAAATAGGAGGTGCAGTTCATATCTGCACCCCGTGGCAGGCACATCAAGGTGCAGGGATCAACTCAGCCTCCAGCCGGAGGCTGTGCACACATGGGGCCCTGCTGGGGGCCCCCAAAGTTGAGTTCCAACAGCCTTTCTGTGTCGGAAAAGCTGGCACAGAAAGCCTGCTGAAACCCGACATCGTAGTCCCACGGGTGGAAAGATTCGCCCTTGGGTTTACTGGCCACATTCCAGCTGGGGGACGGGCTCTCAGAGCCCGTCAGAAACCAGTCGGAATGACCGTTTGAATTCCTTCCCGACCACCTCCATCGTAATGAGGCAGTAGGAAAGGCATCTGACCAGCATATTACGATGCGGTTGGAAAGGCTCCGACCAACAGTCAGAGCCATTTCCGACCGCATCGTAATAAGGCCCTTAATTGCTATGCAAGGCACAAAAGCCCAATTGATGTGAATCCAAGAAAATATTTATACAGTGCCTTCTGTCAATTGAGAATTGGTAATAATTTCCACAATTTTAGCTTGCAATGGTAGCAGAGCCATAGGCCGATAGCTAGAAAATGTGACAGGATTGTCTTTTTTTTAAAATAACAGAGTGACAATAGCTTTCTTCCAACAATTTGGATCTGTGCCTGATTCTATCATTTATTTATTTATTGGAAGAGTTTTATAAAGCGCGACCATGATCTGAAAAAGGGTATCAGAGCACTGTACATCAGAAAAAGGACACGATTAGTCACTAAGCAAGTAACATCCTAAACATTGGTAGATAACCAACCCCAATACAATAAGAGCAAACCCAAATATGAGGAACATGTAACAAGAACATATGTTGTATTCCGAAAATGTCTCAAACAAATGAGATAGTCATGATTTCTCTAGGGTATAAAAAGATTAGTTATAGTGTCTTTGACTTGAATTTTGAATGAGTAGGTCGAAGGGTTGGAATGGATATCGGGCGGAAGAGCATTCCAAATTCTTGGGGTGAGACCCGAGAAGGCGCTGTTGTATGTTCTTTTCTTTCTGAATTTGTGCGGTTTCAGCAGTAGAATGTTGGAGCTTCTTAGGGACCGAGACATACCAGAGAGCTTGAACTTATTTGCCAAGCAAGTGGGAGTATTATGGTGGAGCACTTTGTGTGTCAGGCAGGCAATCTTAAATTTAATCCTGTCTTTGAGTGATAGCCAGTTGATCTGAATTACGTCAGATGTGATGTGATCATGTTTACGAGAGCCTGTGATAAGTCTGCAGCAGAGTTCAGAGTGGCCTTTAGGGGGGGTCAGTCTAGCTTTGGGCAGCCCAGCCAAGCTCACAATTCCATATTCCAAAAGAGAGATCACTAGGGACTGGACTGCAAGTTGCAGGTCCATAGGAGATAGGAACGGCTTGATTTTCCTAAGAGTGTTGAGATGGTACTTGGCTCCCCTAGTTGTTGCGCTGATGTGGTCTTGCATATTGAGGTGTTTGTCTAGCGTTATGCCTAAGGATCTAGTGGAATCAAGAACATGAGGATTGCAGTCAAGGGCCGTAAGATGTTTGAGCCAGTCTTGAATGGGTATAGCGTAGGTGGGCGGGGCGATCAGGAGGAATTCAGTCTTGGGAGTATTTAGCAAAAGGTGATTGTGAGTTAGCCATTGTTGGGTTTTCAGAAGAACACAGTTCAGCGTTTTAATGTCTTCCAGAGAGGCCATTTTCATATAAAGTTGCGTATCATCAATGAACATGTGGTATTGTATGTTAGACCATTTCTGGATTTCTGTGAGGGGTTCCATGAACGAGTTAACATTAAAACTGATGTACTCTTAGCGAGGGAATGATTCACTTTTAATTTTTGCGTTCTGATCTGTAGGAAGGAGTCAAACCAATTCAAGAATATCAATCAGGTTTTCGTGTTTGACCGTGTCAAATGCTGAGGATAGTTCAAGAAGGATAAGTAGACATGGCACATTTTGGTCAAGTAGACTCAAGGTGACATCAACAATATGGGTTAGGGCCGTTTCAGTACTATGTCCCGCTATAAAACCAGATTGGCATTGGTCAAGCAGCTGAAACTCTTTGATGTGCTTGCAGAGTTGCAAGTGTATGCCTTCCTCAAGAAGTTTAGCTAGACTCATGATGTTGGAAATTGGATGGAAATGGTTGGGATCAGATAAGTCTATGTTAGGCTTTTTTAGAATAGGTGTAACTTGTCCTAACTTTAGGCAGTCAGGAATCCTACCCTGTACAATCAATCAATCAAACATTTGTAGAGCGTGCTACTCACCCGTGAGGGTCTCAAGGCGCTAGAGGGGGGTGGGGGATGACGCAGCTACTGATCGAACAGCCAGGTTTTGTGAAGTCTCCTGAAGGTCAGCAGGTCTTGGGTGTGTCGCAGGTGGATGGGGACTGTGTTCCATGTCTTGGTGGTGAGGTGGAAGAATGATCTGCAGCCGGTGGTCGTTTGGCGGATGCGTGGGACGGTGGCGAGAGCGAGTTCAGTGGTTCGGGGTGTAGAAGGTGAGTCGTTTGTTGAGGTATGCTGGTCTGGCATTGTGGAGAGCTTTGTGAGCGTGGGTGAGGAGCTTGAAGGTGATCCTCTTGTTGACCAGGAGCCAGTGCAGGTCTCTCAGGTGGGTGATGATGTGGCTGTGGCAAGGGATTCCGAGGATGAGGCGTGCAGAGGCCTTTTGTATGCGTTGGAGTCTTTTGAGGAGTTTGGCTGTGGTTCCCGCACAGAGGGCGTTGCCGTAGTCCAACCTGCTGCTGACGAGGGCTTGGGTGACCGTCCTTCTGGTTTCGGTGGGGATCCATCTGTAGATCTTGCGGAGCATGTGGAGGGTGTTGAAGCAGGAGGAGGAGACAGCGTTGACTTGCTGGGTCATAGAGAGGGTACAAGCGATTCTTGGATAATCAAGGACCAGAGCGGAAAGATGGCATATCTAAAGTCTTTGAAGAATTTGGCCAGCAATGGATCATGGAATTGGTTAGTGCTTTTTTTTTTTAAACAATTTTAATAATAACAAAAAGCATCGGTTCAGGCATTACACAGAAATCAGTGGCAAGGCAGGACAAAATCAATATAATGCTTCACAACTTATGCAGAGTCAAATGACACATAGTACTTCTAGCACCTGATACCATAACTGTCATTACAGTGAGGACATCTTTACCTGGACAATGAACATTTAAAAACAGATCTGCGGTATAGGCACTGTACCGTACTAGTGGTGACTACCCGGTGAAAGGGTCCCCACAATCCCATCCAGTGTATCCATCAATGTTCGCCTCCCCTCCTCGGGTCCACCATGGGAGAAATGCAGATATCACCCCTGCATTTATTCCACTTACCCCATTTGTGGTCCCACTTTTTGGGGCAGCCTTGCCCCTTAAACACCGTCTTTTCAGCTACATGTCGGTTGCCCAATCCCTTACCCATGGCAGCACGTCAGACCCCCATTTCTGGGCAATGTTGCGTTTGGCTATGGTCCACCCCATGGTCGCCCATGATTGTTCTGTCTGTGTTAGATCTGTTTCTTCCCAAATATTAAGGAGACATCATTCGGGGGAAGGTTGAATGGGCTTGCCACAAGCCCTGGTTAGTTGCCAGGTGAAATCCGTTCAATAGTTTTGGATGTGGGGGCAGTCCCAGATTATGTGCGTGAAGGTACCAGTCTGGTTGCATCATCGTAGACAGAGCGGGTCCGGCCTCTTACCCAACTTAAACAACAACTTTGCATCAAAATAAACCCTGCGGAGCACCTTAAGCTGAACCAGTCGGAGTCTCATAGGAATCGCCACCTCCCTGGGGGAAGAAAGCGCCTCCCTCCTGTCCTCATCTTCCATCTCCCCCAAGTCTCGCTCCCAGCTCTCCCGTAATTTCAACATTGGGTCCATACGATTATTTACAATTTTTTGTATGTGAGAGAGATGGCTTTGTGATACATGGGATCTAACAACAGTCGATCTTCCAGTGGGGAGGAATCTGGAAGGGGGTTTTCCCGGGGAGGGCTGAATCAATGGTGTGACTAATTTGTAGGTACCTAAAAGTCTCTGAGGGTGCAAGGTGGTATTTCGTTTGAAGGTCTGCAAATGTGGCCTTTTTCCCTTTCACCCATAAGTCCCCCACCCTAGAAATCCCAATCAGGTCTCACTTGTCAAACCCTGGACATGCGCTAAGGTGACCTAAAATATCTGGTTCCCACAACGGAGTCGCTTTAGTAAGACGATTGTGCCACCCCAGCTTACACTGTCCTGCGTGCCAAACTTCCACCGTGCGAGCCGTGGGGGCCGGTCAATCATAATTTATGATGGTTTGTATAAAGTACCCTGTTGTATCCCCCATCCCCATCAACCAACAATCTGTCAGGAAATTGGGGTCATCGTGTGATCCAAATACCCATCTGTTGATGGCTGTCAACTGCGACGCCTGATAGTAAAGGCGCAAGTCCGTCAGTCCTATTCCCCTGTCATACCACCCCATGGTGAGTTTGTTTATAGCGATACGTGGGGGCTGACCCTCCCAGAGCAACCCCCACACCACCCCCTTAATTTGCGAAAAGTAGGAATCTGGGACCGGCTTAGGAGCATTTTCCAGAGCATAAAGAAAACGCGGGAGGGATAGCATTTTAAATAAGCCTGGGCAAAGCACTACGCTACGCTCGCGTAGTTTGCGAAGTTCGCGCTACTTCGCACTAGTGCGAACACGCGTAGCGTAGTGTTGCGTAGTGCTGCGGTCATTTTTTGCTTGCTCGCGGTCCCTCAACGTCAAGTTGGCGACCGTGAGCAAGCAAAATGACATCCCGGCGAGACTTTTTCCTTGTTCACGATCAGCAACTTCAAGTTGGCGATCGCGAGCATGGAAAATAAACCTCCCGGCGAGATTCCCAATGCGAGGAGGTCAGGTTTCTCATTGCGAGTGGTCGCGCATGCTCGTGACCGCTCGCGATGAGAAACTACCAGTTCGCGTTGAGAAAGCTGAAGCTCGAGTAAAAATCTACTCGAGCAGCAGAAAACTACAGCTCGCACTGTGCAAGATGCCATTTTCAATGATTGCACAGTGCCGGTTGCTTGTCCGCACTGTGCAATCATTGAAAACGACATCTGGCACAGTGCGAACAAGGTACTACGCAGTTCGCGAAGTGCTGCGCGTAGCTCGCGTAGTGCGAACTTCACTTTGCGTAGCTTCACGAAGTGCTACTTCGCGAACTACGCCCAGGGTTAATTTTAAACAGGGAGGCGCGTCCCAAAAAAGTTAGGGGCAACTATCGCCAATGTGTTACATCCGAGTGCAGGCATTGCAGGGGCTTCCTAAGATTTAGTTAATAGAAAAGATGAACGTCGGGTGTGATAAAGATGCCCAAATAATGAAAGCCTTGTTCTACCACTGAGATATCATAACCTCAAGGGCTGGATGGGGGCTCACCCCAGAGTACATACATTTGAGATTTGGACCAGTTGATCCGATACCCCGAGTGTGCCCCAAAGATATGGAAAAAATAAAGGGCCCGACGTAGAGATCGTGCTGGTGAGGCCAAGTGTAATAAGATATTGTCCGCGTAGAGCGATTTGCGGTCCTCGTGTTCGCGGGTCCATTTAAGGGCCCTGATTTCGGGGTCGCCCCTCACACGGACCACCAATGGTTCCAACACCATGGCAAAGAGGAGCGGCTACAGTGGGCAACCCTGTCTTGTGCCCCGCCGAAGAGACAAAGAGGCAGAGCAGTGATTATTAACCATGACATGCACCGTGGGTTGCGCATATAACAACCTGATCCAACCATTCAGTTTGGGACCAAACCCCATACGGTCGAGGACTGCGGAGAGATAGTCCCACTCAACAGTGTCAAATGCCATTGTTGCATCCAGTGACAATAAGATCGCTTCCTCCTCAATTGTATCTAGCCTCCCCAGCACCCGGTGAATGCGATGGAGATTTCTAGCTGTGTTCCTACCAGGCATAAAACCTGACTGTTCTAGGTGGATCAAGTCAGTCGGATACGGGAGCAAAGGATTGGCCACGAGCATAGCAAGGATTTTCGCTTCCACCATTAGCAGCAAAATAGAGCGGTACGATTTGCACTCCTCCGTCGGTTTGCCGGGTTAATGAATCACCACAATGGCAGCATTACAGATTTCGGCTGGCAGCAGACCTGAGTCATAGCATTCGTTATATAAGTTTAACAAATGGGGTGCTAGCTTGTAGACATAGGTTTAAGAAGCTCAATGGGTATGCCATTTGGACCCATCGCTTTACCCAACCGAATGTCCGATATTGCTTTTTGGACCTCTTCCACCGAGAGATCCGCATCAAGTTTCTCCCTATCTTGAGACGAAAGGATCACCACATCGATATTGGCCAGGAGGGCAGCCGCGAGTGCTGCGGGACCCGATAAACCTCTGCGAAATAATAAGCAAATGTGTCAGCGATCCCCTGGGGGTCTGTGATCAACGTGCCACTTGGGCCTGTCACCACTCTTACCCATTTTGCTGCCTGTTCCTTATGCTCCAGGCATGCCAGGAGCTTACCCGCACGCTCGCCCTGCTCATATATCCGATGTCGCATGGCCAGGGATCGCAAAGTAGCGTCCTCCAGCAGAAGCTGTTTATAATCTTGCCTCTTTATTCCGATCCTGTGTTGTATATCAGGATTTGGGTCCTGGGCGAGGGCCCCCTCTAGGTGTAAAATTTCCCTTTCCAATTCGACCACTCGTTCAGTTTTGTGGCTCACCATCAACAACAATGCCCTCCCCTTGATCACCGTGCCATATGCCCCCCAGAGTGTAACCGCTGACACAACCGAACCCACGTTTTCATCGAAATAGTAGTCTGTGTCTTGCTGCAGACCTTCCCTGATGTGGGGTATCTTTAATGCCCACGGCTGTATCCTAATTGTGCAAATCTCATATGTCGTGTGCATGTGTGAATAGGTAGTCAATCCGAAATTGACTGCCTGAACTCCTGACTGGTGCGTATAATGCGTGTGTTGAGGGTGCGACCACCTCCACTCGTCCACCACCCCCAGAGCGTCGGCAAACCCCTGCAGCTGGGATCCCCGCGATGGATCAGGTCTGGAACGGAAGTCTGTCTCGAAGGCTGTCCATAGTCAGGTTAAAGTCCCCCCTAATATCAAGGATCCCACTGATAGGGCCAATACCAAAGCCCCTATATCTTGCAAGGTGGGGCGCTGCAATCCGGGAGGGGAATACACAGATACCATATTGACTACTCTCCCTTCTCACAAACCCGTGGCCGCTGCATACCTGCCCAGCACATCAGTCCAGGTTTTTTGAACCACGTATGGACAACCCTTACGCAGGAGTATCCCCACCCCTCTGGAGCCCATAGTGAACCCAGAGTGAACAATCATATGGTAACCCTTCCTATTCAGAGCCATACATGTATTTCCTATCAAGTGTGTCTCCTGCAGCAGTACTATATCAAGGGCATGACGGTGAATATATTGCAGGACTATACCTCTTTTAATTATGTCCCCCAGGCCATTCACATTCCATGTGGACGTTCTAAGTCCCTGTCCCGGCACCATCAGAACACAACAAGCACACCATCAGCAAAATAAATCGGGAGACTGCACCTGTAACCCACCGTTCATCATCCAGAGGCAATCCAAGGTGATCAGCAAACCTGCACTTGTCGCGACATAGTATACCACTGTCCACCATACCATTACCACACAGGATGTTAGCGATCAAGGGAATATCACTGCCCGTTGAAAGAAACCAAAAAATACTCAAGCAAAACCAAAAAGCGCCCCAACCTGTCCGCCCCATCCCGTCCAACTCCTATTGAACTCCCAACCCCCTCCCTGCCTCCCTGCTCAGGGACTAAAACTGGCCGCCACCCCCAACATGCAGAGTGCCTGTCGCCCACCCTTAAACAACTTCAGGGAACTTGAGCAACTCTATAACATTTGTCCCACACATGGCAACCAGTGATCCCAACTGAAATGATCGCCCGGACCCTGTGGCCCCCCCAACTCCAAGAAGAGCATCAGTTAGGATTCAAATATAAAGCACAGCAAGCGGCCCACCATAAGAACACCCATGTGTATCCCCTTCACCCAGGCGTCAGCTAGTCAACCGGGCTCAATACACTGCTTCAGCACCTGCCTGCTTGAGACTGAGAGTCCGAGTCAGAGAGTGGAGGGGAACGCCTTTGCTTTCGCCAGTCTCCCACCCCATCAGCTGTGGAAGGGACCTTGTGTGTCTTCTACCCAACCGTGCGCCACCCATCAAGCCAGTCCCAGTCCTCCTCCGGCCTCGTAAAAAAACAGGATTTACTGTTAGATTCAACTCTTAATTTGGCGGGAAATAACATAGCATACTTAATCTCCTGGTCCATAAGGGTACGCTTCACTCCAGGAGGCTGCGGCACTGTTTCTGCAATCTCAGGATAAAGTCGGGGAAGTATGTTTTCGTGCTCTTCTCAAAGGTCAACGGGGGGCCACTCTTGCAGTCTGTAGTATAACATCACAGTCACAAAAGTTAAACACCCGGGCCAAGAGTGGACGTGGTGGCGCCCCGGGTTTTTGGCAGCCCCCGGCACACGATGAGCTCATCCAATGGAAAAACACTAGGAGATGCCCCGTGGTTGCAGCTGCTTGAGAACGAGGTCCTCAACTAACAAGTCTGCGGCCTGTCCCTCGGCCTGCTCCGGTACACCAAGAATGCGAACGTTGTTGCGCCGCATTCTACCTTCATAATCGTTGAGTTGCAGCGCCATCGCCTCCTGTGACGCACGCAACTCTGTTATCTGTTTTTTAAGGAGCGTAGTATCTATAGCCAGTTCTTTAGTACTGTTCTCAACCGTGCCCATTCGCTCCTCCATTTTTTTCATATCCTCACGGATTAATGTCACCTCCGTAGCCACTGTGTCTATTCAGATCTTGAGAGAGATCCTGACCGTCGTGATGGCCTCCAGTATGTCCTTGTTTGTGGGTTCCGCACCATCACTAGAGGCTGCCGACTCAACTCGCTCCTTGCCCTGTTGCTTCTGCCAGGCAAACTTGTCTAGAGCCGTGCGATTACTGCGCCCAGTCACCATCTTGTATCTGTCGTGGTGGCCACCACTCGCTATGGGGGCCCTCCCGTTACTCCCTGGCCACCTCACTTCTGCCACCAACTCGTTCTGGGCTGAGTGATGTCGCCAAGGACAGGTCAATCTTGTTGGCGTAGTGCAGTCAACTCACCCCTGCGACCGTGCCAGGTCCGAACTCAGCACCGTCTGCAAGGTGTCCTCTGTTCAGCAATATCCCTGGGCCTCCACAGTGCCACTGGCCCTGGTTCCTGCACCACCACAACAACACCTCTCTTCTGCTCGTGAGGCGATGTACTCCTCACTCCACAGTCTCCTTTCACCCAGGCGGGTCACCGGGTCCAGCAGTCCCATCCAGGAAGTGGTGCTGGGCCCCAAAGCTCCAACGGACGCGCAGCCCACCATGTAGCAATCAAAAAGAGAAAAATAAAATAAAAAATGTCCTGTCCCCGGGGGCGGCCCTTCTTGCTATCAAGCCCTCCGGTGCCCAAATCTCACATTTGCCCCCACCAGGGCTCAGGAATCTGTTCCGGTCCTGACCGTGTCAGAAAACCACCAGGCGCCGGGTCACACGATTGGGGGGTCGCGCTTGGATGCGCGATCCCCCGGCAGCATTGTCTCCCTCCGCGGCGAAGCGCCGTCTCCAAATGCAGCCTCTGCCTCTATGATCTCACCCAAGCGCCAGCCCCGGCTCCCCGGACCGATGAATAGCGGAGCGGAGCCTCTGCAGTGAGCCACGCCGCCAAAATCTCCGTAGCAGACCTCGTCTCGGCCAGGCCACCCACCGGCCTCGAGTAGTATCCTCGGGCCGCCCTTCGTCACTTCCAGCCGCAGAGGGTTTCACAGCAGCAGCGGTCCACCGGAGCTCCACGTCAGCAGCGACCTCGATCTCCGGGAAAAAACACTGTAAAAACTGATATTTAGGGGATGGCGCTCTGGAGCAAAGCTACCGAGCGGCCATTCCCGATGGCAGTTGGCCACGCCCCCCGGTTAGGGATGTATGTCGTTACAACGCACACTTTTACAACGCATGCACTTACAACGCATTTTTTACAACGCACAATCCATTACAACGCATGACATTACAACGCAGGACACTACAACGCATTTTTAAAAACTACCTTTACAACGCATTTCCATTACAACGCATACTACCTTTACAACGCATACCATTACAACGCATAATATTAAATTGCATTTAAGGTAAGTATTAGATAGTATAGGGGTAAAAATTATTATTCTAACTCCAGGGAGTGCAACAGTAGGGTAAGTGTTGGATAGTATAGGGTTAAAAATTACTATTCTAACTCCAGGGGGTGCAACAGTAGGGTAAATGTTGGATAGTATAGGGGTAAAAATTACTATTCTAACTCCAGGGGGTGCAACAGTAGGGTAAGTGTTGGATAGTATAGGGGTAAAAATTACTATTCTAACTCCAGGGGGTGCAACAGTAGGGTAAGTGTTGGATAGTATAGGGGTAAAAATTACTATTCTAACTCCAGGGGGTGCAACAGTAGGGTAAGTGTTGGATAGTATAGGGGTAAAAATTACTATTCTAACTCCAGGGGGTGCAACAGTAGGGTAAGTGTTGGATAGTATAGGGGTAAAAATTACTATTCTAACTCCAGGGGGTGCAACAGTAGAGTAAGTGTTGGATAGTATAGGGGTAAAAATTACTATTCTAACTCCAGGGGGTGCAACAGTAGGGTAAGTGTTGGATAGTATAGGGGTAAAAATTACTATTCTAACTCCACGGGGTGCAACAGTAGGGTAAGTGTTGGATAGTATAGGGGTAAAAATTACTATTCTAACTCCAGGGGGTGCAACAGTAGGGTAAGTGTTGGATAGTATAGGGCTAAAAATGACTATGTTATGCGTTGTAATGGTATGCGTTGTAATGGTAGTATGCGTTGTAATGGAATGCGTTGTAAAGGTAGTTTTTAAAAATGCGTTGTAGTGTCATGCGTTGTAATGTCATGCGTTGTAATGGATTGTGCGTTGTAAAAAATGCGTTGTAAGTGTAGTGCGTTGTAAAAGTTGCGTTGTAAAGGTTGTTCCCCCCGGTTAGAGGGTTTGAATGACATACCAATTTTTCAAAGCTCGACATCGTCAGCAAGTCTGAAATTGTTCCATGATGTGTTATGTTTTGGAGTAAGTCCTAGGCCACTGTAGGACAGAGCTCTCTCTGAGGTTAGGCAGGTCCATGTAATAGGCTGAGCCAGTTGAAGCCTATTATGTGATGCATATTGAAGTTCTAGTACAATCTTTCTGGACTTTTTGATATAATGTGAGGAGAAGACCTATTCACTTCGGAGAGATATCTTGGGAGCAGATTGTTGGTCGGTTGAATGTTTAGCTTGTAGTTTTATGATTTCGAATAGTTTTTTAGATCTGTTTATAGCATTGTCTAGTTGAGATCTAAAGTGTTTGGCCTTCATGCTGCGGATATGTTTATTGTAAGAGCTTCTTGCTCTCCTCAACTGTTTGAAGTTAGTTTTGAACGAAGAGTTTCTCCGCAATCTTTCCGAGAGCCTTAGTTTGCGACGCTCCTCATTGAGGGAACCGTTGAACCAGGGTTCGGACTCTTTGACCGGTATCCTCTAGACTTGCTTCGGAGCAACTGTGTCAAGTATATTAGTCATGGTCTGTATATAGTGTTCAGTGAGGTCGTCTAAATTGGTCATGTTAGGGGTTGGAGGGAATAGGTTGTTACTATGTGAGGTTAGGTCCATTGCATGCATGTCACTTAGATTCCTAGACCACTGTTTGTTCCTGAGCTGTTGACCTTGTCTAGACATTACCTTTTCTAGTATGCGAAAGGAGATTATATAGTGATCCGACCAGTCATACGGTGAAATGCTTTCCAGTTGTATCAATTTGTATTTCGCTATGATTAAATCGAGGGTGGTGCCCTTGTTGTGGGTTATTCTATTTCCAGGTTACAAGAGCAGTCACTTTAGGAGTGAGACTATCTAAAAATAATCTCAAACCATTATTGGACTCTGTCTAAAGAAGATCTAGAGTAAATATTTAGCCCTATTGATAATATTTGTTCAGATGTTACTGGCAAAAATGAAGAAAGAATATTAGGTTTGCATTCCAGTGCGTTAATCTTGATTTTGCTGTGCATGAGTAGGCAGTGCCTTTCTTACTTCCTAATGAGATTAGCATATTTAACATTTTGTGATGAAAAAAGTCAGACAGACTGTCACAAAGAGTGAGTGGGCATAGTACAGGAAGTTTCCACTTTAGGGATTCTTAAGCTTTTAAGAGTGGAGATAGCCACACTGGTAGGGAAGATTTTGTGATGGGCTATCGGGAGGTTTCCATGTTAGGATCACAGTGAGTGAGTGTGTCCCAGAAATTGCTTTCGGTCACTTTCCTGAGAAAATTGCAGGGGTACCGCCCATCTTCCTTTGCTCACTTTGATTACAAGGTTGGCACTGGATGGTACCTTCTCATACATCTGATGTGTGGATAAATTATAGAGTAAAACATATTGTGTGACATAAATATTGTGTCAAGAATATCAAGATGACAAACATATCAACAGGATTATCAAAGGAAAGAATATCATTTTTTGTGTTTACTTTTAATATTGTAACAAAAATGGGTTGTGAAAATATTGTTGTACATAATATAATTTTTATGGATTAATGTCTTAGTATTTTTTTCCAATGTGTTTCATTTTTGTGTTCATTTTTGTGTAAGTATGCTATGTAGTTTTGTTTAGTTCTTTGTACACGTTTGCAACATTTTTTTATAATAAATGTTTATTAATGTTTATAATTAATATACATCAACTTTTGTTTTAGGAACACATTTTGGATTTTAAGAGAAAAGCATGTAGAAATTATTTACATTGGTGATTATTAATTTACCTGAATCTAATTTTTTTGTGAAATAAGGTTTTATTGTTTTAGATACAAATTAATGTAAACATATTTTTTATTTTATATTATATTTTAATTCAAGACTTGTTACATTCAGATAAAAATGTACATTTCTGTATATTTTCTTAAACATTCTAAAAATATGTGTTCATTTTTCTGTATGTACTTCAATAAATCGTGAAAATGTATAAGATTGTTTTACAAAATTAAAAAAGATTTGTACATTTAAGTAATACTTTTTATGTTCAGTATAAACATGTACTTCAAAAATATTTATATATGTTTACATTTAAATGTCTAAGTTATATATTTCATTTATTAAAAAATAATCATAATTTGTTTTACTTTGAAAATCAATATTAAGTTATGAATGTGTATCAAATATTTAAGAAATATACATCAAAATGTATTTTTATAATGTATGTACAAGTGTATTGTTTCATTTTCATGTTGAAAACGTAATTATTATGTATATAAATATCCTTTAAAAATCAATAATATTTTAGCATGTTATAATGTATTATATGTATTACTTGAATAGGCTTATTGTATTATTATTAATAAAAAACATGTGCTTATGAAGTGTTATAAATAAAAATTTGGGAACTCTGAATATAATTTGCATATTTATATATGAATCAGTATATGTTACATAGATATATTTAAATGTCTACATGGTATAATAAACATAGTACGTAATAATGTTTTTTTATTAATGTGAATATGTATAGATTTTTTTTAATATATGTAATTTTTCCTTATTTACTTATAATGTTTATTAGGTAAGACTGTGTTATCAGTAATGTACATACAGTAAATGTAACCCCTTAAACGTCCAACACTCTCCCCAAAATGGTTTAGATTGAAATGAGCATAGTAAATAGTAAATATATCTCCTTAAGTAGCCAATACGTTCCTCAAAATGGATTACATTAGAGTGGGAATACAAAATGTAACCGTTTGTGTCCAACACTTTCCCTGAAATGGTTTATATTGGAGTTAGAATAGTAAATGTAACTCCTTTAGTGTCCAACACGTTCCCTAAAATGGTTTAGATTGGAATAGCAATAGCAAATGTAAGCCCTTTAGTTTTCAAAACCTTCCTTGAAACTGTTTAGATTGCCATAGGAATAGTAAATATAGCCCTTTAGTGTATGATTTAGATCTCAGCAGATGGTTACTCCATCACAACGGTGATGGATATCCCATCCACCAAAATATATATCCCATTATTTCCTATGGGAATTAAGTTTTGGAGGATGGGAAATCTGTCACTATTGTGACGGAGCAACCCGTCCACCGAGACCTAAATCATGCCTATAGAGTCCAACACCTCCCCCAAAATGGTTTAGCTAGGAGATGGCTTTGCATTTCTCACATAAATTATTAATATTTGTATTATTTATATTAATAAAGGTACAAAACAATGTAACTTTCAGATATATTTTTTAAATATTTATTAAATATATATAAACATTTATTTTTACACACAAGAAAGAAATTCGAGTTGTATTTGAACAATATCTTTTGACAGTTTAATTATTTAAAAAAACTTGTAAATAACATTAAAACAGTGATGTAAATTTTAAAATTTAATTTTTTTTAAATTGTGGTACATTTATTGTTTGCACATTAATACAGTTTTACATACTTTTTAAAAATAATGTTTACATACATTTTAGGCATAATTAAAATATTTTTATAGTAGAATTTATTTTATGCTGTGCAAAATTGTTTCATATTTTTGACCTTTTTTACAATGTTCAAATAATTTTACATCTTTTTTTAAAAAAATTCAGAAATGTTTTCTATAGGGAACATTTGTGTAGTTCATTTTAGCTGCCTTTTTTCTCTGTTACCTTAATAAAAGTCTAATTTTTGTTTTGTTTTCCTGGAAGTAAGTTGCAGGAAGGTGCTGCTGTTTATTGAAGCAGCGAAGACCTTTTTAAGGTTTTTTAGAGGATTTTGAGGATAGAAGGGATGTAGGGGGTACTAGTAAATAGTACTTATAGTGTTGTTTTTGAAAGATTTCCTTGTAGGTTTGGGATTCTGCCCTTTTGTCTATATCTTTTAATGACATTTACATGCAAACTTCTCAAACTGGAACTGCGTTTTTTGGTCAGCCAAGCGAATAAGCAAGGAGGTGAAGATGTGGTGTGGTGAGGACATGGTTTGGCTGTGAGCAGCAGTTGTACGGAAGTTGCTCTGATGCTCCGAGACCCATGGGAGCCAGGTTATTTGATATTTGGGCTCATTCACCACCCTCACCACCTGTCCGCCCTTCTGCACACCTTTTTGCCTGCCTTTCTGCCTTCCTCGTCCCTCCAGCAGGCTGCAGCAAGCCATGGGAGCGTGTGGTGTACAGCATTTGCTGTTTGTTGGCTTGCTGGGTCCAGGCAGTCATACAGGCGGCATAGCGGGCAAAGCGGCCTGGCGTTGTTACACGTGGCGACAGCAGGAGCTGTCTGTCTGTTTTGGATTTATTCAATGGTTAGAAGTGTGGCCCATAGCTAGGAGGTACGAAGATGACCGGTATTAGGCAGGTGTGGCTTGTGCCTCACTGACGCAGGGTCGCTCAACTCTCTCTTGTCTTAAGCAGCACTCCTTCCTGTCTATCCCATTCTGAATCAGTGATCCAGCATGTCCAGTACTTATGCATTCTAGTATTTTGGTGTATTTGGCATGTTTGAAACATGTGGGTCACTTATACCATCCTGTACACCTTGCTGATCATTGCACCAACGGAACTCCAGAAAAAACAGAAAGCTGCATTATTGTCCCTACTTTTATGTTGCTTTATTGGGAATCAGCTGTTCACATCCAGGCTCTAACCATTCCAAATGGGGCTCCTAGTGGGAGTTACCTGCACCTGAGCTAGTTAATATTGTTGCCATGTTAATGCAACAGCTACAGAGATTCCAGCATGTTATTTTGTTATGCTGGGCAATTTGTTAGCATGCTGAAAATGAACAGAAATCTGCAAGACTCTGCTGCAGCTCAGAGTTCAACAGCGATACTGGCATCAGGGGATGTCCAACGACGTATTCAGGATTGTGATGTGGCTGGAGAACTGTGTCCAAGTACTCCCAGTGGTCATCCTGGTGTAGTCCCAGTCTCTCAGGGTGCAGTTTGCCCATTGCAAATTTTGAGATCTCAGGTTGTAAGACGGGAATTAATTAGGATCCCTAAAATTACAATGGTTCCGAGCTATTCAATAAGCTGGTCCCTGCAGCCTAAGCTGAAGAAGGGGGTGGCATCTGCTTCTCATGGGCTGGGAACAAGTCACCTGAGTTGATTGTGGAGAAAGTTGGCTTAAAAAGGGATATACAAGAGGAGCATTTTATGATCCTATCAGTGGCTACTCCTAGTTAAGATGTCCCTAGATCCTGCAATTCTGTGGATTATATTGGGAACGAGCAGTTAGGAGAAGGTCTTACGAAAAGGAGGAGCTGATAGTGACAACTGAAGTGCATGCCAATGCAGATTCGGAGACTGTGCATAATAAAGATATTTTGCATGAGTCATGTGAGCTGGGCCCAGGCCAAGGGGTTAAGGAGAAAATCCATTTTTCTTTTCCTCAGCCTAATACTAGCTTGGTAATACACTCTGCGGATGGGGAGGTAAACAATGGATGTCCACTTGTGATGGAAATACCATTGGGGAATCAAGGGACTAGAATCTTTAGAGCTGCTGACTACCTGGGTAGCGAGGGGATGTACAGCTCTTTTGTGAACCAACTAAGCGATAAGTCCATTTTGGACAACCTAGAGAGAGAAGAGGGTGGAGAGGATAAAGTAGATATGCCTCTATGCTCTCAGGTAATGTTGGTCTTTGGGACACAAACCAGTAATCAAGTCCATGTGCAGTTGATAAAGACGGGGTACAGAGTAGAGCCCAAGAGAGTAAGTCAAAATTAACCCTAACTGGATGGCTACAATAAATAAAATACTGGAATCTGTTCTCTATCTCCTATCTAAACTTGGGAGGGATACCGATTTCAGTGTTGATACTAATTTGGTGCTATTACTGTTCTTATCAGGCCTAAGGACAAGGATAAGAGGGGAACATTTTGGGTAACGTTATTAACAGTGCTCCCATGACAGATGCTCCAACATGTATAAAAGGTAAATGTGTCCCTTCACTCATGATGTGACTTGAAGAATGTAGCATGTTCATCTGTAACCCCCAAGGAAGGTCCACAATCCCTTTCCAGTGGTTTTAAAATTACCACCGGTGAAGTTCAGTCTTAAAAAATAGTGATGGTACCAGGAATGAGGCTGATCCAAAGGTAAAGATGTTTTCGCTTTTCCAAAAGAAGTCAAAGTCACTAAAGGCAGCGATACATTTCAAACCCATGCAAAAAAGAAAGTGCAGAATAACAAAAAAAGTAAGACAAGTGCTTAGGTTTAAGTTTGATTTAATTAGGAAATCTGCTGAAAAAATGGTGGGGGAAATGCAGGAAAACCAGGAAATCCTGGGAAAAGTAATTCTGTACTGAGTTTGCATTCGAATAACATGCTATCCGACAACCCTGGGCATGGGCAAGTACCCGTAGCCTGTGCAGGCCTATTAATGGTGAACAATGGACCCAGGCTATAGGACTTAGACCACAAGCTTGCGCAGAAGGCCACTGATATATCGGTGATCTCATAAAGTTATATTGCACTACCTAAGGTTCCTATTGCCGAAATCCCCAGGTCGGAGGATAATCAATGGTGGGGTTAAACGATTTCCAGTTAACTCCTATGAGGCTGCTGTTATGTTATGTTATGTTATGTTATGTTATGTTATGTTATGTTATGTTATGTTATGATGAATTTATATAGCGCACATACACCGGATTGGTTTCTTGGCGCTACTTGGGTCAGAGACAAGGGAATTATGAATTAGTGGGTCAGTCGAATGCTTGTTTGAAAAGCCAGGTTTTTTGCAGTTTACGGAAGGCCGTGAAATTTGTACAGCTTTTGATCTCTAGGGGTAGGGAGTTCCAGTACCTTGGTCCCAGAAAGGCAAACCTTGATCCACCAAAACGCTTCTGTTTAAAGGGGGGTATTGTTAGAAGATGCTTATGGGTGGATCTCAGATTGCGGTTTGGAATATATCTGGTGATTAAGCTGTCAATGAACTTAGGGTTTTTTCCATTCAGAGATTTGAATATTATGCAGCCCATCTTAAAGGCGCACCTTTGTGATATGGGGAGCCAATGTAGTTTTTTGAGAAGGGGAGAGATGTGTTGACGTTTATTTTCTTGAAATATCATTCTGGCTGCTTGATTCTGTATTAATTGTAAGCGATAATTGAGGTAGGCTGGGATACCAAAATATAATGAGTTAGCATAATCAATATGCGAGATCACCATGGCAAGAATAGCTTGTAATTTTGCCTCTTGCGTTAAGAAACGACTAATTTTCTTTATTTTTCTCAATTGAAAGAAACATGTAGATGATACTGATCCTATTTGAGTTTTCATGGATAGATCATTACCGATAGTGACTCCTAGAGTTTTGGCATGCTTGGAGGGGCTCGGAGGTTGTCCTAGTTCATTTGGCCAGAAGTTGGGGGTCCAATGATTTAGTGAGCCACCCGTGAGGATCAGTTCAGTTTTGTCTGGATTCAGTTTCAATTGGTTGCTGTTCATCCAGTCACGAATGAACAGCATAGTTGTTTGGAATTCAGAGATGGAGTCCGGGGAGGCATTAATGGGGAAAATCAATTGACAATCGTCTGCGTAGTTAAAAGTCTGGATATGTTTTTATTTTAGTGCATGACCCAGGGGGAGAAGATACAGATTAAACAAATGAGGGGATAGGGAAGATCCCTGGGGAACTCCACATGTATTTTTAATCATGGGGGTTGAGAATTCACCAAGGCATACAGCTTGTGAGCGATCTGTTAAGAAGGATCTGATCCACTCAAGAGCAGCTCCTTTGATACCTGCGTCTCCGACACGGTCGAGCAAGATGTTATAGTCGACCGTGTCAAAGGCTGCTGATAGGTCCAGTAGTACCAGTGCTTGGGGGAGACCCTTGTCCGCCTTTTCTCTCAGGGTGTCCAGTACAGACAAGACTACTGACTCTGTAGAGTGGGCTGGACGGAATCCTGCTTGGTGGATATCCAGGTATTCAGACTGCTCCAGAAATGCTGACAAATTTTTGGCTACATGTGCTTCCAACACTTTGGCCAAGTAAGGGAGCAGCGAGATTGGGCGATAATTAGTCAGTGTTTTAGTATCTGCCCCTGGCTTTTTTAGGAGAGGAATAACAACCGCTTCCTTAAAGGTCTGAGGCACCTGACCCTGTACTATTGATTTATTTAGAAGGGCCATGGCTGGTCCAGGACAGGTGGTAAATACTTCCTTTAAAATCCAGGGGGGACAATGGTCCCTTGGGGACCCAGACTTGACTTTAGCCAATAGGTCGTTGAAATTTTCCTGAGTTATTATAGGGAATTGTTCCAACTTGTCAGGGTTCGACGGTTTTTTGGGGTATGCAGGACTTGGACAATGAGGGATATTCGATTTGATGGTTTTAATTTTTTCAACAAAGAAATTATTTAAAGAGTCACATATGGATTGGGAAGGAATGGGTTTAATCGTTGTTCTCTCAGGGTTGGAGAGTTCATTAACGATTGAGAAGATTTCTTTAGATCGATTAGTGGAGTTAATGATTTTGGAGGAGAAATATTCTGCTTTGGAGGCCAGTATTGCTTTTTTTTACAATCCTCGTATGGTTAAATACGCAGATTTGTCGTCAGATAGATATTTATTTCTCCATTTCCTTTCTGCTTGCCGCAAGGCAAGTTTTAAGTTCTTTAGTTCGGTAGAAAACCATTTCTGGGCCTCATGTCGACGAGTGTGTAGGTTTTTTTTTAGAGGAGCATGTTTATTACTGGCTGACAACAGCCAGTTTGTAAGGGCATTCTCGCTAAGCTCAATGGAGAGTTGGTCCGCGGGGACGGTGTTGACCAATGACTCCAAGAAGAGATCTTTGTCAATGGTCCTCCAACTCCTGCGTGCTTCAGGATTTGGTGGCATCATTTTAGTGGCGGTGGAAATATTTATAGCAAATTTAATAAGATAATGATCAGACCAGATGCAGGGTATAGCTTCTACATTTGTTAAGGATAGGTTATTTGTCCAGACCTGATCAAGCGTATGCCCTTTGACATGTGTAGCAGAGGAAATGTGCTGTTTTAGGTTCAGTCCAACAAGTAAATCCGTGAGTTCCGCTGAATGTGGTCCCTCTGCTGGGTCATTGGCCCAGTAGTTGAAATCCCCAGCCATCAGTACTTTTGCATGATTAGTTACCAACTGAGTCATTTGTTCGCTTAAGAGTTTAGGAAATTGGGGCATGTTCAGGGGTGGTCTGTAAAGTAGCACCATAGCTAGAGAGGTGAGCGGGGACTCTAATTTCAAAACTAGATTGTCTGTTTGCGGTATATCTAGAGAAGTGAGTGTAGTGAATTTGAGGTCTTGGTGTATGATGGCTGCTACTCCTCCACCCTTTTTTCCCTGAGGGCGATTGGCTTGAATAATGTAAAAGTCGTTTGGCAGAGCTGCTAAAATATCGGAAGCCGAGTTTTGTGTTAACCAAGTTTCGGTTAAGAGAAGAATGTCTGGCTGTTCCGAGATCAGCAAGTTATAGATATCTAGTTGATGTTTTGGTAATGAGCGGGTATTAAGATAGACAACAGAGAGGGATTTTTCCATCTGTGTTGCTTGGGGTTTAGTGGATATACCAGTGTCAGTGGGATGTTTGAATTCCACAAAGGCAGATCTCGTGTCCCTTATTCCAATCCTACAGAGTCGATCTAACGTGCGATGGTGAATTGTGAACGCAGTACAGTGGATTGTTTTTAGCTCGTCTGAGGTGTAAGTGATGCATTGGGCATTGTGAGTAGCCCCTAGCCCCTGTCGGCCGCGGACGGGCGCAGACGGGCTTGCCTTTAGCGCGCCTTCGGCGCGCTGTCGGCGCACCCGCTGCGCTCGTCCGCTGCGCTTCCTTGCTGCTACCGGCATTAGTAGCCGTGGTCAGCCTTGGCTCCTCCCCCCTATTCCCTGATTGGCGCCCAGCAGTGGCGTGTACACCAGGAGGTGAGTCGGGCCAGCGAATACGGTAAGGTGTTTGTTTCAGCGCTAGATAATCCTTCAATTAGTGCTTTTTAAAAATAACAGCGCAAACAAAGATCAAACAGTGCTAATGCATTCAGTTTTAGTGATTTTTAAAATAAATTCAGCAGCGACCGCAACATTGCATCAGTTTTAGTGACTTTTAAAATCAATTCAGCAGCGACCGCCACATTGCATCTCAAAGCGTCGCTTTCCCAAGTAGCTGTCCCTCGCTGCTACCGGCATTAGTAGCCGTCATCAGCCTTTGCTCCTCCCCCCACTTCCCTGATTGGCACCCAGCAGTGGCGTGTACACCAGGAGGTGAGTCGGGCCAGCGAATACGGTAAGGTGTTTCAATTAGTGCTTTTTAAAAATAACAGCGCAAACAAAGATCAAACAGTGCTAATGCATTCAGTTTTAGTGATTTTTAAAATAAATTCAGCAGCGACCGCAACATTGCATCAGTTTTAGTGACTTTTAAAATCAATTCAGCAGCGACCGCCACATTGCATCTCAAAGCGTCGCTTTCCCAAGTAGCTGTCCCTCGCTGCTACCGGCATTAGTAGCCGTGGTCAGCCTTGGCTCCTCCCCCCACTTCCCTGATTGGCGTCCAGCAGTGGCGTGTACACCAGGAGGTGAGTCGGGCCAGCGAATACGGTAAGGTGTTTGTTTCAGCGCTAGATAATCCTTCAATTAGTGCTGAATGGGTTCCTCAATTGGTGGACATTATTACTGACCCTGATGCCGAATTTGTCCTAATTAAATCACACATTGTATCCCTCTTTAAATCAATCTCTCAGCTGGCTAAAATAGCCTCCAAAGATATTGTGTTGGTTGCTTTTCCCAAGGTTAATGCTATTGCAGTTTCCTAGCCACACGTAATGGTTAATATTTTTTCCAGGATTGTAGAGGATGAAGTTTTGAACTCAATTGATGAGCTTTGATATCAATGATTCATACTCCCATTGGCTTGAATTTAACACGTGGTGGCCAGTCTATGATAATGCTCTGGAGGGTCCCAAAGTGGCAAATATACCCAGTCCACCCATGATCTTTTGTTGGTGGGTTTGGGGGGCCATGATGCATGCCGATTTGGTAGGATTTTTATAATAAACCCAAATCAGAGAAGGGGAGACAATTCTATGCTAACCAAGATGAGTTATCAGAAAAGCACGATAATGATTGGAATTGGATTGCTGGAACAATTAATTAAAAAAAAAGGTGGCTTCAGGACCCCTATTTTGCAGATCCTGATGATATTAGAGTTAATGTCTTGTCCTAGAATATTGCTGGATTGAAACTGAACTTTGAATCACTTTTGTCTGTTATAAATGATCAAAAATTATTCTGATTATTGCGCTGCAAGAAACCTGGGAGATGGAGGATGTGGTGCTTAGTCAGTGTTAAGGCAGTTAAGGGGAAATTTGGTAACTCTGCGGGGAGCTTAGCTCTCATTATGTCTGTAAAATATGAAGTTAAGGGAGACATTATATTTAAGGAATTCTCTAAGTTTTTAACAATGTTAATATCTGGTTTGTCATTAAAAAAGACGTACCATGATGATTGGAACAATTATGGCATAGATTTAGTATTGATACTTACATATTTCTCTGGGAAATAAGCCAGGATAAACAGCTAAAAGGTCCAGTAGTAATAATGGACAATGTTAACCTGACATTCACTAATGTTGCAATTTTAGTGGTTGGCAATTTTAATGCAAAGATTGTTTCCATATCCTGGAAGGTTGAGTTAAAATTCCCTTGAGATTTCGTGCCTGGTTTTGCCTTCCCAGTGGGGGATGGGACAGGTGGGAAATTGGATACGTTATTAGATAGTTTGAACATGGCCATCATAAATGGTAGATGTGCAAGGGAGCAGCCAGCACACTTTATTTTTGACAGTGGGAGGGTGGCTAGACTGATTGACTGTGAAATAATTTTTTCTGAATATTTTGGCATAGTAAAAGATTTTGAAATACGTGGTTTAATAGGTAGAGATCATAAACTGCTCTTCCTCTCCCTGCATAGTGGGGTATATTTAAGAGACCACTGGCAGAATAGTTTACCATTATACTGTAGGAAAAGGAGTAGACTACTACGGTCAGCTGAATTGAAATACCAAACTATAAATAGTATTGAACAGCTCTTGAAATCTCAGGGTAATGAAACACCTTTAGTCTATCTTGAAAGACTGAAGGGCATATTATCAAGGGAAACATCGCCGCTTTTTCGGCACATAGCGCCGAAAAAGCGACAATTTTTTTATCACCCTCTTCACAAGGACACGCTAACTTGCGACTTTGCATGTAAGCGATCAATATCACTAGGGACATGCAAAGTAGGCGTTCCTGAGCACAACAACATGGGAATCCTCGCTAACACGGCTTTGCGATATTTACAAGCCATGCAGCAGACCCGCGAAGCGATAAAAATAACCGTGCTAACCACGGTTATCGCAGGAATGTAACACCTGCTTTTAAATTGACTTAGGCATACTGATAATGGGAGGTGGATTGCCAGGTTAGGTCCACATTTTCCTATCAGCAAGCTTCTCCTTAGCGCTGTGAAATCATCGCTTGATTTCACGCGCTATTCCTGATAATCAGCCTCTATCGCTGGAATTACATCGCCTGTTAGCAAAACATTGATAATATATATCGCTAACACGGCGATGTAATCCATTGATAAAGTAAATCGCGCTATGCGCGATTTGTGATAATTATCGCATCTCCTTGATAATATGCCCCTGATTTTCTGCATTCAGGAGGTGAGGATGGTGGGTTTCAACTGTGGCAGGGCAAGGAAAGCGACATATAGTTCATCCAAAGCAACAGCAAAGACTAAATTAAATAAGAACATAAGAGAAGACATAAAGTAGGTGGAGTTAATGTGGAGTGCCTCTCTAAACAACAAAGGAAGAACTATAGAACAGAAATAAGACAAATAACTTGGAAGGAAAAAGGCAATGCATGGACAAAGGCAATTGTTTCCCTTTGAACAAGAACAAAGGGATTCTGGAACACAATCAGCAGTGTACTTGAGTTAGCTAAAAAAAACTAGAAGCAGGACAGATTTCTGAAGAAGCGTGGGTCAGGTATATATCTGAACTATAAAAGTTAAATGAAGAAAACAGAGGAGCTAAGGGGAGTACAAAATATGATTCTCCTCAGATAGGGTTGGCAGAGATGAATATGCTCCTCTCAGTAAGTGGTATGACCCCAGTACGCGAAGGTATAATAAGTGGCCACGCCTTTCTGAAACCTGGAAAGGAAGCATTAGGGTTCCTTTGTATAAAAAAAGGGGGACATGATTTGACCTCAAGCTATCTCATGATCACCCTGCTGGACATGCCTAGTAAAATATATACGTCAAATCTGTTAAGCTTACTGGAAGATTGTATAATTAGTGCAAAAATCTCCCAAAGGTCCAATTGAGTTTTCATAAAGGGCTGAAGAATATACTTTCCATAGGAAACAGCCCCTTTATGTGTCATATATAGATTTGTCAACAGCCTTTGACACAATGAAGCATGCATTACTCTGAAAAAAGTTTGACCTAGGGGTAATGGAGCCTTATCCAGAAAAATAGGTATTCCTAATGGCCTTAGATAGGGGTGTATTTTGGCGCCACTCCTGTTTTCAATGTATATTGCCGATGAAACTACAGCGTTAAATCAGGTTTGTTCATTCCCACCTAAATTAGGAGCAGAGGTCATTTTGTCGCTGTATTATGCTGACAACACAGTGATATTGGACCTTACACTAGTTGGCCTTCAGAGGCAAATGAATGTATTTTCAAAATATTGCAAGACCAACTATCTGAGAATAAATATGTCTAAAACTAAAGTAATAGGCTGCTCTAAAAGAATAGTTCATAATATCAGGCGTATGTGGTGGATAAGTGGCGATCAAGTAGAGGTGATAAAAGAATATATATATTTAGGTCTTCTTTTTAGATAACCTTAACATTAAAGCTCACATAGACTATCACGAAGCTTGATACAAGGCTATCGCAGGTGCTCTATATTAGTTGGATTTCGCTCTGGAGCACAGGCCTGTCGAAGCTCAAAGAGAAACCTACAATGCAATAATAGTACATTTACTATAGTATGGTTGTGATGTTTTGTCAGTAAAGAACATAGCTCAGTTGTAGATCATGGAAATGCATACTTGGAAAAGAAAGCTTAGTTTGGCTACAGCCTCTGTGAATAGTGCTTTGAAATAGAGCTGGGCTCACCAACATAACATTCAAATACAAGCAGAAGACCCTAAATTATTGTACCTGTCTTTTGAAGTCGACTGATTTCTCTATGAGACAAATAATTCAATCTTATCTGCAGGTGAAGGATCCAGACCATTGGGCTGCCAACTTCCAAGCTAGGTATCATACCAGGGACGGATCTGCAAAGTAGGTCTGTACTAGAGCAGAAAAAAATAGTAAAACGATTGACAAAAGAAAGTTCTAGGAATTGTGACCCAGAAGACATGATGAAAAGAGATAACCTGCTATACTTAATAGAGTCTACGTTGTGGGTATATCCAGCTGTATTAAATAAAAAGTGTTAGCTTTAGAAAAGGAGTATTGAAGGTTCTGCTGGGGCAGGTCCTGGCTCTTATAAAGTGAAAGTTTATCAGGTCAGGGAGGTTAGTTATATTTGCCCTTTTTGTAATATGGCTCAGTGTCTCTACCTCATATAATTGTATTTTAAATATGTTTCAATAAAATTGGCAGAGGTTTGTTACTCTCTGTTTTTAGAATTTTACAGGTCCTTCGTATTAGTGATATATTGGAAACAGTTTTAAAATATAATAATATGAGATTGGGTCTTTATGAATTATTTTTCATGGATATGAAGGAAGGTCTGCAGCTAGAGAATAGTAAGTTATATCCAAGGTATTTTTGTTAAGTGTGAAATGTTATATCTTATTACGTATGTGTATTTTATATGACTTTTTGACTCCGACACGGACTGCCATATCTTCACTGTTGGACAATTACACAGCAAACATGCTGTGGACTGCACTCCCCTCTTCCAAATCACTTTTCAATCCCCAAAGGACTCTGGTTGGCCCACCATTGGGCTTTCATGTTATGTGGGCTTGGATGGCCATGTACAGCTCCAGCTCCGTCATTCACCAGAATGTGAATAAAACATTCTAAATCACACAGATGTGTCATCACTATGTTCACTGACGTATGGAAGTATGGCTGGATGTAGAGACAATGATTGCACATGAAGGTACACCCTGGTAAATGACTTCGATGTACATGTTTATCCCTGAGACGCATGACCAATTGGATGACTGGGAAGGTGAGTACTAGCTGTGTCCCCAGTGCACATTAACAACAATCTCACAACCCCTTAACGTAGGCACACGTCCATGTATTGAATAGGGCTGTGTGTAGGAATGACCAAATCGGTAGCAGGCCAGAAGTGGTGTCCTACATCACATGTGACAACAGAACTTCATGTCGCATACCTACTCACACACATCTCTGTGGACACATTCTGTTATGATTTATAACATTGTTCCACATGGTCAGAGGTTGGACACCATACTCACGTTGCTGAAGACACATAAGTGCACAGGTCGGCCAGCAACTATACCAAAACAATGTCTGGCTCACAGAGGTGGAGCTGTCAAAAAGGACCCACCCCATTGTACATGTGTCAGTCAGTTCCTACCTGTGTAGGTACAATGCTCATTGTGGCACATGTGTGGTCAATCTAATCAACACTCATCACAGTTAGACACCAGTTGCATAGATTGTATTGGCATGTGCGTGTCAGTATGGTCAAGGCAACGGCCACAACAGGCAGGGACATGCTTAAGACACTTACACGCAGCATGGGAACATGTCGAGGTGCAGGAAATGGGGAGGCAAAAATGAACAACAATCATCACGGATGGCAACGGTCTCAGCCCACATTGCCTTGCTGGACAAGTCATGTGTTGTTTGACATCTGCCCATTGTCCCGTGTGAGGGGGCACGACTCACAGCCCATGGGGTCTGCATAGTGCTCTGCCACCGGACTGCGCCGACTGTCTGCTCTGCTGATATTGATCAGGTGAAAGGGTCTGACAAGTTCACATGTCGTGCTACATTGCCATGTGTGTACTCTCCCCCCAGCAGTATGTCCGAATTGGTAATGTTGCCAAATAAATCTGTGCGGCTCAGACCATAGGACTGCATCACCTTGCACAGGTGTGTGTACACACGCGTAGTTCCAGGGACATGCATTCAGAGTCCAGACAAAGGCAGACATGTCCTCTGTTGTTGTGGGATATGTGAGCATTCCCCACGATGCAACAAGGTGTTGGGTCCTGTTCTGTGGGTGACAATCTGATGTGACTGCAGGAACGTAGTTACTTGTCCATGAATGCCAGCGCAGCTTCATGTGCAATGTGTTCCAATAGTACGTCGTTGTTGGGTTCAAGGAATACCAGGGTGAGCCAATCCATTAACTGGTCCGGGCAGATGTGCTCAGTCCATGCCGTTTCCCCAATCCCCAACTCAGCCCAATAGGGGAGCGCCTCGATTTGGTCACTGCACAAGAGGAGTTGTGCAATCTCCCATGTGCGACTGCCAGCACATACGCCAAAGATCAGTGCATCCCAGGCATGGCTATTCCGGTGACACTCCTGTTCGTTGGCCAACAGGGGGCGCACTGTCAGGTCATAATCCAATTCAGCTACCATTGTGTTGGTTAGGCAGACCTCCATGGGCCACTCGAATGTGCATGATCGACAGTGGAACCAGGGATGGACGCAGGTGACGTAGGCAAGACGGAAACTCAGACGGAAACTGCTTTGCAACACTGCCATTGGCAGGGATCCCAACAGATGCAGCATTCGTGCACGGTACTGTCCCGTGCATGTGCCCCTGGAATGCCTGCCATTGCATTTGTTGGTCTCGTGATACCGGCACTCCTCAGACCGGCAGAAGTTTGGTGGACGATATGCCACAGCTCTGGCCAATGAGTCGTATGTGTGTGCAATGTTTGGACTTATGGGTAGTTTTTAACCAATGTGTCAAGGGCATCCCTTGCAGGTGTAGGTCATGCAGGGACAAGTGTGTGTGAGGTGTGGGCACGTTGGTGTTTCATTAGCGCAGTTCGTGGTGTGGGAGTCATTGGAGGCTGGTATGGTATCTCACGCACGGTGTGTCAGCCAGATTCAGGACCAAGGTCGGGGGTTCAGTTGGCCTTTGGCCTTGTGTGTGGAGACAAAGGAGCTTTCATTCTTAATTTAAGTCTGACTAATGCTTGCAATTCTTAATTGTGATGTGGACTTCGCGCTGACTTTGATGCCAGGCCTGCGATTTGGGGTGTACAGATTTCTAGACACACGCAGCTGTTGGCATGATTGCATGAGCCAAGGGCCCGATTGGCCTTGCGCTCCTTGTTCAGTCTCTCTCTTTTTCTCTCTATCTTTCTCACTCTCTCTCTTTCTCTCTCTCCCTGTCCTTTGATGAGTGCCTGACACACCTTCTTCTCTTGGATATTGTTTTACAGGCTGTGAGTCAAAGATTGTCCAGGGATGTCCCACCATGACTCTTCAAAATAGTTGTTTGGTGACAAATTAGAATGTGACATTTTGTTTGGTCTTTCAATGGTGAATGTATGAATCAGGATTTCATCGCTCACATGTATGTTGATTGTTGCAATTGTGCGATATCAGGCTGGTGCTGTTGTTCATAATTTTGTGCCGTTGATGTGCTGTGTCTTGGTCCGGGGGAGGTGCGGGGTGCCTGGGGTGGGGCCTAGGTGGGGTGTGGTCCTGGGGGCGGTGGCGGTGGGTGTTGTGGCCCTCTTGGGTGTGCAGCACACATGTTCAGTGGCTCCATGGCATCTGTTGTTCTTTAGGTGTGGCTCTGGGCTGGGCTCTCTTTTGTGGTGCAGGCTCTCGTCCGACTTTGCACCAGGTTGGAGCAGGTGTTAGTTTCCTGCTGCTAACGCACCTTATCGCCTGTTTTGTGTTCTTATCGCTGATCTGGCTGGTCGTTGAGAATGTTGTGGAGTGGTGTTGTTGCGGCTTTTTGCACGGGAACGCCTACTCTGCATCTCATTAACAATAGTTGAGGGGGTCATCTGTGGCGATGTTTTTTGCGGCTGCTGTCGTGGGTAAACTGGTGTTATGGGCTGTTAACACCAGCTTGTGAATGGGGCGATACATTTATCGCAACTTTGGCTGTGATAAAGTGCTGTTAACTTGGCGGTAGCTCCTTGAGAATATGCCCCTATGTGCAGTCACATTGTAATTGCGGAGTAGGAACCATCGACTGGAGGTGGGTCGATCGCCAAGGCCACAACGGTGTCAGTCGGAGGAAACTCTAACCGACATCATAATCGAGCCCTAAATATTGTTTCTTTAATAACGTTAAAGAATAATTCCATATTTTTGTTTTCATTTGGATGTAATATTGATGTATATATTTAAAATAATTTGTTTAAAGTTATTAATTGTTGGAAAAATATTTGTATTAATATTAGATGTATTGAGGAGTATATTTTTATTTTTGGGCTATTTACGTCCATTGTTGGATTAAAAATTATTATAATTATGCTAGAATTTGTATATACTTTTCTATGTTTTTTTGTTTTTTGTTTTACGTAAAATGTTATTTTTATGTTTTAGATTTAAAATTATTTATTTTTGGCAATATAAATGTACTTGATATTGTGTGTTCTGATATATGTGACCATTTAAATGTTTATAGATCATTTCAAGTTTACAATATTTTTGTTTCCGATATTTTTGTTTGATATAAGTGAAAATAGATGAGTAATGATAGTTTGGTTATCAATATTTTTATTGCTTAAGCATAGTAAGGCAATACTTTTGTGAATTGTATTTATTTTGCAATATTTTTGTGAATCAATATTATTAGCATCGTCATTTTGTCAGTGAATCAATACATCTGCTGCTAATTTCTCCTCCTGAGCAGCAGCTTAACTATAAGGTCCTGGATCTGCTAATCAGTTTAGCTCTGAGTGTTTCCTTATCCAGGGTCTTCCTGATTACATCACCCTACCATTCTCACAGCAGAACACTGTTCATGCATACATTCCTGGGGACCCAGCCCACTTGCAGAGTGCCTTTGTGTGAAACAGGTTCCAGTAATATCTACTCCCGTGACACCCACAAATAGGACAAGTCAACAGAAGTTCAAGGGGATCTCCTTTGTTCAGTGTTGCGTGCAACTTCTCTTTATACTGGTCCTAAGAGAGCGTATTGTAGTTATTTATCCTAAGACCAAAGACGGAATCCACATTAGTCTTTACTTATCAAGAGTAGTCTCCTCCGGAGGGAAACATGGCGGCCAGCTAGCGTGCAGGTCGCGGGAGCCCGGAACCCAGAGGAGTTATTTTTGTAAATCTAGAGTGACTTTTGTGTAAACTTAAGGAAGGTAAAAGGAATAGAAATGGGTTAAGACGGAAGAAAGCAGGATGGGGATGTGCAGAAGTTAACTAAATGCCACCCTGAGATCTTTTCCTACATAATGGTAAAACGGTAACACGACGCCATGGCGTTGTCTCGAGTACCGTTAAACATTAGCTTGCACGAACAAAGTATAAACAGTTTGCGAAGATAAGATAATGATTAACAGGGGGAAAAGCGCAAATTTAGAGAAAAAAAGAATTACCTTTAGAGTTTTTACCCTGGGCGCTTTTTCAGATCGGCAGTACGGCGGGAGGTCAGTTGTGGATGCGTGCGGCGCTGGAGCTTCGCAAAGGAAGGCGTGCCGCCTCCCGGATTCCCTTCCGGGGGAGGGGTGTTGGGGATGGGCAGAGTAGCACCAGTCCCTCTGAGCCCGACCTTTGGATACACGCAGAAGGAACAGAAGCTGCTGAAGAGGTACAGAACCGTGTAAAGAAATCTGTGGACACTTCTTCTGTACCGGTGATTGTTGTAAAACAGGACAAACGGGGTAAACTCTTGAATAAGGTAGGGGCTTTGGACTCTATTTCATCTAGTTTTTGTTCTGAACCCTCTCGCCCCACTTACCCTGATTTGAATTTTATGAGCCTTAAATCACATAGAGGAAGAAGGAAGGGGCTGGAGGGAGCTAGGGAGGGTCCAGGGCTGTCCAGGTATACTTTGAGAAGTGTTCAAGCCACCAATCTCAGGGTTGAAGCAGCAGTGGCAACCCAGAGTAAAGTGGATTCTGAAATCAAAGTAGCAGGGGTACAGGCGATAAGGGAGAGTCAAAAACCTGCTAGAACAATAAAGGAGCGTGCGGTTAAGGAGACAGTGACAGGGATTGGGACAGCAACATGTAATAAACTAACCAAAAATAGATCAAGTTTCGAACGTAAAATCAAGGTCACTCCCTCACTAAGGACCTACTTTAATGTGCTACCAAAAACTGTTATTCTGAGTAATGCCCTTCCTCTTGTTAGTGCTAATATGGATGCAAGGACTGAAAAGTGTCCATTCGAGAATAGTGACAACTTTTTGTCATCAGCCTCTGCCCCTGCCTCTGCCTCTCTTTCTAAACAGACCCCAAGTATGGGGGATTGGTCAACTGATATATCTCCAAATCGTTATCAGGTATTGGCCACAGAACTTGTTCCCGCTGAGGCTCCCCCCGGCCCGGTTGAAGATCTTTTAGACCCTCTAAGTCATGTGGAAGATGAAATAGTTAACGATGTGACCAGGGAGGAGCTGCGTTCCCCCCTGAAAACTCTTGCTATGGAAGATATGTCCATTGCTAATCTTCTTACAACTCTCACGATGGAAATAAAAAATCGTTTCAAAATTTCTGAGTACAACCAGAAAGACATCAGAGGTGTCTGTGACAATTTGGAGAAAAAAATTGATGATCTAAGCTCAAGAACTGTGATCCTTGAAGGAGAAGTAAAGATTCTAAAAGAAACAGTAGAGGGTAACGTAGCAGAATTAGAGGTCCTAAAAAAGAGGGATAGAGAACAACAGGAGAGGTTAGAAAGATTAGAACATTTTCAGAGGAGAAATAATCTGAAGTTTCTGAAAGTAGCAGAGGGCAAAGAAGGGGAGGACATTAAATCCTTTATAGTTCATCTGATTAAAAAATAGTTACTTATTGAAGAGTCAGAGGAGGAGATCAGCTAGGATATACAGAGAGTACACAGGGACCCTTACAGACCCAACCCAAATAGAGCTAAACCTAGGAGAATCCTGGTAAATTTTTTGACATGCTCCCTTAAGGAGAAGATTCTATCTAGTGCCCTGTCAAAAAAGGGAATGGAGATAGATGGAGTAAAGTTTGAAATCAGATCAGACATTTCAATCAAAACTTCCATTAGGCAATGGGAGTTGGGCAAGAGAATTGATCCTCTTAGGAAGCTAGGTGCATTTGTACAATAAAAATTTCCAGCGATGTTAAAAGTAATGCTCAATAATAAGATGCACTCTTACCGTTTTGTCGAAGAAGTGGATAGGTTTATGGAGGGTGTACAGTCAGGGTCCCTGTAAGGAATATATTCCTGTTCAATCTTGTGGAGCACCAAATATTAGTTCTAGAATACGAGCTCTAAAGAATGATCTCAAGAATCTCAAGAATGGTTGTCTGTATAGGTCCAACTTATACCCGTTATTTCTTTTTTTTTTTTTTTTTTTCTTTGTGTGTATTTGATGTAACTCTGGGGGAAGGGTACCCATAGGGCTTCCTACTTGGTAAGTCAGGGGAGGGTTTTCCTGGGGGGTGGGAGGGTTTGTTGTCGAGCACAGGGTGGGGAGCATCAAGGGAAAAAAACAAAAAATATCCTAATTTGCCCCATTGATATTTTAATCTTCAGCCAATGTTTGATTCAACATGAAGTTTGTAGATTATGCCCAAGAAAGTAGCTAATGATATAAGAATACTCTCCTGGAATGTGAATGGTCTGCGGGTTAGAGCTAGACGGGAGCAAATATAGCAATACTTGAGGGACTGCCGAGCACAAATCATTATTTTGCAGGAGACTCACTTGACAGAGTTTGAAAGTCAAGATTTTTTTAAAGCTAAAAAGTGGATCTCCTGTGCACTTGCAACAAAGCAGTTGGCGGTAACTAAGGGTGTTGCAATCCTGATAAAAGAGGGGACGGATATAACTGTAGAAGGTAATGTCTAAACTAGCTCGGGCAGGTGGTTGGTAGCGAAGTTAAAGATCTATGGCCATAAGTACACTCTGGTCGGCTACTATGGCCCAAATCAAGACGACACAGGTCCCTTTGAAGCCTTATATGCAGAGTTACTGAATTTTCCTGATCAGATTATTATGGCGGGGGATTTTAATGCTGTGATCGACCATAAGCTGGATAGGTCATCAAATAGTAGAGCAGCAGTCAATCCAAAAATGTCGGCACTGTTACATCATTTGATTAGACAATTGGGCCTGTGCGATATTTGGCGGCAGAGAGTGGGCCCTTACAGAAGCTATACATTTCATAACAAGAAATATAGGCATCACTCCAGGATCGACTACTTCCTAATTGACAACAGATTAAGGGAATCGGTATTCGATATCCAGCATATAGGTGCACACCTTTCAGATCACTCAGCTATAGTACTCTGTATAAATTTGGGCCAGGCAAGGCCCCAATCTAGATGGACATTAGATCGTTCCATCCTGTTGGACCCACAGTCTCTTCATATATTGAAAAAAGAGACAGTAGAATTTTTTGATAATAATGTGGGTTCCTCTTCATTGGAAATAGTCTGGGACTCTTACAAGGCTTATTTAGGAGGCAGATTAGGTACTCTCGCAGCAGCTAGAAGAAGATTATATTATCAGAAGATTTTAGATTTAGTGCAGAAAATGTGGTTGCTGGAGACTGATCTGATTTCCACTGACAACCAGGGACAACAGGATACCAGGCTGACTGAAATCGAGTCACTGAAGACAACCCTGTCAGCCTCTATTTAAGCAAAGGTCAGGGAACGATGGGAAACAAGCCGCTTAGAGCATTTTGAGTATGGGGAGGGATCTAGTAAGTTATTAGCCTCGAAAGTTAAGAGCGATCAAGTTAAAAATACAATCGAAGAGTTTAGATGTGAGCAGACGGGGGCTCTACTATCAGATAACCAGGCTATTGAAGCAGCATTTTAAAAATATTTTGTGGAAGTCTATCAGGAGGATTTAGTTGTCACCCCAGAAGAAGCTGTTAGTTGGTTGGCGCAAGACTCGTATGCACAGCTACCAATGAAGAAGACTCAGCGTTTCAATGAAGAGTTTAGTATAGGGGAACTACAGAAAGTATTAAGCGAGGGTAAGAAAGGGAAGGCTCCCGGACCGGATGGTCTTCCCCACGAAGTTTATAGGGCCCTGGCGGAAATTCTGGCACCGATTCTGCTACACATGTTTAATGATATTTTTATCTCTAGAGTGGGTTTCCCAGACTCATGGAAAGAGGCTACCATTGCTTTAATTTTGAAACCCGGTAAATCCCCCAAAAAGTGCGATTCATATAGGCCAAAATCACTTTTAAATTGTGATTACAAGTTATTAGCAAAAATCATAGCAGAAAGGCTTAATGGGGTTATTCCTCTGGTTGTGCAAGAAGATCAAAAGGGTTTTATCCGTGGTAGAACGCTCAAAGAATTGACATTTAATCTTATTGGGGCAATAGACTTGGCTACCACCTATAATCTCCCTCTAGCGGTTATGGCACTTGACGCCGCCAAAGCGTTCGACCGTGTTAATTGGGTCTTCTTAAAAGTAGTAGTTAATTCTCTCAACCTTGGCCCAAATATATGTAACATTTTGGAAGGAATCTATGCTGCACTGTCTGCTAGAGTTCTTGCTAATGGAGCCCTGACAGAACCAATACAGATATCAAGGGGAACAAGACAGGGCTGCCCTTTGTCCCCTCTTTTATTCGATCTATATATAGAGCCATTAGCTAGACGGCTTAGGGGCAATTCAGAAATTCTAGCATTCCAATATAATGGCTGGAGTAAAAAGATTGAACTATATGCAAATGACATCTTGGTCTTTACTAGCGAGATCCATACTGCACTTAAGTCTGTTTTAACAATCACTACAGATTTTGGGAAAATCTCAGGGTACAAGATTAATAAGAAAAAAACTGAGGTTATGACCTGGAATCAAACAGCAGATGGAATAAGATGCACTAAAGACATGAGGTACTAAGGTGTAAGGATTACACAGGACATCGCTAAGATCACGGAAGTAAATTTCGAGATAGTTAAGAAGGAAGTGGTTCCCTGTTGAAGAACTGGGGGCATCTCCCGCTGACTCTGTTTGGTCAGGTCAACCTCATAAAAATGTTAATTCTACCGAAGTTCACTTTTCTATTTGAAGCTATTCCTCTCCCCTGCTGCAAAGCTTGTTTTTCAAAACTCCAGGGTCAGATTAGCTACTTCATTTGGGCCTCTAAGGGGCCAAGAATTTCTTGGAAGATGTTGAGAAGGAGGCTGGAAAAAGGAGGACTTGCGCTACCCGATATGCCTCTGTATTCCTGGTCTTTTCTGTTAAAAAATGGGAGAATGCTTTTGGTCACACCCTCTAATTCAGAAGTGGATAGACTTTTTGAGGTCGAGTTGAGAAGCCACAACCTGATGGAAGGAGGTTTGATGTTTAAGTACACAGACCCAAAATACTATAAAAAGTTAGATTAAAAATTTTAAGAGGAATGGCTGAGACATGGTATAGAGTGAGGAGAGCTGTGAAATTGCCATATTTTAGTCATTTCGCTCCTATCTGGGATCCTCCGGGGTCCCCAGAATGGGTCAAAGATGCGTTGGCCGCACCATTGAGGGAAACAGGCATAGTAGTTTGGAATCATCTTCTACACGAAGATCAGTTAACCTCTTGGGAGGATTGCAATCTGAAAATAAATCAGAGAATATCAAGATTCAAATATCTCCAAGTTCAACGCTGGTTTCAAGCATCTAGCACAAAAATTGGTGATTATAATGAATTTGAGGAGAAACTGACTTCCAGGCAGTCTCCAATCAAGAAAATCGCACTTTGGTATTGGTTCATGGTGGAAATGGAGGATGGAAACTTCAGCCTCCCAGGCGATCTATGGGGCAGATGCTTGCCGTCAGCTACGCTTGAAGATAAATGGCAAGTATCTATGCGTACTTTATGTAAAATAGTAAAACCTGCATACCTGAGAAGGAACCATCTTTTCACCGTCCATAGGGCCTACTGGTCTCCCCAGAGGTTATCGAAGTTTGGCCGAGGAGGAGATGTGGCGTGTCCAAAATGTGGCAGCATGAAGGAAGACGACCTCCACATGTTTCTACTTTGCCCAAAGATCCAGCCCTTTTGGTGGGCCGTGAGTAAAGCACTATCTGATTCTTTGAAGATCCAAGTTAAGGTAAGCGCTGTACTAGTTATTTTTGGGCTGTTGGACACTGAAAACGTAAGCAACAAGAATCATGTGAATTTGATATTCTATACGATCGTATTGGCCCGTAGAGAGATCTGCAAATTGTGGGTATCCCAGATTCCACCAAGTTATGCAGATTGGTTATCATCTGTAAAGAATGTGGCAAATCTAGACAGGTCAATTAAGGGCCGTTCTAGGCAGGAATTCTGGGCACCTATTCTGAACTGATGGAAGTACTTCTCATCTAATCTATTAGATCACGGGTCCCATGATTAAGCCCTTCTCTGCCTCGGCTGATAGCACCTTTTTCCATCGTGGTAGGTTTCTTCCACTTGGTATTGGTGTGCCTTGGGTTTCGGATGGTGGGAGTTATCATTCCAGGGCGTCTCCTAGCCACTCCACCTTTGGTAACTCATGTCAGCAAATGAGGTGATGGACATTTTGGCTGGTAAGAAAAGCGAAATGGTGGGACAAAAACCCCCCCAAAAAAAGAGTAGTCTCCTCCATATTTCAGGCAGTATTTTATCTGGTTGACTGATCCATTTTATTATTCTCTTCTTCTTCTTCTTCTTCTTCTTCTTCTTCTTCTTCTTCTTCTTCTTCTTCTTCTTCTTCTTCTTCTCTTCTTCTTCTTCTTCTTCTTCTTCTTCTTCTACTCAGTTATTTCTTCCTGCACAAGGGGTTTAAAATTTAAGGTGAGAAGTTCTACAACATGAGTCACCTCCAAAATCCACTGATACCACCCATATACTACTAACTGGCATTTCCAGGGGTGAATCAAAGAGCTGCCAGAGAACTGACACAGTATTCTGGAAAGAAACAAAAATAGTAACTTGGATGACAATTGATGCACATCTCTTCTCTGAGCAAAGCCGGTAGGGGAATCAAAGAACTCATGTAGTGATAAATGGCTCTGGATAAGAGCTTGTGACCCTGGAATTTATAAGCATGTCTACTTCAAAGAGCAAATCAGTTTAACCACTATCTCTTTAAATTTCAGACAAAATGGAAGGGGATATTTATTTTTGGATTCCCAGTTTAGTTATACATCCTTAGCAGGCCTCAACCAATCAAAATGAAAGACGGCTGTGTTGCTTTACAAGAAGTACTGTTGCTCTGTTGCCCTGCTTCCAGAATGTGAAGAACTGGATTTGCATCTTGAACCCATGACCAGCAGAGAAATTCCAAGGGCTAGTTGGCTGGCCTTCTGATCAGAGGCTTACAGACAGAAAAGGCTCCAATGGTAAACACAGCACCTGGACTCTGCTGTAATTCTTACCGCGCAAGTGTACCCTTGGAAGTGGGCCAGAAGGTGCTCTGCCAGACCAGCTGTGGTCCTGCAAGGAGAATCAAGGTCGCTGCTGCACAATGCATCCCTCCCCAATGCAGAACCTCAGGCCACAGCCTGTAGCTTCCTTAGAGCCGCAGCTATGCAACACATCCTCAGCGCAAGCCTTCAAACCACAAGTGCCTTGTCAACGTTATCCTCGACCGTGAAGTGGGACTTTGCATCTCAGCCCTGCAGCTTCTTTGGAACAGTTGCTGCGTGATGTATACTTGATGCAACAAAACTACAGTGGTTCAGTCGGGTACAAGCTGATTTCTTCACAACATTATACACTTTTTAAATAGGATCACTCAATTTAGACATCCAAAAGGAAGAGATTTTTTTATGTATGCCAAATTCAGAATATTTATTTAAAAAGGTTGCCCCTCCAAAAGTTGGATTATATGCATGGTGTCCCTCACGTAAGATCTTGTCTCGGTCACCCATGGTTGAAGGAAGCTGTGTAGATATTGGCTGAGAGGTTCCAGGATTGAACCGCAACCCGAGACAATGGGCCTACCTGGTGGCTTTTCCATGTTTTTATGCACCTTTGGGAGTGTAAATATTGTAGGCATTCTAGGTTCCTTCTTGTTTAGGAAGTCATGTTCGGTTTGACTCAGAAACCTATGGGATAATCGCTCTTTGGTAAGGTCCTGGATTAATTTTGACACTTCCAGTGTAGGATCTCTCGGTATGGGGACATAGCTCTCACGAACACTCAATTGTTGCATTATCTCCTCAATGTAATCTGGCGTGTTCTGCAGAGTGATTTCCAAATTGCAATTTCCTAATTACAATTAAAAATCCATAGGAATAGCTATTAGTGAAATCAATAGTTACAAACATTTTAGTTTGCTATTGCCTAACAGTAATTTCCACGGATTAGCTTTTTGGAAATCGCAAACCCTAACTTTTGTAGATATGGCCCCAAATCCCTGTATCCTGCCCATGCTCCATCACCATCAGCCTGACCTTGTGACCATGTCCCAATCTGACGGAACCAGATACCCCCAGATGGGGTTTTTTGCTTATAGACATCATTTGTTCTTAAAATCTTGAAATTGAATATCTCCTTCTGTACTGAATGGAGTTTTTTGTTTGTGTTTTCAGTCCATTACTGTTTGAAGTGCTGCACAAATACTTTACACATTTCCTCTAAGTTAAGACTGAATGCTTTTATGCCAAGCTACCAGAGGGTTAAGCATAGGTTAATGTGGGGTTGCTAGTGACTTCACACTAACAGTAATTGTGGTTCCTGCTTGAGTAGGGTTTCACCCCTCTCAACCACTAACCCAATATATTACACAGTTGATCCATAACAAGGAAATTAGTCACCAGTGTCATGGTAACAATTTGGTCCTATATGTTGACAACTCCAAACCCTATCCATGGTCATAGAATAATGTTGATTACTGCATTCACAAAAGACAATATATAGTGGTCGCTAGGTTTGGTGCAGACCACAACGCATCTTTTGCTCCACTGCCTTGAACAGGTCCTTTCCTTATCCTTTGTTTCCTCAGTGGGTCAAAAAGTGAAGAAATCACCAGAGCACTCACCCAATCATTTCCCAAGTCCCCCATTAACTGGTTCCTTCTACATTCATATCACATACTGAGTGTATATTAAGGAACAGTGAAAAGATTGGTGACCCTGAAACATGTATTTTGAATGATATAATTTCTCATCATTCCCAAGGTTAGTATTTGCCAGGAAATCTATCTGGCTCCTACACTGATATGCATAATTCCACACTATTATTTTGTTTGCATGCCACTATTCCATATCATGTCAGCAATCAAGTTTGTGTTGTTTGCAACAATTGGAATTAACCTTAGTGAGTATTTACATGTACTGCATGATATGGCTGTAGGGCCTTATCATGGAGTACACTCGCAAATACCATCTTGGGTACAGTCAGGTTTGTTTGTATCACCGTTAGCTCAAACCAGGGTAGCTGTTTCTTCAAGTAGCAAGGCTTGACCAGTGTAAAGCATTTAACAGCACCAAACAATGAAATAGGAAGGTCACACAATATGAAACAGACACAAAAACAATTTATAAATATAGTGCATGTGTTAATGATTCTTTAGAGCCCTTGATCATCAAAATCCACTGGAGGGTTCCAGAGATACAGATTTTTAAATAAATAAATACTTTTAAAATCAGCTGTAAACAAGCATTAGTCAATAAAAACGTTGCAAACTTTTGAAAAGTTTGAAACAGTTTGTTTTGCGACTCTGTCGCGATTCAGGTGACCAAATCCAACAGGGCAGAGGTCTAGGAGTCCAGTAAGGTTACTTTGGCCAGTTAGTTACCCATCAGAGCCTTTCCCATTTCAGTTACAGCCATTAGGGTATGACCAACATAGACAGCAATGGAGTGGTCCTGATGCTGAGGTGCTGTGCAATCGACAGAGGTGAAGTGTGGTTGATCTCTTGATCCACAGGTGGGGCGAGACAACTTTGACCATGGCACTTGGGTCCCATGACGTGACAGTAGAATTCCAGCTGCGGCTGGACTACCGACCTCGCAATACAGCTTTCACAGAGATTATCTTTGGAGGGGCTAGTGTCCCTCTTGGGTAATAGATCCAGTATCTCAATGCACTCCCTGGTCCGGCAGACATGGGTGCAATCTTTGGGTATCTCGGATGTGTCCCTTGGCTTCCCGGGCGGAGGCCAGTGGTAATCCCTCAAGAGCGGCTACTGCTTTGCCGGTTTGGTCTTCCTCAGCTTTGATGTCCCTGTTGCAGTTCAAGTGAGCCAGTCGACTGATCCTTGGAGTCACTGCCCAGATCTGGGGCCAGGAATCAACTTTTCCCTGAGCCAGGAGCCACAGGCACATTCCAAACTCACTATCCCAAAGTGCAGCTGTTGCAGTCTTTCTGACAATGCAGACTCTCTTTGTTCAGCTTCAAATGCAGCAGGTCCTTTCTCCCATTCCAACATTCCCTGAGGTTGAGGGTGCCTGGGGTGCCCGTTATATTTTCAGGAAATTGGCCTGAGGGAAAAACACGTTTACTAGCCAATGGGCTAATAGGTCTCCTCTTCTTTGTTGAAAAAGTTCTGGTAATGTATGGCATTTGGCAATCCAAGAGTGCAATATTATTGCCACTGTTAAAATATCTCACCCTTCCCTCGACTGTCAAGAGCTTAGTAGCCCACCACAGAGGTATGGCTACCAAAGGGCTACACACCCATGGAAAAAAACAGTTTAGGGATGGCTGCTCCCTCTCTGTTAATATCTCAAGGCTGTCTGCATGGACAAAAGACATCCGGTTTGAGTGTGTTGTTACAGGCAGTACTTCAAAGGTGGCTTCCCCTTTGAAGCTCGCCTTTTGGGCTAACACCCCAAGTGGCCTTCCTAGGAGAGGAAATCACACCTCACTCTGTGGCAACTGACTTTGTTCCCAAACCTGGGAGTCATTCACATGTCCTCCCAGGTGGCCAGAAATCTCTCTGTTGGCTAGGCTTGTGCAATGACAGTGGACCAGCTAGGGCACAGAGTGGCACATTTCTACAAGTTGCTCATCTTTAATAGGGACATTAATCTTGTGTTGGGCATTAAGTCTGATTTAATGGCATGATTAATTTGATACCTTACAGTACCCAGTTACGTAGTCCCATTCAGAAATTAGAGAGGCTGGAACGCCAGTTGGTAACCCTGTGTTAGCCAAAGGGGCTGCTACCTTTCCTCAGAACAATGGCAACTTGCTGAAAAGACATATACAAACCTATATGTCTTGCTTAATAATGTAAAACTCCCTGCCATAATCTGATTTCCCCAGCAGAACCTTTACTGTTAATACATTTGACATGCTCAGAGATTCCCCAAGATTCTTCACTCAGAGATAAATGTTCTGCCATAAAGTAATTTTGAGGAAACTGTACATTAAATACCCATGCAGTCATATTACCATTTAACATAGCTAACATTCCAACTTTCACACTCATACTAAAATGATTATTGTACACATAGATCAATTTTAAACATATTTGCAACCATGTTCTGCATGAGTATATGACTCGGTTCAGTAAGCAGTCCAAGAAAATAGGAGTTAAAAGTATTAAGAAACATCATTTTGTTCTCTTGCTCCAATATTGAGCTGAGAAGGACTTTAATTTAAGAGTTAAACACATCACTACTTCAGTTCTTCCCCTCTGTGCCTTAGTCCCACTCTGGATCATAAATCTAACTCAGCACTGCTCCTCATCAGGCCCTGCTCAACCCACTGATTCATAGGGGGGGTGCTTGTGGAGCCAGGAATAGACAAATCACAGAAGGACAAGGAAACAGAAGGAAGCTGAAAAAGCTGACGCAAATATCTAATATAGTCACTATGCAGTTTCTGATTCTCCATAGTGAATTGGATTCCAGTAAGGAAAATTTCAAGTGTAATAAAATGGTAATGGCAGCACTGACTTGCTTGGTCCATTGATAGTAATTACTAGTATCCTACGACTTCTGAGGCCATTATTTGATTTAAATCTTGCAGACCATGGGCTAATTAGAAATTGGGTTTCTTGTTGGCAGATGTACGTGCCCTGACAAAGCAAGAACCACAATACTAGTTAGAGTAAGTCACAAACACACCATAAATTACCCTGTGCTCACCCTCTGGCAGCTTGGCACAGAGCACTCAGGCTTAACATAAGAGGCAATTTGTAATTGGTGGGTGGATGGGTGAGGGCTTTCATAAAAAACAAATGTTTTCCGTACTCCAGAAACACACATCTTATGCTTCCATTTAACAGCGAGTTCTCCTTGATTTTTCACATTTATATTAGGGGAAGAGAACGAGCCTCTCTGTTCCTCTCTCTCATTGATACATATAAAGTATTTGTGCAACACTTTAAACAATAACAAAGCAAAAACACCACAAAAAAACTCCACACCAGGTTAGAAAAATAGAGAATAATTTTATAAATAAAAACAACCAAAAGGACAAAAATCGAATAAGTAGAAATCATGAGAGAATAATTTTTAAGGAATAAACTGAAAAATAGCATTCAGAAGCAATAAGCGCTATGACATCTGATCGCGCCGAACCGGGACACAGTCAAAAGTTCAGGCCAGCCACAATAGAGAGAAGGTTGGATAGAGGGACCGAGTTAGGTTCGCTGAACAAACATACGTTGATATGGACTGCGTCATTGTAGACGAAGATGTGAGGTGCAGCCGAATTGCATCGGTGTCTAGCCATGCAGTAGACAAGATTAATTGATTTTCTACACGCAACAGCTGCATCTTTTCTGAGGGCGATGAGCTGGTTCTGAAGGTGATGCGCCGGGGTCGCTCCACACAATGACGAGGATGTGCCATTTCTAATCCATGCAAAGGCGAAGATATGCCCGTTTCTAGCCACTCAAAGGTGAAGATGTGGCAGTTCTAATGAGGATGCATGGGTTGACTTGAAGAATCACTTTTGGCCTCCCTTCCAAGGGTGCGGTACTGGTGTGGCACCACTTTGTAGAGCAGACTGATAGATGGCAGAGTCCAGGTGCATATGCAGGTTAGATGGAAGTCATTAATGTCTCTGAGACTTCAAATCAGGAGGCATGCCAGCTAGCCCTCGGAGTCACTTTAGTGATGCAGGTCACATCCTTCTCATTCAGGCAAGGGAACAGCAGACAGCAGGTCAGCACAGGAAGACAGGAGTCCAGCAAACCAGCAATCTAGCAGAGTGACATTCCTTTCAGCAGTACAGCTGTTCTTTGTCCTGGCAGAGAGGTCAAAGGTCCAGAAGTGTACTGAAGTCATGGGGACAGAGGTCCAGTACTTATACCCAGTTGCGCCTTTGGAGTGAGGAGTCTTGAAAGAAGGCTTTGATGTGCACAGAGGTCTCTCTTCCAGCCCTGGATCCAGAATCCCTATAGTAGGTATGAAACCCTTTGCGTGTTGACTGGACACATCCTAATCATGTGTAAGTTTGGTGCCCAGAACCTCACTCCCATCTCCTAGGATGGCCCATCAAGCCACATCTAATCTCCCTGTGTGTGGTGTGTCTAGAAGGAATACACAAAGCCCAGTTGTCATCCACACCAGACTGAACAGAGACAGGCAGCAGGCGACAATTGGCTAAGGTATGAAAATGGCAGCTTACTTTTGGAACATTTAAAAGCTGGCACAGTCCCATGGGGGTTACAAATACGCAATATAGCAGTCATTTCTTCCATAGGTACAGCCGCAAAATAAAGAACCTGACTACTGTTGACACAACTTCAGTTTGGAACACTGAGACAAAAAAAACCTGCTCTTTAATATGTCAGTTTAAAAAAAAAACTTAAATGAAAAAAACATGCTAATTTAGTTGCCGCTCACTCCTTGCGAGCTCCATCTACATTGTTATCTATTAACTATTTTGGACGTACAATCACTGATAAGATATTCCACTTCACTGCCAAGATCTTAGCCAACCGGGGTGGCCTACAAGAAATAAGTAAGTAGGCAGACCGATTGACCCATGAGGTCTAACACAGAAGAGTAGATCATTTTCCAAAAAACAACTAACGTGACTCTCCTCTTTTTTTTCGTTCATAGAGTGTCCCATAGTTCAATGTACTGATGAGAAAACTCAACTATATCAGGATTAAAAAACCACCAGGGAGGTCTTCCTTCAAAAAATATTTTGCATTCAAGGAACCCTTGATTGTACTTTGAGGCACTTTGTTGGAGGGTCCCTTTTTTAAAGCCTAAAATCAAAATATACCAGCAAAACCCCTGGGGGCAGATTGATGAGCCCATTGCGCCTCATTTACGCCGCCGTTGCGTCACTTTCGTGACGCAGCGGCGGCGCAAATCCTGCGCCATTCTGTGGGGTATTTACAACGTGACACATCTGGGAGATGCGTCACGTTGTAAAGCCCTGCGCCAGCAGTAGGCGTACCCGTGCAGGGGGGGCCGTTCCGTCCCAGGAACGCCTCCTAAAAGTGGCTGAGTGAAATCTACAAGATTTCACTCAGTCACTTTTGAGCCCATGCTGCGTCAAAACCCTGCGCCTGCTTGAAGCAGGCGTAAGGATTGACACAGCATTGTAATGATAGGGCACCCCCGGGCCTTGCTGGAGTTTCGTCGCGCTTGCGACGCAACTCCAGCAATGCGCCAACCTTCCGCCATCAGATGCGTCACGCATCTGTTTATCCTTGCGCCACGATGCGCTGCATTGTAAATGCGGCGCATCTATTGTGGCGCAAGGGTAAACTTTTGTGACACATCTTCCCTGGCGCATCCATGCTGATTTGCAGGGATGCGCCAGGGAACATAAATCTGCCCCCTGGTGTTTAACATTTAAAAGTGAGCCCACACTATTGGTTTAGTCACTTGAGGGTCATTGGTTCTGCTAAATGCTTGAACTAGAGCATATTTATGTATTGTTTTTGTTTATGCTGTCGTAACATTTTAGTCTTGTGTCAAAAACGTCCTTTGACAATTGCATAAAAAATGCATTTGAATGTTCATGTCATATTTTTGTGATGCTTTAATGTTTCTGACAGTATCTCATATAGATTGAAAAAAATATGTTTGAATTGCTAGTGAATAAAAAACTGTGATCATGGTAATTAAGTATCTTGACCATAAAATCAAAAGATTCTTGTTCAAGGATTAATGTCAGTAATGGTGCATTTTTGATTGTCACAGCTTTCTAAAAGTGGCATTTTCAAAAATGCAATTTTAAACCCAACTTCACCAAAAGTTGTGATGTTAAATTGTGATTCCAGAGACACCAGACTTGGAGGTTTTATCTCCTGCCAATTGAAAATTACATTTATAACATATAATATGGTGATATAAGGTAATCCCAAGGTTATACTATATGAGAGATAGGCCTTGTAGTAGTGAAAAATGAATTTAAGAGTTTTTCACTACCAGAGTTTGTACAACTCACAGAGTTTCACTCCGTGGAGTTCCATCGAGTAACATAAAAACTCCATGAAATTCCGCAAGAGGGCAGATTGTCACATCAGGCTGCTCAATGTGATTTTAAGCACCAGGAACTTGCTCCACGCTGTAAAATCAGTGCGAATGGCATCACAAGGCATGCCAGAGGGCCCTTGCTTCTTTCTGCCACGCGAGTAGATTTTCTGCTCGAACTGCACCTTTCTCAACGCGATCTGCCGTGACCGTTACGTTGAGAAATCTCGCCAGGAGGCATTCTAACACACAAAAAGTGCTCTAGGGGATGCAAATTCTTGCTTGCTCTGGCCAACTTAACATTGTCGAGTCATGTGCGAGAAAAATCTCTACTACAAGGTGGTTGGTGAAGTCCATATTCCGAGCAGAATGCGGAGTGGCCAAAACTCTGTAAACTCCACCGGTGGAGCAGAATTATTCACTTATCCCTACTCAAAAGAAAAGGTCCAACTTTTAAAATACACTGCATCCTTCCCATGAGCTGCCCAGTGCCTATCTTAGGGGTGACGTATATGGATTAAAAAGGAAGGTTTAGGCCTGGCAACAGTTTTAACTTGCCAGGTCAGGGTAGCAGTTTAAAACTGCACGCACAGGCTCTGCATTGCCAGGCTTGCAACATGGTTAAGGGGCATTTAAGTGGATGGCACAATCAGTTCTGCAGGCCCCCTAGTAGTATTTGACTTACAGTTCCTGGTAACCTGATTGACTCAAGTCCATCCTCACATGAATTTACACGAGACTAAAACCATACATAAAAGCTTGACACCCTGAGTACTTACAGCCATCAGCAGTGCTCGGCCTCTGATCCTAAAAGCCCTTCCACGCTGATTATGCAATCTTCTTTTGAAAGTGACTTGCAAGGCAAACCAGGTTGTAGTAATCATACAAGGATTCAAGCATGTGTGGAGCCTGCTTCAACCCCTCTAGTTGAGCTGCATGAACCCTTTCACATTCCAAATGTCCAGAATGGTAATATTCTTGGATTCTTCAAACATAAGTGGACTCCAGTCCCAGAGCAAAGCTCTGTAATCAGTGTATCCCCTCTAAAGGGTGCACAAATAACCTCTACAACTTGTTGGGCAATCCTTTTTGATTCATTACAGGCAACCGTTGTTGCCATGAACTTCCCCTCTTCCAAACTATGCATCCAGGTTGATTTATTAAACAGCATTGCCGTGTTTATCTTTGTAATCTACAATAAGCGGAAGGTCCTAACCAATCTTATACTAAGGGTCCAGAAAGATACGGATATAGCCTGCACTACATGCCGTTGCTGCCAAATCAAAGTCCTAAGTGACCCTGTGATAAAGATGGAGAAACATGCTAAGCAAATGACTGTACAGCATCCACCAAAGGGGAGCACTTGCCCTCAAGTACAGCAACCTAGAGAACGTGGTTCCAAAATTAAATTCCAATTTAGAAAGCAACCACCATATGTAGAGGTAATCTCACCTCCTCCATAAAGTCCACCCATACCAAACCTAGGTCTTCATTATCTGTATGTCTCAGAAAACCATCTCACACCAAGACTATAGATAAGAGAGATCAAGTTTCAAAAAACTCAATGGACCTCTTCTCTCTTACGGCACCCTATAAATCCTGAAGATGCCTGCACTCAAACTGTATGGAGTGTAACACCTGCACCCTGTGAGATGGATGAAACCATGCACGTAACCACACAAGAGCAGGTCTGGGGGAGTTAAAGCAGAGTGCAAAGGGAGCACATGCCACAACAATGACATTTGAAGGAAAAAAAGGGATTCTGACTAAGAGGGAACATAAAAGGCTTCGTAGAGGAAGACATGGTATCGTAGGCTTTGCCGGGTTAGCAAAACATCTAACTAAATGGAAACTATTCCTGTTATTAGCACAGCCCAAGGAGTAACGAAGAACCCCGGTCAACCCTAGAACTGCTCTTCTGTAGTGTGGTCAGGAAGACATACCGAGAGCTGGAAGTGATACTGGCTCTAAAGAGTGCATGCTGGGTCACAGTTGTCCTTGGAAAAAATCCAAATTGACACTAAATTCAACTGTGCAGGCTGCATTAGCACATAAAGACATGATCCAAGAACAAATAAAAGGTCACATGATTGATCCCAAGGTGGTCACACTTGCGAGTCAGGTAGTGAATTGTATGTCACCTGGTGCTTCTATTGCAACTTGCAACAATGATAGAGTAGCCAGAACTTGGCCTCCCCAGGTGTTAACATTACAGTTATCAAGCTCCATTATAACTAGAAAGCATCTGTTTACGTATACCACAATACATTTCCAAGGGGTCGCACAATATCCTTAATCGAGGAAACTTGATGTAACTTTTTAAGACCTGTGAAAATCTGGAAACCCTCCACTCCACAGCCATCACTTTAGTGGCCTTCTAAAAACCGAGAGGAGCCTAAGTATTCTAACCCTCTTTGATATCATTTACAACCCCTGATTGGCTCAAAAGTTGTTGATAATATGGAATTCTTTTGGGAATGGGGAATCAATATCTCATCTTTTCAGGATAAGGGCTATACATTTTTAATAGCATCTGCAGCACATAATCAAATTGCTTGAAATATCTACATGAGGTCTCCGCATTCACAATCACCACTTAAAAAAGATAACTATTTAGGAGCAGCAGGGAATAAAAGAATAATGAAACAATTATACAGGCCAACCAGTCAGAAAAGAGGACTCCATCCCGCTCCGTATATTCCATCTTGAGGAATGCCATTGGCACTATGCATACTAGCAACGACATCACAGAGATCAGTGCCTGAACAAAGCCATGTAACCAATCTGCTTGAACAAAACCTGGATGGTCATGGCTCCTGTCATACTGACAAGTGTAAATGATGCATGATTAGGGCCCACAGGGACCATACTTCGTAAAACAAAAGAGAACTCAAACAGAGCAAGTGCCAAAAGAACACCATTAAGTATAATGGAAATCTATTTGTGGAACATCACAGGCAGTCAAAATAAAATCCTTATCATAGAAATTCCACATCATTGCAATGCAGGAGACCTGGGCCAAGAACTCTGCCCCCCTAATGGGATATTTGGAATAGATCAACTCGGCTACTAGAACCAGCTCTAGGGGCAGACCCAAAAGAGGCCTCATGACTTGCACATCTGAATGCTATGGTAGAACTGCTACACCCCTGGGAGCCTTGGTTGCAGGCCCTCAAAATAGATTACTGTATAAAAACATAAAAACTTGGCTATTTACATTGGTTTGATCCTGATTCTTTTAGTTGTTCTGTGCTTTCCTGACCACTGGGAGCTAGACCCTTTGCGCTTGGACACTTTGGGGGCCTAAAGTCCGCCTGCCACTGGTCCCGCACCACTAATTAGGATGCAACCACCACCCTGGCAGTCGCATTCCGCATTATTGACATCACGACGGGTGCTGATATTAGCAGCACCCGCCGCAATGCCAACATGCTATTTTGTGCATTACCATGCACAACGTGGCAGGCCCCGCGCGGTGCCTGCCACATTGTGCATGGAAATGTAGGGTGGTAGGGTGCAGCTTCCACCCCCTCACCCCCAGGGGTCCGCAACAGGCCCCCAAAGCAATTCCCCACCAGCCTTTCCGTGGCGGCATCACCGCCATGGAAAGCCCTTCAAAGTCACACATACTAATATGGATGGCGGTGCCTGCTAGGCACCGCCATCATATTGTGGCTCAAGTCCACCCGGCCGGCAATCGGAAAGATTGCAGACCGGTGGAAAAGCGGCTGACGTACTTTGCGTCCGCCGCAATACCCCCGCCATTATAATATGGCGGGGGTAAATCAGGTTGCGATGGCGGGCAGATGGCCAACGCCGGGCCGGCCGTGGCGATCTGCCCGCCATCCTAATCACCCCCTTTGTTTGAATTAACCATGTGCTATAGAAATTACATCATTATTCTTATTCTTATTCTTATTTTTATTATGATGTTGATGGTGATGACGACAATGATAATGATGATGATGATGAGATGGTGATGATGATGATGATGATGATGATTATTATGAGATGCGGAGACACATGGTCATTTATTTTGATCAACATATACATAAATCCAGCAGTCAAGGAAAAACTGTTCCTATCTCAAAACTTAAAATAGTCATGAACAACTTTATGAAGGCCCACAATACTCACCATATCATAATTGCAGGGGACCTTAACCTAAATCTTTTTCACACGTCCACCATAGATGAAAACGTCACAGCACAAAAACAAAGTATGGAACATTCCATTGCAGGTGGCTCCGACCTTAAGGTACAATGCTCCCGCCTAGACTCCTATCTAAATGCATTTGGATTGCAAGTATTGAATGGAAGATTTCCCGGGGACCAGCCTAGTGCTCGAACATATATCAACCAAACGTCTGCAACTATAATCGATTATACTACTGCTTCATAGCCCTGTTTAAATTTATTATCAACTGCTGGATTGAAGACCCAGAGGAGAGCAAACACAATCCTCAATCCATGACCATGAACTATGAGTACAAGATAAATGATTTGGCTAAAATCTTTATTTCTGAGTCCAATACAGAAAATCTGAAGCAATGGCAAATCTGGTCACAGGAAGAAATCCTGCAAAAATGCACAGCCCAGTTGGAGGCGTGGTCATTTACTAGGGCCAATTCAATACCGACTTGGGAGGAATAATGCAAGGTTCTTTCTGAATCAGAACGACAGAAAGAAGATAGCTGCGTACCACATCACACCCATGGGGAAAAAACCCCAATGGGTGTCCAAACAATTACGCATGTTGAAGAAAGAAATGAACAGAGAGTATTATCAATTAAAAAAATACTACTCAGATAAATCACAGTTAATCAAGGTTTGGAAACTTTGACCATCCTATCAAAATGCTGTATGGTAGTGCACACACTGACATGTTTCGGGCAAGTCTGCTCCATACTTGTAAAATGGGTAGAAATAGAATATTCTGGAAAATAATTAACGGTGTTGATAAGGCCGCACAGCCACCTTTAACACTAATATGCCCAAGGAGGCCTGGGTACAGAGAATCTAAGGACACATTACCAAATCACTTCAGTGCCATCAGCTCAAAATGATGGACGCAACAAGGATTATATGATTGTTAAACAAGAGGGTCTGCCAGAGTTACAGTACTCCCCTGAGCTCCTGGAACAGGCTGGTCACCATGGTCCACAGGAGCAAAACACGTGTTCCTTTGAAACTGGAATAAAGAAGAGCAGAGCCAATGATGCACTTGGCCCAAACGGCCTTCCACCTGCCCTTTTCCGGTTTGGGCAAAAAACTCCTAACCCTTTACTGTGCAGTGCGTTTGCAACAGACTATACCCGGCTCCTGGTGCGCGTGCATAATCCATCCAATTTTTAAAGGATGTGATAGGAACGATGCCTCAAATTACCGTCTGATCACATTGCTTGACGTGGAATCTAAGTACTTTGCCAGTCTGGTACTTCAAAACCAATCAGCCTGGGCAGACAACCAGAAGCTCATCTGAAGGAAGTGACCCGATTCGGGTCACCCGGTTCACTCACGACTACCTCTCTGCCTTCTACCAAATGAAGAGTCGGTCAGACAGTAGAGAATAAACCCAATTGTTTATTCAAATACACTCAGAGCGGAGCCCGATCTGCCCAGTCACTTAGGAGTGCAGCAGGGGGACTAAAATCGATAAGCATAAAGACACATTAAGTACATTTCATAGCTGGGCTAAACACGCCCACAGTGGAATTTTCCAAGCAGGTGTTGATTAAGCAATAGATTACAAAGAACATGATCTCAGCACACTTATCGTTACAGAGTTTCAAAAGTCCAAGGCCGTTCTAGTCGGTCCCGTCACCAGACTAGTGGGAGAGGGCCTCTATCTAACAAGAAAGGCATGCACTAATAAGAACAGTCCATTCATTAGTTAAGCAATGCCCAACCTTAAAGAAACAAAACTTATGAAAAGCTGTTTCACGGAAAGGCAAGGATCAGTTTCGATCATGACTCAAAATGGCAGCCAAACATAAAATGGTGCTGCGAATGCTAAATTTTACATGAATAGGTGCATAATCAAAACAGCTAAAACAATTTTGATCTAACATCCCCTGGAATCAAACCAGCTTCCACGTAGGGCAATGCACCTAAACCAACTTAGCTGCCCCAGCAACAAGTCTACCCTACAAGCATGTTTTATCTACATTAAGGCCACATTTGACAGGGTCTCACATGGCCTTCTTTGGGAAAAATAGCTGTGATTCCATCAATAATACTCAAGGCCATTTAACCTTTGCATACTAACACTTGGCTATACGTGAAGATTGGAGATGGCAGGAAACTCCTCCGCAAGATTTATACCACAGTCGAGTTGAAGCAGGTGTGTGTTCTTGTACCTATTCAACATTTATAGTTTCTGTCTCTCCACAGAGATCTTAATAAAAACAAAACTGTGATCTTTTTAAAGAAAAAAAGAACAAATGGTTCTTGGTTCATCAATGGTACACAGGTTTCCTTTGAGATATATTATAAACACTTTAGGGTAACATTCGACAGAAGGAGCTCCTTTAAGTCACATCTGGAATCAATGAAACACAAAGCTGTTGCCTTGATGGCAGGATTTAAGGCCCTTTCAAGGACAATCAATGGGCCAATTATGACACCCTAATACAGATGCAGAGGCAAAGAAGCTCTCAGGAGGTGCACTGACAGTGCATCACCTCAAAGGTTTTTCACCTGAATGAGTTTAACCCAGGGCAGCGCTGGTTCGCGGCTCTCCTGGGGGCAGCACATTCGCAATAAAGGTGCACCCAGAATAATCAAGGAAAATGCGCTGCATCTGTAATATGGCCCCAGGTGTTCATATAGCTGGACCCTACAAAATGCAGTACAGGCACTACACATTTCCAGCTTGTGGGATACCGGGGTGTCACCTTCTGTGTTCAAGAAACAACTTCACACCATTACAAAAATTCGCTCTCTGCAAGAGAACAAAGTATCTTTAGCAAAGACAACCCGTGCGTGGCAGGTCATTAACTCCTACAGTCGTCTCTATCCACAGCACTGTTTTTCCCAAGGGTACTGGTTTCACATAAAGCTACAGTTTATGCGCCTTAGGATAGGAGTCCATTTAACTCTGGATGCAAAACCGCCTTGGTCATAAACTGTCGACAGTGAATCCCGCAGATTGTGTGACTCGGGAAAAGAAACCAAGAATCCCATTCTTGGAATCTGTCCTACTTTTTTACCCGAACGTAGAGAGCTGTTAGAGAGGGATATTTAACCAAAAAAAAGATACGCTCGTACAGACAAGCTCTCATTGCAGCACTTCCGGGCAAGTTTCAGTGCAAAGGTAAAAACCATTGGGACTAATACACAGTCGCATTGAAGATTGCCTGCTGAAAAATACACTAAGCACTGTTATTTTAGTCCACGCTAGTCAGACAGTAACGAGGCTTTATCAAGATGCTTATCTTGCCAACAACCATTTTTTCCCACCTCGATCATTTGCCAGATAAGACTTTTATAGACATAGGGGCATTATCAAGAACAGCGATAAAATGATCGTCGCTTTACACCAGAGCTTGGGCTTCTATTGGAATTCTCAAGGGCATATTATCAAGCCCATTATCGCCACTTTAGTGGCAATTTCCTGCCGCTAAAGCGGCGATAATTTTAACGCCGTTCTTGATAATATGCCCCACAAACCATCACTTTAGTACTTACTAGCACTTTCGTTCCATTTGTCAGACAGCAAAGTGATCACATTGGAATGTTTAGTCATTTTAGTTTATTAATTGTGTTCAAATGCTTCTTGGGGCAGAGTGTACTTGATAGGCACAACCATACCAGTACTCACTAGCTGGCCAGCAAAGAGAACACAGCTATGCTCAGTAACTTTCAGCTCGATAAGTGCACACTGTCAACAGTGTTTCATTGTCAAAAATAAGTTTTTCATTTTTTTTTTTTATTTTAATATTTTTATTGAGTTTATCAACAACACATAAAACAAACACCACTCGTTTAGTGCAAGGCATGGCATACAAAGGTTACGAGGTATCGGAGCAATGACAATACAGGTGTCACAGAGAGGAATAAACAGCCCGATGACATCACACCATCGTTTCCTTCCCCGCCCATCTCCAGCGGTGGAGCCATTAGTCCTGGTCACTGAGATCCGAGTCTGCTGCATCCGGTGGGGGCTCACAGATATTTCCCCTGTAAACATTCCATCCACCCCAGACCTGGGACCATTTCTTGGGGCACCCTCTATGAACATACACAGTCTTTTCGGTCACCATTACAAGGTCCATATCTCGGATCCAATGCGTCAGGGTAGGCCCCTGCCCCGATCCCCACTTCTGGGCTATATTACGTTTCGCAAGCATGAGCCCCAAAGTCACCCAAAGCTGGGTCACCCTCTTATGGTCCGTCTGTTCCCAGACATTAAGGAGACACAGCCGAGGTTCCGGCAGCGTGGGAATTTTGGTTACCTGGGAGAGAATACGCAACACCCCTTTCCAATAAGTCGCAACGACAGGGCACTCCCAGAGGGTATGCAAGAAGGTCCCCTCGTGGCCACAGTTCCTGAGACACAGCGGGGACTCCACCCGGTGGAGTCTGAATAGGAGGGTACGGGTGTAGTATGTGCGGTGCAAAATTTTGAGTTGGACCAGTCTTAGCTTGGAAGATATGCCCACCTCCCTGGGGGATGAGAGCGCGGAATTCCAGTCCGTCTCATCAAATTCTCCAAGTTCTGCCTCCCACTTCCCCTTAAGGGCGGAAAAAGGGTCGGGCGGTTATTTATTATCTTCCGGTACGTTAGGGACGTCGCTCTCTGGAGCAGATGCTCCATGAGGAGCCGGTCTTCCAAGGGCGATGACTCAGGGAGCCGAGTCCCACGTGGAATCGCCGCCTGAAGAGCGTGATGGACTTGTAAATATCGGAAGTGTTCGGTGTCCGCCAAGTCGTAATCTGCCTGCAATTGGGCAAAAGTGATCACCTCTCCCTTGCGCCAGAGGTCTCCAACCCTGGAGATACCAATAAGATCCCACTGGTGGAACCCCTTGGTAGTGCGAAGTACCCCGAGCTGCCTAGTGTCCCAAAGCAGCGTTGCCTGGGTAATCTTTCCAGCCCAGCCCATCGCCCGTTGCACCGCGTGCCATATCCGGAGGGTATGGGCTGCGGGCCCCGCCGGAACGCGACTCCTTTTTGGGTTGTAAAGTGCTCCCATCACCCCTCCGGGGCCGAGTAGTTGTCGATCCATACGGTATGCGGGGTCATCCCCCGGCACATGGAGCCACTGGTTAATAATCATGAGGTGTGACGCCCAGTAATAGGTCTTAATGTCGGGGAGGGCTATACCTCCATCATACCAGCCACTGGTAAGCTTGTGGAGGGCAATACGAGGCGACTTGTCCTCCCAAAGAAGACGAGTGATCTCAGCGTTGACTGCCGTGAAGTAAGAGGGTGCAATCGGGAAGGGGGTATTTTGCAACGCATAGAGGAATCGCGGGAGGGCGAGCATCTTAAAGAGCGAAGCCCGTCCAAGCAATGTCAGTGGCAATGCGCGCCAGTGTTTGACGTCGGTGCGAAGCCGTTGGAGGGGCATCATTAGATTTTCCGCGACAAATTTGTCTCGATCGGCCGTGACGTACACGCCAAGATATTTGAACCCGTCTTGAGCTACTAGAATGTTACAGCCTCGCGTAAGCCGCGGTGGGGAGCCTCGGAGCATATATAAAATGGATTTCTCCCAGTTTATTTCGTATCCGGACCTACTGCCGTATGATTCACATATGTTGAGGAGACAGGCGATAGAGCGCGCCGGCGAGGCGAGATAGAGGAGCACATCGTCCGCATAAAGGGATATGCGATCCTCCCAGTCCAGCGTCCACCTAAGGCCACGGATCATCGGATCCTGTCGCACCCACGCCGCCAACGGCTCAAGAGCCATAGCAAATAGGAGCGGGGAGAGGGGGCAACCCTGCCTAGTCCCTCGACCCAGCGGAAAGGCGTCAGAGACGCGGCCATTTACCACCACCTGTGCAAGTGGCTGAGTGTAAAGCAGCTGGATCCACGCGCAAATCCTGGGGCCAAGCCCCATATGGCGAAGGACGGCGAAGAGGAAAGGCCACTCCACTCTGTCAAACGCCATCCGCGCATCTAACGACAGTATGGCCGCATCTTCCTCGATCGAGGAGCGGCAAGCAATGATGCCATGGAGACGCCGCAGATTCAAAGCGGTGTTCCGGTGGGGCATAAATCCCGACTGGTCCGGGTGTATTCGGGTCGAAAGGTAAGGCTGCAGCCGTGTTGCAAGCACCTTGGCCAGAATCTTCGCCTCGGCATTAAGCAGCGAGATCGGGTGATAAGAGGAGCACTCGTGGGACGGCTTGTTGGGTTTTGGGATCACCACTATTGTAGCCATCCTCTGATCACGGGGGAGAATCCCCGTCGATAGACCGTCCCTATACATGGCCAATAGGTGAGGGACCACAAGAGCGGAATTTTGCTTGTAGTATTCGATTGGGATTCCGTTGGGCCCCATTGCCTTACCACTGCGGAGGGCCAAAATCGCCAGCGTGATCTCCTCCACCGTCAGATCCGCCTCCAAGGCCTCAGCCCCCGAAGCGGTCAGCCGAGGCATTGCGATGTCCCTAAGGAAGAGCTCATTGTCTGCCACGGTAGCAGAGGCCTCAGGGGTATAGATGCGTTGATAATGGGCCGCGAAGGCCCCGGCTATGCGCTGGGGCTCCGAGGTAAAGTCCCCATCGCCCAGGCGAATCCGCGCCACCCACCGCGACGCTCGGTCCCCCTTCTCCAACCACGCCAGGAGTTTTCCAGCCTTGTCACCGAGTTCATAGATGGTGTGCTGGGTGGCTACTTGTCGAGCTCGGGCCCCCTCCCAAAGATGGGACCTATATTCTTGCTGCGCCATATGGAGGGTATGCGCCGAATCTCCATCCCCGTGCAGTGTATGGGATGCTTCCGCCTCCACTATCGCCCGCTCCAGCTCCAGTACAGCGAGCCGCTGGGTCTTAGTGTGATCCGTAATGATGGAGATGGCCTGGCCACGGAGGACGGTTTTAAAGGCCTCCCAGAGGGTCGCTGCGCTCCCGACAGACTCAGCATTCTCGGTGAAATAGTTCTTGGTCGCCTTTTTGAGGGTCTTAGCGATTTTAGAGATTTTAAGATATCCGGGGCGATTCGGGAACAATGTGCGCCTACCTGGGTCACCGGTCGCAAACGTGATGACCACCGGCGAGTGATCCGAGATGCCCCTAGGGAGGTGCGACACCTCAGTCACCCCTTTGTACCCGGCCGGTGAGGTGAAGATGTAATCGATACGTGAGAGGGTGTGGTGTACCCCGGAGAGGAAGGTGTATTGTCTCTCATCAGGCCAGTATGCCCTCCACGCGTCCACTAAGCCAAGCGCGGTAGCAAAGTCTGCGAGCGTGGAGGCGTCGGCCCCGAGAGCCCTGTGTGAAGACCTGTCCAGTGCAGGGTCCATGGCTGCATTGAAGTCCCCGCCCATGATGAGCTCCCCCGGCGGGAGCGCCAAAAGGAATTCGCCCAGTGCCCTGAGGGAGGCTTGGTGTAGTGTCGGGGGGATGTAGACAGTAACCAGATTAAAAACCCTCCCCTCCCATTGACAGGTGAGTGCCGCGAAGCGGCCATAGTCGTCTCTACGGGAATCAAGAAGAATCAGGGGGACACGCTTGTTCACCAGTATGCCCACCCCTCGGGACCCTGTCGTAAACTCTGAATGTGTCGCCATCTTAAACCCCCACCTATCCAGGGCTTTGGTGGACGTACCCACTAGGTGTGTTTCTTGCAAGAGCGCCACCGCGGGCCCCCTGCGCTTGAGATATTGCAGCACTAGCCCCCTCTTAATCTTGTCTCCCAGTCCATTGACGTTCCAGGAGAGGACCGCAAAAGAAGGAGAACGCTGCTGAGCAGGGGCACCCGACAGTGAGTCAGTGGTCGCCCGGGTCAGGCTATGTGACGCCATCTCCAAGGGAGGGTGTGTGAGTCGCGTCCTGCCGTGTGCCACCCCCGTGTACCTGTACCTGCCCAATCAGCCGAATGCACCCTTGAGTGGTTGGTGAACCTAAAACAAAACACAAATCAACATTTAAACGAACTCCCCATACCCCCACCCCCCTCCCTGCCTCCCTGCCCAGCGGATTCACAACTACCCGCCACCCCAACTCAGCAGAGTGCTTAGTTCCCATAAACTTGGTACGTGCGTATGGGGGAAAGCCGCTCAGCCCACAGCCGCCAATCCCCACACCGTGAACTTGTCCCCTCAAGCAGCAGACTGTCAGATGAGAGAAAAGGAAAAAGGGCCCGGGGTCTTCAGCCCCATGTAGGTTCAAGGCCCCAAGGGCCGACAGCCACAGCAAGGCCCCAGGTCGCAAAGCGTCCAATAGTCTGGTCACATCACAGCACCATGCCTCAAGGCACTTCGTCACCTGCGCCTGAGTCCTCAACGTTCAGGGTTTCGTGAGAGTCGGGAAGGCCGCCCAGGGCGCGCTCTCCCCTGCCCCTCACTCTTGCCGGACGCCACCCCTCGAGCCATTCCGAGGCCTCCGCCGGCGATGTGAAGAACCATGTGCGCCCCTCCGCCTCCACTCGCAGCTTTGCTGGGTACAACATTGAATACTTTAGCTCTCGAGAGCGGAGGTCTGCCTTAACTGCCATGAAGTCCTTACGTTGCCGCACTACTGTAGCGGTGTAGTCCGGATAGAGGGTGACCTTAGCGTTGTCCACCCGCAGCGGGGGGGCGGCACGCGCCGCCTGGAGGATCGCATCACGGTCGCGGAAGTTGAAAATGCGGGCCAGGATCGGGCGCGGGGGGGCCCCAGGCTTAGGCCTCCCACCCGGCACCCGGTGCGCCCTCTCGACCGAGAAGAACTTGGAGAGTCCACGGGGCTGGAGCTGTTCAGTAATCAGTTTTTCAACAAAAAGGTCTAAAGCCGGGCCGCGTTCACTCTCAGGCACACCCACGACCCGCACGTTGTTGCGTCGGGACCGGCCTTCCTGGTCGTCCAACTTGGCCAGTAGCTGCTTTTGCACCAGTTCAAGGGCTTGTATACGTTTGTGGTGGTCTGCCGTGCCCCGCGTGAGGGTCTCCGTGGTGGCCTCGACCTCAGTCAGTCTGGAGTTAATTTTGGCGACATCCGCCCGGAGGAGCGCGACATCTGTGGAGATCGTGCCGATCGAGGCCTGCATCTGTGTCAGCGTGGCCATGACGTCTGCCAGCGTGTACTCCGCAGGCCCGTCCGGGGGGGACCGTTTCTGATCCTGACAGAACGCGTACTTTTCAAGCTTCGCCTGTGCCCCACTGCGGTGGCCCTTCCCTCCCATGGTGCCAAGCCGTCTCCGCGACCACTCCCGGCCGATGCAGGCACAGGGCTACCGCAGGAGGGTCCGACCCACGTGCAGGGCAGGCCCGAGGACGGCGCCGCCAGACCACGAGAGCCGCAGTGGGCCGAGATATCTTCAGGTCGCCCCCACGGCGCGGCCGCCGATGTCTGAGGCGCCCCAGCGCCGGCCGGCCACCGGCAAAGCGACGGTCCAGACAGCAAAAAGGTCAGAGTATAGGCAGCAGGCACTAGGGCGATGCACTGTATTCCAGGACTACACGTGTTGGCCGGCAGTCTCCGTAGGGGCTCCACCCTGATCAGGCGCTCACAGTTCCCTCAGAAGGCCGCAGGGAGGCCGCAACCCACAGCGGCAGGGCGCCGCCATCACCGCATAGGTCAAATCAAAGTCCGATCTCCACTGACCTCCCTGTAGCCGGCGAGTCCACCTCTGCTCCTCCTCGAGGCTGGTCTCCTCGAGGCGCGGGCCGCTGCCCAGGCCCCTCTAGGCACGGAGATGGACGGGCGGCGGGACAAGGGTTCCCACTCCAGGAGGCGATGCAGGTGGCTCAGCTCACACGATCATTCCGTGGGGCCGTCCCGACCCCGCCGCGGCCAGACCAGCACTCCGCCTTCACCCCGGCGCGAGTCAGCCGAGGGCCCTCGAGTCCTGCCGCAGGTTGCTCCGGGGACCGGCCCGTCCCAACAGAGCCCGGCCGCACGCAAGGCGACGCAGCCACGCCTCCTGCCTACCAGGCCCCGGGGATGCGAGGCCCAGCAGCGCGCCAGAGTCCCAGCTTCACAGCTCCGGAACGGGGGGGCCACCGAGAGTCGAAAGGCCAGATCTGGGACGCCAAGGCCCCCGGACCCAACAGCAGCCGTCCAAAGCTGATTTGTGCCTGAGGGGGTGTCGGATAAATGCAGGATAGTAGGCCGGTGCGGAGGAGCTCCGGGCTCAGGCGGCCATGTTCGTCGCGAGCCAAGCTCCCGTATCAAGTTTTTCATTTTTACTGTCTGTTTTAAATGATGGTTGTATTTTGTTACTGTTTAAACCACAGGAATGTGTAATGGTTTTAATGAACTTCGCACATTTTTAAATTAATTGGATGTTCAGCATGTTGTCCTTGGTTTATTTTTATGTCATAACCCCTTTGACGAAGTCAATAGGCCTTTTTTACTTCGTGATACCCCAATATAATGTGATGTGCTATCCTGTAATGGTGGGGTGGGTACTGTAATTTTGGGGGTCATGACACTTTAGGGGTTAATTGTTGTGAAATATCAATTTTAATTTGCCTTATGCATATATTTGTACATTAATGTGCAGTATTTAGTAGTGAAAAAAACACTGACAGCACAATAATTTTTGTAGAGTGCTGTAATTGCATGTGTTGGAAATGGCCTATTAGTAGTAGTAAATATTTACTACTGGCAATAAGGCCTCTAACGTGGTCTAAGGCTCAGTATAGGTCTTAAAAAATGATTCCGATGCTCAACCCTTGATAGTTTGGCTGCGAGCTGGCAGGCTCAACTTCCAAGACAGGTATGTAAAGCATTTAAAAACACCAATTTGGTAAATAAAGAAGACACAACACGCAATAAAAATTGAACACCAAGTTATAAAAATAGGAAATAACTTTAAAATGACACCAATATGAAAAAAAATCCAACATAGGGAACTGGAGATATGAATTTTTAAAGATTTAGCACTATATCACACATGGATACCTATAGCACCTATTGGGAAATCTGGTCATTCTGGACCGGGACAAAATCAAAGTTTCAGACCAATCGCGATGGAGCCCTGCATGCCTACCTTTTGTGTTAGGCCTCAGTCAAAGTTTTTACCTTCTGACTTAGAAACTTTTCTGGAGGTTTTCGTCCCGGGCACCTCGAAGCTCTCAGCCAGTCCGGATTCATTGTGGGTTCACCGGCTTGCCTTGTGAAAAGCTCTCGATCAAACTCTGGAAGTCAGACCTCTGGAGCTGAAGCTGAAGGGCAGGCCAGCTCGCAGTTGACGGTCTCCGGTTTGGCTGACCAGGTCGAGTTGGTCCACTTATGGAACTTTTTTCCAAAGTTACTCCAAACTACTATAAACTTCTGGAATTTCTTCCTAAAGTTCCTTTGAAGGTCCCAAAGTGTCCAAATCCTACTCCAGGGGTCTGGAGCTCCAAGAGGGTCCTTGAAAGTTTGGGACTTCAATTTCCAAAATCCGCCTGGACCAAGCCCGTACAAATCCACTGATAGTACTCCAGGCTGGGGATTCTTGGTGGTGATGGTCCAGGGTGGCTCATCTCCATATTCTCTCTCCCCCTGGCATCTGCAAATTCCTTCCTTAAGCCTGCCATCTGACTGGGTTCAAAGAGTAGGGTTGTAAATGAAACTGGTTTCTCCTGCCTGTCTCCTCCTTCTGTTGAATAGTATGGTTTACGATCCCTCCCCTAGCTCTGGGATTCATATGTAGCAGAATTCACTCCTCCCAGAATGGCTCCTTCACCCCAGGGCTACTTTTCACCTCTTCAAAGCAGCCTGGCTAATCCACTTAACTCTGACTAGTCAGGACAGAGTTTTTTAAGGGTGAAGTTTGGCTTACAGACAAGAAAGTCGTATAACTTCTTTTAGGATAAATTCAACAATAGCATATTGTTGGATTTATCAATACCATTCTAGTAAGTCCTTTATTGATATTTTCATGATTCTCCTGTCGGAAATTATTAGTTAGGAACTTCTTGCCATGTTAACCTATGTGGCTGGCAATCTGCAATTGGGGAGAATGAACTGGACAATTTCTCCAACACCAGAGTTTATAAAACATCTTTTATAAGGACCCTTACCATATCTACAGGACATCTCAACCCTGGAACACCTAGGAGAGACATTAGGGGTTCTCAATATGTAAAAATATTACAGAACATCACTCCACAATGCTCCCAGTACACAAGTCGATTTTGGGAAGCACTTTACTACAATGTGGGAAGTGAAAGGAGCAAATTCACTAAACCCAAGGCATATAAAACCTATTTTATAAGGGTCCTCCATATAAATACTTGACCCCCACCACCGGGACACCTAGGAGAGACCCTTGGGGGTACCTAATATGCCAAATCATTGTAGTTTATTATTTTGTAAGTGCCCCAAACACCAAAGTTGAGTTTGGGCACCATTTGCATTTTAAAAGCAGTCCTGCAACACAGGGCTGCTTTTAAACTGACCTCAGGCCTCAGCAGTGCACATGCCAGTGCAGAATGGGCTGCTGGCCTCTAAACTTCCATGCCCTATTATATACTAGGGACTCAAATGTAGTTTCAATCCCCCCACCCGATTATGTACTTGTGCCTTATAGGGGAGGTCATGGCAATCATAGGTGTACCCTAACCTATAGTGTATGTAGATGTTTTCACTGTATTCTAAGTGTGTCTTCAGCATAGCACTGGCCCTGGGCCAGGATAAGCAAAGCCCAGGGACAGTCAGTGTCAGTTACCGCCAGTACCAGTTAGCAAAAAATGGGGGTGCCCAGGGCACAAGGATGACCTAGCAAAAGCGTGCCAGCAAATGGTGATTACTAGCCCAAACTATCTCCACTGAGTAGGCCTTGGAGTGCTCCGCTTCACTACCCTGACAGAATCAAGAGTTTCCATGGGGTGCTTAGTTCAGAGTACTGGGGAATTGTGGGCCTGTTACTTGCACAGGCCTCACATCCTGCTCAGCTAGTAACTCCGTTTCCTACAAGTATCAATATGTAACAGGGAATTGATATGCAGGCTGTATTATATTACAATTGACTGCCTGACCAATCAATATTATGGTATTCATATCAGTGTGGGTAATGTATATATTGAATTGAATTGTAGCACTCACTACCCCTGATGAGGCTGTAGCACTTTACACCGGACAGCACCCTGCTCCGGAATCCTATTTTTTTTTCTATTTCTTATTGTTGATTATTGATATTAATCTTACACTTTTACGGATACCATGCCATGCATTTATTCCTGTTTCTATGTGGTAGAATAACTTGATACAAGTCAGGTGTGATCTTTAAATGGAGCAAAGGCATGTGAGTTAATATATTGGTTGACGGCATTAGTATATGAGCTACACGAGACTAGGTATTGTTAGGTTGCAGAGGTATGACATTTAAAGGCGAGGTTGTGATCTTTGAAATGTGGTGTGGGCAATTTGCAGAGATACATTTATAGGTATTAGGGCAAAGTTAGAGTCGACTCCGCTCACAGAGAGGAGGCATGCAGAGGATAAGAAAGGAAGCAGAGAATCATTTGAAAGACAAAAAAAAGTTGAAAACAGCAGTTTTAAGTCAAGGTAAGTATTCATGCAGGAGTTTTAGAAATAATCTGGAGGCTATGTGAGATAGCATGCAAATCTGTAGTACTAAAATATAGACATACTAGCCCTCCTGTTTATATTTATGTGTTTAGTGATGTGATTGTGATTGTATGTACAGAAATGCTAAAATGGCATTTTCAATGAGACCTCAAGAATGGAGAAATATAAAAATAGAGGAATATTCTACTCAAACATATCACTTCACGTAGGGCCAAAAACAAGTACCATACAAAAAAGCATTTTAAAAGGAAAAACAAACAGGTGAAAATTTGTGTGGTAAAGTCAAGAATATTTCAATCATATTTGCAGAGAAAGACAAACAATGAAAGAGGATGCCTAGTGCAGCATATGGAGCAAAATCGAAGCACGTGAGTGAAGGTGAGAGATACACAGCTGTTCCAGGGCAGTCCAAATGGATAGCTGGACAGAGAATACCGCAACAGCAGCCTTCCTCACCTTGGACTTTTTTCCCAAGCAAGGACTGTAAACTCTGTATGATTAATTCTCTTCTGAATATCAGTCTTTCAGTTTCTAACCCCAGTACAAACCATTCACATCACCGCACCGTATGCGTAGCTCAGGCTGCGATGTCAATTTATTGAGTCTGCATCACTCTCATATCAGTAGCACTGAATTCCACAAAGTCCTAACGTGCACCACTTTCATTCTACAAAGTACAAAGGGGGACAAAGTGGTGAGTAGCTGCTGTTTCTTTGAGACTTGTGCCAGTGTGGTGTAGTTAAATATCTGGTGTCCTGGCCAATTCATGTATCCTCTGCCATAAAGGTTGTCTTTGGGCCTCCTCCGTCACAATCGTCTTTTCTAACTCAGCGCCGCTGCTCACCACTGACAGCTCTTTCCTAGCCTCTCACTGGCCAGGGTGTCTTAACCCATACTCCTTGGAATAAACCCGAGCCAAGTTGCTTTTAGTGTGCACTAATCTGTAATTAAATTTAAATGTTCACTCTAGGATCTGTAGTGAGGAAGCACCAAGATACCACATCCATAAAAACAGCTGTTTCTTCTGTGCTCCGCAGCTTCTGTAAAGCTATTTCTTCAGCCTTGGTACACATATTCAACAGATCTAAAGGCTACTTGAGAGCCAGTATATGGTTTAAAAAGATGGAGTCATTTGAGGCTTCATGGTGAGGTATTCTTTTTCAGATGTACTGTAAGAGTTTTACCAGCAGAGGTATGGTGTTTGCCATTCTAATAGAAACTTATAAAAATGTTTTGCACTAGCTTAGGTACTGTCTGATTTCAATATACAGTTTGAAAACATTTGTTTAGTTTTGAACACTGAAGCTTTTTGCATCAGCCTATTTTATTGTGTGTGTAATATGATATTAAAATAGAATATGCCTCGTTTTCCCGCAGTCTTTTTCCCCGCAGGGAATTACAACGCAGTCGTTATAATGACTGCGTTGTAATTCCACATACCATTACCCTGCAAGTCGTAACAACGACTTGCGGTGGGGGGGGGGGGGGCGCTGGATGTTGGAATAGTCTAATTTACTATTCCAACTCCAGTCTGCGTGGACATTAGGGAAGGTGTTGGATTTTAAATCCAACACCTTCTCCCTCCTCCGCAAGTTGTTGTTTTGACTTGCGGGGTAATGGTATGCGGAATTAAAACAAGGTTGTTGTAACAACCGCGTTGTAATTCCCTGCGGCGAAAACGATTTGTGGTAAACGTTGTTTACCATTAAAATACTGACTTGAATAGTTACAGTACTTATGTTCAGAGGGAGGAACTTTGTAGCTTTATGAGTACACATTTTGCTATCTCCGACTTCACCAACAGGTTCAATCCTGTGACTGGTTAAACATCTGCAGTGATTGCATTAACAAACAGACTTTTTATAACGTATCAGTACATTTTTCACCAGTTTCTTTAATTTGCATTTACTTTCCACTTAAGGGTGTGTTTGTCTGTCTGTATCTGGAGCGAGTGCTTTCCTCCAGTTTTTTCAGCACCTCTGCAGAGCGCATTGAGCAATGGTCACGTACTCCAGTTGTGATTCTGTGCAAATAATTGTGAAGGAGGTATACAGGCAAAAGTCAAAGAGAATGCAGTGCTTACAGGTGAGTTGGTGCATAGTGTGTTTGGGCATGGTGAAGTGAAGGAGATATGAGGAAGTGCATTCACAAGATGTGGAGAGAAAGTGGTCAACAAAATATTGCTCTAAAATACACCCATTTTAAAAACTTTTCCCTGGGGAGGACCCCTGAGCCCCCATATAAACGTTGGGTTTGCTCGCCCAAGCAAAAAAATGAATTTATTTCTCTTATGCCCCATTACTTTAAAATTTCACCAGCCGCCACTGCTCCTCTGGCCAAAATGTGCAGGGTAAAAATGCAGACAATGCAGGTCGGAAAGATAGGACAACCCCCACAGTACTATTGGAGATCTTAGGGAAAATATTAGGTGAAATTAAACATAACAAACATTCTCAAATAGATACGACTAAACAATTGTTTGAATACCTAATTAAGATGGATGAGAAAATTACTCATCTGTTAGATAGAGGAAAGGTACTGCAACAGCAAATAGCAAATTGTGAGGACATATTGTCAGAGACCTCCAGTGTTGTTGAAAGTGTGAGGAAGAAATAAAACTGTTGCAAAGTAAGCAGGAGGAGCTGGAAAATCATTCCAGGCGGTCTAACCTGAGGATTACAGGATTTCCCCAGCACAGAAAGGATGCAGCAGGGGCAAATGCATACATAACCAATTTGATCAAGCAATATGTTCTCTCAGGGTACGCATAGGATATAGCCATTACTCGGGCACACAAGTCCCCTTTCATGTCCCATTAAATTCCAAGTGTCCTTGCAGGCTCTTGGTGAACTTTGCAGACTGTCTCAATACGGAAGAGGTTCTGAGTAAAGCAATTCAGTAAAAATCATTTTATGTAAACAAGGAGCTCTTCATCAGAAATTCTTCAGATGATGATAATTGACTCGGCACACTGTCACTGAGATTTAAAGACTTTGCTAACCCTTTTTCTTCAGCTGGAGGTGATGTTTGTTCAGTCTGTTGTATAAAGGAAGGTTTAATTTGGTTGTAACAATGCAAGAGGGGCAAGAATTTTTTAAAGACAGATCACAACATCTCATTGGGTCCAAGAAAAATAAAACTTCTTTCTTTTGTGCTCCAAATGATTGTAATTGGGAAGGGGGATTGGGGTGGATTTGCAAGGGAATCTTGAAACATGTACATGGTCCCGGTAGGTAGGTGCAGGGAGAGAATCACAGGGTCGCTGCGTGGACCCCTCAGTGGGTGGAGGGGCTGGTGATGGATGGGTAAAGTGTATTTGGAAAGATAAAAGATTTCACATCGTTATTAAGAGGTAACCAAGATATAGGTTATGTATTACTGATCGGTTCTCCTTGAATGTTTCAGGAGTATCAGAATAGTTTAAATGTATTTGATCCATGGGGGAATACATTTCCAACTCAGATGGACTATACTTGTGCATCCAATAGATATAAATCTGCTGCTGGTCTAGATGATTTTTTATTACATGACCTTCACCACTATAGCCGTTTAGAAAACGGCTGTTCTGATCATTTGTTAAATGAGATAAATGCTGCAGGCATTAGGAAGATTCTCCCTGTATACAGATGAAGAAGAGTCTTGGGTTTCAGAACTGAGATATAAATATTGTGATATTCTGAAATGAATGAAGGCACCACAAGTTCTGAAATGGTATAGGATGCCTTTAAGGCAGCTATTAGAGCCAATTTAATTTTTAGGATTATAGTAGAAAAGAAGGGCTTAAAGGATGACCTTGATCTTTGGCTAAAGACAACACATGAAATGTATTTGAATACAAAATCGGCTTCCAACATGCAAGTACTTAAGCAGGCAAAATACCAGATCCAGATTTATTACTATGAGCAGACTTAATTTGTCACCCAAAGCCTGCATGCAAAAACTATATATGGAGAACAAATATTCTGTTAGGTTTCTGGTAGGATTTTAGCTTGACAGGCATGGGGAAAAAAAGCAGAGAATAAAGTCACTTTACGACACAGTGAGGAATACCCGCATTTCTGATGAAAAAGCGATCCAAGGTATGTTTAGAAAGCACTATGATAATATATACAGCTTCCAAAGTGGACAGTACCAAGCTGGGAGAGTTTTTAGACTATATTGCCATGCCAAGATTAGCCTGGAGAACATCCCAAGCAGGATTGACCCCATTAACGTTCGAAGAAGGAGATGAAGTGGAGGAGTCTTTAGTGAGTGGGAAAGCCTGAGGTGAGGATGGCATCCCAGCTGAATCTTTCTAAAACCAACACATGTTATACTGCAAGGAGGGAATATCCCACCCCGTTTGAAACATCTGTGGTTATAACTTTCTTAAAAAGATAAATATCCTGAAAATCTCAATTCTTATAGACCAATTAGTCTTTTAAACACTGATTATGAAATAGTAGCTGAATTGCAGGGAAACAGATAAAACAAAGTGGTAGGACAACTGATAAATAGGGTCCAGAGTGGTTTTACAGCAGGAAGGCAAATCACTTCTAATACTAACTTTTAATCGAAGCCTTGGACTTGTTTTTTTTTACATAAAACAGATTCCACCTCAAACATTTTTATTAGATGCAGGCCTTCAATCTTATCAACTGGAAGAGCCTTTTCTGCATCCCAATCGCTTTTGATTTCATGCAGCACTGACAAATGTAATATCTAATTTGTATGAAGGGGCAAAAGTATGATTGATTATAAACAACGCAGGGTTGTCCACTTTCCTCTATTTGATTCACAATATTTATTGAACAACTTGCCATCATCATAAAAGAAGACAAGATAATTAAGGCTCCAATTAAAGGGATGACTAAAATTAAGCTATACGCAAAAGATACTGCACTGTTTTTAAAACCTGGGGGAATATTTACAAGCCCTTATCGCCACAGGAATTTCACTTTTCAGGACGTTCCTGTGGTGACAGGAACTTCACTTTATTTACAAGGTAGCGCTAAGCAACTTAACATGGTTTAATACCGCCTTGTAAATAAGACACCCTTTCATGCTATACTTAGCGTGAAATGGGTGGGCAAAGGGTGTTGCGGTGGGTGTTCTTAACATGGAGAAATTAAGAGAAATGCTTTATTTCGTTTTTGCTGTTTCTATGTGTGCTGCATTGTGCAGCACGCATAGAAAGAGCAAAACGCCATGAATGATTGTATATGTGCAGGAAAGTGTGCCTTCATGCACATAAACAATCATTAAAACAATTACAATTTCCAACTTCAATGTGTGCTGCACAATGCAGCACACATAGAAGTTCCAAATTGCCATTTGTTATTGCTTATGTGCAGGAAGGGACACCTTCCTGCATATAAAAAATCATTCTCTCAGTGCAAGCACCATTGCACTATGGTGCAAGGGTGCCTGCGTTGGCGCTAGCCAGCTTAATTTAGCACCTGCGCTTGAGGATAATGCAGGGATGTGCCGTATCTTTGTAAATATGGCTCATCCCTGCGTTTTCGTACTGGGGGTGCATTGCGTCAGCATGTTGTGCCTAATGACATGCTCCCTCATTCCATTGTAAATTAGTCCCCTGGTTCGGTTATCTCATGAAGGATTTTTGCATTTTTAGTCAATTTCAGCAACTGGGGTTGTAATAAAACATATTTTTTAATTTAATTTCTTTATTGAGCAGAGCATTAAGAACATGACATAATGATTTAAACAGTCATAAAAAAAACATTTTTTCACATATACAATACCTTCTTCTTTCATGACAAAAATTTAAAAAGGTATGGCTGTAGCAGCTAATAAAATCAACAGTATTTACAGAATAACAGTGTGCTAGTGCTTTTTATCACAAAAACTGCTAATACTTCTACATCAATAACGAGTGTTAACATCCCTCCTTTAACGTTTCTAAATTACTAAAAAACTTCAATTTTTTTTCCAATTTCCTAGTGGCTCCCACTCGTCTCGCATAGGCTTCCTCAAAATCTTGTGTCCTTTTCATTTTATTAACCACTTCAAGTGAGAGGGGACATCCCTGGATTTCCAATTTTGAAGAATTAAAGAACGGGCTTCAGTACAAGAAATAAATAGGGAAACTTCTTCGGCCTCTGTTAAGATCTTTCTGTCTCTACATAGTCCGAACAGAGCGGCCTCAGCCTCAAGCGCAACTCTCTTCCCAAATGCCTGCTCTAAGTCTGAAAAAATGGCCTCCCAAAAGGGCCTCAACCTTGGACATGCAAAGAAAATATCGTGCCAGCCCCCCTCTCCATCAGCCTGGCAGCAGAAGCACTTATTTTCAACATCCGGATATCTTTTTCCCAGCGCTTCCGGAGTTAGGTAGGAGAGCCATCGTGATAGGAAGGCCATCCCTTTAAAATTAGCTGTGCGCAGGGATTTACTTCCTACATGACATAAGGCTTCCCATTCATTAAGGGAAAAAATGCATTGTGTCTCACGAACTATTCTTGCCAGATGACTTTCTATCAAGGGTATTTGGCCCTGATTACGTAACAGCCGGTACCAATTCCCTACACCATTAACTTTGGCCCCATAGAGAGCTACCACAATTTTGTTAGGAGCATCAAGAATGCCATTAGTATTTTTTTTTAAAATGAACAACTTGTAAATATTCAAAAAAGGCCGGTTGTGTTAGACTCCCAGCCCTTGCCATTACCTCGTGCCATGAGATCACCCTAATTTGAATAATAAAATGTCTTAGCTCACCTAGCACACAACCTTCCCAATTATTCATAAGGCTTGCTCGAATCTGGAGGCCAAGACTAGAACATTCTCCCAAATACTGCAGACCCCAGGAGCCCGTCTTTTTAATAAAGGACTGAAGTCTGAAAGAATAATCCTTAAAGGTCTTATATCTATTTTTTTTGGGAAGTTTGGAGGTTTTCAAAAACACTCAAATTTGAGATCTCTAATACCCTTAGATCACATCAAGCCTGCCACTAGGTTTAGAAATGCGGCCTCATAATAAGTTCTTAAATGAGGCAAAGCTAAACCTCCCTGTGCAGTCGATTATTGCACCATGGTCGATTTAACCCTTGACACTTTCTTCCCCCAAACAAATTCTCTAAACAGAGTTTCTAATCCTTTAAAAAAAGACACATTTATTTTGATTGGGACATTAATAAAAAGAAATACAAGTAACAGGAGTATGGACATTTTAATTAATTAAACTCTTCCCACCACCGATAAAGAGAGTAAAAGCAACTGTTCCAAAAGTCTCTTGATTTTTTCTTTCATCCTTAAATAATTCAATTTATATAACTGTTGACATTGATTGGGCACGTATATCCCCAGATATCTAATAGGATCTGACTTTGCGGCTTGTGCCCTCAGACAAGATGGAGACAAATTTAAATCTATGTTGAAGGTTAGAACTTCAGTTTTGTTAGGATTTATTTTATTGCCACCAATTAGCTCAAAATACCTAAATTCCCTTAATACCATTTCCAAATTATTGGGCATCAAACATAAAATGATATCGTCTGCAAAAAGTTTCAGCTATGCCATGCCAGGGATTGGGGGTTGAATAGCAGCATTATTTCGCATTTTTATTACCAAAGGTTCTATAAAAAAAGTAAAAAGCAATGGGGAAAGCTGACAGCCTTGTCTTGACCCCTTTTTATTTTTACAATACCTGCATTTTTCAAATTTATTATTACCTGAGCCGAAGCCCCCTGATAGATGTTACGTAGCATGGTAATGACCTGGGGAGGAAAGCCAAATTGACCGAGGGCAAAAAACAGAGTTCTCCAGTTAACCAAGTCGAATGCTTTCTGAGCATCAACCATCATAATACCGGCCGGAATAAAATTGGTATTAAAGTAGTCCAAGGCCTGTATTAAAAACTCGGTATTGGCCCCATAAATATGCCTGCTATAAAACCGGTCTGGTCTCTATGGATTGTCTCTTGGGCGGCGAATAAAAAGCGCTCAGCCCATATCTTCTAATCTGAATTTAAAAGACTAATAGGCCTATAGGAATTAATGTCCATAGAATTTTTATCTTTTTTAACAAAGAACACAATTATCGCCTCTTTAAAAAATGTGGGTACCAAACCGCCCTTTTTAATATTATTAAATAATTTTTCTAGAGGTGCAATTAGTTCTTTTGAAAACAATGTAATAAATTCGATGGGGAAGCCATCCTCTCCACAAACTTTGGCCCCACCTGTTGCTTTAATGGATGCCAAAATCTCTGCGGGTTCCACATCAGATCCTAATTGATGAATCCGGCTATCTGAGAGTCTGGGAATATTTACATTCATGAAATAATCCTGAATCGACTCCTCTCCACCGAATATTCGATAGTGTAGAGTTGCTGGAAATTTTCTAAGAAGATCTGTGGGATCTCGTCATCATTGACAACTTCTTGTCCGGTCCTAGGGTCAAGCACTTTTGATATTATAGCAGCTTCTTGTTTTTTTCACATCGAGTTAGCCAAAAGTTTACCAACTAACTGGCTATCTTCATAGACCATTTGTTGATACAACTGAGAGCTACAGATCTCTTCAAAAACAAAAAAAATCCCTAAGGCTGTTCTTGCCTGCTCTAATTGATAAGGGTGCATCTGAATCTGAAGGGCATACTCCTTTTCGACCGCTGTCTGTAATTCGGCTATTTTGAGCGTCCGAGCATTTGACTGTTCAGCCGAATAGGCAATTATTTGTCCACGAGTTGCCGCCTTGAACCCACCCCACACGGAGAAAGATTCTGCGGTGTTATCGTTAATCTTAAAGTATTCAGAGATCCACTCTCTAAAGCTTTTCACCCAATCCTGGTCTTGGAGGAGGAGGCAGTCCAGCTGCCAACTGGGCCGCTCTCTGCTCCCCCCCAAGTACGAGTTTGAACCCAGTATATGCGTGGTCCAAAAAGTGCTTACACCCGATATCTGCCTTTAAAACCTGAAGAGATCTAGATGTAAGAAAAAAATCAATTCGGGACGCGCTTTGAAAACAGTGTTAGTAGCAGGTAAATGAGTTTATATCAGGATCTATATTTCGCCAAGGATCTATTAGTTGATATTCTTGTTTAATGGCCTCCACCATTTTTTTAGTATTGGGTGTAAGTTGTTTTTTATTTTTATTGGAATTGTCCTTCCTTAAATCCTGTATAAAGTTAAAATCCTCCCCTACAATATTCTCTCAGAAGCTCATTGATTTTAGCCAGCCCTGAGATGTCATCTGAAACAGGGCCATAATAATTTATGAAATTCAAGGTCTTCCCCTGCAACCTTGTTACCACCCATATCCACCTCCCCTGTGGAACTCTGTGGACTTGTACAAATTCCCAGGGTATTTTGGGGGGGAAATAGATGGCAACCCCTCTCATTGCGAGGCCTGCGGATGCAAAAAAGACATTAGAACAATCCCTGTGTAAAAATAATTTAGGGGAATTAGATTTTAAATGTGTCTCCTGAAAAAACATAATTTCGGGGTTGAATGATGTCAGCCATCTAATAAGAACGCCATATTTTCGTTTATTTAAAATTCCATTAGCGTTGACTGATAGGATCTTGCATTTACTAGTTTCTATTGATATTTCTATTTTTAGAGTAAACTCCTAGTTTACTCAATAACGAGTCTCTAAATTTCTTGCTTTCTGTTCCTTCTCTCCTGCTCTTTTTCCTGCTGTGAACCCTTCCCCAAACACCCCTTCCCACCCCAGAAAAAAAACCACCCATCGAGATGTGGAAAAAACCCCACTAGCCACGCTAGCCACATCTCGCCCCACCCATCTGGCCTCCTGTGTGTCATGTGATCCCAGCAAGAAAAAAGAAACAATGAAAATAACTTAGCTAGCGTACATACCTAGCGCCAAAAATGGGCGAAGCCCCTTTTTCACATATGCCGGACCAGGGTATTTTAAACTATTCCCTTAAACTCAGGATCCACGCGAGATCTCTTTTAGTAATTCCTGAGCTGCTTCCAAATCAGAAAACATAAAAAACTTCCCCTTAACTAAAACCCACAGTTTGGATTGTTGAGCAATTGATGCTTGGGCACCATGGGCTTTGAACAAATGAAGAACCTTAACAAATTATTTTCTTCTGCGTGCCGCAGCAGCAGTCATATCAGAAAATATGCGACATGTAGTGGTTTCATTTACACATAACTGCTTCTACTGAATCGCCTTTGTTAAGAGTATCTCCTTTATAAGAAAGTCTGCAAAATTCAACAAAATTGTTCATGGTATAGTAGAGTTAGGGAAGGAATGTGCAGGGACTCGGTGTGCCCTGGTAATAGTAAGGTCTCCTTCGAATTCCGGAAGAACTTTCTGTTTAATAAAGGAGTTGGCCCATTGCAGAGTTTAAGAACCTTCGATACCTTCTGGGACCCCAACTATTCAGAGGTTTGACCTCCGAGAATGGTTCTCGAGATCCTCAAGTTTGCTTTTGTTTTTTGCTGCCTCTTTCGCTTCGCTAATAACCGTATTCAATTGATCTTCTAGTACTGAAATTCTAGCTTCTGCTTCCTGAAGTTTAATGGGGAAGCATGTCATTACTTCTTCAATTTTCCCTAGCCGTAGGTGCAAAGAGGCAATTTCCAGTTTTTTTTTTTTCATTTTCCGAACCTCATCCAGTATTAAGTTCATGTGCATCTGGCTAGGTGAGTGAGGGATGTCTATGGAGTGCCACGCCTCCGCGGAGCCACAGGTGACACCGCTGCTACACCCCCAGCAATGGAGAATCGTACCTGGCTGGCGTTCTGGTGATCCTCCCACGGCGAGTTTGCCGCTCCTCGAGTGCCTGTAGGCCCTGAAAGACGCCAAAGATGCTGAGGACGTGAAGCACCGGCCGGGTGCAGGAGCGGATTTCTTTTTTCCATGGAAAATGCAAGGCAGCCTTGGGAAGTAGACGCTGACATTGAGCGCCGGTAGAGGAGGCGGGCGGCAGCCTCCGCTTCTCAATCAGCGGTGAAATTTCTCAAGCGGCTGGTGCACTGCTCTCCCGCGGCTTTTGTTGTATATTGCCTGTTGTGGAAATTTAGCTCGCAAACTGAACATTATCTGCGCCATCTTGCCTCTCCCCAGCGCCACGCACAGCGAATGCACGCCCGCCATTTTAGGCACCCCACTCTCTCCCCGCTCACTCTCGACCGCCAGCGCTTTCCCCTGGCGCTGCGAGCATCCCCCCGCGCGCCGGCCACCCCCGCTCTCTCATACAGGCCATAAACCCTCTCCTTCTGCGCGACCCTGCTACGGAACCACATCCGACCGACATCCCATACATGGTCATGCCTCTCCTTTGATAACCCCCTTCCTCTGCGCCCCATTGTCTGAACTGGTCCCAGGCCATCACCTAGCCCTGCGGATGCAGTTTATTGCCCCTACTGTAAGGGAAACACCCCACATCAAAGGGATTACAGTAGATCAAAGCCCCTACCCCCTGAGACCCGGCCGGTTGCACACACCCCCGGGAATTAGCGGAATTCCCTGCTGCGCGATAGCCATCTCCCACTGCGGGTAGGGTGGGAACCTCTACTGTAACCATGTGTGGGATCAGATCTGAGCCGGGGGCTTCAGGGGATGTTCTTTCAGGCATCAAGGGAATCTCAAGAATATACTATGTATAATAAAGCAATAAACCAGTGTATAAGAGACCAGGTCTCAGAGATGCAGTTAGAGCACCTCGTGACGATACCTTGCTGTCAGATCTGATGTGTTCTGCTCCGACGGAATAAAACTTTGTTTCCTGCCTTCCAGTCTCCAGCGCCTGCCTCTTTTATTGGTAAATTATCGAGTGGTATGAGAGGCGATTACCGTCGGGCAAATACTTGAAAGGTTATCGACTGAAACTGCCGCTACCATTTAACAATTGGCGCCCAACGTGGGGCCCATCAGCGACACGTGGATCCAGTGGGAGAGGTCCCGACGACAGAGTGAACGACTGCAACGATCGGGAGAGCTCCTGCCCAATAGACCCTCGTCTGGCAGCCGATCATCCGAACTTCACTGGTTCCGAGCAGACCTCTCTCGAGTGATCTACGGTCCTGACTGGGAACCATCAGGAGTGCCGCGGCAAATACGGAGAGTAGAGGACGATCGGGCGCTGGAGGCGGAAGACGAGAAACTGTCCACGCGGTCCGGGTAAGGTCGTGAAATACGACAAAAGTGCGAAATAATTGATTGATTGTTTGAATACTAGTATTGCTCATTGATTGTTCTCTTTGAGATATTCGCTGTCTACAAACGGGGAGGAGTAGAAATACTCTCTCGCTCTCCCTTTGCAGATAGTGAAGGGTAGGTAACGCAGACTTTTGTCCCCGTTGAAACCCGTCGTGCCTATCTTTATCTCCCCATTGATTGATTGTCCGAACATTGATTGTTTTGAAGAATAGTGCTTTTTGAGATATTCTCTGTTTGCAAATAACGTAGAATAGGAATATTCTGTCTAGTCTTTGCAAATAGTGAAGGGTAGGTAACGCAGACTTTTGTCCCCGTTGAAACCCGTCATGCCTATCTTCTCCCCACTGATTGGTAGTTGGTTCTGCCCGGACCGCTTATTAGAGGTGAACCACCCGGCTCCACTGGAAGGCACCCCTAATAAGGACATGTTCACTAAATATGGACTAGTCGCCGTAGCTTATAGCAAGCTGTGGCATAAATATACCAAGAAGGACCCCGAAAGTCAGTGGCCACTGATGGGATCCTTCGACGACCGCAAGATAGAAGCGCTAGAAGTAGCTCTGCGTAGCAATAAGACGACGCCTACTATGCTTGACAGTATTGGCATGTGGCGCAAAGAAGCGACGCAACGGAAAAAGAGGGAAGAAGTAAAAGCAGAAAAGGAATTACGAAAGGCAGCTCACCTTGCCGCTAGAAAGTTAGAAGAAGACATAAAGGAGAGAAGGGAAACTAAACTAAGACAGGAGCCCGAAACCTCAGGCCAGTACGCTGTTAGGACCCCTTCTTTGCTCTACCCTGAGTTGTCCTCCAAGCAGCGAACGAATGACGAATTACTGTTAGGTCCCCCGATCATTTACATGCCCCCTCCGTATGCACCCTCCCAATCAGTAGTGCAACACCCACAACCCCCGAACACGAGCGAAAGCAGTACAGGGGCCTCGGCCCTCACGGCCTCCGCGCCGGCTGAGCCTCTTGTACTGAACCCAATGTCGACTACAACGCTAGATGACCATGAGATGGGAAAGAAAGAGTCCACCAGAATGAATCGATTAACTAAGGATGAACGAGCAGGAATCGATAGGATAGTAGGGACGCTGGTGGAGCGAAAAGAAAGTGAGGAGTATATAACAGACGTGTATAGCTCGTATGCCGACAGCCGCAGACGACACTTCATCGTACGGCTCTGTTATCACGCCCTGAATGCATATGAGGACAGATACCACGATAAAGGTCCCGAAGGCTTAGCGGCCCTATATAGGAAGGTAGACATTGGGGAAGAAGGAGAGGGCGATGTAACGAACCTCTTCACTCGTACACTCGAGGTCTACCGACACCTTAAAGAACATGGACAGACCACCAAAACAGAAACCCCCATAGCAACTAAGCCCCAGGGAGGAAGGGCCGATGCCATGATGCCCATTAAAGAAGCTGCCCCCTACTGGGTCCCCCCACGGGGTCAGGGAACACACGACGACATCAACCACCAAGATGCGAAGGGAAGGGTTGTATATAACTGGGTCTACCAGCCGTGGGACCGGCAAGATATTTTGACCTTTAGAAAGACTCTACCCGACTTGAGAAAGAACCCGACTGCCTTCTACACTGAATTGGGTACAGCCTTAGGCTCAACGATAATGACGTTAGCAGATATCGACTTGTTCTTTGGGCTATGCCTGCCGGCTGATGTGTGGAAACAAATCCGGAAAGTTGACCACGCTGAGCCGTTCGGATATACCTGGATACAACTCGATACCATAGATAAACAGCGAGAACCAGGACAGAAACCCCCGAAAGCCATCTTAGAGCTCCCAGACAAGATTGTACAAAAGCTGAAGACTCTAATCCCAGAAAGAAAGGTAGACTGGTCGATAGTGACGGCTTGCCGCCAGAAACCCCAGGAGGATGTGTCTGAATACTTCTCCCGATTCGAGACTGTGTTTTCCGATTACAGTGGCCAAGACATGACCACCGCAACCGGACACCACCTCTTTGTCCAGAATTATGTAAAGGGTCTGTCTCAAGAAGTTTCCTAGAAGCTACAGACCAGCGAGAGCAGTTGGGCAGCCTCCAAACCCGCAGCAATTCTCCAGATGGCCCAATACTACGAAAACCAGAAGAACGAGAACGATAGGGCGTCAGAAAAGAAGAAAAAGGAATTAAAGGAGAGGGTGATGATAGCACAGTTGCAAGGGGTGACCATAGGAAGGGAACCCCCGAAGGAGAATTACCAACCAACCGCCCCTAGAAAGCTACCCCCTAGAGACCATACACCTACACCCTACAACGGACGGAGAGACTTAGATGGGAATCAATGTGCGTTCTGTAGAGGGTTCGGACACTGGAAATCCCAGTGCCCGGTCCTTTTGGAACTGAACAAAAATAGGGACCCCAATAGACACAACCGGAAGTTTGTTGATACCCACCATCAACGTCACCACACTTGATTAGGATCACGTGCAATCGAGCAACGCCATTTTCTCCGAATACGCTAACCAGATCGCTGATACGTACAACGCTCCAGCAAAATAGTATGGTCAAACATTTTTAATAAATTATAAGTATAACAACATTCCGGCAAAATGAACAGGTTAGAACATGTTTTAAACAACTATTTACATGACAGTCTGCTGCGACCTGCATCCCAAAGCATTTACGTCCACGTGACACCGTCCTCGCCTCTCCTTCCTCGAAGTTGCAACATTGGCCTGTTTTGGGCGGTCCTTTTTAGTTGATTTTGGGCTATAAAAGCCATGCAAAAATCCCTTGACATCAGTGGCAGGCGATTGTGCGAATAGGCCGGAGGCTATACGAAGCGCCGGAGGGCTGGTGCCCTGACGGGGGGAGGCGACGCGGACGGACCTCCCCCACCTCCCCAGGTGGAGGCTTGCCAGGCACCCCAACCGTCTTTTACTCGCCGGCCAGCTAAGCTGCACCCAACCGTCTTTTACTCGCCGGCCAGCTAAGCTGCACCCAACCGTCTTTAATTCGCCGGCCAGCTAAGCTGCACCCAGCCATCTTTTTCATCGGCCTGCTGAATTTCACCCTGGCACGCTGTGCGGATCCTCCCAGTCACTTCTTCCTTCAATAACGGAGGGTGCCCTGGCGGGGGGAGGCGACGCGGACAGGCCTCCCCCACCTCCCCAGGTGGAGGCTCGCCAGCAGATGAGGGCACCCCAACCGCATCTTTCACACGTCAGCCAGCTGAGTTGCGCCCTGCCACTTCATTCGCCGTTCGGCTGAGCCGGCACCCCTGCACGCGGCCGCCAGGCAACCACCCAAGCACCGGGTTCACCAGGACTGCCGCTAGCACCCGACGTGAGGAGTGGGCCCCCGCAGCAAGGTAATCGGGGACCCACCCCGGTGGTGATACCATCCAAACTGCTGTCGTCACTGCTACTGGAATCACCCCGGTGGCAGTACCATCCGAACTGCCGCTGTTACTGCTGCTGGCTCCTCTCCGGTGACTGTACCGAAGAGCTGCTGCTACTGCTGCCCTTGAACTCCGGCGGTTGACCCCTCCGGTTCCAGGCCTGGCCCACCGTGAGACAATTCTGGACTCGAAAGCTTGTTTGCTAGGGCATGGGCCCCACCCTTGACAGAACGCTCCCCTCAGCCTTGCAGAATTGGTTGGAGTCATTTGACGTTCGACTCCTGCGGACTTCCGGTAAGGACAAAACCACCACCATTGCTCTTTTTGCCCCCGGGCGGCAGCCACCTTGCCTCCGCTTGATACAGTGAGACAGTAAAGCGTCGGCGGAAGAACCCGCCTGCTGCCCCGCCCTAAGAACAAACCGTGGCATTGCTACAAGGTTGCAGTGACGCCATGCTGACGCAAAGTTGACGCTAACGAAAGTTCTCGAACTACCGAAAGGAATTCTGGTTCAACTGCTAATTCATGGAAAGACTTAGACTGTGCACTGGCCCGACCCCGCCCTAAGATGGCGCTGATGTAGGAGTGGCCTACAACTCCTTGTGGCGTTCCAGTCACGTGACATTCGTGTTAAAAAGAGATATATATACATGTATGCGATGCTTTCACACATGACGGTGGGGGAGAGGGGGGAACCGATTTTTATGTTAATCTAGTGTTGCTCATGTTGCTCGACGCCTCTCGCACCGTGGCCGGCCTATAGCGGCTGTAGGCCCGTATTTCTACACTGACATTGTTTTAAATAAAGGGCTTCTTAAAAAGGAATTACGGAATCAGTGTCATGACTAATCATCTGGGTTGTTGAAGGTTTCTCTTTTGAATAAAGATTGTCACTCCTAAGCAAAAGCATACAGATAATACGGATTCAATTTGCCTAAAATATTTTTGTTTAACGGAATTTGTACCCATCACGCCTGCCCCCTTTTTCCAAGAATTGTCGAATCAATAATGAACTATAACTTAAGGTATATGTCGCACGCAAGGTATGGTATCCTGCACCATAATACACGACCAATTGAGAAATACGTGCACGACCAGGGAACCCGAATTTAGGAGATGAATGAACTAGAGCATCTTTGCCTCGAACTAAAAGAATAATAGGTCCGTGGTATTACCCACCCCCGCGGCTAGCCTGGTACATGGTAGGTAGAACCTTTCGTGTCTGCGCGCGCTGGGATATTTTGAATACTGCACCTCCCCTCTTATTTTCCCCTCTATAGGTCACGACGAAGTTCCGACTGAAGAGTGGAGTGGACCTGGACCGCACCGAGTTCAATATCAGGGAAAACATAGACAAACGTTGTGAGATAGTGCGTAAAATTACAGACCATCATTGGGAACATGAAAAACCGTATGATATGATTGTGCGTGTGTACTACGATTATACGATATGAATGTGTATGCATTTCATGTTTGGATCACTTGAAGAGAGCGTCACTGTATGATTGGAGTGCTTGTCCACCGATCAAAGGGAGGAGAATAAAGGGTCAGACACCCCCTAAGATAAACTACAAAGTGCTAAAAGTACGCAACATGCGTAGGAAATAGGGGACAGGAAAGGAGAGGTCCCCGTGCTCAACGCAGCCCTGAGTCTCCATCTTAAGTCTCCGTCTTGATGCATGTACTGTCACCCCCTATCCGGCATTTGTGTGTACGTGATCACCGAATTTATGTCTTTTCCCCGCTTGTGTTTTCTTACATGGAACAGACCCATGCTACTCCATGTTGTGTGTGCACCAAGTGGCCTATTATCTTACCCATCTCTCTCTCTCTCGTTTTGTGTCGTATGTACGCCAAAATAGCCTACTTGATGCACACGTCTCTCTCTCTCTCTCTCTCTCTCTCTCTCTCTCTCCCTCTCTCTCTCTCTCTCTCTCTCTCTCTCTCTCTCTCTCTCTCTCTCTCTCTCTCTCTCTCTCTCTGCACACGTCTCTCTCTCTCTCTCTCTCTCTCACTCTCTCTCCCCCTCCCTCGCAAAAGGCTCTTTCTTGTCCTCTTTCTTCTTGAATAAATTAACGACATACACCTCTTTGGTAAGTGTATAATTGGCCCGAACACGGTGGTGTTCGAACAAAATTGACAGAAACAAAAACGACCATACTTTACCACGATTACTACCTCTCCTTTCTGCGAACGTTAAGCCTAATCGGCTGAGAAGGAAAGGACAGGTAAGACGACTGATGTCTCCCAATCTGACCCTCAACACGGGGACTATATGTCAGTGGTTTTTGTTCTTAAAGGACACCATCTCCACCACCCAGAATTACCCCTGACCAATTAGCCCGAAATAGAATGTCTAAAGCACCCTGTTCTCCCAGAGATAACTCCAGCCCTATACTAAACCGTCTCAGAGTATCCCGAACGAAACAACTGATGGCCCTGTTTTAAACTGATAAAGGGTCACCTACTGTATGAAAAGGATACTCATGAACGCATGACAGTAGCACCTCGCACTTACGGGTACTACCGAACCTTGTATTATAAGGCGCAGAAACCGACACCTAGAAGGCCAGACGATGGACAGGGACACCCACAGAACCCTGCACCACAGCAGTAATTAATAGATTAGTAACACGCACATTAACATCAGAGTTAATAGGCACCAATCATGTAGTAACAGATAAGAGCATTTCCGCAACTACTCAGTGGTTGGGAGAGAGAATGAAGTATGTAAATGTCTTCCCTGCCAAGATCTCTAAGACTTTCGTTTCTTATAACCTATTCAAGGATAACCTGCAGCCATCGGAAGAGAGGGATCGGACGTGACGCACAGTCTGGCTGCGGATCATAAAACATCTATGACATCGACCAAGGGGGAAGCGACGAAGCAACAAGGGTGTGAGACGAGACACCATTATCAGAACGATGAGTGCGAAGGGCTACATCGAGGCCCCTGCTCACTGACCAGCGTGCCTGAAGTCTCAACCCGTCGGGCCCGATTGATGGGCCCAGTGCTGAAAAGATTCTGCTCTCCTTGGTCCGCATTTTTGATCCGATCCCATGCCATCCCATTCTCTCTTCCTCTTTCATTTGGACTATGACTTTGACCTACTACCGAGGAACAAAAGGCCGGCACCCTGTCTCAAAAGTACCTGTGGTGAACTGTGTTAAGGAACAGGACTGGAATCAAAGAACAGCGAGTGGTCGCACCCTGCCACGTGAAGAAATCGGATTTGAGCTGGACCTTAGTTCCACCGCCGGTGCTCAACAGTGCCAACGAAAGAAGAACAACAATGAGAGCTTACCAGTGATAGCTCTTTATGAAACAAGGACACTGGAAAGAAGAACCCATGTCAAAGTTGAAAATCCTCTCCCAACCACCTTATTATATTAACTATCTTCTTATCAAGTTTTCATGATGTTGCATCAATCACTTCCGACTGTACACTGAGAAGTTAAGAAAATGTAACTTTGTGTAGTAACATTCATACAACACCAGCCATGTACACGACTATACTGCAACTTTGAATGTACTTCCTCCTCGCCTACTTTATCAAACTGTATGAGACAATGTACAAATGTGTCAGATTACTCCTGCCTACCCTAAACGACTCTGTATCTTTAAAATGTGTGACGAACATTGACGATACTGTAACTGAAAGGCTAACAAAGGCGAATATTGGCCGGACAAGCTGGCGAGATATGTTAAAAGGGAGGACTGTGGAAATTTAGCTCGCAAACTGAACATTATCTGCGCCATCTTGCCTCTCCCCAGCGCCACGCACAGCGAATGCACGCCCGCCATTTTAGGCACCCCACTCTCTCCCCGCTCACTCTCGACCGCCAGCGCTTTCCCCTGGCGCTGCGAGCATCCCCCCGCGCGCCGGCCACCCCCGCTCTCTCATACAGGCCATAAACCCTCTCCTTCTGCGCGACCCTGCTACGGAACCACATCCGACTGACATCCCATACATGGTCATGCCTCTCCTTTGATAGCCCCCTTCCTCTGCGCCCCATTGTCTGAACTGGTCCCAGGCCATCACCTAGCCCTGCGGATGCAGTTTATTGCCCCTACTGTAAGGGAAACACCCCACATCAAAGGGATTACAGTAGATCAAAGCCCCTACCCCCTGAGACCCGGCCGGTTGCACACACCCCCGGGAATTAGCGGAATTCCCTGCTGCGCGATAGCCATCTCCCACTGCGGGTAGGGTGGGAACCTCTACTGTAACCATGTGTGGGATCAGATCTGAGCCGGGGGCTTCAGGGGATGTTCTTTCAGGCATCAAGGGAATCTCAAGAATATACTATGTATAATAAAGCAATAAACCAGTGTATAAGAGACCAGGTCTCAGAGATGCAGTTAGAGCACCTCGTGACGATACCTTGCTGTCAGATCTGATGTGTTCTGCTCCGACGGAATAAAACTTTGTTTCCTGCCTTCCAGTCTCCAGCGCCTGCCTCTTTTATTGGTAAATTATCGAGTGGTATGAGAGGCGATTACCGCCGGGCAAATACTTGAAAGGTTATCGACTGAAACTGCCGCTACCATTTAACACTGTGGCACTAATATTGCAGGGAGCTGAGGCCATTTGAATGCCAGCTTGTTTCCCCCTGAACTCGTCGGTCCCTTGATAGTCTGGAGCTGCAGTGCTGCGTTCTGGTATCATAACAGACCACAAAGGACAGTAACAGAGTACGGTTGGACGGAACCCTGGAGTACTGTGAGGAGTTTCTTTGGAAGAGTGCATAACTCAAGGTACAGAGTATTTAAAGGGAGGCACCGAGAGTTAAGAGGGATACAAGAGGGAGAAGGCGGACACGAGAAAGAAAAAAATGGGCAAACCTTTGAAGCATGCTAATGTAGTCGCCAAAGTCGACTCTGCGGCCCGCCTCAAGGCCAAAACACGCTTAGCCCAGGCAAAAGAAGCTGCACGATTGGCCAATAAGGGAAATACCATCAATTCCTATGGCTTGGATAGTACCCTCGAAAGCTCGGAGGAGGAGGTGCCTGCTACTGCCTCCACAGAACGTGAGGTGCCGGTGGTAGACCAGACAAATGCTGGATCAATCTGATAGAAGTCGCAGCTTCGACGTCTAAATTGCAGCAGGACAAATCTTTACTCGATGGCCTTCAAAAGGGATTAAAAGGGGCAAAGGAATTCCCTTTGTTTTTAAAGAAAGCTACTTTACAACCCCCATTTTTAAGTCCAACTACCAAAACATTAAAAGGCCTATTAGCTATACCAGTGCTGCCTGTATCGTTAAAAGATCTAGCTTCAAAAGACCAGGTGAGACCACAATGCCACCCGGAACTTGATCAGACTCAATCATTATTTACAAGAGATGAGGTGGCAGTTCTGGAGCCAGATCAAGGACAAGGTCAAGACCAGGTGGTCTAGCTAACACCATCAAGTATAGTAGAAATGACTGTTTCCAGTTCAATCCATTCAAAGCTACTTGGAACTTCAGATGAAGGCAATAAGACACCAGTAAATGTATCTTTAACCCCAACGTTATCCCAATCTAAACTTCAGCTCCAACCCCTACCGTTGCCTCAGGGTCAATTATTGTCAGAGGGCTTATTGGCTCAGGAAGATACGATGGTTGGAAATCCGAAGAATCTGGGCATTACGGAATTGCAAAGTCACCCTAGCCAGAGGTCGGAAACATCAATAAGTTGAAAACGACATGTAATTGTACGATAGACACTTTACTACCAACATGGTTGCTAGTAAACCAGACACCTATGAATCACCTAGGCATCCCTACTACTGTACATGTAGATGACCTTTATCAATTAAATTATGTACCCCTTATAGATAAAATCAAGTCCCTATGTTTTAAGTGGAACAACTTCCCTCTTTTGGCAACTTTTTCAAAAGACTGAATTCTAAGAATAGAGGACACATGATTGTATAATAAATATTCAATTTGGAAATCAGAGGTTGCCCTAGAAGAAATAATTTTCAAATTTTAACATTATTCACTTTTATTGTATGTATTTATATGGCACACATCTCACTTGGAAGGGTGTTCCGGCACCCAAAGAAGAATGATATGGCACTGGCTGGGACCAGCTGAAATATCCAGGTTTTCAGTTTCTTGTGGATTCACAAACTGAGCTAGTAGCTCTGATGTGAAGGAGGAGGTTGTCCTAGGCTTTGGGAGCCAGGTATGAGGAAGTTTGTCTGTCGTCCCTGGATTTTTGGATATGGGGGGTGTGAGCAAGTAGGAGACCAGGCAGGCAAGGGTATGAAGCTGTTTCAGGTAAGCTGAGCCTAAATTATGTAGGGCTTTTAAATGTGTGCATGAAGAGTTTGAAAAGTGTGCATTTCTGAATTGGGAAATGTGGGTGTGAGGTAGGAGTTTTAGGGTGGGTCTGGCTACAGCGTTTTAAATGACCTGGAGTCTTTTGATGAGATGTGTGGTGATGGAGACATGTTCCCGTAGTCCAGCTTGCTGAAGACCAGGGCCAGTGTGATGGGCCTGCAGTTGTTGAGTGGGAGCCATCTGAATATTTTTCTGAGGAGCCTGAGTGTGAGGAAGGAGGAGAATGTGACTGCATTGGTCTGGCTGATCAATGAGAGCTGGTTATCAGCTATTAAGCCAATGTTCTTGGCTCGGTTATATGAGTTGGGTGCTTGTCCTAGTTCAGCAGGTCACCAGGGATGGGCCCATAGCAAGGTGCCCTTTCTGATGAGTACTATGTCTGTCTCGTGGGAGTTGAGGTTTAGACAGATGGCTCTCATCCATTGGGAACCTCAGGTGGTGAACTTCATCTGGGTGTTGGTGCTGTCAGTGTTTGAAAGGGAGAGGATGAGCTCAGTGTTTTTAGAGTATGAGATAATGCTGATTCTGTGTACACCAGCGATATTGGTGAGCAGTGCTATGTAGAAGTTAAATTGCGTGGGGCTCAGTGAGGATCTTTGGGGTAATCAGCATATCACGCTGGTAGCAGCTGAGGTGTATTGTGCCAGACTGACAGACTGGGTTCACCCAGTGAGGAAAGAGCTGATCCATCAGAGGGTGGGTCTATGTATACCAATTTTGTGGATGCATTGAATGAGGATAAAGTGGGACACAGTGTTGAATGCACTGAGAGTTTGGGTAGGAGGAGTATTGCTGTCTCTCCTCTGTCCATTATCATGTGAATATCGTCAGTGACAGTGATGAAGGTCATTGCGATTGCAGGAGTCTTTGTCTCATTGGGCTAGAGGGCAGTGAGGATGGAGAGATAGGGTGGAGAGATATCTTAGGGAGAGAAGTTATTGTAAATGAAGCTGTCATAGAAGTAGTGGGAAAGTGGTGTATGTAGATCTTTGAATGGAGTGATGGACATGGAGCTGGATGCCATAAGAGTGAACCTTTACCATGGCAAATAGTTTTTGGAGCTGTTCTCAATGAACTCAGTCAACTTTGAGCGTTCTGTGGATCTGAGTTGCTGGTGGTAGAAACGAAGGGGAGAGCTGTAGGTGCTTCTGTAATTTTCGTTGTTGGTGTGTCTCCACTGGCATTGTTTGCAATGGCTTTTGGAGAGTCACAGTTCTTTTGTGGATCAGTATTTGGTCCAAAGTGCAAGGTATCAAAATGGTTTCATGCAGAAATGTTCAAAAATTGTAAATCGATCAGCCTGATTCACAAAAGGCATTGGGAATTTAACTGTATATATTTAGAATATATTATTAAATTTTTTTGAATCTACAAAAATTGATACTTGTATAGCGCACTACTCACCCGCAAGGGTCTCAAGGCGCTTGTACGAATACCACTGTGGAACCCATCCTGGCTTTCCCTGTGAGGGGTCCACTCCTGGGCACCCCCAAGGTAGAGGCCAGGCATCCTTAGCGTTGTGGGGGCCGTTGTGGAGATTAAGCAAGCTATTGCCCGGAGTTGCAGAGTGGAACTCCATGACTGGAATAGGCACCGAGGCGAGAATTATCAGGTCCGTGGAATTTTTGAGCCCAAGACCCGCTGAGGCAGGGAATTGAACCCTGGTCCCGGGCTAGACCTCTGTATCAGGGTCTGCCGCTCTAATCATTGAGCCACACTTCTCCAACAAAGCATTCCAAGGGGGGGATTCACCTGTGTAAATATTTCCAAATATGGAAATGCATGTTTACATTTTTGCTTGTAGTAATATCACTCTAAAGTGTATTTACACTTTCAAACCTTTCTTTATGTTCCCCCACAAAAGTATTCTCTCTTCTAGAGAGAGAGACCTATTGTAGAGAATCTGCTAACTTCTTGATAGCACCAGAAAACGTCATCAAGAAATTCTCTACGATTTTGCACCTTAAAAACGGATTTCTTCTTGCCTTTCATGGGAGAAAACCTCAGACCATTCGCAGGGTGGAAAACCACCTCTAACATTTCGAAGAATAACAAAAAACGTGTCAGTTTGTGGGTAATCACTACGGTTTAACCTAGAGACCTCCCCAAACCTTCACTGATGAGCATATTTGCTCTCGCAGAAACTGCCCATATCCTGGCCTCATTGTTCTTGGAGGCAACAACATTTATGGGTGCAAAAGCATATTCATTCTTTTATTCGGGAATGTGGATTTGCAATGAATTTACTGTAAAAGTGCACCTAAGTTAAACACAGGTGGCCTCATTTATGAAAAGTGACACATCGCTGCGTGAATACAGCGATGAGTCACTTTTCATTGCGCCCTCCTTGCGACACCAATGATGCGTCATATTTACAATATGACGCATCATGTCGCAAGGAGTGACAGATGCGTCAGTATTTCTGACGTATCTGTTGGCGCAAAAGTGACGCATTGCTGGGGTGTGTCATAAAAGTGACTCAACTCCAGCAATGTGTCCTTGCACATGGGGCAAGCCCCATGTGAACGGGCCTGCGTCAGTCTTACGCCTGTTGTGGGGCAGGCGTAAGATATTGACACATTTGCATCCTAGAAGTGGCACAGTGAAATCTCGTTGATTTCACTGCGTCACTTCTACGAGGCTAATTTGCTTCGGAACGCCCACCGTGCATACATTATACCTGGCGCAGGTATAATGTGGCGCGGGGGTTTACAAAGTGACTCATCTACCTAGATGCGTCACTTTGTAAATATGACGCAACATGGTGCATTTGTTTACGCTGCTGGTGCTTCACAAAAAGTGATGCACCGGCGGCGCAAAAGTGACGCAAGGGCTCTTAAATAAGCCCCAGGATCCCTATTATGATGGGCCAATAGCCTGTTTTGTTCGCGTGTCCAAAATTCAAATATATTACTAGGACTTTCTCTGATTTAATGTATGAAGTTTAGCCACAAAAAAACACAGAAACAGAGAAAGGCAATCTCTGCTCACAACTTGTCCTGCTGAAAGTTCATGCATTAACTTGGAGAAGCTCTGGGATATGTGTTCGAACTTTAGACATCTCAAACACACAAAAAACAGGCGTTTGGCGCAGTCGCAACAAACAGAAGTAGGTTTATGTAGGAATTTTCCAAATTGCTTACAAATATGAGTGCATAAGAAAATACACAATTATATTAATTTGAAGATCTAACATCTGTCAGACTGATTAACATCTGTCAGACTGATTAATATACAGACTCCGATTATGAAACGGTTGGAGTATTCTGACCCCTGTTTGTCGAAATTCCAAGTGAGTGGCATTTAACATACCTTGTAATTACCGTATACATTAAATACCTCACCTTTCGTCAAACCTGCCAGAATTTAACAGAGGAAAAGTGTTCTGTATTTATCATGCGCTGAGGATTTTGGTGCACTAAGCATCAAAATCATCATTTTATTTCGCAAAAACTCAGAATCGGCGCTATTTATTGCACCTGATAATTGATGTACTCCGAGAAATCGTTGTTCATCAGGTGCGATAAATTTCACTTGCTACACCATAGTGGAGTGATTCACTAAGTTTTTTCATGGATGCTTATCTTGATTTAATAATCATTATAAAAGTCTGCACCTGCAGTTAAAATAACGCCTTGGCACAGGTTTTATGTATATTACCAAATTCAGGAAGAGGCACGTGAATGAATGGGAAATTGAGGCTATTGAAAAATAGACACAGCTGCATGCAGAATCAGGTAAATGTAGTAATAGACACAATCTGATGCAGGAACAGCCCATATGTGGCATCACCATACCCCCGTCAGCTTCACCCTATGTCATCACAGACAAGATGCTGCTTGAAATTGCTGAGAGTCGCCCCACTGCTTGTGCTGACTCGATGGGAAGGGGCAAAAATGAAATGTCTGATCGAGATGAATCTGGTATTCTGCAAAAATAAGTTAGCCTTTCAAATGCTGCACTCAAGTGGTTGGTAATATTCAAATAAAAGCTTGATTAAAGCTGGTGTGAATCTTAATGAAACATGATAAAACTATTGGCCTTCGGGATATCAGCTACAAATTTCATACCATGAGGATAGCAAGCCACTGCAGACATTAAAAACAAATAAACTAAAAGCGTATATCCAAAAAACTACAAGCTTCTGCCTGAGAGATCCAACCACGCTTATAAACCGGGAGCCTTATTTACGAGCCCCGAGCATCACTTTTGCGCTGCCGGAGCATCACTTTTTTGACGCTCTGGTGGCCAAATGTGCCGCAACATATTTACAAGACCACACAAAGCAACTTCACATGGCTTTTCATGGCCCTGTGTAAATATGTGCTCCTTTCACGCAGAACATTGCATGAAAGGAGCATTCCATGGGGGTTGCTGTGGGTGTTCCCATGCAAGATTTACAAGGAATCGTAAACCTGGGACTGCTTCAGCTTCTAACACCAACCCAGGGGTAGTGTGAGGGAGGGCTAACAAGGAGAAATATCCATATTTTTCCTCGTTTTTTCCTCGTTCTATATGTGCTGCATTTTGCCGCACACATAGAAAAAACAAAACACCTCTTGTGATTGTTTTTGTGCAGGAACAGGAAAAACAATCACCTCCTACAATGCAGACTCCCTTGCACCATGGCGCCAGGGTGCCTGAATTGGCGCACGGCATCCCATTGCGTGCCAGCACAGGGGGAAAGGACAGGGATGCGCCATAGCTCATAGAAACAGTGCATTCCTGCCTGTTCTTTTGATGCAGGGGTAGCGCAGCAAGATTCCTTGCTGTGCTGCCCTGCGCCAAAACCTCGCAAATGAGGCCTCAGATTCTTGCCATCTGGTTAACTGGGTCAGGAAAAAACAAGGATACAGTTAACTGGGCCTGACACTGGGCTGGAGATCACGAAAGAGTATAATATTGCTAATTTACATCCTGCACGTGTCTTTATTCTGCAGTATTATGGAAATCGAAGCTTTAAAACCCTCCAGTGCCAGCTGGAGCACTGCAAAATGAGCACAAGGCTTTAATTAAGTGTGAAATATAAAGTGAACTTCATCTCGAGATACCTGGGGATTTTAATGAAGAATATGCATATGTTCCTGCGACTAATTGTAGATAAGCTTCAATTTAAAGGAGTGCCTCCTATTAGCTCGCAGAGTCAGAGAAAGCTGCAAGCCAGGAGGAAAATTGCAAGCTTTAGATAATACTGTGCATATAATGTGCCCATGTAAAAAATGCGGTATGCAATTTCATGTGAGATGTTATTTTCTGCTTTAATAGGATTTAAGTCTGGCATCCCATGCTGTCGTGGAGAGAAAAATTGCACTTTACCTTGCTTCTGAAAATATATTAGTACACTTTTGAAAGGATTAAATTATACCTGTGTTTATTGGGATTTATTTAACATAACTACTACTTAACAAAGAGGTATGAAAGACAATTTCCTTCATGACATAATTCATGCCGTATCACATACGGCAGTACCCATGTAGCGGTAGGCTGCGACAAGCTCCTACACATATAATCAGCCACACTTGAGCCCTTGATGGCGAGTGTCTCAGAATGTGCTGAGGTATTTACCCCACCCTGTAAAATACACTACTGGAGTTGAGGTAGTTACTGATCAAGTTTCCCTTAGAGCCTGGGTGCTCGCAGACATTTGCCCAGGGACCAGAAATTATGGTCTGTGGTGTGACCGAGGGAGGCATTGATGCCAGCAGGGTGGTGGTTGGGGGTCAAGGAATGTGTAAGGAGGTCATAGGAGAAGCAAAGCATATATATCTAGAGCCTGAATTGCACAATGTGAAACCAGAAAACCTGCATTTGATCCCGACTTGCCCCTTGATCAAACTACGTGATCCTAGGCAATTTTATTTTTCACTTTGCCTAATTTTTCTTCATTATGGCATACATGAGGACCTCGAAATGCATGAGTTCAGAATGCAGGCTGTACAAAACCTCCTGTGTTTGATTTTGATGTTCTCCATGTATATTAGCAACCAAGGCCACTCAGAGGATTCACATGACAACTGACATGCCTCTTAGCTAACTAGTGGCATTGTTGTGAGGGTGGATGATCAAGCCTGAATGTTACTAAAATTCATGTTTGGAAACTTTCACTTTTAAAAAGAATAGCTCTTTAATACAGTAGTATGTTAAAACCCTTCTGCGTTTTATTGAAATGCACTTTTTTGAATTTTGAAGAAACATAATGCTATTTTTACACATTTGTTTCAAGATGTATTTAAAAATAAAGGTGTCCCTAAACTTAAGTGGAGGACACCACCTTAGCTACTTCATAATTTCAGTTAACCTGAAATTAATGCTTGCCTGTTTATTTCATTTTTTTCTGAATATTACTGCTCAGCAAGTAAACCGCCTGTGCTGCTTCTCGCCTGTGGGGGGAGGGGGTGCATGTAAAGGCCAAGATGGCAGCAAGTGGCTTCCTGAGTATTGGAATTAACCAGATATTTTCCCTGATCGAATTTAACCAGGCTTGACCTGCCTGAATTTCCGGGGATTAAATGTTCTGGGTCCGAATGGCCACTAAACTCAGAATTCCAATATGTTTAGAAACAGGAGTTTACACACATATTGAAAATGACCAGGCATTTGTAATTGGGACATAAGCACATTATTGTTGCATTTTTAAAATAATTACTTGTAAATGTACTTTGTTATGGTGTAAAATCTTGTCAAAATATACGTGGAGGCATTTCATGCATGCAACTGAATGCACATTTGCATAGTACAGAACAAGATATTTATCTTGTGAATTTTGTCTCCATGTCGTGCTGACGCCCCCTCCTATGGTAGCTTCTTTATGGGGTGGTATTCAGGGGTCATGACAAGCACCAGTGTGCCAAACAATGAATCAAACTGATCTTTTTGGAAAGATTTATAGATGATGCGATAGCAATTTCGACTGGTACTATGGATTAATATTGAGCCTGGGTGGAGTTCGTGGAGTTCCTCTACGCAGAACTCCGCGAAGTGCAAAAAAACTCAGCCGGTCTACGCGGACCCCCGCGAGCAGCGGAGTGCATTAGATAATTGCAGTGATTTTCAGTGCCAGGTGCTTGTCCGCACTGTACAATCATCGCGAATGGCACCATGCACAGCGCAAGCGGGCGTTGCTCCCTTTCTGCCGCACAAGTAGATTTTTACTAAGGCAGTGCATTTCTCAACGTGAACGGATGGTTTGTTAACGTGAGCGGTCACAAGCATATTTGACCACTCCCAATGAGAAATCTGACCACACGCGTTGAGAACTTTCACCAGCAGGTTGATTTTTCACGCTCGCGCCAACTTGACGGAAAAAAACTCCGCTCTGCTATGCAAAGCGGAGTTTTTGGGAATGCTGTGAGCTCCACGTAGCGCTGGGTGCGGAAAACTCTTTAAACTCCGTGAGCGGAGCGGAGTTCACCGCCCAGACTTAATTAATATCAGGAATACTTTTAGGATTATTTCAAATAACATAATCATAATCATTATAATGTGACCGTTGGGAGGTGAATCAAGAGACCAGGAGACTCCAAATGCCAAACAAGGTAAGTTTTATTCCTGAAAATACAGGTGTCCATGTCCTGCATGTCCTTCCTCCAAGGAATCCTAGCTGCAATTACCTTTACTGGAGCTGGGTGCCATGGAGAAGGAACGCTGAGCCATTACAAATGTCAGCACTGTACTGGAATCAGATATCCATTTTGCAACTTGTGAATCTAATAAATACCACCAAAAGAATAGTTTAATATGTGGTTCCCACCTCTAAATGGTCTTGGTGAGCTGCCTCAATGAGTTGTGTCCCGACAGCAGAGGGAGGAACTGTAACAGCTGTGCATAAAAGGATAAGTCTATAATGGAAAGTTTACTTTCCACCTGCGAGAAAGAGGAAGAGGAGCAGGTAATGATCTTTCCCTGGGCCAATCTTTCTTGTCAAAGTCCATAACAGCAGATAACACATTGTCATCTCTAATAGCAGACAGTCATCTTTCAAGAGAGACCAAACCAGAAGAGCTCAGAATGTCATCCAAAATGGTGACCACAGACTCAACTTCCTCATGTTCTTCCATTTGAGCAACACTCAAAGTGACATCCTAGAAAAGAAATCAGCTCTAGAGTTCCTCCCTCCAGGAATATATTCGACTTTATAATTGTATTCTTGCAAGTGTGAAATAAGTCTGACAAGCCTTGCCGAAGCCTGTCTTGAACCATTGCCATTAAGCATATGTATCAGGGATTTGCGATCTGTATGTAATTGAAAATTCATACCCTAAACGAATGGTTTACATTTTTCAATGGCCCATGATCAGGCCAATGCCTCCCTCTCAATTGTGCTTAAGTGTGGTTCCGGAGTATTCAATGAGAAAGAGGCAAAGGCTACAGTGTTTTCTCTATTATCATAAAAGTGTGAGAGAACGGCCTCTATTCCCACATTTATCTTGCATCCACTGTAAGCACACACTTGCTTTCAGGCCTAAAAGAGTGCAAGGCTGGTGCAATAATAATCATTGACTTAATTTTAGAAAAGGTTTAGTTAGCTCCATCATCCCAAGTATACTATAGAACTTTCTGCACAAGCTTCCAAAGTGGTTGTACAAACACAGCATAACCCTGAATGAACCTGGAATAGTACTCACTCATCCCACGGAATGATCTTAAGGTGTCCTTGTATTTTGGTGGAGAAAAATCCTGTATTGCCTGTACTAGTGAAAGGTTGGGTGCTATGCCAATATGGTGACCCAAATAGTCTAACTCCTATCTCAAAAAACAACACTTTGGTTTAAACTTGAAATACACCTCTATACTTACATCCAAAAGCTTGTTTAATACGGTCTTATGCTCTGCAACAGTATTAGAGAGCACCAATACATCATGCTGGTAAGCTTGGGTAGCTGCTATGTGTGACAAAATGGAATCCATTAACTTCTGGATAACACTCACAACAGACGCTAGACCAAGCGGCAACTTAAAAAATGTGTAAGCCCTAAGGTCTTGCTCAATCTGGTGCGAGTAGAATCTTTTGATATGCAGAGCGTAAGTCCAACAGTGTGAAACATTTTGCACCACTTATGTTCTCCAATAACTCATTTTTCTTGGGTAAAGGGTGACAGTCCACATTCAAGTTCTTATTAAGAGTGCACAAGTCTGCACACAGCCTAATGTCCCCATCTTTCTTGCGTACCACGACAATGGGACTTACCCACTCCAAGGAGTCTGTGTTTGCAGTGACACCTTCCTTAACCAGTTTGTCAAACAGGTTTTTAAGTTTTGACCTCACCGATAACAGGACTGGCCTCGCTTTATGAGGCACTGGTATGGCATTCTTCTTCAGGTTTGTCTTGTGTTCAGATTTGTGGATGTTTCCAATCTTATTGGTAAAAAGTTCTGGTAACTTCTGACCACACACTGTCAGCACTGCCACTAACTGACGCACCAGCATATTATTCACCATGGCAAGCATTAAACCCAATTTTGCCAAATCCTGCCATCCCACAATATGTTTCCCTTTTTCAGCCACATGTATTTTGGTTTGTGTCTGCCTGCCCAAACACTCTAAGCATCAAAAAAGAAACCAACCATATTAATATCTTGATCACCATATGCTTTAAGAGAAACATCAGGAGCAATTAAAGGTCTGGAATTAGCCCAAGTTTGATGATAGAATGTATCTTAAACAATCGTAATGGGTGCCCCTGAATCTGCCATCATATTGAGTTTGATTGACCATGCATATCACATAGTGGGCCTTTCACAGGCTTTGCCTCCATCGAATGTATCTCAAGAGTAAGAACAACCCTCATTAAATCCTGCAATCATTCATCCATGACCGATGCAATATCCACAGAATTCACCCAAGAACCGCCCCTAGTACTCCTGCAGACCCCCTGGATATGTCTCACTTTATGGCATTTATTATATTTTTTTTCTAAAGCTGGACACAAGGCATTATTGATAAACTGTGTTTTAGAACAAAAAAGCAATTTGTTCCGCTTCTTTTATGGGAAGTCTTGCTATATGTATCTTTACCAGACAATGCATTTATGGTTTCAGGAGCTCGCACAGAGTTTAACCCATGCACAACAGGTTCAGGTGCAATATATATCCTAGAAATAACTGGCCATATCCAACACTTCAAATAAAGTGGGATCACAAAAACTGAGAAAGCAGTCTTAGATTTTCATAGAGTTGCAACCAAAAACAAACTGTTCCCTGACAAAAGAAAATCTTCAGGACAATATAGGGCTTGGCGTAATCTCACCCTAGAAACCTTTAATAAGGCTTATTCCCTGGACTCAGGAAATAATCTAACTGAGGCTTCCGAAAAATGGAAGGCTTTTAATGCAGCTTTACAATCTGCCTTTGATGAAACCATATCTAAAAAACGAGTTTTGCTACACGACGAATCTCGACTCCTTACACAGAGGAGCTTAAGATGGAAAAAGCCAAATGTAGGCGCCTCAAAAGAACTTGGCGGGCAAATAGGGTACACCAAAATAGACTCGTGTATAGACAGTCTTTGGCTACATATCATTTAATCCGAAAGCAGTGAGACGCTCCTTCATCATTAAGCAGATAGAACAAGCCATTGCCCAGGAGTCCCTGCGAGCCCCATTGCCTACACCTGGGCTGCTCTCCCTGCACGACACGCCCCCCTCACCTACCTAATTTCCAAACTTAAGCAGCCACTCATCCGCAGCGCGGGAGCGCGCGGGAGCGCCCGGGGCTAAGCCCGGGCAAAGGGCGGGCCGTCTAAGGCCGTCCAAGGACGTACAGGGACGGGCCGGGCCCTTTCTCTTACTCTCGGGATTCGAGGACTCAAAGTATGTTTTAGTTATCAATGTGATAAGATGTTGAATGTAGTTATAATGTGTAATTGAAGTTTTAAACTTTTATCTAATTTATATTTTAAATTGTACGCATTATTCCTTATTTTTAGTCTTATGATGTCCTCATCACTAAGAAAGGGTAGGCGGGTTACAGTAAAGTCAAGTAGTGTTAAAGCCACTGGAACCTTAGATGATTTTATCACCCGTGCCACGGGGATATTAGATAAGGAAATTGCTCTTACTGAAAAGCGTTTGTCTCTGGACTTAGTTACGGGGAAGCGTTCATCTTTGGGTCGGTTTGCATCTGTGGTCACTCCTGAAAAGAGCATAATAAACGACTTGGAAGCCAGCCCAGACTTAGCCGTTACTTCAGAAAATCAAGAAATATCTATGGGCGATGTAGTGAACGGTCCAATAGAAGATTGTTCTGTATTGAGCAATATTGAGGATGGGATCCAACACCCTAATTTGACCCTGTCGGGCCCCATTTCCCTACAATCCAAAGCTTCGGCCTCTGTTCCAGAAGTCACAAAAACTAGTAAACGTAAAAGAGGGGGAGGTCACTTGAAGGGAAGGGTCCTACGTATGGGAGACCCTGGTGATCTGACTCATTGCTGCCAAAACAACAACAACAAAGCTTTGTTAACACATATTGAGAAGCTGGTAAAAAATCTCTTGTTACCCCTTATTGAGAGAACACAAATAGTTAACCTAAAATTGGACCAATTAGAGCACTTAATATCAGTTAACACACATTCGCTGGAAATTTTGGCTAACAACAGCAAATTTCCACAGGCCCAGGGGAATTGTATTGAAATAAAGAAGGGGGCTCATAAAACCTCTATTCAAAAACCAAGTAATCCGCCCCAGCCTATTGCATCTGTTGATTCCCAGCGAACCCCTGTACGATCAGTCCCAACTAGACCTGCACTGGTGGCTGATGGGGACTCTCAGTCAATACCGATTATGGCTATAGCAGCAGCACCGAGCTCAATTACATCTAAGCCAGTAGCCTCATCTCAAGTTAAACAAACTCCACTGAGCGGCCCATTAGTTCTGGATGAAATGGCACCTCCAAGTAAACCAATATGTGTGAATATACCCCCCGAATCTGCACCTTTTATGGCCATCCTGACAGGTGTCCCGGTGGTCGCACCAAATAAACATGAATCAAATCAGGACCTATCAAATAAAGTCATATTCTGGCTCAACAACAATAGACCACTCCCCCCAGCCTCTAGTACAAAAATATTAAACGTACGAAGGGTCCCTTGGGTTGGCCCAAGCAAGAAGGATTTAGAGGGGGATTGTATCCTAATTAATTTTAGGGACAGGTGGGTCAAGGACTTAATCTGTAACAAAGCAAGGTTTGCTAGAATGGGGGATATTCAATGTATAGGTCTTGAATATTTTTATCCCAACTTGCATCATCTTCCCCCTAACCCTCGCTTTCCTGGGTCGAGAGTGCAGGGTAATAATTACTCTGGATGGACTCAGATTAATACTATATCTCGACCCTCTCAAAATCATCCTGGTTTGTGGTTCCAGGGTGATGGATCTTTCATGGGGCCAACAAGTTTCAAAAATTTTGGGCAAACCCCCTATGACCAATCAAGAAGGAGATTCCAGGGGGAGGAATACCTAGGGTGGATGCCAAATAACAATATTCCATTAAGAAACCGATTTGACCCACTGGTGGGAATGGAGGGTTTAGATTGACCATTAGACAAGAAAAAGGAAAGCATTTTATCTACCACAGATTTGGTCATGGGGGAAAACGGGGGGATAAGGCAGGAGGATAACCAGGTGGTGGACGCTTTCGACCACAATGCTCAACCTAATATGCGTTCGGATAGTCAAACTGTTAGCAACTTAGCCTGTGAGCTAAACCCACCAATTACTGGGCCTGACCTGGAAACTCCAATAAAGTTTGTGGACAATAGCCTAGGGGAACCTGGGCTGTGTCTAATCTCATGGAATATTGCAGGTCTTGCGGGTAGAATGGAGGATGAAGCTTGGCTGGAGCATGTGGGTGGTCAGGATATCCTGTGCTTTCAGGAGACATGGAGCAGAGTGGGTGGGGAAATTGATGGTTTTCAATCTTTTAATGTTTTGGCGGTCCCATCACTAGCTGGGAGGGCAAGGGGTGGGTTAATGACAGCTCTATCCATCAAACTAAAGAACCTGATAACCTCAAAAATAGTGGATACTCCTTGGTACCAGTTGCTCTTGTTGGAAAATTTGTTCCCAGAGCCCGTGTTGTTAATTAATTGGTACCATAATGTCTTTGATAGAAATGATGTATCTACAATCCAGAGTTTGGAGGAAGCAATATGTAAGGCTCGTAGTGATCGAGCTTTATTAGTAGTTATTTGGGTTGGTGATTTTAATTGTACACTGTGCAAATTTGGTGGCTGCAATGTCTGTGGTATCAATGATCTAAATGAACAGCCCTTGATGCATTTTAAACACACGCCCCAGGGGGACGCTTTAAATAATATCATTATTCTAAATGACTTATGTATGGTAGAGCCCTGGGCTGCCCCAAATATATCGCCAATACCAACCTTTCAGGGAACAAGAGGTGCAATGAGTACTATTGATTTTGTATTTGTGTCTAGTAACTTTCTTCATTATGTTAATAGGCTTGAGGTAATCGCAAGTGCCGTAAGCGATCATAATCCTTTAATGCTATCCTTGAGTGCCCCTGCTAGTAGAAAACATTTGGTTTGGGAGCAACCCATAACATATAATAAAAATCAGGGAGTTACCATGAAGTGGGGGAAAATAAATGCTGAAGGCCTTGAGGTAGAGATTCTGAATGTTTGTAAAACTGAGATCGAATCATGCCTGTCTCTGACGTCTGATCCAGACAAGGTCATTGGGAGTTTTGAAAAATTATGTGGGCACGTGGCTGAGCACCTTAGAAAACCAGTGGGGAAAAAGAATTTAAGGTGTTTTAAATGGTTTGACTCCGCATGCTCTGCCTCACATAAATCCTTAAAAGCTGCCCTTACACAAAAACCAAGAAATAAGGAACTGATAAGATCGACCAGAAGGGCTTATAAAGAGGCCATCACAAAGAGGAAGCAGGAATTGAAAAATCGAGCCTGGGACGATCTAGAGAAGGCCTCTGAGCTAAAAGATAGTAGGCTCTTCTGGGAAGTAGTAAATCGTCCCTTGTTTAAAAATGACACCAAAGAAAGTATACTGACGCAGATTACTGGTGAATCTTGGGAAGTTCACTTTGGTAAAATCTTTAATCCCAAAGCAATATTACTTTCGGATTTGTTGGATGATGTAGGGGATTTGGTGGTACCATCTTCAGCTTTGCTTCTTAGCTCTTCACTTACACTGGAAGAGGTTGAAGTAGCTTTGAGGAAGGGCATATCATTAAAAGCCCCGGGCCCTGATGCCGTCCCTTTAGACTTTTTTAAACATAATATTGAAGCTTGGGCACCTTTATTACTGAATGTTTTTAGGGCTGTTGTTCTTGGTCGCATCCCTGTATCGTGGAAGGTGGCAGTGGTGGTGCCGATTTTCAAGAAGGGCGATAGGTGTGATCCCCGATGCTATCGCCCTATATCCTTGATCGATGCATCATGTAAACTATTGGGGAGGGTTATTTTGGCCAGATTAGAAACATGGGCTGACTCTGTTGGTCTAATTGTGAACTCCCAGTATGGATTCAGAAGTGGGAAGGGGACAGTTGAGCAGTGCCTGAATTTGGCGCTAATTATTGGCAAGTACATGAAGGCAAGGAGTTCTGCAATTTACCTTGCCTTCATGGACCTGTCAAGCGCCTTTGACACTGTTTGTAGAAGCAGGCTGTGGCAGATGATGGACGATATGGGCTTCGAAGAACCCCTGGTGACACTTCTCCGCAGACTACACGCAGCAACGTCCGTGGCTATAAGATTTGGACCTGGGGGGGAAACAACTAAACCTATTCCCTCAACTGAGGGGGTGCGTCAAGGTTGCATTTTGGCGCCTTTCTTGTTCCTAGTATACACAAATGGACTAGAAAAGTACTTGTTGGACCACTGTTGTGATTTTCCTAAGGTAAACGGTAGGAGTATTCCTATACTCTCATATGCAGACGATACTGTTTTAATGACCCTCACTGGAAACAGTTTGCAGTTGTGCCTAGATGCCTTTAACACCTTCATGCTGGATCTTGACCTGAAGGTAAATTTTGGAAAATCTTTTGCAATGGTCTGTGGTCCTAAAGGAACAAAACCTAGAAAATTTGTGGTGAATCACTCTACTATTGAAAGGGTGGAGAATTTTAATTACCTTGGAAATCTTTTCAATAGCAAACTAAGTTGGGCTCCTTTAATGAAGGCTCGAGCCCAGAGTGCTACCCGCTCCATAGAAGGTCTTTTTCGCTTCTGTGGTAAGTTGGGTCAAAAACCTGTTGCGCACCTTAAAACTCTTTATATATCTAAATGTTTATCTGTGGCTACCTACGGGGCAGGAGTATGGGGGACCGAAAACCCCTCAGTGGTACAAGTGATGGAAAATAAATTCCTAAAACGGGTATTACTGATTCCATCGGGTTCATCGAATAGCTTCTGTCATAATGAAATGGGAATGACCAAAGTGACTGACATCATTCGTCTGTCACCCCTATTATTATGGGGCAAAATATGGTTATCTGACGATTTGCAGCTCTCGAGAGAAATTCTCTCAGACTGCTTGAGCCTGGATAATGCAAACAAGATCCCCTGGTTGTCATACGTCAGGGACATGTTGAATAAGATAGGTTTGGGTCATGTTTATGAAAATCCTGCAAACATCCAGGGAAACATAAAAACCCAAATTAAGTCAAATTACTGGAAGTTTTTAGGCTCACGGTGTCTGGGAGGCCCTATTGGCTATGTACCTAAGTTACAGCATCAATTTTATTTAACTTTTACAACTAATGTCCAATGGCGGTTTTATCTCACGAGGTTTAGGCTAAATACCCTCCATTTTCTTTTCGCCTTTCCTAAACAAGGGGGTTGGTGTGAGCAGCTACCCCCTTGTCCCTGTAATGACAGAGTTAGCCAAAGTACTATACATGTTGTCCTGTTTTGCTCCTTATATCAAGATCCTAGGATTAGATTTATTAAACCTGTCCTGAAGGGGCGGCAACCATGCACTTATAAAGAAGGCTATGATTATTTGCTGTCATTATCTTCTGTTGATACTTGCTGTGCCATGTTAAATTTTATAAGAGTTTCACTTCAGATTAGGAAACGCTATGGATAAATTAGCTGTAGAACTGTGCTTTGCCATTGGATTTGTATTTATGCTGTATGATGGATTTTTTTGAATTGTAATTTTTATTTTATGGATGGATCACCTTATTTGTGTATTATGTTTTTTAACTTTGTGCTTTTATGATTCATTGTATGAATCGAATAAAGATTTTTTTGAACCGATTTGAACCGAACAAGCCAGTAATTCCTCGAAGCCTTGTTCTCCATAGTCATTAGTAGTTCCCTGGAGCACTTTGAATTGACCACTATTGAAGAGGTCTCTAAAGGCCTCTCCAAGCCAAATCTGGGTCACCTAATGATTTGTGCCCTCCAAAAACTATGGCCCTTTTAGCTACAAGCTGTGCTCCTGCAATCAGTGACATCTTCAATTGCTCTATAAAAACGGGCACCATTCCCATTGCTTGGAAAGAGGCATCTGTCCGCCCTATACTGAAGAAACCTATGGCGGATCCATCAATCCTTTCAAACTACCGGCCTACTTCCCTACTACCACTCTTGGGAAAATTGTTGGAAAGTATTATAAATAGACAACTTTGCTCTTATTTGGAACAAAATGGAATCTTGGATCTATCGCAATCGGGCTTTCGGCAAGGTTTCGGTAAGGAAACCGCCGTATTAGCAGTCACCGACTCGCTCAGACAGACAGTAGATTCAGGGGGATCAGTGATACTGATTCTCTTAGATCTCTCCGCAGCTTTTGATACCATCTCTCATATAAAGCTGGTGGAGAGATTAGTCTCCTGTGGTATCAAAGGGATTGCCCTTAAGTGGCTACAACATTTTCTGGCTGACAGAATTCAAACAGTCATACTGGGTCCCTATACCTCGGCCAAAATGCCTTTGAAGAGGGGTGTTCTGCAGGGCTCCTGTTTGAGCCCTGCCCTTTTCAATATTTACATGGCTCCTTTGGCGAGGATAGCTGAACAGTTAGGCTTCGAGATCATCTCTTATGCAGATGATGCGCAGCTTATGTTCACCAATGGAGAAAACCCAGAGAAAGAGAAAACTCGCTTTGCATATAGCATGAAGATGATATATGATTGGATGACGGATAATTTCCGACAACTGAATCCAGATAAATCAGAGATCATGTTGTTGGGAAAAGCAACTGATTTTTGGTCCGATGATTGGTGGCCTGTTCAATTGGGCTCTGACCCCATAACAAAGTGTCTTACGTAGCTCTAAAATTACATTTTGCTGAAAGAATCGTGAGAGCAGAAACAAACTCCGCAATACACTCCTGAGTCTGCTTCCTGTTAATAAAATAAAATCTTTCAAGCAGTACACATGATTTCTCTGCAAATTTATGTCTAAGCCTTGTATATTCATTTCATCCATCACTATCCCCAGGAGGTTATAGAGCAGCTAAATTGTCATACGTTGGTTGACCTTCATAGCCTAAATTGCTGTAAAGAAAAGAATAAGAGGACTGGCACTGTCATGTCTTCTTTATGCAGGCAACATAGTCCTGTTCAGCCATACGCAGGTGGGCCTGCAGAATCTCCTCATCACCACACAGGATTTCTCCGAAGCCAAAGGCCTAAAAATCAACCTGAAGAAAATGAGGACAATGACGATAAAGAAAAACCCTAAAGAAGACACCGGTCTGGTACTGGGGCAAATGCATTCAACCAGCGACTGAATACAAGTACCTAGGTGTGATCATAGAAAAGAGAGGCCATTTTGTTGACCAGAAGGGCTTGATCAGAATTATTTTCGGCTTACCCAACCACACCTTACCAGCACAAATTAGGCTGGAGTAAGGACTGCAAAAACACACCCTGGCAAGACAAGGAACTTTCATTATCACCTGGAACAAAATCCGGAAAGCCCAACTAGAAACCCTAAACCACTATTCATGGCTAGAACTACAACATATCAGAATTGAAATAAGTCAGCACACAGCAAATAAAATAGACGAAAGAACTACTTATATCAGTAATATTAACATTAATATTGGGTTCTTGTTGGCTACTACTGTTCTTCCCTTTCTAAAAATTAGGTCTCTGTTTTCTGACTGATCACATTTAACTGTAAATCCAGAAAATTAATCCTGTGCATACTCTATTTAATTGTGATGGTCACTGTAATGATACACTTAGGGCCATATGTAGGTAAATTACATTTACCGATTCTTAAATACCGAATTTTACCGATTCGGTATTTATGAATCAGTAAATGTAATGTAGGTAAAAAAATACCGAATCGGTAAGTGTCAGTATTTTAGAATCGGTATTTACCGATTCGGTAATGGCAACTGGCTTCCCATTCATTCCTATGGGCCTGGAGGTCCTTAGGAATGAATGGGAAGCCAGTTGCCATTACCGAATCAGTAAATACCGAATCGGTAATGGGGGAGGCATCATCATGGGTGGCAGGGTGTCACATTGACACCCTGTTGCACCCCTGATTCGTCCATGTGTGCACATGTGGCGCACATACATGCCCTAAGGGCATGTATGTCTGCCACATTGCACACTTCAAAGTGCACAAAAATGCATTTTTACACCTATTTGTCATTTACCACCAACTTTTAGTTGGTGGTAAATAACGAATCCCCACACCCACGACACACTCCCCCTACATCTCATTTCAGGATTCGGTATTTACCGATTCGGTAAAATGACCGATTCAGTAATTTTACCGATTCGGTAAATTACCGAATCCTGAAATGATCCCCCTACATAGCAAAAGCCTAAATACCGGTCGGTAACGGTATATTTACCAAAAATCGGCCGTTACCGACCGGTATTAGGCTTCCTACATATGGCCCTAAGTCCTTTATTTGCACTTACTTTATGTAATGCATTATTTGTGTTTCTATTTAAGCTATAACAGCTCTTGTGCATTTGCCGTCTCACACTGTATTTATATTTGTGTATGTTGACATTTATAATGGCTCATGGCCAGCATTCCTTCTCCATGGCACCCAGCTGCAGTAAAGTCAGTTGCAGCTGGGATTCCTTGGAGGCAGGACATGCGGAATATGGGCTCCTGCATCTCCAGGAATAAAGCTTACCTTGTTTTCCAATTGGAGTCTCCTGGTCTCTTGATTCACCTCCCAACATATTTAGCGACAAGCACCAATTGCTTCAGGGCCCAGCATAACCTGCGCACTGTTTCTCCATTTTCTCGTGATTGCCAACCAACTTCCTTGTGTCGCTGTTGGAAGTTCCACACCTCCTTGGATGTTGTGTGGGAGCTGTCCGCACATATCAGCTGCCTTCACCTGTGCTTGGTTGTGTGCTGGCACATTGTTTTGCCAGGCGTGTTTGACCACAATAGAGTTATTGCCAAAGCACTGTCATTTGATATGCACTTTACTGTTCACGTGATGCGTATTCAGGATGTGGTAGCCATAGTTGAAAGTGTTCTTATTCATGTATTTTGAGGGCTATGTTTTAAGGTATTTTTTGTGACATTTCTACTTATGTTCAAAGAGGATCTGCTCAATACTTGCAGCAGTTATTATGGCTAATATCCAGCAGTTTGTACAGATTCAACCATGTCTCCTAACTCCAGGAAACTTACTTTCCCATGGTTCAAGTTGCAAGTTCAAGTTTATTTTATTAGCATAGTTACTTGAAACCATTCCTTAAAATGTACAGCATTAAAATCTTCTTAAAAATTAGTAAAATATTGTTTAGATAAGTTGTAAACCATTGTAATTGCAAATTATGTTTTTGAGTTCAAATTGTACATCTTTGGAGGAGTGGCCATCAATAAGGAGCCCATTTCCCACAAGGATTTATTTAGTATTGTTATGCTATAGGGCCTTATGGGGGGAAGAGTGTGGCATTAGTTCAATGAATCCCTCAAGATTGCTTTAGGTTTGCAGTAGATTGTTTTGTCTGTGCGTCCCTCTCTTAGTGAGCTGCCATCTTTTTGGCCACTAATTTCAAACATTTTACCAATTAGCAGTTCAACTGTGGGTCCTCTGGTGCGAAGAAGGCCAACATGCCTTGCCTCTGTGCCCGCATCACTCTTTGGTTGAAGTAAGGTTTCAGTAGCTGTTTCTATTCCTTCAGAAGATCTTTTCAGGTGCCTAAAAGGTGCAACAGGTTGACCGGTGCTGTGTGCATAAGCAGCAACAGAAGTCTCCATGATCCCAGAGCCAATGCTTGAGGTGCTGTGTGCAAGGTAGCAGCCACAGACGATTTTTATGGTATTGGATTTTGACGGCGTTTGTGTATACTAAGTTGAAGTATTTTTGGGGGGCCAGAGGCAATATGGGTACTCAAGGTCATCCAGCCACGAGCCATCTTCTATAGTGCAGCTTTGTCTTCGATCAGTGATAAAAGTTTTACTGTTTTCCATATAATTATTTTCATGCAATTTTGGTGATGGGTGTTTCCCAGAGTTACGACAGCCCTGTGCTGCACAGGCATTTTTTGAGGTAGATTGTGGCAGGTGATGAGTGGCTATGTTGTAGTTCTATACAGAAAACAGGTGCAACAACACCTGAATACCGGATGCACAGCTAAGATAGATGGAGAACACACTTGACAGATTACATTAATTAAACAGAACAAACTGTCTACTAGAGAATAAACATAAACATTCAACGTCACATGTTCCAATTTCGCATGAATAATGCTCTTTTAATTATTGAGCTGTACGAAATGCAAATGAAAATCCTATGCAATTCTTTGATAAACAGAACTAGTATTCAAGTCTTTCAAAAAAACATGTACATAATGAATCTTAATGAAGTAACGCAGAAGCATTAACAAAATGATTATTTTGCAGAAAGAATTGTCGTTGTTGTGGTTCATGCCCAATGCATTTGGGGATTACCCAGAATCCCTTATTCAGGGGCCTGTTTTAACAAAATTAAAAAAACAAGATATACACTTCATTATGGAAAGATGAACGTGTCTAGACAAAGCAAACTAACCCAAAGATACATTCAACGACTCCAGAGTGATAGAGACACACCTGTACGCGTTCTAGTCCAAACAATTATCAACCACTGAAAGATACATAAACGCTGATGATAAAGATAACTTGTGACTCAAAATACCAAAGAAAAAGACCAATGACCAATGTAAGCGGAGTTCGTAAAAGTGCAGGGATGAAAAAAATCTACTAGCGCTAACGCATTTAAAAACGACGCTCGAAAGCGTCTGACGTCTACTTCACTGAACTATACATGACATCGAAAGTGGACTAAAACCAATGGCCGCCATATTTAAACTGAATTAGAATGGTGAGTTTTCAATAACCCCAAGCGATCCTGGTGAAAATTCTATAGAAAAATATACTCTAAGAACTTGTCAAACAAATTCTGAAAAGTACTTCGACCAAATCACGATAATTAACCTCTACTCGACACGATCATAACAAAACATGCCAATCTAACGTCTACGTTGGGAGCTTGTCAAACAGTTTATTGATTGACAAATGCTGAAAAGTACTTCAACCAAATCACGATAATTAACCTCCACAATACACGATCATCACAAAAAAATAATCCTACTGAAATTGCTACTTTGTTAAGTGCATACAATCTAACATGTATGTTAGACTGCAAAGTACATGGCACCTAACTTCCTAAACACGATCAATATCACTGAAATAATGGTATTCAAGTAAGGTCCCAGGCAAAAATAGTGATCAGAACAAAAATAGAGTTAAATATCAGTGAGTAAAAATAAAAATAAAAATAAATATAAATAAAAAAAATAAAAAGAAATAATAATAAAATAAAAATAATAATAAAAATAAAAATAAAGATGCTAGTGGTAAATAACTAGATGAAGTGTGAAAGGAAACCAGAGGAAAACAGAAGTAGATAGCTGATAATTGTATGAAAAAGACCGTACTTACAGACTCATTGCTTTATAAAAAGCACAATATTTCCAATTTATTATTGAGCCCTGCGGGTACCAAAGTATGCAGATATTTGGTCCACCATACTTCCTTTTGAGCTAAAATCTTGGAATTGTCTATGCCTGCTTGTAATGAAATGACTTCTAAGATCATGAATTTCAATTGAGCGATGGTATGCTGCTGTTGTAACCAGTGTGATACTACATAAGACTTCAGACTCTTTGTCCGGATCGAACTTTTGTGTTCGGAAATCTGAATCTTGATTTTCCGTGAAGTTTTGCCAACGTACAAAAGTCCGCAAGGACATTTGATAGTGTAAACAACATTGACACTATTACAGTCTCCATTATATTTGAGTGGAATGGGTTTGCCTGAATGTGGGTGATTAATAATGTTACCTATCATCACGTTGTGGCAGTTAACGCAATTCTGACATTTGCGCATGCCGAAAAACAGTTCAGATGTTCAGATGCTCCATGATAAGTTCTTTTCAACAATTCTTTAAGGTTATTGCTTCGTGTGTAAACAAAAAGACGTGGTTCGTCAAATAAGCCATTGAATTCAGATTCTTGTTGGAGTAATTCCCATCTGGATTTTATGATTTTTCTAATATTAACCGAATTTGTGGAATATTTAGAAACAAAAACCAGTCGGCTCCTTGTCTCCTTTGCTTCTGAATTAGGGGAAAGTAATGCACTGCTCTGAATTTGACTTGTCTTAACCACTGCTTTTTCTAACACGTGATCGGGATAACCACGTGATTTGAATTTAGCACACTGTTCTCCTATTGCCTTCTCCATCTGACTGCAATCTGATGTAATTCTTTTGGTTCGTAAAACTTGTGAAAAAGGCAAATTCTGTAATAATGACGGTGGATGAAAGCTGGAAAACATCAAGAGATTATTTCGATCTGTTGGTTTAGAATAAACAGTAGTCATCAAAACCCTACTCTTTTTAGTAATCAATACATCAAAAAAGGTAAGGACTCAGAACTAATGTTGTGTGTCAATTGAATCCGTGAGTTTTTGTTGTTCAAATCTTTGATGCAGGATTCAAGTAATGAATGTGAGTTTTTCCAAATCAAAAAGATATCGTCAATGAATAGGACATAAAATGCCAAGTTGGTGGTCCATTGATTATTATTGAATACGTAATCATTTTCAAATTTGGACATGAATGTATTTGCATAGACAGGTGCCCCAGAAAAACCCATGCTGGTACCGCTGATCTGCAAATAAAACTGATCTTGCCATTGAAAATAACTATGTTGAAGACAAAATGTCAGAAGTTCCAAAATGAAGACTTTATTTGCCCCTAACTGAAGCAATGCCCATTCGCACGATTCAATGCCTTCTTTCAGTGGTATAGATCTATAAAGAGATGTAACATCTATGGTGCACAGAAGCCACGATGGTGAGAATTGTTCAGTAACATCACTCAAGAGATTTAAAAAATGAGTAGCATCTTTGACATAACTGCGCCATGACTGTACAAATTTTTGTAAAAAGTAATCCACGAACTGTCCTAAAGGAGTGAATAAAGAATCACAACCTGACACGATGGGTTGGAAAGGCGGATCATGCAAACTCTTATGGACTTTGGGCAACATGTACATTTTAGGTCGTCGTGGATAAGTGACAAGCAAAAAACTTGGTGTTTTGGTGGAAATCCAACCCATATCTTCAGCATGTTTTAAAATTTGTTGGAGGGTGTCTTTGACTTTAATCATGTTGGTAGGATCTTGATCTAGCTTCAAATAGGTCGTGGTGTCTTGTAGATATGAAGACACTTTACTTTCGTAAAAAGTTCTGTCCATGACGACAAGGGTGCCACCTTTATCAGCCATTTGGAATGTAAGACGTTCGTCTTTAGTTAACTGCTTAATAATGGCAGCTTCATGTTTTTTAAAATTGGTGAGAGTGGATGCCTTAAACTTCAATTTTGATAGATCATGGCGTATTAGGGTTTCAAAAGTGTTTAGTGTCTTGTGAGAAACAGGTGGCATGAAAACACTTTTAGGTTTGAAAATACTTCGTTCTCCTTGTTGTTCATCATCAATGCAGGTCTGAGTTGGTTGACTACAAACTACGTTCGTAAAAAAGTGTTTCAAGCATAAGTTTCTCATAAATTTGAAAACAGTGATTTCAAGCTCGAGAGGATTTGTATGATACACAGGTACAAAAGATGTGCCCTTATTAAGGACCCTTAATTGGGCTGATGTCAATTCAATAGAGGAAATGTTAATTACAAGGCTCTGCCCTTGCTCCTCATGCTTCGAGCATCTGTCTTTTTTACCCCGCCTGGTCTTTTTGATTCTGGAGGGCGACCTGAAGACGGGCCGCTCGCTAAAAAAGGTTCAGATTGGGATGGTAAAGATAAATCCGACGCACCTGTTTGTGCACTTGAAGTGCTTGGTTCTGGTTGAAGATTAATTGGTGCACGTCCTGGATCAAGTTCTCGATCTGAAAGTACTGACTCCTGAGATGAGGTATTGGGCTTTTGATAGGGTCTCCTACGGGCGTAGACCTCTGCCCATGTGTATATTTCGTTTAACTTATAATCTATGGTATCCCGCCGAAATTTGCGGAGTTTTCTCTCTTGGATTTCTTTACCATAGATTTCAAGTTTATTGTTAAGATCATCAAGAGTCAACTTCCAGTAGTCACTCTCACAACGAGTTGAAAGGTCTGATTTAATCGCATTAATTTCTTCATCTAATTCCCTGAAGGTACGTGATAATTCTTCGATTAGCAAAAGAATAAGATCCAAAGAGCATTTATTTAGTATCGCTTGCCATTTCTCCATAAATGCTTTATTAAATTGAAACTTATACAGGAGAGGTTTGATAGGGAGACGTAAACCCCGTGGTATACGTTGGACCTTATGGTATTGTATTAAGGTTGAGGCATGAAGCCGTTGACTTAAAGCTCTGCGTGCAATGAATTCAAGCTGTCGAATCTGCTGTGAAACGGAACCACTCTGGGCATTGAAAAACGGTGTATCTTGTATGAGAGCATATTTTTATTTGTATTTTTACTCACTGATATTTAACTCTATTTTTGTTCTGATCACTATTTTTGCCTGGGACCTTACTTGAATACCATTATTTCAGTGATATTGATCGTGTTTAGGAAGTTAGGTGCCATGTACTTTGCAGTCTAACGTACATGTTAGATTGTATGCACTTAACAAAGTAGTAATTTCAGTAGGATTATTTTTTTGTGATGATCGTGTATTGTGGAGGTTAATTATCGTGATTTGGTTGAAGTACTATTCAGCATTTGTCAAACAATAAACTGTTTGACAAGCTCCCAACGTAGACGTTAGATTGGCATGTTTTGTTATGATCGTGTCGAGTAGAGGTTAATTATCGTGATTTGGTTGAAATACTTTTCAGAATTTGTTTGACAAGTTCTTAGAGTATATTTTTCTATAGAATTTTCACCAGGATCGCTTGGGGTTATTGAAAACTCACCATTCTAATTCAGTTTATATATGGCGGCCATTGGTTTTAGTCCGCTTTCGATGTCATGTATAGTTCAGTGAAGTAGACGTCAGACGCTTTCGAGCATCGTTTTTAAATGAGGTAGCGGCTAGTAGATTTTTTCATCCCTGCACTTTTACTAACTCCGCTTACATTGGCACATTGTTGATCAAGCATACAGGTAATGTGGCAATTATTTAGTAGCGGTATTAGTGCATTGTGATACTATTAAGCCCGTAGGATGTTTTTTTGAAAGGCGGATTGTTTTTCTGTGTTTCTGTGTAGGTTTTCGTTTGCTAAAATTGCACCCGGCAGGTTGCGTTCTCGACCGGTCTCGGTCTGCCACTCTTCTTTGATATACTAACGAGCATTTGGGAGTCTAAATGATTACTGAACACCAGCAACGTCTTAGACGCGGTAATTAAGTTTTACTTTATCTACAGGATGAACGTCTCTGAATACCTCTTGACAATAAAGTTTTATGAATGGGAATGTGTTGAGTTTATAATTCTTTGTATTTCAGCATATTAATTGCAATGTTGGCAATTCGCACATCTCTAGAAGGAGTAATCGTGTACGTTCTTTAAAGTGAGTACCGAACACGAGCACTGGTTGACCTTTTCTGGTGTCTAATCAATGGGATAACAGTTGAATGCCAATCACGGTTTCCTTTCTTTTCATTGTGAATTAGAGTGAAATACTCATTTCCGCGATCAGCATCAACACATTAGGTCTATGTGTTGTGAAGTAAGGACTGTTCATTGAGCATGTTTTCCTGTGTTTTCTCTGTTCATTCTTTACATCGCCTGTCAGTGCACTAAGGGTGTGGGAGTCAATGGTCTTTTTCTTTGGTATTTTGAGTCACAAGTTATCTTTATCATCAGCGTTTATATCTCTTTCAGTGGTTGATAATTGTTTGGACTAGAACGCGTACAGGTGTGTCTCTATCACTCTGGAGTCGTTGAATGTATCTTTGGGTTAGTTTGCTTTATCTAGACACATTCATCTTTCCATAATGAAGTGTATATCTTGTTTTTTTTATTCTGTTAATACAGGCCCCTGAAGAAGGGATTCTGGGTAATCCCGAAATGCATTGGGCATGAACCACAACAACGACAATTCTTTCTGCGAAATAATCATTTTGTTGTTGCTTTTGTGTTACTTCATTAAGATTCATTATGTACATGTTTTTGAAAGACTTGAATACTAGTTCTGTTTATCAAAGAATTGCATAGGATTTTCATTTGCATTTCGTACAGCTCAATAATGAAAAGAGCATTATTCATGCGAAATTGGAACATGTGACGTTGAATGTTTATGTTTATTCTCTAATAGACAGCTTGTTCTGTTTAATTAATGTAATCTGTCAAGTGTGTTCTCCATCTATCTTAGCTGTGCATCCGGTATTCAGGTGTTGTTCCACCTGTTTTCTGTATAGAACTACAACATAGCCACTCATCACCTGCCACAATCTACCTCAAAAAATGCCTGTGCAGCACAGGGCTGTCGTAACTCTGGGAAACACCCATCACCAGCATTGCATGAAAATAATTATATGGAAAACAGTAAAACTTTTATCACTGATCGAAGACAAAGCTGCACTATAGAAGATGGCTCGTGGCTGGATGACCTTGAGTACCCATACTGCCTCTGGCCACCCAAAAATACTTCAACTTAGTATACACAAACGCGTCAAAATACAATACCATAAAAATCGTTTGTGGCTGCTACCTTGCACACAGCACCTCAAGCATTGGCTCAGGGATCATGGAGACTTCTGTTGTTGCTTATGCACACAGCACCGGTCAACCTGTTGCACGTTTTAGGCACCTGAAAAGATCTTCTGAAGGAATAGAAACAGCTACTGAAACCTTACTTCAACCAAAGAGTGATGCGGGCACAGAGGCAAGGCATGTTGGCCTTCTTCGCACTAGAGGACCCACAGTTGAACTGCTAATTGGCAAAATGTTTGAAATTAGTGGCCAAAAAGATGGCAGCTCACTAAGAGAGGGAAGCACAGACAAAACAATCTACAGCAAACCTAAAGCAATCTTGAGGGATTCATTGAACTAATGCCACACTCTTCCCCCCATAAGGCCCTATAGCATAACAATACTAAATAAATGCTCGTGGAAAATGGGCTCCTTATTGATGGCCACTCCTCCAAAGATGTACAATTTGAACTCAAAAACATAATTTGCAATTACAATGGTTTACAACTTATCTAAACAATATTTTACTAATTTTTTAGAAGATTTTAATGCTGTACATTTTAAGCAATGGTTTTAAGTAACTATGCTTAAAAAATAAACTTGAAGTTGCAACTTGAACCATGGGAGAGTAAGTTTCCTGGAGTTAGGAGACATGGTTGAATCTGTACAAACTGCTGGATATTAGCCATAATAACTGCTGCAAGTATTGAGCAGATCCTCTTTAAACACAAGTAGAAATGGCACAAAAAATACCTTAAAGCATAGCCCTTAAAATACATGAATAAGAACCCTTTCAAATATGGCCACCACATCCTTAATACGCATCACGTGAACAGTAAAGTGCATATCAAATGACAGCGCTTTGGCAATGACTCTGTTGTGGTCAAACAAGCCTGGCAAAACAATGTGCCAGCACACAATCAAGCACAGGTGAAGGCAGCTGATATGTGCGAGACAGCTCCCACACAACATCCATGGAGGTGTGGAACTTCCAACAGCGGCACAAGGAAGTTGGTTGGCAATCACGAGAAAATGGAGAAACAGTGCGCATGTTATGCTGGGCCCTGAAGCAATTGGTGCTTGTCGCTAAATATGTTGGGAGGTGAATCAAGAGACCAGGAGACTCCAATTGGGAAACAAGGTAAGCTTTATTCCTGGAGATGCAGGAGCCCATATTCCGCATGTCCTGCCTCCAAGGAATCCCAGCTGCAACTGACTTTACTGCAGCTGGGTGCCATGGAGAAGGAATGCTGGCCATGAGCCCCTATAAATGTCAACATACACAAATATAAATACAGTGTGAGGCGGCAAATGCACAAGAGCTGTTATAGCTTAAATAGAAACACAAATAATGCATTGCATAAAGTAAGTGCAAATAAAGGACTAAGTGTATCATTACAGTGACCCTCACAATTAAATAGAGTATGCACAGGATTATTTTTCTGGATTTACAGTTAAATGTGATCAGTCAGAAAACAGAGACCTAATTTTTAGAAAGGGAAGAACAGTAGTAGCCAACAAGAACCCAGTGCCCATTTCAAATTAGTAATCAACAATATACCCCATGAACAGATTGTTCACTGAAATTGTAGTGTGCAACATACATTTGATTTGAATTTAAAATCACTAAAACATCGATTTTATGCAAGAGGATACAAAGACAATACCTTGCAAAAAGCAGACACTAGGATTAAACAATGCTCTGCAGGTGATGTTCTTAACATTTTAAGACAGAATAAACAAGCATCACCTCCAGCTTTTATCACAAGAAATAATATGCAAAGAGGCAACATGTATAGAATAATCAAAATTGACTTAAAGTTATTGAACCTGGCTTAAAAGGGAGTGTCCCTAATACACCTAGGATAATTTATTAACTAATGGGAACATGATTAGATAAACTTTATGCCAGAAGCACCACTAGAGATTTGAGGCATAGAATTTAAGATCAAGTGAAAAATATGAAAAACAATTATCCCAAATATCCAATTTCTGTACATTAAACACAATGTCGTGATAAATCTTGTAACATCAAATTTCATTGAATTGCAGATGCTAAACTCACAGCTAAAGGTATAGACTGAAAAAAGTACTGTAGACAAATAAGAAGCAGGATGGATCAATTGTCTTAGAGCTGTGGAGTTGGGACACAATACTGACCATAAGTCTCATTATTGTTAATGAGTGGTTCACCTATTGTAATATTGTGACTTGATTCATCATTAGAGACTTGATTATGAACTTGAAATATTTAGTAGCTAATGTGTTTCCTTTGTGCAATTTTAAGTTTATTGGAATATTGAACTACATTAGTTTGGTTTATTATTGCATCTGAGACAAAGTTTTTTTATCCTTCTTTGTCCTTTCTATACTACTATTTTGTAACTGCAATGCGCATATACTTGTAGGTAGTTTTTTCTTTTTTTAACGTATTTGTTTCAGTTCTTTAGAAGTCCCATGAACTGGGGACACAATGTGTTGCCTGATCCGTTTAATGACACTTTGAAAGAATACAACTTTGAAATTTTGAAAGAAGGATTAAAACTTAGTTCTTGAAGCCAGACCATTGTGTATTGAACGTCTGATTTTCATTAGCGTTGACCCTCGTCAATAACCTATACTGCGTATTTGACCATATGTGTGCAGAAGTAATTGAGACTCTTACAGCTGGGTTCCAGTGGTTCTGTACTACTTTAACAATGATCACATATGGAAGAAGGTTTTGAAGTGTGGGGAACCTATTCCATAGTTACAAGTTTGTAAATCATTCTTAGTATTCAATCTGTTCAAGCTCTCCTTCATTTAATGCTCCTGTTTGGAATGAATGCAAAAGGTTTTATGCATTTACACTTGGATATTTTGGGCGTATTCCCTGCCATGTCTCCTTCTAGGAAGTATTGAGAGATGGGAGAATGTAAATAGTTAGTGCACCAGTTTCCACTGAAGGGAACATGAAAGTGTGGTAAGCTGTCTTTGCCATAAAATTGTCATGATCCACACGTGTGCTGCTTTAGTTCCCTGACGTGTCATACAGGGCCAACACCTGAAATAAAAAGCACAGGGAAGCAATGAAAATGGAAGTGTCAGAAATACCTCCCCTTTCCTATGAACACTGATAGTGGTTTAGGGAGAAGAATGATTTCTGGTAGGTTTGGTGTTCATTGAATATGGAAGGAGATTCTAAGGGGAATATTTATCAAGCATTTGCATCACCCACAAAATGAGACGCAAGCGCGACACGACTAAGTAAGATTTATTAAACCACGCATGGCACCTTGTGTGACCCTGAGTGGCTTGATTAATGTGGAGTAATGCAGTGCAAATGACTGCATTGGTTTACTCTGCACCAGGGAGGCGTTCTCCGGGCAGATCGTGGATAGTCCAACCCATGGATTTGGTGCATTCCCAGATTTTCCATTACTGGTAGACCTGAGAATGCATCAAAATGCTATGCCTTCCAAGGTGAGGCGTAACAAGGAGAACAATCTTTATTTCTCCTTGTTTTTTCCTCTGTGTGTGTTGCATTCTGTGTTTCATTCTGCTGACATCATTGAAAGAGGAAAATGCCTCAGGAGCTTGTTTTGTACAGAAAGGTGTCTCTTCCTGCAGAAAAATAATTCTGATTACATCGCAGGCGCCCTTCTACCAAGGTGCAAGGGTGCCTGCATTGGTGCTAGTCAGCCCCTAGTGTGGCAGAGCAGAAAAAAAATATGCTAAATAGCGTGCATTCTGCCTTTCCCTATTACGTAGGGCAGCGAGGTGGCTAGCTGCGCTGCGTGATTTTTTGCTAAATATTCCCCTAAACGTCACCATCACTGGAACAAGCTACTCTTGTACATACGATCCTGTCTGAACACGATTTATAAAATTACTCAAAACTTTTCTCTTTTAACTGTTTACAGTGCATAAGCGCTGAGAGACCCTCTTGGCAGTGATTTGTTCGCACTTTGTAAAATAAATATAAAAATAAATATAGACAGGACCGGCCATCTCTCATTTTCCATAGTGTATGAGCACTTCTGCCTTTATGTACTTAATTTTCGCTCTTAAAGGCACTATGTTGAGTCGGCACAGGACAAATACTGCACATTTTCAGTAGAAGTGTTAGTGTTGTGACTTTTTCTGTTTGCCTGCATCCTGGAAGTATTAAACTTGTACTCATTTTGCATGTAGTGTGAGAGAAATGCGTGGAACTGCAACATCTGAAATAATAGTTATTGTAAAAGAAAAGTAATTAAAAGATTCAGGGGCATATCAGCAACAACCGGCGATAATTATCGCTAAGCGCATTTAGCGCTAGGATAATTATCGCCGGCTATCGCTGAATTTTATCACTGAAATAGCGTGCTATTAGCAACGCTTATCTCAAAAGCATTAAAATTCCAGGCGCAAGCTGCCAATTGTGCAATTATCGCTGGAAATACAGCGATAATCGCACAACGTTTGGCGATAGCTTGCTGATAGGGCAGGGCAGACTCAAACATGATATCCACCTTCCATTGGATATCATGGCTAAGTCAAACTAAAAGCAGGCGTAAGGAAAGTAGCGATAACCAAGGTTAGCGCTACTTTTCTTATCGCTATGCTTGTTAGCGTGCCCATTGATAATTGGAGAAATGTCAGTTAGCGACATTTCTCCAGTTAATTTGAGCTGGAACGCCCAATTTGCATCTCATTAGAGATGCAAAGATGGGCGTTACGGGAAAGGGCGCTAAGGCAAGGATTCATGCGATAGCGTGACCTTGCTGATATAGCGATAAAATTATCGCCACCTTGTTAATATGCCGCTCAGTACCTCTAGGTAGAGTAAGCAAGGTCTGTAATAGCTCTACTGATTGAGGAAATGGAAAGTCTAGCTGGGCCTGTGGTGTTTTTCTTTGACTTTAGGGATGCCGTGGTAAGGCAGGATTGGATGTGAGTACTATATCATGAATGCCCTCAGTTCAGCCCTCTTCCTCTACGTTTCAATAATTGCTAAAAATTGTCAGCATTTCTTTAAGGTATGCCACAGTTTGTATTTTTACACGCAGACAGTATCAACTGAAAAACCTGTAAGGTAGCAAATTTATGGCAAGTAAAGACCGAATCAAGCAGACAACCTGGAGAGAACAGTGATGATGGCAGTGCACACTCATCTTCCCTGCTCTGTCAAGGATGGTTAAAGGTTTAACAGGTGGAAACCCAAAAGACGTGAAACAGAATTCAATCGGACACTAAACAAGACCTTGAAAATTCAATCCTGCTGATTACAGACAAGGTGAGATTGTGAATGACGGCAGTCTGTCACTCTTCGTCCACCTGCTGACAAGAAGAAAAAGACCTCTAAGCCCACTGAATCTAAAACACTGAAACAAATAGGCTAATGATAAATGCCAACATGGTCTGCTTTCAGGCTTGACGATGGAGGCCAGCATTTGACTGATAATGGTAAAGTCCTATCTAGTTATCCCGTGAATTCTGTCCAAATAAATTGTGATGTTGAGAATGGCCTTATTCCAAGTCTCTATGGTATTACACAAACAATATGGCAATTATCGGTTGTGACCATTCTGTGCAGTTTAATACAATACTAATGTGTATAGTAACCCACTCTAAAACACATCGAAATTCCATTGAGCCTGGTAATTACTAAAGATGATTTTATAAGCTCCAGCACACGTATGATAGACGCTGCCTACTATGGTGGTGTGAGTGTGTGTGTTTGTGTCTGTGAATGCTAGCCTTTACACATACATGTGTGTTTTTGGAGGAGTGAGGGCAGATGAAGGAGCAAAAAGGGCACAGGTCTCATGTCATTTTCATTTCATTTCATAAGGCTTTATTCGAACACAAAACGAGTTCATAAAAGCACACATTAAAAAGACAACATTTCAGAGGCAGGAAAATTCATCAGCATAAAAATGATTAAAAAAGCATACTTTTCCTAGCATTAATGGATTTAAGAAGAAAAGTAGCTGTATAAAAACACACATCTGGATGATGCAAATTAAAAAGTAAACACATACAGTCACGTAGTGATCTGACCCCATATTTTACAAACAAGGGTTTCAGGTAAGCTGTCCGGAGTTGTTTATACAATTGACAAAGCAGAAGAAAGTGCATAGTGCTTTGCGGGGTACAGTTATCACAAGGACATGGACCGGCTGGGTGTATATTCAAAGTGGGGAAGGCAACAAGGTTGTGGACTACTCCCATTCTAAATCTGATCAACACAAACCAATGTGCCTTCCAGGTTACTTGAGACAAATAAGGTTGAAGACCCATAACTTCGTTTAGATCGTGATAAAAAACATAAGTTGAAAGATTAGAGCTAACCTGGTGTCTCTTAATGGAGATCTGATATAGGAGGCACTGCTTGAGGTCAGATTTGGACAACACATCTGCCCCATGGTGGTCCATGATAATATTGATATTAAAGATCTCCCAAAATGTATCGGCAACGTACTTCAGCCATGGGATCCTTGTGTAATAGTCCAAAGCAAGACAATCGGAAATGATAGCTCTACACAAAGACGTCTCTTCTTTGGTCCAGATTGAGCGCCATAGGATCAAGGGTCTAAGGAAGATCAAATCGGAGAGGTAGTAAATACCCAATTCATTATGCACTAAGGCATTAGAAACAGAGCTTGGCAGGCACAAGAGTTTCTTCAAGAATTCATTCTCCTCAACTTGTAGAGATCCTGCCGGGGTGTAGCCCCATATACCAGCTCCGTACAAGGCAATAGAAACACAGCGAGATTGAAAAATTTTCAACATATCATTTACCCGCCTATCTCCCAATTTGCTTGCCATAGTAAAAATTCCATAAGTGCTCCTGGCCATTTTAGACCGTACATTCTTATGTTCGTTGGCCCAGGTGTTATTATTTGAAAAAGTAACCCCCAAATACGAAAAGTTGTCAACAGCCTGAATCTTTTGCCCCTCTATAAAAAAGGCGGGCTGTTTCTTTCCAAGCCTGCGGCCATATTCCATGACGAAAGTTTTGGATTTGTTTAAAACTAACTTTCTGCTTTTAATGACTTGCATAAAACCATCCAGCAATTTTTGGACGGTGTACGCGAGATTAAAACCGCATCATCCGCATAAAGTAACAAAGGGATATATTCGTTATTAATTTTGGGGGCATCCACTGCCAGAGATTTAAGAAAGAAATCTATCTCATTGATAAAAAGTATAAAAAGCAGTGGTGCTAGGACACATCCCTGGCGTATTCCACGCCCAATCCTAAATAGGGTGTACATTCACCTTGCGGTCCATAACGGACGCAAGCTCTCAGTTTGGTATATAGGCGTGCTAGGAAGAAGATGATACCCTCCGGGGCCCCCATTTCTAACAACTTTGCCCAGAGGATGCCGTGGTCCACCAAATCAAAGGCACTGCTTAAAGTGTATTTACCGGCGAGCAGTTCTAAATTTAGACACTGCTCGATAGTACCACGACCCTTCCTAAAACCAAACTAGCTCTCAGCTAAAATACCATTTTCCTCCGCCCATTCCTCCAATATCACTAGGAGCACTCGGCTCATAACTTTTACCGAGGAATCCAGCAGGGAAATTGGTCGGTAATTCTTAGCTTCCCCACGGTTACCCTTCTTAAAAATTGGGACTAGGATCGATTCTTCCCAGGTCGGGGGCATTTCATTACTAACTGCTGCATTAAAGATATTGGTAAGCAGAGGCCCCCATATTTCTGGGACCAATTTGTATACATCAATTGGTACCCCATCGGGTCCTTGTGCTTTTCCCCCTTTACTATCCCGTACACTAACTAAAACCTCTTGTACCGTAAAATTTAAGGGAATATGTGGCCATCTATTCTCTATAACATTAGACGCACCATCTGACTGGAAGATTTTTGAAAAATGCGAGACCCATTCTGTCTGCATGACGTTGGAGGTTAGTTCCGGAATTTTGTCATCTTTGAGAAATGGGGAATTGACAGTTTTCCAGAACAGGGGACAGTTGTTCAATTCGGCTGCCTTAGTCAAATTGTCCCATGCCTCCTGACGTAGTTCTATTTTCCTGCGTTTAAGGGTCTCTTTATATCCGACTCTTAGATCTGTAACCAAACCCTTATCTCTAGGTTTAACAGATAGAGCAGATTTCAACTCCCTCAAAGCCAGAGTGCAAGTTGAATTGAACCAACCTCGCGGTCGGTCCTCCTTATATTTACAGGTACTTGTAAGTTTTGAATTGATGGCCGCATTAATACTAGTAAAATGCTCAATAGAGCAAAGAGTACCTATTTTATTTTCTAGGATCGCGATAATATCTACCAGGCAACTGGATATAATAAAATCGGACGTAATATCAGCCTTATCCCCCTTCCATCTTAGTCTTGTGCCATTGGGGCGCTCGGCCTCAATACTATTAGCAGTGCGGCCCGGGGTGTGGGTATCAACATTTTCCCACAGCATGGCCTTTACTACCAGGCAGTTATGGTCACTAAGTTGGCTATCTATTACTTTTGGGGCCGTAGTCCAAGCCTCAAGACCCGGGGAAATGCAGATAAAATCTATTACTGAATTCATGCTCCGGCCTATAAAGGTAGGACAAGTCTCCCCCTTGGCATTTTTCTCGTTAGCCATGATATACATATTATATGATGCAAGGAAATTATTTAAGGCATCTCCATAGTAATTATGTAGAAAATGAAGAAACCCGTCCTCGTGACCGTCCCCAAGCCCACAGCCATTGACCTCTAAGAGGGGACAGGTAGTAATATTAAAATCCCCTGCCAAAAACAAGTCAAAGACTTCATTAGTGTCCTTGAAAAAGTCTTCCAGTGCCTTTGAAAGATCTTTGACCGGCTGATCCCTAGAATCAGTGAAAACATTATTGTAAAAATTAATTAAAAGAATGTTCCTACCTCCTTTTATATTCAGCCATAAAATTTGGGAGTGGGCCACAACTGTAACATATTTAATAACCAACAGAGGAGCTTTAACTGAAATCAAGACAAGTAGGCCCCCCTTAGCTCTTCCCGATACTGACCCGGTAGCGGGTAACTGGTATGAATTGAAACCACTATAGCCTTTGAAATCAGTGCACCATGTTTCCTGTAGGCAGATTATATCAAAAAGATCTAAAAATTCCAACCACCCCAGACTATCTGCTTTCGATCTAATTCCAGCGATATTCCAGCTTGCAATATAACAACTGGATAAACCATGGATACCTGTCCCCAATTTAATACAGTTATTGGCCTGTTGGGAGGTGACAGTGTTAAAAATCTCCTTGTCTAACACAGAATAACCTGCTGTATCTTTCTCCTTACCCGAAGGCGTACAGTCTATGTATGACACAGGATTTTCCTCCTCTAACCCTGACGAACATACAATTAGGCCTGTATCTAACAGAATTTGGTTCCCCGGGGATTCCGGAGGGGCTGTACCCACCTCCGTTCGAGGTTCCGTGCAGACAACGGGGGCACCCATCTTATCCACTAGTATGGAATCTTTTATTGACTCTAAAACGGCATCCACCTCCTGTCAATCATTTTGATCCAACCCACTCAGGCATTGAAATCGGTTGGCAGTGTCAACCTGAGGGTTGTTTACCATACTGAACACCTCTTCTCTCCTCAATCTCCCTCCCCCCTGATGCACTGGAAGGTTCTCTATATGGTGACTATAGAAATAGCCCAGAGGGCGGAGTGAGATGCCCTGATCAATGCTAGGGCGGTACGAGGCACGGATCAAAGCTGTCGTAGCAAGATGGGGATTACTAAAATTAATAATAATACAGTCACCAGGTATATTTTTAGGGGACATTCCAATCCAATTAGTTCTGGTAGTGGTCAGAATCTGATCCGCCATAGCCACAGGAAAGCCACATTCACGGTTAAGCCATGCCACGGTTTTGTTTTTGAGAGAATCATAGGATTCTACAGAGCGATAAGGCCCATCCTCTCTAGTAGGTGGCATATTTGTTAGAACTGCCACATAGGGTGCACAGTCGGGTGGCAGATTTGGTTGGGGGAGGCCATGGTTATTGAACCTCCCCCTACCAGAAGTCCTAGCTGTGTTCCCCGTGGCATGGATAGCTGCATTTGAGGAAGTATTATTAGGACAAGAAGGCTTGGCTAAAATAGCACTGGGTGTATCCCGGGGAGGGGATCGTGTTAAGTTACCTACAAAACCCTGCCGTTCAATAGCAGGATTGATTCTACTCGTTGTCTGTGAGGGAATATTGGTGCCTGTACATATCTGGCCATTACTAGATACGTCGTTGGAGGATTGCACCCTTTTACCAGTCAATCCCGTAGTTCCACTTACCGCAGTGAGCGGATAAGGACTATTATTGCAATTTGATCCGGATTGCACCAATTCGCTCACTGTTCACTTCCCTGGATACAGCCTCAAGTTTAACTAAAAGAGGTGTGATAATTTTGTCTAACTTACTGTCAATCATACCAATTAGCAACTCAAGCTGATCTGGGGCTAGTATCATGTGGGTGGATTTAACAACATTATTTGAACAAGTATGCTCAGATGAGCCCGCGTTGGAGACAGAGACAATATTCTTTTTACTTTTGCGGCCCCTTTTTTAGGCGGTGCAGGTCTATTAAGATGTGTCCCTGATCTTAACACTCTATGCGTTTTAGGGGCCACAGGGGTCAAACCAGCAATAACATTGGGAGACCTACTGGTATCAGGAACCTTAAGGGGATTGGTATCACACAAAGGAACCTGAATTGGCTCAATTACGCATACATCTGCCCTCACCGGAGAGTCTATATGATTCAATACTTGGCTATCATCAGAAGAGTGAATATCAACAGAAACTGGTTGGCTCGTAATTTCAGGTTCACAATTACTGGTCAGACCCAGAGATAGTCTGCGTTCCTTATTAATCTTATCTACAACTTTAACTAAATAATTATCAAGCGTAGAGACAATAGGCCGAGGAGTCCCGATAGACTTGGACATGTTGCCTTAAGATAAAAAATTTACAGTGAATTACAATAAACGAAAACAATTAATTAAAATAGCACTTACTATGAAATGATTCCAACTATATAGACATACAACTAAAATGGTGAATGTTGCTATACCCTTATGTAAAATGTAAATTGATGACGGTACTGTGTGGAAGCGCGTTTAGAATCAGCCAGAGTTCCTAAGACCACCGAGAGCAAAGTACAAGGGTAGCTGCAGACTATACCAAGGGCATAGATCCACTCAGCATTGAGCAACAAGGTTACGTCCGCAGTGTGTAACAGAATGCCGGTAATTCCCAACAACAATATATATCACAGTACCTTGCAATAGAGTCCGTGTGACTGGGATGTTAGGGGGATTGCCCGGCCCGGCCTCCGTTGGCCCCGGACGGCCACAGACGGTCCCGCCCTTGTCCCGGGCTACTCCCGGCGCCACCCGCGCGCGTCCCGCGACGCGGAGGAAGCCTCGCGCTTTTCTGTGCCTCCTGGCGCGACGGCGGGCGGAAGTGCCCCAGTGGCGCACAGGAGGCTGGGAGGTGTAGTCCTGTGGCACCGTCGTTGGCAGGACGGCGGCGGCTGCGAAGCTGGCAGCGTGCGTGCTGTTGGGCGTTACTAGCGGGCTCCAAGGTATGTGCTCCTCTGCTCTTGCCTCCTCTTACTCAGCGTATAGAGTCTCATGTCATATTCTGTTTCGATATTTTGCTTTACCCATTCGCCCCAGACCTGTGAGATGCTAATTTTGCGGCTTGTATTGCATCAGAAACCTCCCTCAATTACTAAATTATCCTGTGCTTACTTCTGTGGTACCATGGCACAAAAACATCAGACATAAGATACAGGCACTGTGTTACGCATTTATGTAGCAGATAAATAGTAATAAATAAAATGAGACCAACACAACAAAAATCCAATCAGTAGAACAGAACATATGCAATTTTAAAGGTTTATGTAAAAATAGAACCAAGAAGCAAAAAGCGCTAACTGTGCAAATCTGGTAGCGCTAGACCAGGACAAAGTCACAAGTTCAGGCCAACTGCAATGGAGTATGGGTCAGATACAGGGAGCAGGTTAGTCTCTCTGAAAAAGGTTCCTTCTCTAAGTTACGATGGGCAGAGTTCAGAATTTAGGATTTCACTGGAGGAGCTCAGTCGATGTCAGCAAAGGATCCAGGGCTTGGGGTGGCACCACATGGGAATCAGGAACTGTTAGAAATGGGATTCTTGATTGGCTGAAGTATGCACCCAGGCCAGGCAGTGACCCCCACTCTCGTTAGGGTAAGCTAGATACACAATAAGATAACCTGTGCTCACCCTCTGGTAGCTTGGCACAGAGCAGTCAGGTGTATCTACAAGGCAATGTGCAAAGTATTCGGTTCAAAACACACACACACACAGTATCAAATTATTAAACCACAAAAAGCCTCCTTACAAGTTTAGGAAAATAGAGAATACTTAACTGAGCAAAATAAGACCAAAACAACTAAATTCCAATCTGTAGAAGTCGAGATATGATTTTTTAAAGATTAAATCTTAAAAGCAACTAGCGGTCTGAAGGTTACTTGAGGTCGCGAGGGACCGGTACAAATCTAAATTTCTGGCCGACTGCGATCGCCGGCAGGCCGGCTACAGTACCCATACAGGTACTGCTGAAGAAATATCTAGGAGCTTTAGTCAACGTCAAGAGTCTACAGCGTCATCGCTGAGCCACTCAAAGGGGGTCATAGTTGGGCTGAATGCAATGCATCGTCATAGAGCCGTGCAGAGCATCGTAGTTGAGCCACACTGACTGTGGAAACACTGTTTTCGGGCGGTCTCTGCCTCGGCAACGAAGGGAGATGCAATGTAATTTCTCATGCAGTCGATGCAATATGTTGGTTTTGATGAAAACAGCCACAGAACAGGCTTCTGAGGCCTAGAGCTTGGAGGGGACACCTCAGGCAAGGGTGGGGCTCACAGAAGGCAGAGGCCAGCAGCATCAGCAGGATTGTAAGAAGTCTTTTGTGTCCCTGAGACTTAAGAATATAGAAGGCAAACCAGCAAGCCCTTGGAGATCACTTGGAGGGAAGGCAGAGTCCTGCCAGCAGTCAGGGAGCAGCAGGCAGCAGCGCAACAAGCAGAAAAGCAGTACCTTCTGAGAAGCAGTCCAGCTGAGTCCTTTAATCAGCACAGCAGTCCGTCTGACTGAGGTTCAGTTCAAGATCCACAAGTGTCTGATTTTAGGGGGTCAGTGAGCCAGTACTTATACCCAAAAGTACCTTTGATGTAGGGGGTGACTGATAAGGAACTTCTGAAATGCACAAGGATCCCTTTCAACCCAGTCCTGTCTGCCAAGCTAATTCTGGGGGGCAAATCAGAGTATTGTGTGTGGACAGGACACTACCTATTGAAGTGTCAGCCCCTCCCATTCCAACGTGCCCAGGACGACCCTTCAGAATTCAGATGAATGCAAATGAGTCCTCAGAATGCAGATGAGCCTCACCTTTCTGCGCTTGTGGCTGTATAGAGGGAATGCACAAAGTGTAACTGCCCCAACCCAGAAGTGTATTAGAGACAGGCTGTCAGGCACAAAGAGCAGTAAGTACAGAGAAATTCCCCATTTCTAAAAGTTGCATTTCTAAAAGAGTGAGATTGACTCCAACTTCACCAGTAAGGGCCGATTCCAATCTGGGTCGGAAAGCTCTCCAACCGAGCTGAATCCGGAGTGTTTTCTGACCGAGCCGGTCTCCTACAGTCTGACCGAGTGAGTACGATGCGGCCGCATGCTGCCGGACTCAGTTCGGTCGAACTCCCATAGAAGTCAATGGGAGCCAGTTGTACGACACGTACATGGGCTCCCATTGACTGAAGGGGTACGTTTTGCACAAGGGCACCCCTTACAGTGGGTATGCCTCGGTGCCATCCGTACCGTACATGCCTGTGTTGGGGAGACCCTTGGTTCTCCCCCTGTGTCCGAGTCATAAGGCTGCGAGTGACGGGGGGTCCGACGCAGACCCCCAAAGGCAGTTTCCCGGACGTTTTGCAAGCCGGAAACTTTGGCTCGATCCTGCTGTCCAACGCGTGAATCCTACTGGTTCGGTCGGAATTCGGCTCATTGCACGGCACGGTTCGCTTACGAATGAGGCGTACGGAGCAGTTCAGACCCGGAAACGATTTGGCCGGAGAATTTTGTGTTGCTCGCATTGTACTTGCTTGCTCGTACAGCTGTATGAGTCAGTCGGTAAACACGCATACGGCTCGTACTTTTTACGGCCGGATCGCATTCTGAGCTCTTCCGAGCGAGATCGGAATCGGCCCCTAAGTAGGATTTATCATTTCCATTCCAAGCACATCAAACATGAAAAAGCCACACCTCTCTGATCAGGAATTGCAGCTTAAAAGCATATTAAGGAATTCCCAATGCTGGCCTATGAGAGGGGTAGGCCTCACAGTAGTGAAAAGGGAAATAGGCTTACTGTCACCACCAAGACATGCAAAACATGAAGGTACATGTCCTATATTTTACTTACATAGCACCCTGCCAATCGGCTTACTCAGGGCCTACCTTAAGGGTGAATGATATGTAATAAAAGGGGTGTTTATGGCTTGGCAAGTCGTTTTAAATGCCTAGTCGAAGTGGCAGTAAACTGCACACACAGGGACTGCAGTAGCAGGCTTCAGACAGGTTTGAAAGGCTACTTCTGTAGGTGGCACAATCAGTACTGCAGCCCACTAGTAGCATTTGAAGTGCAGGCCCTGGGTACAAGGTATACCACTTTACAATGGACTTACCAGTACAACAAATATGCCAATCAGGTACACACCATTGTTATTGTGTATAGTTGAGAAGCACATGCACTGTACAACTGGTTAGCAGTGGTAACATGCTCAAAGTCCAATAAAAAGAATCAGCAAATATGGGATGCAAGAACGCAAACAGTTGGGGGAACGACCACCCCAAGGATGAAATGTCTAATAGGAACTCACTCCATCAGAGGCCAGCAGGTCTCAGGCAGGTCCAGTAGTTATTCCAGGCAGGTCCATTTGCAGGTCCAGGCGAGGCCACTAGTAGTAGGTCAGCTTGGACGTTGCATGGAGGACTCTAGAGCTTGCTGTGTCCCTCTAGCTAAAAACAAGAGGTCAGACAGCTGATCCTCTGTGTTACTCATGTTAGCCTGGGGTGAAGGGAGCAGGTCCTGCCTTCCTTCTAAGAAAGCAGGGCAGCCTCCAGCAGCAGGGCAGTTCTCTGAAGAGCAAGGCATGCCTCAAGCAGCATGACAGGCCAAAGGCGAACACACTGAGTAGAGCAGTAGGAGAGTCCTCTAGTAGCATTAGTACAATGCTCAAAAGAATAAATCAAGCAGTAGGGCAGTACTCTGAGGAACAAGGCAGGGCTCAAGCATCAGGGCAGTCACCAGGGGGACAAATGAGTGCCTCAGGAAGTCAAATATTTATACCTGGTGACATCCTTTGAAGGCGGGAAAAGTTTTAGTCCACCCCCACAATTGGTTCTGGAAAGATTCTTCATGAAAATAAAAATGAAATAAAATGAAATGAAAATGCCAAGTCTCCAATAGGTCTAGGGTGGCAAAAGGTTAGTGTCAAGTTACTTTGTAAGTGTGCTGGAGGCAGCCCTTTGCAATGTAAGTTGGCAGGGAGCATCACCTCCCCTCCAATCGATAGCGCTTTCCCAGCTACACCCATATCCTATAAAAAGAAATTTTCAAAATTGAAATCTAAAATCCAACTTTATCATTAAAGTAGATTTTACATTACAATTCATGTGAGTCAAAAGATGATATTTATGCCCACTCCCAATCAAAAGTTAGCATTTATTACATGTAATAGTTTACCCCAATGCTATCCTAAGAGGAGGTAGGCCTTGCAGTACTTGAAACAAATGTAAAGGTTTTTCACTACCAGAACATGTAAAACCTAATGATCATGTCAAACCTTTTAAATACACTTTGCCCTTCCCTGTGGGCTGTTTAGGGCCTACCTTAGGGTGATTTATATGTATTAAAAAGGAAAGTTTAGGCTTGGTAAAAGATTTATTGTGCCAAGTCAAATTGGCAGTTTAAAACAGCACTCAGGTTGCCATGGCATGCCTAGGACATGTTTAAAAGAGCTACTTAATGGGTGGCACAATGAGTGCTGTAGAACAACTACTAGCATTCAACTTATAGGCCTTGGATACATTTAGTAGCACTTTACTAGGGACTAATATTAAATTAAGTGTGCCACCTGGGTATAAGTTAATTTTACCATGTTTAAAGAAGTGAGCACAAGTAGTGAGCACCACGGTGCAAGGGTGCCTGGTCACGGGGATGATTAATTTTGTGCAGGAAGGGATACCTTCCTGCACAAAAACAATCACAAGAGGCTTTTTCTTCTTTCTATGTGTGCTGCAGAATGAATCAAGCTATCCTGGCTGACGAGGGCTGAAAGCCCGAAACCGGTCCTAGGATGCTTGTTTCCAGTCCAGGGACGACCTGGCTTGGCAGTTCGGGCTGGACTGTTCCCATGGGGCACAGGGTCAAGACTGATTTGCATATGGCTGGGTTCAAACTGGAATGGCATGGTGAGCAAAAAAACGATGGATTTAGGCCCAGATCTCTGTACTGGGGTGAATGTATGACATTGTTCTGCATTCTGTCCATCAATTGTTGTTTTTGCATTTGTCACCCCGAGTGGGAAGGGTATGCTCAGACGTGAGTCCCTTGCTCTCCATGCCACTGGAATCAAGCTATCCTGGCTGACGAGGGCTGAAAGCCCGAAACCGGTCCTAGGATGCTTGTTTCCAGTCCAGGGAGGACCTGGCTTGGCAGTTCGGGCTGGACTGTTCCCATGGGGCACAGGGTCAAGACTGATTTGCATATGGCTGGGTTCAAACTGGAATGGCATGGTGAGCAAAAAAACGATGGATTTAGGCCCAGATCTCTGTAATGGGGTGAATGTATGACATTGTTCTGCATTCTGTCCATCAATTGTTGTTTTTGCTGCAGAATGCAGCACACATAGAAAAAGGAAAAATTAGGAGAAGTAAAGATATTTCTTGTTGTTGTGCCTCCCTTATGCCTCCCCTGGGGAGGTGTACGTTTTTGGTGCTGGGGCAGTGTCAAAAGCCATGGATTTTGCTGGGAACACCCCCAGCAACACCTATCACACGCCCCATTAATGCTGAAAACTGCGTTAAAGGACACAATATTTACGAGGCAGCATTAAGCCCAAAAAAGTGGCTTAGTGCTGCCTGGTAAATATTGAGCCTGCACCACTGAACGTCACAAAAGTGGTGTTCCGGTGGCGCAAGGGTGGATGAGAACAAACCGGTGTGACACAATCCAAAGCGAGGTCTGGAGGACAGCAAAATGGAGGTTAACAATGAACCTAGGGAAAGTCAGAGAAGTGAAGGATAGGAAACCTTAATGGAGAGTATCAATTGAATCATTGACGTAATGAACGGACCTGAAAAGAAAGTAGCCTTTTTAGGCCTTTCCTACATTGTGGTACCTCAGTTGACCACTTAAGACTGCAGGAAAGTAATTCCAGAAGCAGAGGCACAGAATGTTTTAGGATCCTTCTGCATGTTTTAATTTCATGTGCCTGCTTGTACAGATGTGTGAATCAATAGCAGACCTCAGATGTTTCCTGGAGTGATATTCTGTGACCTTATTCTGCACATAAACAGGACCTTTTCCATGGATTCTCTCATGGATAACACATGCTGTTGTGAACCTAATCCTTCGTCCTAGTGGCGCTGAATGAAAGAACATCAGGGCAGGATACCTGGCCTATGTTTTCTGATGTCTCCAACATTCTAGCGTCTTAACCCAGTTATTCCAGTCCTTAAACTGCCAATCTAAATATGCATTAAAATAATAATAATCTGTATTCGTAAAGCACAAACTACCCACTCTTACAGGTCTAAAGGCGCTGGGGGATGTTGTGGAAATTAAGTGAGCTATTTCCCAGAGTCACATGGTGCTGTGCTGCCGCCAGAGCCGGGGATCGAACCATGAGCCCTGTGCTCCGAAGTCAGCTGCCCTGGCCGCTGCACCACACCTCTCCACACTAGCACCCTGAGACCCTCACCGGTGAGTAGTGCGCTTACAATTCCCAGATTGATTGACACATCTGAATTCCAGAGTTATGTTTTTCTTATAGAATGCATTCACGCTCAAAATGTAGACCATGACACTAAAGTAATGCATTGCATTAAACGCTTGAAGAATAAAGCGTTTTCAAAGGTCTTCTAAAATACCGAAGGTTAGGTTTGTTTGGAGACACAGAGGTAAAACACTCCAGGTTTTATCTGCAGTGATGGGGAAGGTTTAGTCTCCAAAAGTCAAAGTAGAGCGTCTAGCAACAGACAACCAGTACTGATGAGCAGAGTAGTTAATGGAGCTGAGTTGATACCTTTCAAATGTTTTTTGACTCTATTTGAGAAAACCGGTGACCTGTGGTAGACAGCTCGATGCATCCTTAATATTAACTTAAAAATAATTCTGCTTTCGAGCAAAAATCAGTGGAGCTGTTTCAAGATAGGAAAATGTGAGAATGTTTGGGAATCTGTGGAAACATCTGGCCCGTTGTGTTTTGAACTAGTTGAAGTTGGTACCATCAAGTTGTCATGGTCATTATGTAGATAGAATTACTGTGATTAAGCATGTCACATGAATCTATTTCTCAATGGGCTGTAGTAGAGTCCTCGGAATTTTAAGTTGCCAAAACAAATGATTTGGCAATTTTATTGACCTGAGTCATCACTAATAAATTTGTGTTGATGTGCAAACCCAACGTTTGAACAGAGGCTGCCAGGCCTTTGGTACCTGGCCAAACCAGAGAACTGAGAATAGACTGAACCACAAGTTCAAAGATTCTATTGGTATGAAAATGTTTATTTTTCTTTTATATGTATTCTTTTATGATCTATGTTTGTCAATTAGATCGAATAAAGGTATTGGATTGGATGGATTTCAGGAGATGCTTAGCTTTTGCTTTCTTCCACAGGGTTGGTACTATGCCTCAGAGTAAGGAACTATCGGGATGCTTATTAAGACTTCAGGAATTAGTCCAAAAAGGTCAATGAGGCACAAAGGCCCAAATGAGTGTTTTTCAATTTAGTTAGAAGTTCGACTGTAATGTGCTGAATATGTTCCAAGCTAGGCATGAAAAAGGACTTACTGAGATTTGAGTCATGCAAAAACAACAGTTGATGGACAGAATGCAGAACAATGTCATACATTCACCCCAGTACAGAGATCTGGGCCTAAATCCATCGTTTTTTTTGCTCACCATGCCATTCCACTTTGAACCCAGCCATATGCAAATCAGTCTTGACCCTGTGCCTCATCGGAACAGTCCAGACCGAACTGCCAAACCAGGTCCTCCCTGGACTTGAAACAAGCATCCTAGGACCGGTTTCGGGGTTTCACCCCTCTTCAGCCAGGATAGCTTGATTCCAGTGACATGTCTGGGCATACCCGTCCCACCCGGGGAGACAAATGAAATAACAACAGTTGATGGACAGAATGCAGAACAATGTCATACATTCACCCCAGTACAGAGATCTGGGCCTAAATCCATCGTTTTTTTTGCTCACCATGCCATTCCAGTTTGAACCCAGCCACATGCAAATCAGTCTTGACCCTGTGCCTCATGGGAACAGTCCAGCCGGAACTGCCAAGCCAGGTCGTCCCTGGACTGGAAACAAGCATCCTAGGACCAGTTTCGGGGTTTCATCCCTCTTCAGCCAGGATAGCTTGATTCCAGTGGCATGGCGAGCACGGGACCCACGTCTGGGCATACCCGCCCCACCCGGGGTGACAAATGAAAAAACATCCACTGTGCCACTGGATTCAAGCTAGCCTGGCTTATGAAGCAGAAACCCGACCCAGGATGCTTGTTTCTGGTACAGGGAGGATCTGGCTTGGGAGTTCGGTCTGGACCATTCCCATGAGGCACAGGGTCAAGAGTGATTTGCATATGGCTGGGTCTAAACTGGGGTGGCATGGTGAGCAAAAGAACAATTGATTTAACTCAGATCTCTTGACTGGGGGTGAATGTATGATTTATCCAGCATCCGTCCATCATTTGTTTGCGAGATTTGAGTCAGGCAAATGTCTTTTGAGAATAAAATCATCAACAATATTTGAGCTAATTTTTATGAATTTTTTCCTCCAATCAAAATGTCAGATTATCACATGGAAAAGCTGAGGGGACAATCGGTGTTTCCTTTGTCTGAGGAGACTTTAACTCATTTATAAATTTGAAAAGTTCTCAAGAGGTATTGGAACTTTTCATTATTCTATCAGAATAAAAATAAAATGATTTAGTGACTTTGAGTTGCTCTTTATAGGTTTTATAGAACTTGTTATTGAGCAATATTTAGATTAGGATTATATGACCTATGCCCTTTGCATTCCAACTGCTGAGCTTGCAATTTAGGTTTCCTAAGGTTCTAAGGAGGATTTGGGATTATGTTATATATGCCTATTAGCTTTTTGTAAGGAAATGATTGCATCCTATATGCCGACAATGTACATACTAAAATAACTCAAAATGGTATCAGAGCTGATGATCAAGGAGATGATCAACAAGCAAATAAAAAAATAGAGCAATGCAAGAGATTTCTATTTCCGTGGGGCAGAGGAGTGCTTCTGTTTCCTTTTAAACTGACGGTTAGTCACCAAATATACCTTTTGAGGATCAGAAAGAGGGACAGTGAAAGGGATTGCAAGATGATCACTCGATATGAATGGAGAAGAGTTTTCTACTTCAGTGATCTCAAATGAGGAACATTTTGTATTCGACAAGGGTCCAGTTTTATGGGTTGGTGTCTGGTTAGTTATATTAAGGTTAAAAATGTCTATAGATTTGTTTAAATTGCATATATGCACTGATGGGCATTCAAACCAAAGATTAGGATGCCCTAAGAATGTAAAATTGCATTTTTTACTAGTGATCTGTCACTAATTTGCTAAGTATGGATGTTGTACTCATTAACATAAAATGTAGTCTAATTGTGGCACATAGTCTGCCCTAAAAAGTCATGGAGATAATATAGTAGTGAAAGACTCCATAAACTCACCTGTTAAAGGGGATGACTGGCCGAGTTCAGGGAGTATCTATCTGTGGCTAAGTTTTTTGTCAGACTATGGTCCTTGCATTGTACCCGATTACTCTTTATCTAGCAGTGGTATTGTTGAACTGTCTCCAGGAAAAAGAACACTTTTGCACAATGCAGGGCATATGAGTTAATCAAAAACATCTTCACTCATGCTAATAGTCTGCACGCGACCTCACATGTTTGAACTCTGTTTTATGTTGATGTAGATGTCTGAACGGTACTCTTATCCAATAGACCTTGGGGCTATTTATAAGGTGCACAAACAAAATGTGGCATGGCCAAGATCATGTTTAATTTATCAGAGTACTCAGCAGTAAGAGTGGAACCTGTAATGTTTTTTTTTTCTTTTTGGAGTGTTATATAGCGCAAACTAGACCCGAAGGTATCAGAGCACTTTACATGAGCACCAGTTACGTCGCAGATGGATGCAATAATTTTTGTTAGGCACTGGGAGATTAGAGGGCATATCAGCAACAACCAGCGATAATTATCGCTAAGCACACTTAGTGCTAGGATAATTATCGCCAGCTAGCGTGGATTTTTATCGCTAGGATAGCGTGCTATTAGCAGCGCTTATCTCAAAAGCGATAAAAATCCTGGCGCTAACTGCCAAATGTGTGATTATCGCTGGAAACCCAGCGATAATCCCATGAAGTTTGGTGATAACTTCCTGATAGGGCCTCACATACTTAGCCATGATAGCCACCTTCCATAGGATATCATGGCTAAGTCAGTTTCAAGGCAGGCGATAACAGAGGTTATTGCTACTTTTCCTGTCGCTATGCTGCTTTCCGTGAGGCTTGAAAATAGGAGAAATGTTGCTTAGCGACATTTCTCCCGTTATCCTGGGCAGGAATGCCCACTTTGCATCTCATTAGAGATGCAAGGATGGGCGTTAAGGAAAATGGAGATAAGGCAAGGTTTCACGCGATAGCGTGACCTTGCAGATAAGGCGATAAAATTATCGCCGCTTTTCGTCCGAAAACGGACGCAAAAGCAGCGATAATTTTTTAACGCCTGCTTGCTGATATGCCCCTAAGTAATTTGCCCAGAATCACAGTATGTTGTCATCCCTGCTGAGATTTTAATCCCATTTTCGGGTTTAGAGGTCGACCGCTCTAGCCGTTAGGCCACATCCTCAACCCTTTAACGTTAATCATTAAACTCTTTGTTATTGTAAGAAAAATATTTTCTGGTAATTTTCTTTTGGTTGAGTCCCCCGTAGATGTACATTTCCATGTTACCACTAAGAACTCAGAAACCGATGGGCAATATGTAAAGATAAAACATTATTAATTTCACAGAATACATTCTGCTGTCACAGCGTCTCATTCTCTAACTTTGTATGTAATCCCACCCGAATTCGTGTAAAGGAGACTGATGCTATTAAACAATTCCAATCATAGCAAACTTTAATATAAATATAAACACCCATGCTCACCACAGTAGTCTACATTTGAACACATGCTGCATACAACTCTGAATTAGGGGAGAAAACTCAGTGGTCAACGTCCTTCTACCAATCTTGATTGACTCAATAACACAACTAGGTTTCAAAAGTTCTAGAGCTCTACATATGGAAGTATTTTAATGGACCCTGATGAAAAATGCCTTCTGTTGTTTTCTGCAGCTATCACCTGGGACCAAGTGTTTGCTCAGGTTCGGTGAAAATACCTTGAGTCATATAAACATACACTTTAATAGTTGCCTGGAGCTGCAATTTCCTTTTCATCAGTTTGGTGCAATGTAAGTATTAGGGGTGGGCAATAAATTCCGATCCGCCAGGGTAGATTTGGCCACTTTGCGTTACCAGTGTTCCTGCCAAATTCCGCCAACTGCAACGATTTTCAGTCTCTAGGAGGGCAACTGGCGAGATTTCCCCAACGAGGGTAGCTACAACCATTCACGATCACAAAGCTTCCACTCGAATAGAAAATCTACTAAAGTGGCAGCAAAATGAACTTGAGAAGCAACACCCTCTGGGGAGCCCTGAGGTGTCGTTGACGCTGATTTTTCAGTGCAGCACGAGCTCCCTGTGCTGAAGGTCAGCACCAGCAGCTCAACGTGCTTAATTCTGTCCATTTGCGGAACTTCGCGGAATCTTGTGGAGTTTTGATGTGACTCCACAGAATTCCACTGAGTGAAACTCCGCGAGTTACACCGACCCCTAGTAAGTATATAGTAAATTTACTTCATAATGTTGTACTGTTCTCCACTCCTCGCACCTAACAATTGTATCCATTACCTCAGTCTGTGTTTTAATTTCATTATCTCAGTAGATCTCTGTTCAGAGACTGTGCCAGTTGTCACATGACCTGTGTGCCTAACGATGTCAGGTAAGTCTTGATATATCTAGTCAGCGGTCAAGTGAATTCACTATATAGCAAACTCTTCCAACAGACAAACACACTGTTCACACTCTGTGTTTTGAATCCTCCCCAGTCCCCACAGCAACAATGAAAAAAGTTAATATTTTATTCAGGGTCTTGGTCCCTCAAGGGTGAAATAGTGAGGTAGCTCTAGCACATGGTGTCTTAGGTTTGGCAGCATCCACCTGGCACATTTAACCAGAAAGATAGTTTCCTTCTTCGCAGTCTTGCTCTACCTGTCTGCTTGGATTGCACAGGGGCCCCTTGTTTTCAGTTCTTAAAGCCCCTGTGATGTCGCCCAACCATGAAGCGTTGGGGTGTTGCATAGTGAGGTGAACCTAAGCCAATGTACTAACTGCTTCAGCCCAAATATAGATAAGATGGACAGACCTTTCCACATAGAGCGCTTTCCATCATCTTGGTTGGTGCTGTATCACCATGCCACTGCCGTCTCAGGATGCTCTGAGTGTGCCTACATTCAGTAGGTCTCTTCAAAAGGATGTCTTGGGTAAAGACACCAGCACTCAGGGTTGACCAAGGTTAGGATTTGTTTAGACACCCTAATGGAATAACAGGGTTCTGTTTTGAATCTTTTCAGTTCATCGTGGATGGCCATTAGCCACCTCCTATGAGTATCATTATCATGATTAGTAGTAGCAATATTGGTAGTATTAGTCATAATCAGAATAGAGATAATATTGCTATTATTTTCAGTAACAGTAAAAGTAGAAGCAGAATGCAATAGTAATATTACTAGTGTTAATTACTGTAACCTATTATTAGCATTCTCATTTAATGGAGGTGGATGGGGAAAGGGTTATCTCTATAAACAATGCAGCTAAAAGGAGAAAATCATAGATGAAGATCAGAAAAGAATTGTGTTGCTAGGCAATATATGAGAGAGTGATTTTGGCAGAAGAGATGCCACTAAGTCCCTAGCAGAAGAAGCCCAGTCCAGAATAGGAAAGTCAAATGTTTTTTTTCTGGAAAATGTTTCTAAACATGTTTTATTTGGTGGCAGAATCTGACAATCCCTCTCAAGAAGGTTTCAATATTTCTGGACAGACTTGAAGCACCAAAATAAGAATATCTCAAATAATCTGCAGTAGTCTGGGTTTTACTTTGCCTGACGTTTTGAAACCTGCATCACCAGAGGTCCAACATATGCACCTTTAAAACCAGTAAAATCACCACAGAGACGAACCCATCTGTACCTATGTAAGCATGGTCCCTACAGCCCTTTCATCTTATGTGAACACCCATGTGCTGAGATCCTCTTTTGCATATTGTAGATGTACTGTCCCCTCCTACTAGACGCTTGTGATAAAAGACTTGGGGCCTCATTTATGGCATTTTGGTGTAGGGCAGTGTAGCAAGGCAGCTCGCTGGGCTGCCCTATGCCAAAATGAAAGGGCAGGAATGCACCATATTTAAGTAACATGGTGCATTCTTGTCCTTTCTGCCTGCGCTGGTGCCGTGTTGGCACCCTAGCGCCAACGTAGGCATCTTGCATCATGTTGCAAGGGTGCCTCTGTTGCAGTCAGGATTGTTTTTGTGCAGGAGGGGGCACCTTCCTACACAAAAACAATCCTAAGAGGTGTTTTCTTCTTCTGGGTGTGCTGCCGATGAAGCACACATGGAAAGAGGAAAAATCGTTATGCCTTACTTCGAGAGGCATACGGATTCGACACCTTCCCAGGTTTACATGTTTTTGTACATCTGGGGCAATGTCAAATTCTATTGGTGTTGCATGGGAAAACCCATCACAATGCCCATGGAACCCTCCCAGGGTGGCTTTTTGTGGCTTCATTATTCTTTATGAGAGCCTTGTCTCTTGCAAGTATCATTTTATGGGGTGCATATGTGAAGCAGGGCTCCCATAAATAAGCCCCTTGATTTTTGCTTTTGGGGCCAAACATTGCCATTGTTATTTTTGATTTTAATCCCTTACTGTTTTTTCTTCATCTTTTGTGACATTTTTCTTATTGATTTTTATTCTTTTAATTCTTTTTTAATTGGATCTTTGTTTTTTTTGTTTAAATTTGTTTATTGTATTTTCATCAAACAATATTTCAATACAGTTCACAACGTTTCACAACTCTACAGCTCTGACATTTACAATACCTGTTATCGAAAGTGGGTACAATACTCTGTCATTAGTATAACATGGCATCAGCACAAATGTGGGACACCCTTAGGCTGCTGGGATACCACTATATATCTGGGGTACCGGCTTTTGTGGTTACAAAAGTAAACAGTCAATGCTATGAACAAATTGTGCAGGCAACGTTGACGTTGATAATATGGTTGGGCCATTAGGGTGTGTGGCCCGGCATGTTGTGACATTCAATTATCATGTTTACCGTCCTGGCAGGGACAGCCCAAACTAAAGGTGTGGAGGTGGCAATCGTGGCTGCTGCCTATTGGATGAATGTGAATGGCTGTATCCGCTACGCGATAAATGTGCGTTACAGGCTGGGGCACAGGTAAGTGTTCTGTGGTACGTGCCCTATACTTCGCGATTGTGTGCCAGGAGGGCGGGACACGTTCCCATGGAATGTACTCTCGCTGCTTCCATGTGTCAGAGCTGCTAGGGGGGAGTTAAGTGATGGAGTCGGGGTTAACTACAAGTAACTGGGTGGTGGGTATGACTGGGCAGAGCGTTTGCAGGTTGCTGGAATGCAGAATGTCATTGTTGTAGCGCTGGAGGGTTAACTTGCGCGGCACAGGGAGGGCGAGGGCACTGTGTTCTAGTTAAGTCGACGATTGTCTGTGATCTTTGGTTTTTTTTCTTAGCTATTTCTGACAATCCTTCTCACAGTTTTCTCCAGGGGTTAAGTATTATGACCCTTTTAACTCATTTTGCATTTGTGGGGGCTTCTGTTCAGAATGCGTCAGAGACCATTCACAGTTCACATTAAGACTGTGACCTTTCAATCCCCAAGAGTGCCAATTGTATTTTCTACAACAGGCATTTCAGTTATGAAGCATAATAATCTAAAGTGCGAACATAAGGACTAGGATATTTTCTACCTCAGACATTCCATCACAACGTTGGAAATATATTTTCTCATAATAGAGAATCAGTGTGACAGAAAAAAGAACAACCCCAGCAGCAAGAAATAAGATCCATACCAAGAACAAGTACCTTCTGCTACATCAAGCCGAATAACCCAGGAATGTCCAGCAAACATGTGTATACGGTCCCTCACGCCATCCTTTCTGCACCAACAAACACAGCCGCCACAGCCGTCCAAGTCCTCTGCCCTCAAACACAATCATCCAATGCCACAATACCCTGTAAACCCTTCAAGCCCAAACCAGCACTGGGAAAGGGCAGCAATGCTCGGTATTTATCCAATACAGCACATTCCTGTCCTTTCCCCCTGTGCTGGCTCCATTTTGACATCCTGGTGCCAATGCAGGCACCCTAGCACCATGGTGCAAGGGTGCCTGCGCTGTAGGTAACATTGTTTTTATGCAGGAAGGGGCACGTTCCTGGTCACAAAAACAATCCTGAGAGACAATTTCCTCTCTCTATATGTGCTGAAGAATGCAGAACACATAGGGGCATATTCTCAAGGACTTATCTCCGAATCATCTGCACTTTAGCGCAGCAAAAGTGGCGAATGAATCATCTCCCCATTCACAAGCTGGTGCAAGCTGCCCACATCCCCAGTTTCCCAGCGATAGCGTCCGCAAAATTCATCACCAAAGATGTGAGCGACAACTAATGCTAATGATATGCAGAGTAGGCATTCCCGTGCAAAAACCCAATTTCGGGATATTCTCAACGACCAGTCAGATCTGTGATGCAAACCCAAAACAGGCGGTAAGGTGCGTTAGCAGCAGAGAGCTAACACCTGCCTTTCACTGGGGTAAAGCAGGACGACTACCCTCAGCATGAAAGGGAGCCCAGCCAAGACCCACATCTGAAGACCAACACATGGTAAGGAGACACTGATCATGCTGCTCTGAGACTCAAGAGGTCCACAACACCCACCACCACCACCCCCATGCCCCCCCCAGACCACACCCCCCAGACTACCACAGAGGCAGCGCAGAACTGGACAGCGGACATTCCGAAAACGGCATGGCCCCTCAGCCACACAATAGCAGAATGTGGGTAGAGGTGAGAACAAAGTATGTGTGAAGGAGGCAAATCACCCATGAATAACAATGCACACAATGCCAAGTGTGGCGGTGATGTGCTGGGCAGACCTCAGTATGCAGAGCACAGACCTGTCCATGTGGACATATACTGCTGGTGTTTGTAGTGTTGTGGACAGTGGACGCAACCATGTTACCTCAGGCAGTGGGGAAGAGCTGGGAAATGTAGCTAAGTCACCCCCCCATAAACGAAAATGGTGCAATGTAGAATGCACCTGGAGGTCGGGCTCACACAAACGGAGTAAAGAAGGAGCGCAAGACTGCTGGGGGTCCAGAATCATACATGCCAAGTGCTGTGTGTATCTGTATTGCCGCAGCATGAGCCAAATGCCTAGACACATCAGCTGTGCCATTTCAGCCAGGCATGTACTCTACATCTGGGTCCGGCCTATCTTCACCATAGGCACACACTTGCGTTGCCCACCACCTTCAAATGACAACACCACAGGGCCGTTGTCAGGCTTGTGGACATGCACAGACAGGCATGACAATACCGTGCCGTAGGAGTGCAAGTGATGCAATCGCGCAGCGCACATAAGTAAATGGGTTCGGGGGAGGGAGGTGCAGCTGTGAGAAAACGTAACACACAGTGATGCCGCTCATATGCCACGTTCAAGACGTCAAAAATGAATGACAAAGTCGCCCCCATCCCACCCCCAACAAGCCACTTCACCTTTCATGAATGCAAGCAGATTCCAAACTTACACTAGGGATGAAAGCTCCTTTGTCCGACACATCAAGCAGAAGCACATCTGCACCTTCGACCTCGGAATAGCATGTGCCCGGGAACCCCTGACAGATACCATTGCAGCTGATGCCGACTCCCACACCACGCACAGCCCGACGAGGGACCAACGTATACACACCCCACACACAGGAGTCCTTGCACGAAGATATCTTGCATGGAATGGCCTTCACACTTACTCACACAACATCCCAGTTTTACAAACTGTGCACACTAAAACAACTCATTGGTTGCGCCGTTCAGAATAGTGCCACTTCAACAAGAGCCACTAACACAATGGACGACCATCCCGGACACATGCACAACCCCTGTCACGTGGAACTGTACCGTGCACGAATGCTGCATTTACTGGGGGCACTGCTAATGGCAGTGCTGCAGATCAGTTACCGGCTAAGCTCCCGCCTTGCCAACGTCACCTGCGTTCAGCCTGTGTTGCATTGTCGATCATGCCTATTCGAGTGGGCCATGGATGTGTGCCTATCCAACAGGACAGTAGCTGAACTGGATTTTGACATGTGTGTGGCCCTCGACCAGGAGTGTCACCGTGATACCCTTTTATGGGATGCCTGGATACTTGGCATACATGCTGGCAGCTGGACCTGGGAGATTGCACAAATCCTCGTGTGCAGTGACCACATTGAACCACTCCCCTATTGGGCTTTAGTGCTAATTGGTGTAAGGGGGTGGATGCAGCACATCTGTCTGGACCTGCTAATGGATTGCCTCGCAGTCCTGTTTGAGAAGTTGACAACTACCTAATGTTGGAAATGTTAGCCTACGAAGCTGCAATCACTTTCATGGACGAGTAACTACGTACCTGCAGCCACAACAGATCAGAACACAGTGCACATGTCCCGACACCTTGTGGCATATTGGAGATCTGGTCTCATATCCCACGACAACAGTGGACATGGCTGCATTCGCCTGGACCCCAAATGCATTTTGCGGACAAATCCGCGGCTCAACACACTCCTGTGGAGGGGGGGCATTCCCCTGGAATGGACAGCGGCGCTTGGAAACGTGCCTCGTTCTGGAAGACTGCTGCATTGGGCTGCATGTTGTGGCACTTATCTTGCCCGCACTTACACGCATTTGCTAATAAAGACTACGCACCTTCACTTGTATTCAACTGTGATGTGTGTTGATTTGAAAGACAATGTGTGTCTCAATGCCTATCTGGGTCATGGCCGCATGTGATTGCTGTGTCATTGGTGACCAAACCAAATATGGCAGTCCATGTCCAGGTTCGAGGTGAGTGTCGCTCAGTTTATGGGGGGCAGTGGGAGATGTTATTCCAGGGTATGATTCAGAGGGCAGAACCAAGCAGAACACAGCTGTGGTGGTGGGTGCTTCCTGCAGTGTGGTCTGTGCAGGGGGTGGGGTCTCATGGATGCAGCTGGGCTGCCCTGATCCGGGAGGTGGGGTGCCGGAGCTGTTCCTGAGCTGTTGCAGTGTGTCGTTGTAGATGTTGGGGAGGTCCTCTTCATCATTAGTGCTGAGTTGTTGGGTCTGCTCTGCAGGAGGTGTTGATTCCCTCTCTGCAATGTGAAGGTGAAATGCAGATTGACATTGTGTTCACATGTATGTTCACGCATTTTACAAGTTTACTGTGAGACTGCATGGCAATGTAAATTGTGACTGTTTATGAGGAGACGCCTATTAGAATCGGGACACTTGGCATTCCTACACCATCAGGGATGTGAGGTTGTACTTGTGCATTGTCATCTCACAGTTTCCTGCTATGCCAATTGCGAATGGCCATTTTCTGCACACAGGCGGCAGCAGTTGTGTCCTCTGTTCTGTTGTGAATGTGTTGCAGTTTGTACCACATTGTTGTGAATGTTGGGGCGCTCTGCATCTTATGTGTGTGTGCTGCATTGTGGGTGAGTTGCCCCTTTGGCTCTGATTTGGCTGGCCCTTAACCCTTTCAGGCGGTGTGCCTTTCAATTCTTTGCTCATGCAGTGCTGAGATGTTGCAGACTTGGGCAAATTGGGCTGTTGGTCGGAGTTGTGACTTCTGGGTATTGTTTGTCCGCAGATGTGCTATACTCACTTGTGCATGTGTGCCATTGTGCCCATCTCCCCCCGTCCTCCCAGTCCATGGTGGATTACTCACCCCGTTGCTTTTGGCTCAGGTCATGTTGTGCGGTGTCCGGTCTCCCAACTGCCACCACCGTCTCCCCAGTGATGGTCCCAGGCTGGTCCTCTGTGGGGCTTGTGGGGTTCTGGTTGTCCTCTGTACTTGCTCAGGCTACCTCCATGGTGCCTGGCAGCTGTTTGGGTCTTGTTTGTGTTTTTGGTTGCCGCTTTTATAGTGATTTTGACCGCATGACTTGTGGGACTTGTAGGCAGGTGCTGCTTCTCTCTGGATTGTCTTTTTCATAGTTGTGCCCATCGCAGGTTTTTTCACGTTGGGCTTTAGATTTTCATCTCCATCCAGGGGCTTTTATCGGAGTCATTTGACGCGTTCTCAAGGGACTATCACATGTTACCGCCGTGTTGTGAATACGATGTTGGCACGGGGCTATTTTCCCGCGATAGACGTCAATATGTGAGATTGCGTTAACTGATTTTGGAGGTGATTATCACACGTTCTTGAGAATATCCCCCATAAAAAGTGGAAAAAAAGAGAAATAGAGATATTTCTCCTTGTTACGCCTCACACGGGGAGGCGTACATTTATGGTGCATTCCCAGGTTTACTAGGTTTGGTAAGTCTGGGAATGCGTCAAAATCCATGGAATTTACATGGGAACACCCACTGCAAGGCCAATGGAATACCTGAATTGCGCAGAGTAATGCAACACAGCGATTTGCACTGCTTTGCATTATTCCAGATTTTTGAAGCCATTAGAAGCCATGCAAAGTGACTTTGAGTGGCTTAATAAATATTACTCAGAGGTTGGCGTCATGCATGTACCACGTTGCGTGGTGCAAGCATTATGCAAAGCTCTCATAAATATGCCCCTTAGTATGTTGTATGTGGCTTAACTTGTCCAAATTTAGCCATATTCCTCTCAGATCTGGAGGAAAATGCCAGATGCAGCTGATTTTAGCAATTTCTTGTGTTGTTTCGGAGTATTTGTACTGCTTTCTAAACGCTGTCCTCTTGCTAGTTGTGGTAATGTGTTTCTCTATGCTCCTGTATCCTCTGTATTTAGGGTGACCACCTCCCTCTAGGTGGCTACAGAGAGTGTCTTTTGTGTGATAGCCCAATGCATTGTGGGTGTTATAGTCTTAGCTCCATTAAACTAGTTAGACTAACAGACCTGAAATCACTCATTTGTAGGTTAAAAGTTCAAGACTGGAGACATTGGCCATAATGATCTGCAGTGAGATGGTAGGAAAGACGGTATTTATTTTTTCCTTGTTGTATGGAGCCTGTGCATTTAGAAAAGTGTATTATACGCATTAAATAAAATAAGTACTATGCACTGAAGAAATGCAGTCCTTACTTCCACCCTTAATGCCTTGCTTCAATAGACATTGTCTTGTTTTGAACACAAATGGCGTTCATTAGCTTGAATAGAGGAGCCTTTCTGTTTATAAAATTCACTTTGAACGGCAGTATTAAATTCAGAGCTTGTCCGGATTGTAATTTGTTGAACATGGCTGTTATTATTTATATGTCTACATCGATAGCTCGTCACCGCATAAGAAGGAAAGTAAAGACCATTTTTAAAATGAACAAAACAATTTTCTTTGGAACATGAAATATTTATGTTAGGTTTCACTGATCATCTCGAGTTAATAATGAATAATAAGCCTGCTGCCTACTTTTCAGGCTCTGTGATTGCAAGGAGCTCTTCATTAATAGGTTCATAAAAAAATTAATACATTAATGTCAACAGTAAAACAAGGTAGAATTAGTCACTAAGAGCACATAATTGTGATTAATTTCCAGAGCTTGGAGCAATGTAATGAACTGTGGAGAGTTAGGGCATTTATTTGTCAGTGTGCTTAATGGAAGCGATCCATATGTGCTCATGGCTGTGGTTAGCACAGGAGCAATCAATGCGCTAAATAATTGCACCTAAATAAATGTAATTTCTCTCATAGTTTTGCTTGCACTTGCAGCACATTTAGTGATATTAGGATTGGTTGTGAGTCAGATATCTTATGTGGGTGGGGGAGTAAAATTTGCATTTATTCCAATTATTGGTAACAAAAGTGTTACATATTATTGTGCGTTCTGTGATATTTGTGATGATGTCTGACAAACATCCATTACAAGAGTATTCTACCCGTGTTCTCTAATTCTTTATTAATTGCTACAAAGTGAGTTAAAGAAAATATTTCAGTTTGGAATATCAATTCCCAAAATAATAAGGGTTTTCTAAATTAGACTGTGTTATAGATTTCTGAGGCAGTGAGCTAAATCATATCAATCAAGATTAAGTATTGTGTCAATGAGGATTAGAGGAAATAATTAAATCTAAAGCTCTCGGTTCCAAGCCTCCTTGAAAGACCAACAGACTCTACCTTATGAATAACTTTTAAATCAAAAGATTTGCATTTTAAAACTCAGCTTTTAAGGGAATACGTGCTCAGTGGTACCATTCCCTCCTACTTCTTAAAGATTCACTAAGCTAACTGTACAACCAGTGATCCTGGAACAATTTCTGGAGTTGACGATTGAGCGTGCGCAATGTAATTCGTGTTATTTATTTATTTATGTACTCTCCTCCGTTCGGCCGTATGTAGGAGTTTACTACTCACCACCCTACCCCTCCCCCGCCCCGCAGCACTCCCTCCTGGAGCCACTACTGCTCAATTGGCAAGTGCTGTCTTACTTATAAGCCCCTAATATATGGTGCCCAGGGTACCCAGGGCATGTAAGGCAGACTATTCACGCAGGGAGCCATATGTTATTAAGTTAGTTTTAATATGTTTTAATATGTTTTGCCAGCAACACTTACACATTGTTTTTCTGCTGGGGAAGGTAAGGAGCCCCGTTGGGTAACACAGGGTTAAATGATTGGCACTACAACCCATCTAGCTCCTGAATGGGATCACCAAGCAAAGTCAATTAAGGTATCACATTATTTGGGACATTAAACCTAACCTCTTGGGCAGGTCAGATTTAAGGTCACTATCAAAGTTAAGCAACTTTAGAAATGTGCTACCCTAACCTCCAGCTAGGACATTGGTCTCACAAAGGTCATGACACAAAGACTGACTTTTGACCACTTGGGGAGACGTGTGAACAACTCCCAGGCCCGAGAACAAAGGCTGATGCCGCAGAGCGAGTGGTTAGCACTTCTTTGAGGATGGCTGCTCAGAGTGTTAGCCCACAAGGCAGGCTTCAAAGGCGAAGCCACCTTTGGAGAACAGCTAGTAACAATATCCCTGAGCATTATGACTTTTGCTCCTGCAGACAATTAGGAGACAGGGCAAAGAGAGGGAAACCAGTGCCTGAACCGGTTTTCCCATGGGCGTGTAGCCCACTGGCAGCCATACACCTAGGGTGGACTACTCTGCTCCTCACGACCAAGCAAGTGTTGTGCCATCTTGAAAGGGGTAAGAATAGGGTACTCTGGCATAGCCAGGTGCCACACATCACAGGAACTCTGTAACTAGAAAGGAGGGGACCCAGTAGCCCATTGGCTAGTGACCACGTGGTCCCCTATGGGCTTGTTTCTTGGATACATATGGCACCTCTGGCATTCTACCGATAATTTCACATTGGAGAAGAAGAGATGACCAAAGAAGGATTTCCCTGCTGCCCCTGAACTGCACACAGAGAGGCTGCACCATCGAGAAGACTGCACCTGTTGCACTTTTGAGCTATCAAGATTGGGACTGTGCCTGTGGCTCCTGACCCCAGAAAAATTGAATTTCCCAGCTTCATCAAGACCAGAGACTCCAAGGATCAGGTTGCTGATCCTCTGGAGCCAGCTCCAGGAGCATAATAGCTGAAAGATCCCAAACTGACAGAGTAGTAGCCCTCGCAGGGCATGGCAAAATGAGAATCAGAGATAGCCAAAACCTGCACCTGTGTCTGGTGGACCCAGGAATGCTGTTCAAAGTCAGGTTCATCACACTCAAAGGACACCAGCCCCCACCAAAGGTTTTGCATCCAACCCTGGTGCAATGTGCACAGTAGTCCAGCATCAGCTGTCCAACTACTGCAATGTGGAGGACGTTGAGGGATTCTAATCTCCGTGGCCAAAGTTGTTTTATATCACCTTTTGCATCCTTTTGAGCATTTTTGCCGGCATCCTTCAGCATCAGGAACACTCCATTGACTTCTTTGGCAGTTGTTTTTAAAGCTGGGATCTTGCTTTAAAAGTGCTCTGTTGGCCAGATAACTGTCCAAAGTATCCTTTCTGGCCCCCTAGACCTTGTACCTGTCGGATTTGATCACCCAAGATGGGCCGGAACACTCAAACTAACTTTTCCAAACTTTTTCAAGGTTTTCAAACTTTACTTTTGCCAATTGTTTTGCAATTGCATTTAAAAGTTATAAAAAGTTCTAAAATCTGAATCTCCAGAATCCTATGGTGGATTTTAATGATCAGGGTCTCTAGAAATTCATAAAAATATGCTTTATGTTTATACATTGGTGTTGTGTCTTTTTATTGGTGTGATTTTCCTATTCTGTTGTATGGTGCTGTTATATGCTTTACACTTAGGGCCTCATTTATGAGCTATTGGCATAGGGCAGTGCCACTAGTCTTCTTGCTGTGCTGCCCACCGCTGATGTAAAAGGGCAGGAAAGTTTGTATTTATGAAATATGGTGCATTCCTGTCCTTTCCCCCTGCACACAATTTGCTGCCTAGTGCCAACATAGGTACCCTTGCACCATAGTACAAGTGAGCCTCTATCGCAGGCAGGATTGTTTTTGTGCAGAAAGTCAAATGAAGTAATTCAAGGATTAATAAATGTGGACAAAACCAGAAACATAAAATGTGGGAAACATACAGGACAACAATTAACAAAGCTCAGACGTTTCCAAAGTAACTGCACAAACAATAAACAATAAGTGGCACACATATTCTTAAGTACATATGCTATCCTTAGTAGAATAGAGGGCTATTGCAATAGCCATGGTACTCTATGTCGACAGCATTTCAATCTCTGTTTATAATCTGGGGACCATCATCAGGACTTAAATGGGTGCCTGAGACAAGAAATGCCTGTACAGGGAGAGAATTTCAAGGGAAAAAGAAACAGGAATTGGAAGAAAAGGGGAAAATAAGGAAGGAGAGGAAGATCAATGGTAGTTCCAACCAAGATGGAGAACGAGTGCCTCACATGCTATGCACGTATGTGGTTAGGTGCTGTGCTCCCAGTAGCAACTAAAGTGAAAAAGGTGGGAGGAACAGCTCTTGCAACCGTTGGGCATGCACATACATGAAACAATAATCCACCCTACGGTGTACCTGGAATGGGTGAAGTGTTGTAGACAGGGCTGCGGACAATTCCTTCCTGACCTGTGGAGGGGATCAATCCAATTGGGGATGAAACCTGGTTATAACTCAAAAATGGTGGTGATCGATGTAGAAACAGCCATTGATAGCGTTAGCTTTGGGGATACGGGAATCCAGCATATACGATCAATCATACTAGGAGGCAAAGGGAAGAAGAAAGTTAGAGGGAAGCAGGGAATGAGCTACAACGTTTGCTCTATTCCAGCTGGGAAATGAGGCATCCTTACCTAAAATTATGTCAGTAACGCGTGCTAAGGGCGCAGGTGGATCAGGGTCTGGATGGATACACCGTCCAATGATGAGGGAGAAAATGAGGAAATTGGAAAGGAACCACTATGCTGTAATGGGCACATGTGAAGGGAGTTGCAGCTCCCTATTACTGCAACAGTGCCTGCAGTCAATGTGCGGCAGCGTCTATAGTCAATATGCGTGCGTGATCACTAGCAATGCAACCAGGAATTAAGCGTGGTTGCACATGTGTGCCCACTTCCTCGAGAGACTGGGTGCTAAAGTAGGTAGGGTGGTGGCCATCTTAGTGAAGGAAATAATACTAAGTTTAATGCGAAAGAGTTCCCAGTGTCAAAGAAGGAATCTGAAAAGGAGCAAAAAAAGGTACAGAAAAATGGCAGAAAAGTCCAATGGAGACATCAGATAAAATTCATAAGCCACTGTTAGGAAAACATTAAGACATTAGTAATCTAACATCAAGGGGGTAGTAGTATCCATGAGTGGCTAATGTGTCATTTGCATATTACAATATTCAGACGGTAAGGTGCATACAATACTGAATACTGGTTAGAGAGAATTGTATGCTAAAGAGATGGGCTGACAGTACAGCTAACAGGCCAGAAAAATATTGTTGACATATTCAGAAAGCAAATTACATTATCCAAAAAGCGAAGGTGGCTATAACGGAGTTGTCCAGTCCTCTGCTCTGTTTAACCCGTTTTGTAGGCTGTTGTCCTTCATATCGATTTCAATTCTTCTTTGTTCAGAAGCGAAGTAATGTCAGCGCCTCATGGTGGGGGCTTGATCACCGTGATCACCTGCCAACACAAATCTTCCCCAGTGCGGCCTTTCAGTTGAAAATGATCCCCCAATGGAGCAAAGCTCGCTTTGCATCCAATGCGGCTTCTGTGTTGACATATTCAGATGCATACTTTTTGGGTAGTCTCTCCAATATAAATCAAACACAGGGGCATGTAATGGCATATATAACATTCATAGTGTTACAGTTAGAAACGTGGTCCAACACAATGTTGACATGATTATACGTAAAGTTCTTAGCATCAGTTGTAAATGGGCAGACACTACAATTGCCACATTTGAAAGATCACTTCCATCATTATGTCCGGCTTGACAGCATAGCTGTGTTACCCATTGTGAACAATTCTATAAAATATACATATAATGGGTTTTATCTCAGTCCAGGGCAGTATACCTTCGCATCTCACATTATGAGCTTATTTTTATATCAGTCCACCTCCTAAGGAGTACTTGCATTGCAGGTGGGACTATTTTACACCATAAAGGTATGTAGAATCTTTACATAGATGTACTGTTTAGAGAAAACAATAATTGCAATACTTTCGTTAGGACTCAAATTGCAAGCAAGACCTATTGACTTTGACAGCGCTGGTAAGTACTGTGCATTTATTAAAACTAATGTCCCATAATGTTCCATAAGAGTATTGTGCACTAAAATAATACCCCGTTCCAAGAATAGTGAGCCATGCAACACAATGTTCTTCAACATGTTGGTCCCAGAACATGCTCACAAATTGTCGACCCTTTGTATGTGGAATATTTTGAAATATTGAGGTGTAAAATACAGTGCTCATCATAGATATCTTCTGATAGTTTGATGGCAGTACCTGCAACCATCATTTCAGCAGCACATATTTGTTATTTGAAGCATTTTGGGTAGTACCAAAAGAATGATTTTTTAAGATTTGGCCTGCATTATACAATTATATGATTATGTTCTTTTTGCTAAAATATTTTAAAATTGGCTTTATTTTTATAATACACAGAATCACTAAAATAATAGTCAAATAGGATTACTGAGTGGTAGTATGTTCTATCCCAGGCAAGTCATGTAATATCCTTCACAATATCCTTAATCCACTGGTTCCAGGAATCATGCAGGGGTGGGGAGGATGAGAAGCTAAACAGACCTTGAAGAGTAAGGTGTTTACCTCTTTTCCTTCCTATGGTCCATGAGCATCAAATAGGAGGTTATTGAAGGGATAAGGTGAAACATTGGGTCATTAGAAATGTGTGATCTCATTTCCTCTATTTCTGGCATTTTGATGCCTCAACATCCTGATCCCATTAGATAAATTCTTGGTAAATACTCAGAGCTGTTCTCAAACACCTACACCAACTCACTGTGTTTCTCCATATAGCACCCCAACTCATTAAAAATGTAAGCCAGGCCTATTGGCTTTGACAGTAATAACCCCATGGTACAAGTTTATTCGTTAGTACACGTGTGACCACAGCCTTAGAGGCCTTGGCGGTGCACTTTCCTCCTGAATGCAAGCTCACCTTTTTATGTACATGTATTATCAGACTCCAACCAGGTATTTGGTGTAGCCTCCTCCCGGGTGCAGACTTACCTTTTGATCCACATATAAGAACATATCCCCAAGAGGCACTTATTTGCAGCCACCTCAAGGGTACTGGCTTATCTTCTAATTCAGAAATAAAACAATTATGCAAGTATAGCCTAAAGTGCAATAATGCCTGGACTGTCTGAAACTAAGGAAGACCGAGCAATGTGCAAATTTACAAAGAAAGAGCTGACATTTGACCAGGATAGCATTTGAACATCGGTTTTGCAGTACAAAAGCACTGTCATTACAATAGACGAGTCACCCCTAAAGTGTAAAAGTGCCAAACATTGATATCTCAAACCAAGAGGGCCTAATAATATGCAGATTTGCAGGAAAAATGCTAACATTTAACCAGAGTAGCATAGGACACCAGGCTTTGATGCTATAATGCTAGGGCTTCAATAAGCAAATCTGAACTAAAGTGCAAATGTACCAAACATTTGTACTTAAAACCTGAAGTGCCTCAATAATATGTGAATTTGCAGAAAAAGTGCTGACATTTAACCAGGTTAATATTTGAACATGTTTTCTTTTTTTTTTTTGCTAAGGCTACAGTAAGCAAAGCTCACCTAAAGTGCAAAAGTGCTGAGCATTGATATCTAAGATCAAGGGCCTAAACAATGTACACATTTGCGGTTAAGTGGTGATATTTAATCAGGCTAACATTTGGACAGTAGTCTTTGATACAGGGGTACTGGGGGTGCAATGGTAACAATTGGACAAAAGTCTTTGATACAGCGATACTAGGGGAACCATGGGCAGTTTCTACATAGAAATACAGAGATGACAAACATTATAGTCTAAAAACCAGAAAGGCTCAAACAAAGTGCAAATTGTCCAGTGTTTTGCCCGGGTACTGGCAGGCAAAAGTCAAAACCAGTACTAAACCTTAGCAGACAGGAGACAACAGTAGAGATGGGCCTGCACACCATGAACATAAGCACCTACATGGGATCTTATCGGGTGCATTCTTCTTGCACCACCTGTGTTTTAGTATCCGCCTTGACCAGGGTTTGGAAAATATTCAGGAATTGTACCATTATGATGTTCAGCATTGTGTTCATTGAATCTAGTGACTCCATCTGTGCTGACCTACAAGACCTGATTCCTAAGCTGCTCAATACTTTTCTCAACAAACCTCTTTGCTGTATGGCCAAAGCAGGGCAGATACATACAACGTGCTGCAAGGTTTAATCGGCCTCATGACATAGGCTGCATTTCTTGTCTTCTCTTTGGCCAACTTCCCTCCACTTTGGGAGGAAATCTAACGTTGGAATATCACTGAGACTCAATGCTAGCAAACTCTGCTTTATCTTTCGTTGGTAGGGGGCTTCTGAAAGGAGTGACTCACTCAGCACAGCTGAGATTTCAGGATCAGCCATCCATGTGACTTCTTGGACAGCTTTCGTTGCCATTCATCCAGCTTTGCAGTTTGATAGATCTGTTTACTGCTCCTTTAAAGGTCTGGTCAGGTATACTGGTATCCCATTTGTCACCCAGCTCAAGCATCTTAATGCTGTTTTCGAGATGTTTTTTGTATTCACAGTTCACTTGTTGCAAATTGATTTCCGGCCGATCTGGGAAGTCAGAATACTTTCTTGTAGGTTCTTATCATGATGTTATCAAGAAGGCTGGCCGCAGCCCCCATCATTATTACTATAGGCTTCAGGTTATGTCCTCAGATGAATCTTGCCAGTCTAAATCTGAACTCACTCCACAAGACCTGGGTTTGCTGCATCACCAACCACAGCTTTCATTGCAGCGCTAGTGGGGGACTATTGATGGTGTGGCATTCAGGGCTGATGTCAAGAGGCAGTGTCCACCAAAAACTTGCAAGCTTGTGGGGATTCCCTTAGCATTTGCACTTAGAGTCCTACCCAGAAAATTGCGGTTTCGCTCCTATCTAGAAAGACAGGAGCTATTTCTTTTTCAGAGTGGGATATTGTGTGGACACCCCAAATACTATTGATGGTGCACGGGTGTGAAGGGGTTTCCACACAGAGAATAATATTTCGAATATGGAGAAACAAATAAAAAAATAAGTTAATAGGTACAAATACACTTATGCAGTTCGTGTGCAGATATGGAAGCTTGTATAATTTGTGTAGGTGTAAATGTTCTCACATTTTGGCACTCATTTGGAATCTGAGACTCCTGCAACTTCCCAGATGTCCTTGTTGAATTATTTCTGAATTTCTGGAAAGGTGTACAAATTATAGGTGTTCCAGCCAGTGTAAGTTAAAACGTATCGCACCAGACCTTTGTGATTCTAGCCCAAAATATGTTGTGCTTCTGTGTGATTGCTAACTTATTTTGCAGTTTGATGGCAGTGACAGTGCTCAAAGCCTTTTTGTTCCAGTATTTTCTACATCATTTGGTTAATTTTTTATTTCATCTCACTAAATGGGCCTGATTACAAGTGGGCCAGATAACGATGACCAGTATGGAAACTCCTCCCTGTGCAGCGATCAAAATAATAAATTGTGCAGAGTTAACTGCACCTCATAAGCCAGAGTTGATAAATGCAACACTCCTTCAATTTGGTAGTTGCAACTTGCCAACCATAGAGGGGCAAATCCATGCTAAATACCAAAATATGCAGATTCTGGACCTGAAAATAACAAATAATATTTATCTGCATGAGATGTCTCATCTTGGAAGGCAAATACATATGTACAAGAGTAATGCACCCGATTAATTCCGAACTCAGGGGCTTCTGATTTTGCCAGGTGTGCTAATTATGTCATTCCAGAGGGGGTACTTTTCTATGGAATGGTATACAAAAATAGCATGCACTAAATATGTCGGCCCATTGAAGTTAATAACAGAACATCAAGACCCAATAGGTCTATATTTTTTTAAACAGTGTTTAGGAGATGTTACTGTCAACAATATTCTGACATACAACCGTTTAGAAATAGCAGGCCTTTTCAAGAAGTGGGCCAATGCTTCAATTCTGAAATTCGCCAATTGCTTATGACCTCACATTTTACATCACTCATGGCATGTTCAATGGCATCTTTAATGACCCCACTGATGACATCTCAAATGACATTTTTGACTTCACTGATGACATCATCCTATGAGTGTGACAGTTTGCTATATGCTTTTGACACTTAAAGGTTTTTAGTGAGCTACAATTAAGTAAGTGGTGGATTCTCTCTGAAATGTAGTGGGCTGTCTGTGAAACACTGTGAAGCAGGGCAATGGCTTTGCTTACTTGGTGACCTATTGTGGCTTGGCTGTCTAGAGGGAATGGCCTCTATGCAAAGAGCTGTGCACACAGTGAAGACTGTGCGTATAAGGGGCTTGGCCACATATTGGGGTTGGGTGACTGGAGGGACTGGGCCCTCCATGCAGAGTTGTGCTCAGGGAAAAGGATGTGTGTAGTACAAGCTTTGGCAACTAATTGGACTTGAGTGTCTGGAGGTAAGAGACTCTTCATTAAAACTTGTGCACATGGTGAAGAATGTATTGACCTCCTAATGGGGCTACTGTGCCTAGAAGGAGTGGGCTACAGTGCAATTAGCAGGTGCGGCTGGTACAGGTAAGGGTGGTGGGTGGGGTGGATTTGGGGCAGGGCAGTGGGAAAGTTGATATACGACAGGATAGGGAAAATAAATAAATAAATCAAAACCACTTACCTTGCTCTCGCCGTATCGTCGAGTCAGCGATGCGGCGAGCGCAAGGTAAGTCGTTTTATTTATTTATTTTCCCTATTCTGTCGTATATCAACTTTCCCCTGCACACATCCCTCCCCACCGCCCCACCTCTCTTACTTGTACCGGCCACGCTGGGTAATTATTTATTATATAATAATAGCACATATGTTTATGTAATGCACACTTTACAGGATTCTACACTTTTTAGTATTTAGTACCTTTTTAATAATTTCGATGGCCATACTGGTTTGTAGGGGAAATTAAACAGAATATTATTGGGTGATGTAATTACTGTGTCTTCAATAATGTCGATTGAGATGTCATTAGTGATGCTATCAATGATCAGTGGCAGCTCCTCCTTTAGGATGCAAGAGAGTCAGCCCTCCTGCTGTGAGAGCAGCACACATAGATAAAATGGTAATAAAAATGATTTTATTACCATTCCATTATCCCACCAGCACCAGTCTAGCCAGAGTGTGAGGGTGGTGATTGGCAGCAAAGATAACAAAGCCTAAAGTTTGAAGTTCGCAAGTCGGTTTGGCCAGCCATCTTGTGATGGCCAGCACAATAGGTGCACTTCAGAACTCTGCAGCCGAAGCTGTGTTACACAGCCGGGCAGAACGCAGACACAAACCTCCAGCCTCATGAAGAACGCTAGGTTAGTCTGCTCCAACTGTCCTAGTGCGTCTGTCATGCAGTTACTATTATAAACAGCATGAGATCGGTGCCTTTATTGATTAGGTCAGTTGGCTCTGGGAGCCCGTGCTCGATGCCACAATCTGACTTTGTGGACAGGACAATAGATGGTAAACTGAGGGCACACAGCCTGTGATTGTCTAAAATGCTTCTGCATTAGGGTACGTAAATGTTAAACATTTTAACTTTAAAACATTAAGGTAATGCAAGTCAGTGGTTTAGTTCCTTTGTATATCGCACATGTTTTACCCAGTCTTGCATTCCCTAAAATTGGTATCTATTTATTCCAAGATGTAGTGTTTCTGAATTTTTCATGCATTTTATTACTCTTGTATAGTGCATACTATGAATGAGTTGCACCATGTGTTTATAACAGGCTGTGACTGAGAGCTCTGGAGCTGAGGCTGAAGGCAGTGCAAGTTACTCACTGTCCCTGACATTGGGTTGGCCTCAGTAATATTTAATCACAGTCTCACAATTTCAGAATTGAAACATTTGCAATGTTTTTTATTTACAACAAAAACATTGTTGCAACTTATTTATTTTAAGCAGTTAACAACCATTGACAAAGGCGATAGTCCAAACCAATGTTCCCTTTAATCATTTTTATCTGTGTGCAGCAACAATATGTTTGCGGGCACGCTTTTCTTTTATATGTGCACATTTGTGAGTAGAGATGAGTCACTATGGGGCATATTATCAAGCCAGGCGATAAAATTATCACCGCTTAACGGTGATAATGGGCTTGATAATATGCTCTATGGAATTTCAATTGTAGCCCATGTTAGATGTAAAGGACATCTAACCTGAGCTTCAATTGGAATTCCATAGAGCATATTATCAAGCCCATTATCGCCGTTTTAGCGGCAGTTTTCTGCCGCTAAAGCGGAGATAATTTTATCGCCTGGCTTGATAATATGCCCCTATATAAGCAATCGTGTGGGCAAAATATTCTGTCAAAAGGATCTTGGCAATTGCTGGGGTGTTAGAGGTACAAGGCTACAAATTGGAGTTATGAGGCGGCATAAAAAAATCTGTTGTTTAACATATATCTTCTTCTAATTTTAACAGTCCAGTGATATAATTTGGATGCTTATTTTGGCTAAAGTTACCTTACCGAGAAAAAGTTTGCAATTGATGCTTACCTGCACTGCGACCAATACAAATATGTGCTGAAGTGATGAGAGTTCTGTTTACTTTAAATGAGTTTAGTTATTAATAGGTTGGTTCACCTCGCCCCACTAATGGTTAAATACTTAAACAAAAAGAACACACCACAATTCAGTATTACCTCAGTACATTAAACAAATGATTAACACTGTTAGTAATAGTAATAAATATTCATTTGAGAAGAAACCCAAACATCACTTTTTAAAGTCCAATATCTTTAACACTGAAGTACTTAGCTAGTGAGGCATGCACATAACATACCACATATTATACGGATAACTAGTGAGGCATGCTTCTAAAGGCCATCTAGTATGAACACATGGTAAACCTGAAAATGAATATAGGTTTTAGAACATAACTGGGATGTGCTAAATATGAGGGTCACCTTTTATTACAGGAAGTATGAAATAATTTGTGATTAAAAGTGGTTTATCTGAGGATGGGAGATTCTGCTATTCTGATCTAATTGCAACTGAGAGCACCGGGCCCATTAGTTCTAGACCTTTTCTAGAGCCACACTCTGATGGTTCATTTTCACAGCATGAAAGTGTGAAGGGGAGAAAATCATCAATACACAGTTAATTAGCCAATAACACTCCTTGAGACGTAATGATCCACTGACAACTGCCTAAGGTTAGTTCATTTTTTACAAAGCTAAAAACAACTGAACATAGATATATACCTCAACACAAGGGTATAGAAATAGAAAGGAATTATCATGAAACCAAATTTATGCATCCAATTTAAACGGTGCAGCATAAAAGACTATTAATTTAAGAAGTAAAATACAGAGAATCAGGAAGCATGAGCCCACATTTCCTTGCATCGAGGGTTGATGGATGAAAAACATTAAATCTATCTCTAGGGCTATGATAACATCCTTACAGAAGCATTTTTGGTGAAAAGGAAATGTCTGAATAAGAAGTCTCTCCACCATTAATGGGTCAAGAAGCATAAAGTCACTATTGCAAAGGATAGAGCTCATTATGAGATGCTCATTCTCCAAAGACAAGAAAGAAGTGGGCACTTTCCCTAATTCCAACAATCAGTTATTCACAGGTAGCTTTCCCATAATGCACAGCGTGCACAGCGTGCACACTGTTCACAATGGGTATGGTAATGCAAGTACTTTTCCATGATGTTCTCCATGTAGCTCCTTCACATCAATTTGTCCCTGGTCCCCATGCCTTCTCCCATATGAATTCATCTCCATCTTTATCACCTTCAAGCCCTGTAACTGGAACTTTTTTTCTCATTGCCTAGCTACTAAACCAAAGACATTACTTTTTCCTAATGAATGCTTCTCCACCTGCAATACAAACGTGAGAAAGAACAGATTCTACAGTGCACATCAAATTCAACTATTAATTAAGCACTGCAAGGGACTTTCATTTCGGGGGGCTACTATTTTAGCTAACATAAGAATGTGCCACTTTAAGCATTACAGATTGGCAGAACCCTATTTCATTTTAAGTGAGACATTCATCAAATTTTGGAAATATCAGTATTGGACACATTCAGTATGTGAGTGGCATTAACATCACAACACAAGTTCTTCATGTTAACATTTACTGCTAGTTACATCAATTTCCTACATTAATTCTCAGTGTTACTTATCAATTACCTAAAACATGTCATATAGTAATGTTAATACATTTTACAACTCTAGCAGCTCACATTAATATAATGGCAAGATTATATGCGGGTGCGATCAACGTGTGATTATGATGCACCCCTATGCATTAAATGAAATTTCCGCTCCATCGTTTCCCCTCTAATGATGTTGAGTCATCACAAAACCCTTCAAAAGATCCCTGCAGAGAGAACCAATCTAAACAGATGTTGCAGCTAATCTTCTCTGTCTGAACTCCTCCATTTCCTTCAAATTTTCATAGTGACTTTCCTGCAGTCTTTCCGTCCTTCTCTTTCCTTCTCTTAAGAAGTTCTCCACTTGCCTCGCTTTGTGCCTCTTATATGCCCTTATGATCCCTACAGAGAAAATGTGTATAACAATTATTATCGGGTTCAAGCTGAATCCAAAGTTTTCACTTCTCAAATCTCCAAACCATTTTCCAACTGCCCCAAACCCTTTCCCAATCTTATCCCAAACTCCATCATCTGCCATGTCCTATATTTCATGATGTATATCAGTGATGTTATTAATCTATCCCATCAGATTTTTACTCCAATCAGGGATATAAGTACAACTCTGTTGGACATTCAGCATCCGACAGATTCCGCCTTCTTGTGCAAATAACACATCTAATGCAAGCTGATTCTGCTTCACTATAGCCCTTATCAAATCCATCTCTCCATGTATAAGTAGTAAGGGCTGAGCTATGTTAAGAGACAATTTATCCACTATGGTAGACTACCTTCTATTCTTGATATCGTATAATACCACTCCCAAACTAGGTATTATCACTCCAAATAAATCTCCCACAACCTCTCCAGCACTCAGTCCATGTTTTTCCCGTTTTTTTGACTTTCCTACAGAATTCTCCAAATCATCCACAGTTGTATTTTCGGAAATACGACAGCCACATAACAAGTACCATACCATTTGCTCAGCAATCTAACATTTGCATTCTTTCCACACACAAAATATACTCCTGGTACCATTCGAACTGACTCTTGCAAAAACGTTTTCCAAGGACCATTGACTAAGAGGATATGATCACACACACTCTGTCCTACAAATAGTAAATTGTAACTACACTCAGCTTGAAGTATGCAAAGCTTGCCTAATTTTTGCCAATCCAAAGCTATTGGGCAAGAACGTCCATTACCCTTATGAGCGAACTTCTCCTTGGTTCATTCAGAATCCTTGTCCTTGTGGTCAACATCATTAACTAATCCCCGATGTCTACTCAATCTATACATTTCTTTTCTATAACTGTAAGAATGCATGTAAAGTTATGCCTATGCGCGTAATCACTGTCCAGAGTCATTATTAGTCACAAATATTTTTCCATTCTTTCTACTCTCTTATAGTAATCATATTTATTCAGCTGTTTATATACAGGTATTTCTGAAAGTGCCACGTCATAATTTGAAAAGCAGTACTCATAATGGCCTTTTCCATAAAACTTACCAAGGAGTAAAATACAACTAATACCATAAGTCAAGGGTAAGTGATAGTATCGTATTCCCTCCTCGACTGAGGCAGGTAATTGCATGCATACATAGCAATCTCTAACTTCCACAGTGTCCACATATTTGTATAGCAACTTAGAATAAGCATTCAATGTATAATCACACTTGGATAGATCCACATGATGGAAGCAATTACTACAACTACTCCATTCATGTGTGCCTACGATTCAAATTTCCAGACTCCATTTTAGAGTAGCTTGGATCACAGTTTGAAAGAGGATCAACGCACAGTCTCTTTTCTCCGCTTCTTTCCACGTATGACAAGGTTCTCGAACAACCTTCTTTTTCTTTGGAATCTTGGAAATTTCTTTTCATTTCAACAGTCTATTTTTTACAGTATTTACACAGCTTGGAAAATCTCCCTAGCCCTTTTTCTTCTTCTACTAGAGAGATATCCACAAATGTATTCTTCCTCCACTTGGGTCTAGTTTATCTTCTCCAACCAAAGTATTTACAGTTCAAAGTTCATTTTGCATTCCTCATTAGGTCAGAGCCAATCTCCTCAATAACTCAATGTAACAGTTCAGCTCTCAATGCTGTGATTTCTTGAGGAGACTGTGGTGCTCCGAAGATTGGGAATTCAAAGTCTTCCAGAATTAGAGTCCATAAGCCACTGAGCCTCGGTGGAAAAGGAAGCGTCAATGACTGAAGTGCATTGGCTTAAATCCCAGGATCTATCAGCAAGATCTCAACAAACAGCACCAAAATCTCGAACCTCACTCTCCCTGGCATTTATAACCAGATAAATCAACTCGGGAATGGAATATCTCTAACAAGGCACTTGAGCTCTCCTGGGTCTTCTCACACTCTCCGAGTTTTGCTGGGTCTCACGTAGATCAGACTCTGGAGATCCACCTGTTAGTGCAAGTTCTCTGTCAGATGCAAGTCTAAGGTGCCTTCTACTCTTCTCACTTGCCAGGTCTCACCTGTGGCATCTTTTTTCCTTAACTGCACACAAACACTTGTCACATCAGTCTCTTTGACTGAGTCAGACTCTCTGTCACTTGCAATGGTACAGTCTCCCTCAGAGTCTATGCCAGTATCTTGTGTATCTTGACCCCCTCAGATCAACCTGTATGTATCCAGCCTCCTCAGGTACCTCTACAGCTTGGATTGTCCTCTCCTGTGACCCCTCAGTCATGGCTGGAAGTTTTTCTAGGAGAGGAGCTGTTTCATCAGAGGGACCTAATACTAGTCGGGTCTGAGAGGCATGGACCCATTTCCGCACTCTGTCACACTTCACAGCAGTTGTAGTCACCAGTATCACTTGATATGGGCCATGCCAATGAGAATCAAGACAGCTTTTCCTCACATGCTTTTTGATGAGAACCCAAACTCCTGGGTTCAGGTCATGGCAGATATCCTTTGAAGTCTGTGCAGTCGCTGCTTCAACCTCATGTGACACGGAATGAACCACATCAGCCAATCCTTTACAATAGTCAAGGACCAGATTATCCGTGGTGTTCACTAACGAGGTAGCAGGCACGGCAGGCAAACGCATCGCTCTTCCCATAAGTATCTCATGGGGTGAAAACCCAGTTCTCCGGCCAGGGATGATGCGCAGACTCATTATCACTATAGGTAACTCATCTGCCAATTTTAAAGATGTCGAAGCACCCACTTTAGCCAACCCTGATTTCAAGGTACTGTTTATCTTCTCCACCATTCCTCAAGCCTCTGGCCTGTAGCTACACTAGTCTTTGATACACATTCAAAGTGGTGCTTAGCAACTTCATTGTGGAACTGCGCTCCACTATCTGACTCCAATGTAGTTGGAAATTCGGATCTAGGAATGAGTTCCCTCAACAACAACTTAGCTACTGTGAGGCTATCACATCTCCTTGTCGGTTAAACCTCAACCCATTGAGAAAAGATGCACACAACAACCAAAATGTACCTCAAACCATTGCACACAGGCATTTCAATGAAATCCATTTGGATCCAATTGAAGGGACCTCCTGATCTGTCAATGTGGCTCAAGACAACAACAGTCTTCTTCCCAACATTCATTTGTTTGCACTGGCAAACCGATGACACACAGCTTCCGCAATCACTTAAAACCTTGGATTGAACCAAGTTGTCTGAACAATCTCACCATTGCATCCCTTCATATATTATCTGCTCTATGAATGTGCATCACCAGTGGATGGAACAAACAATCCGATAATACTTCCCTGCCATCAGCTGTCACCTAAATTTCATTTTTCCCCTTCTCACAAACTGCTCTGATCAAACCCATTTGTTCCTCCTCTGTGACCTCCATTTTCAAATGTCTCACTTCTTCCAATGTGTCAGTAGCTGCTAGCATTATGTTGAGTTCGGTCTTCGGTGTACTCTCGCCGGTATATTCCCAATTGAAAACACATGCATGCAAAGTACAGTAGTTTGCGACTTCACCAGCATACCTATTTCCAATAGTAACAAAATCATTTCCCCTTCCATGGGCTGCGTACTTAATGACAACCCCATCTCTTGGCAGTCATAAAGCTTCCAACAGTTGCCTCACATACTTCCTATTCCTTATAGGGGAACCAGAAGATGTTAGGAACTCTCTCTGTGACCATAGCTGTCCGAAATCATTAACCACACTGAAACCATCCTGGCTGTCGGGTATAGATTGCGACTCAGATTTGTTCAGAGATGCGACATGCATGGGTCAAGGCAATTATTTCAGCCACTTATGTGGAGTGTACTCGCTTTAACAAAGCAGCATCCACCACTCCAGAGATGGTACAGACAGCAAACGCTGCTCTCAAGTTTGTCATTGTCTCTTAAGCATGGACCATCAACAAAGAGGGCTTGATCAGGATCAGACAATGGCTCATCGACAATGCCAGGTTTCAGATTAGTACACAGTTCAGTGACATCTAGACAGTCATGGTCTTCTCATTCTTCCCCATCAACACTTGGAATAGGTGACAAGGTAACAGGATTTAACACAGAATACCGCTTCAGAGTAACATTTTTAGCAGCAAGAAGCACCCGCTCATACCTTGTCAGCCTGCTGTTTGTCAAATGCTGTGTTTTTGTTCTCTCTCAACTCCAGGACGGCAAGTAGGCAATCATTATCCCAGTGTACCGGATCACACACATCCTTGTGAGTCAGCATTTTCAGAGGTTTCTCCAGCATGGAAAAATTAGTAATCCACTGCCGGAAGTAGCCAACCATTCCCAAGAACATACAACAAAACAGACCAATGGCAGACCAGGATAGCTGCACTCCACTGTTGTTTCTTTAATGATAGTTTGATGGATAATTTTAAAGTGGGTGCACATACAACTCCTGCACCTGCCGCTGTTGAGTGCAAACTGCAAAGCAGATCAGATACTGGATAAATGTATTATTCTGTATGATTCTCATTCACGCTCCCTCTTCGTCCCAAACTGATCCCTTTAAGCATGTATCGATTGTCTCTGACCAAGGCTTCCTAGTGGGCCTGGGTCATAAACAGGAACAACAGTACCAATGGTAACCAGTACTGTAAGAACTCCCGGCAACCATGAAGCAGCATTAATACCATTCTGTTTCATACCTCCCAAGACGGACACTCCTGTCCCCCTTACTCCTGCTGATATCATTTCCACGACCCCTGGATCAGGCACCTCTGGGCCTGATACGCTCCCCACATTCTCGGTACCTTCAGCGATTCGTCCCCCTTCACTCGTTTGAGGACTGTAAGGTGGAGGATGCTTGGCTAACAACCCATTCAACAAGCTGTCTTCATTATGACTACTGTCACTCCCATTTGTCCCTCTCTTCCTATCCTGTGAACCTCCATCTCCTACCAGCACTGGGTACAAGCTCTCTCCCTCAATGGTATTCATTCTCCACCTCTTAAGCCTAGCATCCTACTGTGCCTCCCGAGACACCTTCACAGTTTTCTTCATCCTTCCTTGATATTTCTCTCTTTGTTTAGCATGAGCTGCATGCATCCATGGGTCTAACGCTTCAAGATTGCATCACAAACATTGTTCCCCTGAGTTGATTTAAGATCTCTAGCCTGAATGTGCCAAAGTGTGTAAATGACAATTCACCCACTTTTGCAGTGATCTTGTGCCAATTTTGGAGCCAAATTATAGTGTGGAGCCCAACTTTTGTTGCCATATCGTTTTCTGAAGTACCCTCAGGTGGCACCTCTTTACCCACTCAAGTAACAACCCCTTCATCACGCCTGAAAAGATCCCGTAACACTATAAAGCATTGCATGATTCCAAAAATGCAAATTCTGTTAAATCGATTACGATGGAGTAATCCTTTGCACCACAGACTTTTCGATGACTACCAACCAATCCCAGCGCTGTGCTACACCAAACAGCATAACCCGACATCATTCTTACTCCTCACAGCGGCTCACCCTACTTCAAAATTTCTCCTTACAAATGCACTCACACAATCATCTTAAATCTGTAATTGTCTGCCACTCTAGAAGTTCGATAGAATTCAACCACTCAAGAACATCACACATGATAACCCTTGACCAGCGTGGCTCCCCCAAATCAGTATAGTTAACCACTGTAAACAAGGTCCAATAGATGATTCCCATATGTCCCATTCACACAAAGGTCCTTGTCTTAGCGGGAACTGCAGATGACGTCTCACGACAACTCCTCAATTCTTCGGTCATACAATCACAATCTTGGTGTCTTCTACATCTTTCAATATCCTGGGATTTTAGGCCAGTTCAGGACCTGCAACTCAAATCTCAATCCTTGGGCCATGTCAGACTCAATACCATGTTCACTTGAGTCTCACTCCAACTCCGCAAGACATCACACAATCAAATCATTCCCGCAATCTAACATTATACATACATTAATACTCACTCCTCCTTCCACCTAGGTTCTTACTGCACCATCAAACTCCCTCGGTCTCTGCCAGATTCCGTCACCTTCCGTTCTCGATCATTGGACTTTAGTTCGGGGCTTAAGGGTCCTAAGTGCCACCAATGCTAGACCACTTCTAGATTCTCCCCTTACTTCATGTGCGAACCATCCTACTCTGCTACCAACTGAGAGGGCCAGCCCCATTAGTTCTAAGCCTTTTCTAGAGACACACTCCCATGGTTCTTTTTCACAACATGAAAGTGTGAGGGGGAGAATATTGTTAATACACAGTTAGTTAGCCAATAACTCTCCTTGACATGTAAAAATCCACTGACAACTGCCTAAGGTTAGTTAGTTTATTACAAAGTCAAAAACAACTGAACATAGATATATACCTCAAAACAAGGGTATAGAAATTCTAAGGAATTAGCATGAAGCCAAATCTATGCATCCAATTTAAATAGGGCAGCATAAACAAGACTATGAATTCAAGAAGTAAAATACAGAGAATCAGAAAGCATGAGTCCAAATTTCCCTGCATCGAGGGTTGATGGATGAAAAACATTACATCTATCTCTACACTATGGCTATGATAACATCCTTACAGAAGCATTTTCAGTGAAAAGGAAAGATGTCTGCATGTGAGGTCTTCCTAAGAAGAAGTCTCTCCACCATTAATGGGTCAAGTAGCATAAAGTCACTATTGCAAAGGAAAGAGCTTGTTCTGAGATGCTCTCTCTCCAAAGGCAAGAAAGAAGTGGGCACTTTCCCTAATTACCACAATCAATATTCACAGGTAGCTTTCCCATAGTGCACAGCCTGTGCACAGTCCACAATAAGTACGGTAATGCAACTACTTTTCCACTATGTTCTCCATGTAGCTATTTTGCAACAATTTGTCCTTGGTTCCCATGCCTTCTCCCATGTGAATTCATCACCGTCTTCATCACCTTCAAGCCTTGTAACTGTAACTCCTTTTCTCATCACCTAGCTTCTCCATCTGCAATACAATTGTGAGAAAGAACAGATTCTACAATGCACATGCAATTAAACTAATCGTTCTAAAGCGAGAGTTGTCAGGGACTTGCATTTCAGGCCCACGATTTTTGCTAACATAGGATTGTGTCACTCTAAGTATTACAGATTGACATAACCCTTTTGCGTTTTAACTAAAACATTTATAAAATTATAAACATATGGTTGTTAGACACATTCAGTATGTGAGTGGCATTTACTTCACAACACAAGTTCTTCTTTTTAGCATTTTCAGCTCGTTACATCCATTTCCTACATTAATTCTCCATGTTACTTATCAATAACCTAAAACATGTCACGTAGTTATGTTAATACATTTCACAACTCTAACACCTCACAATAATATAATGGCAAGATTATATGCGGGTGCGCTGTGCTAGTGATTATGATGCACCCATACGAATGAAATAAAATTTCCACTCCATCACTTTGATTTAAAAAAAATTCCGACCCACATTCTATGACCCTTGCTGTTTATGTGGTAAAAACAGAGAATCATGTAAAAATTATTAGGAATCTGCCACTAATATGTATGCAGTAGGTACAGCCCCTTCTGTAAGAGGCCTATAATGTGTGTGACACCTTCAGACAATCTTGGGTGTTTTGCCAATGGCACATTTGCTTTGGGAATTATGATTTTCTACTTAAATACTAAAAGCAAAACCACAAGTCTCAGAATGCAACTTGCTCCTAGTTTAAAAACAAAGGCTAGATAAATGTGTCACAATGGACATGGTCTCACCTGGCAGCTTTGCTTCTAAAGAGCAACACCTCCCTCTGCCCCTCGACCAATATTTCATGTTTTCCAGGTATATTTTAAAAATTAAACATTTTTCACAAAAAATACTGCAATGTAGCAAAAAAGAAAAAAAGTTCCCACTCAATATTCATTGATATATCAACTTAACATGCGCACAGACCTTTTTTCTTCTTTTTCTACAACACATTCATCTTGGGAAAATGTCACTGTTAGAAGATGGAAAACTCCCAATAAAGAACAGGGCATATTTTATCATTTTTTCCTTTAAAGCAAAATGGTACCATATGAGCTAATCTTTATGGAACAAATGAGGTGTAGTGTCTGTAGGAAAGTAGGATCTGCTTCTTATGGTTACCCCCACTTTTTGCTTGATGTTTCACTGTTTTTGGCTAGTCTGACTGAGATCCTGCTAATCAGGACCCCAGTCTATCTACTTTCTCCCTTAAATTGTCATGCATGTACTTTGGTACACTCCACTTGGATACTGGGGTACCCTTATCAGTCCCTAGTATATGGTACCCATGTACCCAGGGCATAGGTACCCCAGAGGCCTCCCATGGGCTGAAGCATGTATTATGCCACCAATGAGAGGCCATGCAAAATGGATCTACAGGTCTGCTACTGTAACCTGTGTAAGCTGGTGCTTGCACCACTTACTTTAGAAAATAGGTTCACTATATCTATTGGTCACTACACTTAAAACTTATAAGTCACCCCTATAGCAGGCCTTATCAATCCTGAAGGCAGGGCGCTGGGTTTCATGTGAGAGTGTGCCCCTGCATGAGCAGAGCCTCTCTGCAGCCTTCGGAGACCATTCTCCTGGGTTGTCTGTGACTCAGCCGGACATATAGGTAGAGGTGCATTATAACCTCACGGTAAATGCTATCTCGAAAATGGTCGCATTGAAACATATTGTGTTTGGTATCAAACACCTTGGAATCATACCTCCACACCTGTAACCGGTGTGGGAGGTATAATTCCACCCTTCAGAAGTGAGCTTTGTGGGGTCACTGGTCTATCCGGTGCCAGCCTTCTTGACCCAGACAGCACAAAATGGATGCTGCCGACCAGAGACACGTTTCTGCCCTCCTGCTGCTGAGCCAAGCTCGAGCAGAGGAAGGCAGCATAATAGGCATCCTGTCACAGGGAGGTGTGACCACCTCCCAGACAGGATTTAATGTATTGGGGCTGGGTGGGTGAACTCTGAGAGTGCCTTAGAGTGTGCACTGGGGGCACATTTGGTGTTCCTGTGCATAGTCCAGCTCAAACCAGTTCTGGGAGCCATTGGCACCTGCTCGGAGTGCAAAACTGGACAAAAGACATGGGTGTAACCACCCCTCTGTCCAACCCTCTCCGTGGCTACATAAGGGCTTACCTGGCTGTAAGACTTTAGATTTTCCGTGGACAAGATTCTACAAGAAGAAACCACTGATCTTAGACCGTCTGGACACTCTGGACTTCGCTGGACTTCGACTGGGCCTGACTTCATCTCCCTCTCTGTCCAAAGCTTTGTCTGTGCCATTGCTACATACAGACTCTGTGCAGGACCTGTGATGCACTAAGGACAACTGAAGAATCTTCCTTGGTTTGGAGTCAGTCCCCTGCAACTGCAGGCACCGTAATGCAACTGACCAGTCTGCTGCTCCTGAGCTCCTGGGGACTCAGAAGACTTCAGCAACACAGGAGGTGGGTTTTGGAAGGTCCCTGAGGTTGATCTGCCCTCTCAGCAAGTTTGAGGCCAGTATCCCACGTGGGGACCGCATAATCTGAACACCTGTGCACCACGTCCATTTGCAGATGCATATGCTTGTTGGCAATTCCCGAGCTTGTGCATTGGACTCCCTGTGGTGCTGACCCTGAGCAGTATTTGCACCAAAGAACTCCAGCCTCCTCACACCGAGTGCTCCGTGGGCTGGTACTTTGCAATCTTGCTCGAGGTCCACATGTGACTCCTGGTCCTTTGGCCTGTGGGTTCCCCTGAGGGTAATCTTGATTTCTGTTGGGCTTTCCTGGTTGCTCCAGATGTGTCCTGACTCCCCATGGCTTGGTGAGTCTCCAGGACCTTGCTGGTTCACACCATAACCTGCTTGACCTTCCTGTGTGGGTTGCTTTTGCCAAGGCTTGTTGGTGCTCCAGCCAGACACCGACCCCTCAGCACTCAACATCCTTAGTGGGACAGCTCACCTCTGGCTCCTGGTTGTCCTCAACGTCTCCTGGTCCTCCTGGCTGTAGAGTCAAGCATCCCTTCTTCACACCTGAAACACCCGACATTGGTGGGCCTTTGTCTACCGAGCCCCTGGTCACTCTGAAGTGACCCAGACTCTGGCCCCTCTGCTTTCACATACCGTCCTGCCAGAATCCAGGCTTGGATTCCTCCGGACCCTTTTCACCTTCATGGCAACAGTACTTCTTCGCAGCCCTTCATTGAGAACGATGCGGTTTCCGACACCACTCCAGACCTATGCACCCGGTTCCTTTGGGATAGGTAACTTGGGTATTATGGTATCCATGGGTGGGGTGGCTCTCCAACCTCTCAAGTTGCAAAGGGTTTGCTCTAAGTCCTCCTAGAAGGGTTCTTTAACTTTAAAACTGTAACCGGGACTTTCCCATAGAATTGTACAGAGCCCGCAGTCGTGTTAGCACACTGCACCCGTCCTCTGTGGGGTCCCTGTCTACTCACCTTCGCTGGTTCCTAGGGTTCCCAGCGATTCTACGTGCTCTAGACTGTGTCGTTACTCAAGTCTTGATTGTTATACCACTATTTTAGTATATGGTTTGGTCTCCCCCTGGAGCCCACTATGTATTGTGCTACTTACAACTGTTCTATTGATCTCATATTGTGTGCTTTGTGTTCTATCCTCTTGTAGAGGATAGAAGAGAGTGTTATATTAATAAATACATATTTTTATATAACTGCTGTGTGGTTCTCCTTTATTTAGTCATTCAGGAGGTGATATTCTCGTAAACCAAGTTGCTTTACATTCCTTCAAGATTAAGCCTGAAGGCTGATCTCCACAGCTACCACTAGGATAGCTTTCTAAAGGTTATCTTTGACCTCATACATCATAAGGGTCGTTTGGACTGGTGCAAGGTCCCCACTTTAGTTAGAGGACAGTATATACCAGGCCAACTTCTCACAGTGGCTTTATTGCTGTTGTTAGTAATGGGAGACCTGTTTTCTGATCCCTGTTTCTGACTTCACTAAAGGTGTGATCCTGAACAATGTCGATATCCAGCCATCTCAGTTCTCTATCTTTTAAACTTGAGTACCAAAACAAAAGCCACTCTTAAGTGCTTTATAAAAACTATATTTACCCATGTTCAGCTCCTAATACTTTTAAAATGATTGCTTATTTTGAGTGCCTAGCTTATCTGTATTGGAAGTTAGCAGCAAGATCTAATTCATTAAGGTATTTACTTTCAACTTCACAGATGCTAATAAGGAGAAAAGTGAGATAGCACTATCAGACCTAACTATAAATTCCCTTTAACCTTTCGTACCTTCAGTGAGTTTCTAGGTTTTTTTAACATAAAGTAAGTAATTACTACTATACCTAAATATAGCATTACTTCAACCTGTGTTTTTTTTTTGTGAATTTCATTTTTTTTACATATACTGATATCTTATAATAGCCTTTGTCATGGCAATTTTTGACCCAAGGCTATGGGATCTAGGCACGTGCCCATGTAACACACATGCAATTTTATGGCCACTGCCCGAAATAAAGTTTTTTTGATTGATTGATTGATTTCTTATCACAAGTAATAGGTCTACAATTCTCTCCTTGCTTGGAAGCAAGTGCCCCATTCTGGCACTTGACTCTCTTAGGGTGGTGAAGCAGAGCAGTTGAAAGCTTTACCAGGGGAATTGGAGTTGGCTAGTAATCTCCATTTGCTGACACACAACACCAACACTTGCTAAATCATTTTCCAGTCAGAGCTTTTTTCTTTTAAAAAGGAAAAGTACATTTTTACACTCACCCTACAAAGTAATTCCCATCAAATTACAAATATGTTCATCCTAGTTCATATAAATACCCTTTGAGACATCCTCAAATCACATTTGACCCCTAGTGGATCATGTACGTCAAAATAGCAACTCCACTGCTTATAATGATGCAGCATCACAATATAAATGGTGTCATTTCAAATAAGGGAGGTCTACTGGCTTTGTCAAAGGGTCATTGTATCAGTATATAAAAGACAAGCCTAATGGATTGGTCAAGGGGTGAAAGCATCAATATCAAGGGAAGCTTATCGGCTCTGTCAAGAGGTCACCACATCAACATGTGAGGGTAAGCCTAATAGCTTTGTCGAGGGGTGACCATATCCGTATACAAGACATGTCTATTGGCTTTGTCAAGGGGTCAAGCAGAATATTACATGACTACCTGCACAACTGCACATTTACACTGTTAAAGTTGAGCTGAAGATTGCATGTAGGAATTCGCACTGGAATGTGTGCTTCAAGCACACATTTCCCACTAGACATTGATGTATTGCCTCTGCACCATGGCTCAAATTTTGGGAATTATTTGAGCAAGAGCAGCCACTGACATCATCAGGTGCATCGCTGTAAAATTGGGACTGTGCTATTTTTTCCCCATTGGCGCAATGCTGCACCTTAGATTTGTGCTTAGCATTACATTGCCCTATATTTAGCAAATATGCCGTTAGTATTTCTCAGTGACACTGACAATGGGTTGCAAGAGAGATCGGGGATAGCCACGCCCACTATCTCGATGCCCTTGGGACACCCTTTCCAGTATTTTGTTTTCTTCTGACAACCTAATGTGTTCTGGCTTGCTTCCAACTTTTCTTCCATTTAATCAATTGGACAGGGACAATGAATTCTGACACAAAACCTCGATTCTGGAGGCTCAGTGTCTTATGATCAGAAACTAAGTGGTCATCTTAAAGAATCTGAGGTTATCTTGTGAGAAGTATCTGGAAAGGAGTACAGACAGGAACGCTTGCGCAAAGCCCCCACCCCATAAATACCTATATTAAAGCAAAGATCACTGACAACAGGATAGCACGAATTATCGTTCACAGTTGTCACCTGGCCCCTGGCAAGAGGCTGTCATTCAGCCACCTGGGATTTTTCATTCTACAGCACTGAGTATGCTTGGACATGTGTATCCGGACGAATAGTGCACAACGTGAAACTAGAAGGACATCCGAGAAATGTGCCCGTGGCTGGAAAACACGAACTAGTCTGAATATCCTCCAGCAATGGGGCATTCGTCCGCCAGGGGCATTTGGACTATATTATGTTTATACCATGATATAAAATAAACAGTCGAATTTTAGAGCGTTTTATAAATTTGGTTATACATTTAAATTACAACGAAATTAAGTTTAAAGTAGCCTGTAAAAGCAGGTCAAAAATAGGCTTCCATGAGATGTGACTGCTAAATTATTTTATGCAATTGCTTAACTTTAATTATACAAAAAAAAACTGAATGTAAGGCAGTTATAAAATACCAGGAGCTGTTATTTTTATTGCAGACAGATACACGGCTAAAGGTCGTTCAATCTATTTAGTTTTCCCTGGGTATGTAATTTTAGAAATGTCACATTTACACTCGAATAACAGTCTTAGGTAGACATTTCTGATGAGTGAATTCCCTAGTGCCACCGGGCAAATGATTAGCATGTCTTTCAGAGCAGAGTGTCAGCACAGCTCAGAAGTTTCCTTCAGGATAACACAAATATAATTGTCACAGCAAGATACACTTTCGAAACTTGTTTCCTGATGACTGAATAACAGAGTAAAGAAAAAAAAATGAAAGTCATTTGGCAAATGCTTGCGTCCATTTGATAAAGTATGCAAGCAGAAACATACCGGTGGACACCAATAAATGTATTGCATTAAATTTGAAATTGCTTTCTACTTCAGTTGTGGTGCAGCGTGGCTTGCTCTGCAGCTTGGTAGATCCCGCATTGCACAATAGATCCTAATAATGAGTTTGAAAGGACAGAGGCACCTCCGTCATGTTCTTATCATCGGCAGCCAGCTCATTAAAAGCTGCAAACCTGAGATATGACTAGCGCCAGGACTTCGGCTTTTCCACTCTCGCAATGGACTCTGTTAGGCTGCACATGGAAACCACAGATGCCACATTGTGTCAGGCCAGGACAACTGCCCCTTAAGAAATGTTTCAGATCAACAACAGGGTTCCCATCCTTCTTTAGAATGTGTATTTGTTCTCCTTGTTTTAGGTTAATTGTGATGTCGCAATTTGCTATAATGAAGCCTGTGCTGAAAAACAATATGCTTATTTTCTTTGTTCCTCTGTTTAGGAGGATAATTTACAGGGCAATACAAGTATCTTGTGCCCCATTCAAGGGACAAGAGGAGATGTGGCCTAACGGAAGTCGACTGACTGAACTGGTGAACAGGGGAACCGGGTGCGAGTCCCAGCATTGGATCAGCATCCCTCGATTCGGGGCAAAATACTTAAGGGCATATTTAACAAAAAGTCATGGAGCGTAGAAATTTACCTTGCTGCGCCGTGCTTTTTGACAGAGAAAGGACATAAATGCTCCGTGTTGCAAATGGGGTCTCTAGTTGGCAAGGGTTTGCAACTTTGTCCAAGTAGGGACCCTTCATCCTAGTCAGAGTAAGGAGGATACACTTCTAAAATAACCCCTGCTCACCCCCTTGGTAGCTTGGCACGAGCAGAAAAGCTTATCCCAGAGGCAGTGTGTAAAAGCATTTGTGCATGCATACAGTAACACAGTGAAAACACTACAAATGGACACCACACCAGTTTAGAAACATAAGTAAAACTGTATCCAAACCACACAAGCACAAAAACGACAAAGATCCACAATACAATACTGAAAAAAATAGTTACTTTGCAAGATAACCTTTAAATTGCAGAAATAGCTGAAAAACATAGTTCTTTTGAGTTGGTAGCTCCATCCGGGGCTACTGCGATGCTGAACACAAAAGAGCCTAACAATTCCAGCCATCCGCGTCGGTTCGGGTCAGCTAAAACAAAGATAGACTCGAAAACAGCACCTTTCTCACTGTGGCCAACACGTTGGTATGAACTTGTCGGGGCAACCGTTGCGGGTGTGTTGCAAAAATGGAAGCGTCGCAGGGTGTGGTGCCATCCCAATGCGGTGCAGGCAGCGGCTCAGTGACGATTGTCCAGATGGCATTGGTGAGGCCAAGGCTTATGGTGCAAGGTAAGGCAGTGCTAGATGTGGTGCTGGCAGGCTGTGTTGCAGGCGACGGAGTCAGTTGATAATCTGGTTGGGCAGCGACAGAGTCAGTGATGTCTGTGCAGAGTGTAGCGAAGCAGTGCGTAGCCCACAGGATGCTGTGCAAGCAGCGGCTTGTTAACGGAGTCGGTGAGACCAGGATTGCATTGCGAAGTGAAGTGGTGCTCTCTGCGGTGCCTTCAGGTTACTGAATCCTGCGATGGACTTGGTGACATAGTCGGTTGTCCTTTTCTTCTGCGGTGACTGAAACCAGCAGTTCTAGAGATAGTACCCAGAAAAACAGTGAGGTCCTTGCTGTTCCTTAGACCTCTTGAACAGGTGGGCAAGCTCCACTTCAAGCCCTTAGAGGCACTTTGCAAGCAAGATACACACACAGTTCCTCTCCTTGGCAAAAACAGCCACTGCAGGCCAACCCCAAACAGCACATAGCAAAGGGTCAGTACTCCTCCTCCAGTTTCTCCCAGCTCTTCTCCTTGGCAGGGGCTCCTTTTGATTTCCAGAAGTAGTCTAAATGTTCCGGCCCCTCTTTTTATACAGTAAAATCCTTTGTTCTCTGTGGCAGAGAAGCTCCGCGCCCAGCCAAAACCAGTTCTGTCCTCTCTGGTGCTGGTTTCTGGCAGGAGGTGGAGACTGCATTGTTCTTGGCAGACAAGGCCATTTCAGGTGTGAAAGAAATCTCCTCCCCCTACTCTGAATGCAGCCCAAGTCTATTCAACCCAGCCCTGACTCACCCTGGAAAGGCAGGATAGACCTCAACCCCCCAAGTGGCTGTCTGAACCAAATACACATCCGCAGACCCTGTCACTCCAAAGCCAGACAGTCAAGACACAACCTCAGCAGATGCACACTGGATGGCTAAGCAAGAACATTCCTACGTTCTAAAAGTGGTATTTTCAAACACAGAATGTAAAAATCACCCTCACTAAAAGATGCATTATAACATGCTGAGTTCAGGCATATCAAACTTTATTTTCCTGTCTTGTTCCCATGGGCAGCAATGCTTATAAGATGTTATAAGCTAACTCCCCATTCTATCTTATGGGGACAGATGGCCTTACAATAGTGAAAAATAAATTTGGCAGTATTTCACTATCAGGACACGCCACACACATCATGGCATGCCCTACCTTTTACGTACACTGCACCATGCCCACAGGGGTGCCTTGGGTCTACCTTAGGGGTGACTGACATGTAAGAAAAGGGAAGGATAGGGCTTGGCAAGTGGGTGCACTTGCCAAGTCAACATGGCAGTACCAGACTGCACACAGGCCCTGCTGAGGCAGGCCTGAGACCTTGTTGCAAGGCTGCTTGTGTAGGTGGCACAATCAGTGCTGTCAGCCTACTAGCAGCATTTGATTTACAGGCCCTGGACACACACAGTGCACTTCACTAGGGACTGACTAGCAAATCAAATATGCAAATCATGAAATCACCAATCCATAACAACAATTTACAAAGGGAGCACTTGCACTTTGGCACTATACAGCGGTGGCAAAGTGCCCTGAGCATCTAGACCAGCAAAACGAAGTCCAGCACACAGCAAAAACTCAGGAGGCAAAGTAAAAAATACAGGGGAAACCCACACCAATTGTGCCAGGTCCAACACTCTGTATTTAACATAATACAGCACATTCCTGTTTTTTTTCCCAGCACTGGTGCCCAATGTGCTGCCTAGTGCTTGACTTTACCAATTTATTTTAAAAGTTATATAAAGCGTGAACATGACCTAGCAGGGTATCAGAGCGCTGTACAACGAAGTTTTCTAGTTAAGCTGGTAAAAGAAAACATAATAGATAAGTATGTGCATACAGCAGATGCATATTGCAGACAAAAATATGCATATAAACAGTTCACCCCAGATGTACATTGCATAGTAGATAAGGGAGGGCAAGGTTGGAAAAGCCATTGCAGATAGTTTATATGGCTACAGGACTATGTCACATGTAGGTTTTCTGGAGCAAACCTTTGACATCTTTTTTTAATGCAGAGGTCGAGGGTTGTTCTGATTTCTGGTGGGAGAGCATTTCATATTCTCGGTTCAAGGACACAAAAGGCGCGGTTTTTTGAACTTTGTTGGTTTCAGCAATAGCGTGTTTGAACATCTTAGGGCGTGATTCCCACTAGATAGCGCAAGTTGAAAATGAGGTTAAAGCAAGATTGCTTTTGTGCAGGTAGGGGAACCTTCCTGCACAAAAACAATCCTCTGAGGCATTTCCATATTTCCATGTGTGCTGCAGAATACAGCAAAGATATTTCTCCTTGTTATGCCTTCCCTGGGAAGGAGTAGCACTCTGAAGCATTCCCAGGTCCACCAGTCTTGGTAAATCTGGGAATGCTTCAGATTCCATGGGTGGATACATAGGAACACCCATGCTCCACCCATGGAAAACCTTCTTAGGGTACAGTAACCCAATGCAGCTTTTTGTGCCGCTTTACACTGGATTTTTCAAGCCAATAAGGGCCACACAAGGTGGACTTACATGGCTTGATAAATCAAACGTAAAGGTTGCGTCGCTATTACACCCCTAGGCGTAGTGCAAAAGCGATGAACCCTATGATAAATATGCCCCTGAATCTCCTCTAACTTAAAAAAAAGTGAATCTGAACTTGTGAACGGTAACCTGGAGCTCATGTAAAGCACTAATGATCCTGCCTCAATCCATAGGAAATAAGGACAGATCTAACAATGAGATAACACTAAGAGTTACACCTGTCAATCATATCTATAAAGTCGATATGCAGGGCCTGAAAAGGTCCTGCAGGTCGTAATTTTGTAGATGTAATTACTTCAAGTGTTGGTCTGGTATTAAACTGTTGGCACACTATGCACTGAACATTGTACATGTAGATCATTTCAGAGACATTTGGAATGAACCGATCAGCTTGTAAGATGCAGCTGATATAAAGCTATTAGCAATAATGCTTGGGGCATTACTGGCTTCCACGTGTGTTCCTGCCTATAAATCAAATGAGTTGGTGACTGGACACAACCCCTCTGTTCCCATAATTTTACTTCATAAGGAGTGGCCTGCTCCTGTAAATGCTCCAGATATATCAAGTTATTGGTACATAAAACTCTAAAAAAGCACAATAAATGCAAAGTACATTGTTCAGGAACAGTCAATTGGGTTTCTGGATAATGAGCTACCTCCTTTTGATGGTTTGCAAAAAGCATAAAACCTGGGATTAGTTTAAGAAGAATTTGTTTGGATAACTTCCTTCCTGCAGGGTAACACAAGAGGATATAAGCTAGGGTTGTTCATTTCCACAACCCTTGAAATGTTTGCTGGTGTCCACCATGCAATTGTCCTATCAACACATCTCTTGAATATCTGCATTGACACAGACTAGAGCAGCGGTTATTCTTTTATTGACTTCTCTGGGCCTCCACTGAATCATTGCTGGAATCTGGGGAAGCCCCACTGAGCCATTATTGAAAGCCGGGGATCCCTGTCCTAAGCAATTTCTATGACTGGGAATTCAAAATAATACAAAAATACAAAAAAGCATACATCAAACAAATGCTCAAATATTTAAATATTTTGTGTAGTTCACCATCAAATTCAGATTATTTTTCTTCAAATTTTTGGTGCTTGTTGGACCCGGCCTCGTGGCGTGGTCCTGGCCCCCTTGTCTGGCCAACCGGGGACCTCTTCACCCTTCGGGGCCCCCCCTGGATTGTACACATCGACCCGCACCAGCCAACGTGACCCGGCCCCTCCCGGCCGCGGCCAAAGCGAAACCCCGACATCGAGGCACCAAGATCCGGCCAGGGGGCACCACGTGGCCAATACCCCGATCCTGGAGGAGGGGAGTTTCGATGGGACCCCCAACCGGCCCCCAATGCCTGGGTGTGATCGCTCTCCGGCCTCCCTGGGCACTGGTGCCTCTCCCGCTGGGCGTCTGGCCTCTCCCAGCCCGGCCTCTCCGCCCCCCCCTGGACACAAGGGTCCGGACATCAAAGGGCTCCAGACCTATATCTGGGGTGGACCCGCACCAGGACAGTAGTTGTATCCTGGAGTCGAGAGCCCTGCTGATCGGATCGCGGCTGACCCTACGGAGAAAAGACTCTTGCCTGAAACTGTACCCCGAGCCCTGCTGACTGCGTTGCGGCTCTGCCTTGCTGAGAATAAGATCCTCACGGAACCCATCAGAGCCCTGCTGACACCGTCGCGGCCCAACCTCGCTGAACTACCATCGGAGCCCTGCTGACTTCGTCGCGGCTCGAGCTAGCTGAACTGACCCGCCGAGCCCTGCTGACTTCCTCACGGCTTGACCCCTTCGAGCAGCCCTTGTGTCCGGCACCCGACGCTCCGACTCCCGGAGCCCCCCCCAGCTTGAGGCTTAATACCTGGGCGTAGGGTACCCCCGTACCAGGCTGAAACTGAGACTGTCCCGCTACCCCTTCCCCACAAAGACATTGAGACTCTTTGCGGATCCCTCGATCCACCTGTACATATTGCCAAAGTAACCTACGATAATTACCGATAAAGATATATGAGAACTGATACCCGTGTCGAGTCCTGTGTGGTGGTGTTACTGAGCTAGTACGATTATACGGGAAGGACCTCTCCTAGGAGGCTTCTCAGCGGCGCTCGGCTACTTCCTTGCGGTAAGGAGGCCCACTGGGTGGTCCCGACGACTCCCCAGAGGTCCGCCTTCCAACATTTGGTGGCCAGCGACGGGATCCGAGCCGGACACCAATCATACAGCAAGTAACTCACCCGCTACCTAACCAGACGCAGAATAACCATGAGCAGCCAGGAGACCACCACGACCGCGGGGTTCCAACAAGAACGGTTGGAAGAATATACCCACAAAGAACTCAAACAGTTCTGCAAAGACAAAGGCCTTTCGACCACCGGATTAGGCTCAAAAGAGGACATGCAGAAAGCCCTAAGAGCCTGGGTAGAGTCCGAAGTAGCATTGCCCCAAAACGAAGGAACGTCAGAACTAAACGTAGCCATGCAGCCAACCACGGCCCCGGCAAATGGGGGAAGAAACCGCATGGAAACCGGCCTATCCCCAGAAGAGATCCGGGAGCGGGAGAGGGTCCGGACCCATGAGTTAGAACTCGCACGACTCCAGCTGGACGGAGAACTCCTGCTGGCGGAAAAGAAGTTGGCCCTAGAGCAACTACGGTTGCAAGAAGAGATTGAGGAAAAAAACCGACAGCGAGAACTGGAGGAGAAATAGCTAACCCTTGAGCACGAGCGGAGCCTCAAGGAGCTTGAACTTAAGTCCAAAAAGGGGGAGACCGGCACCCCCGGGAACAAGGACACTCCTCCGCCGACAGAGGCGAAGGTACATATCCCCAAGGATGAAGTCAAAGAATACTACAAGAACGACGACATCCAACAATGGTTCAAAGCCTATGAAGTGGCCATGACCTCCCATCGGGTACCCCGGAAGGATTGGGGTGCCGGACTATGGGGACGATTCCTCAGCGAGGGTCGAGACACCCTGCTACAGCTCCCGGACGACGTGATGACCTCGTACGATCACATGAAGGAGGCCTTGCTCACCCGCTATGGCCTCACCGCAGAAATGTACCGCCAGCGCTTCCGAGACTGCAAGAAAATCCCTGGTACCACTTGGGTGGAGTACGTCGACTTTTTTAGCAGAGCCCTGGAAGGGTGGGTCAAGGGCAGCAAAGTCACCTCCTACGAGCAGCTGTTCGACCTCATTGTCTGGGAGCATCTCTCCAACAACTGTTTCATCGAGCTAAGACAGCACCTCCTCGACAGCAAACTGACCGAACCGCGGAAGCTTGCCGTCGAGGCCGATAGGTGGGTGAACACCCGGGTCCCCCGGAACTCGATGGGGGAGTACCAGCGGAGCGCCACAGGACCCCCCCGCCAGCGCGGCGGAGGAGGAGGGTCAAACCGGAACCGAGACTTTACAGCAGGGCCGCCCCGGAGTCCTCCTCGGGGCCCACCCTCGAACCGCACGTCCCCGACCCTAGCACAAAGGGGGACAACCCCAGCCCGACCAGGACCTCGGCCAACGGTAACCTGCTACAGCTGCCAACAACCAGGGCACTATGCCAGTGACCCCTCCTGTCCCATGAACCGATGAAGCGGGGCCCCCGGGCCCCCGCCCCGACAGCTGGCGGCCACCGCCCTGGGGGAAGGGGAGGAGGAGGAAGAGAACACCGATGCCGGGTCCACCGAGTGGGAGCCGGCCGCCATGTCCCTCGTATGCCTGGGCAGCCGAGAAATGGTGCCCCAAACCCCCATCCCGAGCAACACCCAGAAATACCAGCAGTGGGTCACCATTAATGGACGCCGGGCCGAAGCCCTCCGTGACACTGGCGCCAGCATGACCGCTGTCCGCTGCCACCTGGTGACCTCCGAACAGATCCTGCCTCATCTACTGTGCCCTGTCCGGACGGCCGACAACACCGAGAGCATGTGCCGGATGGCCCGGATTCCATTCGAGTGGGGAGGAGTGTCAGGCCTGCTGAAAGTGACCGTCCGCGATGACGCCCCGGTGGACTGCCTCCTGGGGAACGACCTGGAAAGTTCCCCCTAGGCCCAGGTTGAGCGCCGGGAGCACCTAGGGATGCTGGGACTGCCCGAATGGGCCTGCGCCACCACCCGGTCCATGACCGCTCAGGCCCACCGACCAACCGTAGCGGTGGCCCCCGACGAGCCCGAGGGGCCTGAACCACCACCTCCCTCGGCCGAGGAGGAACCCGACGCGGATGCCGGGCCATCCGAACTTCCCCAGAACGAGATCGCCGCCCTCGGCGAACTCCCTGAACTTGCACAATGGCGCCACGACGGAGGCCCCACAAGGGAACAGTTCCAGCAAGAACAGAGAACCTGCCCCTCCTTCGAGGGGACCCGACAGCAGGCGGCCGACCAGGGCACCGGTGACCAAACGGGAACGCACTGGGTCTATTGGGACAATGACCTGCTCTACAGCAAGCAGAAGATCGCAGAACTAGGGGCCGGTCGAGTGCTGGTGGTCCCCCTCCGATTCCGAGGTTTCCTCCTCAATCTGGCACATGATGTGCCCCTCGCCGGGCACCTGGGGCAAGACAAAACATACAGCCGCCTGGTGACCCACTTCTACTGGCCCCGAATGTGTAAGGATGTGGACAATCACTGCCGGACCTGCCCGACCTGCCAAGCCAGCGGGAAGACTGGGGGACGGGTCAAAGCCCCTCTCCAGCCCTTCCCCGCCGTCAACACCCCGTTCGAGCGAGTCGGAATCGACATAGTGGGGCCCCTGGACCCCCGAACCGCCCTGGGTCACCGCTTCATCCTCGTCCTAGTCGACCACGCCACCCAATACCCGGAGGCCATCCCTCTCCGAACTGTGACAGCCCCCGTGGTGGGCCGGGCCTTGATGGGAATCTTCTCAAGAGTGGGGTTCCCCCGGGAAGTGGTGAGCGACCGAGGTACGAACTTTATATCGAAATACATGCGGTCCCTATGGCAACAATGCGGGGTCACCTACAAGTTCACCACCCCGTACCACCCCCAGGGAAACGGACTAGTCAAACATTTTAACAGAACCCTGAAAGGGATGATCAAGGGCCTGGAAGAGCCCCTGAGGCAGAAATGGGACGTCCTGCTGCCCTGCCTCCTATTTGCCTATCGGGAGGTCCCGCAGAAGTCTCTAGGGTTCAGCCCCTTCGAACTCTTGTACGGACACCCTGTCCGAGGTCCCCTCAGCCTGGTCAAGGAAGGCTGGGAGACGAACATCCGAAACGCCCCCCCCCGATGTCTACCGGTACCTCCTGACCCTGCGGAACCAAACCCGGAGGTTCCGGGCACTGGCCGAGGCCAACCTCGAGGCCAGCCAAGAAGACATGAAACGCTGGTATGACCAGAACGCCTCCTCCATTGAATTTGAGCCAGGCCAGCAAGTCTGGGTCATGTCACCCGTGGACCCCTGTGCCCTCCAGGACAAATGGACCGGGCCCTTCAAGGTGGTGGAGAAAAAGAGCCCCGTCACCTACCTAGTCGACCTGGAGTCCCCCAGGAACCCCCTCCGGGATCTACACGCAAACCGGCTCAAACCCTACTTTGCCCGAACGGAACTGAGCCTGCTGCTAGCTACCGACGATGGGGGCGAAGGCGACTCCGAGCCCCTACCCGACCTCCTGAGGACCTCCGACCAAGACGGCTCCATAGAGGGCGTCAAACTCTCCACCACCCTGACCTCGGAACAGCGCCACGACTGTCAACAGCTGCTGCAACCCTTCGCTTCCCTCTTCTCCCTCACTCCCGGGGTCACTCCCTGGTGCGTCCACGACGTCGACACCGGGGACAGCCCCCCCGTACGGCACCGAGCCTACAGGGTGCCCGAAGGAGTGCGTGCCTGCATCCAAGCCGAGGTCGCCAAGATGCTAGCCCTCGGGGTCATCGAACCTTCCGACAGTCCCTTGGCCAGCCCAGTGGTCCTGGTGCCGAAGGCCGCCACCCCAGGCACCACCCCGGAACTCAGATTTTGCGTGGACTACCGAGGGTTGAATGCCGTCACCAAGACCGATGCCCATCCCATTCCTCGGGCAGACGAGCTAATCGACCGCCTAGGAGCCGCCCGCTACCTAAGCACCTTCGACCTCACTGCCGGATACTGGCATATCAGGCTCACCCCCGGCGCCCGTGAACGATCCGCCTTCTCCACCACTCCCGATGGGCACTACCACTTTCGGGTGATGCCCTTCGGCATGAAAAATGCCCCGGCAACCTTCCAAAGACTAGTGAACAAGGTCCTGGCCGGACTGGAAGCGTTCAGCGCTGCCTACCTGGACGATATTGCCGTATTCAGCAGCTACTGGGCCGAGCACCTGGGGCACCTCAGGGAGGTTCTGGCCATCCTCCAGAGAGCCGGACTCACGATAAAGGCCAGCAAATGCCCGTTAGGCCAGGGATCCGTAACCTATCTGGGTCATCAAGTGGGGAGCGGCCAGGTGGCTCCCCTCCAGCCAAAAGTTGACGCCACTAAGGCCTGGGAGCCCCCAGCCACCCAAACCGCTGTCCGGGCCTTCCTGGGCCTCACGGGCTATTACCGGCGGTTCATCCAAAACTATGGGAGCATTGTGGGACCCCTCACGGAGCTTACGTCCAAGAAGCAACCCAAAAAGGTGAACTGGACGCCCCGCTGCCAGGCGGCCTTCGAGACCCTCAAGACAGCAATTTGTACCACTCCTGTGCTGCAAGCCCCCGACTACAGCAGGGAATTCATAGTACAGACCGATGCCTCGGAGTACGGGGTTGGGGCGGTCCTGTCCCAAGTAAATTCGGAAGGCCTTGACAGACCAGTGGCCTTCATCAGCCGGCGACTGCTGCCCCGAGAGCAGAGATGGAGCACCATCGAGCGAGAGGCCTTCGCCGTGGTATGGGCCCTCAAAAAGCTCCGGCCCTACCTCTTCGGCAACCACTTCCGGGTCCAAACCGACCACCGGCCCTTGCGGTGGTTAATGCAAATGAGAGGAGAAAACCCGAAATTGTTGCGATGGTCCATCTCTCTGCAAGGGATGGACTTCACAGTGGAACACCGGCCCGGCAACGACCACGCCAATGCCGACGGCCTGTCCCGTTTCTTCCGCCTTGGCGAGGAGAACCCCCAAGGAGATGGGTGACTCTCCCTGCCTTCGGCTGGGGGGGACGCCTGTTGGACCCGGCCTCGTGGCATGGTCCTGGCCCCCTTGTTTGGCCAACCGGGGACCGCTTCACCCTTCGGGGCCCCCCCTGGATTGTACACATCGACCCGCACCAGCCAACGTGACCCGGCCCCTCCCGGCCGCGGCCCCAGCGAAACCCCGACTTCGAGGCACCAAGATCCGGCCAGGGGGCACCACGTGGCCAATACCCCGATCCCGGAGGAGGGGATTTTTGATGGGACCCCCAACCGGCCCCCAACGCCTGGGTGTGATCGCTCTCCGGCCTCCCTGGGCACTGGCGCCTCTCCCGCTGGGCGTCTGGCATCTCCCAGCCCGGCCTCTCCGCCCCCCCGGACGCAAGGGTCCGGACATCAAAGGGCTCGCACCAGGACAGTAGTTGTATCCTGGAGTCGAGAGCCCTGCTGATCGGATCGCGGCTGACCCTACGGAGAAAAGACTCTTGCCTGGAACTGTACCCCGAGCCCTGCTGACTGCGTCGCGGCTCTGCCTTGCTGAGAATAAGATCCTCACGGAACCCATCGGAGCCCTGCTGACGCCGTCGCGGCCCAACCTCGCTGAACTACCATCGGAGCCCTGCTGACTTCGTAGCGGCTCGAGCTAGCTGAACTGACCCGCCGAGCCCTGCTGACTTCCTCGCGGCTCGACCCCTTCGAGCCGCCCTTGTGTCCGGCACCCGACGCTCCGACTCCCGGAGCCCCCCCCCAGCTTGAGGCTTAATACCTGGGCGCAGGGTACCCCCGTACCAGGCTGAAACTGAGACTGTCCCGCTACCCCTTCCCCACAAAGACATTGAGACTCTTTGCGGATCCCTCGATCCACCTGTACATATTGCCAAAGTAACCTACGATAATTAACGATAAAGATATATGAGAACTGATACCCGTGTCGAGTCCTGTGTGGTGGTGTTACTGAGCTAGTACGATTATAGGGGAAGGACCTCTCCTAGGAGGCTTCTCAGCGGCGCTCGGCTACTTCCTTGCGGTAAGGAGGCCCACTGGGTGGTCCCGCCGACTCCCCAGAGGTCCGCCTTCCAACAGTGCTGCTTCTTTTTTAGTAAGGGTGGGTGTGGTGCTCCGCTCCGCCCACGGAGTGTGCGTAGTTCTGCCTGCTTCGTGGGCCATGAAGTAGGCATAGCAGGCAGCGTTACGCACACGCCACGGCGTAGCAGAGTTGCCTGCTACCCGTCTGCCGCCCGCCCTCATTTTAAAATAACTTAAAGTATTTAAAAGTAAGAAAATGTCTTACCTGAGGTACGGCGTCCCGGGGCTCCCTCTTCCTCCTTCAGCGGCAACTTCTTCCTCACAAAGGCGCATGTGCGGATGCCCACGCATGCGTATTTATCGCAAGAAATGCGCAAGCGCGGGCGCCCGCACATGCGCATTTGTGAGGAAGAAGTTTCCGCTGAAGGAGGAACTGGGAGCCCAGGGACGCCGCACCTCAGGTAAGACATTTTCTTACTTTTAAATATTTTAAGTTATTTTAAAATGAGGGCAGGCGGGAGGGGGGCGGCGCGTAGTGGGGCTACGCAGAGTGTACGTAGATTTGGCCACACTACGCAATGCACCACGGAGCCCCACTACACCCACTACGCCCAGGGTTATTTTTTTTTTATATATATATCATAAGTTTTGATTGATTAATTTCATTATTATATAATTCGATAAAACAATTGCGGACCCCTGAGTAGGCCTTGCGGATCCCCATGGGTCATTTGAGGGTGTGTGGCGAACAGTCCATGTAACAGGACTTGATCCCCGGTGGTTCAGTGCCCATCAGGGGCCCAGGTGCATAATTATCCTGACCACCCTTCACTCAGGACCTGGCCGAGAAAGGAGGAGACCCCTGAGTTGTTGGGAGCACAATTTGGGATTTGACTGTCCTCCACTGATGCATATAACAAGAAAAAGAGCTGCACCCACTGCTATGCTGCATAAGGAAAATGTATATTTGTCCTGGGGGAAGAGCTTGTGCTAGGGGAGCCTTATGGCTACCGGGGACCCCACATATACATCTGCTATGGTATGGCGTGTGGCGCAGAAGATAGGACCTGGTCCGGGTTCCCCCGTCTTTCTCCCTACTGTTGCAGCTCTGTTTGAATTAGGTGGCACAGACTGGAGTACAGTGGGGCCGGCCTGACCAGGAGACTGCTGCAATGGGGCAAGAGAATATATTGCAGCCTAGTGGGTGCCATGCTATGGGGCATCCCAGCTATTGAACTAAGTGGGGAGACTTAAAAAAGGCTGCAGATAGTGGGAACTACTGTGAGGAAGGGAAGCAGAATATAAACTCCAGCAAGGCACAATAAGAGAGAAGAGGAGACTTAGGAGGAGAGGTGCCATATTTATAACTGAGGGCAGCCTGAAAGTGAAGGAGGATGACTGGCGATCTCCTGTGCTGCTTGGCTATAGATTGGGGATCTATCTTTACATTGCCTGGTGGAGCCTCTTGGAGGTGGGGCACACAGAGGGTGTGGCACAAGGCCAAGAACCACAGGAAGGCGGAGGAACTGACTGCACTTTTGTGGCATGGCCCAGGGGAAAACGAGAACTGGGCATCATTCTGATCAAGGGACAATGCAGCAGCAGCTATCTCTGATTGGAATGTGGAAATATGGATTTTTATGATCAGTTATGTCCCCTATCTTGGACCCCAACGGTTTCATGTATAAATCACAAGTACATGTATGTTCCCTCCAGTTCCAGTTATGAAGACGCAAATACATGTGCGTCCACCGTTAACATGTCCTCTTTCAGATCCGCCATGAATGGGCCGGATATTCCATTCCTAAGTACGAAAGGCCACCGGCTTTATATGGTTCACTTATGCTATTTTACAGTCCAGGCAAGTAGGCCCTGATTCTGCCATCAAGCTTTTCCTGCCTTCTGCCTCTGAGAGCTCCAGTCTGAGCCTGCATCTGTATCCATGAACTTTGTCCTCATTTTCTGCGCAGCTAACGGTGCCTGACATCAGCTTGTAGCCTGCCAAAAACTGTATTTCACCTTCGAAATTATCTGCTCCGCTCCCTGCCCAATGCATTCCTGTCTGGTAGTTTAAGTAAACATTCTTCCAGCTACCGAGCAGAGGCCCGGCTTCTCTGTCTTTATGCAAGTAATTCATAGCCCTATTATTATGGAAGACTTCTGCCCTCGCATCTAGTGTAGACACTTAGACGCTTGTACACGCACTAACAGTCAGTATAGTCAGTATAGAATAAGATTCTACTCTAAGAGACCTCTCTTTTGGATAACATAGTTCTTTAAACATAGGATGTTAGATATGATTTGGGATTAGGTTGACTTGACCCTCCAGACATCTGTCGCCACATGTAGAGTTAAATGTCAAATCCCCTTCACCCCCTAGTCGCACGTCAATCATACGTCATGCTGCTGCGCGCGCATTTCTGTCAAGTATTTCTGCTGACATTGCGAAATTCTTTCATGGAACCACCCTATTATGACATCATACCTGATGACGTTCTTTAGTTACACCCAGTTACGCCTACTTTTGCTACGCATGTATGTTTTATCCCTACTATCAATTGTTACGCCTCCTGCATTTGCTTCACTGTAATGCCTATTGTATAAAAGTGATTACTTATCAATAAAATATGTACTTCACTTCCTGAACCTCCGTGGTGATGGAACCTGGAGTCAACGATTCGAATCGTCCATTGGAATAAAGCCCATTCCGAACCTCTAATATCACGGATTCTGCCTCTTATTTTACTGAGCTATATTTATTATTTTTCTGTATCAAATTAAGTCCCGGTAATTAAATTATTTACCACATGAATGGCGCCCGAACAGGGACACTTTCTCATCTCACGCGCCGGCGGTGCGTTGCAGGCCCGGTCTCCTGCCACAGCTGGACGGACAACAACGCGTACCAGCAGGATTTCCTGTATCTCCCTCCGGTCAAGCGGGGGCGACTGAGGCTGCGATCAACACCCAGACGAGGCGGTGAGAAGTGCGAAGTATTCCGACCAGAGCCTAGCTGAGAGAGCAAGATCCGAGGTATACAGAGGCCCACCAAGTTCCGAAGTTCCGAAGTTCCGAGGTTTCCGATGTTCCGAAGTTTCCGAAGTTTTCGAGTCGAGTCCAGTCCAGTTCAGTTCAGTTCCGTTCCGAGGCCTTCCGTTCCGAGCTACCCGGTGAGTACCATTACTGGGGAGGCGTTCTGGCGTGCACATAAGTTGTGCCGGTCCAGACGGGTTTGGGTACACAAATCCGGTCTGCACTGTTTTAGCAGTGTATCTGTACTGTTTAGCAGTATATCTAGTATATCAAGTATATAAATTCAGAATAATTCAGTTAATGCCGAGGATTATGTCTTGTGATTAAGTTTTCTTAGATCGTCATCATCATTGTTGCTCATTTAAACGTTAAATGTTAAATGTGTTAATACGTCCTGCATATTGTGGTGTGAATGACTGTTCATTATTGTGTTTATTGTATTAAGTTTGTTCAAGACCAAGTATCAGATCAGTTCTCAATATGCCGCTCTTTTCGAAACTAAGACAGATCACAACTAGAAAAGGGGTACTCGAAGAAGCTGTTCCCATTCCTCCTAGGGACACTCCAGGGTACTTCATGTATCATAAACATGGCCTAGACGCCATATTATTTCTTGATCTATGGGTAGACTACACTAAGGAATTACCAGAAAGTCAGAGGTGGCCCGCAGCTGGGACCTGGGATGCAGATTGCATCGTGAAAGTAGAGGAAGAATTATGGAAAAGGAAAGCCAGACAGTCACAGAAAGACGCCATTGAATTATGGCGTAAAGAATCGTATAGACGTACAGAAAAAGCACGTAGACAGGAAGAGAAGAGTAAGGAAAATTCAAATAAAGTCCGAGAAAATCTATTAATTGAAGAAGGTACACGAGTGAAATCAGAACAAGTAGACAGACAAAGAAATGCCCGTATGAATGGTATGTATCCCCTTCTGGCCGAGGGATTACCTAAGGCTACTCCGGAGATACCAAAAGACTTGCCACCCCCATTGTTCCCAATAAAAACGCATCCTAAGGGGCATCCTAGAACAGCAGAAGATGTTTTTCTTTCCTCATACTTAGATGACGCAGCTCCCGAGTATGCTAACTCCGCCCCACATAGACCGTCTGCCGGGGAGGTTCAACGCCAAGATCCAGTATCTGTATCCCTACAGCATCAAATCCTGACACAAGTTCCGGCAAGCACATCTGTTTCCACATCTGTTCCTACAGCTGCTTCTACAGCTGTGTCCACACCTATAGTTGCTGTATCGCGTTCAACGAATCCTTTCACGCCCGATACCCCAGACGGGGCTACCGGAGGTGCTACCAACATTTTTTCTACGCCACCCAGAATAAATAAACTTACTTTTCAAGAATCAGCACATCCACGTACCCCCAAACTCATAAATTCCCGCACGCTTAAGGAACTTCTTGTAGATTGTAGATATGACCCGGTGCCCGGAAAAGAGGACGAAATGATCCTGGCATCATTACGTATCAGACGAGCTGCGGTGTATTTAGGAAAGCTACCAGGAATGACTATGCATCTAGATAATATATATCATTTTGTCCAAACAGGGCGAGATTCTGAATGTATTAACAGAGCTATGGAATACCAGAAAGTGGAGATACAGGGGGAACTGTTACGTTTCCTCATAAATTGTGTAATCAGAAATCAAGACCGACCGGGGGTAGATCCGGAAATAATGCAAACTCTTACCAGATGGAGCCAGAATATATCAGAGGGGAGACATGATAGGCAAACATGTATAATAGCCATGTGCCGAAAGATCCGTAAGGAAATAGAACGCCTACACGAAGAGAGATTAGCGGTAGATCAGTTTGAACAAAATGAGGAGGAGGAAGGATCAGGACTGCCCACAGGACAGTCAGAAACCATAGCCTATGTAGGTAGAGGAAGATCTTGTAATAGTACTAGATGTTTCACTGACCCGATACGTCCGATATGTTCAGATAATAACAGGAATTTCCAAACACCTATAATGAATATAAGGTCCCCCGAGCATTCGTTCCAAGCCGCTGACAAATTACTCCGAGAACGAAGGGGTTATCATTTACTCGATTCTATGGATGAACAAGAATTAGCCAGGTCAGCCGTTCATTGGGTTGACAGTCCCGGAAAATATGGTGATGATACAGTAGCACACACATTTTTGAACCTCACCCCAGATGAACAGCGTTTAGCTGGGATTTATATGATTCAACAACTTCTTATACTTTATCAAAGTCAACATTCCGATCCTGGTCCTTTACCTGATATATTGACTGAATTACTCACGAATAGATGGAGAGGTTCAGGTACTAAGTTAATTAGAGATATACTAGAATCAAGAAAGCAGTACATTCTTTTTGTATGCCCAGAACATGTCTCACTGCCCATCAAGGAAAGAACGACGTATTACATGGACAGACAGAATCCCTTACGAGAAGTACACCCAATAAAGGGCGAGGACAATCAGTTTAAACGTGTATATGTATATACGCCCATATCGAAAATAGAATTGTTAGAAATTAAGAAAGTGGTACCCAGTCATGACAAAGACCCAGCGGGTTTTCACTGAGAAATTAAAGACATGTTACTCATGGGAGAGTATACCTATCCCGACATTATGACAATATTAAAGGTATTAATGCCTGCTGGCATTTATGAAAAACTCAAGGAAAAAGAGTGGGAGGTGGGAGACCAAAAGATAGACTGGACAGCATTAGAAAATGAAGAAAAGGCCCGAGGTCCAGGTTCGGGGCTTGGGGATAAAACTAAAGCACTACCAGGTTTACTAGTACAGGTACTGCCACGTTTATTAACCACGAAAAAGGAAGACTGGGGTGCAATCTCAGCCTGTAAACAAAAGCAAGATGAAGACACTAGTGATTTCTATGCCCGATTCGAAAAATGTTTTGGTATAAATAGTGGTATAAAAGCAAGTAGCGAGTCATACCCACATCTGTTTGTGACAAAATTAGTTGAAAATTCCTTGCCCCAGGTGAAGAACAGAGTATTAAAATTCGAGAGTACCTGGCAAGGTAATACCCCATCACAAATGTTACAAATGTTACAGTACCATTACAATAGAATTAGAGAGGAACAAGAACATGAACAGAAACGCATGAAAGACACAAAAATGAAAATGCTAGTCTCCCAGACAGTTCCAGCTGAAGGTCATAAAAAGGGTACGACACAGTCCGGTGATCCAGCAGGACCTGTAAAAGGGACATGCAACTATTGTAAACAACCAGGTCATTATATACACGATTGCCCAGTCCTGAAGCGTAATATCGCCACAGGTAAAACACAAGAAAGACCACGGCCACCTAGACAGGATCAGAATGAACAAGGAGCACCGCAGCATGCACAGTCCATGCCAGCTCCACAACAGTCTATACAGTTTGTGCCAGCCGCACCAGCGTTGCCTGTTGCTGCCACACAAACCACGACACGACAGCTGTACCAGACCGCACAGTATGACTATCCTGATTATCAACGATACGTATGAACCAGCCTAGAGAGGGAAGTTGACTTACCCCTTATCGAGGTCCCCGTAGACCAAGAAGGACCTTATGTACATAGTGAACTATTAGGCCAAGATAGAAATTTTTTACTTGATACAGGGGCAAGTCGAACAACTATAAAACGTAGTGAAGTTCCGGGGGCACCCCTCTCAGGCTCACAGAATATTTCCCTTGGTTTTTCAGGAAAACCTATTGTTAATGAAGTATCACAGCCTCTTCCACTTACGATAGGACCCTTGACCCGAACTACAGATTTATTGCTTACTAAATCATGTCCAGAAAACCTGTTAGGTATAAAAACACTGAAAGCTCTAGGAGCTATAATATGTTGTTCTCCGGAAGGAGTAAGATTGTTTTTACGTGATTTCAAAGGTCACTATGTGTCTCGAGACATGGATCCCCGACTGCAGACTTTACCTACACATTTATGGGCACAAGGCCCTACTGATGTTGGTTGCATGAATATTACACCATACCGAGTTACACTAAAGGCAGGAGTGGTACTACCACGAATGCGACAATATAAGTTACCACCAGATGCTGTAGTGGCTTTACTGCAAATTATTGACGAGCTCATTGTCCAAGGAGTGGTTGTGGAAACAGACTCCAATGTATGTAATTCCCCGATAATTCCGATTCTTAAACGAACAGATCCAAAGGCCCCGCCAGTGTATCGATTGGTTATTGATCTGCGCGAATTGAACAAATGCATTGTGCCACAATTCCCTGTGGTCCCAGATATCTCGTCATTACTGACAGCTATTGATTCCGGAGCAACATTCTTTACTGTAATTGATCTCAAGAATGCCTTTTTCAGCGTCCCAATAGATCCGGAAAGCCAATACTTGTTCGGATTTAGTTTAAATGGACGTAGCTTTAAATTCACACGCGCACCTCAAGGATTTACAGAAAGCCCCAGCATCTATAGCCAAGCACTGAAACGAGAACTCGACAGTATCCACATGCCAGTCAACACTGCCCTGCTTCAATATGTCGATGATCTGCTGATCACCACTAGAAACGAACCTGAATGTGAGAAAGCATCACTGACGGTATTACAATTTTTGGCCGAAAAGGGGCACAAGGTGTCCCCTTCTAAGCTGCAATTCTGTGTCCAGCAAGTTGTTTACCTTGGTCACTCGCTGTCCAAGGAGGGAAGGCAGCTTACACCAGATCGCATCCAGCTAATTGCAAATATGCCGATACCCAAGACACAAAAGGAGGTGCGGGCTTTCATAGGCCTCACTTCATATTGTAGGCAGTGGATCCCTCAGTATGCATTTCTAGCAAAACCACTCATTCAATTGACAACACAGGAGGCAGCCACATCGACTGTCCTCCCTTGGACTCAGGAACATACACACGTTTTTGAAAGTTTAAAGAAAGCTTTATGTCAAGCACCTGTCCTAGCAACACCATGTTACAATAAACAGTTTACACTCTTTGTTACAGAACGCGAAGGTACTGCCTTGTCTGTACTCACACAGGAACAAGCAGGATCACACAAACCATGTGCTTATTTTTCTAGTACATTAGATCCCGTAGCTCAGGCTTTGCCTGCATGCCTAAAATCAGTGGCAGCAACAGCTTTAGCAATCAGACAAAGCGATGCCATAGTATTAGGACATCCATTGACAGTACAAGTACCACATGCAGTAGAGGTTCTCTTGAACCGCACACAAACACAACACTTGACTATAGCACGACTCACCGGTTACGAATTAACATTGTTTCAGCCACATATAGAAATCAGACGTTGTAGTATATTGAATCCTGCCACACTGTTACCAGTAAACGGAACAGACCCACTTGCACATGATTGTATTGAAGTTATCACTATCACGACGAAACCCAGACAAGATTTGACAGACGTCCCATTGTCAGACCCAGACCTGACGTTGTATGTAGATGGTTCATGTATGAGAACAGGTACAGGAGAGTTAGTGGCCGCTTATGCAGTCACAACAGACGCTGAAATCATTGAAACAAATTGTATAAATACCTTGTCCGCTCAAGCAGCAGAGCTCACCGCTCTGACACAAGCCTGTATTCAAGCCACAAATAAAAAAGTCAACATATACACTGATTCACGTTATGCATTCGGAGTTGTACATGACTTCGGCGTGCTGTGGCGAGAGAGAGGTTATTTAACTTCTCACGGTGCCCACATTCAGCACGGACCCCTCATTCATGCCTTATTAGATGCAATACATCTACCCACTGCCATATCAATTATGAAATGTAAAGCTCATACGAAAGTTACTGATATCATTTCTCAAGGCAATGATCTAGCTGACAGAACAGCTAAACAGGCTGCTCAAACTCAAACATCCGACATGACAAAGACAATAGTCCCGACGCCAACACATTGTATGACAGTTAAGGATCCCGCTCTTGACGTAATTGACATACAGACACATGCTACTCCAGACGAAATAAAGAAATGGACTGAATTAGGAGGGATCCAAACGGATCAAGGATGGATGACGAAGGAAAAATCTGTGTGGTTCCTTCCTGATTCAATGGTCCAAGTCATTATTAACACTGTACATAGTCCAGCACATCTAGGAGAAAAAGCTATGCTAGACAGCATCCAACACATTTGGTTCAACAAATATTTACGAGCAGCAGCTAAACAAAAAGTCCGTACCTGTATGATCTGTTGTCAGTTTAACCCAGGAAAAAGCATTCCCGTAGAACAGGGTGGATTTCAGCCTCCTGATCACCCTTTTGAAGTCCTCCAGATGGATTATATCCAGATGGAACGATGTCGAGGATTCAAATATGTTCTCGTAGTTGTCTGTGCTCTTTCCCGTTGGACAGAGGCATACCCGGTTTCAGATTACACTGCCCCGACTACTGCCAAACAGTTAGTTCGAGAATTCTTCCCACGGTACGGTTTACCACGTGTTGTCTACTCAGATAACGGCCAGCCGTTCTCATCCGAACTAATGAAACACGTTTCACTTTTGTTAGGTTATCAGTGGAAGTTTCACTGTGTCCGACACCCCGAGGCAGCAGGTCTCGTGGAAAGACATAATCAGACCCTGAAAATTAGATTGTCCAAAATTTGTAGAGAGAAAGGTGTCGACTGGGTAGTAGCTTTACCCATTGCACTCTTTTACATGAGAATGGTAGCACACTCTCGAACAGGGCTATCCCCTTATGAGGTGATCTTCGGTAGACCACCAAATATGTGGGGGACGCCTATACCACGCAAAATAACTGATATTGACTGTAACATGCTGACAGATTACTTGGCTTCCTTGATGTCTGCACTACAATCTTGTCGTTCACAGGTAGCTGCAGCTTTTCCCGACAACACTGAGGTGAAACCCCATGACGTAATTCCAGGAGATTTGGTCTTAGTGAGGAACTTTGATCGGAAGTCTCAGCTGGATCCTAGGTGGAGGTCGCCTCAGCTCGTATTACTAACGACGAGGACAGCCGTGAAGATCGAGGGTCGAAAAGGCTGGATACATTCAAGTCATATCAAGAAATTTCATGGACTACCATCAGATGTAAACGACACACCTTGCGTGTCTTCCCCGAGTGACTCTAAACTTCCTTTGGTTGAATTGAATAGTCGTGAACTATATAAACTAAAACTCAGGTCTAACCAGTCAGGCAATTTGATTGTTTAAGTCCTCTCCAAGGTGAAGCGGTCGAATTTGTCTCTGACATGTATCCCTTAGACCTGTACAGAGAAAGAAACAAAAGGATAAAGCTGAAACGACATGCGTACTATAAATCACTGCGTAGTCATTGCACAGTGACGTTATTAATTCTGTTTTTCTTAAGCCTTTTAATAATTACTGCAAGTATATTGTTGCACATATATTATCCTATTTCTAGACATGTTTATAATGTTACTGCTGAACATTCTTTTAGTGAATTACCTCCGCATGAATTGTCATATAGATTTGTACTGCGCAATAACACTTTTATTAGTATGTTACATCATTCCCATCAGGTTAGCAATGCTACAAATTGTTGGATATGTGGCCGACTCCCTCCCTATCAGAATTATAAAGGAATTCTACCTCTCTTTCCATACCCGTTCACACACAACGGCTCCTGTGGAGCATGGTTTAGTTTAATTAATTCCCAAGATTCGAACTCCGCAGTTTATCAAGACAACGGGGTATGGGGAAATCTGAACTTAGTTTTACTTAAAGTCTGCCACCCCAACAAGGAGGGACTTCCCAAAAGAACAGGAACTGATCTAGAAAACGAAGTGTATGGTTTAGGTAATTTTACGCTTAATCTTATGATCCTAAATGTCGAATCCGAAGCTACTCCAATTTTGCCCGCCATGTCAGTATTTCCAGTAAAAGGTGAATTATGTGTAAGAAAGAATGGTTCCATACATATGGGCCATAGTAGATGCACCACTGTAATAGAATTTAGTGATCAAGGCAAGTCGACATTTAGAGCTTCCCGCCATTCCTATTTTATATGTGGTCAGACGGCATATATACGTCTGCCTCTAGATTGGGATGGTACCTGCTACATCGGATTCCTTTTGCCACCTGTTTTTCTAGCTCCTCCTGATTATCACAGAAATATTCATTTAGTACACAATAGAGAAAGGAGAGATCTCCCAATAGTCGATTACACTGAAACAGCATGGGAAAAATACACAGATTTCAATAAAGGTCTCTTTCCCTATATAGGTACCGTTACTAATAGTAAGCTGATACGTAGATTAACTAGAACCCTTGAAGCAGTAGTGAACGAAACTATTTCCGCCTTAGGCAATTTAACAGAAGAACAGTCTGCTATGCGGATTGTTGTGCTTCAAAATCGTCTTGTCCTTGACGTCATCCTGGCCGATAGGGGCGGAGCTTGTAGGGTCATCGGATCAAGTTGTTGCATTTTCATACCAGAAAATTTGCCGTCTGTATATAAAGCCATAACCCGCCTTCATAAGATTGTAAGCCAGATACACCAGAATCCAGGCACCTGGACTTGGTCCGGTTGGTTTTGGAGTGTATTATCTACCTTTGGATGGAAGGTCCTATCCTTCCTAGGTATTGGCTTTCTTATACTATTCAGTTGCTGTCTATGTCTACAATGTGGACCAGCGATCTGTGGTCTGTGTGCCACATCGTGTATTCCACCACCAAGATTTCGTTCGTCCCAGAAGAAAAAAGAAGAACAAATGATGCTATATGAACAGATCAATGGATTGATGAAGATTGATATCTCTTGACGGGCAAGTAGGGGACAAGGAGGGAATGTGGAAATATGGATTTTTATGATCAGTTATGTCCCCTATCTTGGACCCCAACGGTTTCATGTATAAATCACAAGTACATGTATGTTCCCTCCAGTTCCAGTTATGAAGACGCAAATACATGTGCGTCCACCGTTAACATGTCCTCTTTCAGATCCGCCATGAATGGGCCGGATATTCCATTCCTAAGTACGAAAGGCCACCATCTTTATATGGTTCACTTATGCTATTTTACAGTCCAGGCAAGTAGGCCCTGATTCTGCCATCAAGCTTTTCCTGCCTTCTGCCTCTGAGAGCTCCAGTCTGAGCCTGCATCTGTATCCATGAACTTTGTCCTCATTTTCTGCGCAGCTAACTGTGCCTGACATCAGCTTGTAGCCTGCCAAAAACTGTATTTCACCTTCGAAATTATCTGCTCCGCTCCCTGCCCAATGCATTCCTGTCTGGTAGTTTAAGTAAACATTCTTCCAGCTACCGAGCAGAGGCCCGGCTTCTCTGTCTTTATGCAAGTAATTCATAGCCCTATTATTATGGAAGACTTCTGCCCTCGCATCTAGTGTAGACACTTAGACGCTTGTACACGCACTAACAGTCAGTATAGTCAGTATAGAATAAGATTCTACTCTAAGAGACCTCTCTTTTGGATAACATAGTTCTTTAAACATAGGATGTTAGATATGATTTGGGATTAGGTTGACTTGACCCTCCAGACATCTGTCGCCACATGTAGAGTTAAATGTCAAATCCCCTTCACCCCCTAGTCGCACGTCAATCATACGTCATGCTGCTGCGCGCGCATTTCTGTCAAGTATTTCTGCTGACATTGCGAAATTCTTTCATGGAACCACCCTATTATGACATCATACCTGATGACGTTCTTTAGTTACACCCAGTTACGCCTACTTTTGCTACGCATGTATGTTTTATCCCTACTATCAATTGTTACGCCTCCTGCATTTGCTTCACTGTAATGCCTATTGTATAAAAGTGATTACTTATCAATAAAATATGTACTTCACTTCCTGAACCTCCGTGGTGATGGAACCTGGAGTCAACGATTCGAATCGTCCATTGGAATAAAGCCCATTCCGAACCTCTAATATCACGGATTCTGCCTCTTATTTTACTGAGCTATATTTATTATTTTTCTGTATCAAATTAAGTCCCGGTAATTAAATTATTTACCACAGGAAGATAATGCTGGGTTGAAACGGCGAGAAGTGAGAGCTGAGGCCTACAATTGAGAAGCCTCAAAAGGGAAATCTCCACCATCAGGTACTCCCCACACAGTAACACCATGGCATTGCGGCCTCCTGGAGCTACTTCCATCAGCCCTGACACACCTCTGAGGTGCAGGAAATGCACAAGGTGAGACCTCACAGGAGTGAAAGAGACTTGGGCAGGATGTTTGTTTTCCTCCACAGCAAAGTGCTAACATTGTACTGCCTTTGGCAGAGCTTGATGCAGGTGTGGACTCATGGCGTTACCGGAGGCACACTGGACAATGGTTTTCTGGAAGAATGTAACTGTATGTCGTCTAGATTTTTGGAATAAGGCTATAAGAAAACAGACATTGAGAGTGCTTTAAGTAAGGTCTCTAAAGTGAGTAAGGAAGTGGAACTAGCTCCAAAGGGAATAAATGTAACAATAGTGACGGATGCAGACACTGCCATTAGGTTTATTACAGCATATAATGTGGGGTCCAAAGACATCAGGAGAAGTCTGTCTAAACATTGGGATGTGCTGCACACAGAACCGAGTCTTACCAAGTCTTTGGGGAAACATCCTCATGTAACATTCAGGAAATGTAACTACCTAAGTGACAAACTTTGTTGTAATGAGATATATCACATTGAACCTAAGAAAAACACAACACTAGGTTCTTATACATGTGTGTCATGTAAGGCCTGCAAGTACAAAAGTATTTTATCCAGTTGAAGGAGTCACCAAACTAATTGATAAACATATTAAGTGTGTCACAGATCACTGTGTGTATGTTTTGACCTGTTGTACTGCTCGATTTTTCCGGTCTTATTGTGTTGAAGGGTGATTTAGGTGACTTCAGTCTCTTCCCATTCAAGTCTAAGGGTTAGAGTAGTGTATAGAGCCTATTTATTAGGCACTTCGACATGATCCTGTGTTCTTCCCCATAGATCAGGGTTTGCATATACATCCTAGGGGATAGATTCGTTAGCATTAGGGGTAATCTGTTCTGTAGTGAGGGTATTTCATGGTGTCGTGCTGAATTCAGGCCTGGTAGGCCTTAGACGGGAGAGACTCCATATTTCCTCCTGCTCTGGCAGCTCGGGATGTTTCTAGGTCATAGGCAGTGCTTGGAGAGAACCGGTTCAGGTCGGCTCTTATCGAAGGATTGTATTTTTCTTCATGCCGAAGACACTACATCAGGCCGGCCGGCTGGGAACGTGTCCTTGGCACGGGGAGGTACAAGAATTTGGTGGGCGGCAGGTTACGGGCTGGAATTTTCCATGAGGAAATGCACGTCTATATTAGTAAAAGTTTGAGGCAGATACTGGCACTTGCTTCTTGTCCATGGGCGGCACCTGGCCGTTAGTAGTAAAGCTGCTACTTATTCCAGGGAAGACAGATGACAAACTTGGAGGTGGAGAAAAAACCGAGAGATAGATATTCCAAAGAGAAGAGAGTAGCCGATGAGGAAGAGGTCCCAGTGACTCGGAGAGGGAGACGGGAGTAAACCCGTGATTGCGGAGGTGTGACTTCCAGGCGAAGCCGAGGCGCAGACGAGAAGGGAACCTAGATGACCATTGAGTGCAGGCTACATACGACCAAGGTGATGTCAACCCCTTACTATTAGAGTGTACAACTTAATCTTTCACTTTTCTTTGCAGGTTATGTGATGTTCCGTGAGTGTGCATGTAATAACTAAATAAAGTATTCAGTTTGTAGTAAAGCAATATGTGCTACGTGTTCTTGTGTAAGAGGGTAACCTATTCTTCTAGTCAGCTGTGACTTAACATGAACAGATGTTAATCCTGATCAGGTAGGTGGTAACTGAATAAGGGAGAAAGGAGCCCTTCAAACTGGGGAACAAGTTGTGCTCAACTAGCTGTCTTTGTGTGATCTGATATATAGTAACACTGATGTCGTGGTAATTATAGGATGAACTCGTGCTAAGGCTGCCGTCTGGGCAGGAAGTCCTGGGTCCATTTGGGACCGCGAGGCTGTGACTGTCGTCTGGGCAGGAAGTCCTGGGTCCGTTTGGGACCGCGAGGCTGTGACTTGTCTAAGGCTGCCGTCTGGGCAGGAAGTCCTGGGTCCGTTTGGGACCGCGAGGCTGTGGCTGCCGTCTGGGCAGGAAGTCCTGGGTCCGTTTGGGACCGCGAGGCTGTGGCTGCCGTCTAGGCAGGAAGTCCTGGGTCCGTTTGGGACCGCGAGGCTGTGGCTGCCGTCTGGGCAGGAAGTCCTGGGTCCATTTGGGACCGCGAGGCTGTGGCTGCCGTCTGGGCAGGAAGTCCTGGGTCCATTTGGGACCGCAAGGCTGTGGCTGCCGTCTGGGCAGGAAGTCCTGGGTCCATTTGGGACCGCGAGGCTGTGACTGCCGTCTGGGCAGGAAGTCTGTGGCTGCCGTCTGGGCAGGAAGTCCTGGGTCCATTTGGGACCGCGAGGCTGTGACTTGTAGGTCTTGGTATATATAGTAGGAATTCCCTGTCCTTAGGTGGTACATATATGTGGTTATTTAGGTGTAAATAGGCCCTAGGGAGGGGGTAACGTTCTGGTTTGGGTTAGAGAGGCTCTGCTGAGCGAGTTCTATCTGATCCGAAAACCCAAGCAGAACATTTGGCATCACGAACCGTTTACGAAACCTCTGTGCGTTGTGGTTGTCTTGTGTTTGCTTTCGGCGCGTGCGTGGTTTTGTTTGCATTTTATTTTTGTATATTTGTGTGTATAGTTTTTATTTTTCTTCCTTCTTTTCTTTCTCTTCTTTTCTTCTTTTTCCTTTTTCACGATGTTTTCTAGAAGGTCTAAATCTACTTTTAAGTTGCCCGTTGATATTCCCGGATGGGATTCAACGCCTTATGAAGCCTTGGCCCGTGAGTGGGCTGATTCCACTGGTTTGAGTGAGAATTGGAATTCTTCTTTGGAGCTGGCAGAGCCGGCTGATGTGATTGCTTGTTTGCAGAAGGCACCCGTATCGAAGGGTGAAGAGATTCCCATTTTGGGGCGCAGAGGTTGGATTCTTTTGTCTGCATACAGGATTCTGCATGAGAGATTGTTGAAGTTACAGATATCTCTTAAAGATGTGGAAGCGCACTTTGTTGAGATTCAGAATTCTCATACTTTGTTGCGGTGTCAAAATAAGTTGCTTGCTGATAAACTTGAGACTTACCAAACTATTGCCGAACGGGCGGCTGTGCGAATTGCTCGTTATAAATACAAGAACAGGCGCGGTCGGGTTTCGACGCGAAAGGTGCGTCTGGTCGTGGCGACAGCCGGGCTGGATTGGAATCCTGATGAATGGGATGGTAATATCTGGAACTCGACCGATTCTTGTACCTCGGGTGAGGAGTCTGCCAAGCGCGAGTCTTCTCGCTCCCGCCATGATTGTAAGTCTGCTTCTCGCACCTTTGATGGTGCACCCCGTGATTACGCTCGTTCTTCGAGTGGGATCAATGCTTCTTACACTGATTGTCCCTCTACGAGTACTGATCGGGCTCCTTGTGATGCTCGTCCCGCGGTTTCTGCGCATCCAGTTTTCCGTCGGAAGTTGCAGCAGTCTCCCAATGCTCCGCAGGGTATTTCTTTGGACTGTTTAGAAGACTTTACTCAGCAGGAAATTAGTGATATTTTGCAGCGATTTCGGCAGCGAGCTGGTGAGTCCTTGCTCACATGGATGGTGCGCCTTTATGAACTGGGCGCTGCTGGTATTATGTTGGATACTGGCGATTGTTTAAAGTTCTGTTCCTTGAGTTTGGATTCTACTGTGCAGGATCATTTTCGTAACTATAATGGTGTTGGTCAGATTTCTTTACTCCAATTGGCGACTGAGGGTTGTAATCTAAAATATCCTACTGAATCTGACTGGCCTGTGAATGACAAGCCGTGGTATACTTTGCGTGATGCTGCTCAACGTCTCAAAGAGGAGGTGATGAAAACGGCAATTTTTCTGGGTACTGCTGACAGGTTGCTTGATGGTTCATTGACATCTTCTGTGCGGAACCGTATCATTCGATCTTCCCCTGTTGCCTATAAGCAGGTCATGATGACTTTATTGATTAATCAGACTGGTAACGTATTATCTACGGTTTTGGAATCGGTGCGCCAACTCGGTGAGTTGGGTGAGTGGTTTAAACCTGAACGGCAGTCCCGGCCTGACACTCGTACTCCTGGTGAAAATAAACTTACTAGACGTGATATTTTTTCTGGTCTTCTGGCTGATGGTGTGCGGAGGGAGGATATTGATGGTGAGACTACCGCTCGTTTGTGGGAGTTGTTTCGCAAACGTGGCTTGGATCGAAAGGAGGGTGCCCGGCGTGTTCGGACCACTGAGTGTGATCGTGGTGGTTCTGACGGTAGCGGTGATGACGACCGCCGTGGGCGCTCTGTTCGTCGTGATGATCGACGTTCTGTACGTGATGTGTCCCCCCGTCGAGAGAGAGACAGGGAGAGAGAGGGGGAAAGAGAAAGGGGGAGAACTGACTATGTTTACAGCAGACGTAGAGATGATAGGGATCAATCCCCTGAGTTGAGGAGGAGAGAGGATCGTCACAGTTTGGTCGATCGTAACCCGCAGTACAATGCAGAAGATACGAATCCGTTCCGTACTGGGAATGGATATGAACAGGAGGTACCGATACCTAAGAAACGTGAGAGTCTTTATCCTGATCTATCCTGGTACACAGAATGCAGTAAGAATGACTAGGAAATAGGTCAAGCTCCGGTACACAGATGGGCTCACAGAGATAATAGACCCTATGTAGATATTGATATTTATTGGAGACATCGTAATATCCAAAGGGCCCGAGCATTGGTAGATACAGGAGCGGAGGCCACTCTTATTCATGGAAAATCAAAGAAGTTTACAGGTCAGCCTTTTACTATTACCGGATTAGGTGGAAAAGAAACCCCTGCAGTTCAAACTTTGCTTGAAATGAGAATAGGTAGAATTCCTAGAAAAGAGTATTCTGTACTAGTAGTGCCACTTCTAGAATTCATAATTGGGATTGATATTTTGAGAGGAATGACTTTGCATCTAGATGACGGATGTTACCAATTTGGAACAACGCATTATATATCGTCCAGACCTATACGGGTTGGTCGTTTAAGAATGCCCCCCATACAAGTTCCCCATGCGACAAAAGTGGTTTGTCAGAAGCAGTATCGTATTCCAGGTGGTCATGAGGAGATTAGTACCACTATTCAGGAGTTAGTGGATGCAGGAGTCATAACCCCAGTTACTTCTGCTTGGAATAATCCTGTTTGGCCGGTGCGTAAGAGTGATAACTCTTGGCGCATGACCGTTGATTATCGAGAATTGAACAAGCACACACCCTCTTTGACTGTTGCAGTACCGGATGTTATTACACTTATTGAGAGAATCCAAAAGCATCCAGGTACATGGTACGCGTCCATTGATATTGCTAATGCTTTCTTTTCAATTCCGATTGCCCCAGAGTGTCAGGAACAATTCAGTTTTACGTGGAACGGGCGTCAGATGACGTTTAGAAGTCTTCCCCAGGGCTATGTGCATAGTCCTACGATATGTCACCGGCTGGTGGCAGAGCATTTGGCTGAGGTACCGGTTCATCCCCAAATTCAGATATGTCATTATATTGATGATGTTTTGATCCAAGGCGAAACACAAGAGGAAGTTCAGACCCAATTAGACAGAGTCATTGAGTGCCTGCGTGAGAAAGGTTGGGAAATCAACCCAGATAAATTGCAAGGTCCGTCCCAGGCTGTAAAATTTTTGGGTATTAATTGGCATGAAGGGCACCGTGAAGTGATCCCTCAGGTTAAACAGAAGATTCTTGATTTTGCAGTTCCTAGAAATAGGAAAGAAGCCCAGAGCTTCATTGGCCTGTTTGGCTTTTGGCGCCAGCATATTCCTCATTTGAGTCAAATATTGGCCCCCTTGTACCGGGTCACGCGTAAAAAGAATGCATTTGAATGGGATAAACCACAGCAAGATGCGTTTAGTTTGGCAAAAGAGGCAATTCAACATGCTCTGGATTTATGGCCTGTACGTGATGGTGACGTGGATTTGAATGTGTCTGTACAGGGCCTTTATGCAAATTGGAGTTTGTGGCAGAAACAAGGCAGGAGTAAAGTACCGTTAGGTTTTTGGACCAAAAAGTTACCTGATGCTGGTGAACGTTACACACCCTTTGAGAAACAGTTACTTGCTTGTTATTGGGCTCTGGTGGATACCGAGCAATTGACTTTGGAACATGATATAGTTCTGCGTCCGGAAATTCCTATCATGCAGTGGGTTCTGAGTTCGCCGAAAACTCACCGAATTGGACACGCTCAAGAGGCGAGTGTGATTAAATGGAAATGGTACATACAAGACAGGGCACGTGTGGGCCCGAAAGGAGTTGCTTCTTTACATGAGCAGGTGGCGCGAGTGCCATCGACTGAGACTGAGAGTGAATGTTCCGTACCTTTAGCACAGGAGTCTCCTGTCAAGTGGGGTAAGCCTTTTGATGATTTGTCCGCAGCGGAAAGAAACCATGTTTGGTTCACTGATGGTTCAGCGAGGTTTATAGGGATGACACGGCACTGGAAGGCGGTGTCCTATAATCCGATCACACAGAAATTGTTGAGCACAACTGGTGAAGGTAAAAGCAGCCAATTTGCCGAGCTTTACGCTGTTTACCAAGTTTTGAAACAAGAGTTACCTGGTACATGTCATATTTTCACTGATTCTTGGTCTACTGCCAATGGACTGGCTGTTTGGTTGCCAACTTGGCATTCCCATAATTGGAAGTTACATTCCAAAGAATTATGGGGAAAAGAGTTATGGCAAGAAATTTGGGAGATGCTCCCACAGAGTACTGTTACAATCTTCCATGTGGACGCTCACACCCCGATAGATTCTCTTGACAGATTTTTTCATAACATTGCAGATGAGAAGTCTAAAATTGCTGAGGCAGTGGTGGACAGGCAAGATTCTGATATTGCGGGATTGGCGAAATGGGCACACCAGAAGGCAGGACATTTTGGAGAGAAGGCCACTAGCAGGTGGGCTGCTGATCGAGGAATTTATATTCCCTTAGATTTAATCAAAAATGTTATTTTACACTGCCCCGTTTGTCAGCATATCAGACGGCGTAAGGTGCCCCAAATTGTTAAAGGTCATTTACATCGCGGCAAATTGCCCGCTCAAATTTGGCAGATCGATTACATTGGTCCACTTCCCATGAGTAGGAATTGTCAATATGTTTGCACTATTGTTGATACATACAGTGGCCTGCTGGTAGCCCTTCCCTGTAAGCAAGCTACCCAATTGAATACCATTAAAACATTAGAATTAATTATGATGTACTATGGTGTGCCATTCCAAATTCAATCTGATAATGCATCCCATTTTCGTGGAAGATTGGTACAGGAGTTCTGTGCGGAAAACAATATTGAATGGATATTCCATATCCCCTACTACCCACAGGCCTCGGGCCTGGTGGAGAGATTGAATGGCTTGCTAAAGGACCAGCTGCGTAAGTTAACGGATGACAAGTATAAAAATTGGCGAGACTTTTTGCCCCAAGCACTATTGATTTTGAACAATCGTCCTTTTTTAAATGCTGAATCTCCACTCATGCGTTTGTTTCCCCCGAATGCTGAGGCTATGCCTAATGAAATCAGAGAAACCGTGATGTATTGGGAAATTACTCCCGGAGCTTTGGCTCCATGTAGAGCGACCCCAGGGTCGGCAGGTTTAGACTTGCATGCTATGGATGACATTGTTATAAAAAGTAGAGATCGAGTCATCATAGAGACAGGTGTTGGTGTTCAGATACCACCTGGAAATTTCGGATTGATCGCCCCTAGATTGGGGCTGGCTGTAAAAGGCATTCAGGTGCTTGGAGGAATTATCGACAGTGATTATCAGGGAGAGATTAAGGTGCTCCTGCTGAATAGCAGTGAGATTGACTTACTGATACATCGCACTGACCGAGTGGCTCAATTACTCATAATGCCTGTTTTCAGTGGTGTACTAATGAAAGGCACTGCTCCAACGTTGCTAACTGTACGTGGCCAGAAAGGTTTTGGCTCCACGGATAATCCTGGGGCCAGAGTTTGGGTGCAGTCGCCTAAGAATCCCCCTGAACAAGCAGAGGTCATTGCCACCGGTCAGGATAATACCATTTTGGTTATGAGACCAGGGAAAGATAGCTGGGAAGCGGTCCCGGCTGATAAATGTTATTTACGAGAATGATTAATGCCTGTATTTGGTTCTCTTTCAGATCATTCTTTGGATTGTTGCTGCAGGATGTGTCGGAGCCGGACTGTTTTCGGACTGGTACGACGAGAAAGGAGGGATCCTATCAACCCGGGATGAACTGGGAACCCGAGTGTTGCGTTCCTTCGCTGCATGGGATTCATCATCGAACTTTTGGACCGCACTTGCCAAAAGGGTGACTGACGCCCCTCACTTCTGTTTGACACCGATGAGATCTGTCCATGACATTCTGGCGACCTGCCTGGTTGCTGTCCCCGCCTCATTAGAAACTTTAACTCATATTTTTAATGTCTCGAAGGCCCGTCCCAATATTCTCCTGGGTGATTTTGCTACCCATGTATATTGCCCCCTATGTATTGAATTGTCGAACGAGCAAACCCCCATCCAGTCCCAAATACTTACTTATAATATCACACAAGGTGATTTGTGCTTCTTTCTTACGTGTAATCCTAGTGCGATCTCTGAATGTCTACGCCTCAAACTAAAAGGCGCCACTTCATTTACCGCTCACGAACGGACTTTGTGCTTTCAAAGGACACCGACCACATGTGTTTCAGTTCAGAACAATATGACTTGTAATAGTTTGGTAGTTACCCCCAGTCACTATCGCACGATGTTACTACCTGCCGGATGGCTTTTCTCATGTGGTAATACTTCCTGGCCATTTGTCCCTGCAAACATTTCCGGAGGCCCTTGTGCCATTACGAGACTCAGTTTGTTGATGTTTGCATCACACCCGAATGCCAACTCTCGTGTGCTTCGAGATACTGTAATGTTACAGGAGGATTGTGACCCATCTTTGCATTTATATTCCAAGTCTGAATACCTTAGCTTAGCTGTTTCAATTATTGGTGTTCCTGCTTTGGCGGTTTATAATGCCAAATCTATTGGGAAAATGGCCTGCTGGATGGTGAAATCTATTAATCATACTTCTACAATTTTGTCTGACATGCTATTAGACGCCCAGGGTGAACGTAGGGCCATTTTGCAAAATAGAGCAGCCATTGATTATCTTTTGCTTAAACATGGACATGATTGCTCGGACTTCGAAGGTCTCTGTTGTTTTAACTTGTCTGACTGTGGTAAATAATTTAATTACCGGAACTTAATTTGATGCGGAAAATCTATAACAATAGCTCAGTAAAATAAGAGGCAGAATCCGTGGTATTAGAGGTTCGGAACGGGCTTTATTCCAGAATCAATTTAAATTGATGAGCTCCAGATTCCATCACCACGAAGGTTCAGGAAGTGAAGACCGTACTTTATTGATAAGTAATCATTTTTATACAATAGGCATTACAGTGAAACAAATGCAGGAGGCGTAACAATTGATAGTAAAGATAAAACATACATGCGTAGCAAAAGTGGGTGTAACTGGGTGTAACTAGAGAACGTCATCAGGTATGATGTCATAATAGGGTGGTTCCATGAAAGAATTTCGCAATGTCAGCAGAAATACTTGGCAGAAATGCGCGCGCAGCAGCATGACGTGTGATTGACGTGCAACTAGGGGGTGAAGGGGACTTGACATTTAGCTCTACATGTGGCGACAGAAGTCTGGAGAGTCAAGTCAACCTAATCCCAAATCATATCTAACATCCTATGTTTAAAGAACTGTGTTATCCAAAAGAGAAGTCTTTTAGAGTAGAATCTTATTCTATACTGACTATACTGACTGTTAGTGCGTGTACAAGCGTCTAAGTGTCTACACTAGATGCAAGGGCAGAAATCGTCCATAGTAACAGGGCTATGAATCACTTGCAAAATGACAGAGAAGCCGGGCCTTTTGCTCGGTAGCTGGAAGAATGTTTACTTAAACTACTAGACAGGAATGCATTGGATAGGGAGCGGAGCAGATAATTTCGAAGGTGAAATACAGTTTTTGGCAGGCAACAGGCTGATGTCAGGCACCGTTAGCTGCGCAGAGAATGAGGACAAAGTTCATGGATACAGATGCGAGCTCGGACTGGAGCTTTCAGAGGCAGAAGGCAGAAAAAGGTTTGATGGCAGAATCAGGGCCTACTTGCCTGGACTGTAAAATGTCATAAGTGAACCATATAAGGCCGGTGGCCTTTCATACTTAGGAATGGACTATCCGGCCCATTCATGGCGGATCAGAGAGAGGACATGTTGGCGGTGGACGCACATGTGTTTGCGTCTTCATAACTGGAACTGGAGGGAACATACATGTACTTGTGATTCATACATGAAACCGTTGGGGTCCAAGATAGGGGACATAACTGATCATAAAAATCCATATTTCCACATTCCCTCCTTGTCCCCTACTTGCCCGTCAAGAGATATCAATCTTCATCAATCCATCGATCTGTTCATATAGCATCATTTGTTCTTCTTTTTTCTTCTGGGATGAACGAAATCTTGATGGTGGAATACACGATGTGGCACACAGACCACAGATCGCTGGTCCACATTGTAGACATAGACAGCAACTGAACAGTATGAGAAAGCCAATACCTAGGAAGGATAGGACCTTCCATCCAAAGGTAGATAATACACTCCAAAACCAACCGGACCAAGTCCAGGTGCCTGGATTCTGGTGTATCTGGCTTACAATCTTATGAAGGCGAGTTATGGCTTTATATACAGATGGCGAATTTTCTGGTATGAAAATGCAACAACTTGATCCGATGACCCTACAAGCTCCGCCCCTATCGGCCAGGATTACGTCAAGGACAAGACGATTTTGAAGCACAACAATCCGCATAGCAGACTGCTCTTCTGTTAAATTGCCTAAGGCGGAAATAGTTTCGTTCACTACTGCTTCAAGGGTTCTGGTTAATCTACATATCAGCTTACTATTGGTAACTGTACCTATATAGGGAAAGAGACCTTTATTGAAATCTGTGTATTTTTCCCATGCTGTCTCAGTGTAATCGACTATTGGGAGATCTCTCCTTTCTCTATTGTGTACTAAATGAGTATTTCTATGATAATCAGGAGGAGCTAGGAAAACAGGTGGCAAAAGGAATCCGATGTAGCAGGTACCATCCCAATCTGGTGGCAAACGTATATATGCCGTCTGACCACATATGAAGTAGGAATGGCGGGAAGCTCTAAATGTAGACTTGCCTTGATCACTAAATTCTATTACAGTGGTGCATCTACTATGGCCCATATGTATGGAACCATTCTTTCTTACACATAATTCACCTTTTACTGGAAATACTGACATGGCGGGCAAAATTGGAGTAGCTTCGGATTCGACATTCAAGATCATGAGATTGAGCGTAAAATTACCTAATCCATATACTTCATTTTCTAGATCAGTTCCTGTTCTTTTGGGAAGTCCCTCCTTGTTGGGGTGGCAGACTTTGAGTAAAACTAAGTTCAGATTTCCCCATACCCAGTTATTCTGGTAAACTGCAGAATTCGAATCTAGGAAATTAATTAAACTAAACCATGCTCCACAGGAGCCGTTGTGTGTGAACGGGTATGGAAAGAGAGGTAGAATTCCTTTATAGTTCTGATAGGGAGGGAGTCGACCACATATCCAACAATTTGTAGCATTGCCAACCTGATGGGAATGATGTAACATACTAATAAACGTGTTATTGCGCAGCGCAAATCTATAAGACAACTCATGCGGAGGTAATTCACTAAAAGAATGTTCAGCAGTAACATTATAAACATGTCTAGAAATAGGATAATATATGTGCAACAATATACTTGCAGTAATTATTAAAAGACTTAAGAAAAACAAAATTAATAACGTCACTGTGCAATGACTACGCAGTGATTTACAGTACGCATGTCGTTTCAGCTTTATCCTTCTGTTTCTTTCTCTACACAGGTCTAAGGAGTACATGTCAGAGACAAATTCGACCGATTCACCTTGGAGAGGACTTAAACAATCAAATTGCCTGACTTGTTAGACCTAAGTTTTAGTTTGTATAGTTCATGGCTATTCAGTTCAACCAAAGGAAGTTTTGAGTCAATCGGTGAAGACACGCAAGGTGTGTCGTTTACGTCTGACGGTAGTCCATGAAATTTCTTGATATGACTTGAATGTATCCAGCCTTTTCGACCTTCGATCTTCACGGCTGTCCTCGTCGTTAACAATACGAGTTGAGGCGACTTCCACCTAGGATCCAGCTGAGACTTCCGGTCAAAGTTCCTCACTAGAACTAAGTCCCCTGGAATTACGTCATGGGGTTTCACCTCGGTGTTGTCGGGAAAGGCTGCAGCTACCTGTGAACGACAAGATTGTAGTGCAGACATCAAGGAAGCCAAGTAATCTGTCAGCATATTACAGTCAATATCAGTTATTTTGCGTGGTATAGGCGTCCCCCACATATTTGGTGGTCTACCGAAGATCACCTCATACGGGGATAGCCCTGTTCGAGAGTGTGCTACCATTCTCATGTAAAAGAGTGCAACGGGTAAGGCTACTACCCAGTCGACACCTTTCTCTCTACAAATTTTGGACAATCTAATTTTCAGGGTCTGGTTATGTCTTTCCACGAGACCTGCTGCCTCGGGGTGTCGGACACAGTGAAATTTCCACTGATAGCCTAACAAAAGTGAAACGTGTTTCATTAGTTTGGATGAGAACGGCTGGCCGTTATCTGAGTAGACAGCACGTGGTAAACCGTACCGTGGGAAGAATTCTCGAACTAACTGTTTGGCAGTAGTCGGGGCAGTGTAATCTGAAACCGGGTATGCCTCTGTCCAACGGGAAAGAGCACAGACAACTACGAGAACATATTTGAATCCTCGACATCGTTCCATCTGGATATAATCCATCTGAAGGACTTCAAAAGGGTGATCAGGAGGCTGAAATCCACCCTGTTCTACGGGAATGCTTTTACCTGGGTTAAACTGACAACAGATCATACAGGTACGAACTTTTTGTTTAGCTGCTGCTCGTAAATGTTTGTTGAACCAAATGTGTTGAATGCTGTCTAGCATAGCTTTTTCTCCTAGATGTGCTGGACTATGTACAGTATTAATTATAACTTGGACCATTGAATCAGGAAGGAACCACACAGATTTTTCCTTCGTCATCCATCCTTGATCCGTTTGGATCCCTCCTAATTCAGTCCATTTCTTTATTTCGTCTGGTGTAGCATGTGTCTGTATGTCGATTACGTCAAGAGCGGGATCCTTAACCGTCATGCAATATGTTGGTGTCGGGACTATTGTCTTTGTCATGTCGGATGTTCGAGTTTGAGCAGTCTGTTTAGCTGTTCTGTCAGCTAGATCATTGCCTTGAGAAATGATATCAGTAACTTTCGTATGAGCTTTACATTTCATAATTGATATTGCAGTTGGTAGATGTATTGCATCTAATAAGGCATGAATAAGGGGTCCGTGCTGAATGTGGGCACCGTGAGAAGTTAAATAACCTCTCTCTCGCCACAGCACGCCGAAGTCATGTACAACTCCGAATGCATAACGTGAATCAGTGTATATGTTGACTTTTTTATTTGTGGCTTGAATACAGGCTTGTGTCAGAGCGATGAGCTCTGCTGCTTGAGCGGACAAGGTATTTATGCAATTTGTTTCAATGATTTCAGTGTCTGTTGTGACTGCGTAAGCGGCCACTAGCTCTCCTGTACCTGTTCTCATACATGAACCATCTACATACAACGTCAGGTCTGGGTCTGACAATGGGACGTCTGTCAAATCTTGTCTGGGTTTCGTCGTGATAGTGATAACTTCAATACAATCATGTGCAAGTGGGTCTGTTCCATTTATAGGTAACAGTGTGGCAGGATTCAATGTACTACAACGTCTGATTTCTATATGTGGCTGAAACAATGTTAATTCGTAACCAGTAAGTCGTGCTATAGTCAAGTGTTGTGTTTGTGTGCGGTTCAAGAGAACCTCCACTGCATGTGGTACTTGTACTGTCAATGGATGTCCTAATACTATGGCATCGCTTTGTCTGATTGCTAAAGCTGTTGCTGCCACTGATTTCAGGCACGCAGGCAAAGCCTGAGCTACGGGATCTAATGTACTAGAAAAATAAGCACATGGTTTGTGTGATCCTGCTTGTTCCTGTGTGAGTACTGACAAGGCAGTACCTTCGCGTTCTGTAACGAAGAGTGTAAACTGTTTATTGTAACATGGTGTTGCTAAAACAGGTGCTTGGCATAAGGCTTTCTTTAGGCTTTCAAAAGCTTGTGTATGTTCCTGAGTCCAAGGGAGAACAGTCGATGTGGCTGCCTCCTGTGTTGTCAATTGAATGAGTGGTTTTGCTAGAAATGCATACTGAGGGATCCACTGCCTACAATATGAAGTGAGGCCTATGAAAGCCCGCACCTCCTTTTGTGTCTTGGGTATTGGCATATTAGCAATTAACTGGATGCGATCTGATGTAAGCTGCCTTCCCTCCTTGGACAGCGAGTGACCAAGGTAAACAACTCGCTGGACACAGAATTGCAGCTTAGAAGGGGACACCTTGTGCCCCTTTTCGGCCAAAAATTGTAATACCGTCAGTGAGGCTTTCTCACATTCAGGTTCGCTTCTAGCGGTGATCAGCAGATCATCGACATATTGAAGCAGGGCAGTGTTGACTGGCATGTGGATACTGTCGAGTTCTCGTTTCAGTGCTTGGCTATAAATGCTGGGGCTTTCTGTAAATCCTTGAGGTGCGCGTGTGAATTTAAAGCTTCGTCCATTTAAACTAAATCCGAACAAGTATTGGCTTTCCGGATCTATTGGGACGCTGAAAAAGGCATTCTTGAGATCAATTACAGTAAAGAATGTTGCTTCGGAATCAATGGCTGTCAGTAACGAAGAAATGTCTGGGACTACGGGGTATTGTGGTACTATGCATTTATTTAATTCGCGCAGATCAATAACCAATCGATATACTGGCGGGGCTGTTGGATCGGTTCGTTTAAGAATCGGAATTATCGGTGAATTACATACATTGGAGTCAGTTTCCACAACCACTCCTTGGGTAATAGGCTCGTCAATGATTTGTAGTAAAGCCACTACAGCATCTGGGGGTAACTTGTATTGTCGCATTCGTGGAAGTACCACTCCTGCCTTTAGTGTGACTCGATATGGTGTAATGTTCATGCAACCAACATCTGTAGGGCCTTGTGCCCACAAATGTGTCGGTAAAGTCTGTAGTCGGTGATCCATGTCTCGGGACACGTAGTGCCCTTTGAAATCACGTAAAAATAATCTTACTCCTTCCGGAGAACAACATATAATAGCTCCTAGAGCTTTCAAAGTTTTTATGCCTAACAAGTTTTCTGGACATGATTTAGTAAGCAATAAATCTGTAGTTCGTGTCAAGGGACCAATCGTAAGTGGAAGAGGCTGTGTTACTTCGTTAATGATAGGTTTTCCTGAAAAGCCAAGGGAAATATTCTGTGTGCCCGAGAGGGGTGCCCCTGGAACTTCACTACGTTTTATTGTTGTTCGGCTTGCCCCTGAATCAAGTAAGAATTTTCTATCTTGACCTAACAGTTCACTGTGTACATAAGGTCCTTCTTGATCTACAGGGACCTCAATAAGGGGTAAGCCAACTTCCCTCTCTAGGCTGTTTCATGAGTATCGTTGATAATCGGGATAGTCATACTGTGCGGTCTGATACATCTGTCGGGTCGTTGTTTGTGTGGCAGCAATAGGCTGCGGTGGCGGAGCTGGCATAGACTGTTGCGGAGCTGGCATGGACTGTGCATGCTGCGGGGCTCCTTGTTGGTTCTGATCCTGTCTAATTGGTCGTGGTCTTTCTTTTGCGTTACCTATGGCAATATTATGTTTTAAAACTGGACAATCGTGTACATAATGACCTGGCTGTTTACAATAGTTGCACGTCCCTTTTACAGGACCTGTTGAAACACTGGACTGTGTTATACCCTTCTTATGACCGTCAGCTGGAACTGTCTGGGAAACTAGCATTTTCATTTTCGTGTCTTTCATGCGTCTATGTTCATGTTCTTGTTCTTCTCTAATTCTATTGTGATGGTACTGTAGCATTTGTAACATTTGTGACGGAGTGTTACCTTGCCAGGTACTCTCGAACTTCAATACTCTATTCTTAACTTGGGGCAAGGCATTTTCAACCAATTTTGTCACAAACAGATGTGGATACGACTCGCTACTTGCTTTTATTCCACTATTTATACCAAAACATTTCTCAAATCGGGAATAGAAATCACTAGTGTCTTCATCTGATTTTTGTTTACAGGCTGAGATTGCACCCCAGTCTTCCTTTTTCGTAGTTAATAAACGTGGCAGTACCTGTACTAGTAAACCTGGTAGTGCTTTGATCTTGTCCCCGAGCCCTGAACCTGGACCTCGAGCTTTTTCTTCGTTTTCTAATGCTGTCCAATCTATCTTCTGGTCTCCCACCTCCCAATCCTTTTCCTTGAGTTTTTCGTAAATGCCCGCAGGCAATAATACCTTCAATATTGTCATAATGTCGGGGTAGGTATATTCTCCCATGAGTAACATATCTTTAATTTCACGGTGGAAACCCGCTGGGTCTTTGTCATGACTGGGTACCACTTTCTTCATTTCTAATAGTTCTATTTTGGATATGGGTATGTATACAAACACACGTTTAAACTCATTGTCATCACCCTTTATCGGGTGCACTTCGCGTAAGGGATTCTGTCTATCCATGTAATACGTCGTTCTTTCCTTGATGGGCAGTGAGACATGTTCAGGACATACAAAAAGAATATACTGTCTTCTAGATTCTAGTATTTCTCTAATTAACTTAGTACCGGAACCTCTCCATTTATTCGTGAGTAATTCAGTCAATATATCTGGTAAGGGGCCAGGATCAGAGTGTTGGCTTTTATATAATATAAGAAGTTGTTGAATCATATAGATACCAGCTAAACGCTGTTCATCTGGGGCGAGGTTCAAAAACGTATGCGCTAGTGTATCATCACCATATTTTCCAGGACTATCAACCCAGTGAACGGCTGACCTGGCTAATTCTTGTTCGTCCATAGAATCGAGTATATGATAACCCCTTCGTTCTCGGAGTAATTTGTCAGCGGCTTGGAATGAATGTTCGGTGGACCTTATATTTATTATAGGAGTTTGGAATTTTCTGTTATTATCTGGACGTATCGGACATATCGGATCAGTAAAGCATCTAGTATTATTGCAAGATCTTCCTCTACCTACATAGGCCATGGTTTCTAACTGTCCTGTGGGCAGTTCTAATTCTTCCTCATCCTCAGTTTGTTCAGATTCGTCTACTGCTAATCTTTCTTCATGTATTCGTTCTATTTCTTTGCGGATCTTTCGGCTCATAGCTACTATACATGATCGTTTATCGTGTCTCCCCTCTGAAATATTCTTACCCCAAGTGGTAAGAATTTGCATTTCTGCCGGACTTACCCCTGGTTGATCTTGATTTCTGATCACACAGTTTATGAGGAAACGTAACAGTTCCCCCTGGATTTCCACTTTTTGGTACTCCATGGCTCTGTTAATACTCTCAGGGTCTCGCCCTGACTGAACAAAATGATATATATTTTCTAAATGTGCAGTCATTCCTGGTAGCTTCCCTAAATATATTGCAGCTCGTCGGATACGTAATGATGCCAGCATCATCTCGTCCCCTTTTCCGGGCACAGGGTCATATCTACAATCTATTAGAAGTTCCTTGAGCGTGTTCGGAGTTACTAGTTTGGGCGTACGTTGGTGGGCTATTTCTTGAAAGGAAAGTTTATTTGTTCTGGGTGGCGTAGAAAAAATGCTTGATGTACCTCCGGTAGCACCACCTGGGGAGCTGGATGTGAAAGGATTCGTTGAACGGGATATAGCAACCATAGGTGTGGATGCAGATGTAGAAACAGATGTGCTTGCCGGAACTTGTGTCGGAGTTTGCTGTTGCAGAGGTACAGACGGAGGAGGGTCTTGGCGTTGAACCCCCTCGGCAGGCGGTCTATGTGGCGCAGCATTAGCATACTCGGGAGCTGCGTCGTCTAAATAAGAGGAAAGAAAAACATCTTCTGCGGTTCTGGGGTGCCCTTTGGGATGTGCTTTTATCGGAAATAATGGGGGTGGCAAGTCTTTTGGTATTTCCGGAGTAGCCTTAGGTAATCCTTCGGCCAGAAGAGGATACATACCATTCACAAGGGCATTTCTTTGTCTGTTTGTTTGTTCTGACTTTACTCGAGTACCTTCTTCAATTAATACACTTTCTCGAACTTTATTTGAATTCTCCTTACTCTTCTCTTCCTGTCTACGTGCTTTTTCTGTACGTCTATACGATTCTTTACGCCATAATTCAATGGCATCTTTCTGTGACTGTCTAGCTTTCTTTTTCCATAATTCTTCCTCTACTTTCACGATGCAATCTGCATCCCAGGTCCCCGCTGCGGGCCACCTCTGACTTTCTGGTAATTCCTTGGTGTAGTCTACCCATAGATCGAGAAATAATATGGCGTCTAGGCCATGTTTATGATACATGAAGTACCCTGGAGTGTCCCTAGGAGGAATGGGAACAGCTTCTTCGAGTACCCCTTTTCTAGTTGTGATCTGTCTTAATTTCGAAAAGAGCGGCATATTGAGAACTGATCTGATACCTAATTTTGAACACGTTTAATACCATAAACACAATAATGAACAGTCATTCACACCACAATATACAGAACGTATTTAAAACATTTTAACATTTAACATTTAATGAATAAACAATGATGGTCATTTTAGGGAACTAGTCACTAAGCATAATACTCGGTATTAACTAGATAAATTCTGAATTATATACTAGACATACTTGATATACTGCTAAACAGTACAGATACACTGCTGAAACAGTGCAGACCGGATTTGTGTACCCAAACCCGTCTTGACCGGCACAACCTATGTGCACGTCAGAACGCCTCCCCGATAATGGTACTCACCGGGTAGCTCGGAACGGAAGGCCTCGGAACTGAACTGAACTTGAACCGGACTGGACTCGACTCGGAACTTCGGAAACTTCGGAAACTGGTGGGCCTCTGTATACCTCGGATCTTGCTCTCTCAGCTAGGCTCTGGTCGGGATACTTCGCACTTCTCACCGCCTCGTCTGGGTGTTGATCGCAGCCTCAGTTACCCCCGCTCAGCAGGAGGGAGATACAGGAAATCCTGTGGGTACGCGTTGTTGTCCGTCCAGCTGTGACAGGAGACCGGGCCTGCAACGCACCGCCGGCGCGTGAGATGAGAAAGTGTCCCTGTTCGGGCGCCATTTATGTGGTAAATAATTTAATTACCGGAACTTAATTTGATGCGGAAAATCTATAACAATAGCTCAGTAAAATAAGAGGCAGAATCCGTGGTATTAGAGGTTCGGAACGGGCTTTATTCCAGAATCAATTTAAATTGATGAGCTCCAGATTCCATCACCACGAAGGTTCAGGAAGTGAAGACCGTACTTTATTGATAAGTAATCATTTTTATACAATAGGCATTACAGTGAAACAAATGCAGGAGGCGTAACAATTGATAGTAAAGATAAAACATACATGCGTAGCAAAAGTGGGTGTAACTGGGTGTAACTAGAGAACGTCATCAGGTATGATGTCATAATAGGGTGGTTCCATGAAAGAATTTCGCAATGTCAGCAGAAATACTTGGCAGAAATGCGCGCGCAGCAGCATGACGTGTGATTGACGTGCAACTAGGGGGTGAAGGGGACTTGACATTTAGCTCTACATGTGGCGACAGAAGTCTGGAGAGTCAAGTCAACCTAATCCCAAATCATATCTAACATCCTATGTTTAAAGAACTGTGTTATCCAAAAGAGAAGTCTTTTAGAGTAGAATCTTATTCTATACTGACTATACTGACTGTTAGTGCGTGTACAAGCGTCTAAGTGTCTACACTAGATGCAAGGGCAGAAATCGTCCATAGTAACAGGGCTATGAATCACTTGCAAAATGACAGAGAAGCCGGGCCTTTTGCTCGGTAGCTGGAAGAATGTTTACTTAAACTACTAGACAGGAATGCATTGGATAGGGAGCGGAGCAGATAATTTCGAAGGTGAAATACAGTTTTTGGCAGGCAACAGGCTGATGTCAGGCACCGTTAGCTGCGCAGAGAATGAGGACAAAGTTCATGGATACAGAAGCGAGCTCGGACTGGAGCTTTCAGAGGCAGAAGGCAAAAAAAGGTTTGATGGCAGAATCAGGGCCTACTTGCCTGGACTGTAAAATGTCATAAGTGAACCATATAAGGCCGGTGGCCTTTCATACTTAGGAATGGACTATCCGGCCCATTCATGGCGGATCAGAGAGAGGACATGTTGGCGGTGGACGCACATGTGTTTGCGTCTTCATAACTGGAACTGGAGGGAACATACATGTACTTGTGATTCATACATGAAACCGTTGGGGTCCAAGATAGGGGACATAACTGATCATAAAAATCCATATTTCCACATGACCATACACAATCCATTCGTGCTCACATCGACAAGTTGCGTGACTTAACAGAAGAAGTTAGAAAACACATTGACCAGGGCTGGTTTGACTGGCTCTTTAATTGGTTACCTGATATACACGCGCTACGCCAAATATTAGGTGGTATTTTGATTGCTGTTGCTGTTTTGATTTCTATCTGTTGCTTTATTCAGTGTATTCCTTCATTATTTCAATTCTGCACACTTGGTACTAGACATAGATCAGTTAGCTTTGTTTCATATTATTCTTCCACAGATGTTAGCTCCATTTAATGAATGTATAATAGACTGAAGTCAAGGGTGAAATGTACTGCTCGATTTTTCCGGTCTTATTGTGTTGAAGGGTGATTTAGGTGACTTCAGTCTCTTCCCATTCAAGTCTAAGGGTTAGAGTAGTGTATAGAGCCTATTTATTAGGCACTTCGACATGATCCTGTGTTCTTCCCCATAGATCAGGGTTTGCATATACATCCTAGGGGATAGATTCGTTAGCATTAGGGGTAATCTGTTCTGTAGTGAGGGTATTTCATGGAGCCGTGCTGAATTCAGGCCTGGTAGGCCTTAGACGGGAGAGACTCCATCTTTCCTCCTGCTCTGGCAGCTCGGGATGTTTCTAGGTCATAGGCAGTGTTTTAGTTAGGAGGTGTTATTCGCTTGGAGAGAACCGGTTCAGGCCGGCCCTTATCGAAGGATTGTATTTTTCTTCATGCCGAAGACACTACATCAGGCCGGCCGGCTGGGAACGTGTCCTTGGCACGGGGAGGTACAAGAATTTGGTGGGCGGCAGGTTACGGGCTGGAATTTTCCATGAGGAAATGCACGTCTATATTAGTAAAAGTTTGAGGCAGATACTGGCACTTGCTTCTTGTCCATGGGCGGCACCTGGCCGTTAGTAGTAAAGCTGCTACTTATTCCAGGGAAGACAGATGACAAACTTGGAGGTGGAGAAAAAACCGAGAGATAGATATTCCAAAGAGAAGAGAGTAGCCGATGAGGAAGAGGTCCCAGTGACTCGGAGAGGGAGACGGGAGTAAACCCGTGATTGCGGAGGTGTGACTTCCAGGCGAAGCCGAGGCGCAGACGAGAAGGGAACCTAGATGACCATTGAGTGCAGGCTACATACGACCAAGGTGATGTCAACCCCTTACTATTAGAGTGTACAACTTAATCTTTCACTTTTCTTTGCAGGTTATGTGATGTTCCGTGAGTGTGCATGTAATAACTAAATAAAGTATTCAGTTTGTAGTAAAGCAATATGTGCTACGTGTTCTTGTGTAAGAGGGTAACCTATTCTTCTAGTCAGCTGTGACTTAACATGAACAGATGTTAATCCTGATCAGGTAGGTGGTAACTGAATAAGGGAGAAAGGAGCCCTTCGAACTGGGGAACAAGTTGTGCTCAACTAGCTGTCTTTGTGTGATCTGATATATAGTAACACTGATGTCGTGGTAATTATAGGATGAACTCGTGCTAAGGCTGCCGTCTGGGCAGGAAGTCCTGGGTCCATTTGGGACCGCGAGGCTGTGACTGCCGTCTGGGCAGGAAGTCTGTGGCTGCCGTCTGGGCAGGAAGTCCTGGGTCCGTTTGGGACCGCGAGGCTGTGACTTGTCTAAGGCTGCCGTCTGGGCAGGAAGTCCTGGGTCCGTTTGGGACCGCGAGGCTGTGGCTGCCGTCTGGGCAGGAAGTCCTGGGTCCGTTTGGGACCGCGAGGCTGTGGCTGCCGTCTAGGCAGGAAGTCCTGGGTCCGTTTGGGACCGCGAGGCTGTGGCTGCCGTCTGGGCAGGAAGTCCTGGGTCCATTTGGGACCGCGAGGCTGTGGCTGCCGTCTGGGCAGGAAGTCCTGGGTCCATTTGGGACCGCGAGGCTGTGGCTGCCGTCTGGGCAGGAAGTCCTGGGTCCATTTGGGACCGCGAGGCTGTGACTGCCGTCTGGGCAGGAAGTCTGTGGCTGCCGTCTGGGCAGGAAGTCCTGGGTCCATTTGGGACCGCGAGGCTGTGACTTGTAGGTCTTGGTATATATAGTAGGAATTCCCTGTCCTTAGGTGGTACATATATGTGGTTATTTAGGTGTAAATAGGCCCTAGGGAGGGGGTAACGTTCTGGTTTGGGTTAGAGAGGCTCTGCTGAGCGAGTTCTATCTGATCCGAAAACCCAAGCAGAACACCTGTCCATGTCAAAAATCTTAGGTGTGGAAGTACTCTGTTTCCAGCAACAAAACGCATTTTAAAACATATGCTTGCTATACAGAACAAGTAAAATAATATCTGGTGACATAGCATTTTGAAGAGATACACAAAAGTAACAGAAATGTCCCTAGGTTTTTCGTAATTGATTGTGTTCCCAAGACAACAAGGGGGGGTACAGAATACGTGAACTTAGGCAATTGGAATGTAGGTACATTATTGATTTGGATACAAAAATACCAAATAGTTTGAATTCTGATGAGGAGTTAGACTGCTGTCTGAGAGAATGATGCTTGGTGAGATGGCTACTATAATCAATCTGAATTTAGAATTTAGAATTCTATTTACTGTTTGTATCAGAATGATCAAATAGATACTGTGTAACCTCTGAATGTTTTTATTTCATCTTTTCTTATGCACTCAACACTTAGATTTTAATGTAGTTTTCTGCATTTGTGCCGATGGAACAAATTATACATTCGAGAATAATTTGTGACCAAGCAAGGATTTCTTAATCCAGATTGCGTGTTGACCAAGGCCCACTTGGGCAGAATTGTTTGAGTATTATATGGAATAGAGGATGATTTAATCTCATATAAGGGATGGTATACCTCTCGTAGGTATGAATTGATGCATTAGTCACTTTTTTAATAGAATTCCACACATGTATGGTGTATTACGTTGAAGATGTGTAATATTGGTAACAATTATTTGAATAATGTTATGGAATGGACTATTACATATTGATCATCAATTAGAATTATGATCAATCATGGGATATATTTTACATGAGGGAAATTTGATTGTTATCCTGCCGTGCTTACATATAAAAGATTTGAAGGATGATTGAACTTAATTATTAAATGTCCATCCAGTTCAGAAATGTAATTATATTAATATATTATAATTTTTTCTCATTTCTAGTGTCTGTCGCATAATTATAAAATGCACTGAGATAAGGGGATTGTGATATCAAATTGCTTCATTTCAAAATGGCTGCCATTTTGGAAAACAAAAAGCTTTATTTAATAGTCTGTTTTCCATCTCACTGTACACATTCACTTAAATGTTTCTAAAGAGGTGGTTCTGTACCCGTGACCAAGGCGTGTTGACACAAAGATGCGTTGGGTTTGTTGGCCATGAGAAATAAACACCACTAAAAGGAACTTAGTTGTGGTAATTTATCTCTACCAGGAAGGAGTGCGTGTCATGCAGTGTTCTGCAAACCGGTGATTTGGATAACATGGGGGTTTTCCTCTAACCCAAATGCACTCACTGATTCCTACGTCTACAGACACATGCACTCATTCACCCATACAACCACTCATACATGTAGTCACTGATCATTACAACACTATCATATGCAGTCATTCAGCTATACAGACACTGACACACCACCATTCATCCTACTCACTCATGCACTCATTGTAGTCAGTCATGGAAAGAATGAATCATAGTTCCATTTACTCACCTACACACTTTTACACACACCACCTCATTTATTCATACAGATACTAACGCATAGCTACTCTCTTATATAATCACTAATACAAGTATACACTCATCCATACAGCCACTATCACAATCACTGACTCTCACATATTGTCATTTGTATACTACAACTCTCACATACACTGCCTTTTACTTGGACATGTATCACTGAGATATCCAACCTTTCACCAACACATCCATATAACATTCACCCGCCCATACAGCTGTTTCCACATGCACTCTTAAACTCATAGACCCAGTGAATCAAGCACTCACATATCTATGCACAGTCACACACCTCCCACTCACCCACACACACACTCAGTCTTCCATACAAATACTCAGGCAACCAATAAATAACCCATAAAGACACTCATGTAGCTACTGACCAACACATGCAGCAGCTTACACAACAACAGACATAGTGATACAAACATACAGACAGTTTAGTCACTAACGCTTGCATTCAGTAAGGCACATTTAATCACTCACTTATACAGTCAGTCACGCACCTGCTAAATCCTTCATCCACTTATACATCTAGTTATTCTTCAATACACCTTGGCATATATATAAAACATATTTAAACTTTACAGAAATACACATTCACTGGATGATGTCATCAGTGATGTCATCAGTGATGTCATTTGAGATGTCATCAGTGATGTCACTGACCATGTCATGAGTGATGTAATATGTGACGTCATCAGCAGTGCATTGCGGGGACGCAAGTTATAGTTAGCTCAACTAACTATAACGGGGGAATTTCTATGGTTTTGTATGAGTGAAATGTCCAACTAACTATAACGTCCCTGAAATGTATGGTTTTTTCAGTGAATATATATATGTATGTATTATCTACTGGCGGCCGCCAGTAGATAGTTATAGTTACAACCTAGTTTCCATAGGAAATCTCAAAATTCTATTTTGAATAACTTTGGCGCCGGTTGACGAATCCTCACGAAATTTTCAAAACTAATGGGGCGCTCCGTTCAGCTCCTACCCTGAAAGTCTCGGGGTGATTCGTCAAGCGGGGGCCGAGAAAAAGGGGGGTCCCAAAACGCGTTTTCCCCATGCATTTTTCCATAGGACCTTTAGTCGCAGCTACAGCCCGAACGGCTGAACAGAATTACGTCAAATTTGGCAGAGAGGTAGCCATAAGGTCAAGGAAGTGCCTTTTGCAGGTCTGGTGTAAATCTGTTCAGTATTTCCTGAGAAAATAGCATTTAAAAGCATATATATATGTGGGCGGAGCCTAACCACACATCTCATCTTGAGATCTGATTGGCTGTCAGCACTTCATCCAAGAAGTGTTGGCAGCCATCTTGGGACCAATATACATGATAGCACCTCATTAAAAAGCATTGCAGTTAATAGAAGGTTTTAAGACTTTAGTTACATTATAAATCATTTGTTGATGGCACCATGTGAAAAAGCCTTCTGCTGGGATATCATGATTGAGAGAAAAATATTTTCTCATGCTTTTACCACAGAGGTTTGGAAGGTGATCTATAAGTTAAACTGAGAGCTTATTTTCTGTAAATTCACATTATCTTTCTCAGTCATGAGAGAATGAAGTCTGACATTCTCAGTAAAACATGTACATCCAACAAGGGCAGAGACTGTCAGTTGATTCCTTTGTGTTCTACTGCAGCTTCCCAGAGTGTTCCAAAGAACTACTAGAGCGCTAACAGTCCTACTTATGATAAACATATGGCACACCTGAAGCCATCTTGCTTGGATTAAAGTGGTAACTCTTAAAACATTTAATTTAAAAAGGAACAAAATGAGGGGGTTCATTTTTCCATAAAAAGTATGATTAGTGCTGCAGAAAGAAAAATTAGGGCACATTTTGAGCGACTTCTCAAATCCTCTTCTATTTCATTAAAAAATTCTAACATGCAGACTGAAACATGCACTTTCAATACCAGCAGCAGTTTTCCCTGGTGAGTAGTAGCTTTACTACAGTGATCTAATGAGCAAAAAGAGTGCTAACATTCTGAATTTATGGCAAATGTGTGACACATCTGAATGCCTTCTTGATGGAATCAAAGTAAAAAACTGAAAGTATTTCCTACTGAGGAGACTGCAGTAAATGAGGAAATAAGGAAACTTCATAACAAATAAGTCTCCCAAGATGGCCACCAGAGACAAAAGAGCCCAAATATAGCCCAAATATCACCCAGATGTAGCCCAAGTATAGCCCAATGACAGAATGTCCCAGAATGTTCTTAAAAACAACTAGAGCGCTTACTGTCTTCATTATGACAAAAGTATGGCACACCTGAAGCCATCTTGATTGGAATAAACTGGTAACACTTAAAACATTTAATTTAAAAAGGAACACAATGAGGGGGTTCATTTTGCCATAGAAATTATGATTAATGCTGAAGAAAGAAAATGAGGGCACATTTTGAGTGACTTCTCAAATCCTCTTCTATTTCATTAAAAAATTCTGACATGCAGACTGAAACATGCACTTTTAATACCAGGAGCAGACTTCCATGGTGAACAGTAGTTTTACTACAGTGATCTAATGAGCAACTAGAGTGCTAACATTAAGAATTTACGGCAAATGTGTGACATATCTGAATACCTTCATGATGGAATCAAAGTAAAAAACTGAAAGCATTTCCTACTGAGGAGACTGCAGTACATGAGGAAATTAGGAAACTTCATAACAAATAAATCTCCCAAGATGGCCACCGGAGACAAAAGAGCCCGAATGTAGCCCAAAATCACCCAGATGTAGCCCAAATATAGCCCAATGACAGAAGTGTGCAAAACACTTATTATTTTGTGTTTTTGCAGTGTTATATAGTGCAGACTTGTCAGGTATTGGAGTGCTTTACATGAGCATTGGTTACATCACACAAGAACAAATTCATTTTGGTTGTAGACATGGGGAGACTAAGTGATTTGACCAGAATCACAGAATGTCGAGCTGAAGCAGAAACTTCAACCTGGTTCCCCAGTTGCAAAGTCTGCAGTTCTGGAAGTAACACCACATCCTCTCCCCTAAGTGCAACATTTAATCAAGTGGTCAACTGGATAAAAAAACATAAAGATAACAAATAATTTAAAAGTGCTTTGTCGCTATTTGAAAACTCAGAAAATATGTCCTTATTTTAGTCTTTTAGAGCACTAACCATAATTTTGATGCCAATAAGACCCTCTCATATATGTAATTTCTAAAGGAAATGCTCTAGGTATTACAGTTTCGATTACATCAAGATGATGTCAGGCGTTCCACACTTTTGTAATAAATATAGAATGTTAGCAATCTAGTTGTCCATTAGGATACTGTTGAGAGGCAGAGGCCAGGGGCACGGACTCTGAAAATTGAAGGCAGGTAGGAGGGTGCAAAGGCAACAATTTAACCACACTGAGCAGGCAGGAAGGGCCGTGGAAGCACAACAGACTATGGAGGGCAGTGGAAAGGGGGGCAGGGGCAACAAACCAACAATACAGGACTTGCAAGAGAGGCTGTGGCAATGTAATAGACCATTGTGGGCAGAAGGAAGAGGCAATGGTAGTACAACCATACATGCCAACAGACCCGATTCAGCCAGGAAACGTCCAATGTTTTTAAGCTCAAATGGGCTTTATTTGATCTGTCTCCTGTCTACAATCTCCTCTTTTTCAATGTAACTCAAAGGGGAAAATCAATACCCCAGTTTTTTTTCAAAATCTCCCTCTTACCAAGTTCAAAATGTTTGCAAGTATGGTACATTGGATCATGGAAGGAAATGGGGTAGGGACATGGACTTGGATAACAGAGGACAGGAGGGACATGGAGAGGTGCACCAAACTGACCCTGCAGGGCAGGCATCAGGGTTTGCAGCAGCACAATACACCACACAGGGCATGCAGGATGGGAGTGCAGCACAACAATCCATAGAAAGCAAGAGGGAGGGGACAGGACCATGCACATGGACAACAGAGAACAGAGGGGCAAGAGGCAATGGTAGCTAGCTGACCATAATGGACAGACAGGAGAGAAAGCTGCAGCATAACAGACCATAAAGGGCAGCAGGGGCGGATCAGGGGCATTACAATGGAACCGACAAGCCAGGAGGGAGGGAGTAGGGGTCTGCACATGTAAACAGAGGGCTGGGGGCAAGGGGGCATGGCAGGAGCAGCAAGATAGCCATGGAGGTCAGGCAGGATGGGCACTAGAAGCAAGACACACCATGAGGAGCAACAGTGAGACTGTGATGGCATACACACAGACCATGGAGGGAAGGTGGGAGGGGGTCAGGGGCAGCTAACTGACCACACAGGGAAAGTGGGAGGGGCCATGGCAGCACAGAAGACCATGCATGGCAAGTGGGAGGGTTAGTGGCAGCACAATGGCTATGATGGGCAAGAAGGAGGGTGCAGGGGCATGCACAAAGGACGATGGAGGATAGAAGGGAGGGTCAGGACCTGTGCACAGACAAGAAAGTTCAGGGGAAGGGGCCTCACAACAGACCACACGGGGCAGGCAGGAGGAGCAGTTGCAGCACAACAGACCAGGGAGGGCAGAAGGGTGTGGCAGTACAATGGACCATGTAGGACAGCAGGAAGAGGATAGGGGCATGGCATATAGACAGGCAGGGTGGAGGTGGCAGGGACAGGTTACAGTCATCTGACAATGCTAGGCAGGTGGGAGGGGAGTGGCAGCTCAACAGAACAGTCAGAGTAGATAGGAGTGGCAGGTCCATGGAACATGGTGGGCAAAAAGGATGGAGCTGGGGCATGCACAAAGACATCGGAGGGCAGGGGGATGGAGAATAGGGGCAGCAAGCTAAGCACAGAGTTTAAGCAGGAGGTCAATGATGGGGCATAGAATTGGGCAATGGAGGGCAGGAGGAGTGGGCTGGTACATCATACTAAATTGAGGGCAGTGGCAGCACATCAGACCATGCATGGCAGGAGGGAGGAGGCTAGTCCATGGATTCACACAACAGAGGATAGGGAGGAGGGGGATGGGGCAGCAAGCTAACTGTTCAGAGAAGGCGGGTATTAGGAACTTTATTGTTTTTAAAACATTGTGTCTGTGCGAACTACTTAAAATATGAACAAGTATGCAGCATAATCTCACTTTTATTCAGGAAGAAGAGGACGTTTGTGACTGTGACTCCGGGCTCACTTGGCAGGAACACCCCCTGACCCTCCACCCCCTATCGCAAAATATAATGCCCGTGAAAAGGGTAGGTGAACACAGTGTTATATAGAACATAGTCCTGAGAGCACGATTGAAAATGAAAACTAGATATAGTGTATGGTATAAACTATGCACAAAAAAGTGTGATATAAGATGAACCGGGCGTGAAATAGAATATGCAATACATTGTGCGCAATGACAGATTCATTGGAGAGCGCGAGATAGCACAGGCACTAGCGCGTGCTTTATTAGCATGAGTGACTATGTGTGTGAGTAACTCTATGGATGAGTGGCATTGTGTAACAGGATGTATAGGTGTATGAGTACATATGATGAGTGAGTACATGTATGAGTGACTGTATAGGACTGTTGGTGAATGAGTGGATGTGTATGTGGATCTTAGAATTACTGAAGAGGTTGTTGTAACTGGTTTTGGTATTTCCATTGTTTTGAAAATTTTAGTCTCTATTTTTGAATGTGTGTATCAAAGGTTATATTAGGGTGAGAGGAGGTCTGCCACTCTATCACAAGGATGATGTAATCAGTGATGTCATCAGTGATGTCATTTGAGATGTCATCAGTGATGTCATGAGTGATGTCACTGACCATGTCATGAGTGATGTAATATGTGACATCATCAGCAGTGCATTGCGGGCGCGCGAGTTATAGTTAGCTGAACTAACTATAACGGGGGAATTTCAATGGTTTTGTACAAGTGAAAAGTCCAGCTAACTATAACACCCCTGAAACCTATGGTTTTTTCAGTGAATTTCTGAGGTTTTTTAAATGATAATTCCTAACTATAACGTGCCTGAAACATATGGTTTTTTCTGTGTATATATATATATATATATATATATATATATTACCTACTGGCGGTCGCCAGTAGGTAGTTATAGTTAGGACCCTCTTACCATAGGAAAACCGCAACATTCTATTTTGAATAACTTTGGCGCCGGTCGACGAATCCTCGCGAAATTTTCAAAATAGGTGGGGCGCTACGCTCCGCTCCTACCCTGAAAGTCCCGGGGAGATTCGTCAAGCGGGGGCTGAGATAAAAGGGGGGTCCCAAAACGCGTTTTTCCCATGGATTTTTCCATAGGACCTTTAGACACAGCTACAGCCCGAACGGCTGAACAGAGTTAAATGAAATTTGGCAGAGAGGTAGTCCTCAGGTCAAGGAAGTGCCTTTTGTAGGTTTGGTGTAAATCTGTTCAGTACATTCTGAGAAAATAGCCTTTAAATCAATATATATATCTGAGCCAGCTTACGGTGCGCTTACGGTGCGCTTACCGTACGCGTACGGTGACGTGCGCGAGCGCGATTCTGATTGGCTGTTAGATCTTAGTAAACATTCGAATCGGTCGAAACCAGGAAGCGGCGGCCGCCATTTTGTGTGTTTCACTCAGAAAAAAAAGGGTGATAACTTGAAAAGGGGGCAAGGAATAGAGTTACAGACCCCATAACATTTGAAAGGGGGTCAAAGAAGGACAGAAAAGTACAAAAAAACCATTTATTAATTTTAAAAAAAATCGCGGGGTACGCGTACGGTAAGCTTACGGTAAGCTTACCGTACGCGTACGGTAGAAAAAAAATAAAAAAAGAAATGAAATGCAGATTTAAGTGTTTAGATATTAGGGGGCTCTAAAAAGAGCCGTTGTGTTTATGAAGTGATTTTTTAGTGGTACCTACAAGTAAGTACCGATGCAGAGTCTAAGGTTCAAGAGGAAGACTCTGTTCCCTTCATCATTGAAGTGTACACCATCTCCTCTATAAATGTCTTGCATGTCGTAACGCAAGTTGTTGTGGTAAATGAAACCCATACCATAGTCTCGGAGGAAAGCAGAAACAGATTTGTTGACGTGCTTTCTTGCTTTGTCAATCTGTGGGCAGAAATGATTGGACCAGTTCCATTTTTGCCTTTGGCATATGTTAGAAAACACAAAGGCAGTTTTAGGGAAAAGTGAAAACAGTTGTGCAAAGGTCTCCTTCATAAGCATTTCCAGACCTACCCCAGTCAAAGTGCCTAGGCAATTGCCACCACAGTGCACTATTATGAGGTCAGGGTGTTGGATTTGCATGAAGGATTTCACCAATGGCATCAATTGGTGCCACTTTAACCCTCTCTGACCAATCCATTTAATGTCTACATTTGGCAAAGCAAGGTCTCTCACCATACCTGTTTTCTCTGCATACTTTTCACTCCAGAAGACATAGCTGTGCCCTACAATCCACACTGTGAACATCTTCAAAGGAGAACTGGATGCACTCAGGAGGTGTAATTCAGTAGAATGGTAAAAAGAAATGAAAGACAGTTTGGAAATGGAGGCATACATATTTTTTTTTTTTAAACTGATTGGCTGTTTCATACCATTCTACAATAAAAACTAGGCTGTATGTGTAAATTTATAGAAGCATGTTTTGTATTGGTACAGAAAAATGTGTTACCAAATAACAGTACTATGGATTTGCTGTTAGGTTTGAAAAGTCAAGCACTCCTGCTCTTTGGAAATGAAACATTGTGTGGTGAACTTCTGACCTAACTCTAAACAGCAGTGTTTCAAGAGCTGTTGCTATGGTAGCAGGCAGAAGTCAAGTTGGGGGAAGGGTACTAGGCTGAAGTCAAGTTGGGGGAAGGGTACTTTTGGAAAAGGGTTGGTTTTCAACCAATAGAAATGTGTGATTACATTTGAAAAAAAGGGGGAAGCACTGATATTTGAAATTAACATGTATATGTGTGGAAAAAAAGAGGGAAACATTGCCATTATCTGGTTCTGCTGAGAGGAGAGAGGTGTACAGAACAGAGATCCTGGCTCTGATAATCTGCTGTTTGAGTGCCACATTTCTTTCACAGCTAACTAATTTTAAAGGTGAGTTTAGAGTTTGAGAGGGGATGTATATGGTAAATTAAGAAATGAATAATAGAATTGGAATTCCTTTTGTTGAAGTTGTGTTTATCATTTTCTGTTTTGGGAGAAATTTAAATGTGAGGAACATGTAAAATAATATGGACTATGTTTTCACGATAAATTAAGGTGTACTGGTATAAATAAGGAATACTTTAAGGGTTTGAGGTTGCACTCAGTAATGCAAATACATTCAGCATCAGTAAGGCTGGTTGCCCTTGCTGGAGTGTAGTCAGTCACCCAGGCTACACATGTTGCTGGTCTCAGAAAGCTGTTTGGTATTGCTCTGGTGATTTTACATTTGCATTAGATGGAAAGGGGGAGGTATTTTTTTCTGCAGAAGCAGACTCTTAGCACACAGCCAGCTGCATATCCTGTGGAATCATGCATAGTATTCACAACCGAGTGGGGTTTGAGGTTTCAGTCAGTAATGCAAATACATTCAGCATCACTAAGGCTGGTTGCCCTTGCTGGAGTGTAGTCAGTCACCCAGGTTACACATATTGCTGGTCTGAAAATGTTGTTTGGACATGTGCTTTTTTAAGAATCTGAAAAGTGGATTCATAATGTGTCAGTCTGTAAAAGTACTTATCACTTGCCAAAAAAAAGAGTAGTAAGTGTGCTTTCAAATTGGCAAAGAAATTTCGTTTTGTGACTAATATGAAAACATGACTCTGTGTGCAAATAGGAATTACAGGCAGAGATTTATTGCGTATTGCTCTGGTGATTTTACATTTGCATTAGATGTAAAGGGGGAGCTATTTTTTTGTGCAGAAGCAGACTCTTAGCACACAGCCAGCTGCTTATCCTGTGGAATCATGCACAGTAGTCACAACCGAGTGGGGTTTGAGATTGCAGTCAGTAATGCAAATACATTCAGCATCACTAAGGCTGGTTGCCCTTGCTGGAGTGTACTCAGTCACCCAGGTTACACATGTTGCTGGTCTGAAAAAGCAGTTTGGACATGTGCTTTTTTAAGAATCTGAAAAGTGGATTTAAAATGTGTCAGACTGTAAAAGTATTTATCACTTGCCAAAAAAAAGAGTAGTAAGTGTGGTTTCAAATTGGCAAAGAAATTACGTTTTCAGACTAATATGAAAACATGACTCTGTGTGCAAAGAGGAATTACAGGCAGAGATTTATTGCGTACTACTCTGGTAATTTTACAGTTGCATTAGTAGGAAAGGGGGAGCTATTTTTTTATGCAGAAGCAGACTCTTAGCACACACCCAGCTGCTTATCCTGTGGAATTATGCACAGTATTCACAACCGAGTGGGGTTTGAGGTTGCACTTAGTAATGCAAATACAAACATGTAAAATACTATGGACTATGTTTTCACCATAAATTAAGGTGTAGTGGTATAAATGAGGAATACTTTTAGGGTTTGAGGTTGCAGTCAGTAATGCAAATACATTGAGCATCAGTAAGGCTGGTTGCCCTTGCTGGAGTGTGGTCAGTCACCCAGGTTACACATGTTGCTGGTCTCAGAAATCTGTTTGGTATTGCTCTGGTGATTTTACATTTGCATTAGATGGAAAGGGGGAGCTATTTTTTTATGCAGAAGCAGACTCTTAGCACACACCCAGCTGCTTATCCTGTGGAATCATGCACAGTATTCACAACCGAGTTGGGTTTGAGGTTGCAGTCAGTAATGCAAATACATTCAGCATCACTAAGGCTGGTTGCCCTTGCTGGAAGTGTAGTCAGTCACCCAGGTTACACATGGTGCTGGTCTCAAAAAGCAGTTTGGACATGTGCTTTTATCAGAATCTGAAAAGTGGATTCAAAATGTGTCAGACTGTAAAAGTACTTATCACTTGCCAAAAAAGTAGTAGAATGTGTGCTTTCCAATTGGCAAAGAAATGTCGTTTTCTGCCTAATTTCAAAGCATGACTCTGTGTGCACACAGGAATTGTTTTTAGATATTTAATTTGTGAAGGTGTTATTGTGATTTTCACTTCTAGGAAAGGGGTACTTAGTATTTTAAGATTTGAAAAGATCATACAAAATGTAGTAATATATTTAAATATAAAAAAGGATTTTTTTTTTAGTTTTTTTCAGGTATTGCTGAAGAGCAGTGAACAAAATTTAAGATGCCTACAAAATCCAGAGTAAGGAAAAACCACAAAAAAAAACTATATTTGAAGACAACTGGAGGACCTAAGTTAGTTGGAGATGCTCATGTTGGGAAAAAGAGAAAGTCTTCTGGTAAGCAGACAAAAGATTTTTTAAAGAACATCTTCAAAAAAAGGAAAAATGTACAAAATGTCTGTACTGGAAAGAATGTTTTCAATAGAAAAGAACAGGAAAAAAATGAGAATTTAGTTAATGCAAATATACCTTCTGCAATAACAAAGATTAACTTAAACAGAAAAACAGCGTTTAAAGAGATACGTAGAAAAATGTTTCAGAGAAGAGTTATGTCCAATTTGATAAAGGATGTGAAGAAATATAAGAAAAAGGCAAAATATTACAAGAGAAAAAACGAAATTGAAGCCATTGCAGCAAAGGCATTAGAATTAAAAAGGAAACTATTCATTTTAATTTTGAAGAGGATGCGTACATTAGATGGTTAATGTACTGAAATCACAAAGCAAAAGGAAAATAGTAGTGAAAAGAACAAACTTTTGTAAAGTGTTTTTAGGAGAATGGATGCATAGTTCAAGTAGTGAACCTTTTTTAATGAAGAGAGTTATTTTCAAAGTAATAGTTTGCTGCATGCAGTTGACACCAGAGGTCGTGCTTATGAAGTGAAAAATGGTTGCATAATGGAGAAGGAGATAATGGTTCCAAGAGATGAGGTACAAGTGATGGCGGATGAGGCTATGGGGAGACGTCCTAAAGCCCCAGTGTACACTTGGAATTGTAGTAGTATTTGCACTGTGCGTCAGGAATCTATTGATAAATTTTGTGAGTTTCTAAGAGAATATAGTAAAAAAAAGTGTAAAACAGAAGATTAAGGTGCTTCAAAGTCTAGATCCATGCAGAGTGAGAGAGAATACTGGTTTGCAGGGTCATTCTCTGGCTTGTCTATCTAGAAAAGTGTGTAATAGTGTTTTCCATCATTTTAGGATGCTGGCTGTTCATCATACTGAAATGAGAAAGTTTGTAAGACGGTTGTATTTTGCTAAAAGTCCAGCAATAAAGTTAGATGAATTGAATAGGGCTCTGTTCCGTGGATCGGTATCAGATGTAGAGAAGGTTATTGATGAAATTCAGTTTTGTTACTTTGGTCCTGAACAAGACAGTGCAGAAAAGGACACAGTAAATGAGGAAGAAGTGGAAGAGAATGTAGAACCCTCTGTAAGTAAAACATTTAATGATCACATAACAAAATTTGCAATAATCTCTAATGAAAGACCAAATATAACTTGTATTTATTGCCGCAGAACTCATTATAGAAAACAAACTAGGAATGTTTATCTCTACAGAAAGAGTGAAAATGAAGATAATTATAAGTGGAAGGATTTTGCCACATATATATTTCTTGAAAATTGTTTTGAATTGGGTGAAGATCGGCGTATTTGTAAATACTGTTACTACAAGTTAGAGGAAAATAGAATGCCAAACAGAGGTGTACATAATAATTTAGAATTGGATGTTATTCCTGCCGAACTTTCTGAATTAAATACATATGAGTCTATACTTATTCAATGTGTTCATCCGTTCCAGACCATAGTACGTATGGAGCCCTAAACTGGTAAATTACCTCCTTCAGATTTACTGAGAGGTTTAAAAGGTAGAGTGGTGTATTTGCCCTTGGATTTGAAAAAAAATATGGAAACTATTGATGCAGATACTTTGGAAACTGAACCATTAGTTATTCTGGTTAATGGTGTACCTACAAAAAATAAGAAGATTTGGCAGGAGCTGGTAGATGTACGGAAAGTACAAAGAGCAAATTTGTATTTGAAAAGGAATAACAAATGGTATGAATCAATTTATATAGAAGAAGAAGAAGAAGATTTACAAGAAGACACAGAAACACCAACTGGACAAATTGAAAAAGTGGACAAGTCAAAGGAAGAAGAAATTTATGAACATTTTAGCATACATCCTCTACATTCAAAAGAAGTTATGGGAGACAATATTGATCTGTTTCAGATGAAGAAAGCAAAAGGAACTCCCGTGAGTGTATGGGAGGAGAGCTTGGAAGCTCGATGTTTTCCCCAGCTGTTTCCTAAAGGAAAAGGAGGACGATACGATGAACGTCCAGAACAGATTCCAGCTTCTGAGTATCGGACTACAAGACTATATGCAGAAGATCCCAGATTTCGACAAAGTATTCCTTATTTGTTCCATCTTTTATTTGAAAGCGACTTGTCTGCACTATCTTATGCAGTAAATCACATTTTAAAAAGTGGAGTACATTTACAAAATGTGTCTGCTAAGGATTTTATGGAGAAAGTGCAGCACCGAGATGATCATTTGGAAACACAACTGATCAATCTGATGGCTTGTCAGCGTGGGACAAATGAATATTGGTACCGACGCCATGGTGAATTAAAATGCATGTTACGGAATTTAGGAACACCAACATGGTTCCTTACCCTAAGCTGTGCTGAGTACGCTTGGGATGATTTACTGGATTTTCTACGAGAGGCAAATTCAAACATTAAAAACATCGAATACAAGACAGCAGGAGAACTGTGCTCATTGGATCCGGTAAATGTTTGCAGATATTTCAATCATAGATTTGAGGCTATGATGTCCTTCATCTGCAATAAAAAAAATCCACCTCTTGGAGAAGTAGTGGATTTCTTTTGGAGAAAAGAGTACCAGGCAAGTGGTGCTCCTCATATTCATATGCTGTTGTGGATCAAGGATGCCCCAAAGTTTGGAACAGATACTGATGAAGCAGTGTTATCTTACATTGAAGAATATGCAACATGTGCTATACCAAAAAGCACAGAAGAGAAAAAGTTAAAGGAGCAAGTTTTACGTTTCCAAAGTCATCGGTGTGGAAAATACTGTCGACAGAAATACAAGAGCAAAGATAAATACTACACTAAATGTCGATTTGGATTTCCTAGACCTTTTCTTTCAAATGGAAGAGTAAATAGTTTTATGTCATCTGTGAGACATACTATCACAAGAAAATCACCTAAGAATACCTACAACCTAAAAAGAAAAGAAGAATCAAAAAATATAAATGACTACAACCCAGTCATTTTATCCATGTGGAATGCTAACATGGATATACAGTATGTAGCTGACAATTCCATTGCTGTTGCTCGATATGTAACGTCTTACATTACTAAATCTGAAAAAACTGAATTGAAAGAAATGTGGGAAGAGATTTCTCACGAGAAGACTGTCAGTAAGAAGCTGTACAGTTTCAGTTTAAAGATGTTATCGCATCGAGAAATTGGATCCTACGAATGTTCAGATAGGTTATCTTCTGTAAGTCTCTACTCGAAATCAAGAAGAATAATTTGGGCAAGTTTAGGCCTTGCAGCAATGAGAAATCGGGTACTGAAATCTGTTGGAGAAATTGAATATTTGGCCGAGAATGACCCAGAAAGTACAGATATTTTGAAATCAAACATGTTGGACACATATTATCCAAAAAGAAGTCATCATCTGGAGAACATGTGTCTCTATGAAGTGCTGCAGAACTACATTTATTCACGGAAAGCCGCAGAAGACATCAACAATGGAAAATATAAAGTCATTGGTGAGGAAGGATGTTTGGTGAAGCAAACAAAAGGAAGTTTGATAAATCACAGGAAGCTGAGTTGCGACACTACTGACAAAAAGCAATTTTACTACTTGGCTCTTTTACAGCTGTTTAAACCATGGCGTACAGAGGATGAACTACTGGGAGAATTTCAAAGCTATGAAGATTCTTTTAATGCTTGCAAAGACAGCATACAATGCAGTACATTCTCAACTTATCTGCAAATGTTAAATGAAGAAATTGAACAGGAAACTACAATTGCAGCTGAAGTAGCTAGAGACAGTTCTCAAGACAGCCAAAGTTCAGGAACACTCAGTCAAGATCCCCTAGGACAACCAATCGTTGAAAATGAAGCATCAATAGCCATGAATGAAGTGGAAACGGCTATGAATCAAGCTCAAGAAGAATTTATAGACTTACAAAATTTGGAAAGACAACTGAATGAAGAGCAGCAACAAATTTATGAAGAGATCAGAAGCAAAATTGATCACGGATTTCTACATGAAAAAAAAGTGCTCATGCACATCATTTCATCCAATCAGGATGTATGTAAGCGGACAAGCTGGAACTGGAAAAAGTTTCCTAATAAAAGTCATCAGAAGCTACCTACAGCAAAAAACGGATTCTACTTTTTCTTGTGTGGTTACTGCTCCAACTGGGTTAGCAGCATATAACATAAAAGGAATCACCTTACATCGTTTGCTAATGTTACCAGTGGAGCATGAGAACAAAATACAATACAACAAGCTAACTGGAGAAGCATGCTTGGAAGTTTCAAGAGTATTGAAGAAGATGCAAGTTCTCATTATTGATGAGGTGAGCATGGTATCAAACTTAATGCTTGCCTTTGTGCATTTAAGAATGCAGCAAATTCTAAGGACAGACTATGACGTGTTATTTGGTGGAAAACATGTCATAGTTTTTGGGGATCTTCTACAACTTACTCCAGTTAAAGGACAACCAGTGTTTAATACTGTGACACATGAAGACACAAAGAAGTCATTGGGAAGCATCGGTAATGCAAATATTTGGTCCTTCTTTGAGTACAAGGAACTTACTACTAATATGAGGCAAGCAAACGATGAAGAATATGGAAGTATTCTGAAAGATATCAGAATTGGACTACTCACAGAAGTTGGCAAAAAAGCATTACAGAGTCGGCTGCTACATAATTTATTTCCAAAGGAAGAAATAGTTGCAGAGAAGATATACAAGAACATTGCAGAAAACAAAAGTGTCATCTGCTTAATGCCAACTCTACGTGAATGCTCAATATTCAATGAGGAGCTTTTAAAATTGGAAAAGGAAGATATCAGGAAATTGGAAGCAGTGGACAAAATTGAGGATGGAAGAATTACTATCACATTACCAGGCACACTGAAAAATAAATTGGATTCACTAGAGAAGAACATTTCCAAAACAGCTGGATTAGAAAAAAATCTATATGTTTGCATGAACTGTAGAGTATTTTTAAGGAGAAATTTGGATGTTGAAAAAGGTTTAATTAATGGAGCTATGGGAAGAGTTGTGGGTTTTATTAATTATCAGAAAAAAGATGGAATTGAATGTTTAAAAATAAAATTTGATCAGATAGAAGAAGTTAAAGACATTTGTCGTTGTTCAGTTCGTTTCATGCTTGTGAAAGACTTATATGTACGTAGGAAGCAGTTTCCGTTTTCTCTAGCATATGCTGTAACTATTCACAAGTCTCAAGGATTGACTGTAGATTGTGCTTTTGTGAACATTGGTTCAACTGTGTTCAAAGAAGGTATGGCTTATGTAGCTTTGTCACGAGTGAAAACATTATCTGGTTTATTCATGATAGACTTTGATGACTCAAAAGTTAGTGCTGATACAAATTGTGTAAAGGAGTATAATAGATTAAGAAGAACCTATGCTCCTCATTTAGGTCAGTATGCTGTGTTGGAGAAACGTGTAGTTTCTCGTAAAAGGAGAAATGAGAATATCTGTAATGAAGATGTAGAGAGGAGGAAAAAAAAGAGGAGTGATGTAATTGCAAGCAAAAAGAAAAAGGAAAATGAAGAAGAGGTTGTAGGATGTCATTTTGAAAATAGCTCTGGTGTCAACTGCTACGCTAATGTAGTGCTGAATGTTGCATTTTATCTGGAAAGTGTGCAAGAGCAGATAATAGTAAATCAGAGAAAAAGATTCTGTTCTGAGTTGAGTCTCCTTTTTCAAAAGCTGAGTAATGATAAAACTCAAATAGAAAGTGCTACTGAAATTAGAAAACTTTTAGATGTATGTTCAGGACGAACACAGTTTTCTCAAAATGTACAGCAAGACGCACAGGAATTATTGATGTTTTTTCTTCAGGTACTGGAAGAAGAAGGGGTTCCCATTGAAAATATGTTTGGTGTCTCTTATAAATGGGAACATAGTTGTGAAAACTGTTACAATACATGTGGCTCTAATGTTGATTCTGAAAGGTTTATTTATTTAACATTGCCAAAAAGTAAAACAGTCACTTTTGCTAAATTAGTTAAAGATGCTAATCATAACATGGAATGCGGTGAGTGTCAATCTGAAATGTTTTCAACGTTAATTTTAAAGGAATACGGACAATATGTAATTTTAATGATGCAACGATGTAAAGCTGATGGTTCAAAATTGGATACTTTAATAAAGAAGTTTACAGGACAGCAATTATCAATTTCAGGAAAAACTTTTGTAACAGTTGCAATAATTTTCCATGAAGGACCTACTGTTACTTCTGGACATTACACAGTTTATCTTAAATGTGAAAAAGGCTGGACACTGTGTAATGATTCCCAATTGATTTTCAAGCAACGTTTGCCTTTTGATTTAGCAAATTCCTATCTAATCTTCCTGAAACCTAAATTTTAGAGAGACTTGGCAAGATCTGTACAAAACAATTTTACCATTTTATTGGATTACCATTGGAATTTTCAAAAAAAATGATTTTTCAAATTATCATTTGGCCTAATGGAAAGGTAACCAATTGTAATGTGGACTTTTTAAATTTTTAATGAAACTTTGGAAAACCAACAATTTAGACAAAATCGATAACATCTGCACAATTTAAATTTTGGAATGTTATTGGATTGCCATTGGAAATTTATTCAAAAAAGATTTTTAAAATTACTATTTGGCCATGAGGAAAGGTAAACAATTGTATTGTGGACTTATTTAATTATTAATTAATCTTTCGGAAACCAAAATGTTACAGAGAATCGGTGAGATCTGTACAATTTAAACTTTAGAATTTTATTGGATTACCATTGGAAATTTAATCAAAAAAGAATTTTAAAATTACTATTTGGCCTAAAGGAAATGGAACCAGATGTATTGTGGAGTTATTTGAGATATATTTTTGTGATTATACTTCTGAAACAAAAATGTCAGACGGTATTTTAAAGAAATAAGTATTGATATTAGATGATATTTTTTTAGAATATTATGCATTTCTATAATGTTATGTTTAAGTAAAAAGAGATTGGGGGCTTTTTTAAAACAATCTTTGAGATTGTTATTTTTTTTTTGCCCGCTGTTAAATGATGAATGCAATTGCTTTCACAATTTATAGTGAAATGCAATATATTCTGAAAACAGCAAAAAAAAGGCAAAACATTTTTGGGGAAAAATATGTAAATACGTGTACTGTGTTATATATAGATTTATTAAATATTAATACTTTTTTCTTTTTTTCAGATTGTGAAAGAAAATTTTCAAAAAAAACCAACCATTTTTTCAAGTAATTTCAATTACATTTTAATTAAAAATTAAATTGTTGGGTGGGTCAGGTAACTGAGAAATTAGAAGGTCTCTTTCTTCCACTTTATCTCAAAAAGATTTTTAGTATTTAGTTATTAATTCCTCAAGGATCTTGAGATGTGGTAATTGATTTTTAGTGTTTTTTTTAAAAAAAATACGCTTACCTTACGCGTACGGTAAAAAAAAAAAAAAAAGTTTTAAAGAAAAAATAAAAAAAAGTTGATAGGTAAGGTTGGCTCTTAAAAGAGCCGTTGTGTTCATGCAGGGACAGAGGAAAGTATGGGAACATTAGCTGGTTGGACATTTGTGCTGGTCTATTTTGTTGTTAATGAGGGAAACACTGGTCTCCCTATGAACAATTAGATCATGGCAAAATGAACACCGCATAGTAACCCTACCAAACCAAGGGTTCGTTTCCACAGGATCAGAAAAAGGTGAATGTGCCCCCACAGATGAAGGGCTCTGCGGAGTTTCCGAAGAAGAACTCGGCTGAGCTGCTGTGGATGTGCTTGGTTGACTTACTCTAGGGTTGCCCCTAGTATGTCTAGCATGTGTCCTAGGGTGTACGTCGTGAAGGTGTCTCAACATAGTGTGATTCCCGAAGGAATACTTCTTGTTGGGATTACCTCGCGAAAGTACATGCTGGCACAGCTTGCAAGTCACCAAGGCAGCATTGACTTTTTTCTCACCCTCTGGAAAACTGAAATACTCCCATATGAAAGAGCTCTTCTGTTTCCTCTTTCTCTGCCTGATGGTGGTGCTGCTAGCCTCACTCTCAGTACAAGAGTGCTGGTCTGCCATCGTATCACAAAGACAAGTCAGCTCCTTCTCCTAAGGGATCACAAGCAGAAATGAGGGGAATGGGTGTGGTGTAGGAGAGTTCTAGAACTGAAAGTAGTTTCAACCAATCAAAAGTTGTGTTTCATGATCACATGACCCACCGTGCGCGTACGTTATGCTTACGGTGCGCTTACGGTGCGCTTACGGTAAAAGTACGCATGCGCGTAAAAAAGACACGCGCTCGCGCGCATGCGCAAAACAGTCACTCCACAACACTTCCGCGTAACGTGCGCGTGTAGCGTACACGCCTACGCGCCCCACGCGCAGTACGCGCGGCTACGCAAATTGCGTAACTATACGCAAACAGAGTTGATAAATTACGGACATTGCGTAAACCGTACGCTTACCGTACGCTTACCGTACGCGCACTAAAAAAAAAAAAATATATATATATATATTTTCTATGTTATACTAATATATCTTACCTGTTTGGTAAAAAAAAAAAAAGAGAAAACTTGATATATTGCAGATTTTTTTTTTAAAAAAACATAGTGTTTTAAGAGAATAAAAAGTTAAAAAAAAAACTTATTTTTTTTAAAAAAAAAAAACACATTTAATATAAGAATTTATAATAAAAAAAATCATACAAAATCAATAAAAAAATATGGGAATCACATATGTTATAGGTAAGAAATAGCATTTAAAAAACCATACAAATTCAATGAAAAAACCATGGGTTTCACACACGTTATAGTTAGAAATTAGCATTTAAAAAACCTTGCAAATTCACTGAAAAAACCATAGGTTTCACACATGGTATAGTTAGGAATTAGCATTTAAAAAACCTTGCAAATTCACTGATAAAACCATAGGTTTCACACACGTTATAGTTAGGAATTAGCATTTAAAAAACCTTGCAAATTCAGTGAAAAAACCATAGGTTTCACACACGTTATAGTTAGCTGGACATTTCACTCGTAAAAAACCAATGAAATTTCCCCGTTATAGTTAGTTAAGCTAACTATAACTCGCGCGCCCGCAATGCACTGCTGATGACGTCACATATTACATCACTCATGACATGGTCAGTGACATCACTCATGACATCACTGATGACATCTCAAATGACATCACTGATGACATCACTGATGACATCATCCATGTGATAGAGTGGCAGACCTCCTCTCACCCTAATATAACCTTTGATACACACATTCAAAAATAGAGACTGAAATTTTCAAAAAAATGGACATACCAATACCAATTACAACAACCTCTTCAATAATTCTAAGATCCACATAAACATCCACTCATTCACCAACAGTCCTGTACAGTCACTCATTTGTGTACTCACACATCATATGTACTCATACACCTATACATCCTGTAACACAATGCCTCTCATCCATAGAGTTACTCACACACATAGTTACTCATGCTAATAAAGAATCAAACATACATTTATTTGCATATACAGTTATACACACACCACCACACTTACTTCTATGGAAACTTACACATACTTAGTCTTTTAAACAATCACTTATAGAAACACATACTTATTCATACAGGAACTCTTTCAATCGCTCACTCTCACATACACTCACTTATATACACCAATAGTCACATATACTAGTTTAAAACATATGTAGTTACTCATAAAGACACTATTGAGACAGCCGTTCACGCACTAACACACCCATACACACACTCTTCCACCCATACAGTCCTGCACATATGCTGTCTTCAACACATACAAACAGTGAGTCACTCATTCATGCACTTATGCACTACGTACCATACAGACACTCAGACACTCATACTGATACTCAAAAAACCAACTAATAACCTATATAGACACTCATGTAGCTGCTCACCAACCCATGCAGCCACTTATACACAAAGTGAGAGACTGATACAGGTATTTACACATTTAAACTTTACTCACTTAGCCATGTATTCAATAAGATACACTTAATCAGTCAGTAATACAATCAATTTTTCAAAAACAAATCATCCATTTAGACACTTATATACTCATTTATTCTTCCATCGACCTTGAGATATACATATATAAAACATATTTAATTTTCAGAAAAACACACATTCACTGGATGATGTCATCAGTGATGTCATCAGTGATGTCATTTGAGATGTCATCAGTGATGTCATGAATGATGTCACTGACCATGTCATGAGTGATGTAATATGTGACGTCATCAGCAGTGCATTGCGGGCGCGCGAGTTATAGTTAGCTTAACTAACTATAACGGGGAAATTTCATTGGTTTTTTACGAGTGAAATGTCCAGCTAACTATAACGTGTGTGAAACCTATGGTTTTTTCACTGAATTTGCAAGGTTTTTTAAATGCTAATTCCTAACTATAACGTGTGTGAAACCTATGGTTTTTTCAGTGAATATATATATATATATATATATATATATATATATATATATATATATATGAAAGAAAGGGTTGCCCTGCTTGGGACCGCACACACGGTGAGTAGACCACTTTATTGAAGACTTGGCAGGTTATACAAGCTCACAGCACAATCCTCTCTGGGAAACTTCTGGGAAGCCTGACGCGTTTCGAACATCTTCGTTCTTAATCATAGGCACGTCCCAATCAGAGCCGCCACAATGTTGCAGAGCAGTTATTTAAATCACCCACATCCCGCCCCCATGGGCGTGTACCAAAGTGCCTTCTGGATGTTGAAGTTCTGCAAATATTCAAACCCAAGTGGGTGTAGCTGGCATCCAGTAATCTTAAAACAATCCCCGGCAGTGAGTACATTTAGACTGCAAGTCCCAAGAACACTGCCCATCCAAGCCAACAACCAGGGAACCTCACCGTTCCATCGGCAACCTCGTTACAAAGTTTCCGTAGATCTGCATTTCCTCGCAGCAGTGCGGTCTCGCGACTGAGCCCAGCCGCTGTATATGAAAGAAAGGGTTGCCCTGCTTGAGACCGCACACACGGTGAGTAGACCACTTTATTGAAGACTTGGCAGGTTATACAAGCTCACAGCACAAATCCTCTCTGGGAAACTTCTGGGAAGCCTGACGCGTTTCGAACATCTTCGTTCTTAATCATAGGCACGTCCCAATCAGAGCCGCCACAATGTTGCAGAGCAGTTATTTAAATCACCCACATCCCGCCCCCATGGGCGTTTACCAAAGTGCCTTCTGGATGTTGAAGTTCTGCAAATATTCAAACCCAAGTGGGTGTAGCTGGCATCCAGTAATCTTAAAACAATCCCCGGCAGTGAGTACATTTAGACTGCAAGTCCCAAGAACACTGCCCATACAAGCCAACAACCAGGGAACCTCACCGCTCCATCGGCAACCTCGTTACAAAGTTTCCGTAGATCTGCATTTCCTCGCAGCAGTGCGGTCTCGCGACTGAGCCCAGCCGCTGTATATGAAAGAAAGGGTTGCCCTGCTTGAGACCGCACACACGGTGAGTAGACCACTTTATTGAAGACTTGGCAGGTTATACAAGCTCACAGCACAAATCCTCTCTGGGAAACTTCTGGGCGGGATGTTGGTGATTTAAATAACTGCTCTGCAACATTGTGGCGGCTCTGATTGGGACATGCCTATGATTAAGAACGAAGATGTTCGAAACGCGTCAGGCTTCCCAGAAGTTGTGCTGTGAGCTTGTATAACCTGCCAAGTCTTCAATAAAGTGGTGTACTCACCGTGTGTGCGGTCTCAAGCAGGGCAACCTTTTCTTTCATATATATATATATATATATATATATTTTTTTTTTTTTTTTTAATTTATTTATTTTTTTTATATATAGGGAGCTTCTATTGCGAGTTGTTGAGATCTATATTTATATATATATATCAACGAAAATTGGAGTCCCATACGCGCTCTCGGAGACAAGAAATCACCAGGGAAACGGGAGGTCACTTAGACACAGGTAGGTTTATTTATTTCATAAACCTGCTGCAACGCGTTTCACCCGCGAACGGGCTTGTTCACACAGCGTGTACAAAACAAATGCCACATTACATACTGTTTCGTAAAGATTAAGTTGTCATAGAAAGAGGACTTCATGACTCCCACTCATTGGTACATGTAACAACAAAAGGTTAGTTGCACACAGCGCCATATTGTACTCTGTGTGTACTGCTGGTCAATATTGATTAGTAAACATTGAATGCATTATAGTCTTCGCAAATCATAACTTTACACAAATGGAAACTATCATTCTAACTAATAATGTGAAGATGTGACTAGGTAAAGTGATAAAATTAAAAGTGATGTATTGGACACAAACATATAAATTCGTGGTCAAAAAGTCACGTAATTACTCTTGAGTTAATGCAGCAGGTTTATGACGTAAATAAACCTACCTGTGTCTAAGTGACCTCCCGTTTCCCTGGTGATTTCTTGTCTCCGAGAGTGCGTATGGGACTCCAATTTTCGTTGATAGTATTGCCGGTTGTCTCCGCCGGTCCGCGCCACCCCTCCAGAAGGGGCTTGAACTTCAGAAGGAGTAACCTCGTGAAAAATTGAATTTGAGAAGTTCGCCGCTACTTTACAGATCGGATTACTTTTTGCACCCGGATTACAGGAACACTGCACGTAGGATGACACCGTGCAGGTAAGAACATTTATACTTACTCATTTTTTGTAAGGGTGCGGTTAAATTCCGTTTTCTGAGACGTTGTTTTCACGGCATGAAGAGAATATGGCAACACTGATTCCTTAACTGCCGGATTACGAGTAGCAAGGGGAACCCTTTATTACCAAAGGGGGAGTACTCTTTACCAGGGTTACGAGTTCACGAAGACAGGGAAATCTTTCCCTAGAACTGTTAATATGGATGATGAGAGAGAGAGAAGAGAGGCGGCAGCAACTTTATTTGCCCGGGCACCTGGCAAAGGCCGTCTTACACCAACAATAACGGCCTCAGAGAAAACAATTATGGACACACTATCAAAATTTGAAAAATTGCACAAGCAGGAGATGTCTAAGTGGTGGGAGGCCACGTCACTGCAAGACTATATAGAAAAATCAATGGTGCCGCGTGGCCTCAGAATTCACATAACACCATCATACGAGTCTCCAGATCCACAGATGCTTGAGGAGTGGTCCGCTAACTCAGCTAGTAGTTCAAAAAATATGCTGACCATCTTGGTCAAATATGCCTGGTCAGACAGAGACAACATCAAGAGAGAGATTGAAGAGATGAGAGAAAGTCTGAATCAACACAAAGAACAAGAAGTAATTAAGACCTTCTTGGAAGAGATGCGAAAACGCCTTAAGACTCTTGAAGAAGACATTAAAAGGAGAAAACAAAGGAAATTGCACCGTGACTGCGGCGATTATGAAACAGGCAGGATTTTGACCTACAGTAAAAAATATGACTATTTATATGAAACTAATGGGAAGCAATCTGCTACGAAACCAACTGAATCCTACAATCAACATATCAACTTCATAACTGACACCAGTGATACAAACACAGATTTGTCAGCCACCACCTCCTCTACCGAAAGTCTGCAAGACACGGGAGACAATGCAACACGTCCAAAATCGACTTTTTTAGACAAGTATCGTCTCTTGAAGAAGAGCAGACAAGACACGAGACCAACGTCCAGACCAGACCAGAGAGACGACTCCCCTGCACCGAGGGAAAGAGGAAGGGGAAGAGGAAGGAATACACAAGGAAGAGGAGGAAGAGGAACAGGAAGAGGAAACATGAGAGATACAGTGGAGCACATGGGAAAAAGGCAAACTCGCTCCAAAAAGAACTACTGATGGAAGAAAAGATGGTAAATCAAACTATTGTCAATCTAACTTCTAAAGTCCTGAGTAGTAGAGATAAGAAAACACTATGCCTAGGATTATCTTTCAGTCCAGCTGTCCCTATGAATTATGTAAATAGTAGGATTGATATTTTTAAATTCTGCAGGAAATTGAAATTACAAAAGTGGCATAAACTCAAGCCAGTTAAAAACCGAGAATTTGAACAACAAGAAAGACCCTCACAAGAATCCGATCTCACAATTGGTGACATAGACGCCATGGTGACCATTCATGAGTTACAGAACAACCCTGATGGCTCACAAATGAGTGCAGACTCGTTACTCATACTGGAGGAGTTAGAAATCAAACATGACAAAGCAGCATGTAGCCAATTTAAGCCCAAATCAGTTTTCTTACCCGAAATGAACCATGATAACATTGACACCTTTCAAGAGGTAGTAGGCAGTGATCTTCTTAAATTTAGGCAAAAGAATTGGCCTAAGAAATTACGCAACTTTGGATACAATCTGTCACCTTCCCAAAAAAGAGCAATGGAGGACTTGGCGAAAGATGACAACATTGTCATAAGACCCGCAGACAAGGGAGGCAATATCGTTATTCTAACTAAAACCATGTACATTGCAGAGGCTTCAAGACAACTTAGCGATAGCACCACATATACACCGACCAGTAGGGCTGAGTACAATGCAAGTATCAATGATATCTGGGAGAAACTATCTCAATGGAAAGATCAAGGACTGATTGAATGGGAGGAATATTGTTTCCTTAAAAAAGACCATCCCATACTCCCAGTCATGTACCTACTCCCGAAAATACATAAGAATAGGGACAATCCACCAGGGAGACCTATCATTTCATCGAGAGGTTGTGTATCAGAAAATGTGTCCCGGTACGTAGATCATTTCCTAAGAGATTTTGTTCACGCATTACCATCATTTGTTAGAGACACCAAGGATTTCCTAGGCAAGATTGAGAAATTCGAATGGAAGCGAAACTACATCCTGGTTACCTTGGATGTCAATTCCCTTTATACAGTGATTGACCATGAACAAGGCCTAGAGGCATGCGCCAGATTTCTTAAACGGCGGAATATAAGTTTCTTAAGACACTCAGCCATGATTCTTGACATGATCAAGTTTTGCCTACACAATAACTTTTTTATGTTCAACAACGAATTGTACAAGCAAACTCTAGGGACGGCAATGGGTACATGCTTCGCCCCGAGTTTTGCGAACCTCTTCATGGGAGCATGGGAGGAGGACCTTCACAAGAGCTCTATCTTCTGCGATACCTTAACCAAAGTTGCTCTCTGGTTAAGGTATATAGACGATATCTTTTTCATTTGGCAGGGTGAAGAGGAAGAATTGAGTTTCTTCATTCAGTCTCTGAACCAAAATAACAAACATCTGACTTTTACGAGTACCATCAGTCGCAAGCAAGTCAAATATCTGGACACCCAAGTTAGAGTTGTGGAGAACAAATTACAAACGATCCTCTACCGCAAAAGTACGGCAGGCAACACACTGCTCCACGCTATGAGTAGTCATCCAGACAATTTGAAATGGAGCATTCCGTACGGAGAACTTCTCAGAGCCAAAAGAAATTGTAGCAATCTGACAGATTACCAGAATGAAGAAAAAACAATGGTAAAAAGATTCAGAGAAAGAGGGTACCCACAGTGGGTACTAAAAAGAGCAATGGACAAAATATCCAATGTTGAGAGAAACACTCTCCTAAAAGACAAATTGAAAGAGCACATAGGAAACGAAGATGAATCTTACACTGCACGTATGATCCTAACGTTCAATGGGAACTCTGAACCTATAAAAAAGATTCTGGCACAAAATTGGAAGCTTCTGAAAAGTGACCCCATAATAGGCGACAGTATACCAGACAGACCGAAAATCACCTACAGGAGGGGCCGCACTTTTAGAGACCTACTAATTCACAGTGACTTAACAACAAGCACTGTCCCGAGAGGCATTAATATCCAAGGCTTCTTCCCTTGCGGACACTGTAAGGCCTGTGCCAATAGTCGCATGGTGAAGGAATTCTGGAACACCAGTACTAACACGATGATCAGAATTAACCAATTTCTAACATGCAATAGTACTTTTGTAATCTATGTACTAGAATGCCCATGTAAATTAAGGTACGTGGGAAGTACAACACACATGGCGAAAAAACGAATTCTGGAACATATGAGAGCGATTACGAACAAAGACAAACAATATCCTATCGCTCGGCACTTTGAAAGTTTCCATTTCTCAGATTGCAAAAAACTATCCTACTATGGGATAGAACAAATCGTACCTAACAAACGAGGTGGGGATCGGACCCTACGGCTTAGGCAAAGGGAATCAAGACACATCATTGGGATGTGTACCAGATTTCCAAATGGGCACAATTTGGATGAAGAGATGTCAATCCACATACAATCTGATTGAATGACACGTAGTAATATCGATAGGTGTACTATTCTTCTTCCTTCTGTTCTCCTAAGAGATCCCGTCATGTTTTTACCATGTGTTTTAAATTGACTTATCTGCATAACCATAACTATGAGGCATAACTAAAAAGATAACGTTTTGGATAGAAACATAGACTACCCTAGAGAATTATACTATGCAATGTGTTGACATGTATCTCTTTACTGAAATATGTTGTATACGATCATGTGTTTTTAATGACCAATGATTTTCCGTTTGCCTTCTCTCACTGTGCTTCTGTTCTCTCTTTTGTCTTGTTCTTCTGTCTGCAGGAGGAAAGGAAGGGACTGTTGCCTAGAGGACCAAGGGGGTCCCTACCCTTTTCTTTGCTTTTACTTCCAGGCATTGGGCCTTTGACAACTATCAAGTACTTTACATAAGTTGAGGTTCTGGGTAGATAACCATGAATTTTGTATTTTGTTTTACGATGCACTAATCAGTCAGGATTACACTTTAACCTCTAACTTGATTACTGGTCACCTTGGAAACCAAGATGCACTCTTTTCTCCCTCTCTATGATATGATTCCGTTTTTATATATATATTTTTCATAATTTTGGCTTACACTGTTGGGTGTTTATAGGAATTTAGATTTAACAGGGCAACTCAACTTGCCACATGCATACTTCAGATAACTTCTGAGAGAGACCCTAGATAGAAGTCTTGACCACCTTCACCACAAGGTGATCCCTTTAGATGGACACTGTTGGATGCACCAATTGCATACATTTAGACATCTTCACACTTTTTACGCGCATGACTAAGTGAAATAGAGTCTGTGTTGCGCCACTATTGGGCGAATAGAGCATTTCTTTCGATCTACATGTTACTCTTGAAGCGGCTTACTTGCTTTAGTGATTGGTCAGCCACCCCTTGTATAAGTATATTGTATACGCCTTAGGGGCAAGCGTTTACAAGTGGCGGTAAAGTGATTTCATTTTTAGGCAATCTATTGCCACTATTAGGCGAACAGTTTGTGATGTGTACTGACCACGAGACCGCATAAAGTTTCATTTGTACTAAGTGTAAGCTACCTTGCCTGATCACATAGTGCCACAACGGATCCCACATGGGAAACGATACATAGCGGTTAAGTGATTTTATTATAGGCAGTCTCTTGCCACTATTAGGCGAACACCTTGTGTTGTGTATTTACCACGAGACCGCATAAAGTTTCATTTGTACAAAGCGCAAGTACTTTGCCTGATCACATAGTGCCACAACGGATCTCACATGGGAAACGACATATAGCGCAGGGCAAATTGATAAATTAACTCAAGAGTAATTACGTGACTTTTTGACCACGAATTTATATGTTTGTGTCCAATACATCACTTTTAATTTTATCACTTTACCTAGTCACATCTTCACATTATTAGTTAGAATGATAGTTTCCATTGTGTAAAGTTATGATTTGCGAAGACTATAATGCATTCAATGTTTACTAATCAATATTGACCAGCAGTACAAACAGAGTACAATATGGCGCTGTGTGCAACTAACCTTTTGTTGTTACATGTACCAATGAGTGGGAGTCACGAAGTCCTCTTTCTATGACAACTTAATCTTTACGAAACAGTATGTAATGTGGCATTTGTTTTGTACACGCTGTGTGAACAAGCCCGTTCGCGGGTGAAACGCGTTGCAGCAGGTTTATGACGTAAATAAACCTACCTGTGTCTAAGTGACCTCCTGTTTCCCTGGTGATTTCTTGTCTCCGAGAGTGCGTATGGGACTCCAATTTTCGTTGATAGTATTGCCGGTTGTCTCCGCCGGTCCGCGCCACCCCTCCAGAAGGGACTTGAACTTCAGAAGGAGTAACCTTGTGAAAATATATATATATATATATATATATATATATATATATATATATTTATATTTAATTATTATTATTCCTTCCCCTGGGCTTACTTACAAAATTTGCATTTCAATTTAAATGTTACTTCCCAACAGCAAGCGTTTATCTCAGTGTTGCTCTATATAAGGTGATGACATCCTGTGAGTGTTTTTCCCCCCTTTTGCCACATTGTATGAAACCACCACCTATATGTTGTTATGTATGTGTCATATGATTGCCTAACTTGGTTCCTATTACTACATGTTACGAGTCACGAATTCACACATGCGAGTATTGCATGCCTCTACAAGTACTATACAAGACTCCTCTGTATGGGGTTATTTTATGATTTCTTTTCATATTTTCCTACCACAGGTCAGTGATTTTACATTATGCAGGTACACTTATAGGGCACTTAAGTGTTTGGACACAATTTGTTGCATCCTTGGTCCCAGACACTTTGTATATTAGTTATAAATTTTACGGTCCTGAAGAATTGCTCTACATCACATCTTGATTAATTGACGGCATGAAACATGTTGACCTTATAAGTCACCAGGGATCATTGTCCCTGCTGGTGACATCACATTGTAATAAGTAAGACATACTCATGGATTAAAATTAGATTTGAGACTTGCCTAGCCTTTTTTAAGTCACTAATCTCTACTTCGACACCTATGTTTCATCAATCTACACAAAGGGCCCTTAACTTGCACTTTACATCACAGCTTTGGAAAAAGATTTCTGATAAAGAGCCCCCTCAAGGATGCCCGTCAGGCACTGCAGCGCTGGCATGACGAGGAGGAAGCCAGATGATTAAGCATGACACCAGCAAGGGTACATGAGGGGCCCCATTCCAAAAAGGAACTAATCCCCTTTTAGTGACTCCTTTTCTCTGACCTACTTCACTTTGTCCTTTGTCCCCTTTAGGAACAGCATACCTTTTTCTTTTGAAAACAAAATTAATTCAGTGGTGTACTAGATATACTTATGTTATTGTGGGTGAAGGATGCACAATTTTTTGGTCAAGATTCTGATGAATCTGTGCTGGTATTTATTTAGCAGTATGTAAGTGTAAATGGTTTGCTATTTTCTTTCTTTTTATCGAAGGAAAATGGAAAGCATTAATCTTTGAAAAGAAAAATACCATGTGACAAAATATATGAAGGAAAAGACAAAACATTTTTGAAGAAGCAGGAAACAGTACTTATGAGGAAAATCCTAAAAAAAACTGTTGCCTGGAGGGGTATTTATGTTCCTGTGAAGCTTATTATGAGCATGTTTAGTTTTTTCAGAATAAGTAATAATTGACTTACACAACCAGGAAAAAGATACTTGTTTAACAAGGCTTGACTGGTATAAACCTGACTGGACAGTAGTTGAGGTGGTAGTGTATCCGCAGGTGCAATATATGTAGTACCTCTAGAGCTGTTGTCTATTTCAGAAGAAGGAGCCATTTGAGCACCTTCAAATCTCTGTGGTTGCGTAGATCTTAAACAGGTCTACATACCAGTAGTGCTCATGCTGTACTACTTCCTTGTCACTCTGCTGAATTCGTTGTTTCAAAGTTTACAAGTCAAAAACTTAAGGGTTATTTTTTTTCTTCCTGCTCTGAAACAGCCAGTATCAGACTCAGAAGAAGACATTTTATTGAGTGAATTTTGATGTATTTGTTGCTTTGGAGTTGGTGATGTAGTTTGTTGATATATGTGTTGTAGGTTTGTAATGTTTTCAAATTAATTTTTTTGTAATAAAAAAAAGTTTAAAGTTAGCAGAGATTGTTTTTGCTTACTAGTTATTTTAGATTTCAATATTATTACCTATTGGAGTGTTCACTGAAACTGGCAGTTCCATCCCTTCGGACTACACAGATGTTTCTGCATGTTTATCTATTTATACAATAATAAGCACATATTATATGCCAAGGAGATGTGATGGTGGAGAAACTAGTTATTTGAAAACCCTAATGTGATCACTTGTCATGCAAGAGTGAGGTCTCAGTACAGAAATCAGTCCTTGACCACAAAGTTGTATGAAGAGATCTCACAGAAGAGAGCGGTCTTAGCACAGAGGCACGTCTGTTCCTATACTCTACTATGGCAGCTGTCACATGGTGGAGCTGTGGTAGAAAAGAAGACAGCGCTTTTGTATGTGTTCCTATATATGCTTGTCATCCTAGGAAGAGGTTTCATGGGCGAGGTCTGCCTCTGTGCACACCCTACTAGGCATGCTTGTCCCTATGGGAAACATTCATCATGATGAAGAGAGGTATATTAGAGAGCTCAGTCTCTATCAACACCTTACTATGCACATCTGCTACCCTGGGGTGAAGTCTTAGCTTCCAGATCAGTCTCTCTCCATACCCTACTGTCTATGCCTGTTACTCTGATGAGACAAATCAGTGGAGAGGTTTCTACCTCCTGAGATCCTACCAAATACATTAGTTGTCATGAAGAGAGGTGTGACTACAGGGGAACGTATTTATTCATGTCCACTATGTACATCTGTTACCATGGAAGGAGGTGTTATCAGTGAGGGCATTGTCTGTCAAAATCCTATTATGCACACCTGTTCTCCAGGGGAAAGGACTCCATAGGGAGGTGTTAGACCTGGCACCTTGGCGTGGGTCTCCCTTCCATTTTTCGCTGTTGCCTCATGTTTTTACTGGTGTTAGTTGCTCAGGGCTCTGTGCCACAGCTGTCCAGTGCCACAGTGCAAGTGCTCCCTATTGTAAATTGATGTATGATTTGTGATTCCATGATTGGTTGGTTTGGTTTACCTGTCAGATCCTAGTACAGTGCACCAGGAGTGCCCAGGGCTTGTAAATCCAAATACTGCTGGTGGGCCTGCAGCTCTGGTTGTGCCACCCACAGAAGCAGCCTGTAAAAGTGTGTCTAAGGTCTGTCATTGCAGAGCCTGTGTGCAGTCTGGTACTGTCATGCTGACTGGGCAAGTGCACCCACTTGCCAGTCCCTAAACCTTCCCTTTTCTTCATATCAGACACCCCTATGGTAGGCCCTAGGGCAGGGTGCATTGTAAGGATAAGGTAGGACATGCCCTGGTGTGTGTGGCATGTTTTAATAGTGAATTACAGCCATTTTTGTTTTTCACTATTGCAAGGCTACCTGTTCTCCATAGGCCAGAATGGGCAGTTTGGTTATTACATCTTATAATCCTAACTGACTCAGATAACATGGTAGAAATTCGAATTTAGTATGCCTAAACTGAGGATGATAAAATACAATTTTTAGTGAAGTTGGTTTTAACATTCTGTGTTTGAAAATGCCATGTTTAGAAAGTAGGCCTTCTCTTTTCTAACCATTCAAATCTGCCTCTGCTAGGCTGTGTATTCCCTGTCTGGGGTTTGAGTGACAGGGCTGGGGAATTCCAGGAGACAGGGTGAGGTGTCCCAGTGGTAAATGGAGAGATCTGCATCTAGATGGGTGGGAGGAGTTGCACCTGGGACCTGAATAGGGCTGTGCCTTCCCTCCACAATGCTGGCTCCACCTCCTGTGGTGCGGCTGATGTCTCTGCCCTGCACTCTGAAAGGAAAGAAGGAGTCAGGTAAACAAAGTGCTCCAGGACTGACCAGAACCAGATTGAACAAGGCAAAGGCCCTTCTGCCCTCAGAGGACAAAGGATTTTGGGGTATACGTATTGGGACCCTGATCCCAAGAATTTAGATCACTTTGGGAAAACAAGAAGAAACCTCTGCTGAGGAAAGGAACCAAGAAGAAACTGAGGAGAGACTATCCCTGAAACTGGGGGATTGGCCTGCAGGGGTTGCCTACTGCCAAAGAGAGGAGAAAGGAACTTTGTGTGTACTTTTGCTCAACTTGTGAAGGATCTCCAAGGGCTTGGAAAAGGGCTTGCCTCCTGCTGAAGTCTCAGGAACAACGGACTTCACCCCCCAGCTCCCTAGAGTTCTTTGGAAGTGCCTGCTGCTGTTGTAGGGCCTTCTGAGGGACTGTGTGTCGCAAGGAGCTGGAAGCGCGACTCCAGAAGGAGAAGCGGGCCGCCGTCGGAGCTGTTGTCATCGCATCGCGTAAATTGTGTCGCAGCTGTCGCATCGAGCGGAAGTGTCTCGCATCAGCCAGGAAGTGTCTCGCAACACCAAAGAAGCGTGTCGCCATCGCAGCCATCGTAGCTGACGCATTGCACCGCATCAAGAGAAGAGTCTTGCATCGAGGAAGAAGCGTGTCGCCATTGCAGCCATCGTAGTTGTCGCTTTGCACCGCATCAAGAAAAGCGCCTCGCATCCACGGAGAAGCGTGCCGCCGTCTGAGCTGTTGTCGTCGCATCGCGTACAGGGGTGTCACCGCTGCAGCATCGCATCGAACGGAAGCGTCTCGCAACGTCGGAGAAGAGTGTCGTTGCCAAGGCCGCTGTCATCGCATCGCGTAAAGTGTGTCGCCTCTGCAGCTGAAGCATCGAATCGAGTCTTCTCGCAATATCGGAGAAGCGTGCCGCATCTGGAAGATCTTCACGTCTTTATTTCTTTGCACCATAATCTTCAACGCATCAACATCGTTGCAACACTTTTGTTGCCCTGCGTGTCGTTTAATGGTCTTGTGGTAAATCTACATAAAGAATACTTATTTTTGATATAAATCCTGTGTGGCGTCCATCTGTAGTGTTGTCACTTGATTACTGTATGTGTTCACAAATGCTTTATACACTGCCTCTGAGATAAGCCTGTCTGCTTATTATTTATTTATTTGAAAGTTTTATATAGCGCGGACAAGACTCTTGCGAGTATCAGAGCGCTTTACAAGCAGGAAGGAGGCAAAGTACAATATACATAGACAACAGATATTTAGACAAAATCACAATGAATAGATATAGAGTTCAAGTGAATTTAGCCATGAGGATAGCTTTCACTTCTTTTTTGAAGGAAGAGGTGGAGGGGTTCATTCTTGTTTCACTGGGCAAAGCGTTCCATATCTTCGGAGCCATACCTGAGAAGGTACGGTTGTAGTTTTTTTTTTGGCAAAACGTTGAGGCTGAAGGAGAAGAGTTTTGGCACTCCTAGAGGCTCTGTTGCCTGCAGAGAGAACTAGTTTCTGTGCAAGGTATTGTGGAGTTTTGTGGTAGAGGGCCTTGTGTGTCATGCAGGCAATTTTAGGTGAATTCTGGCTTCAAATGGAATCCAGTCGATGGCTCTCAAGTCAGGTGAGATGTGAGCGTTTCTTTTAGAGCCTGTGATGAGTCTCGCAGCTGCATTGATCGTGGCTCTTAATGGTGCTGTTGAGGATCTTGGGAGGCCGCATAGCGTAACTGCGCCATACTCTACTCGGGGGATTACTAGGGCTTGAATTGCTTGTTTGAAATCATGTGCAGGCAGAAAGGGTTTCAGTTTTCTCAGGGTCTTTAGTTGGAAGTTCGCTCCTTTAGTTGCGGTGCTAATGTGTTTCTGCATCTTTAAGTTGCTGTCTAGCATTATTCCCAGAGATTTCGCTGAGTCGACTATGTGCTTTAGGGCTGTTAGGTGTTTCATCCATTCCCGGATAGTTTGGGTTTTGTTGGGGGGGGCGATTAACAGGAATTCCGTTTTGAGAGAGTTTAGTTTCAGATGGTTTTCTGCCAGCCATGTTTGGGTTTTTTGAAGTGTGGTGTTGAGCGATTTGATGTCCTCTAGTGAGTGTATCTTGATGTATATTTGTGTGTTGTCTGCGTACATGTGGAAGTGAATCTTGGTGAGGCGTAGAAGATCTGTGAGAGGTTCCATGAAGAGGTTGAACAAGGTGGGTGAGAGAGAGGAGCCTTGAGGTACTCCTAATGTGACTGGCATAGGGTTGGATAGGGATTGGTTGAGCTTGAATCTTTGGGATCTGTTTTGGAGGAAGGATGTGAACCAGTTCATAACCTTTCCAGAGATACCCATTCTGTGTTTTGAGAGGTCAAGTAGGTTGTCGTGTTTGACGGTGTCAAAAGCTGATGACAGGTCGAGTAGGATTAGAAGACAGGCTTCATTCTGGTCTAGGATTTTAATCGCGTCGTCTACAACATGAGCCATGGCTGATTCGGTGCTGTGACCTGCTCTGAAGCCAGATTGAAATTGGTTCAGCAAGTTGTATCGATCGATGTGACTGTTCAGTGGTACGTTAACACATTTTTCCAGGAGTTTGGCTAACATAGGTATATTAGATATCGGACGGTAGTTGTTGGGGTCCGAGGGGTCCGCCGTGGTTTTCTTAAGGATAGGTGAGACCTGACCCATTTTCAGGATGTCAGGGATGGAGCCTTGAAGGAGGGAAGTGTTAATGATCTTAGTCCAACTGGGTAGTAGGAGAGGGATGAAGTCTTTAACGTAGTTCGCAGGGAGCGGGTCCGTGAAGTGATTAGAGGGCTTCAGAGTGTTGAGTGTCTTTAATATGGAGTCTTCAGAGTAAGTGTCAAAATGGTGCCAGTTTGCATTGTTTTTGAGTTTAAATAATGGGCGGATATTAGTTAAATCACCATCCAGGGGGGTTGAGGGGCTCTTAGTCAGGTCCGATAAGGATTTCAGATCCTTGAGTAAGTCTGATTTGATGGATTCTGTCTTGGCTGTGAAGAAGGAGGCAAACTCCTCGCAATTGGGTTGGGAGAGTGGCTGGTGTTGAGAGCATTAGGTAGGCTTTTAGTTTGTGATTTGATAAGGTCGAATAGCTTTTTGGGGCGGTTCTTGGCCAGGTCTAATTGAGATCTGAAGAAATCGGTTTTTGATTTTTTGATCTTTCTAAAGTAGGTGTTTCTGGCTGTTCTCAGAGTTTGGAGGAGGTCCGTTGAGGGATTATCTCTCCATCGGCGTTCAATTAATCTGAGCGAGCGTCTGTCGTCATTTAGCCTCCCATCGTACCATGGTTTGGAATCTTTAGACGATGTTCTTTTCAATTGTAATGGGGCCATTTTGTCAAGCAGGGTGTTCATGGAGTGAAAGTAGTGATTTGTCAGTCCTTGGACATCATTCATGTCTTCCGGGGGACGGAGGGGGTTTGCATTATCTGAGGATGAGAGGTCAGATCTGATGTTTTTCAAGTTTCTTTTCCAAATCTTAGTTCTTAGGGGTTGTGTCGAGAGTCGTTTAAAAGATTCAAGGATTTGGAAAGTAATGATATGATGGCCAGACCAGTCGCATGGAAGTATGGAGTCTAGCTGAGTAGAGTCAGCTTTGGAGATAATTAGGTTGAGCGTTGCTCCTTTGTCGTGTGTAGGGCTGTTGCAGATTTGAGTGAGATTGAGGTCTGTGAGGAAGGCTTTGAGACTGTTAACCGCAGGGTCGTTCTGGTCGTCCCAATGAAGGTTAAAGTCCCCTAAGTCCCCTAAGTGCTCACCCCCTTTTGCCAAGCTACCAAGGGGGTGAGCAGGGGTTATTTTAGGAGTGTACCCCCTTACCCTGACTAGAGGAGAGGATCCCTATTTGTCACAAGTGCATACCTGTGCCAACTAGAGACCCCCAAGTCTAACATTGGTGGTCAGCGGTGAGGATTCTGGACTTGCATTTGTGACTCATTTACAGTGATTGGTGAACACTACTTAGTGAGTGCAGACCATAACGCAACCAATACTTGTTGGTAGATTTCTTTTTGGGACTTTCTATTTTTGAGTACTGCCAAGCATAACCATGGTGGAGAAAGCAGCATTCATAGTCTCTGTTGAGAATGAATGGGAGCGGGAAGAAGAGAAATTGGACAGCTACACTGCCAGGCAGCTGAAATTCTTCTGCAAGAAATTTAATGTTTGCACTACTGGATGTAAAAGTAAGCCAGAGTTCTACAAGGTGCTGAGGGCCAGGTTAGAAGCAAGGAATGCCACTGATGATGATAATGCAGAGGAGCAGCTGGAAGGGCCAGTGGGTCCAAGAGGAAGGAGAACCCCTTCCCCTGCCGGTAGCAGTGTTTCTGGTAAAAGTCTATCTCCAGAGGAGTTGACAGATAGAAAAGAGTGTAGGATGCACGAAATGGAGCTGACCAAGCTCAAGTTAAGTGGGCAGTTAGAATTTGAAATGCAAAGTAGAAAGTTAGCCCTAGAAGAGAAGAAGCTACAGTTTGAACATAAAAAGGTTTTGAGGGAGTTGGAGTTGAAAGCCAAAATCTTAGATATTGCTCCCTCTGGTGGCAGCACACTGTCAATGCCTGTGTAATCTAGAGTGTACATCCCTAAGGATGTGGTGAAGGAATTTTTAAAAAATGATGATATTGGGCAGTGGTTCAAGGCCTATGAGGTAGCCATGTCTTCCCACCGGGTCCCTGAGAAGGATTGGGGAGCTGGGTTGTGGGGTGGTTCCTTAGTGAGGGGCAGAACACACTGCTAGACTTGCCTTCTGATGTCTATAATTCCTATCCCCACATGAAAGATGCATTGATGTCTAGATATGGTTTGGCTCCTGAGATGTCCATACAGAGGTTCAGGGGTTGCACAAAGATAGCAAACAGTACCTATGTTGAATATGTCACTTTTTTCTGCAGAGCATGGGATGGTTGGGTGAAGGGTAGCAAAGTTGATGATTTTCAGGGACTTCTTGATTTAATTGCATGGGAGCACTTGTCAAGTAACTGTTTTCCTGAACTACGCCAGCACCTGATTGATAGTAGGCTGACTAATCCTAGGAAGCTTGCTGAGGAGGCGGACCACTGGGTCAGTACCAGGGTCCCCAAGGGTCTTGTGGGAGACTCAGCCAAGAGTGGGCAGGGTCCCCAGCAGAAGAGTAGGGGGGACAAGGGTAAACAGAGGGAGTTCCATAGGAGGCCCCAAAGTAATCCCCAAGGGAACCAAGGGAAAGGTTCTCAGACTTCCCCCCCAGAAACCGTCAGGGGCCCGACAGGTCCACCTGTTCAAAGAGGGCCCCCCAAATACTACAAATGTGGAAAACTGTGTCATTGTGCTAATGATCCCAAGTGTCGCCAGTTTGGAAAACCAGCACTCACTGGTGCAGCCCCCCGGCAGATGGCTAGTGTAGCCCTGGGTGAGGAGATGGGTGCCCAAGGTGGGTGGGGTCCCGCAGAGATGTCCCTTGTCTCATTAGAGACTGTGAGGTGGTCCCCAGAACCCAGCTGCCTGATAACACTAAAAAATACAGGCAGTGGGTGACTATCAATGGCCATAGAGTGGAGGCTCTTAGAGATACAGGAGCCAGTGTGACAGCTGTCTAGTGTCACCTGGTGTCTCAAGAGCAGGTTGTCCCGGGAGCATTCTACCCAGTTGTTGCAGCTGACAACACAGAGATTCACTGCAAGGTGGCTCAGGTTTCCTTTGAGTGGGGGAGGTCTCTGGTACTCTTCAGGTAGCTGTGAGGCCGGCCATGCCTGTTGACTGTTTGTTAGGGAATTACTTGGAGAGCTCACCTTGGGCGAAGGTGGAGCAGAGTGCTCATTTAGAAATGTTGGGTTTGCCTGACTGGGCGTGTGTGACCACCAGGTCAATGGCAGCGAGTTAAGGTGCTCAAGAGGACCTGGAGCCTGGGAGGGAGGCCCAGGTACCTGCCATCAAGAGTACAGGCAGGGGTTGCGGGAAACCGGCCCGAAGTTCCCACGGCCCAGGAGGGAGCAGACCCTACAGGGGAACAGGTAGCCGAACTGGGGGACCTGCCTGAGCTGACCCATTGGCAGCAAGAAGGAGGACCCTCCAGGGAGGAATTCTGCAAGGAGCAGAAAGAATGCCCTTCTCTTGTGGGTCTGCGGCGACAGGCTGCAGACCAGGCAGCAGGTGATCAGTCTGGGTCACATTGGATCTACTGGTAGAATTACCTCCTGTATACAGAGCCTAAGGTTACTGAGCCTGGGACGGCCCATGTGCTGGTAGTACTCCAGCGCTTCAGAGTCTTCCTACTGGGGCTGGCTCATGATCTTCCATTGGCAGGACTTTTGGGGCAGGACAAGACCTTTGAAAGGCTTGTCACCCATTTTTATTGGCCCCAAATGCGCAGGAGTTAGGACACTCACCACAGGACATGTCAGAATTGCCAGGCAAGTGGTAAGAGTGGGAGGAAGCGCAAGGCTCCTCTCCAGCTCTTCCCTGTAGTCAGCACCCCCTTTGAACGGGTGGATATTGACATTGTGGGGCCACTGGACCCCAAGACAACCATGGGCAATGGGTTCATCCTGGTCTTGGTGGACCATGCCACCCGGTACCCGGAAGCCATAACTCTGAGGACAGTGACGGCCCCCGTGGTGGGATGAGCACAGATGGGAATTTTCTCCAGAGTGGGATTCCCTCGCGAGATAGTGTCTGACCGGGAAACCAACTTCATTTCCAAATATATGCAGTTCCTGTGTCAGGAGTGCGGTGTAACCTATAAGTTCACCCCTCCTTACCATCCCCAAGAAAACGGGTTGGTTGAGAGATTCAACCGAACCCTTAAAGGCATGATAATGGCTCTTGAGGAACCCTTGAGGCGTAAGTGGGACGTCCTCTTACCATGCCTGCTCTTTGCTTACCATGAGGTGCCACAGAAATCTCTAGGGTTCAGTCCCTTTGAGCTTTTCTATGGACACCCCATGAGAGGACCTCTAAGTCTGGTCAAAGAAGGCTGGGAGCAATCTCCCAGGAAACCTCCCCAGGATGTATATAGCTACATGCTGGCCTTTGGGAACCAGACTAGGTGTTTCAGACCACTCGCTGAGGCGAATCTGGAAGCCAGCCAGGAGGAGATGAAGTGGTGGTACGACCAGAATGCCACTCTGGTTGAGCTTCAGCCTGGACAAACGGTGTGGGTCATGGCCCTAGTGGAGCCCTGTACGCTCCAGGATAAGTGAAACGGCCCCTTTGAGGCTGTGGAGCGCAAGAGTCTGGTTACCTACTTGGTGGACTTGCGGACTCCCAAGAACCCCTTGAGGGTCCTGCATGTCAACCGCTTGAAGCCCCACTTAGAGAGGTCCCAAGTGGGCATGCTCTTGGCAACGGATGCTGGGATGGAGGAGGAGACCAAGCCTCTTCCTGACCTCCTGTCAGCCAGAGAGCAAGATGGGTCAGTGGATGGTGTCAACCTCTCTTCCACCCTGACCCCTGAGCAACAGAATGACTGCCACCGGGTTGCTGGGACAGTTTTCTGATCTGTTCTCCCTGGTTCCTGGTGTCACTGATTGATGCGTCCATGAGGTGGACACTGGGGATAGCACACCTGTGAGGCACAAGGCCTACAGGGTGACTGACAGGGTAAGGGCTTGCATCAAGGAGGAGGTCTCCAAGATGCTTGTGCTGGGGGTAATTGAGTCCTCTAGCAGTCCTTGGGCCAGCCCAGTGGTCTTGGTCCCAAAGGCTGCCGCACTGGGTGCCACACCTGAACTCCGGTTCTGTGTGGACTACAGAGGGCTCAATGCAGTCACCAGGACTGATGCACACCCCATCCCCAGAGCTGATGAGCTCATAGATCGGCTAGGGGCTGCACGGTACCTCAGCACGTTTGACTTCACGTCTGGGTACTGGCAGATCACCTTGACCGATGGGGCAAAGGAGAGGTCAGCATTCTCCACACCAGATGGGCACTACCAGTTCCAGGTTATGCCCTTTGGGATGAAGAATGCCCCTGCCACCTTTCAGAGGTTGGTCAACCACGTGTTGGCTGGACTGGACTCGTTCAGTGCCGCCTACCTGGATGACATTGCAGTGTTCAGCGCCAGTTGGGAAGAACATCTGCGCCGCCTCTGGGAAGTGTTGATGGCGCTGCGGAGGGCAGGCCTCATGAGCAAGGCGAGTAAGTGCCAGATCGGGCAGGGGTCCGTGGTGTACTTGGGACACCAGGTAGGGAGCGGCCAGGTGGCGCCCCTGCAGCCCAAGATTGAAACCATCCTGGTTTGGGAGCCGCCCAAAACCCAGACAGAGGTGAGAGCCTTCTTAGGACTCACAGGTTACTACAGGAGGTTTGTCAAGGGGTATGGCAACATTGTTGCACCCTTGACCGCGCTGACTTCCAGGAAGCAGCCAAAGAAAGTGATTTGGACTGACACCTGTCAGAAAACTTTTGAGGCCTTAAAAACTGCTATGTGCACAGCACCCGTGCTCTTGGCACCCAACTTCTCCAAAGAGTTCATAGTGCAAACAGACGCTTCAGAGCATGGTGTGGGGGCTGCTCTATCACAGATGAATGAGGAGGGCCTAGATCAACCTGTAGCCTTCATCAGTAGGAGGTTACTTCCATGGGAACAGAGGTGGAGTGCTATTGAGCGTGAGGCTTTTGCTGTGGTCTGGGCACTGAAGAAGCTGTGACCATACCTGTTTGGGAATCACTTCCGGGTTCTGACAGACCACAGGCCCCTCAGATGGTTGATACAGATGAGGGGTGAGAATCCAAAGCTGTTGAGGTGGTCCATTTCCCTATAGGGGATGGATTTCACGGTGGAACATCGTCCCGGTACAGAACACGCCAATGCTGATGGTCTGTCCAGATTTTTCCGCCTTAGTGATGAGAACTCCCAGGAGGCAGGGTAGGTCTCCCCACATTTCAGCTGGAGGGGACACATGTTAGACCTGGCACCTTGGCGTGGGTCTCCCTTTTCATTTTTCGCTGTTGCCTCATGTGTTTTTACTGGTGTTAGTTGCTCAGGGCACTGTGCCACTGCTGTCCAGTGCCACAGTGCAAGTGCTCCCTATTGTAAATTGATGTATGATTTGCGATTCCATGATTGGTTGGTTTGGCTCACCTGTCAGACCCTAGTACAGTGCACCAGGAGTGCCCAGGGCTTGTAAATCCAAATACTGATCGTGGGCCTGCAGCACTGGTTGTACCACCCACAGAAGCAGCCTGTAAAAGTGGGTCTAAGGTCTGCCATTGCAGAGCCTGCGTGCAGTCTGGTACTGTCATGCTGACTGGGCAAGTGCACCCACTTGCCAGTCCCTAAACCTTCCCTTTTCTTCATATCAGACACCCCTATGGTAGGCCCAAGGGCAGGGTGCATTGTAAGGATAAGGTAGGACATGCCCTGGTGTGTGTGGCATGTTCTAATAGTGAATTACAGCCATTTTCGTTTTTCACTATTGCAAGGCTACCTGTTCTCCTAGGCCAGAATGGACAGTTTGGTTATTACATCTTATAATCCTAACTGACTCAGAGAACATGGTAGAAATTCAAATTTAGTATGCCTGAACTGAGGATGATAAAATACATATTTTAGTGAAGTTGGTTTTAACATTCTGTGTTTGAAAATGCCACTTTTAGAAAGTAGGCATTTTCTTGTCTAACCATTCAAACCTGCCTCTGCTAGGCAGTGTATTCCCTGTCTGGAGTTTGAGTGACAGGGCTGGGAAATTCCAGGAGACAGGGTGAGATGTCCCAGTGGTGAATAGAGAGATCTGTATCTAGATGGGTGGGAGGGAGGAGTTGCACCTGGGACCTGAATAGGGCTGTGCCTTCCCTCCACAATGCTGGCTCCACCTCCTGTGGTGCGGCTGATGTCTCTGCCCTGCACTCTGAAAGGAAAGACGGAGTCAGGTAAACAAAGTGCTCCAGGACTGACCAGAACCGGTTTGAACAAGGCAAAGGCCCCTCTGCCCTCAGAGGACAAAGGATTTTGGGGTATAACTATTGGGACCCTGATCCCAAGAATTTAGATCACTTTGGGAAAACAAGAAGAAACCTCTGCTGAGGAGAGGAACCAAGAAGAAACTGAGGAGAGACTATCCCTGAAACTGGGGGATTGACCTGCAGGGGTTGCCTACTGCCAAAGAGAGGAGAAAGGAACTTTGTGTGTACTTTTGCTCAACTTGTGAAGGATCTCTAAGGGTTTGGAAAAGAGCTTGCCTCCTGCTGAAGTCTCAGGAACAACAGACTTCACCCCCCAGCTGCGTATCGCAAGGAGCTGGAAGCGCGACTCAAGAAGGAGAAGCGTGCCGCCATCAGAGCTGTTGTCGTCGCATCGCGTAAAGTGTGTCGCCGCTGCAGCTGTCGCATTGAGCGGAAGCGTCTCGCATCATCCAGGAAGTGTCTCGCAACGCCGAAGAAGCGTGTCACCATCGCAGCCATCGTAGCTGACGCATTGCACCGCATCAAGAGAAGAGTCTCGCATCAAGGAAGAAGCATGTCGCCATCGCAGCCATCATAGTTGTCGCATTTCACCGCATCAAGAAAAGCGCCTTGCATCCGCGGAGAGGCGTGCCGCCGTTGGAGCTGTTTTGTCGTATCACGTAAAGGGGTGTCGCCGCTGCAGCATCGCGCGGAAGCGTCTCACAACGTCAGAGAAGAGTGTCGCTCCAAAGGCCGCTGTCATCGCATCGCGTAAAGTGTGTCGCCGCTGCAGCTGAAGCATCGAATCGAGTCTTCTCTCAACATCGGAGAAGCGTGCCGCATCTGGAAGATCTTCACGTCTTTATTTCTTTGCACCAAAATCTTCAACGCATCAACATCGTTGCAACACTTTCGTTGCCCTGCGTGTCGCATCTAAAAGGTACATTGACTTAAAGTGTCACATTTAAGAACTAACGAGAACTAAGCAAAATTCTACCATCTAAAGTAACAGTATTGTGTATTCTTGTCGTTAAATGGTCTTGTGGTAAATCTATATAAAGAATACTTATTTTTTATATAAATCCTGTGTGGTGTCCATCTGTACTGTTGTCACTTGATTACTGTATGTGTTCACAAATGCTTTACACACTGCCTCTGAGATAAGCCTGTCTGCTTGTGCCAAGCTACCAAGGGGGTGAGCAGGGGTTATTTTAGGAGTGTACCCCATTACCCTGACTAGAGGAGAGGGTCCCTATTTGTCACAAGTGCATACCTGTGCCAACTAGAGACTCCTAAGTCTAACAGGAGGACTCTAATTTCCCATATCCTAATATGCATACTCCTTCACACCCTCCTAGTTACGCTCATGGTTTTAAGGAGAGATCTCAGCAGAGGAGCCACTGCCTTTACTATGTGCGTCCATCTCCATGGGGAGAAGCCTCAGTAAGAGGTCAGTCTCTCCTCATATTCTACTATGCTCAGCCGGGAGAGACGCAACTTTGTTTGTTCATTTGCGAATTTGCACAGCATCTTTTTAAAAATTCCTTTTATACCTCTTACTTGATTGCCTGCTTTTAGGTGTTTGATGTGATTTTATCCTCGGCATCCTGTTTTTCATCCCTGTTGACAGCGCAGTAGTGGAGCTTCAGTGCCTGCGCTCTGCACATGCGCACTGACTCTGTGGGCTGAGGGGGTGTGTGACACCTGGACCAATCGCCGAGCACAAAGGGCCATTTAGTGGCAGAATGGCGCGAGCGCACACTACTGCATCCTCCTGAGGCTCAGCCGGGAGAGACGCGACTTTGTTTGTTCATTTGCGAATTTGCACAGCATCTTTTTAAAAATTCCTTTTATACCTCTTACTTGATTGCCTGCTTTTATGTGTTTGATGTGATTTTATCCTCGGCATCCTGTTTTTCATCCCTGTTGACAGCGCAGTAGTGGAGCTACAGTGCCTGCGCTCTGCACATGCGCACTGACTCTGTGGGCTGAGGGGGTGTGTGACGCCTGGACCAATCGCCGAGCACAAAGGGGCATTTAGTGGCAGAATGGCGCGAGCGCGCAGCGGACGAGCGCAGCGGGCGCGCCGCTGGCGCGCCAAAGGCACGCCGAAGGCAAGCCCGTCGGCGCCCGTCCGCGCTCGTTTCGCGCCCGGTGCCGGACACTCTGCTCATCATCCTCCCTGGGGGAGAAAAATTTGGTCTAGGAAACAACTGCTCGACCTGTCCAAGTCGAATTGTGTAAGGCCTACTTGCTTTTCACTGGACAGGCTGTCGGCAAATGGTGGAAACCCCTGCGAAACACAGTGTGAATCCTGTAAGTTTAATCTGCCTAGACCGGCCCTAATAAAATCGCATGATACTTCTATAAAACCAAGTGCTTATACCTTGGATACTGTTCATGGGGAACAACCCATCAAAGCAGCTCTGATAAACTGCAGATCTCTGCCCAAGCATGCTGCTGAACTCTGGCTGCTGCTAAAAACCTCAGGTTTGGACCTGCTATTTTTGACTGAAACTTGGCTGCGAGAAGGGTCGAATCCGGACATCTGTCTGACTGTTCCCTTGGGCTATAGAATGGTTATAGCCAATAGAGCTGACAACAGACTTGGGGGTGGTCTGGCAATAATTCTGAAAGAGGAGTGGGAAATTTAATATAAGAAAATAGCAGAGATAGGTCCCATTGAGACCTTGTCCTTCCAAATTAAATTCAACAAAAATCTTTCAATGGCAGGACTTTTAATCTATAGACCCCCTAGCACTCCGACTTCCTACTGGCCGCTACTATTTGATTGCATCGCCAACCTATCGTTACGCTATTCCAACTACACTGTGCTAGGAGATTTTAACGTACATATGGACCTGGCTAATTGCCCTATGGCCTCTCTAGTAGGCGATTCACTAAAAAGTTTAAATTTTGTGCAAAGAGTTCAATCCCCTACTCATGCAGCTGGACACACATTAGATCTCATTTTCACTAATGACAGGACCATCATTGTGGAAAAGCCGCTGCCAGTAACCTGGTCGGACCACATGCTGGTCACATTCAAGCTGGGACTGATGCGCCCTGCTAAGCACTGTGGACCTACTATAGAAAACAGAAGAAACTGGAGGAAAGTTACTCCTGATTCAATGAGAAGTGAACTAGCCAATACCACTCCAACTCCCTCCGGAAACTCCACTAGAGATTCCTCCCTCTTCAATGCATGGCTGACCTCTGCCCTAGACAAGATAGCCCCGATTAGATCCTGTAAAGTACCTAGGAGTAGGCCTTCAGCGCCTTGGTTCAATAATGAACTCCAAACGGAAAAAAGTCATTGCAAAAAGCTGGAGCGTATTTGGAGGAAAAACTATGAAAACTCAGCTAAAGAGACTTATAAGGAGGCACTGAGGAAATGTCATACCCTCAAACGTAAAACCATGAGAGACTTTATGGCTAAACAAATCATGGAGGCAGAAAACTCCCCAAGGGAGATCTTTAATATAGTGGAGAGTTTCTTGAAACCTCAGTCCCTAAAAAGCACCGTCCCGGCGTCTCTTCCGCTGTGTGATGAACTAGCCTCTTTCTTCCATGACAAGATTGCGGCCATCTACTCTACCTTCCCTATTACGGATGAGCAGGCGATCCCTCTGGTATGCCATTCAGTCAAATGGTCAGACTTCCGTCGGTATGAGAAGGACGCCTCGCTGAGGGATTTAATGAAAGTCAAGTCTGGATGCCCTTCCGATCCCTGCCCGGCTAGAATACTCAAACTTCTAGCCCCCATAGTTAACAACACGCTGAACAATGTTTGGAATACCTCACTGGACACGGGAATCTTCCCTACTGAATGGAAGAAAGCCTTCGTCCGTCCTATTCTTAAAAAAGAGGACGCTGATCCAACAGAGCTGAAAAATTTTAGACCGATCTCTCTGCTCCCTGCCCCAGCCAAGATTCTGGAAAAGGAGGTCCAGAGGCAGCTGTCGGATTTTCTTGAATCAAATAGCTGCCTTCACGACTCACAATCGGGTTTTAGGGCAGGTTACAGCACCGAGACTGCTCTTTTGGAGGTGGCAGAGTCAATTCGTGAGACGATGGATACAGGAAACTGTGCCATGCTTGTGCTGCTCGATCTGTCAGCAGCTTTCGACACGGTCTCCCATAAGATCCTGCTCAATAGGCTCCACTCACTAGGAGTTACAGGGACCGTGTTACGTTGGTTCCAGTCGTTTTAGGAAGACAGATCTCAACAAGTCTTCCTTCACCCACATGTTTCCAGCTCTAGGACACTGTTACAAGGGGTCCCACAAGGATCCGCCCTGAGTCCATACCTGTTTAATGTGTATCTGGCTCCACTGGCATCTATCGTGGAAGGTTTGGGTGTTCGTGTTGTTTCATATGCTGACGACACTCAACTTATTTTCTCCTTCAAAGAGCAGAGTGAGAATGCCTTTACCAACTTCAGGCAGTGTCTTCTTAATATTTCGTCCTGGATGACGGATAACTGCCTGAAATTGAACACTGAGAAGACCGAGATATTGTTTTTTAATCAGCCTCTCCCCCCTCAATCCGAGCTCTGGTGGCCAGTAGAATTAAATCCTCCACCAATTCCGGTCAACTCAGCCAGGAATCTGGGTTTTAGAATTGATACCCAACTAACAGGCAAGGCCCAAATATCGCACATATCTTCACAATGCTTTTGGAAACTGAAGGCACTGCGCAGGTGTCTTCACTTTCTTCCTATGGAATGCAGGAAGACGGTGGTCCATGCGCTCATCACCTTTCAGTTAGACTATGCCAACAGCCTTTTCATTGGTCTCCCCGACTATCTTCTGAGGAGACTTCAAAGGATCCAAAATGCTGCTGCCAGACTTATCAGAAATGTGCCCCTACAGTATCACATTACCCCCCATCTGCAAAGCCTACATTGGCTACCGGTTAAAAAAAGAGTGATGTTTAAGGCTCTGGTCCTAGCCCACAAAGCGCTCAGAGAGGTTGGTCCTCTCTATCTGAGACGTAGGCTCCAAAAATATCGGAATGCTAGAACTCTACGATCTAGCAACTTGAACCTCCTAGCCATTCCACGCTTTAGAAAAGCAAGGTTGGGAGGCAGAGCCTTCGTGGTAAAAACAGCCACGCTGTGGAATATGATGCCTAACCCCCTGCGTCAGATAAAGGCGGAACTACCTTTTAGGAAGGCCCTCAAAACATGGTTGTTTGGCCTTTCCTCTACCCTCTAACTCCTTGACCTCTCTCCTGGTCTCTCCCCCTCTCTGGATGGATGCTAGCGCCGGGACACCTCCGTTGGAGGTAGCTGTTGCGCTTTACAAATGCTAATAATAATAATAATACTATGCAAAGCCATTATCCAATTCAGAGTTCTGAGGAGACAGGCCATTTAGTATCCACACCCTACATACACATCTGTCACCCTGGAGAGAAATGTGAGCAGAGAGGTAAGTCCTTCCCCACACCCTACTACTCACAGCCATCATCCAAGAGAGAGATCCCAGCAGATGGACCAGTTCCTTCTCACACCCTACTACACACACACTTGTCACCCAAAAAAGATGTCTCAGCAGAGGGGGCAGTTCCTCTACAAACCCTGCAATGCATATTCCTCATGCAATACAGAGGAGTCAGTAGAGAGGCCAGTTCCTCCCCATATCCTACTAAGCATCCCTGTCACTGTGGGGTGAGGTATGAACAAATATGTCAGTCTCACCCCCATAGCTTACTATGCACACCTGTTTCCCTGGGGCGAGATCTCAGTGGAGAGACCACTCCCTCCCTACTCCCTAGTGCACATCCTTGTTGCCCTGGAGAGCAGAGAGGCCGATCTTTACCCACACCCTCCTGCATTCATCTGTCATCCTGGGGAGAGGTGTCAGTTGACTGATGAGTCTCCCCACAACCTAATGAGCATGGTTGTTGCACTGGGGTGAGTCTCAGTGGAGAGGCCAGTCCCTCCTCACATCCATCTTCTAATAGAGAGCTCTCAGCTGTGAGGCCAGTCCCTCCCCATACCCTAGTACGCACTCTGGTCACCCTGGTAAGAGGTGTCAGCAGAGAGGCCTGTTTCTACCCACACCCTACTATGCACACTGGTCACCCTGAGGAGAGATCTCAGCAGATAGGGCAGTCCCTCCCCACAATCTGGTATACACAGTTTTTGCCCTGGAGGGAGGTAGCAACAGAGAACCCAGCCATTCCTCACAACCTACTGTGCACACCTATCATACTGGGGAATTGTCTCAGTGGAGGGGCCACTTTCTCCCTTTAACCTACTACTGGGGACAACAAGGCATAAGTACTGTGATGAAGCAAAGTGTAAATTCTCTTTTTTTTTTAAATGTACGATCAGGCAGGAAGATAAAAAAGTAGGAAGGTGTAAACTAAATCTCTTTCCACACTACTATGCACATATGTAGCTCTAAGGAGGAGTCTATGTGTACAGATAGTTAATTATTAGACTCAACTACACTCATTTGTCACTGTGTACAATAGACTCCATGGAGAGGCCAGTACCTCCCTGTAGTCTACTATGCATGTTTGTCTTTCTGTAAAGGGATGTTGGCGGAGAGGCCAGTCCCTCTGCACACTCAATACATGCACTCATCATCCTGAGGAAAGCTGTTAATGTAGAGGTCAGTCAATCTTCATACCCTACTGCTCACATCTGACACCCAAGCAGGTATCTTAGCAAAGTAGCCTGTGCCTTTCCACACCCAACTACGCATAACCTACTATGCAAAACTATCATTCATGGCATAAAGATTAGATGTTCAAACTCGCGACACTCTTCATTTTTGCCTTTGAAATATATTAGAATATGCAAAGGCTGTGTGAAGAAAGTGAGACATCAATTGTGAAAAGGTCTCCTTCATTTGGATTTCAAGAGCAACCCCTGTGATTGTGCCTAGGTCATTGCGACCACAGTGCACTATCACCAGGTCTGGGTGCTCACAATTCAAAATGCGTTCAACCATTGTTAACAATTGATGCCTCTTCATAACTCTGTGGACAGTCGAAGTAATGTCAAATTTTTAAATTTGAAGAGTTTTGTCAATACACCAACTAATGACATATTCTCTAGCCCAGTGGATAAAACTGTGTTCCAGAGTCCATAGGTGAACTGTGATGCACTAAGGAGATGTCAGTCACAAGAGGAGTGCTCAGCAGAATGAGTATGCTTCTGGAGGAAAATAAAGTTACATGAGAGGAGAAAAAGGTGGGAGGGAGGAAAAACTATACATCTAATTGGCAGATTATTGACAGCTAGAAAGGTAGGTTAGGTTGTGACCAACTGTTGTTTATATAGTGCACAGTTGCTGGTTAAACAGTTTAAGGTATACTATTGGGTGACTTTGAAATTCCGCTATGATCCTGTAAGTGTCTAGTGAGAGTCATTTAAAAGCTACTGCAGGTGAAGCTTGGTATTGGGGTTCATACTATCTTGTGAGACTCTCTCTAGAGTTGCATGGAAATTTACCAAGTGTCCCTGCCATGATGTCTTTTTACAATAACGCAAGGGTCTAGCAAGCTCAATTGTATAGGGAAAGAAAAAAGTGTGTATTAGCACAGTACATGCTGTTAACTGGTTAAAACAACTATGAAGCAAAACAGGCAAAATACAGGTTGTCAATGTTAATAATTAGGTTAAAATAAAGCTTACAAATATCATTAAAGAGGATTAAGGCACACATGGTACATGTACTGTGGAAGGGTCAACCAATAGTTAACTTTCCCTCTACAATATATTTTAAAAACGAACAATGTGATTGGCTGCTAGGCTTAAAGGTTCACATACATACATCTGCTGAATAAACTAAGATATACCAAAGGGATGATGGACGGAGCGTTTGAGCAAATCAAACACTCACCCCAGTCAACTGATCTGGGTTTAATCCATCATCATTCTTTAGCTCGCTCCACCACCCCAGTTCAGACATGGCCATATGCAAATCAGTCTCACCCTGTGCCTCATGGGAACAGTCCAGCCCGAACTGCCAAGCCATGTCTTCCCAGGACCGGAAACAAACATCCTGGGACCAGTTTCGGGTTCATAACCCTCATCAGCAAGGCTATCTTGAATCCAGTGGCAAAGTGAGCAAGGGACCCAAGTCTGGGCATACCCTGCCAACTTAGGGCGAACAAAGCGATACCAAAGGGGATGATGGACGGAGCGTTGGTAAAGATAGGTGGGACACAGATGTAGAGTACATGCCTGGCTGAACTGGCGCAGCTGATGTGTCTAGGCATTTGGCTCATGCTGCGGCAATACAGATACACACAGCACTTGGCATGTATGATCCTGGACCCCCAGCGGTCTTGCGCTCCTTCTTAATAAACTAAGATGTCTGAGATTGCCCTTGTTGGTTTTTAGGTGTTTTAGGTGAAGCAAGTGTAATCTCTTTGTCTTGTGCACAGAAGATTTCTGCATAAAGGAGATTGGTGTATTCAGCTACCTTCAACATATAGCTTCATTTGCTGGTATCAAAAACACAGTGTCAATAAAATATGATGTCTGTGTCTACATTTTTAAATAATATATATTTAGAAACTGTTATAATCTGTACCTGTGTTCCTTTTCCTTCCCCCCCCTCCTTTCCCTCGCCAGTGGTTCAGCCCAACCTTAGAATGTTGGGGCTGAAGCTCGATATAGAATGTTGGCGATAGCGTCAGTTAGAGGCTGTAGGATCCGTTGATTAAACGCCTGTTCTAACTTCTGTGCGTCTGGCAGTTATTTACAACATTTATTTGGCGACGAGTGAAATTACCGTGCTGGGGACGGTCCGGATCCTTCCCCCAGGGCCTTTCTGCCTCTCATCTGACTTTTCCTGGAGTTGATGTCTTCGTGTTCAATTCGTGGATGTAGCCATTCCTGATGAGGATTTCCACGTAACTCCCGCTGATCCCTGGCTGCTGATCTACGCAAGGAGTTCTCGGCTGGTTCAGGTTGGAACTCTCGCCCTGTGCTTTGTCCAATGTGTAAGAAGACTCCGTGCCGGTGAGTCTGTGACCGATAGTTGCTTGGCATTGCTGGTGGGGGTCTGCAAGCGCTCTACTCTGCTCCCGGACAATCGAGCTGGTGCTGCCGCTTCTCCTGTGATGTCGGTGGCCGCGTGAGTTGCGCAGAGGGTTGCTGCTTTGAAGGGGATCCTCTGGGATCAATTAGCGTGAACTCTCTTCACTATACTTTTCCTGCTGGTTGCATCCGGTCAGCTTTCTACAACGTTTATTTCTCCTCACGAGTGGTGTGCTGCTTTTCGTAGTATTTCTGCCTGCTGGTCTGCATTCCGTCAGCACTCCACGACGTTGTTTCCTCTCAAGAGTGTGTTCCCGCCCCTTCCTCTGACTGAACTCCTCCGAGACCGCTCTGTATCGAGACACTGTTCTCCGTTTTCCCTGGAACTGCTCCACCTGCTGGGGACTAATATATGGCACTCTAATCTTGTTCTTTTCAGTTTCCAGCCTGTTCGTAATTTCGCTGACAGGCTCAGCTCATCAAGCTCTGTGCAGATAGTTCTACACCCCTCCTGGTTCAGTTTCAGGTACTTTGGGTTACTTTACTATAAGCATTGTTATACTTTGCCATTTATCCCCCGGAGATTCCTTATTTTTTGGTTGTTTCTCGCTCTTCATTTTCCTCTCCTTATCTATTTTTTCTGTTCTCTTCTCTATTTTCCCCTTTTCCTTTTTTCTTCAACATGTCCGCATTTGCAATGTCCCAACCCCCACCCTTTCTTGATGACAGTGGGGATCCTGTTATGCCTTGGAAAAAATGGGTAAACCTGTTTGAATCTTACCTCATTGCCATCGGGGGGGATAGGTTTTCTGCAGTGCGTAAACAACATGTACTACTGCATAATCTGGGGAAGCAAGGGAGGGACATTTTTGATGACCTGCCTGATTCTATTGTTGAAAATGCCAATGTGGGGGCTGGGGGCGAGGGGGATGTCCAACATGATGTGTATCAGTTAACGTTATTGAAACTGGAAGCTCAATTTGGTGACAAAATTAATATTGTGTTAGAACGCCACAAATTTTTTTTGCGCATTCAAGGAAAAAATGAAAAAGTGATAAATTACATTGCCGTTCTAAGAGGTCTAGCCTCCACATGTGAGTTTGGTATGTTAACTGAGTCACTAATCAGAGATCAGCTAGTAAGGTGTACCTGTAACAAGAAGATCCAAGAAAGACTCCTTGCAGAAGCCCCTGATTTAAAACATGCTATTGATATTGCTAAGAGCATTGAGCATACGGCGTATTGTATGAATGAAATGAAGGAAGCCGTAGAGGGAAAACAAATGGTGGACAACAGTGTACACAAAATCTCCACTAAAGACCACAAATACAAACCTTCACCTTCCAGTCCGGAAGTTACTGCATCAGGGAACAAACCTAAGTGTTACAGGTGCGGAAATCCCAACCATCTAGCCAACAGTGTAAGCTGTCCTGCAAGGGGTGTTGTATGCAGCAAATGCAAGAAAAGGGGACATTTCTCTAAAGTATGCCATAATGCAAAAAACAGCGTCACCCACATGATAGGTGGGGATCTGGATCCACAACCCCCCAGTGAGGATATAGTATTCCAAGTATCAAACTTTAATGAATGCAACAGCAATACTTACCCCATGTGTGATATATTTTTGGACAATGTTAAGTATGAGGTCTACGCAGATTCCTGTTCCCCATATACACTCGTGAATGAAGCTACGTTTCTTGCCAATTCGGGAACAAGGGTGTATAATCTCTTACCTCCAGATGTTAAACCAGGGGGTTATAATCAAGATCCTATACCACTGGTTGGAATGCTACTCATGAACATTAACTTTAAGGATAGATCGACCGTGGGAAAAGTCTACATCACAAGGAATGGTTCCAACCTACTAGGGTGGAAACACCAAAAGGAGTTAGGAATCAAACTAGACCCCAATGCACCGGAGCCGGTATACCTGATCGACAGGGCCAGTATTGGGATGGAGATCTGCAATCGTTTCCCAGAGGTATTTACAGACAAACTCGGACTCCTAAAAGGCTTCCTTCACAAAATCAAACTTAAAGCCAATGCCAGACCTATCATCCACAAACCAAGGTCTATTCCACTGTTGACGAGGGAACCGCTCAAGAAGGAGTTGGACAGACTGGAAGAGTGCAAGGTCATAGAGAGTATTGAGAGCTCTGAGTGGTTGGCACCCATAGTCGTAGCAGCCAAAGGTGGAAACAAGGGGATCCGTTTATGTGTTGACCTTAGGGATTTGAACTCTAACATTTGGGTGGACCGACACCCCCTCCCCAACATTAATGAAATGCTGTCTGCCATCCACGGTGCTAAAGTCTTCACTGTCCTAGACCTATCCTCGGCTTACCACCAAGTCGCTCTCCACCCGGATTCCAAGCCCCTCACGTCTTTTATAACCCCGCTTGGGGCGTATCAGTTTTCAAGATTACCTTTCGGCCTGGCATCTGCAGCGGCTGTGTTTCAACGCGTCATGCAACATATACTGCAAGGTCTAGGAAAGGTTCTCTGTTTCCAGGATGACATCCTGATTCATGGTTCATCAGCTGAAGAACACAATAAGACTCTGGAAGCAGTGTTGACCAGACTTAGTAAAGCAGGTTTCACCACTCAGAAAGACAAATGTAAAATCGGGGTGGAATCTGTTGTCTATCTCGGTCAGACCATATCAAGTGAGGGGGTCAAACCAAAATCCAGTCTGGTGGACTCCGTTAAACTAGCTCCTGCACCCACCAACAAGGATGAACTCAAATCGTTCCTGGGGCTGACGGAATACATGTCCAAATTCGTCAAAAACTTTGCGGATCAGGTGTGTCCCCTCAGAGAGTTGTTAAAGAAGGGGTCGGAATTTGTTTGGAAACAAGAGCACCAGTCAGCTTTCCAACTCGTCAAGGAGGCCATTTTTAATGCACCTATCTTAAGCGCTTTCGACCCCAATGCAAAAACCATCCTTACTACTGACGCCAGCGCAAAGGGCTTGGGAGCCTCACTTATGCAGAAGATGGAGGGTCAAGAAACAGTGATTGCCTTCGCTTCGAGAACTTTGAAAGATGCCGAGCTGAACTACTCGACGATAGAAAAAGAAGCTTTGGCGTGCTACTGGGCAATAAACCACTTTAAGTATTTCTTGTGGGGCATCCCGTTTGTGCTGAGAACGGACCACAAACCGTTAATACCATTATTCTCCACTAAACGCCTGGAAAATACCACACCACGTATTTCTAAATGGGTGCTGAGTCTGCAAGGGTTCAACTACACCATGATTCATGTCCCAGGAAGTGAGAATTGGGTAGCGGACTGTCTTTCCAGACTACCAATGGCGGATGAGAACCCGATGCACAACCCACCGGAGGAGACGATTCTTTTGGTTGAAATTCCGGCCATCAATCGTGAGGAGTGGGAGAAATCCATAAGTGATGATGGGGATTTAGCAACATTAAGGAATGTGATTCGCAGTGGTTGGCCTGTTAACAAGCAGGAGGTGCCAGAGTCCATTCGGCATTTTTGGCCTATGCAAGACGAATTATCCATCGTTGAGAACCATATTTGTAGAGGAAGCAAGATCATTCCTCCGAAAAACATGTACGAAAGGATAATACAGATTGCCCATGAGGGCCACCCAGGGAGGAACATGACGAAAAGCAAATTCAGGCAACACTATTGGTTTCCCGGGATGGATTCGCGTGTCGAGGAACAAGTAAAGAATTGTGCAGCCTGCGGCTCCTGCGACAAAACCAAAGTTGTCCGTAAGTCACCGCTATTCCCGGTAGAGGTCCCCACCGTACCTTGGGAAAAGCTGGGATTGGACATAATTGGTCCCTTAAACCTACTAAACCAATCTAATAGATTCATGTTTGTTCTTATAGACTACCACTCCCATTGGATTGTAACAAGAATGGTATCTTCCATCACCACCGCGTCGCTATTGAACTTCTTGAGAGACACCTTTTCTAAAGAAGGTATTCCAGGGGTTATAATAACGGACAATGGTGTTCAATTTGCTTCAGAGGAAATGAAGCAGTTTATGTCCACGCTGTCCATCACACATCTCAAATCCCCACTGTATTGTCCCAAAGCCAATGGTCTGGTGGAAAGGGCAAACAGGATGATAAAGGACACCATCCAGCTCGCATTGAACTCCCAGGTTCCGGTGGAAGACGCCATAAGGAAAATGCTGTGGTCATATCATACATCGCCCAATGCTGTTTCTGGGGTGTCACCATTTGTTTCTCTCAAAGGCAGGAACCCGGGTTCCAAACTTACTCTTAACTGGCTAAATGGTGGAACTCCCGTGTGGGTGGACAGAGATGCTGTGTCGGAGGGAACTAAGAAACATCAACAAGAGTACAAGCTCAGGTACAACAGTCGTTGGGGAGCCTCAGGAAAAGAGTGGAGAGAAGGCCAGTGGGTGGTTGTTAAGAGGCCGTCCCTGTCCAAATCCAAGATATCCTCATTTTCCAAACCACTAAGGATAACTAGAGTCAACAACAATTCAGTAGTGCTGGAAGATGGTGGCATGTGGAGTATGGACAATATAGCTAGCTGTCCTAGCACTACTGGTTCCAAGCCTATTTACGAGAATGATCGTAGTCTTGAAACACCCAGTGGTGGAGAACCCAAGGTGGCTAGAGTACATAAACCCCCAAGTTGGCAATCCGACCTTAAAATGGGATCCTGATCTCGCCATCTTGCCTCCCATTCCCTTTCTCATGTTTAGAGATTGCCTAGCTTTGGGAAGTGGGGGGTTAAGTGGGGCACTTCTCTATCCAACCGCAGTTTTAGAGTATAGTGTACTCATTTGTACTTTTGTTCTGCAGACAAATGTAATGTATGTTGTTAAACTCCATCTGCCCGTAGACTTTGGGGTAACACTATCTGTGGACCTAACCGTTTTATAATTTTTCTCTGCTCCGCAGGGAGATGTGTTATAATCTGTACCTGTGTTCCTTTTCCTTCCCTCCCCCTCCTTTCCCTCGCCAGTGGTTCAGCCCAACCTTAGAATGTTGGGGCTGAAGCTCGATATAGAATGTTGGCGATAGCGTCAGTTAGAGGCTGTAGGATCCGTTGATTAAACGCCTGTTCTAACTTCTGTGCGTCTGGCAGTTATTTACAACAGAAACCAGTTTCAATGTGTTGGTTCATTAGGAGAGAGCTAATAATTTGATTAGTTATATTGTGATTGCCAAAGTCTTTATTATTGAAAGGTTTTAAAAGAGTGATAAGAAATTAATATTACAAATGGATGGTAATATTGTTGCTCTGGTGTTAATTGCACTTTTGTGTTTACTGTCTGTATTTATTTTACTGTGTGAGCTGCTGCTGACATTTCTATAAAATTAAGTGCCATAAATATATTAAGAGCGCTTGCTATTGAACCGCAGCTGATTTTGGGCCTGATTTAGATCTTGGAGTATGGGTTACTAAGTCACAATGGTGACGGATATCCCGTCTGACGAAAATAAATCCTATTGTATCCTATGTGATTTATATTTCAGTCGACGGGATATTTGTCACTGTTCTGGGGGAGTAAGCGGTCTACCAAGATCTAAATCAGGTCCTCTATCTTTGATATATTGTTTAGTTCATAGATGGCTATTGAGATATGTATGTATTGATTTCTAGCTATCACTCAGGAGTCATTGAAGTATTTTCCAAAAATGTTACTTACTCTGGGGCAGATCTGCAAGGAAGTGCCGCAGAGTGGCACTGCAAGTCCTTTGGCTGCGCCACGCTGCGGCACTTCCGAAGCACAGGGATGCGACATATTTACAAGAATATGTCGCATCTTTGTGCTTCCCCCTGTGCTGTGCACAAACTGCAACCATGAGCTGGCGCAGGCACCCTTGCACCATGGTGCAAGGATGCCTGCGTCATGAGGAGATTGTTTTTGTGCAGGAGGGGTTACCTTCCTGCACAAAAACAATCTCTACAGGCATTTTCCTCTTTCAATGAGTGCGGGAGAATGCAGCACGCATTGAAAGAGGAAAAAAATAGGAGAAATGAAAACATTTCTCCTCGTTGCGCCTCGCCACACCACCTCTAGGGTGCCGTAGCATTCAGACGCATCTCCAGATTTACGATTTCTCCTAAATCTGAAGATGTGTCTTGTTCCATGGGTGTTGCGTGGGAACACCCACAGCAACACCCATGGAACACCCCTTCAATGCAAAGTGCTGTATGTGAAGGGGCCGTATTTACAAGGAAAGGAAAAGTCATGCAGGGTGGCTTTTCCTGTCCTTGTAAATATGGAGAAGCCCCCTTCGCCACCAGTACGTCACGAAAAGTGACGTACTGGTGGCGCAGGGGGCTTGTAAATCTGCCCCAGTATATTTTGGGAGAGTGGATGTCTTAAACGCAGTCTTAAAGTGTGTTCATTAATATAAAAAGTTTTTGAAGAAGAGAGACTTTCTCAATCAAGGTATCAGTCAGTAGAGAAGTATCAGTTAAGAGGATATGTTGATCGTGTGGCTCATAGGTCATTGGTCACAGCAGGGCACCAAGGACTACATGAGTTGTCGCTAGCTGCATTCCTCTGGGGCCCGGGTCATTGAACTAGCAAGCTCTTGATTACACTATATAGTCTTACGCTTCACATGGCCCGAAGTGGTTGTAGGCGGCTTGCTGAGTACTCATACACTGTTAATACTGCTGTCATTGTTGACCCCTAGGCTGCCGGCCCATCCAGGGTTGTAGGTACCATGCCGTGTTTAACAGTGATTGCCTTCAATAAAGGTTTTTGAAAATAAATAAAAGAGGATATGTTGCCATAAAAATGAAGTATTAATCCTGCACAGAGTATTAAGATAAGGAGCTAATGGATGAAAATGTACTTAGAGACTGTCTATCCTGTTATAATGGGAAAAACAGGGCATAGTGGTTCTGTTATGCCATCTACATTGAGGGGCATATTTACAACTTCTGGCACATCTCTGCTAATCAGCAGGGATGCGCCAGAAGAGTTGCGACGCATCTGCCCACCCATGCGCCACCACTGATGCGCCGCATTTACAATGCGGCGCACCGTGGCGCATGGATGGGCAGATGTGTGTTGCATCCCCCGGCGGAAAGGCGGCACATTGCTGGAGTTGTGTCGCAAGTGCGACGCAGCTCCAGCAAGGCTCGGGGTGCCCCTATTCCTAACATGCTGCGTCACTCCTTACGCGCAGGGTTTTGATGCAGCATGGCCGTAAAAGTGACTGAGTGAAATCTTGTAAATTTTACTCAGCCACTTCTGCGAGGCGTTTCTGCGCCGGAACGCCCCACCCTGCTCCGGAACACCCACATGAAACCCGACACATGTTTCATGTGGCGCAAGGCTTTATAACTTGACGCATCTCCCTAGATGCATCACGTTGTAAATACCCCACAGCATGGCGCTGGCTTTGCGCCACCGTTGCGTCACAAAGGCGGCGCAAAAGTGACGTAATTCCAACATAAATCTGCCCCTGAGTCTTTACTTTGTAGTGATGTGTCACTGCCGAGGCAATTTTATTAACCGTGTTTACTGAAGGAAAGGTGTGTGCAGAGAGCTTACTTTCTCCCTAAAGTTTTTTACACTCATCTATGACTGTTTTCAAACTAGAGAGTCTGCTCTCACATGTTAGAATCATGTTAGATGCAGCTCACTCTGAGAAAAGATCCTTGCACAAGAATGGCTTCCTTACTAAACTCTTTAACATTCAGGTTTCACCCTGTACAGAGGTGTTTTGTAGAGAGTGCATGTTGTCATTACACTGAAGCGTTCATGCCACATAGAATTGAATGAGATAGAGTCAAGGTTTTATTAGATTGAACCTTTTTATAATGCACTGTCTTAAAATGGGTTTTGTTCAGAGATATCACTAGAGAGTATTTTCTTTCTAAAACCAATCATACATGCGGTTTACTTTGTAGAGGGGTGGGATTCTCACTAAAAACTTTTACAACCACCATTTATCAGGTGGAAAGGCCATATGGTCAAAAGAAATATACAATTTACCTTGAATACAGTACTAGGAAAAGGAGCCACTTTTTAATGAAACTCTACCACAAAGAGACTCCTCCCTCTTAAAATGTGTTAATAGAAGAGTAAGTGTTTCCATGGATGTTTCTACAGAGAAACTTTATCTTTTTCAGAGGTATCAGTATAGAGATTGCTGTTGGTAAATTAACTGTTGGTTCTGAGAAATAATCTGTAGAGACAGATGGTTTAATTACTAAACTCCTTCACACCCACCATTTGCCCTGTACAGAAGTGTCAGCAGACATGTTGTGTTGTTATAAACATTTACCAAGCACTCTGTATGGACTTGTAAAAGAAGAGGTTACACTTCCATTAAACTCTACCACATGCAATCTGTACCCTGTTTAAATCTGCTAGCAGAGGATGGTCTAGTGTTTGTCTAAAAAACCTGGTACACTAAACCTTTACTCTGTTGAAAGGAATTAGTAGAGACCTTGCTATCTGTGAGCCCTTGCAAAAACCGTTGTCTCCATAGGAAACGTGTTTGTACAGTAATGAATTACTCAAAAAAGTCAGCCTTTATACACTACAGACCTATTTGTAGAAGGGAATGTTGTGATAGGAGTGAGACTTTCACTCTGTGTAGAATTGTATTAGAAAGGTTTACTTTTATATCCATCTTTAATATCCTCAATCTGCATTCTGTTAAAATGTAGTAACAGAGGGCCTAGTGTTTTTCTGATGCCTTTTGCACACACCCTGTACTATGTTCAGAGATATCGGCAGTGAGCTTGCTGTTTGTTAACCCATATAACACAACATGTAGTAGTTCTCTGAGTTCTAGTTAAACCATTAACTCTCTGCTGAGGTGTCACTAGAGTGACTACTTTTACAGAGTAGTATGATATAGGAACACTGTTTTATCAAACTTGATCATACAGAATGTATAGCATGTTGAAATGTACCAGCACAGGGCCTAATTTTTATCTTAATATTTGTATGTAAACTGTCTATTCTGCTCAGAGTTATCACTTAAGAGGGTGGCCTTATTGTAGTGAACCAAACACCCTATTCACTCAGAGAAAAACATCTTTACAGAGGAATGCATTTTTCTGTAAAGTCTTTCACATCCAGCCTTCACCCAGAAAAGAGTTCATACTATGTTGTCATATAAAAGAAGCATTTACCCTGATTACAGTTATAAGAAAAAAACCTCTTTCATCAAATTCTACCAACCCAATTCTGCTCCCTCTTTAAATGTGATAATAGAATTGCAGGTGTTTCCATGGACCCTTCAACATATATCCTTTCTGTCTGTGAACCCTTTCATATACTATATTCTCTCAGAGGAGACAGCTTTGTACAGGGCTGAATTAATGACTAAAGCCTTCTACACCCAGCCTAGTAGAGAGGGAAAGTTCTGATAGAAGTGAGCTACTTACGAATTATAATAGAGAAGCTTACTTCAAAATTCGGGCTTAACTATACTCAATATCCTCAATCTGAATTCTGTTAACATGTATGAGCAGAGGGACTAGTGTTTCTCTGAGACCTTTTACACACACCCTTTACTCTGTACAGAGACATTATTGGAGAGCTTATTGTTTGTAAACCCATACAACAGAGCAGATACTAGTTCTCTAAGTTATTCTACAGAAATCATTAGTTCTCTGCTGGGGTATCACTAGAGAGGCTGCTGTTACAGAGTAATATGAGATAAAATAGCTATTTTATCAAACTCTACCATACAGAACGTATAGCATGTTGAAATGTACTAGAAGGGGCCCTAGGTTTTCTGTTAATCCTTCTGCACAGACTGTCTACTCTGGTCAGAGGAATGACTAGACACGGTGGGTTTACTAAAGTGAAAGAAGCACCCTATTCACTCAGCGAAAACATCTTTACAAGGGATCACTTTCTTTGTAAAACCAAAGAAATGCCTGCACCCTGAAGAGAGGTCTCAGCAGACAGACTATATTGCTATAAGAAAAATAGGCATTTACCCTGCATACACTTATTACAGAAGAAGCTGTTCTTTTGTCAAACTGTACTATACAGAATCTGCACCCTCTCAAAATGTAACAGTATAAGCCCTCGTGTTTCCATCTAGATTTTTCCAGAGATCTTATATCCTTTTAATAGGTGTCAGGCAGATGATTGCTGTTTGCAAACTGAGTGAAACACCCTATTCTGTCTAAGAAAAGATATCTAGAGATAGATGGTTTCAGTACTAAAGCCCTTTACACTCACAGAAAAGGTCTTTTCAGAGGGTAGAGATCCTCATTAATCCTTTTACACCCAGCTTTCATTTCGCAGAGAGGACTCACCAGGGACACCATGTTGTTATAAAACAGAGCCACTTTTTCATCTAACTATAGCATACAGATTCTGCACTCTCTTAAAATGTGATAATGCAAATTCTAGTGTTTATCTAACTAAATCTACAAAAAAGTTTGAGTATGTTTAAAAGTGTCAATAAAAATTGTGTTTTTAGTAAATTGAACCATGCAATAATCAGATTTTTTTAGGAATAAGTCTGTGAAACGCAGGAAAGCAATATAATGTGTCTTATTTTTTCTGTGTAGTGCTTGCAGTTAATTAAAGATGCTAAAGAAAGAGCAGGGAAAGAAGAAGAAAAAACAAAGCTACTACAAACATGTCTCCCAATATGGAACACAGTCACAGGAAGAAAAATATGGTTAAAAATGTGTTGAAATCAACTAAGAGCACTCAGTCTTTTAATACAAAAATTATCACACTATATAACATTTCTGCTACAGGTATAAGTAGTAATGAGGATCGGTCAAAATCTCAGAAAAATCCTATTTTTTTTCAAAGAAACATAATGCCAGAAAAGGAAAGGAGCAAATGTTGCAGGGATTCTGATCTGGAACAGAACTATGCTTGTGACAATAGAACATCAGGCTGTAGGGACTGAGTCACCACACCACCCCAGCATCTATGAGCCTGAGTCCGACTAGCTAAAGTGCCTCACTTGCCCCTCACTTACCCTCCTAGCCTTACCGGAGAAACAAGTAAATTGACACCACCAGAACACAACACTATCAATTTTCTCCGGTCTCGAGGCAACAGGACACACCCTTTCACTCTCTTACTTGTACTTGTACACAATAGGATAACAATGAGACATGAAGGGAGTTTAGAATATTTATTTAAATCATTGTGCTCTGACATGAAGTATACATGCCACAATTAAAAACAAATGCATAATAAAAATACTGTTAGTATTGTTAATAATCCATATACCATGAACATCCCTGTCATTTTATAGGACAGTGTGACCTAAATACCCTCCCCTGCTACTAAAGCTAAATGATTATATATGAAATATATCTGGGATTACTGGCAGACCCTGTACCTTAGCACACACAGATGGAGTCTTCACATTTGAGCACATGCAGTGCTCTTGTCCAAGAACTCTCATTACATATGCTTCTTTTTGGCTCATGTGCTCATCTATATAATAGGACACTTGTGCACATAAACAACATATGCATTTTTGTGCTACTGTCTGGCCAGAAATAATAACAAGGGAAATTGTTGTTTGAGGTTGTCGGTGGTGTTCAGACTAAATTCCCAGGAAAAGAACAGAACGCAAAAACATATGCAGGTTCCGTGTGAAAGTATAATGTGGAACAAAAGCAAGCGTGTTTATATAGTAACCTGTGCAAAGTAAAGCGGGTCTACAACATGCACAGTTAAGTCAACATAGGAAAACTACACTGGGCCATGCAGGAAACACAAAAAACAAGTAGGCATATTTAGGAAGAAGAAATTCTAAGAACTTCATCAGATGTTCTTCAAAGAAGATTAGTGTCTAATAGTAGGAGCAGCATGAAGGCAGTGAAAATTAGAAAAGCATTGCAACAGCAAAACGAGTTTGTAGAGACTTTAACAGATGTGGCCTTTGTGTTTTAAAGAAAGGTATTTAGTCTCATTTTGAAATGAATGGGATGTTTAGATAAACTGGTTAATTCACTTAAACAAATTGTCGTGAAAAGGTTCAGATTAGTAAAACCAACTTTCGCACTATTTTTCAGGGAGAGTGGAAACACACTTCCATTAGGGAGGCATTTTTAATGAAGAAAGCTATTTGCAGAACAATGAGTTTATGTTTGCAGTTGACAGAACTGCTGGTGCATATGAAATGAATAAAGGTACACCAATTGAGAAAAAAAAAATAGTGCCTATGTTTGAAATTGGGTTGTTGATTGACTGGGGTGTGAGCCCTAGTCAAGCAGTAACCACAATCACAGTCAGGACAAGGCACAAGCAAACCCCAAATTAACCTGCGCTCAACCCCCTTGTAGCTTGGCACAGAGCAATCAGGCTTAACTTAGAGGCAATGTGTAAAGTGTTTGTGCAACACTTCATTCGGTAGAACAGTGAAAACACCCCCAAAAATATTCCCTCACTTGGTTAGAAAAAAACGGAACTTAATTTGATGAATAAAACAAGACCAAAAATATAAAAATCCAAATAGTAGAACCAGAGATATTCAATTTTATTTTAGGTAAAAATAGCGCCAAAAAGCGCAAAGCTGAGGGGTGTGGCCAACCAAGATGGCCGAGTGAATGTAATCCACATGAGCTTCACTGAAATATTACTGACAATCTAGGAATCTGAGCATCTGCTGACCAACCAGAGATCACCCATCCCTGCCACGCATAAGGAGAATGAAGAAGCCTGGAGGGACCGCTTATTGGCCCTCACAACAGCAAATCATTACAAATTCTGTGGGTGCCTGGGGACATGCGACAAGGGAGCGGGTGTGCTGACAGGGGCCAACCAACCTTGACAAATGAGAGCCCGCATATAGACTGGGAATCACACTACCCCAGAGGCACCTGGCGGGAGAGGCTGGTGCTATAAAGGTGACACAACCCCAAGGAAGGAACAGCTTTCCCCCAAATGAGCAAAGCACCACATTCACATTGGACCTGCGGCACATAACAATAGCCCCATGCACTTCAGAAGTGCCAGGTGATATACAGACCCCCCAAAATGGCAGAAATCACAGCTGCATGAATTATTTACTCACTCCTTAGAAGTCCTGTTCCATGGTAGATGAGAAACATTAATTATTTAACATAGATCAAGAAACTGAGACTCACTGCCTGAATCCAAGATGGTGATACAGACAACAGTAGCGTGATAACATTTGTTTTGCTGCTCCCCCATTGCACCTCTCACGTGAAATTAATGTACATAGGGGACGAGGGGGCCCTGGCCATCCCCCTTTTATAACCAGTCTCTGCAACTTGACCACTTCAAGGTGAGACATTTGCCAACAAAAAAAATCACAAAGACCCTCCCACACAACCTATATTTCTTTATAGCAGGCTGACATCGGCTCTGCGGGCTCTCCACAATACAAACTCCAATATCAATATCCTTTTTTATTATTAAATTATTCCATACTTTTTAAATTTTATTTATGTTCATATACAAAAAAGATAAAAATTCACATATCTTTTTAGTAGAAAGAGGTTATTGATATTGGAGTTTGTATTGTGGAGTGCCCCGCTGACCTGATGTCAGCCTGCTATAAAGAAATATGGCTCGCTTAGGACGGTCTTTGTGATTTTTTTCTTTGGTTGGTTCGCCTTCTCCCAGACCTCAAAGTAACTCCTATGGGGTGCCTTTGTTTAATGATGGGGGCAATTACCAGCACCTCTGTGCCTGACTTCAAGATGGTGTGCCAACTATGTTATCAATGTCGGTGGCGATCATGAAGGTCTCCCGTCTTTGATGATCAGAGCTCTTGATTGCTGATAATAGATGGTTACTGGCCCAACCTTCTACTACTGGAACCCTGAGCTGTCTGAAGATGGATGCTTCTCTCCCCCAACTCTCAAGAGCTCAGCTCTTTGATTTTTGGTGCAAGCCTGGAACATGACTCCCTGGGGAGGTGCCTACATGGTGGAGAGACAACTCACCGAGACACACGGAACCAGACGGTTGGCCCCCGCATCCCTACCATATTGACAACTGGGATTCTCTCACTGAAGACTGCTAGACTATCGCCTTCCACGCTTTCAATCTCAGCGTGCCCTGGACACTACACTACATTTTGGGACAGGTGGTCTCATGCAGCACAGGTGGTGACTGCTAGGGTCTCCATGTTGCCTCATCTACCTATATATACGGTCTTTATGATGCTAAAAAAGATCCAAGCTGATAGAGTGCCGAGCTACTTCATGCCTGTAGAGACACAAGACTCTCCCACTGTTATTACAACGGGTGGTGGCATGGCGCTCAAGAAAGAGGACCTCTTATTCTTCCTCATGGATTTCAAGTGGTACTTCGAGAAGAGATGTAGGCTGATCTGACCTCCTCACTAAAAACCCTCAAATCGGACTTTAATAACAAAATAGCTTCTCTCCAACAAGACGGCGACATAGTGGGTACTTCCACATTAGACCTCGATACTCAGTCTAGGAACTGGAACAACACAAAAGCCAGATGGAAGAATCCATGGACTTCATGCATAACCAACTTCAGGCTTCAATCTTAAAATGTTAACATCTGGAAAACAGATCAAGCAACAACAATATTTGCATCTGTAACCTCGAAGAAAGGGCAGAAGGCCGAGACATAGAGGCTTTTGTATGACAGAAACAATGGTTCCTGCGGGAAAATACTTATATATATTGGTAATAAAATGCACAATCGCAATGCTTATGGGTTACGTGGATGTCAGAAGGCAAGGAGACCGAGAACACTTCCGTTTTGTATTCACAATCAATGTTTTATATGTAGTGAAAGAGTATAAATATATACAGAAAGCAAAAACACATTATGAAACAGTGCTTAGTGTCCCCAGTGTTAATGGAACAAAAAGAAACAAAGACTAGTGAGTTTGTGACATATATAGCTTGATTTCCATCATTTCCAGAAATGTGACATCTATAAATTTACAATGATTACAGCCACTGTATACAATAGTCAGAGCTGATACATTGGTTCGCTTTACACATTTGTCGACGGTGTTGTGTTTCGACCCTTCATAGAATATAGGGTCTCTTCAGGACCTATGGATGTAGGGACATCTGAAATTATGGAGTTGCGCAGCCACGTGAAAAGAGAGTGAAAGCAGCGGTCGAGTGAGAAGAAAAAGTCAAAATATACACACACTGGACCCAGCCAGGTACCCAGCATGGAAGGTGGGGTGAAAGGATGGCAACCACAAATATATAGCACGGCAAATGCCACTATATGAGAGGCAAGACTTCCTGTGGGCTTGACCTATGGTAGGTTCGAGGATTCTATCAATACATAGCCTCGAGTATGGTCAGGGCAGTGACTCCTGTTAGTATGGTGATGACAAGGGCACAGGTATTCGATCGTCCTGGCTGGTCGAGGCGTGCTCGTCTGAATGAATCAGCAGTACTTTAAATGCGTGCCTCAGCTACGCACAGTTCCACACAAGCTGTCTGCGCTGGTACAATTATAGCTGAGGCACGCATTTAAAGTACTGTTGATTTATTCAGATGAGCACGCCGGGACAATTGAGTACCCGCGCCCTTGTCATCACCATACTACTGTTTAGGTTGCAGGTACATGGGGGCTAGACTCAGCGACTGCATGGGGGAGGGGTAGGGAGAACAGGATATGCCATGCTTTTAAGCAGAGGATAAATTGGGGAGACCTAGAACAGGTACGACTCAGATCCCCGTCCTAATATCCAGGGTCACTAAGTCAACATGGTGATCACCACACTCACATGGAATGTTAAGGGCTTAAATTCTCCTGCCATGAATCACAAACTGTGGAAATACTTAATAGACCAGTGATACAATGTACTTGTGCTCCAGGAGACTCACCTCAAACAGGATGTGAACCATAGGTTGCAACATAAGGCCTACCCCGTAATGTACAAGTCCTCTGCAGCCACAAAACACAATAGAGTAGCCCATTTTCCCATTCCTCATTAAAATGTATATCTGAGGGTTGTAAATGGGATAAGGAAGGTAGAATTATTAAGGGGACACCTCGCTGGGCAGATGTGCACGTTTGCTTCTGTCTACGCCCCTAACTACAAGAAGGTTCAATTGATACAGACAATCCTATCCTTAATACGAGACTTTGCAGAAGGTGGAAAATTCTTCATAGGTGACTTTAACCTTACCTGGGATTCGGGCATGGATATCACTCACCATCATAGGTCCAGCACAGGGTCCTCCCCCAAATCCTTGAAACAGGCAGTTCACTCACTGGGTTTACTTGATGCCTGGCGAACTCTCCATCCAACAACCCACAATAATACATTCTTCTCACACTCACATCAAACATTCTCAAGATTATATTACGTGTTTGTAATACGATCTTTCACCCCGGAATTAATCACATCATCCTTCAACCCTATTACCCTTTCTGATCATGCCCTGTAATGGCGACCCTAGACTGGGGACCTCTACTGCCAAAACTGTGTCAATGGTTCATCCCTGGCTCCCTTACCAGAGACTGTCTCCTCAAGCATGACCTTCATAAAGCCATTAGGGAATATTTTTAACTAGACACCCCTCAAGACAAAACGCCATGCAAAAATTAGGACACATTTAAAGCAGTAATCAGAGGCAAATGTGTAACTCTGATCTTGCCACTTAACAAACAGAGGGCACAGGAGAGACTGGCACTCAAAGCAGAACTCTCCATGGCCGAACAGGCACATAAAGATCGCCCAGCACTAAACCTACAACGAAAGGTCACAGCCCTGAGAGGGAAGCTCACCGCTATATACACTAACAGAGCTGAGTTCACTCTTTTACAACTTAAACACATGACCTTGGAACAGGGCAACAAAGTTTGACAGCTTAGGGTCAAGCAGGGGAATAAATATATTGGGGACATTAGTTAGGAGTTGGGTGGACCAAAGGCTCACACTTTTGGCAGTTTTTACAAGCGCTTATATACTGCAGCCCTAGCAAACACCAGACACAACTGAACTACATGGAGGGCATGGAACTCCTTCAGGTGTCAGCTGTTCAAAACGAGATTCTGGAAGAACCCATTAGCGAAGATGAGGTACGGATGGCCATAATGGCCTTGAAGACTAATAAATCACCGGGGCCAGATGGGTTCACTGTCCAATGTTATAAGGTGTTTTGCTTTGATCTATTAAGTCATCTAAATGATCTTTTCAACCATGTGGCTACACTTCTATGAGTGAGGTGCAGGTCTTGATCATTCCAAAACCAGGTAAGGATCCCCACTCCTGCGCCAACTACCGCCCCATAGCTTTGCTCAAACTGAATGTCAAGCTCCACACAAATATACTGACCTCCAAAATAGAGGACATGATGCCTTATCTGATCCAACCAGATCAGTCTAGTCTTATCAAAGGCAGACAGACACACAATAATTTACAAAGGGTGTTCCTGGTCAAAAACCCCACTAAGAAAAAGATACCCACTATTTTGCAAGCCCTAGATGCTGTGAAAGCCTTCGACCGAGTGAACTGGGTCTATGGAATTTTGGCTTTTGTGACCAATTTATTACCATGATTTGGCCCAATTATGCCTGCCCACGGTCATAGGAGTTTTTCAATGGGGTGGACTCTAACTTCTTCCAACTGGAGAGAGGGATGCAACAGGGGTTTTCAATCCCCCGGTCTTATTTGCCCTCACCATTGAACCTGCAGCAGCTAGAATACACTTGACACCCTCCATCAGAGGTCTCCACTTTGGGTCAATCGACCACAAGATCTCAACTTTTGCAGATGATGTTCTGCTGACATTCACCTTTCCACAGTCCTCATTGGATGCCGTACAAGTTGAATTGTGAACCTTTGAAGAGGTAGCGGGCTTCTGTGTAAACTTACACAAATCTTTCCTACTCAACCTAACCCTCCCTGTCTCTGACATGGAAACCTTAGTGGCCACAGACCCTTTCCCATCGGATAAAAACGATATCACCTACCTTGGTAAAAAAATCACAACTATATCCAATATGTACTGAGCTAAATATCCTCTGCTTGTACGGCATCTTAACACAGACCTCAGATGATGGATGCCTGTGTATAATATCCTATGGCTTGGAAGCATAAATGCAATAACGATTTTTTACAAATTTTATGTTAATTTATTACATGCTTTTTATGGCAGAACAGTAGAGCTCGCCTATTCTATAAGATCCTCAGACTACCGAAAATCTCAGGGGAGTAACCCTCCCAGATTTCCACTTGTACTACAAAGCAGCCCAACTACAAGTGATCTCTAAGTGGTCGCTATGCGTATCAGCTAAGCACTGGTTACATATGGACCGTGCGGTGATGATGAGATATATCATTTATAGAATGTGGAAATGAAAGGATGACCTTCCCCCAATGCATATTTGAGTACCACCACAAAAACAACGCTTGAAGTTTGGGATGCAGTGATTAGAACTGCAGAATGAACCATCCTTCCTTCACCTTTCATACCAAGTCATTATAACCCAACCATTCCATCAGTGCTACATCCAAGGCATTTTGATGCTTGGAGGGAGGGAGGGATGCCCTGCTATTGCTGACTTTTTTCATAACTGGGACATTCTCTCTTTTGAGCACTGCAAGAAGGATGTTCACCTCCCCGACTCTGAACAGTACCACTACACGCAACTGAAACACTGTGTATTCCACCAAGACACTAGGGAAGCAGTCACTATAGAGCTTACTCTAATCAAACAATTTTCCTGATGTGCAGGAAATTGTACAGGTTCTATTTCATTCTTATATTCCTTATTGCTCTCCCCAACCCTCACTCCACAGCCCAGTCACATGCGGTTTTGGGAGTAGGTTGTTGGGGAAGTCGGCCAGTGGAAGGGTTGGAGCAAACTCTGGAGATATATTTCCCAGGTTTACCCACTCTATTGGTATGCAGGAAGCCCTTTATGAAATTCTTTTACTGACCAACTATTCGTCCATTCTGGACCGTGTTGCTTGGACATGAATCTACCTTAATGAAATGAAAAGACAAGAGCTGTTTGGCAAAACAGGAACAAATTGGTTTAATTAAACACAGTGTCTGGGAGATTCTTGTCAGAATGCATCTCAGGAAAGTCTATTGGTGTACAAGGTTTTGGCTGACATTATATACATCTTGTGAGGTACAATAAAGTAATTTCTGCATTCCTGAAAAGCATCTTAGTCATAAATTAACTAGCTTGGGCATCAGATAAGGACACAGATGGCTCTCAACCTCAAGGAGAGCTAGTGTGGGCCAGTGTGTATGTGCCCAGATGTCTAACATGAGGAGAATATGATTGGCTGAGTGTTCTTATCTACATGTGGTATCTAGCTTTGTGGTATTTTTGGGGAACGTGAGCCAGTGGCCAAACGTGTTTTATTGAGGCCAATTTACTTGGATCTGCTTGTGGTGCAGCTCTATACCTGTGGGATAGATCAGGGTTTTTCCTGGGCACGTGTTTGTCTTTGGGTTAGGAGAGACCCCAACTGTGACCTGTCCCTCGATAGCTATGGGTGTAGGTTGCATGGCCAGCTGGACCACATATCTCTAATTCAGGGTTTATGGGAGGTCACCTTGGGTAAATCGGAAAGCAATGGGAACATTTGTTGGAACTCCATAAAATAATATGGCAATCACCAATATCATTTTTACTGACTTTCTCAAAATTGTGCATACAGTTGTTATTGCGTACATTGAAATTGTCTTTACTGATATTGATGCATTCATGCTTGCCTAGGTCATAGCGTACATCAACGTTATTTTGAATGGTAAAAACATTGTCATTCCTGCATGGTTTATGGCATACATTGTCATCGTTCCTGCCGGTATCGACACTGCTGTCTGGGCATAGATTAGGGCATACATTGACATTGCATTTATTGTTATTGACAAGGTTATGCAGGCACAAGTTATGGCATACGTCAACTCTGTATTTATTGGTATTGCCATTGTGGATCCTGCATATATCATGGTATTCGTTGACATCGTATTTACCCATTCCAACAACTGAAATTCTTGTTCATTTTAAAGACATTCCAGGCTACCCGATTCCAACACTCCAGGCTTCGCACTCATAGGATTACGAGATGCCACCCTTAAACGACAAACCCTGGGCAAAAAAAAATCAATATTATGGCTGTGCCTGGGTGCAGTGAAGCTGGCACTGGCTTTGATGTGGAAGAAGAAAGCGGCACTGCTAAATTGTCTAAAAACTGGTACCCCCTCCTCTGCCTATGGCTGTCCCATGATCTCCTCCCACCACTTGTCATTTTTACCATATTGGATGATGTCTTACCCATGTACCTACGATTTTTCCTGGGGTTTTCTGTTTGGAGGGTGGTGGGAGGGAGCTGGGTGGAAATGTTTGTTTACTGAAATGGTGGGCATGACAGCACTGACTAAACTTTGTATTGCTTAATGTATGATCCCCACACATGACAGACTCTGGAAACTACAATAGCTACTTTGGGAGTGATGAAGGGATTGGAGATGTATAATTTGCTGTCATCTGATGTGTGTACAAAACCAATAAAGAATGTTTTGACAAAAAATGTCCAAAGTGCTAACTGTGGACATCTGATCGAGCCGGACCCGGGCAAAGTCACAAGTTCAGGCCGACCGTGATGGAGCACAGGCCGGTTACAGGTACCCAGTTAGGCCCGCTGAACAAAGATCCTTTAATAGTGGTTGCAGGCTTTTGTGTGGATCCACGTCAAAGATGCATGGCTGAAGCACTGCATAGGTTCTGGGATGCATCGAGGCTGCAGTGCGAGGTTCTATTGCATGGGTTGCAACTAGTAATGCATCAATTTCTGAGGAGCTGAGAGGATAGGGATGCGGAGTTCGTTGTCATCATCGGGGTTTGTGTCAACAAGAGATGCGAGGAACTGGGCTGTGGATGCGCCATGGCTTGGTCTGATGTATCAGTTCCTAGGATTGTGGGGAGTTGTGGGTCTTTGCAAAAGGTCTATTCCCACAGCAACTGTGCTGCATCAGTTCTACATGGGGATGCACTCCTTAGCCGAGGAGTTGAATTGATTCTGCTTGGGGATGCATTGCTCAGCAGAGAAGATGTGTTGGTTCTGCTGGCAAGCACCTTAGGCAAACTTCCAAGGGTCCAGGACTGGGGTGGCACTACTTGGCAGGGTAGACTCATAGACAGCATTTTCAATGTGCAAGGTTGTTGGTAGCCTGTTATCCCCCTGACTCTTCAGATTAGGAAGCCGCCCATCTAGACCTTGAAGTCAATCTGGGTTCAAGAAGATGCAAGTCCAGTCCCTATCACCCAGGGAAGAGGACAGTAGGTCAGCACAGCAGGGCAGCAGTCCTTCCTCCTGGCATAGTATTCACAGGTCCAGAAGTGTACTGAAGTGGTGGTGCCTGAGGTCCTTCTTTTTTTTCTTAGTTATACCTTTGAAGTGGGTAGAAGCTTCTAGATGCATGCATTTGAATTTCACAGAATCACTGCCTTCCCTGTCCTGGCTCCAGGCAACCTACAGGGGGTATTCAGCCCTTTGTGTGGAGAAAGGACACAGCCTATTCAGGTTTAAGAGAGGCTGGGCCCAGCATCCTCCTCCCATCCTGACAGAGGTGGTCCACTCAGTCAAACCTAAGCTCCCATTGTGTGTGGCAGTCTAGAAGGAATACACGAAGCCCAACTGCCAACTACATCCAGTCATGTGATGCAGAGATAGGCTGCAGGAACCAAATGGCTAAGGCAAGGAAATGCCATCTTTCAATACATCACACAGCCTGGGGGAAGAGGGTTAGGGGATTGTTGAATGAATTGGGAAGGTGTCACAAAGACAAAGACTACACAACAGCGATATTTATCAGAGCAGTGAGCAGCACATCACTATCATCATCATCATCAAATCTGTTATGGAAGAAAATGGAGGAGTGACAGTTCGATTAAATGCACTGCAAACAGTCATTCAGCCCCAAAGACCCAAGTTATTATAGATCTAAATGTTCTGTCATCTTGGTTTGAAAAATACAGGAGGCGTGAACCCACATCGTTCTAAACATTAATGATTGATAAAAGAAAAATTATACTGTCAATGCCAAATTGGATGGTGAATCTGCATTCTTGTTGTCCATCATGTTCTTGTTGTCTATCGTGGGTGCCCGGCACAACTATTCCAGGGAGGTAAGCAGGAGTGTTATGGAGTTATCACCTCTCGTGCAGGTGAAGAGAAGGCATGCAGATTATAAAACAGAAATGATATTTTAGAGACAAGGAGAAGGATATTAGGTAAGCTTTTTGAGGAGTGTGCCAAGACTCAGAGGCAATCAAAAGCAGAGAAAGGGAATAGGTTGTTGCAATAATTTATGTTATGACTCAGATGCAATTAACTGGGAAGTGAGAGCAATTTACAATCAACCACAGACAAGTAGCTGCTTGTACCAGACTAATCAATCTCACAACTGTCAACATAACATTTATCTGAGTGCGTGCATCATGTGATGATGATGATGTGACACCACATGTCTGTCTCTAGTTACCACAGACCCCCCTGACTCCAACAACCACATAATAGAGGAGTTTCAGTTTTGAGCCAGTACACACACTCAGCAGCATTGTCTCAATCAATGCACTTCTCTCCAGTCCACATAGCTGAGAGGGCCTCTTAGAGTCATCATCATGTTAATTTCCCTTTGAGGTTGATAACTTCCTTCTTCTGGCTGTTCAGGCAGTCCCATCCTAAGTCCTTCCATCCTCCTCCTGACTCTGAGTAGGGAATCAGTCCAAATCCATACCAACCCAAATGAGAGAGATAGACCTGTAGTGCACTGCTGTTGATGAACAAGAAGAGAAACAGAATTTGAGTATTTTGTGTAGACTGTGTTTGTTAACGAAACTGACTGGTCTGGCTGTTTATTACATTTTTTGCTGCTGGACTTTTTCAATCCTTGTCTGGGTTTGCACAGTGAGAAAGGGGAAACATATATGCACTCATACTTCAGTAGACTTTGTGACATTTGCTGGCTGCCATTTTGTATTCTAAGCACACTAATGTTCCGGTGGCCCTCCATGAATGAAAGACGCAGTGTAGATGTGTGTTTGAAGTTGAACCTGTCCCAACCGGGGGGAAATCTGCTGTTTTTCAAATACTGTGATTCCTGATTTTAAAACTTTTTATTCAATTTTTTGCTGCTTTTTTTTTCTGGGCTTGCACAATGAGAAGTGTTGAGGCTGGGCCTCCATAAATGGGGGACGCAGTGCAGATGTGGGCAGCAGACGTGCCAGCAGCAGTCCGAGGGCACGCCAAAGGCAAGCCTGTCCGAGCCCATCTGCTTCTGTCTGGGGCCAGGTGCTAGAGACTATACGTCTCTGTCTCTAAATAATGTATGTTACACTGCTAATCAACTGCAGGCTCTTCAAGTTTCTACTGCTGACTCCAGTTCTCATTCTATTGACCCCAATCTTCCTTTACTAATTTGTGAGTACTGTGGCTTTGGACCCTTACTTGAGTAGAGTCATCTATCTGTGCCTCTTACAGTTACAGCTTGGCACATGTTTTTGGTTAACTGTTGCTCTCTGGCCACTCCTAAATTAGAAATATTTTCTCTACTAATGGATTCAGCTCCAGATGTACTTTTCCTCACCAATATTTGACAACTTGGATGCTGATGTGGTCGAAGCTCTTCCTCCTGGCTATTTTATTGCTAGGGTAGATCAGTGAGGTAACGGAAGTGAGGGTGCTAGAATAAAAATGTCTTAGCTATGTTATTTATGTATAATTCTGCATGAGTTAGCATTCGCGGCACCATTTTATGTTTGGCCACCATTTTGATCCATGAGCCAAACTAATCTCTCTCTCTGTCAGCCCCTGTGAGAGCACCTTTGGTAATTTTCCTTTTTTCCAAGGTTGGACCTTGCTGTAATAATGAATACACTGTTCCTTTTAGCACATACCTTTCCCACTAGATAGAGGCCGGACACAGGCAGACCGACCCTTGCATAGAGATAGTGTGTGCTCGGTCTCAGGATCAAAACTTATCCTTCTGTACCTCCTTTGTGTAGCTGCCTACGTCTGGTAAATTTCCAGTCTGGGCGTGTTTTCATTGGTTCTGAATTGTACATAATGTATCGCAATGTTTTCTGATGTCAGTCCTCTCTGCAGCACCACAATTGACTTGGCAGACGGGGCTCCGCTCGAGTGTATCTGAATAAACATATACTTGGTTTGTATACTCTACTGTCTGACCGACTCTTCATTTGTATGGAAGGCTGAGAGGTGGTTGCTAGTGACCCGGGTGGCCCTATTCTAGTCACTTCCTTCAGTTGGTGCCCAAACAGGGACTCCATTGGGTGACCCATCTCCTCCCGCGGACGGGTGGGTAGGTCGGGGCTATCGTCGGGTCAAACATACAGATCAGGGATCGCTATATGAGGAACATTGTTTGCTCATAGCTGCCCCTTCTGTTCCATCAGATGGTGCCTCGCTCAGCAGTTATCCAGGCTGGGGTCCTGAACGGCAAAACCCTTGGATCTGACTGTTGGTCTGAAGAGTCGGATGTGGAGAATAAATTTGTTTGACTTGTGTGCACCAGGTGAGTTTTGGTTCTTTGTGGATATGGTACCATTTTGGTTTGTATTTGGCTCGGTCTGAGAATCGATTTTGGTAGAAAGTGCCTGTGAGCACTTTCCCAGGCAACATAACGAATTTGGCTTACTTTTGAGAATGGCTGTATTTAGTAGGTTCTTGTTTTCTTGTTGTTATTGTTGCTCTGCAGATGCTCAATTGGAAGAAAGTCAGCCAGCGCCTCCAGAAGGCACTCTAAACTTTGATATGTATGTGAAACATGGCATTGGCCCTATTATGTTTAGTACGCTTTAGCACAAATATACGAGGGACAATGCTGAGTTGCAGTGGCTGTTGACGGGCACTTTTGATGAACAATAAATAGTTTTTTTACAGGAGAAGTTGTTTGTGAAAAGAAGTAGACAGTCTATGTTTGATTCTCTTCGAACCTGGCAAAAAGAGGCAAAGCAGAGGCGAATGAAAGCGAAGAAAGAGGCCTGGAATGGGAGAATGCAAACATTGACTCAGAAGGCTGTAGCACATGATGGAGAGAAACAGGAGATAGGGAGAGAACGTGAAGATAGGTGGTTTCGATTGAATATTGATAAATCTTATGTGACCCAAGAAGAAAATGATGCGTTTGTGAAACAATTGTTAGCTACTCAACCCCCACCCCATATGCGCAGACGATATATACAGCTCTTCTCTCAGAGGCCCAGCTGCCCAGTTCTTCTGTCTCTGCTGTTTCTGCTTCCGTTACTGTTGATCAGACTGCCTTGGTCATGACCCCTCTTGTCCTTTCCTTGGCCTTGCTGTCTGTGGCAACTATTACTGTTAGTACTCCTGCAACAGCTATTGCTTCGGCGTCTCTTTCGCTGGCTCTTACACCTGCGACACAGCCGTCGGCGACATTAGTGCCTGCTACCTCTGTTATCACTCCCACTGTGTTCTTCCATTTCCCGACATCACAGAGTAGTGGGACACCAGTACCTGAATTTGAGGATAGAGACTGAATGAAATTTAAGGAATGTATGGGGCAGACATTAGTCCGATCTGGTATGGGAGATGCAGAGAAAAAGGTAGTGACTAATCAGGCAGCGCAGTGGGCCTGAAACCTCATTTATGGAACAGCATGCCCTTAAGCATATGTCAGCTACTTTGATCGGTCTTTGGGAGCAGTGTTTCAATGATGCAACACCACAGATTCTATATGATATTAAGGATCATGTACATGTTACTGATATGGTGCCTGGTTACGTTTTTGGTAATGTTACGACGTTGGTTGCTTATCGGTGTAGACTGCTTGAGAGGAGTCCCACTCTGATGTCTCAATTTCCGATGTGGGAGGTTCATCCTATCTGTCATCCCTAAATATCAGAGTTAAGGGATCAGCAAGCATCGTGTTGTTACTGGACCAGGAGCAGCGGCCCGTTTTCAAGAACAATAGGTTTATACTCCATGGAAAAGGATTGAAGTTTTGTCTCTTAAGACTCAGTTACCTGACCCTAGAAATAATTCAACTGCTTAATATTAAGAATTGACTGAAGTTGACTCTTCTACAGTGATGACACTTGCTTAAATTGAAATGTTCTTTGGCTTGCTAGTTCCGGTCATATATTTGGAGAAAAGTACACACACAGGATCATGCTGTGGAATTAGGTGTTACCTGGGATCAGATTAGAGTATGGGATCAGGAATGGAAGCCAGGTGATAAGCCTAAACCAGAGATATTTGGTTTGCCCGGCTGAATCATTACGTATATGCATTCTCCTATCCCTCTGAGTAAAGTTGATTGGGACAAGTTATCCGCTTGCCGCCAGAAGAAAGATGAGAGCGTGTCTCACTTTTTCACTCGGTTTGAGGGTGTGTTTCTAGATTATAGTGGACAGGATTTGTCGATCGAAGGTGGTGTTCGATTGTTTGTCAATAGATTTGTCTCCACTTTGCTTCCTGAGATTGCGACCCGATTACAGGCTTCCGAGAGCACCTGGTCCACCTCTTCCCCTTCTGTTATTTGGAATATGGTGCAGTATTATGAGCATTGGGAAAATTAGGATAAAGAAAGGACGGAGAAGAAGCAAAAGGATTTAAAGACGAAGGTGTTGTTGCAGCAGGCTTCCAGGAGGAATGGTAGAAGACATGGTGGTGGTTCAGCCTGACAGCTTCCACGTACTAGCAGGCCTACGAATATCACGCCTCTAGGGCTGAATCAATGTGCATATTGTAAAGAGGAGGGACACTGGTATAGTGAATGTCCTGTGCTTATGCAGAAGGTGGTGGTCCCAAGAGGATGAGGTTCTCGTGGGCGTGGTCGTGGAGCTGGTGGTCAGGACAGGCCTCAGAACAATGTGGCCCCACAGGGTCATACTGATCAGAATTATTTTGATGACACTCGGAGAGAACAGTATTATCATGATGATTATGACACGAATGAGGTGACAGTGATGTCTTACAGCTTGGAGAGCCAGGGACAGAGTGAGGGACCAGTTCCGATACCTGTAGATCAACGTGGTCCGTATGTTAGTGTGGATGTGCATGGTTCAGCTGGGGAATTTTTGGTGGATACAGGTGCAAAAAACAGTTCTTTTTCTCATTCCTTGTTCCCTGGGGTGGCTCTGTCTGCCCATAATAATGTTTCGGCAGGTTTTTCATGTGTACCAGTTGTGAGCCCCATTTCAAAACCCCTTGCGTTGACTATTGGTCCTTTCACTGTGGATTCGCCATTTTTGTTGACGTCTAATTGTGGAGAAAATTTGATGGGTCTGGACTTGTTGAAGAAATTGCATGCTACCATCTATTGTTCCCCGGCAGGTGTTTACATTACCATGGGTCCGGATGTGGTGCGCGCAACGCAGTGCCTATCCAAAGATGCTCCTCTTCCTGTGGAGTTTAAAGATGTACTGCCCACTCCTTGGGCGACAGGTGACACAGATGTGAGACTTTTACAGATACCGCCAGTTTTGATCTGAGTTAAAGACAATGCTATTTTACCTCGCATCCCTCAGTATAAAATACTGCAGGCAGGTGATCGAGCTTTGTTACACATTGTACAGGGCTTGATTGAGAAAGGAGTTGTTGAGGAGACGACTGCTAATGTTTGTAATAGCCCTATTCATTCTATTCTCAAACAGACACCTTCGGGTTCCTCTGATGATCATGCATATGTTTATCTCTTTGTGATTGACTTGCAGGAATTTAATAAAATAGTGATTCCCTAGTTTCCAGTGGTCTCCGACATTGCGACTCTTTTGACAATGATTCCTTCCTCTGCTACATTTTTTTCTGTCATTGATTTGAAAAATGCTTTCTTCAGCATTTTAATTCATCCTGACAGCAGGTATCTGTTTGAGTTCACCCTAGCTGGTAGAAGTTTTAGATTCTGTTGTGCTCCTCAAGGCTATACAGAGAGTCTGAGTATCCATAGTCAGGCATTGAAAGGTCAGCTGGACTCCTTGTCGCTCCCTACAGGTAATGTATTGTTTCAGTATGTCAATGACCTGTTCATCGCCTCGGATACAGAACAAGGTTGCAGAGACAGTACAGTAAAATTGTTGTACACTTAGCTCAACATGGCCATAAGGTATCCCTTTCCAAATGTCAGTATTGTCAACAGTAGGACATCTACTTAGGTCACCTGCTGTCGAAGTAGGGTAAGGGATTGACCCCTGAGCACATCAGTACCATTGTTAAAATGCCTATTCCGCAAACTCAGAAAGATGTGCACGCTTTCATAGGTATCACTTCTAATTGCAGGCAGTGGATACCAAGCTATTCACTGTTAATAAAGCCCCTGCTTGCTCTAACACTAAAAGATTTGCATGAACCCCTGCCCCGGATGCCTGAATGACAGCAGTCTTTTGAGCATTTGAAAACTGCGCTCCAGTACTCGGCACCCCAGACTATGCTAAGCAGTTTGTGTTGTACGTCCATGAGATGGCTAGTTGCTCGCTTTCTGGTTTAACACAAAAATGTGGTGATAAACAACAGTGTGTGCTTATTTCCCTGCTGTGCTTGACCCTGTCGCAAGAGCCTTCCATAGCTGTCTAAGAGCGGTTGCGGCCGTGGCTGTCTCAATAAGGCAATCAACTGGACTCTTACTTGATACTGACCTAACAGTCATGGTACCCCATGCTGTGGATACACTTTTGAATAAGACAAAGACACAGCACCTCACCAGTGCACGTCTGACAGGTTATGAGCTAACGCTATTTTCCAAAGATATCACGATCAAACGATGTGCCACTCTGAACCCAGCCACGTTACTACCCCTCCTTCTGAAAATGAGGAGATTGACATACATGATTGTATCTTCTGGACAGAAGAAGAGAAGAAAGGACGGGTAGACCTGACTGATGTTCCCTTATCTGACCCTCAAGGGAAACTATATGTCGATGGCTCTTGTTTTAAACTATCAGATGGCACTGCAAGTGCTGCATACGCAATTACTAGGCTGTGTATGGTAGTTGGGACATCACAAGTTCCCTATCAGTCAGCCCAAGCTGCAGAGTTTGTTGTCCTTATTGGAGCCTGCGAGTTGAGTGAGGGGCTAGTTGCTAATATTTATACTGACAGTCAGTACTTCTTTGGAGTCGCCCATAATTTTGGGCGGCTTTGGGCAGAGAGAGGGTTCCTTACTTCCCATGCAACAAAGATTTAGCATGGTCATCTTATATATAGGCTTCAGTCCGCTTTGACACTCCCTAAGAGATTAGCAATAGTAAACTGTAGCACCCATAAGAAAGTTACTGACGATGTAGGTAAAGGGATTGCCTTTTCAGATCAGACATCTAAGGAAACAGCCTGGACTAGGATGAAAAGAATGTTTGTAGAAGATCCCGCTAAGTGGGCGCCCAAGGTCACCATGTTTGAAGATACACTTGAGAATGTGAAGGAGATCCAGAGTGAGGCTACAGTGGAGGAATTAGCAGTGTGGCAAGAAAGTGCAGCAGAATTGAATGAGGAGGTTTGTTGGATTGAAAAGTCAGGGAAGCAAAGATGGATGTTGCCAGATGCATATGTTCTTCCTGTAGTTACGATGGCCCATGGCCCAGACCATATCAGTGCTAAGGGTATTTGCAAGTTGTTAGACCCTGTATGGCAGAATGACAAAATCTCCAAAACTGCTGTGCATTTAGTGAAGTACTGCATGGAGTGCATGAAGCACAACCCTGGGAAAGGTACCCCTAATCCACCCAGCAATTTTGCACCACCTACGTTTCCTTTTGAGGTCCTTCAACTTTATTACATTGAACTGGGCAGGGCCAATAACTTGAAGTACATGTTGGTGGTTGTCTGTGCATTCAGTAAATGGGTTGAGTCTTACCCCACTAAAGACAACACAGCCATTGCAACTGCAAAAGTACTCCTGAAAGAGTTCTTTCATCGCTTCGGCTTGCCCCATTTCATCTGGAATGGTAACGGAAGTCACTTTAATGCCAAAGTCATACAGTTAGTTTGTGACGGTTTGCACATATAACAGAAATTCCATGCTGTGAACCACCCGCAGTCAGCAGGTTTGGTTGAGAAGTACAATGGTACTCTCAAACTGAAGTTGGCAAAGATTCAGGAGACAACAGGGTTACGGTGGCCAGATGCTTTAGCTCTTTTGCCGACAAGAATGACAGCACATTCTAGAACAGGATTGTCACCCTATGAGGCCGTGTTTGGACACCCGGCAAATGTCTGGGGCATCCCGCGCCCTCGTAGATTTACTGATATTGAGTATCCATTGTTGACAGACTATCTTTGCCAGTTAACTGAAAATGTGTGTTCTATTCACCAACAGGTCCGCGAGTCCCTTCCACCCACACCAGAGGGGCCCGAACATGATATTCGGTCTGGAGACTTTGTTCTGATGAAGAACTTCCAGAGGAAGAAGTGTTTGGAGAACCACTGGAAGGGACCTGACAGGTCCTCCTCGCCAATCGAACTGCTGTGAAAGTCGCCAGCTGAAAGAATTGGGTGCATGCCAGTCACTGCCGCAGGATACCCTTACCCTTGCCCTATGACCAGTGGTTATGGAACGCATTGGGGACGCTGAGTTTGAGAAGGTGCCTCAGTTTGTCGCCTTTAGTGATTAAAGCTCACATGGACCCAAACGGATGCAGAGAATGATGACGCATTAAATGCAGTGGTCCCTCCAGAGATTCAAGAGGTTAAGGAGCGCCTGTTTGTTGACCCATCTGTGCCTAGAGTTGCCAGGTACAATTTGCGTCCTCGTCTGAGAAATGGTGCACCAAAGGAGAAGTCAGATTAGTTAGGGATGGACTGTGTAAGTTAGAGTGTACTTTGCTATAGTACCAATGGTGTTAGTTTAGGGGGATATCAGATTGGTGAACTGTTCTGACATTGGACAGGATAAATCGAACGTGCTCCCCAGGAAGGGGCTACAATATCCCGTGTGACGTGGGATTCATCGAAAGCTTAGGACTGAGCAAGCTCCAAAGGTGGTTCTTAAGAGCGCCAACATTTATAAACAATAGGAGCCTGTACCAGTGAGGCTCTGGCGGCCACTGGGAAACACTTGCCTTTACTAGCAGTTTTATTACATTCCTTTTCTTGCTTTATAATGCATCCATTTGGTCGACCTATTGAGGAGGAGGAACAGCCATTTGCAGCACCGAGTTTAGCGCTGGTTGGTCAACAAAGCGTAAAATAATTTACATATTAATTGTTGTTATTATGCTAACAACATTACTTGGAATATCCTGGTTTCCAGAGGAGAAATATCCTGTGCATTCCTGTCTCTGTCTTGGTGTGAGCTTCACCATACCCTCGTGTATATCCTTTTGCTCTCAAGGTCTACTTTGTTCAAAATATATGTCTTGGGTTTTCTACCATGTTGTCCAAATCGACTAATTAAACATTCCATTGGTGAAGCACTTTAAGAAAGGTATCAAATTGTGGTATGTTTTAACATGTTTTAACACATTATTATCTTGTATAATATTGTCAGTTCTTTTTTTTAATATTGTGTATTTTGTAATGTGTTTATCTTTGATTATCCATTTGGTAAGTTTGAATAAAAAATATTTTACCCCTTTATCTGATCTCTTAGTAACTGTAAAGTCAGGCTCCCCTCTCGACCCTGCTCCCCTCCACATTACACGTCAAGGATTTGAAAAAATTGCCCCCACCTTGGTGGCTCTTCTGAATCTCTTCCTTACAAGTGGGGAGGTCCCCCAACAATGAAAACATGTGGTGGTTAAACCAATTGTAAAACAAACAGGGTAGATCCCCTTTGCCTCAGCAATTATAGACCTATCTCTCTCTTCACTTGCCCATCAACACTCTTGGGAAAAACATGTTAACAAACATCTTTCCACCTACCTTGAGTACAATGAAATCCTCCACCCCACTCAAATGGGTTTAGACCACAGCATAGTACGGGAACAGCTCTGTTGGCTGTAGTCGAGGAACTCAAGTTTCTCCTAGATCAAGGAGGTTTGGCAGCAATTATCCAATTAGGCCTGAGTGTGGCCTTCGACACCGTAGATAATTCCACACTTATCCATAGTATTTCCAAGGTGGGTGTCTCAGGCCCAGCCTTGAAGTGGCTCTCCTTCTTTTTAAAGAGTAGAACCTTTCAGGTGCTTGATCATTCCTTGTATTCTTCCATTGACCTGTGGGGTGCCGAAGGGCTCATCTTTTAGCCACACTCTTTTCAATCTTTAAATACACCCCCTGGCCAAAATTCTTTGTACCTTTGGGCTGTCACTGGTCTCTTATATCAATGACATCAAGCTGGTGACATTCCTCTCTCCTGAACTTGGCTCTAACTACCACAGTCTGGCCCCCTGTCTTCAGCAAGTGGCCAGCTGGATGGCCAATTGTAAACTTAAGCTCAATGAGGATAAGACTGAGGTTATGGTTTTGGGTAATAACATCAGTAAGAATGTTCCTGCCTGAGTGTCTGGAAGGACTTCCTAGAACTAAAGATTTGATAAAGAAAGCAAAACAACTGGCAGGAAGTTGCTTTGGTATGCTTAGAGTTCTAAGAAAGGTCTTAAATCTTCTATCTTTCTTAGCCAGAGGACTTATTGTCCAGGTCCTTATCATCTTTTGCCTGGATAATGGCAATGCTCTTTATGTTGGCTCTCATCAATCCATAAAGAAAAGGCTTCGGACTACACAGAATGCTGCTGCTCAGCTTCTGATGAACCAAGGTACCATTCTGTAATAAAATGTGGTAAAATATCTTCACTGGAGCAGCATGTTGAGTTCAAGTCCCTACATATTTCACAAGAGAGATCCTATTCTGTTAAGATCACTAGCTACCCCATATGTTCCGGGAAGGTCACTTAGATTCTCTTCTGCCTTTCGGCTGCAGGTTCCCATAGTTAGGATATCCCATTGGGAAGGCCGTTTTTTTTTCCTTTCAGGCCTCCAAACTGTGGAACTCTCTTCCTCCCCAAGTACGCCAGTTGCCCAATGGGCTATCTTTTCGTGAGGTCCTGAAAACTTTGCATCTCACTTTTTTTGTCTTGTTGATAAGTTGGCATTATGAGAACCTATTCTAGCACTGGAAGGTCTATGTCCTTTGAAAGAACTTCAGAATATAATTGATAAATGATCAGCTATCAGGCCCCAAACATTGCAAATCATTGAAATCAAGGGCTACCACACAAATCAATCATCACTCACAATCGCTCAATAATATATCACTTATTGGTACAATAGTTACCGGTTCTAATTGAAGCACGGTGGCACGCAATTGTAACTCCTCTTTGATACAAGCAACACATTGGCAGTCCTGTAACTAGAATGATCTATACTGGGGCAGCCCTGCAAGGTAATAAAAAAGAAAATGATAGGCATGGGGCGAAAACAGGCATTGTCTCCAATGTCTTTGAAGGGAATGGGGAGGCTTCTTCACTTCCAACTCCAATCATGCCATTCACATGCCTAAAAATGGTGGGGCTGCATAAGTCAGACACAAACAAAATATATAATGTTTCTCTATCTATATCCATTTTTGGGGGGGGGGGGCAAAGCACTAAGCAGTTCGATGATAATTCATGAAAAAGTTCTATAGTGGCCTACTCAGTCAGAGAAGTAGAGTTTGGTCTCAAACTCAGGTGGTTCGCCCAGAGGTTGATCAGCTGACACACTTGAGTCTGACATATCGCTCTTATCCTCCTGCTCCACCTGTGGCATTTCAGGAAAAGTGTAATTTTGTGGTGTGAAATGTTTGTTTATTTTGATCATGGTCTCTCAATGTTTAGAGACAAGAGACTGCTCCTTCTTATTGTAACAACTGTGACAGCTGCACTCAAAACATGCTCAGCAGACACCCTCAATTTAATTTATGCTATTTCCTAGCGTGTATGCCAGAAATCTGAGGATTGGATAACTGGTTGTATTCGTAATTACAGGATTTCATTTTATTGTAACAGCGTATTATCCCGAGTGAATTGAGAATTTGTCTGACAACCGAATCAGGCGATGAACTCTTGAACATTAAGGGTTTTCTAGCCTATGGATTCTGATTTTCATACTTTCTCATACCACTGGCTTCTTTTATACACAGGTGTTGGGACTTGAGTTTCGCTCTTCTACATTTCTTTTCCTATAATATATAGGGATAACTGATTTCAATATCTCATCTAATTCTCTTCTCTATTGGACATTAATGTTGGTGCTGCTAAAAACTGCGTGGATTCACTTTGCACGTTAACATTCGATTATGGAAATCTTGAAGGCATGACACACGGGTGATTGGACAGAATTTGCCTCTATATAAGAACAGTGATGGCAACTGTTTTTACTTTTGGTTTACAGCCCTGAAGAAGTCATAAGTGTACTACAACACACGATGAAACACGTGTTGGCAGTAAATTGTTTGATTGTACATCAACATCTTTTGGAAGCTGTGTATTTGAAACATTATACTGCTGAGTATCGGACGCTGAGTACCCGAATAACGAATTGGAACTAAAGAACTTATATAAGACTTTTTTGCATTTCTGTTAGACAGAACATTACTCACCTTGAGTGCTCAGGAGTGAATCATTGTATTACTGTACTCCTCCTAATGAGGGGATCAACTGTGGTTGAATTGGCAGCCGACCACTCTCCGCTTGGAGCACCAACAAATATTTTCATTGTATTGTTACATTTGCACTATATGTTTGTTGAGCGCCCGGTCTTTCTGTTCTTTTGCCTGGTTGCCAATTTGTTTTTCTGAATACTGGGGTACCCCTGTCAGTCCCTAGTGTATGGCACCCAGGGCATAGGTGCCCCAGAGGTCTCCCATGGGCTGCAGCGTGTATTATGCCACCCATGAGAGACCATTCAAAATGGAACTACAGGCCTGCCATTGCAGCCTGTGTACATCAGTGCATGCACCACTTACAAAAGCTATAGGGTTACTATATCCAAGGGTCACTGCACTTAAAACCTATAAGTCACCCATCTAGCAGGCCTTTACAATCCTGAGGGCAGGATGCTTGGTTTTAAGTGATAGGGTGCCCCTGAATGACCAGGACACTCCTGCAGCCAACGGAGTCCATTCTCCCGGGTTGTCGGTGAAGCAGCCATATACTATATAGAGGGGCATTGTGTGAACGTCCGATGACCATCTTGAAAACGTCTGCAACGAATCCTATCATGTTTGGTATCAAACATGTTTGAATCATACCCCTACACCATAGACGGTGTGGGAGGTATGATTCCAAGCACTGGAAGAGCACTCTTTTAGGCTCTCGGTGTTCCCAGGACCAGACGTATTGTCCCGGACAGCACAAAATGGTTGCTGCCGACCAGAGACACATTTCTTCGCTCCTGCTGCTGAGTCAAGCTCGAGCAGGGGAAAGCAGAACAATAGGCATCCTGTCACAGGGATGTGTGACCACCTCCCAGACAGGATTTAGTGTATTAGGGCTGGGTGGGTGCGCTTGCCAGCACCTGAAAGTCTGCATGAGGGGCACATTTGGTGTCCCTGTGCAAAGTCCAGTTCAAACCAGTCCTGGGAGCCGTTGGCTCCTGCTCTGGTGTGAAACTGGACAAAGAACATGGGAGTAACCTCCTCCTGTCAAGACCCTCCCCTGGGAGGGTCGACTGAATCTTCCGAACCCTTTCCTTTGGGAACTTAAGGGCTTACCTGGGTGTAGGTCCCTAGATTCATCGTGGACAAGATTTAGAACTGCAACCCCTACACTTTTACTGTCTGGGCACTCTGAACTTCGTTTGGGCCTGACTTTGTCTCCTTTTCAGTCTGCTGCATCGTCTGTGCCTGTGCACCTTACAGAATCCATGCAGGACCATTGGAGCATCCATGACACTTGAAGATAATCTCCCTTGATAGGAAGGAGTCACTTCCCTGCATTCTCAGGTACCTCAACACTGATAGAACCAAGTCCTGTGCACACGTATAAGGTTGATGGTTTTAGTGTGAAAACCAAAATTAAACAACTTTTTTTGCAGAAATCATGAAGGTCGACATCAGGAGTATCTTAATGGGGATTTTTATATCAATCCAGATCAATACAGAAAGAAAACCAGCCGACACGTGTTTCGTCACAATGTGGCACAATTGTTACTCTTCAGGACTGGGAAGGACACAAACCATAAAATAAATAAGATTGCGATTTGGAATAGATGTGACTGAACCAAATGTCAGGGGTGGCAATCGCGAACTGAGACTTAGACGACTAGAGGCTACTTGGATTATGTGTCTTCATTCAGTTAAGCATGGTCTCAACATCGACCATGAACTCCAGTACTTTCTAGGGTCCTAATGCCTCTCAAACTTACACCTCTGACTGGATTTTCTGAAATGTCGCCCTCTGTACTTGCTTCAATTGATTAATAGATATTACTGAATGTACAGTATGTACATTGTCACTGATATGTTTGGTTTTATGCTAGGCTTTTTGATCTAACAAGGCCCGAATGTACGGTGTTACTGAGATATGTATTAGAAATTATGCTTGTTACCATTGATCAGACACGGCCGAACTCGGCCTGTTATAGTGTTCCCTTCGGGTTGCACCTGAACTTAAACCTTTAGTACAAGATACAAAATGCTGTTAATTTTGATTATTATTATGCCCTTATGGTGGCTGTCTCCTATTGTCCTTTTATTAATTATGTACTTTGTCTATTTATCTGCCTATCCTTTTTTCCACTCACAATATGACACATTGTGACGTTTCTCATTATTTGCCATTACCCTTTCCATTCTAGTATCACTTCCCTCCTTGATCATGCAACTGCATTTATCTACTCTGAAATCTCCATACTCCCTTCTATATTTCCAGGCGTTTTGTTGGAATTTTTGACAATTATGCACTTCTGCCCATTTACGTATTGTTGTGCACATTTTCACTCCTGCCTACATACCCTTTTCAAGCTCTCCACCCGGGAGGGGAATACTCACTTCTGTTTTTTCATCGAACTTAGCTTTCACGCTCTAGTTCTCCTCCGCTTTTTGTCTCATAAGCATCCGCTTCCCTCGTCTATTTCCACTACCTGGAAACTTAGACGCGAACAATACACGCCAGAACCAGGGAGCATAGGTAAGCCCTCTCCATGCACGCCATAGCTGCCCCCACAATACCCGTTAGTTTGGGTTTCTTTCTAATCACGTGTTGGCTGGTTTTCTTTCTGTATAGATCTGGATTGATATAAAAATCCCCATTAAGATACTCCTGATGTCGGCCTTCATGATTTCTGTAAAAAAAGTTGTATAATTTTGGTTTTCACACTAAAACCATCAACCTTATATGTGTGTACAGGACTTGGTTCTATATTACAGTGTGGGTCTTGACCTACACACTCGCAGGGGTTGTTTTGTTTGGGTTTGTTTCCCCTGACCTGATAGCACCGTGCTCATTTGTCCGCATCCTAGACTCCTTTGTGTACTTGCTAGAGCGCCATTTCTTCCTGTCCTTAATCTAAACCCTCCTCCGATTTACCTCAACACTGATTACCAGTCTGCTGATCCTGAACTCCTGCGGACTCAAAAAACAAAAGTAACATGCCTTATAACAAGCTTCTTATTGGTTTTTGAAATGTAGTCTGCAAATGAAGACTTTGCTGGTAATTTTGATAGAGAAAGTACAATTCTTGTATTTATTCTGTAACCAGAATCAGTGAAATGGGTGTATGTTCATGTGTCAATTTGGAGACAATTTTAGTGGGTAATTAGGTGATGCTGGTTTCAAATACATTTAGGGAATCATTTTCATTTTGTAGCAGTCAGGACACTTTCTTCCAAGACTCATAAAGTGAGAAAAGCAAATTACGAAGCAACTGACCTGTGTTATAACAGTATAAGCACATGTGTGAGTGTATGAGAATTTTAAATCAAAGCTTAAGTTATCCTCAACCTACTTTAATTTGATGTTCATTTTAACAATGAGCCATGTCTCTTGAGATCCATAATTAAGAGGTCTGTTTTGCATTTAGTATAAATGACATTAAATTCTCTTGAGCCCCATAATTATTTACTGTCAATGGCTTATGCATGATACTAATGATTCCTACTGTGATTGCTTTTCCTCGGTTTTAAAGGAACAGCGCAGTACATAATAAGCAAAGATTCATCTTGATTTAGCAAATGCACACCAGTACATACAAATATTGTTTTAGAATCTTGCAGACCACCCAGTGGAGAAATATCATTGCCCCTCCAAAACTATTTTTTGTTCATGAAAGAGCAGAATAATAATTGTTTCATTAAATTGCATCATTACTTATAATGCAACATTTTATTTTATTGTAAAAATGTTATATGTTATTTTCTAAAAACGAGAACAACTGAATATCAAAAAATATGGTTGCATAATGATATCAATACAACTTAAACAATAACACTCCATCAACACCGACTCAGAAATATGTGATCAGACAGGCTCTACAACCTAGGCCTGCGGTATCTGATTGACACGTCACAATTGGGGTGGCCCGTAGCCGACAAACAGATGCGTGAACAGGAAACTCAGGCCCATCCCCCAGATAAATGCAGCGACACCACAATGGGCATGGGGAATTGGCCTCACCAAAGCACACATGGCCAGAGGGGTGCGCGCATTCCAAACACCATAAAGTCAGATGGCACACGAAGTTAGGAATGCACACACAGTACATGCAGTGATCAGTGCCCCTCATGCCGGACACTTGGACACACTACCCACTGGCCTACATTGTAGCAATGCAAGGTCGAGGACCAGCTGCATTTGTTATCAGGGACCTTTTATTTAGGACTCCACAGACAAGGTCTGCATTATTCTACCAAACAAGGATCCCCAGATGTACTTTTATGACACCTAAAATTGTAGATAACCTGCTCGGATTTATTGTACTTTGAGACAGTCCTCAGACCTATTTCTGTGAATTGGGCTCCTGGCTGAAGTGTTTAATTAAACCAACTGTCCCTGTTTTCCCAACCACCTCTTGTCTTTTGCTTTTTTTATTCGGGTAAATTCATATTTGTTAGAAATGGGAGTCTCTAGTTGGCAGAGGTAGGTACCTTTGTCCCATTAGAGACCCTTCTTCCTAGTCAAGGTAAGGGAGTTACACTCCTAAAATAACCCCTGCTCACTCCCTTGGTAGCTTGGAATGAGCAGTCAGGCTTATCTCAGAGACCTTGTGTAAAGCATTTGCACATAACCAACAGTAATACAGTGAAAACACTACAAAAGGACACCACACCAGTTTAGAAAAATATCCAATACTTTTATATATCCAGAACAAGACCAAAACGATAAGAATCGAACATACAGTACTTAAAAATAGATACTTTACAAGATATCCTTAAAATTGCAGAAATATCTCAAAACCACAGTTCCTTGAAGGCTATCATGGCGTCGTGAACAACAAATCAAAACAGATCTGGCTTACTGGTTCTCAATAGAGCAATGTTTTTCTCCTCCCTTCTCTTTCAAAAGTTTTCCAAGCATCTAAAAGTCTGCTCACATGTTCTTGCCCCTCCATAATAATGAAAGCAGAGTATTGACGGAAGGGTCCCTGGCCGCAGCTGGGAACCACAGGTCCAACTACCCAGTAAAAGAAAGGTCAGAGAGAGAGAGGGGTGCTGGGGAAAAGGGAGCCTGCAAAATCTATCACAGCTCGGTGCGAGATCAGACCTCGAGAATGTGCTCACCCCCTTATCAGGCCTAACATTCAGCCAACAAATCAGACCTTACACACATCACCTGTAGGAAACAGTAGCCCAATTTTAGACACCACAATATCAGAGACTCATGGGGGCATGTGATGGCTTTTGACCACCTCTATTTTCCTGATAAAATGGGATAGCCAATCATATGAGATCTAGGGAAGCACCCAAGAGATCGATAAAAAGAAACCTCAAGCTAGCCCAAAAGGGAGTTTCAAGAAGAGACGCGTAGACAAGACATCTGGCACCACTGGGAGGGTCACGTTGCCCACCACATGCTGAGATTAGAGGGGTATACACATGACCCCAGGGCACGTTGCGATCGCCATCAACATTCAATTGCGATACGTTTCCTCTTTTATACATTGCTCCACGTACGAGCAGGAAAAAATCACCACCTACACTGATAGCACCTCCCATGTACACCTTTGAGAGAGGGGCTGGCAACGCCCCTGGAGCCCTAGTTAAAATTGATAACACTCTATGCTCTCGAGAATATCCCATAAAATTGTTAAACTAACCTAACTGCCAGCTAGGTACGGAGAGGGGGGAAGCCCAACATCCCAGAAAAGTGAAAAGGCCCAACAACCCCTAGACATTAATGAGTACCACGAACAATAACACACTTTGCCAAATATGATACCCCGACTGGGGCCACCTTTTGGTGCCTCACTAAAAATGGAGCAAATTAATGGGAAAAAAGCACACCCCAAAAAAGAGAAGCACATGAACCATGAAGGAAAATGAAGGCTCATGCAATAATGCACTGTTTTTTTAACTAACTAAACAAACGTAGCTCTTATTCAAACAGGTTGGCAATCAAATGTCTAAGTGACCTCCTTTTCAACTGCCATATCTGCACTCCGACAGGAGCTACAGTGTCCAAATTAAACAATTACACACAGTACAGTGAACTTTTGACTCAAACTTTGTTGTCCAAATTTATTTCCATTTTACCAATACCTATCCTGGATCTCATCGCAAGATCTACAATGTTCAATAAGTTATGTCTTATTGCACTTCTATGTACCCTCTATGTGCTATGGGTTTTCCTGCATCCATTCATCACCACAGCACTGGCTAGTCTTTTGGAGTCCAACCCAGAAGGTGTCACAGCGCTTGCGTAGGGACCTCTCCTGTATCACTTAAAATTACACCGTACCCAACACTAGCTTTTCACATGCAATACAAAGTACCCTCCTACACCACATGTGGTATCAGCACATGACAGCAGTTGGCTCCAAGGCAACAGCCAGGTCGTGTTACGTCTGCTCATTGATACCGCATGCAGTTGGCACAGATAGGCTTTACTAGTCCAAAAGAGGTAGCCCCTGAATGAACAAAATCCCTCTCCAACTATACCTATGAAGGGTCAGAGTCAAGATAAAACCCAACTGAGTAGAACCCAATAGAGTAGTAGTGAATCTGACCTGATACGAGACCAATCCCAAAGCATTGTACCTTTTCAATGAGCCGAGCTGCATTCAAACAGAGCTAGATAGGATGCGCAGGAGGGGCACCATGGGGAGGATACTGCTTGGAGCTGAGACTTTCCAGAATTCTTGGTGGTATCAAAACCACCACACAATGCATGAGCATGTTGGCCTCTGCTTCCATATATGGTCCCAGGGTGGCTGTTAGCATTTCTGAAGCTGTTTTCTATAATAACAAATGGACCCCAGACATTTAGTCACAATTTAGGGCCATCCACCTTGATGATGCAACAGGAAACAAGTTGCATAGGGGAGGATTAAACAACATCATAGATACCTCATGTCAGGATATCTGGAATACTGAGATGAATAGATATATGTGGTTGGAAGGGAAGGGGGCAACCCTTAATTGTACAGAAGCTGACATTGTATTCTTGTGTTTCAGTGGCAAAAGAACCATTACACTGGGAATAAATGAAAACTGTGACACAGTGATGCACATTCTGGACATGCAAAGGGGCACCTCCATGCTGATGGATTACAACTGGCAGTGTGGGGAGTTTGCCTGCACCAGCTCGTCCCTGGATGGTGTGACCTCTGCTCCCTCATTCCCATATACACCCCGACCCTGATCATTCTCAAGGAAGATCGGTCAGAATTGCACCAACATCCACTAGGGAAGAAGACGACTTTGATTCATTAGGCTTGACAAAAAATAACTGCTGAATCTATTGGCTGAACTCAGTACAAAAACATTCTGGATGAAATCAGATTGTTTCCTGACACACTAATCAACGAAGGGGGGGTCTATGCCATTTTTCACAGTGCAGATGAAAACGTGCGTCCGCTGGTTAACAATAACCAGGGGGCAGTTGCTCAAGATGATGAACAACACTGAACTCAGCCTTAATGTGATCATGGAAGAACTGAGAGCCACCCTTCTCATGGTGATGCAATAAACATATGTGTTGGACTTAATGACCGCAATGGAGGGAGGGGTGTGTGCCAAGATCGGTGTGTTCTACTGCACATTTATCCCAGGTAATGACCCGGATAATGGACTCTGACTCTTGCCATTTAAGCACTGCACCATTTACAAAGAGACATGCATGAGGGGGAGCTGCCCCTGAGCAGGCATGGTACTTGGACAAGTTTGCCTGGCTCCCGCGGTGGCTGAACAAACTGAGCACGTCACTGTTGCTCCTTTTCATAGTTGTATTGTTCTTGTGGGGTTTCCTGCAATTGGGGGTTTCCTGCTGTAAAAACACAGTCCTCAAATTAGGAAAGAAGTAGTAGTCAAAACTAAAGAACACCATGTCCTGAATAAAGTTACTGATATGAAGTATGGGTTAGATAATGTAGTTTAAAATTCAACTAGAGGGGGAATGTTGATAGTGATAAAAACAATACCAATTCTTATAATGGTACATTCGCATACACAAGCGAAATCACATTACTATTATCAAGTTCACCTGTCATGAACTCTCCGTCAACCCAGACTCAGAAATACATGATCAGGCAGGCGCTGCAACCTAGGCCTGCGGTAACTGATTGACAGGTGACAGTTGGGGTGGCACGTAGTCGGCAGAAAGAAGTGTGAACAGGAAATTCAGGCCCTTCCCCCAGATAAATGCAGCAAAACCACAATGGTCCAGGGATATTGGCCCCAATAAAGCACACATGACCAGAGGGGAGAATGCATTACCAAACACCATTCCGTCAGATGCCACATAAAGTTAGGACCACACAGCAAATCAGGACACAGCACACACAGTACTCACAGTCATCATATGTCCTTCATGTTGGTTATTTGGACACACTACCTACTGGCCCACATTGTGGCCAAGCAAGGTCATGGCCTACCTGCATTTTTCATTAAGGGCCTTATTTATGAGTCCACAGACAAGGCCTGCATTGTTTTAGCAATGAAGGAACTCCGGATGTACTTTTATGACACTCAAAACTGTATAAAACCCGCTCGAATTGATTGTACTTTGAAACAGTCCTCTGTGGATTCTGCTCCCAGCTGAAGTGTTTAATTAAACCAACTGTTCCTGTTTTGCCAAATGCCGCTTGTCTTTGGTTTATTCAAGGTAAATTCATATTCAAGCAACAATAGTGGACTCTGTCTTCTGGGTTTGTAACTCAATTACTTCCCTTGAATTTCTTCCCTCAGACCCACTCTATCTTGAGCCATTTTATCTGCTCCACCACTTCCTTACTTGTCATCAGGCTTTGCTCCAGGATTCTGCACCTGGGACAGCTATGAATGGGTGAGCCAAACAAATACATGAGGCAAGAAGGCAAAAATCACCAAAATATGTTTTTGTGACCTGCTGTTTAGACTCTGACAAAATCTGTCCAATATGCATGTCTGACATGAAAGAGTAGCACATCTTTAGTAATGTTGCCTTCTAGCCTTCTAATGGAAGCTTGCATTCTCTGTAGTGTCTACTATGGTAAAAGAGTGTTGTGAAATAGCCTTTTATTAATTTGCAAATGGATGAAATATGTGGTAACATCATCATTCCTCCTCTCCCAATACACATATATCCACATAACAGACTAGGGAGTAGGGTTTATGGTCAAAGACTAACTGCAGTATATCATCCTTGGTTCTCTGCCAAAATGTTTTCAAGCATCAATTGTACATGCATCACTTTCACTTTAACAGATATTGCAGTGCAACAGGTAAAAAGGTGAGGGTGTTTAAATATTTTTTTACACCAGGTTAGGAGTTCTCTCTGGGAACATTTAAATCATGGACGGCCAATGGAGCTTTTTAAAACAGTGTGAATGAGTAACATTGCTCAAAACAACATTTGATTTGTTCTTATGTGGACATTGATTCCTCCCTAAGGAATTTCCCGGCAAACCCGTTTAGAGTGTATTTCAATTCACATTGGGCCAGTAACTTTGCTTAAAATACAACAAGCATTAAAGAAGATTTTACATGGGATTTCTTGTCTCTCACTAATATTTATTTAAGGAAAATGCATAGTACATGTAAAGCACCTGGGTCTGTAGCAGTGGTCAGCATTTGGTAAGCTGTGAAGCAAAAGCACACCACAAAATTATTTTCAAATGTACATAGAAATAGAGTGATACGAAATTGTTATATGTGAATGTGGGGTTAAGCTGGGACTGATTTAGCCACATGCTGAGCAACATTTTTGAAAAACAAGAGCAACCCATTTGTACATGTGAAATGGGTATCAAGCTTTTGCTTACAACAAGGTTTCACTTGGAACTCATTTGCAAGGACAATCTTCTATTGTCACAGAAAGCTTCTGTGCAAAATGGTATCAATCATAAAAGAATCAGAATACAAAGCAGTATTAATCTGTCATAAAGAATAGAAAATGTCTGATCTAAAATTGTTAAATACACTTAGTTCATCCGGAAGTGATTTATTCTTCATCAATTCTTGCAGATGATTCCAACATTTTTTAAATATAAGGATTTCTATCACTTATATCTAAAAAATGTATAATTTAAACAATGTGCGCCTGTGCTTCTATATATGTAAACATTATGTTTGGAATCCAGTGCAATAATTGACGAAGAAAATAGCGATTTTAACCGAATCGTTATTTGGTAAATGCAACATGCAATGCATCAAAAAATTTGCTAAAAAATACCGATTTGATCAAATTTGCATTCCCAAATACAGATTCCCAATTTGCGATTCTCAAATAGGGAATTCATATATTAAAGAATCACAAAATTGTGAATCTATTATTCTGAACCAGGAAATGAGGTTTCCCTTGGTGTTTCTGAGTGCCTGAGTCTATGTAGGAGGCTGAGAGCAGGAGTACACCACTCAGGAGAACACCAAGAGTGCAGAGGCAGGCACAAATACCCAGCATGGCATCACAGGAAAAGGCAAAGGAGGCTGTAGGATGAAAGAGAAAAATAAAATTCAGTGAAAAAGAATTGGAGGCCTCAACTGAGGAAATGATCAAGACCCATGAACAATTATTTGGCAAAAAATTCCTCCATGTCCCAGAGTCACAGAAAAAAATTATGTGGCTGGACATCTAGGCAAAAATCAATGCCGTAGGGGTCACACAGCGCTCCATTGAAGATTCACGCAAGCGATGGTACGATTTGCGTCAAGGGCAAAGGAGAAGGCGGCAAGCAGGCTTTCAGATGCCTAGAAGACCGGGTGAGGCCCATCTACCCAGCCTGTGTCTATGGCCCTTGAGGACTTGGTGGAGTCGACCCTACAGGCTGAGTCCATCAGTGGTGTTACGGACATCAACAGTTCAGCCGCCTCCACCACTAGCCAAGGTAGGATGGATTCTAGAATACACTTGCCCCATAACTCACAAAATGCAATCTTAGTTAGTTGAGAAACATTTTCGTAAAATCCCTTTCCATTCCCCTTCTTGGCTACCACCCAGCAATGTGTAAAGGGAGATGTAGTCTGGCACACAAGATAGAAAAAAATAAATTTGTAGCTGCATAGACGCAGTCGAGAACCACATGAAAGTGACCAATGAACACACCATATTTTGGTAGATCAAATTAATTTTCGTTTAAGTTAAAAATGTCACAAAGCTGTACATACATAATACTGAAGTAATTCTGTTACATTCACAGATACCTCTGCTCCACAGGGCGATGACACAACAATAGATGAGCCAGAGGAGACCCGGGACCAGGCAGGGGAAGAAGAGACAGTCACCACAATGCCAACAACACTTACAACAAGAACACAAAGGTACACTGTGGCTCAACTACAGAAGTTTGAAGTAGACAGCAAAGACACCCAGGAAGAGCTGCAGTTGAGGCCTCATAAGAAGGTACAGATCCAAAGTGACCAGTCCCACTTGCAGCGTCAAAACACCAATCGCAGGAGATACAGACCAAGAGCACACTGTGCTTCTGAGGAAGGCAAGGGCTTCTCGGTCTCTGCTGGGCTGGAGGGAACCATGGTTAAGGTGCAGTGCCTGCAATTAAAAAACATGTGGTCAATGCTAACCCAGCTGGTGTGTCTGAAGAACAAAATGGAGGACATTAATAACAGCATCAGGGAGTTGACCAACACAGTGGTGGAGGGCCATATGGCAAATGCTGAAAGCATCACGGACATGACAGAAGCCAGTAGAGCCTCTGTAACACCATACAGAGGGAGCATACCTTCAAATGCAGACAAAGTCACCACCGATTAGGCTGTTTGGATGGCTACACCAAGGCACCAAACCGTCGGAGGAATGCCACAGCTGTTCTGTCCAGACGCACTGTGGCCATGCAAGTAGAAATGGCCCACTGGAGTTCTGATGTAGCCAGGGGATTGGTGCAGGTCACCACTTCTGTAGAACAGTTACAGACAGCTACTATAGTTGGTACAAGTATACTGGGTGCAGGCAACAGTGAGGAGGCCTCCAGCCTCAGCAGCATCACTGCCCAGGTGACTGAGACCAGACGGAGGAGTGTGAGGAAATGTACGCCATCTGAGGCCTCATCAAGGGAGGCGAGTGTACACACTGAATGTTCCAGTGCTGTGCGTGCCCGTAAAAAGTAAATAGTGACGTTACCAAGGCATGCCAATGGGTGAGGTAACCTGTTGCATGTGATGCTCAATGCAGAATGTTGTGCATGTTTATTTTAATTCCTATGTTTTCCTACAAATTTACACACATGTAAGATGATGACGGTTGTGTGCATACAGTTTACCTAAGATTAAGGTGAATAAAACACAGTAGCAAATTAGTTATGAAGTGCATTGCCTCATCATTGCTCACTCAAAAAAAGTTCTGTGTTATTTTGTCACATCTCTGTCTGCCATCTGCTGCCCTTGCACAGTCTGCTGCTTTGCAAGGTTGGCGTGGTTCATCCTCTTCATCAGACTCATAATCTGTCCGGTCCAATGGCATGCCATTGGTTGTCACTAGGTTGTGTAACATGTAGGCCTGGGCGAAGCACTACGCTACGCTCGCGTAGTTTGCGAAGTTCGCGCTACTTCGCACTACGCGAACTGCACGTAGCACAGTGCGAACACGCGTAGCGTAGTGTTGCGTAGTGCTGCGGTAATTTTTTGCTTGCTCGCGGTCCTCAACGTCAAGTTGGCGACCGCGAGCAAGCAAAATGACATCCTGGCGAGACTTTTTCCTTGTTCGCGATCGCGAGCATGGAAAATAAACCTCCCGGCGAGATTCACAACGCGAGAAGGTCAGGTTTCTCATTGCGAGGGGTCGCGTATGCTCGCGACCGCTCGCGATGAGAAACTACCAGTTCGCGTTGAGAAAGCTGCAGCTCGAGGAAAAATCTACTCGAGCAGCAGAAAACTACAGCTCGCACTGTGCAAGATGCCATTTTCAATGATTGCACAGTGCCGGTTGCTTGTCCGCACTGTGCAATCATTGAAAACAACATCTTGCACAGTGCGAACATGTTACTTCGCAGTTCGCGAAGTGCTACGCGTAGCTCGCGTAGTGCGAACTTCACTTTGCGTAGCTTCGCGAAGTGCTACTTCGCGAACTACGCCCACCCTTAGTAACATGGTACACAATTTTGCAACATATCTCCAGCCAATACTGCAGTGCACCTCCACTTTTGAATAGGCAGCAGAATACTTTTCAGTGGGCCGAAGGTCCGCTCTACCACATTGCGTGTCAACTATGCGCAGCATTGTATTTCATTTCACTTTGAGTTGTAGGATTCAGGTAGGGTTTGAGTATGAAGGAGCGCAGAGCATTTGCGCTGTCACCTATAGGGTAAAAGGCAATAGATTAGTTAATGTACTGGTTCACCATATCCAGGTAGTCTACCAGACTGTGTTCCATTTATTTACCCAGCAGGTTTTTCTTCACCAAATTCACCCCCAAGGAGACCTGTGTATATGCCACTGTGTCTGAATATGATTGAATTGTACTTACTGCCATATCATTTTGCTACTATGGTGCCGATACCGATCCGGGACGGAAAGCACTCCGACCGAGCCGGATCAGGAGTGTTTTCCAACTGAGCCGGAGGCTTGCCGTCCGACCGAGTGAGTACGATGCGGCCATATGCTGCCAGACTCGGTTCAGTCGGACTCCCATAGAAGTCAATGGGAGCCAGTCGTACGACGCGTACATGGGCTCCCATTGACTGAATGGGGACGTCTTGCAATCCGCATCGTACATGCCTGTGTTGGGGGTTCCCTTGGGTCTCCCCCATGTCCGAGTCGTAGGGCTGCGGGTGTCAGGGGGTCCGACGGGGACCCCCAAAGGCAACCACCCGGAAGTTTTGCGAGCCGGACACTCCGGCTCGCACAGGCTGTCCGACGCGTGCATCATACTGGCTCAGTCGTAAATCGCATCCATTGCACGCCACGGTTAGCTTACGACCGAGACGTACGGAGCGGTTCGGACCCAGAAACGACTCGGTCGGTGAATTTCACGGAGCTCGCATCGTACTTGCTCGCTCGTACAGCTGTACGAGTCGGCCGGTAAATACGCGTACGGCTTGTAGTCTTTCCGGCTGGATCGCGTTCGGTGCTCTTCTGACCCGGATCGGAATCGGCCCCTAAGTCAGTTATTATGTGTGAGGCATTACATATGACCTGGTTGTTAATTAAATTAAAGGATTTCATGTTCCTTGTTACGTACTCATTACCTGAGGGGGAACAAATGGCTACATGTGAACCATTATTGCACCCAATTACATGGGGGAATTGGGCTATCCGGTAGAAATCTAATTTAGTCTGGTGCAATTCCTGTGGTGTAGTGGGGCATCTAATGTAATGGTGTATCCTCTGGACCATTGCTTCCAAGAAGGCATTGAAAAAGGGTGAAAGTGCACTTTGGGAGACCCCTCCTGCTATCACCCCCCACTAGATACCAGAAGCTAGTAGATGCAGTGAACATAAGACCTGCAAATGTGTGGGAATGACTTTGTTACTGAGAGTCTGATGCTGCAGTAGTGGATGAAGGTCAGCTATCAGGTCTAGGATTGTAGCGGAGTCTCATCTATATTTGTGACAGATTTCTTCCTCTGTCTGCTGAGACAGGGTTAGGCACACTCCCAAAATGCATTCTTGTCTCCTCCTTCTTCATTGTGCTGCTGCTTGAATCCTCATGCTCCTCACTAAAACATAGAGCACTGCGATTATGAAACCTTCTAAGGCCCTCTGTGACTGTTTAAATAGTTTGCACCTGGTTACCACCTGATTAGAATAGGTGGTAATTTGCAAGTGCAAAATTGCAAAATTTTGGATCATAGGCAATTTGGCAATGGTTCATGCATTGGTCTGCGATTACCAATTAGTGAATTCGCAATTTGAGATTCGCAAAAGTGGTTTTGGCACTGAATATTGTTTTTGAAGGCAAGAACCAAGGTTTTTACAGCAGGACTAGAGTAAGTGTAATCTGAAGGGGATATGGTTGGAGTTGACCCTGGCACAAAAAACGTAACCTCTTCAGAGGCGTTAGGCCACCAGTAAGTCCCTTCATAGTGTACACCGAAATGTGACAGGGTCCTAACCTCTGGGAGTTACTACACTGTCATACCACTAGTAAATTGCTTTATTGTTCCACCTAGAATCAAAAGGATAGGAACCCAACCACTGGAGTCGGTTTATACTACCAGTAGGCCACTTTATGGCATCCACCTATGAGCAGTAGAAGGCTCAAGACCATGGAAGTACATTTAGGTCATGGCACAATAATGAGTATATATTTTTGTGACAACCAGCTGAGTTGTGTGCACTCAGTCAGTGCAGTCAGACATATCAGCACAATGGACATATGTCTAAAACAATTCAAATCTATTTGTCTTTGCCAGTGCATGTTAGCAGTATCAGATCAATAAGTAGCAATGAGAATACTGTGAATAATTAGAATTGAACTGTTTCACTTAAAAAAATAAGAGACTGATTTTACCATTACTAAAGTCTGGATAAAGCAAGTTGTCTTTGGAGTGTCTCAGTCACTCCATTTCTCCCCTTAACACCACATTCCTGTGCAATTCTTCAGTCTGGTAGATACTTAAATCCTTTATCTCCGAGTATGTTCCTCAAATAATCCATCTGAATATCTGGCACCTCTCCTTCCTCTTTATCTCTGCATTTTCAGGCTGCCCCTTTCTTACGTTACATCCCATTCACTTTGCCCTCTCTCTCCTCACCTGTAAACACAAGACATTATTTATGAGAAATTAATGCAGCACAGTGCCGCAAGCCATTTGGCTGCACCGTGCTGCGTTACTTTCAGAGCACAGGGATGCATCATATTTACAAGAATATGACAGACCCCTGCACCCTCCGCTGCCCTTGCACACAATTTGCTGCAATGCACCAACTCAGGCACCCTTGCACTATGGTGCAAGGGTGCCTGCAATGCAGGGATAAATGTTTTTGTGCAGGAGGGGACATCTTCCTACACAAATTCAATCACAAGAGGTGATTTCCTCATATAAAGAGGAAAAAACAAGGAGAAGTAAAAGTATTTCTCTTAGTTGTGCCTCCTTACTCCTCCCCTGGGGAGACGTTAAAATCTGACACATTCCCAGGTTTAAGAAACTCTGTAAATCTGGGAATGCGGCAGAATCCATGAGTGTTGCGTGGGAATACCCAAAGCAAAACTCATGGAATGCCCCTTTCATGCAAAGTGCTGCATGAAAAGGGGACTTAATTACAAGGACATGAAAAGCCACTCAGGGTGGCTTTATGTATCCTTGTAAATATGGAGCACCAAGTTGCGCCACAAGTGAATCGCAAAAAGTAAAGCACCGGTGGCACAAGGGGCTTATAAATATGCCCCAGAGTATTTTCTTTTCTTTTGATGCTGTCAATATTTCACAGCTGTGTATATCTACTTTCCAGAGGCGACTGGTGACATTTGAAATTGGTGAGGTGTAAAATGATCGGCATACTGCATCGTAGCGAGCGAGCGTAGCGAGCGTGCCCGAACAACCAAAGGAGAAAATTTTGAAAAAAGAGAGGAAAAATGGTGCATTTTCAAGCAAATTTGAGAAAGCAGGAAGGTTAATAGAGCAATTGTCAAAGTGCAGTTATTACATTAATAAAGAGATGTCATATAACATAGGTAGCTGCTTATTCAGTATAACCACAGAGCTTCATATCAGACTTCAAGATACAATGCATTTCTGAGTACCTCACTCACAGGGTCTCCACGAGTCACGACATGAAAGGAGCCGAGCCCCTTCCCCCCACAGCCCACACCTCGCCAATAGGCCGCCGCCGCGGAGAGTGCAGGTGCCACAAAGGTGCATAGGGAATAAAAAATGGACACGCTTGCCTTCTATTGTATTCTGCCAAACGTCGATTGTCCCAAAGCGTCACTCTGTGGGTGAGGTAACAGGTCTTACTCTTAGCCACGCACAGCAAGTCCCCACTTTCATGGCGAACTGTACGTTATTCAGGAGTACCAGGCACCCATGTCATGTCAGACCTCCTCTTCTCCACGAGTCACGACCTGAAAGGAGCCGAGCCCCTTCCCCCACAGCCCTCACCTCTCCAATAGGCCGCCGCCGCGGAGAGCGCAGGTGCCACGAAGGTGCATATGGAAGAAAAATGGACGCACACGCCTTTTATCTATTGTATTCTGCCAATCGTCGATTGTCCCAAAACGTCACTCTGTGGGTGAGATAACAGGTCTTACTCTTAGGCACGCGCAGCAGGCCCCCACTTTCATGGCGAACTGTACGTTATTCAGGAGTACCCGGCACCCATGTCATGTCAGACCTCCTCTTCTCCACGAGTCACGACCTGAAAGGAGCTGAGCCCCTTCCCCCACAGCCCTCACCTCCCCAATAGGCCGCCGCCATGGAGAGCGCAGGTGCCACGAAGGTGCATATGGAAGAAAAATGGACGCACACGCCTTTTATCTATTGTATTCTGCCAATCGTCGATTGTCCCAAAACGTCACTCTGTGGGTGAGGTAACAGATCTTACTCTTAGCCACGCGCAGCAGGCCCCCACTTTCATGGCGAACTGTACGTTATTCAGGAGTACCAGGCACCCATGTCATGTCAGACCTCCTCTTCTCCACGAGTCACGACCTGAAAGGAGCCGAGCCCCTTCCCCCACAGCCCTCACCTCTCCAATAGGCCGCCGCCGCGGAGAGCACAGGTGCCACGAAGGTGCATATGGAAGAAAAATGGACGCACACGCCTTTTATCTATTGTATTCTGCCAATCGTCGATTGTCCCAAAACGTCACTCTGTGGGTGAGATAACAGGTCTTACTCTTAGGCACGCGCAGCAGGCCCCCACTTTCATGGCGAACTGTACGTTATTCAGGAGTACCCGGCACCCATGTCATGTCAGACCTCCTCTTCTCCACGAGTCATGACCTGAAAGGAGCTGAGCCCCTTCCCCCACAGCCCTCACCTCCCCAATAGGCCGCCGCCATGGAGAGCGCAGGTGCCACGAAGGTGCATATGGAAGAAAAATGGATGCACACGCCTTTTATCTATTGTATTCTGCCAATCGTCGATTGTCCCAAAACGTCACTCTGTGGGTGAGGTAACAGATCTTACTCTTAGCCACGCGCAGCAGGCCCCCACTTTCATGGCGAACTGTACGTTATTCAGGAGTTCCCGACACCCATGTCATGTCAGACCTCCTCTTCTCCACGAGTTACGACCTGAAAGGAGCCGAGCCCCTTCCCCCCACAGATTGCACCTCCCCAATAGGCCGCCAGCGTGGAAAGCGCAGGTGCCACGAAGGTGCATAGGGAAGAAAAATGGACGCGCACGCCTTTTATCTATTGTATTCTGCCAATCGTTGATTGTCCCAAATGGTCTTACTCTTAGCCACTCGCAGCAGGCCCTCACTTTCATGGGGAACTGTACGGCAGCACAATTCTTTTTATGGAGTGCACCACTTGGGTGGTCTGTCCGCTTCACAAACTTCTTTAACATTAAATGGTAATACACCTTGTTACCTTAACTTTGCAGTAGACTACTCCTCGCTCCTCCTGTAGAAGAGACACAAGTCGACACCGGCACGAGGTCCGTCTGTGTGGTGCGTGCAAGTGAGTGTGAGTGACTCGTGACTCCGTCGCGCGGTGACGTGCCGCCAGAGCCAGACGCTGCGACGACAGCGTAGAAAATGGCAAATCACTACTGCATGGCTTCACATAAGCAACAGTGATTGGCCAAAGTGCGGCAGTGCCACCACCCACGCGCGGTAAGCCTATGCCATTGCTTGTCCGGCCTCAGGCTCAGGTTGCGCGGTCTCTCAGCCAATCCTGGTGCTTTCAATGCAGCGCCACTGCGCCAGGATTGGCCAGGGGGGCATGGTTACTCCTTGACCCATTAGGCCTCAGGTCCCTTGCCAGTCGCTACGGAGGGAAGGTATTACTGTGCGGCTCACTCAGCTGCCACAGCCCCGCCCCACGGGCCCCACCCCTTCAGCCAGCACCGTCCGATTGAGCCAGGCTTGTCCCGGTAGCAGGCAGCTGCAGCGAGAAGTTTGTTTGGTAATGTCACGTGTTTGAAATTGTTTGTTAGCTTAATTGTGAATTAAATTTTAGCGATGCGTGTGTCCTCCAGGCTTAGTGGGGCAATGCCCCAATGCCCCAATGGACGCACCGCCGCTGCTACTTTCACATAAAATGTCAGCTACAATTGGCATGTATATTACTATTTCTTTATCCGTGTTTCAGAGACACTAATGATGTCATGGGCATGAAATCTGAACACTTAATGACCCTCTGTGGGCACTGGGTGCCCTGTCATGAACAGCCATACATGTCCTCAACTCACCCAGACACGTAGAGGTGGCTCAGTTCACAGTCTGCACTACACTAGACACATATGAAGCATGAAAATAAAACCCTACTGAAACACAATATCTGGAAAAAAAAATATGCATAGGCAAGGCAATATTAAATAAAATGTAAAATGCGAACAGGAGTGATAACTGTAGTCTGCAAGGGTCATAGCAACTGCTGTTCATTGTCCCACAGCAAAATAAAATGGCTTGTTTTTCCCTAGGATGGAACTCCCCTCCTGGAGGGACTTCTTAGAGCAGAGTCCTTGGATAAGAGACCCAGCTGCATGTGCATTGTGACTGCAATGTCACACAAGCACAAATTCTAAGTCACTGCTAGTTATGAAAAATGAGTCGATGAGTTAGAAAGCACTGGCTGGAAGCACATGTGAAACATTACACAAATTGACAAATTTCCTTTGTGGATGGGTTTGGGGTAGGTCAAAGGACTCCCTTGGGAGGGCCTAGCACACCTGGTCACCCTTCTAGAATCGGGCCTGCGTCTCATCATCCTCAGCTTTCGAATGTTCTTTAGTAATTTTCCAATAGATTCATATATAATTCTCAATAATTCTATAATGAATAATCATAAACAATTTCCCTTTTGTTGCAGGTTTACTGTTACTAGCTTTCAGATCATTATTCTTACAGTATGGCAAATATTCCAAAAAACTGAAATAGACATATTTAAAATAAGTGACAATTACTTTTTCCTATATCCCATATTGAAGGGTGGTCCAGACAGCTAGGTACTTCCCAATCAATTCTGCTACTTGGTTTATTTGGGAGCACAACTTGTACCATTTCTGCATTACTGGGTAGTCTCAATTCGCATATTTCTGCCACCAACTAAGGATTTATTGTCTCCTCCTTTCTACTGGAATGAACACCTATCTACATGCACCTATGAGCGCCTGACATTTCCCATCCTCATAAATCCGATGAAGATCCACACTTTCTAGTTTTTATGCGTTTAGTTTAATGAGCTATTACAGAACAATAGGGTAACCCAATTGACTGTAGGACCTGGGTGCAAAGTGATGTAGACACTTTGGTCCTAATGGCTATCCTGACCCTCTAACAGTAGTCATAAACCCTTGACCCAAACAAAAAGGGTAATGTACCCTTCCTGAATAAAGGGAAGATTATGTTAATATTACAATAGAAAAAAATGAAATTAATTGGAAAAATTATATATCTATATCTATATATATATAAAACCAAACAATCCAGGATTACCTCTCCCTTTGGTAACATAGGTAGCTTCTTATTCAGTATAACCACAGAGCTTCATGTCAGATTTCAAGATACAATGCATTTCTGAGTACCTCACTCTCAGATGCTCCACGAGTCATGACATGAAAGGAGCCGAGCCCCTTCCCCCCACAGCCCACACCTCGCCAATAGTCTGCCGCCGTGGAGAGCGCAGGTGCCACGAAGGTGCATATGGAAGAAAAATGGACGCACACGCCTTTTATCTATTGTATTCTGCCAATCGTCGATTGTCCCAAAACGTCACTCTGTGGGTGAGGTAACAGGTCTTACTCTTAGCCACGCGCAGCAGGCCCCCACTTTCATGGCGAACTGTACGTTATTCAGGAGTACCCGGCACCCATGTCATGTCAGACCTCCTCTTCTCCACGAGTCACGACCTGAAAGGAGCAGAGCCCCTTCCCCCTACAGATTGCACCTCCCCAATAGGCCACCGCCGCGGAGAGCGCAGGTGCCACGAAGGTGCATATGGAAGAAAAATGGATGCGCACGCCTTTTATCTATTGTATTCTGCCAATCATCGATTGTCCCAAAATGTCACTCTGTGGGTGAGGTAACAGGTCTTACTCTTAGCCACGTGCAGCAGGCCCCCACTTTCATGGCGAACTGTACGTTATTCAGGAGTATATTTACCCATGTCATGTCAGACCTCCTCTTCTCCACGAGTCACGACCTGAAAGGAGCCAAGCCACTTCCCCCCACAGATTGCACCTCCCCAATAGGCCACCGCAGCGGAGAGCGCAGGTGCCACAAAGGTGCATATAGAAGAAAAATGGACGCGCACGCCTTTTATCTATTGTATTCTGCCAATGGTCGGTTGTCCCAAATCGTCACTCTGTGGGTGAGGTAACAGGTCTAACTCTTAGCCACTCGCAGCAGGCCCCCACTTTCATGGCAAACTGTACGGCAGCACATTTCTTTTTATGGAGTGCACCACTTGGGTGGTCTGTCCGCTTCACAAACTTCTTTAACATCAAATAGTAATACATCTTGTTACCTTAACTTTGCAGTAGACTACTCCTCGCTCCTCCTGTAGAAGAGACACGAGTCGACACCGGCACGAGGTCCATCTGTGTGGTGCGTGCAAGTGAGTGTGAGTGACTCATGACTCCATGGCGCGGTGACGTGCCGCCAGAGCCAGACGCTGCGACGACAGCGTAGGAAATGGCAAATCACTACTGCATGGCTTCACATAAGCAACAGTGATTGGCCAAAGTGCGGCAGTGCCACCACCCACGCGCAGTAAGCATATGCCATTGCTTGCCCGGCCTCAGGCTCAGGTTGTGCGGTCTCTCAGCCAATCCTGGTGCTTTCTATGCAGCGCCACTGCGCCAGGATTGGCCAGGGGGGCATGGTTACTCCTCGCCCCATTAGACCTCAGGTCCCTTGCCAGTCGCTACGGAGGGAAGGTATTACTGTGTGGCTCACTCAGCTGCCACAGCCCCGCCCCCACGGTCCCCACCCCTTCAGCCAGCACCGTCCGATTGAGCCAGGCTTGTCCCGGTAGCAGGCAGCTGCAGCGAGAAGTTTGTTTGGTAATGTCACGTGTTTGAAATTATTTGTTAGCTTAATTGTGAATTCAATTTTAGCGATGCGTGTGTCCTCCAGGCTTAGTGGGGCAACACCCCAATGCCCCAATGGACGCACCGCCGCTGCTACTTTCACATAAAATGTCAGCTTCAATTGGCATGTATATTACTATTGCTTTATCCGTGTTTCAGAGACACTAATGATGTCATGGGCATGAAATCTGAACACTTAATGACGCTCTGTGGGCACTGGGTGCCCTGTCATGAACAGCCATACATGTCCTCAACTCACCCAGACACGTAGAGGTGGCTCAGTTCACAGTCTGCACTACACTAGACACATATGATGCATGAAAATAAAACCCTACTGAAACACAATATCTGGAAAAAAACAAACATGCATAGGCAAGGCAATATTAAATAAAATGTAGAATGCGAACAGGAGTGATAACTGTAGTCTGCAAGGGTCATAGCAACTGCTGTTCATTGTCCCACAGCAAAATAAAATGGCTTGTTTTTCCATAGGATAGAACTTCCCTCCTGGAGGGACTTCTTAGAGCACAGTCCTTGGATAAGAGACCCAGCTGCATGTGCATTGTGACTGCAATGTCACACAAGCACAAATTCTAAGTCACTGCTAGTTATGAAAAATGAGTCGATGAGTTAGAAAGCACTGGCTGGAAGCACATGTGAAACATTACACAAATTGACAAATTTCTTTTGTGGATGGGCTTGGGGTAGGTCAAAGGACTCCCTTGGGAGGGCCTAGCACACCTGGTCACCCTTCTAGAATCGGGCCTGCTTCTCATTATCCTCAGCTTTCGAATGTTCTTTAGTAATTTTCCAATAGATTCATATATAATTCTCAATAATTCTATAATGAATAATCATAAACAATTTCCATTTTGTTGCAGGTTTACTGTTACTAGCTTTCAGATAATTAGTCTTACAGTATGGCAAATATTCCAAAAAACTGAAATAGACATATTTAAAATAAGTGACAATTACTTTTTCCTGTATCCCATATTGAAGGGTGGTACAGACAGCTAGGTACTTCCCAATAAATTCTGCTACTTGGTTTGTTTGGGAGCACAACTTGTACCATTCCTGCATTACTGGGTAGTCTCAATTCGCATAGTTCTGCCACCAACTAAGGATTTAGTGTCTCCTCCTTTCTACTGGAATGAACACCTATCTACATGCACCTTTGAGGGCCTGAAATTTCCCTTCCTCATAAATCCGATGAAGATCCACACTTTCTAGTTCTTATGCGTTTAGTTTAATGAGCTATTACAGAACAATAGGGTAAACCAATTGATTGTAGGACCTGGGTGCAAAGTGATGTAGAAACTTTGGTCCTAATGGCTATCCTGACCCAGGGGAAAACTTTTAATTTTATGATGATGGCACTCCATTTATCTTTAATCTGTCTGGTGAGCAAGAGTCTCTCATTCTAAAGACCGAGGGCCCGATTCACAGAACTAACTTAAGACAAAATCCTAAACTTACTACCATTTTGGAATTCACAGAAGGTACTTACTCATTTTGGTATTCACAGAAGGCACTTACTCATTTCGGTATTCACAGAAGTTAGGAGTCCTAACTTTAGGACTCCTAAATGCCTTCTGTGAATACCGAAAGTCTTAAAATTAGGATTTTTCTCAGTTTAGTAGTAGTATAGTTAGGACTCCTAACTTTAGGACTCCTAAATGCCTTCTGTGAATACCGAAAGTCTTAAAATTAGGATTTTTCTCAATTTAGTAGTCCTAAGTCTAAATTTAGGACTACTAAATTGAGAACAATCCTAATTTTAAGACTTTCGGTATTCACAGAAGGCATTTAGGAGTCCTAAAGTTAGGAGTCCTAACTATACTACTACTAAACTGAGAAAAATCCTAATTTTAAGGCTTTCGGTATTCACAGAAGGCATTTAGGAGTCCTAAAGTTAGGAGTCCTAAATTTAGGACTACTAAATTGAGAAAAATCCTAATTTTAAGACTTTCGGTATTCACAGAAGGCATTTAGGAGTCCTAAAGTTAGGAGTCCTAACTTCTGTGAATACCGAAATGAGTAAGTGCCTTCTGTGAATACCAAAATGAGTAAGTGCCTTCTGTGAATACCAAAATGGTAGTAAGTTTAGGATTTTGTCTTAAGTTAGTTCTGTGAATCGGGCCCCGAACCTTTAATGACGGTCCCCACCATCATGAGGGGTAGATGGCCAACAACTCCCTCAAGATGAACCTGACCAAAACGGAGCTCTTAATTACCATAGATCCTTTGACAGATTTGTTGAATTTAGAAGTTCTTTGAAGGACCAGAGTCTGTCGTAATCCTCAGTCTTTGGTCTCCCTATCTACCATTGACAGATAAAACTCCCTCAAAACTGGAATAGCGGACATTCATGCACCATATTTAAAGTTGCCCACCATCAGATTTGGATGGGGAGACCCTCAAAACAGAGGACAGCAAATCCAAGGAGGGTCCCCCTCCATCATGTTGGTGGACGTGTCTGTCAACATACACCTGCTTAATTTCAACTTATCAATAACACCCGAAACTTACACTGCACAACACACTCCTCAACCCACACAAAATATTTACTACTCATGACACAAAAAGCCAGCAGCAGACTTATGTCAGCTTCTATTTTGAAAATGTTTGAAAGAAAACAACCCACGTTCTCAGAATATAAGGTAACTGTTAAGGGAGATGAGATAATTAGGGTTGAGTCAGGCCTGTTTGCAGCCTTGACCACATTACAACTATGACCTAGAGAAGATAAATGTGACACAGAATAGCTGATAAGGTGAATGTTGTCTTTAACGCAAGATGCTCATAGGAGAACATCCACAACTGGTGGAATTATCAGCTTATAAGGTGCCCAGGCAACCCATGGTGGCTCTCCCATGCCCCTCATCCTCATGTCCTGCCAGGAGAATATTTTGGTCATACTCCACATTTAAAGAAATTACAGAAATTCTAGGTGGAGTAGATACTGGTAAGTCCAAATACTGCCTCTCCACACTAACAAATTTAACCTCTGTGCATTCTGGCATCCCTATTCTCTGATACAAATCACTCTGCTAATGGTAAACTATTAACACAACTTTCTTTCAAGATGGCTGTCACAACTAAATGCTTGCCCTAACTGATCGCTATCTAACATTTCATCACTCTGTTACACATTTTTCCTTAACAGTGCTCATAATAAAAACACATTCAAACTAGTGTAAAATCAAATTTGGAGTACAAATCTCACCCTCAATATTGAACCCCTACATCTGACAATTTAAACAAGATAGCAAGGTCCAGCTTGCAAATTACTTCGTTTGGGCATATTTCTGTAAAGAATAGCTTTTACATTATAACTAACAGCCATTGAATTAAAAAGTGAAGTCCAAGTTGATATTTCATGTGTTTGCTAGTAAGTGTAGCTCTTCTTTCTGCACACAATATCAACATAACCAATAGGCCTCCACTTGTTTCTTTAAAGTTTTCAAAACAATAATTTTCATTTAATGCAAGGATATAGGAACCTGGACTCATCTACATCTAAGCTGAAATAGATGGGTCTACCAAAGCTCTTCAAAGTGTCCTGTATCTGCTGATCAGAGTATTCCATCTATATCGCACAAGTCTCACGGGTATATTTACAGGATTGCCTCTGACCAGTTTTTGAGTTGGTTAGCGTAAATTTTGTTAACACTGTGTATCTCCAGCAACTATTTATATTTACAATACTTTTCCACATGGCGATAGCCTCAGCTCGCAGGATCAAACGTTGCCTCTAACCCGAGCGTCACGGCGATAAAAATCTTGACGCTAACGTGAAAAACGTGACGGAGGGCTAATAAGCAGCAAGAAAACTCACATTAGCCGGCAGAACGTCACTTTTTTTTGCATCATACGGGAAAAAAGTGCACAAAAACTCCTCAAACTAACAAACAAAAAAAGCCCCTCAATGCAAAATTTAGCAGCCTGGAGCCAGTGCAGCAGAAGACAAAAAAACACCCTAACCCTCCCAAAAGCCAGGATGACCAGGCAGAGTCTCAAGGGAAGGGGAAGAGGAAAAGGAAAAACAGATTCAGTCAGGAGGAAAATGAGATACTGATTGAGTAGGTGATGGAGAATCAACACCAGCTCTTTGTCTGCTCCAAGGTGTCATTGGGGACCAACAATGCCTTTTGGCAGTCCATTTTCAGCAAGGTCAAGGCTGTAGCAGAAGTCCAGATGACAGTGACTAGCTGCAAGAAGTGCTGGCATGATGCCAAGCGCAAGACTGAGCAGAGTCTGGCAAGCAATCGACAGGCAGCACTGCAGATTGGAGGTGGAAGCCGAGCTCCATAGGAGGAGCTTGATGCCTTGGAGGAACAGGTGTTCACAGTCATCTGTGAGGAGTCAGTGTTTGGACTAGAGGGACAGGATAGTGCTAAATATGACCAGCTACATCAGCAGCAGGGTAAGTAACAACCAGGGATGTGGTGCGGGGGAGTAATTTATTTCTGTCCATCAACCTATGTCTCTGTGTCCTCCCACACTGTCTGTAGATCAAATGCCAGCTACATATGTACTTGGGGGCATATGTACATGTCCCCTGGACTACCCATCTTATTAAAAATAGATTAAACTCATATAATGGAGGGGTTATGGACTCGTAAGCAAGCACACACGCACGCATACACACGTCAACCTACCAGTCATGTGTCGTATAACTCTAAGGAAGATTAACAATAAAAGGAATGCAGTGTGGTGTCTGTTCCCTCGGCATAACATAGTGCATAACAGCAATGCAGGCCTGTGCCATATGTACCACAATACGGCCCATTCCTGTGTTCCACCATGCACGGCTGAAAAATGTATTTCTTCACGCCAATGCTGGCACTCTCACACAATGTACCCAGGTACAATTGTTTTGCAGAAGAGCTGTGCTGTCACAGAGAGGTGTTTCAGGGGGGTCCAGCAAACAAAGAGCTTTCCGTGCTCTGGCAGAGCTTACAAAATGTCCTTATTTGTTAGAGAACACTACATGAGGGAACAGCTTCATGCAGTTGAAATCCCCTCGACGTGAACTGTGGAGTCAAGTATTATAATATTCAGAAGAGTGCTGGTATGACCTTTTGCTGCAGAACTATGTTGGTTTTCAAAGACCATATTAAAGATTAATGGATTGCTTCTTCCTGCATATTATCTACCAGCAGCCATCACCCTAATTCCATGCGACCCACATTACAAACTAAAAGGCGCTTTATCTCTGTAACCTACTGGTAATTAAGAAATCACTACCTTGCTGACATTCGCAGTATTACAGGAATGAGACATTTATTACAAATAGCATATCACGGCCTTTTCTTACTATGATTAAACATATCTGATGCAGTCTTTTTGTAATGTAATTAGAGTACAAATGGTATCGAAGGACATACTTGAAATTGCATGATTACTGCACAACAGAAATTAAGATAACATTTCTGTTGTTCATTTCCAAATCTCGAGAGACTGGCCTGTTCAGTTATTCGATGAACAATTAGTTTAAGTTGTTTTACTTACTATACACGTTCGCCCTTTCACCTATTTCGACCCCTGGCTGTGTGTTCAACCTACTGTGTGGTTTCAGAACTGCCTTATCTTAAATATTATTATTATACGCCATGCTCATTTTTGATTTGCCTCTGCACTTTGGCAAAATGTTTTTTGATGAAGACTTTTATTGAATCAGCAGGCAACTGACGTCTTTAATCTTCACCATATGATCACACACTCCTAATGGCACGCATTACATTATGATTTAATAACAACACCCTGACACCTGCCAGCAGCTTACGTAATTCCTGTTTAAAATTCTCTTAGAACTGTGAAGGTCCTAATGCTCATAACACCAAGACTCGACATCGCCACTTTTCCTAAATAAAAAAAGTGCAAACAAAATCTGCATCACATTTCCTCAATGAGTCGTAAAGGCGCTCGCACTGGTCTGGCAGATCGAGTAGTATGAGGCAGTTAAGTGGTACATGGACTATTCGCCAATGACGTAGGCTCAGGTGTTTGATCTGCACGTTGAGGCGGGTCTACCTCACTCACACTCTCAAGAGTAGACTTACACCAAGCTACTTGTCAAAAATGTGATGGGTCGCTTGTGATGGACTTTCTGGGATGACTTGCAGTCACCATGTGTCCTGTGGTCTTTACAACTCTCAGTGGGTCAACAGCAAATGGCGTGTCCATTTTCCAATTCCGTTTCTGTTTGACCAGTACCCAGTCCCCTCTGTTGAAGAGTGTTTCCTGGGTACATTGGTGCCTAGCAACATAGGTTTTCATTTTGCAGTCTTGAGAGGTGTCCGTGACACCAACCTTGTCAGCGTTTGCTAATCAGTCTGATGCCCATTGGAGTAGCTTAGTTGATCTGGCTCTTTCCAATAGCAAGGTGGACGGACTCTCACCAGTGGTGGAATAAGGAGCTGTCGATAGGCACAAACAATTTGACACATGCTTGTTTTGGATTTATTTTCTCCAGCGACGTTAGATGAATTATTCTTTTGAGGGTGCCCATAACTTGATCAACAACACCGAAGCCAAAGCAGTGTCCTCTTTTGATGCTAGTTGTTGAGTTGGCTCAAACTCTTTGAACTCCTTGCTATAAAAGGTGGACTGTTGTCTGTTTTGAGCATAGCAAGTATACCCCAACTTGCAAAGCTATTATCAAGTCACTGGATGACATAGTCAATGGATGCTGTGTCACTTTGGGAGATAAGCAGTTACACATATGATGCGGTTTCAGTTCATTCTCAACCTGTTCATCCAGGTGATGGAACCTCACTCGATCCCTCAGGGCTCCTTTGGTGGCACAAGTGAGTTGTAATGATGTCTATAAGTATAAGCATGCACTTGTCTGTGATAGAGCTGCTGGTTTATTAGACCTCACATTAAAGTTAACATACTCCTTAGCCACTTTGGAAGTCGAACTGTGAGGCAGTTGTGGCACTCGTGAAAAGTAATCAGCAAGGTGATAATCTTTCCACGGATTGTGTACAATTTTTGCAGTTGCAATCTCCATCTTTCAATGAGCAGAGGCATCTTTGATTTCATGTTTCAAAAGATGGTGAGCAATGTCTGATGATCTGTTATGATGGTGAAATGTGTTCCATAAAGAAACACATTAAAATGTTTGCAGGTCCACGCTACATGCAGACTCTCCATCTCCAGCTGAGGATAGGTACTTTCAGTTTCAGACAGACTTTGCATGGAATAAGCCGCAATGTGTCTCAGAGCACTTGGATGACCATTGTGTTGAGCATCAATAGCTCCCAGCCCCACCAGTCTGGCATCTACTGTGTTCTCAGTATGTAACGTGGGGTCAAAGTAGGCCATTTCAGTTGCATTTTCAATAGCATCTTTTATTCTTTCAAAACTTTGACCAAATTTAGCGGTCTTTAAATAAGGCATTTCACTTTGTCAAGTCTCCCAATGGGGCACTCACTGTAGCAAAGTCACAAATTTACCCTGAGCAATAACTGTCCATGCCTAAGAAGGATAGCAGCATTGTTTCATCTTGTGGGGGGCAAGTATATGACAATGCTTCAACCTTATCTGGGTCAGGAGTCATTACTCCATCGAAGAATACATGCCCAGAGAACTTGAGTTTGTTCTTGTGAAACTTGCCGACCCTACCAGGGCCAACACACCTGGTGACAAACCGAGTGAGCTCCTTAATGCTTGCTCTCCAGACTGAATTCACAGACAACCCTCATTCCTCTCTCAAGAAAGACCCAGATATACAACACAATTGAATGTTCCAGATGTACCAGCAAGACACACAATCCATAGAAAACTTTCTGAGACCTCTATGAGCTGTGCGCAGCTCATTACTGACACCAGAGATAAACTTTAAATACTTATGCACATACTAGCACAACCAATTTTATGTTGTGTTCTGTTTTGGTGTAACTAGAGCTAACTCCCTGTCTGGATTTGTTAACAATGCAAAAACTTAACATCAGTTTTGGCAGTTATGCTTTTGCCACTTCCGATGCCCTATCTTTCACAGCATTTTATTTTAACAGGAATGTTTTAAAACCCCCAAACCCCTCCTCTGCAACCCTCTGAGGGGCTGATAATTGATATGGCAAAGCTATGTCTGGAAAGAGTTGTATTATTGATGACACAAGTCAAGCCGGTGCTGAGGATGAAAGCAGGCAGAGGGAACCTGCAGGGTCTGTATCATGCAAGGTCATCTGGGATGCAAAGAATGTTGTAGCATTAGGCATTCGGCTTGTGTTTCACCTAAATGCATGCTGCCTTGAGAGAATGGGCAGAGCCTCTACACCGTCTCATTCAAACTGAGTGCAGGGGAGGGCAGAGCTGACAGGAAGCAAGGGACCGGCTGGCATCTGGTGGAGAAAGGTTGAACTGTTTTGTTGCACCTCACGTTCATGGATGCCAATTGTGTGGGTCACTTGGTGGTGTGGGCAAGAATAGGAGTGGGTGAAACTCTGCGGAATCTCGCAGAGTTTTTATGGAACTCTGTGGAATTCCCCACTCACCCCTAGGGAAAAGCACATGCAACAGTACAATTTAGCGCACCCTGGAATGGGACACAGTGGGATTTGCAGGGCTCCCTCCTTGGTACCACTGCCCATTGTACTCCTCACCGTGGGGTATGAGATATCTCCAATGCTCACAGCATGTGTGACAACACCCCGATCATGACAGACAACATGGAGGTGAAGCCGGACAGGATCCTTGGGCCATCACGTACAACAGACAGGTTCTTGGTGGCAGGGTGGATGTGATGGCAATGGAGCCGGTTTGGTTGGAAACCAGAGTTCAAGCCTCGAGGTAGCGTCCACATCCTGTGATTCTGGGCAAATCACTCAATCTCCCGGAGCCTGAATGTGTAATGTAAATACGGTGCTCATGTAAAGCGCTCCAATACCTTCGGGTCGAGTTCGCGCTATATAAATATGCAAACAAAAATAAAACTCTTGATCAGGCTCTCACATTCCCAAAGACAATATAAGCCCTTCAACCCAAAACTGAACACCTTACCACCCAAGTCATAGAGCTCTCTAATTAAATCCACTTCCTGGAAAGCATAATTGAAGACATGGACAGCAGATCACGTTGCAGCAACTTGCACATAATTGGCTTCCTGGACGATGCAGAGGGAACAGACCTTACCACCTTATTCAAGACCTGGCTGTCCACAACCATAGCACCCGCGAGTTATCCCACTTTCTCACAGTGAATCAGGCCCCAAGAGTGCCCGTTTGGAGTCTCCCACTCGGCACCCCCCAGGAAGTGGACAAAATGCTGAACTTCAGACATAAGGACACAATCCTTCAAGCTGATTGGTGCTTGGGCTGCCTTGCCTTTAAAAACACACAGGTACTTCTCTGCTGCAAGAAATACCATGCTATACACACTATAAGTCCAGGGTAAGCAGGCTCCCTTCATGGAAGTGCAAAGGAAAATATAGAAAGTCGGTTTCACCTACTCCCTATAATTCCCTGCGAAACTTAAAGTCATCATAAACCAAAATACCTGTTTTTTTATACAGCCCAACAATGCCTGGGATTGAGCAGAGCAGTGTCATTGTGAGCAGTCCTAATCGGAACCTCCCAAAATGTGCTCCACATACCCTGTAGCCAAACATGAAAGGCATGTCTTACGGAGGAGGATTAAACCCACTGTGGGCATGGCTACGCTGGCACAGATGCAATGGGAACAGATCCTGGTCCTGGCTGTGGAGACCAACATCTGAGAACAGGAGGAGACTCAAGCCACAGATGAATTGAATGAGACCATTTCCAAGCGGGGGTTGAGAACAGAGGACAACATTGGCTAAATGCAGTAAAGGACCCCATTCACGACTCTTGAAGACTATGGCAGGTAGATACTGGACTTGGATTATGAGATCCTGCCCAGTGTTGCCTTTGATGGCCCACCAGTCATGGGCGAGTGCTACCATGAAGGGGAGCCCAGGTCTGTGCCTCCCCACCACTGCTTGCCACGTTTATGTGGAAATACCCCAGACTAGACCACTGCATCTCTCTGTAATTAAAACATTTATTACAAATGGTTCTGTCGGGTACCCGACAGCACCATTTGAAGTACATTTTGTAAATGCCCAGGTACTGAGGGACACCGGGTTACCCCATTATAGTTCATATATGTCTCTCTGTAATTATGCGCACCCTTGTGGCCAGGATACCCCTGTGGTGAGCCTGGATGCTTACATACATTTTACATTATCGATAATCATGGGTACCCCCCTCCATTTCACACATTGCACATGTGAGGACACCCCTCATGCAATGACCTCCTCTTCCATATTGGGGATTTTGTGGCTATTAGTATGCCAGGCTGCATGACCCATGTTAGTGAGACATCATGTTAACTGTCTAGGCAGCCAGATGTGACTCAGCCACACTGGGAGAGGGAATTAGGTGGTTGGTTCTAATTCTACTATTGAGCCTACAATCACCTGCACAATGCGGTAGGCCTGTGGACAGCCTATGAGTGTGCTTCCCCCACTTCCCAGTCTGCTGCCCAAGTACACCTACTAACATTTCTAACCTCGAACTTCTGAGGCATGGGTACTGCCAAGAAACACCATGCTATATCCCAATGTCTTAAGAGACGGAGCAACATTTATTCCAATAAACCCATGTGGCTAAATGGGAAGATCTCAGATTCCCAAAAACGCTGGAGAGCAAATGCTTTAGTACAAACTACTCGGGCTACACCACGGGGGGCACACATTTGGATCTGGCTGGGAGTACCTTTTTAGCTCGACCCAGGGGGTTAGTTATATGTTTGTAGAGGGAATGCTGGTTGGCAAGGCTGTGCCGTTGGGTAATGTATCATTACTATTGACTCAATGGTCCCACCTGCTTTGGGTTATAGAGGGGTTTTAACTGCATCTTGGAAACTGCTTTGGATAGTTTATACCCGGCTTCCTCACTTCGCTAGAGCGCACACCGTCACATTTGTCACAATGGCTCACATAGTGGTCTCTAATTGACAGTCGGAGGCCCTTGCATCCAGCTGATTGTGAATACTCTTTTTATTATCCCCACACAATCTCCGTGTCAAACTGGATCACTTCCTTTGTCACTCCACTACACACAACTCCTGGTTACAGATGCAGAGTATATAGGGAAGACCCTATTGAATCACAATCCACTTCTAATCCAACTCATATGCTTCAGATCAGTTTCACCGGTACCCACCTGGTGACTACAGCCCACAGCGCTATTGGATTTAGCTTGTCACGAATGACCCGTAAAATTATTGAAAATTAAATAGCTGAGAATAGTAATACAGCCACCATGCACCTAGTAGAGTTGGATGCTTTGAAAATAGTGGTAAGAGGAGATTGCATTCGCACCACCATCGGGGCACACTCTGCTAAAAACTAGACCAAGTGGACACCTCCTTGCAAGGCTTGGAACAGGATGCACTAGAGAATGACTGAGCCTGGGACGAGCTGACAGAGATGAGAGACTGCCATGATCAACTACTAAAATTGCTGTGATGCATAGATTATAGAGCATATCAAGCCATGATGCACACTGAAGGGGATGTTCAGGGCCACCTATTGGCATGCCTACTCAAATGGTAATTGGAAATCGAGCCTGCGACCACCATCCATGTCTCTCCCAACTCTGTCATCACCACCAAGGGTGAGATACATAAAATATTTTGCACACACTACCAGATGTTATACAACCCCAAACCCACCCTGAGACAGCCAGTATAATGGAATCCCTTACCACTGTCACATTCCAGGCAGTGCCTGCAAAGCAGAATGATACCCTGAACAGTCCCATCATGGAGTAAGAAATCTGTGGTGCTACCTGTTACTCACCCACCTGCAGGACACTGGGCCTGAATGGCCTACCTCTTGAGATTTTACAAGCCTCTTGGCCCTATTGGCCCCTAAGCTAAGCAAATTATACTCCTCTTCCCTTACTACCGACCACATGCCTCCATCCATGTGGGAGGAGCTACTTGTTTCACTACTGAAGCTGGGACATGACCACCTAGAAGTTTCCTCCTATAGAGCGCTGTACATTATGAGTAGTGACTCCAAGATATTTAGCTAAGGATTGTTGACACAGTTGCTGGAACACATGCCTGAGTTAGTCCACCCCAACCAAAATAGATTCCTACTGGGTAGATCTGCGACTTTCAATACATATTGCACAGACTACTCAAAGATCTCTGCCTCACTGGCCGTACTCTCTCTGCCTGATTCTAGACTTTGAAAAGGCTTCCTATATTCTCGAATGGGATTACATGATACCAGTGCATTAATATTTACCATTCGACCCGGGATTTGATAGACAGCAACCTTACAATGGTGATCCCTTCTCTTCAATCCCAGATTATTTTCTGGTGTCCCTTCCCCTCACAGTGCAGGGTCATGTCACACTTTCTAAGATGGTAATGTTGCCAAGAATCTTATATTATTTTACCAACTTCCAGTCAATATTCCCCTCTGTACATTTAATTTACTGAATGAAATGTTAGGAAACCTCAGATGGAATAAGGGGAGGCAGAGAGTGGCCCTGGCCAAGCTGCAGCTCCTGACTGACTATGGAGGGTTGGGGCCCTAGTTTGTGAGCATGAATATTTGGCAGCACAGCTCCAGTGGCCAGTTTGCTGGCTATGGAGTAGCAACCTCACAAAGGTGTATCTGGGGTCAGGCCTACGGCCCTGTGCGTGGTGCAAGAACAGTTCCTTCCAGATCCAACTCTACCCGTTACCTCCAATGGCCAATTATGGGTTGCCTATTAGAGCCATTGTAGAGTGCTGTATGGCTCCACCAATATACTGCTATATGTGCCAGAGTTTCCTTACTTTCTATGCAAACCTTCAGAACGGCTGTCAGCCATGAGGATGCGGAGCTCTGGGTATCCCTGGGAGTGGAAATCTTGGGAGACTCATTCCATGATGATGCCCTTATCCCTTCCTACCTAGTTACAGAATGGGGGGTTTCCGGCGAGTCAGTTTCTAATCTATAGGCGTAGGCATCTGGCCAGAGCACTGAGGTGACTATGGGGCATCACTGCTTCAGATCCTGCTCCTCATCCCCTGGCACAGGTACTCTACACAGTGGATGAAGCTTCATTTCCTGGCTTACCAAAATAATTTTGCACAGAACATCAGACCTGCTGGCATCCCTCTGACAAACATAGGTACACAATATTGGCCATACAGTAACCCCTAAAGAATGGAGCAGAGTGTTTGCAAGGTCTGCTGCAATGCTTAATTCCAATGCATACAACATAATATACTGTATAGAACATACCTAACACTGGTCATGATACACAAACTATATCCTGCAACATTGCCAGAGTGCCCTCAGTGCCGCTCTTCCACATCAGACATGATACACATGTTCGGGAATGTAAGTTCTCACGCACATTCTGGACTGACGTCTGTACAGCCCTCGTGCATGCTACAGGCCAGCAGGATCTTGACTACATGGTCGGTTGCCCAATTGGCCTCTACATGTGCCACAGGGAGGATGGCACATCTAACCTTTTTCTTTGACCTGGCCATGCTAATTGCTCGTCAATCGATTGCCGTGCAGTGGAAGGCACCAATGCTGAAAAGCCTTACGCAGTGGTGGAGTATGACTATTCAATGGGCCACATCAGAATCTGCTGCACTTCACTGCAAAGAGATATGAGGATTCCAGAAGAACCCTAGTACTGCCTTTTGCAAAAACCTACTCTTTGCCTTTCATGGGGATTCTGACGACATTTCCTGATCCACATGAACCAAGAATGCACACACCACTCTGACTCTTCCCTTGCCCCCATGTGTCACGTCCACCCCATCTGTAGGACACATTGTGCCACCAGGCCTCCTACACTGTTACCATCTGCCCACATGTTTGTGGCAGGTCTGTACTACGCTCCCCCCCATCAGTTAACTTATGGGCACAGCTGCACCACACATGGATTGAGTGCAAATATTTCAGGACCTAGGCTCACAGTTCTGTTTTTTTTTTCTTTGTTCTGTACCAGTTATGACTCATGTTTACTATCAAAAACGATATGTGTCTTTACGTGAAAGCTGTTGACAATGCTGTAAACAAAACAAAAAAAACTCAATAAAGAAGGTTGGTTAAAAAAATAACTAGACTGATATAATAAGTTGTAGGGAGTAAGTGTGGATGAAGTTATATTATGGATTATGAGTTTTTAGCTGGTGAATAGCCAATATTTAAAGGAATATATAATTTGTCTGGCAAGGCTATTTCGAAATGCCTCATAATTTGATGGAAAACTGATTTCTTACTTTGGTATTTCCTTGGGTTTCTCTTCTGGATGATATGAATGATGTTATTGGTTTGGGAAGAGTGAAGTGTAAATATGGACACATTTTCTTAGATGTATTAGGTGCTTCGATTCCCTAAATTTGCTTGGGTATGAACGATGTGAAAATTAAAAAAAATATCTATGCTTGTAGATTGCCTTGATTCAAATACTGCTGAGCATTAACATAGATAAATCAGGAAATAATGGCTATGCATGCTATAATTATACAAAACCGTCTTAAGTTAAATATCCTTCTTAGAAATGAGGGCAGAGTTTTTTTAATTTGATGGTATAAGAGTGCTGTACGTTCGACTCAGATAAAAGAAAATTAAGTCTATGTAAATTTTGAGACAGTAGAATATCAGTTGAAGTGGATGACAGTCCTTTTCAAGTTATAAAGGTACTATCCCTTAGTACGTCCAGTTAATTCTCAATAATTTGAACCCGAATCTTTGGTCGCTGTAGCACAGAGCAGACAGGCTTAACTTAGGAGAAATGTGTAAAGCGTTCATCAGTACCAAAACTGTCAAATAAGTAGAACATACAATACAATAAACATAACGCTCCAACATTAAACATATAGAAACCTTTATGAGAAAATAGACAACAAAATGACATAAACTGGATGTAAGGAATCTGAGATATGACTGTCCAAGGTCTTACTTGTTTCAAGGGCCAAAAAGTGCAAAGCGCCAAATATGGGTATCTGTTCGGGCTAGACTGGGTCAAAGTCAATAGTTAAGGCCAACCACGATAGAGTAGGGTCAGATACAGAGACCAGGTTTGGTTCAGTGGAAAGGTTTACCATCTGACTTGGGGCCTGATTTAGATTTCAGCATACAGGTTACTCCATAACAACAAATGATGGATATGCCACCCACCAAAATATAAGTTCTATAATATACTATGGGATTTATATTTCAGCAGACAGGATATCAGTCACAGTGGTGATGCAGCAACCCATCAGCTGAAATCTAAATCAGGCCCTTAGTCTCAGGAATGGAAGTCAAAACTCCTCAGCAGGGTGTGTCACTAGGCTGCTGCCAAGATGTGTTCCACAAAGTGGCAGAGCCCTTAGATGAAGAAATGGTGAAGCCATTGACTTTTGAGGGTAACGTTCCAGGCGGAAGAAATTCAATGATTCTGCCTAAAAAGGGTTCTTTATTGTCTGGATACGTTTGGCTCCTTTGCCAGTTGAAGATTTCTACCTTTGGACTTAGAAACCTTTTGGAAAGTCAGGATCCTTTAGGTGGAGCAAACCAGCAAGTTGAGTCTGATTGGCAGTATGATGTTGATGGCTGTGACTCTGCGAGGGTCCGTGTAGCCTCTGGTTCTTTTAAGAAAAATCCTGAAAAAGTTTTTAAATTCCCAACTTTCTGAGTTAGCCAGAAGGTGAGAACTCTGATGTTTATCCAAGGGACCCAGGACCTTAGCGACACCACTTGCGGTTCAGGACTCACTCTAGGAGTAGCAACCAACAGGGTCTAGGGCAAGTCCAGCTTCTTGCAGATGTTGTGCCCCCATAGCTTAACACAGGTGTCGCCAACCTTTTCTGTAGTGAGAGCTACTTCTGATCACTGAAAATCATCTTGAGCTACTGAAGGTCAAGTAACTCACACATTTGTTAGCAGACAACCTGGGATCGATTCACAAAGGTAAAGGGAAACAAAATTTTAACTTTACGACTTTCAGTATTCACAAAGAGCAAATTATGGCAAATTACTTCCATGCATTTTAATGAGATTTTGCGGCATCTATATTTTCCTATATTATGTACTGTACCATTAAATTTGTAATAGACCTTCACTGTTTTTCTAAAATTCTGATTCAAAGCTCCCCTTTGAGTCAGTCTTTTCTTATTGACTATATTTGAATCTTGTCTTTGAGACCTATTACTTTAAAGTTAACACCATCCCCAATCCCTGCAATGTGCAGATTTTCTAAGGGACTAAACGTCCATAAAACGTTCGACATGTAAAACATTGTCATAGGAGCCAGTCAGGGTCACTTTGATCTAGGGGAAAGAACATTTGTGTGATCTTGTTTGTTTTGCATCATCAGTAGAATTAACTACTGGCAGGCAAACTCCTCCCTGTAAATTGTGCACTCGGGTATGTTTACTGCTTCTTATAATTTTTCTACACAATTGAATCCTTACTGACATGTTGTGTATCCAGCAGAAATAGTATAATTCATAAATTAACCTATCTCATGTATGTATATTAATCATATGGCTAATGTTGCATTGGCCCTGTCTGCTAACATTAGGCCTGTGGGGAGTTTGCGGAATGACCCCAAAACTCCCCCGTACTACATGGAGTTCCACAGGTGGAGGAGTGCATTAGGTAACACCGTTGGTGCTGATTTTTAGCATCAGGTGTTGGCCCTGCGCTGGAAATGGAATACCAGTGCTAATGGCACCATGCACAGCACAAGAGTGCGCTGCTTCTTTCTGATACTTGAGTAGATATTCTACTGGAGCTGCAGCTTCCTCCACGCGAACGGATGGTTTCTCAAAGCGAGCGGTTACGACCATCCGCACACGCCTGTGTTGAGAAATCTCGCTGAGAAGTGGTCTAGAGTTGGAGTTCCTTGCTCGCGCTCACCAACTTAACATTGGGGAGCACGAGCGAGAAAAAAAATCTGCTCTGCTTGTGGAGTTTTTCGCAACTCCGCTTGCTCCACCCAGGCTAGCTAACTTTACATCAAGCAATGTTTATCTTGTCAAATATTCAAAGTGGCTTCAATATTCCGTGGATGCTGATTAGTGTGGATTACAGTGAATCATTATGTTGTGCCTTGACAGGCACAGGAAGATACACCTGAGTATCCTCAGTTGCAATAATGTATTTCATACATTGGTATGAACCCTAGGGTGATAACCCATGTGCCACCATATTTGGCTATTCAGGTAAGATAGCTAAAAATCCCTGGTGCTAAACTGGTAACTGTATATATAAAACATGCAGTAATTCATCCTGTAAGATCGAGCCATCATTGTGTTTTCAACGTGTGCATGTATTCAAATAATGTCAGCATACCATTACTGCCACATTGGACTGATCAGATGGGATGCCCAATGGTCAAAGGTATGAGTGGTCACAATGTATCATAATATATTCATACCTTTATATATTCCAGCAGCAACTAATCATGCATGACTCAAGTCAGTGGAATAAGTCACCATCTTGAGTATGCGTGCCTCTCAATCATACGCTAGCTTCATGTACTATCAAGGTGTACATTTATTTTTGCAATATCAGGATGCCATTGCTCATACCTTATGGCATGGTGGTTCTAATGCTCAAAGGTATGAGACTAATTACTTCTTGTGATAATATGTTTACACCTTCTATATAAACCAGTAGCAACAAATTATTGACCAATCATGTTAGTAGAGTAAATCATATTTTTAAATATGTGTGAAAGTAGTGTATGCCTAGTGAAAATCTTATATCCATGCATATACTCTCCCAATGTATGTATCTATGTGCAGCACCAGGATTACATTGCCCACGCCTTGTAACATGGTGTATTATCAATTGTAGGTAATAATATTCAATTATATATCCAATAGAAAAGCCATTATATAATCAAGAAGGCCAGTGGCAATCCTACAGTACAAGATTGATAATGCAGCTGCATTTCTAAATTCACCAACATCATTAAGTCCCAATCCTGTTGTTTTCAGATGATCAATCCATGTATATTCCTTCCTTATGAACATAATGTTCATGTTGCCCCCCCAAACACAGTACTTCAAAACCTGCCATTTCATTTCATCCTCCTAATGCTTCAACTCCTGGTATTGTTTGATGAAAGCCGCTCCTTCCACTTTGCAGCCTAATGTTTTATTAGGCTGGCATAGTCTTTGCTTGACCATTTGTTTTGTCTGGGCTAAATACATCCAATTACTAGGACACATAATTACACAAATGATATTATTTGTAACTTGATTGGATGGAGACAACAATTGATATGTCTCAGAACTCACTTCCAGCATCTCAGTGTTGCTTGTAAATTTGCATGCCTGACAGTTGCCACACTTACAGTGCCCATTGGTCGAGGCTAGATCTTAATGTTGTGTGATACACGTCGCCTTGGGTTGCTACCTGTGTGTTCTTACCATATAATTGCGTACCGTCTTATTGCTCTTAAATGATTAAAAGATTAAAGGATTGTTCATACTAATGTAATCCAACACATTCTGATTTCTTCTCACTATCTTTGCCTTTGGCTGCTTACAGGACTGGATGTTGACACCATTATCATACTGCCCCCATACCTTCTGGATTTTTCTATTAGGGTATACCCCTTTCTTTGAGTTTGTTGGCCAGATTCACAGCTTCTTTAAAATATTCATTCTTGTCACCACAACTACATTGTATCCGCAAGAATTGTCCAAAAGTCAGAACACCCCCCAAGACCCTGGGATCATGTCTATTATACAGTAGCAAGGAGTTTCTGTCAGAGAGTTTACGGTAAAGGCAGTGCACATTGTACCCTCCCTAAGTATGACCGGTATGTCTAGATAGTCAATTGCCCTCTGCTGTAAAAGCAGGTTAATTTAGGATCAGTTCTTTGATCATTCAGCCAGTTTATAAATGCTTCTACTGCCCTCATCGTCCCCCGCCAGATAATACACACATGAAATCCCCTCGAGTTGGAACTATGGAGTGAGCATTCTAATATACAAAAGAGTGCGGGTATGACCTTTTTCTATAGATCTATGGTGGGTTTTCACAGACTACACTGCTATTAATAATTGATTGCATTGCCAATGTTATTCAGTCATATTATCCATGAGCATCCATCCCCCTAAATACCATGCAAAATACATTACAATATAAAGGCCGCTTTATCTCTGTGAGGTACTGGTAATTAAGTAAGCACTACCGAGCTGACATTCGCCGTATTACAGGAATGAGACATTTATTACAAAGAGCACTTCGTGTGCCTTTTGTTACAATGATTAAGCTAATCTGATGCAGTCTCTTTGTAATGTAATTAGAGTACACATGGCATCGAAGGGACATCTTTGAAAAGGCATGCTTACTGCACACTCTCGAAATAAAGATAGCATGTCAGTTGCCCACTTACAAGTCTCAAGAGTCCAGCATGTTCAAGGATTCGATGCACAATTAGTTGAAGTTATTTTACCTGCTATACACAAACCCGCCCTATTACTTCATTTGACACCTGGCTCTGCGTTCAAGATACTGTGTGGTTTCAGAATTGCTGTATCTTAAATATTATTTGTAACCCGACATGCCAACTTTCATTTTGCCTCGATACTTTGGTAATAAAATGTTGATGAAGATTTTTATTTAGTGTGTTGTGTATTGGATTTCATTTGTGTGTGCAAATCACTCAATCTCCCGGAGCCTGAATGTGTAATGTAAATACGGTGCTCATGTAAAGCGCTCCAATACCTTCGGGTCGAGTTCGCGCTATATAAATATGCAAACAAAAATAAAACTCTTGATCAGGCTCTCACATTCCCAAAGACAATATAAGCCCTTCAACCCAAAACTGAACACCTTACCACCCAAGTCATAGAGCTCTCTAATTAAATCCACTTCCTGGAAAGCATAATTGAAGACATGGACAGCAGATCACGTTGCAGCAACTTGCACATAATTGGCTTCCTGGACGATGCAGAGGGAACAGACCTTACCACCTTATTCAAGACCTGGCTGTCCACAACCATAGCACCCGCGAGTTATCCCACTTTCTCACAGTGAATCAGGCCCATTGAGTGCCCGTTTGGAGTCTCCCACTCGGCACCCCCCAGGAAGTGGACAAAATGCTGAACTTCAGACATAAGGACACAATCCTTCAAGCTGATTGGTGCTTGGGCTGCCTTGCCTTTAAAAACACACAGGTACTTCTCTGCTGCAAGAAATACCATGCTATACACACTATAAGTCCAGGGTAAGCAGGCTCCCTTCATGGAAGTGCAAAGGAAAATATAGAAAGTCGGTTTCACCTACTCCCTATAATTCCCTGCGAAACTTAAAGTCATCATAAACCAAAATACCTGTTTTTTTATACAGCCCAACAATGCCTGGGATTGAGCAGAGCAGTGTCATTGTGAGCAGTCCTAATCGGAACCTCCCAAAATGTGCTCCACATACCCTGTAGCCAAACATGAAAGGCATGTCTTACGGAGGAGGATTAAACCCACTGTGGGCATGGCTACGCTGGCACAGATGCAATGGGAACAGATCCTGGTCCTGGCTGTGGAGACCAACATCTGAGAACAGGAGGAGACTCAAGCCACAGATGAATTGAATGAGACCATTTCCAAGCGGGGGTTGAGAACAGAGGACAACATTGGCTAAATGCAGTAAAGGCCCCCATTCACGACTCTTGAAGACTATGGCAGGTAGATACTGGACTTGGATTATGAGATCCTGCCCAGTGTTGCCTTTGATGGCCCACCAGTCATGGGCGAGTGCTACCATGAAGGGGAGCCCAGGTCTGTGCCTCCCCACCACTGCTTGCCACGTTTATGTGGAAATACCCCAGACTAGACCACTGCATCTCTCTGTAATTAAAACATTTATTACAAATGGTTCTGTCGGGTACCCGACAGCACCATTTGAAGTACATTTTGTAAATGCCCAGGTACTGAGGGACACCGGGTTACCCCATTATAGTTCATATATGTCTCTCTGTAATTATGCGCACCCTTGTGGCCAGGATACCCCTGTGGTGAGCCTGGATGCTTACATACATTTTACATTATCGATAATCATGGGTACCCCCCTCCATTTCACACATTGCACATGTGAGGACACCCCTCATGCAATGACCTCCTCTTCCATATTGGGGATTTTGTGGCTATTAGTATGCCAGGCTGCATGACCCATGTTAGTGAGACATCATGTTAACTGTCTAGGCAGCCAGATGTGACTCAGCCACACTGGGAGAGGGAATTAGGTGGTTGGTTCTAATTCTACTATTGAGCCTACAATCACCTGCACAATGCGGTAGGCCTGTGGACAGCCTATGAGTGTGCTTCCCCCACTTCCCAGTCTGCTGCCCAAGTACACCTACTAACATTTCTAACCTCGAACTTCTGAGGCATGGGTACTGCCAAGAAACACCATGCTATATCCCAATGTCTTAAGAGACGGAGCAACATTTATTCCAATAAACCCATGTGGCTAAATGGGAAGATCTCAGATTCCCAAAAACGCTGGTGAGCAAATGCTTTAGTACAAACTACTCGGGCTACACCACGGGGGGCACACATTTGGATCTGGCTGGGAGTACCTTTTTAGCTCGACCCAGGGGGTTAGTTATATGTTTGTAGAGGGAATGCTGGTTGGCAAGGCTGTGCCGTTGGGTAATGTATCATTACTATTGACTCAATGGTCCCACCTGCTTTGGGTTATAGAGGGGTTTTAACTGCATCTTGGAAACTGCTTTGGATAGTTTATACCCGGCTTCCTCACTTCGCTAGAGCGCACACCGTCACATTTGTCACAATGGCTCACATAGTGGTCTCTAATTGACAGTCGGAGGCCCTTGCATCCAGCTGATTGTGAATACTCTTTTTATTATCCCCACACAATCTCCGTGTCAAACTGGATCACTTCCTTTGTCACTCCACTACACACAACTCCTGGTTACAGATGCAGAGTATATAGGGAAGACCCTATTGAATCACAATCCACTTCTAATCCAACTCATATGCTTGAGATCAGTTTCACCGGTACCCACCTGGTGACTACAGCCCACAGCGCTATTGGATTTAGCTTGTCACGAATGACCCGTAAAATTATTGAAAATTAAATAGCTGAGAATAGTAATACAGCCACCATGCACCTAGTAGAGTTGGATGCTTTGAAAATAGTGGTAAGAGGAGATTGCATTCGCACCACCATCGGGGCACACTCTGCTAAAAACTAGACCAAGTGGACACCTCCTTGCAAGGCTTGGAACAGGATGCACTAGAGAATGACTGAGCCTGGGACGAGCTGACAGAGATGAGAGACTGCCATGATCAACTACTAAAATTGCTGTGATGCATAGATTATAGAGCATATCAAGCCATGATGCACGCTGAAGGGGATGTTCAGGGCCACCTATTGGCATGCCTACTCAAATGGTAATTGGAAATCGAGCCTGCGACCACCATCCATGTCTCTCCCAACTCTGTCATCACCACCAAGGGTGAGATACATAAAATATTTTGCACACACTACCAGATGTTATACAACCCCAAACCCACCCTGAGACAGCCAGTATAATGGAATCCCTTACCACTGTCACATTCCAGGCAGTGCCTGCAAAGCAGAATGATACCCTGAACAGTCCCATCATGGAGTAAGAAATCTGTGGTGCTACCTGTTACTCACCCACCTGCAGGACACTGGGCCTGAATGGCCTACCTCTTGAATTTTACAAGCCTCTTGGCCCTATTGGCCCCTAAGCTAAGCAAATTATACTCCTCTTCCCTTACTACCGACCACATGCCTCCATCCATGTGGGAGGAGCTACTTGTTTCACTACTGAAGCTGGGACATGACCACCTATAAGTTTCCTCCTATAGAGCGCTGTACATTATGAGTAGCGACTCCAAGATATTTAGCTAAGGATTGTTGACACAGTTGCTGGAACACATGCCTGAGTTAGTCCACCCCAACCAAAATAGATTCCTACTGGGTAGATCTGCGACTTTCAATACATATTGCACAGACTACTCAAAGATCTCTGCCTCACTGGCCGTACTCTCTCTGCCTGATTCTAGACTTTGAAAAGGCTTCCTATATTCTCGAATGGGATTACATGATACCAGTGCATTAATATTTACCATTCGACCCGGGATTTGATAGACAGCAACCTTACAATGGTGATCCCTTCTCTTCAATCCCAGATTATTTTCTGGTGTCCCTTCCCCTCACAGTGCAGGGTCATGTCACACTTTCTAAGATGGTAATGTTGCCAAGAATCTTATATTATTTTACCAACTTCCAGTCAATATTCCCCTCTGTACATTTAATTTACTGAATGAAATGTTAGGAAACCTCAGATGGAATAAGGGGAGGCAGAGAGTGGCCCTGGCCAAGCTGCAGCTCCTGACTGACTATGGAGGGTTGGGGCCCTAGTTTGTGAGCATGAATATTTGGCAGCACAGCTCCAGTGGCCAGTTTGCTGGCTATGGAGTAGCAACCTCACAAAGGTGTATCTGGGGTCAGGCCTACGGCCCTGTGCGTGGTGCAAGAACAGTTCCTTCCAGATCCAACTCTACCCGTTACCTCCAATGGCCAATTATGGGTTGCCTATTAGAGCCATTGTAGAGTGCTGTATGGCTCCACCAATATACTGCTATATGTGCCAGAGTTTCCTTACTTTCTATGCAAACCTTCAGAACGGCTGTCAGCCATGAGGATGCGGAGCTCTGGGTATCCCTGGGAGTGGAAATCTTGGGAGACTCATTCCATGATGATGCCCTTATCCCTTCCTACCTAGTTACAGAATGGGGGGTTTCCGGCGAGTCAGTTTCTAATCTATAGGCGTAGGCATCTGGCCAGAGCACTGAGGTGACTATGGGGCATCACTGCTTCAGATCCTGCTCCTCATCCCCTGGCACAGGTACTCTACACAGTGGATGAAGCTTCATTTCCTGGCTTACCAAAATAATTTTGCACAGAACATCAGACCTGCTGGCATCCCTCTGACAAACATAGGTACACAATATTGGCCATACAGTAACCCCTAAAGAATGGAGCAGAGTGTTTGCAAGGTCTGCTGCAATGCTTAATTCCAATGCATACAACATAATATACTGTATAGAACATACCTAACACTGGTCATGATACACAAACTATATCCTGCAACATTGCCAGAGTGCCCTCAGTGCCGCTCTTCCACATCAGACATGATACACATGTTCGGGAATGTAAGTTCTCACGCACATTCTGGACTGACGTCTGTACAGCCCTCGTGCATGCTACAGGCCAGCAGGATCTTGACTACATGGTCGGTTGCCCAATTGGCCTCTACATGTGCCACAGGGAGGATGGCACATCTAACCTTTTTCTTTGACCTGGCCATGCTAATTGCTCGTCAATCGATTGCCGTGCAGTGGAAGGCACCAATGCTGAAAAGCCTTACGCAGTGGTGGAGTATGACTATTCAATGGGCCACATCAGAATCTGCTGCACTTCACTGCAAAGAGATATGAGGATTCCAGAAGAACCCTAGTACTGCCTTTTGCAAAAACCTACTCTTTGCCTTTCATGGGGATTCTGACGACATTTCCTGATCCACATGAACCAAGAATGCACACACCACTCTGACTCTTCCCTTGCCCCCATGTGTCACGTCCACCCCATCTGTAGGACACATTGTGCCACCAGGCCTCCTACACTGTTACCATCTGCCCACATGTTTGTGGCAGGTCTGTACTACGCTCCCCCCCATCAGTTAACTTATGGGCACAGCTGCACCACACATGGATTGAGTGCAAGTATTTCAGGACCTAGGCTCACAGTTCTGTTTTTTTTTTCTTTGTTCTGTACCAGTTATGACTCATGTTTACTATCAAAAACGATATGTGTCTTTACGTGAAAGCTGTTGACAATGCTGTAAACAAAACAAAAAAAACTCAATAAAGAAGGTTGGTTAAAAAAATAACTAGACTGATATAATAAGTTGTAGGGAGTAAGTGTGGATGAAGTTATATTATGGATTATGAGTTTTTAGCTGGTGAATAGCCAATATTTAAAGGAATATATAATTTGTCTGGCAAGGCTATTTCGAAATGCCTCATAATTTGATGGAAAACTGATTTCTTACTTTGGTATTTCCTTGGGTTTCTCTTCTGGATGATATGAATGATGTTATTGGTTTGGGAAGAGTGAAGTGTAAATATGGACACATTTTCTTAGATGTATTAGGTGCTTCGATTCCCTAAATTTGCTTGGGTATGAACGATGTGAAAATTAAAAAAAATATCTATGCTTGTAGATTGCCTTGATTCAAATACTGCTGAGCATTAACATAGATAAATCAGGAAATAATGGCTATGCATGCTATAATTATACAAAACCGTCTTAAGTTAAATATCCTTCTTAGAAATGAGGGCAGAGTTTTTTTAATTTGATGGTATAAGAGTGCTGTACGTTCGACTCAGATAAAAGAAAATTAAGTCTATGTAAATTTTGAGACAGTAGAATATCAGTTGAAGTGGATGACAGTCCTTTTCAAGTTATAAAGGTACTATCCCTTAGTACGTCCAGTTAATTCTCAATAATTTGAACCCGAATCTTTGGTCGCTGTAGCACAGAGCAGACAGGCTTAACTTAGGAGAAATGTGTAAAGCGTTCATCAGTACCAAAACTGTCAAATAAGTAGAACATACAATACAATAAACATAACGCTCCAACATTAAACATATAGAAACCTTTATGAGAAAATAGACAACAAAATGACATAAACTGGATGTAAGGAATCTGAGATATGACTGTCCAAGGTCTTACTTGTTTCAAGGGCCAAAAAGTGCAAAGCGCCAAATATGGGTATCTGTTCGGGCTAGACTGGGTCAAAGTCAATAGTTAAGGCCAACCACGATAGAGTAGGGTCAGATACAGAGACCAGGTTTGGTTCAGTGGAAAGGTTTACCATCTGACTTGGGGCCTGATTTAGATTTCAGCATACAGGTTACTCCATAACAACAAATGATGGATATGCCACCCACCAAAATATAAGTTCTATAATATACTATGGGATTTATATTTCAGCAGACAGGATATCAGTCACAGTGGTGATGCAGCAACCCATCAGCTGAAATCTAAATCAGGCCCTTAGTCTCAGGAATGGAAGTCAAAACTCCTCAGCAGGGTGTGTCACTAGGCTGCTGCCAAGATGTGTTCCACAAAGTGGCAGAGCCCTTAGATGAAGAAATGGTGAAGCCATTGACTTTTGAGGGTAACGTTCCAGGCGGAAGAAATTCAATGATTCTGCCTAAAAAGGGTTCTTTATTGTCTGGATACGTTTGGCTCCTTTGCCAGTTGAAGATTTCTACCTTTGGACTTAGAAACCTTTTGGAAAGTCAGGATCCTTTAGGTGGAGCAAACCAGCAAGTTGAGTCTGATTGGCAGTATGATGTTGATGGCTGTGACTCTGCGAGGGTCCGTGTAGCCTCTGGTTCTTTTAAGAAAAATCCTGAAAAAGTTTTTAAATTCCCAACTTTCTGAGTTAGCCAGAAGGTGAGAACTCTGATGTTTATCCAAGGGACCCAGGACCTTAGCGACACCACTTGCGGTTCAGGACTCACTCTAGGAGTAGCAACCAACAGGGTCTAGGGCAAGTCCAGCTTCTTGCAGATGTTGTGCCCCCATAGCTTAACACAGGTGTCGCCAACCTTTTCTGTAGTGAGAGCTACTTCTGATCACTGAAAATCATCTTGAGCTACTGAAGGTCAAGTAACTCACACATTTGTTAGCAGACAACCTGGGATCGATTCACAAAGGTAAAGGGAAACAAAATTTTAACTTTACGACTTTCAGTATTCACAAAGAGCAAATTATGGCAAATTACTTCCATGCATTTTAATGAGATTTTGCGGCATCTATATTTTCCTATATTATGTACTGTACCATTAAATTTGTAATAGACCTTCACTGTTTTTCTAAAATTCTGATTCAAAGCTCCCCTTTGAGTCAGTCTTTTCTTATTGACTATATTTGAATCTTGTCTTTGAGACCTATTACTTTAAAGTTAACACCATCCCCAATCCCTGCAATGTGCAGATTTTCTAAGGGACTAAACGTCCATAAAACGTTCGACATGTAAAACATTGTCATAGGAGCCAGTCAGGGTCACTTTGATCTAGGGGAAAGAACATTTGTGTGATCTTGTTTGTTTTGCATCATCAGTAGAATTAACTACTGGCAGGCAAACTCCTCCCTGTAAATTGTGCACTCGGGTATGTTTACTGCTTCTTATAATTTTTCTACACAATTGAATCCTTACTGACATGTTGTGTATCCAGCAGAAATAGTATAATTCATAAATTAACCTATCTCATGTATGTATATTAATCATATGGCTAATGTTGCATTGGCCCTGTCTGCTAACATTAGGCCTGTGGGGAGTTTGCGGAATGACCCCAAAACTCCCCCGTACTACATGGAGTTCCACAGGTGGAGGAGTGCATTAGGTAACACCGTTGGTGCTGATTTTTAGCATCAGGTGTTGGCCCTGCGCTGGAAATGGAATACCAGTGCTAATGGCACCATGCACAGCACAAGAGTGCGCTGCTTCTTTCTGATACTTGAGTAGATATTCTACTGGAGCTGCAGCTTCCTCCACGCGAACGGATGGTTTCTCAAAGCGAGCGGTTACGACCATCCGCACACGCCTGTGTTGAGAAATCTCGCTGAGAAGTGGTCTAGAGTTGGAGTTCCTTGCTCGCGCTCACCAACTTAACATTGGGGAGCACGAGCGAGAAAAAAAATCTGCTCTGCTTGTGGAGTTTTTCGCAACTCCGCTTGCTCCACCCAGGCTAGCTAACTTTACATCAAGCAATGTTTATCTTGTCAAATATTCAAAGTGGCTTCAATATTCCGTGGATGCTGATTAGTGTGGATTACAGTGAATCATTATGTTGTGCCTTGACAGGCACAGGAAGATACACCTGAGTATCCTCAGTTGCAATAATGTATTTCATACATTGGTATGAACCCTAGGGTGATAACCCATGTGCCACCATATTTGGCTATTCAGGTAAGATAGCTAAAAATCCCTGGTGCTAAACTGGTAACTGTATATATAAAACATGCAGTAATTCATCCTGTAAGATCGAGCCATCATTGTGTTTTCAACGTGTGCATGTATTCAAATAATGTCAGCATACCATTACTGCCACATTGGACTGATCAGATGGGATGCCCAATGGTCAAAGGTATGAGTGGTCACAATGTATCATAATATATTCATACCTTTATATATTCCAGCAGCAACTAATCATGCATGACTCAAGTCAGTGGAATAAGTCACCATCTTGAGTATGCGTGCCTCTCAATCATACGCTAGCTTCATGTACTATCAAGGTGTACATTTATTTTTGCAATATCAGGATGCCATTGCTCATACCTTATGGCATGGTGGTTCTAATGCTCAAAGGTATGAGACTAATTACTTCTTGTGATAATATGTTTACACCTTCTATATAAACCAGTAGCAACAAATTATTGACCAATCATGTTAGTAGAGTAAATCATATTTTTAAATATGTGTGAAAGTAGTGTATGCCTAGTGAAAATCTTATATCCATGCATATACTCTCCCAATGTATGTATCTATGTGCAGCACCAGGATTACATTGCCCACGCCTTGTAACATGGTGTATTATCAATTGTAGGTAATAATATTCAATTATATATCCAATAGAAAAGCCATTATATAATCAAGAAGGCCAGTGGCAATCCTACAGTACAAGATTGATAATGCAGCTGCATTTCTAAATTCACCAACATCATTAAGTCCCAATCCTGTTGTTTTCAGATGATCAATCCATGTATATTCCTTCCTTATGAACATAATGTTCATGTTGCCCCCCCAAACACAGTACTTCAAAACCTGCCATTTCATTTCATCCTCCTAATGCTTCAACTCCTGGTATTGTTTGATGAAAGCCGCTCCTTCCACTTTGCAGCCTAATGTTTTATTAGGCTGGCATAGTCTTTGCTTGACCATTTGTTTTGTCTGGGCTAAATACATCCAATTACTAGGACACATAATTACACAAATGATATTATTTGTAACTTGATTGGATGGAGACAACAATTGATATGTCTCAGAACTCACTTCCAGCATCTCAGTGTTGCTTGTAAATTTGCATGCCTGACAGTTGCCACACTTACAGTGCCCATTGGTCGAGGCTAGATCTTAATGTTGTGTGATACACGTCGCCTTGGGTTGCTACCTGTGTGTTCTTACCATATAATTGCGTACCGTCTTATTGCTCTTAAATGATTAAAAGATTAAAGGATTGTTCATACTAATGTAATCCAACACATTCTGATTTCTTCTCACTATCTTTGCCTTTGGCTGCTTACAGGACTGGATGTTGACACCATTATCATACTGCCCCCATACCTTCTGGATTTTTCTATTAGGGTATACCCCTTTCTTTGAGTTTGTTGGCCAGATTCACAGCTTCTTTAAAATATTCATTCTTGTCACCACAACTACATTGTATCCGCAAGAATTGTCCAAAAGTCAGAACACCCCCCAAGACCCTGGGATCATGTCTATTATACAGTAGCAAGGAGTTTCTGTCAGAGAGTTTACGGTAAAGGCAGTGCACATTGTACCCTCCCTAAGTATGACCGGTATGTCTAGATAGTCAATTGCCCTCTGCTGTAAAAGCAGGTTAATTTAGGATCAGTTCTTTGATCATTCAGCCAGTTTATAAATGCTTCTACTGCCCTCATCGTCCCCCGCCAGATAATACACACATGAAATCCCCTCGAGTTGGAACTATGGAGTGAGCATTATAATATACAAAAGAGTGCCGGTATGACCTTTTTCTATAGATCTATGGTGGGTTTTCACAGACTACACTGCCATTAATAATTGATTGCATTGCCAATGTTATTCAGTCATATTATCCATGAGCATCCATCCCCCTAAATACCATGCAAAATACATTACAATATAAAGGCCGCTTTATCTCTGTGAGGTACTGGTAATTAAGTAAGCACTACCGAGCTGACATTCGCCGTATTACAGGAATGAGACATTTATTACAAAGAGCACTTCGTGTGCCTTTTGTTACAATGATTAAGCTAATCTGATGCAGTCTCTTTGTAATGTAATTAGAGTACACATGGCATCGAAGGGACATCTTTGAAAAGGCATGCTTACTGCACACTCTCGAAATAAAGATAGCATGTCAGTTGCCCACTTACAAGTCTCAAGAGTCCAGCATGTTCAAGGATTCGATGCACAATTAGTTGAAGTTATTTTACCTGCTATACACAAACCCGCCCTATTACTTCATTTGACACCTGGCTCTGCGTTCAAGATACTGTGTGGTTTCAGAATTGCTGTATCTTAAATATTATTTGTAACCCGACATGCCAACTTTCATTTTGCCTCGATACTTTGGTAATAAAATGTTGATGAAGATTTTTATTTAGTGTGTTGTGTGTTGCATTTCATTTGTGTGTGTTCTCTATTTTTTACTTTCAATATTCAAAATAAATAGATTTGAGTGACTATCTCTGAAAGACAGTGCACAGCAGGTTTAAAAGAAAGAATAGGAAGGTGTAAATTTCCATTCAAAACAGTATAGTTATCTGTTGGCAGACTACATGGTAGCTGCTCTCTGTAATGTGTAATTGAATCAGGGGTGTACCGGCCAATAGCATTCTGCAGCACACATAGATTGTTTTTGTGCAGGAAGGTGCCCCTTCCTGCACAAAAACAATCCTGCCAACAACACAGACAACCTTTATTGGCATTTGGCTGCAGTTTGTGCGCCGGGCGCTGGCAGAAAGGACAGGAATACATTGTATCTTGTAAATACGGCACATTCCTGCCCTTTTCTTTTAACATGGGGCAGCGCAGCTAAAAGGCTTGCGGCACTGCCCTATGCCAAAATATTGTAAATATGCCTCTCACTCTTTAAACCATCAGACTGAAGTACATTATCCCCTTGTGTACACATCAGTCAATGTAACACATATCACACTTGTTGGGAACCAGGGGCTCTCGATAAAAAATAATCTGTGCCAATTTGCACTTCTGTAAAGGTAAAATGGCTTTTCCCACGACAATCTATCAGCTGTCAACAACGACTAGTGTTGCTGTGGTCTGTGCGTAAGTTTGGGAGTCACCCTTGTTGAAATGAGGTCCACTTTGCTGCACTTATAACTGCAGCAAAGCTGAGCACTCAGCAGAGGAGCACCATGTCACAATTGCACGTCTCAATGACTCACGATACCAGCCTTCTGAGTAAAAAAAGCATGATATTTGCCTCAAAACCCAAAACAACAATTTCAATTCAGTGCAGGCTTACAGTGTGAGGGCCATTCAACTGTATAGCTTGTATATCGCTTTCAAGACCATAGGCCATTCGGAAATATAAATCCATAAATGTAAGAATAGGTAAAAAAGAGTGGGGTCGTTTCACTAAGACTGTGTGAAGTAAATCAATGTATTATAGTCTTGTCCTTAGGATCTGCTTACACATGAAAGAAATCACAAATATTCCCATCAGTATGAATGAAATACATTCATATCGTATTTCTATTTCTTTCTATTTATTTTACTTATAGAGCGCCCGAATCACCCCATTAGGGTATCTCCGCGCTTGGACCGCCATAGTAAGCCAAGGAGGGACAATCAGAACAGTGAGGTTTTCAGCAACTTTCTGAATGCTAGATAGTCCGTGCATTGATGCATGTGAATGGGGAGTTCATTTCAGTAGTGTGGGGCCCCCTAAGCAGGTTTTTTTAAAGCACGGAACTTGGAGCAGTGCCTTAGCTCCAGAGCGAAGGGGTCTGGAAGGAACATAGCTAACAAATGTATCGTTTAGGTAGCAGGGGCCTAGGTTGTTTAATGCTTTGTATGCAATACAACAGATCTTTTATTTGATCCTCTTCCGTATTGGTAACCAGTGTAATTTTTGAAGAAGAGGGAGTTCTGGGGGTGGCATTGGTCACCAGGAGGGATGCGGTGTTCTGGACCACCTGGAGTTTGTTAATGGAGCTTTCAATGGCTGAGATCAGCAGCACATTACAATAGTCCAGACGGCTTAGGACTAATGTCGGAATCAAGGTTTTCCGTGTTGATAGTGGCAGAAAAGGGAAAACTCTTCTGAGCAAGCTAAGGCTATGGAAACATGCTCCAGTGGTGGAGGTGTAATGGTCTCCCTATGTGAGTTTATGGTCTAATCGAACTCCAAGTTTTTTTACCACCTGTTTAGGACATGGGGTAGGACCTAATTCCTCTGGCCACTAGCTAGGGGACCACTTCACTGTGGCTTCACCAAACAGCATCATCTCTGACTTAGCTGCATTGAGCAGGATAACATTTTCTTTCATCCACTCCGCGATGGCCTTCGTGCCTTCTGCAAAGGTGGTCTGAATGTTGGAATTGGTTTTGTCAAAGGAGAGGAGCAGTTGGGTGTCATCAGCGTAGGATATGGGGATAAATAGGAAATTCCTCAATAGTCTTGCCAAGGGAGCAACATAAATGTTAAATAAGGTAGGGCTCAAACATGAGCCCTGTAGTACTCCCTTGGTCACCCTTGTTGTCTGTGAGTGAAATGGGCCCAGGTTAATGGTCTGAGTTCTGTCACACAGAAAGATGGTCATCCACTTCAATGCATTCCCTGTAAGGCCTATGTCTCCCAGTCTCCTAAGTAGGGTCTGGTAGGAGATGGTATTGAATGCAGCGGATAGGTCAAGCAGCACCAGGAGTACTGCTTGACCGTTATCCAACAGCATCCTGATGTTGTCTGTGACTGCCACCAGCGCGGACTCTGTGCTATATCTGTGACGGAATCCCAATTGAGAGGGATCCAGGCAGTTTGAGGATTCAGAAAAATCTGATAAGTGATTATTAATGTGTTTTTCCAAGATTTTGCTATGTAACTGAAGTAGGGAAATGGGGTGGTAGTTGGTAACGTCTTCCGTGGGGATTTTAGAATACACATCCATTATTCCAAGTGCTCAAACTTTCTCCTGGTGAATGTCTGCAGCATGGACAATTTACAGGACAAGGTATAGTGAAAAATTGTCTTTGGCAGTTAACGATTTTTTCATTTTTTGACATCTAAAAACCTTAGGTAACGTTGCCACAAAAATACCAATATATTTGCTTTCATAGGCCTAAAATTATTTATGCAAAAAGAATGGGAAAACATAGGAAATCTTTCTCCATTCCCACTTTGTTATGAGTCTGTTGGTGTACAATGGACATAACTGAAATTGTTAGTTACTGAATTTCGCATTGCGCTAAATTCCTGAATCTTCTCAAAATTTCACATTTCAGGATTTTGCGCATTTTTTTACCTCGGCACACATCTTGCATTAACAAATATTGAGAGATTCCAAGCAAACACTGACTTACACAGAAGATGGCTCACCGACGAACATTTTCTGCTTCAACCAGTCTCCTGCCTGTCTCGTGAGGTCTTTTGTTGGAAGTTCACACTCAGGTAAAATAAAAGTGACACAAGATACCAGCAAATCCCACTTCACTACAAAAGTGTAATTTTGTTACATTTTCGTGGAACTTTGCAAAATTTCCTAAAGAAAAATGACACCAATGTATACATATTCCCATTCTCCTACCATAGGAAATCCATGTTCCTGCACTCGCCCCTAAACTGATGAATGTGAGAAATCACTATTCTTCATCTGCAGGCATACATGTCAACAGATACTGTTTCTATGAATCGAAATCAGGCATTTATGATTGTTGGCGAGTCTCTTTGCCGACTTACATGGCACTTAAATGGGCACACTTTTTATTGCATGAGAAGCAGCATATCTAAGAGACATAACCACAGGAGAATTATCATAGCTAAGCATTTGGGGCCAAATTTATCAAGGTTTTGCAACGCCCTTGTCCCACCCAAGGGGTTGCAAGGGCGACACAAAAGCTAAGTGAGATTTATCAAGCCACACAAGGCCACCTTGCGTGGCCCTCCATTACTTGATAAATCTAGAGTCACCAAAGGCAGCGTAAATCGCGGCCTTGCTTTACTCTGCGACAGGGAGGCATTCCAAGGGTGGAGCGTGGTTGTTCCCATGCATCCACCCATGGATTTTGGGGATTTCTCAGATTTGCCATTAGTGGTAGACCTGGGAATGTGTCAAAATGATAAGCCTCTCTCGTTTTTTTCCTCTTTCTACGTGTGCTTCTGCAGCGCACGTAGAAAGAGGAAATGCCTCTGAGGGTTGTTTTTGTGCAGGAAGGTATTCCTTCCTGCACAAAAATAATCCTGTCTAAAACGCAGGCACCCTTGCAACATTGCGCAAGGGTGCCTGTGTTGGCGCTAGGCAGACAAAAGTGCGCCAGCGCTAGGAAAGGACAGTAATGCGCAGTATAATAGTAGAACATCACATTCCTGTCCTTTCCCTTTCAAGCAGCGCAGCTCAGCAAGGTGGCTTGTTGTGTTGTATTGCGTGAAAACTTGATAAATATGGGCCATTGAATCCTACAGGAGAATATGCAATAATCTATTGTTTATCATGCACATGTGCAGGCAAATAGGTAATAAATAATCAATTGCTGTCTAAATGAAAATAGAGGTTAAAATGAGGAACTGATTTCAAGGAGGCGTGAAGGCTGTAGAAGGTGCAAATAAATTAAAAAAAATATGCTATGCGTGAAATGTAGAAGATCAATGACAAAGTTGGGCCAACTGAAATATTTTGTGCTGGAGATGACTGAGAAAACTATGGGGCAACGTGATCCATCTAGAATACAAAAAAATTGATGGCTGAGTACTTACATTAATTCATGAATAAGCTACCCTACATACAATGGCATAAAATGGCAAATTTACTGCCAATGGGTCACCTTTCAATATGGTATTTTTCATGCACTCACACGTTGGACGCCATGAGAATGTGATGCCTCAAAAAAACTTTATCCCCCATACAGATGATATCTATCCCACTGAAATGAGCTGACAAAGCAACCTGCCAACACTCATACGCCTTTACATTATGTATCTCGTCTAGCAAAGGTATTCCATGTCAAAGGGATAAAAACACATCACCAAATGGAATAGGCACAAAAAAGTGGAATGTTGAGAAAAATGACTACTACACTTTGTAAGCACTCCAAACAATTCGTTTGGAGTGCTTACAATTCATCACCAGCCTAGATGGAAATATAGCTTTAGGGTTTTGTAGTAAATTCATTACACCATGTCCCTACTGGATAGTTTTAATATTGTTGACTTGGACCTCTGGGTATGGTTAACCTGAATAAAAGCATACGCTGGTGCAGATTTACAAGCCCTCTTCGCCACTAGTACCTCACTTTCTGTGACGTACTGGTAGCGCAGGGGGCTCCTCCATATTTACAAGGACAGGAAAAGCCACCCTGCGTGACTTTTCCTCTCCTTGTAAATATGGCCCCTTCACACGCAGCACTTTGCGTTAAAGGGGCGTTCCATGGGTGTTGCTGTGGATGTTCCCACGCAACACCCATGGAACAAGACACATCTCCAGATTTACGAGAAATCGTAAAACTGGAGATGCGTCTGAATGCTACGCCACCCTAGAGGGGGCGTAGCGAGGTGCAACGAGGAGAAATGTTTTAATTTCTCCTCGTTTTTTCCTCTTTCAATGCGTGCTGCATTCTACAGCACGCATTGAAAGAGAAAAATGACTGTAGTAATTGTTTTTGTGCAGGAAGGTGCCCCTTCCTGAACAAAAACAATCTCCCCACGACGCAGGCATCCTTGCACCATGGTGCAAGGATGCCTGCGCCGGCGCATGGCTGCAGTTTGTGCGCCAGCGCAGGGGGAAGCACAGAGATGGGACATATTATTGTAAATATGTTGCATCACTATGCTTTGGAAGTGTCGCAACGTGGTGCAGCCAAAGGGCTTGTGGTGCCACACTGCAGCACTTCCTTGTAGATCTGCCCCCCTGTATGCAGGCTTATTTCCCAAAATAGGGTAGGCATTTTGGTTACTTTGCATTTTTAACACTTTTTAAGCCAGCTTTATTATGCATGTGCGCAGTGCATGCTGTGTGAATGTCAAGTCCCACATGTAAGCAATCAGGAAACCTTTTGCCACTTATATTCGGAGCAAACCTAAATATATTTGCTGAGGTACAGTCATCTCACACGGACGATGAGCCTAGAATATCAAAATGGAATCCTTTTGGGACATTAATTTAGCAATATGTAAGTCAAGGGCCATTGTGCCTTGAACATTTTATGCCTCTTCTGTATGGTGCTTAAATCTAAAATGTAGCAATGTGGTGCACGCATACATTTGAAAATGGCAACATGGGATTAGCCTGACATGTGATGTAGAAACCTTTTAAGCTGTGCACTTGCAAAAACATGTTTCTCTCTAATATTGCCTTGAACTTGGAAGTGAGGTTTTTCCTGCAGCATATAATCATTAAGGATAGCTAAAATCATTATGTAATGCATTTTTGCTTCATAAGCTACAAGTCTGACTTTTCCAAGATTGTCATTTTCCTGCCTTTAAGAAAACTAATCTGCCTAGGTAGTATTAATGTCCCTCTTCTAATTGAACTTTGGCAGTTAAGTTTCTTCCATAACTAATTCCTTCCTGGAGAGGTGCTTCTTCTCTACTGACTTAAATCTTTTTCAAAGCTATTCATGGCTTTCAGCCTTAGCATCCCCTTATCAGAAGAGCTTTGATACTTACCAGGAAAGGCTGTCATGCATGCCTATGCATTCTGCTTTTATTGCTAGGGTTGGAAAGAAAGCTGTAATACTGGGTTCCTTTGGAGGTCAAGTGTTGTGTAGACTGTTAGAAGCCTCATACATTTGGATGCAGCGAAGAAAGTGTGTGTTTGCTTTCATCCTAGAGGGTCTGGAAGAGGTGAAGTTTGGAGGAGCTAGGACAGGGGCAATCTAACACTTTGACATATTGCAAAAATAGGCCACACTACTTAGTTTGCCATTCTTGCAAAAAATGGCATGACTTTTCATTGTCTGACTTCAGAATTAGAAACTGGATCACACGCCCATGACCTTCTGCCTGATGAGTATTCCCTGAATATTTAGGGGTTTTAGAGCATCAGGAAAGAAAAAATAAAATGTTGCTGAAAGTTAGAACATGCCTTGAACTGGTAAAAGCTCGCAGCGGCAAAGTACCTACCCTGAATTGGAAGTACAACTTCCTGTCTAGAGGTACCGTGATGGTATCCCAATATGGTTCCGGGGAGCTGTAACATTTAAAATCAGTAAACTTGTCCATCAGACATACTCTGTGCCACACATGCCTCAATTCTAAAGATCCATGATCAGTAATTTGACTTGATTTCATCTGGTGATGGTATAGGTCTAACAGCTGGATCATTCCAAAGCCCCCTCAAATCTATATCAATTAGCAATGCTTTCATCCGGCATAACCATGTTATCTTATGGAACTAGTCTACCTCTAGAATGTCTCTCAATGCCATATTATAAGGCTGTAATTCAGTGGAAGACCACAGCCTTCTACAATATAGAAGTGGGTGCAGTCTTACTTTGGGCATAATTTCTTTTCTGCCCAATTCTAACATTAACAGCTTTAGCGTGGTGGTCCCCGGGGCAGACGGGGTCCGTGACGCCCACCCATATTGTTTGAATAGCCCCGGGAGGTGGCTGGGGCTGCGGGTGGGCCAAGTGAGCCCACCTGCATTAATAATGTAAAGTGCCCCGGGGAGGTGGTGGTCCTCGGGCCAGGGGGTCCGCAACAGACCCTCATCATTACTTAATTTGTGCCCCACGGAGGGGCTGTGTGGGGGGACGTAAGGTTGTGCCCCAGGGAGGTGGCGTTCCCCAGGGCAGTGGGGGCTGAGAGTGCCCACCTCATCATTTGCATATTTTTGCCCCGAGGAGGTGGTGGCCCCAGGTCAGCGGGGTGGCTGAGAGGGCCCTCTCCGCATTTGTAAGCAAAAGTGCCCCGGGGAGGTGGATGTTCCTGGGACTGCGGGGACCCGAGTGGGCCCGCGCATTTTCATTGTTACAGCCCTGGGGTGGTGGCAGTCCCTGGGACAAGGGGAGTCTGCAAGGCCCTCCCATGTTGTTTCAATAGCCCCAGAGATGTGGCAGTTGCCTGGGCAGTGGGTCGGCCCAGTGGGCCCACCTGCAATAATAATGTAAAGTGCCCCAGGAAGGTGGCAGTCCCTGGGGCTTTGTTAAGCCCTAGGATGGATGCTCCGTGCAACCTCTCTTAAATTAATCAGACGCCCCCGGGACCTGGCACTCCCGGGTGTTATTTTAAAGCAAGAGCGGGAGCCCACAAGTACTTTTTAAAATAAGAAATTGCCACAGGTGTGCGAATATCGTGAAATTACAGCAATTCTTAAAAAAACAAGCTTTTATGCTGTGGAGTGGGACCCCAAGACCATGGCTTGGATGTCAGGGTAGTCCTACCCTGCCCCCTTTTCTTTACGTTCACTTTTGGCTGCTGAAAATTCCTGGTTGAAATGTTGGCAGCCAATCAGAGCAGTGCATTTCCCTGCACGAGCTTTCTTTGTTTGCGAAATCTTCGTGACCAGAGACTTCACTATAATTTTAAACTTACATTTCTCAAAAACTACTGAAGGGATTTACACCAAATAAGCAATAGGCACTCCCTTGAACCAACATCTACCTCCCTGCCAAATCTGATGTAAGTCCTTTCAGCGGTTTGGGCTGTAGTTGTGGCTAAAGGTTTCTATGGGAATTAATATTACAAACGCACCCTTATTTCACATCACAAATTCTCGGTCCCCACTACACTCATCACCTCCAAGCTTTCCATGACAGCCAGAACCTACCTTGATACTTTGTTTTTGAAAATTTCTAAAAGATTTGTCAATTGATGCCAAAGTTATAGCCAAGTCAGAAATGCTTTTCCTACGGAAACTAGGTCCTGAGTATAACTACATATTTTTTCTTGTTTTTTTTTTTTACATATATACAGTAACATCAAACTTAATTTTCAAAATCTCCACATGGGAATACTGGAAAATGTAGTTGTTGAGGTAAGGCGTTCTTCACGTAAGCATAGCAACTTGCCCCATCATACAAAAGTGAACGTGTTCTGACTTTCAACTTTCAGCAACATTAACATTTTTCTTTGCTGGTGCTCTGAAACCCCTAAATATTCCAAATATTATATATAAGCACATGGAGATTGTCTCAGTCTCATTTTCCAGTCTTTCATCCTTGAAGGACTGTTAATTCCCACTCCTCGTTTAAATTGGCCTGGGCAAACCAACAACCTGTACCAGACCTCATTCCATTCCTATTCAACCGTATGTCCGGTCACCTGCACTGCACATAATTATATGGTGATCTTAATTCTGATGTTTTTTTATATAAATGTTTTAAGATATATATATATAAATCCTGATCCTTAGATCACCTTGTAGTCATATTGTTGTATTGTTAAAAACTACACTTTTTCTCTTTTTAACTAAATTGATTTTGGAATGTGAAAGTATTTATTGGTAACAGGAGTGTTGTTTTGGGATTACTGTACATGTATTTCATGACATATCCTCTGAGGATGGCTTTACATCCTGATACCAGGTGGCTTGCTTATGAGAGGCCTATGCCGCCATTGTGTCTCTAATTTTGACGTGCCGCTGGCACAGGCAGTACTCCATATTTACAAATAAGTTCATGTGGCCAAATCCGTCAGTTTTGGTAGGGCCTAGGTTGGATATTACCAGCAACAGAACCAACTGTGCCATTCAGGGAATAATATATTCAAGGCAGGAGTTTTATCATAAAATCCAGTGTACAACTGAAGCAATAATATTTATGGTTTCAACAATGTGTGATGCACGCAGAGCCTGCATTGTGTTAAAATGTCTGCGCATCTGAAAAGAGAGCGCATTTTTTGCCAGCGGACTACCCTCATTGACCCCAGGGAGGTTGAGGTCATTACATTCTAGAGACTCTGGAGGGAGTCCATCATAGAACTGCTCAACCAGATAGTGCCAAGACTCCATCCACCAACTCCGAGGCCCACCTACATCCCACCACAGGTCAAGCTGGTGTCTGTCCTTCTCATGCTGCCATCTGATTCATTCCAAATAACAACAGCCAGAGTGGCAGAAATATTGCAGTCATCTTTTTCTGCCTTCCTACTCTCTGTCTTGGATTCCATCTTCTGATTCACACCCCAGTACCTCCTCTTCCCCAAGACACAATAATAGCAGCTAGACACCAAGCAAGGTTTCTATGCCATTGATGGAGTTCCACATGTGCTGGATGCCATTGACTGCACACATGTGCAACAAGTTCCCCTTGCAGCAACATCACATCTGTACAGGAACAGGAAGCACACATACTCCATCAACATCCAAGCCATCGAAGACCCTCGGGATATTTACAAATATGTTGGCAAAATACCTAGGAAGTGCGCATGATGCCTACATCTTTAGGCACTCCACCATCAATGACCGCTTCAGAGTGGCCGACATTGAAATGAACTACGTTACAGGTCTACTAACAATACAAAATGATGACATAATAGCCATCTCTGTGTCTGTTGACTGAGATAGGACCATATGTATGAGGGGTGTGACACACATGCATCATAGTACACATGTATCGCAAACCCCCAAGTTACACATGTTAAGACATGCAAAGCCACTTTGTCTGCCTTTGAATGGTGTAAAGGTACAGAGCAATTTAAAAACCTAGCAAAATGCAGTGTTCCATCACTGTGTGCAAGGGATGTGGATTGTGGGGGTGTCTCCATGCAACTCCCATGGTCCATGAGGCATGTCATGTACCCCACACCAGGTAGACCTAGAAATGTGACAAATCAATTGGCCTCCCCAGGTGATGTGCAACAAAGAAAAACAGCCAAATTACTCCCACTTCCTATTTGTGCTGCATTCTGGGGCACACTTACATAGACAAACAGGAGTCGAGGCCTAATCATGGTGCACATGTGCCTGTGTTTGTGATAGGGTGCACTTTGTGTGCCAATGTAGGATGAATTCCGAGGAAAGTGCAGATTGGCTTAAATACTGTGCACTACAGCCCCTTCTTTTTGATGCAGTGCATTGCAGACAGCTGCTTTGCTGCACTGCACAGTGCCACTTAGCCAAATATCTGGGCAACCGTGTGATGTGCACATAGTGGTAACAACGTACTGCAACATGTACACAATGATGTCCCAATTTGCCATGCACTTACTAATTTGTTAATGGCAGTAGTGAAAGCATGCCAGTGATTATCAATTTTCCATTTACCTCTGGATGGATGGATGGAACTACCGCAAATTCACTGGTTAACCAATCACCAATGAAACCATGTGGCATGACAGACACGTCAATAGGGGTACAGAGGCAACACAAGAGAAAGGTCTGAAAATAGTACTTCCTCAATTGTATACCTACTCTTGGTATCCAGTCAAAGATCAATGGTGTGAGAACAAGTATAGTGGAAATGAGCAAGTGTGTTATGCACGGCAGTATAGATCTAGGTAGACCAAAGTTTGTGGGGCAAAACAGGAATAAGTATGCTGAAAGGCCATGTATTGCATGCCATGTCAGTGTAGGTCCCAGACATGTGTTTGTTTCAATACTGGAAAACATTGTGACACCAACAGTACAAAACACACATATATCTCATCAATACTGATAGTCTGCGTACACACATACATGTAGGTTGAAAGTCGCATTGTCTGATGTGATGGCTCACCTTTTCTGTGGACTAACTAGTTAAAAGGAAAAGAATATGAATCCAGCAATGTGAAACTGACTTAGTCAAATTCAATGCGCCCAAACATGTCATACATCAGTCATCAACATACAAAATATTCCAAAATGGACAAGGCCCCTACAGTGTACTCAGACTAGGAAGCTCAATATACATTAGCGACAGTAATGAGTAAAAACATAAAGGCGTAGAAGTACACAATCCCCTACAAGTTAGAGTACTACATATACATGTGACAAACCAATGTTGTGTCAGCAAATTGAGTTGACATCTCATTGTAATAACTTTAGTGTGTCCTACATAAATATGGCTAACCCTGGGCAAAGTTCGCCTAGCCGGCTACGCGAGGCTGCGCAAAGTAGTACAAAATCTCCGCAACGCTATGCGTAGCTACGCGAGCAAGCTGAGTTGCTTGTTTCCACTTGTTCATGTATGCTCGTGAGATGTATTTGAAGTTCGGCAACACGGATGACGTGTTTGGGGGAAATATCGCGTGAACTTCACCACGTGGTCGCCAATGGGCGCAGCCATCTTGTTTTCCTATCTTTTGCATGGTTCTGGGGCCTGTTTTTCAATCCCTCTACAATCTTTTCAATCCTTTGTTTTTTACACTGTTTTTCTGATCTTTTTTATTTATTATCTATCCCTCTCTGTCCCTAAGTCTATATTTTGCGTTTTATTTCTAGTTTTCCTGTTTTTTTTAACTTTTCTACTGTTTTTTATTACTTCCTTCTTTCCTCTTCTACTTCTTCCCCTAACTTTATTTTTTCATGCTAAATTTTCTGTTCTGACCCCCGCCCACCCCAGAATCATGGCTAAGGGAAAGGGAAATGGCTCCAAGGTCAATGCACCTGCGCCCAAGAGCCGCCTGCAGGGGTGCAGGCCCGGTGACTATTCAGCAGTGAGGAGGTGGCTGCCCTTGTTTTTTTGTGTGCAGTGCCACCTCCCCTTGGCAGCAGGTGGCAGGCCTGGCTGCAGGTTCGCTACCCAGGAGCGTCACCGCCAGTGGGCGAGGGTGCGCCGGGCAGTGTTTCCCTGCTCTGGTGTCCGGCGCACCCTTAACCAGCTGACCCACCGGTGGTCAGACATCTTGGACCGGGAGCAGGACCTGCTGGACCTGCTAGGTGTCGAGGTCATGGGGCTTAGTGAGTAGCTAATACTATTGTGTGTTCTCTAGACTGTGCTACTGTTATTGTGAATATATTTTTTTTCCAAATAGCAAGAATGCTGCTGCTTAAATTGCAGGTAAATTAAGTTTACACACTTTTAGTGATGCAGGGACAGGACCAACAAGTAGGGGATGAGTACGATGAAAAAGAAGCTAGGGACATTGGGAGAGTAATAGTCGATGGTAGATGAAAAAAAGGGTTTGTGTCCTATTGGCAGCTCGAGAGGTCCTATGAAGTTTAGACCAAATTTTATCCCATGTAGCAATAGGCCACTCTTGTGAAAAATCCTTTTCCTACGTCCTCTCAGTTTTTGATTTTTGCCTTTCTGAGGAGAATAGCAAAGTTTTGTAAATATTAGATGCTGAAGGAGAACTATCTAGGATAGAGAGTAAGGATTCATAAGCTACAGGGAGATCAGTAGAAGCTGGTAGACTCTGAAAAAACTGAATGAGAGAAGGATGGAGAAGAATATATTGCGATCTGGAGGATATTGGTAAAGAAAACTTAGATTGAAGATCAGAGAAAGTAAGGGGTTTGTCATCAGATATGAGCTGAGAAATCCAGCGTAAGCCTCTAGAGTGCCACGTTTTCCAGTATACAGGACGATTACGAATCAGTACTAATTTATTATGCCAGATAGGTTATTTATGAAGGGAATTAGTAGAGGGATATGATGAATAAAGCAGAGGAAATAAGAGTTTACGAGAATGAGAAATGACCGGAGAACTCAAAGAAGCAATATTGGCAGTAAAGGTTAAGATCTCTCGAAAGTCAAAAGGAGCAATAAGACATTTTTTCAACTGTAACCAGAGAGGAGGATGTAAGGGAATATCTGTAGAAATCCACTGATCCGCTGCAGATTTAAAACATATGTTGTTGTTTGAATGCCCCTCAATCCATACATTTTGGCAATTAGTCTGTTCCCAAATTAAGATATTTTTTACGGTCCAAACCCCTTTTTGTTTCACCAATATATTTTTGGGCACTCTATCTCCCCAATGGCCTCAAACGTCGATGAGTTTTAAACTTTTAGATTTACTATTAGCTATTGCATTCCATTTAATAACTTCAAATTGGAAACAATCTGATAAAGTCACCTTCAGAGCCTGGTGGAATGCTGTCTTTTTTCATGATCGACTAGATACTAACTATGTCTCTCCCATATCCCTAGCAATCAAAATAGATCTTTTATGGCTTCTCTTAACAACTTATTTATCTCAAACTGCCTCTTCCTTTGCCGCCTCTAAAAATGTATCAGATGATGTACGAAAACCACCTTAATTTTCTCCCTTTGTCTTTTCCCACATGGTTACTTAGTTGTTTTTTTATTACCGATTGTTTAACACAATATTCTTCTAAATTTTCATTCATAGTTATGCTTACAGTGTCACATTATTTGTACAAAATGCATGATGTTTTAGCTGTTCTATATTAATTACTTTTGCTTCCTTCTCCTTGGTGCCCCTTTTCTTTTATTTGTTTTTCTACAGTGTATTTCTTCCTTTTGTACACAGCTAAATAGTTTAACTCCTACATCTTCTTTTCATTTTACTTACTCACTTTCATTGACAAATAGGATTGATTATATCCATGTCATTGCTGTTTTATTTCTTTTGTTATCTTTCAATAAATCAAACTTTAAAAAAATAAAAAATAAAAAATGTTTAGTGATTGCTATTCTTCTAGACACACGTGCTTAGTGCTTTAGTTTGCAACTATGAGCCCCCTTGGGCTGATTGTGTAAGAGTTTACTTTAAAAAACTTAAGTTAGGTAATGCTAGAGAGACTCTAGTCCTTCCTTTATCCTCCTGTCACTAAGATAGTGGTGGACAGGTAGTTTAGTTACTTAGTAACTTAGTATTAGTTGGTAATTTTTAAGTGGTCTGCGTGACACATCCTCAGTCATGTGACTCACGTCACCTGCTGCTGAGTGCTGCTTACTCCAGTCCTTAGAAGAACTTTTTGTAGTTTGTTTAGTGAGTGAGTAATAGGCTTAGCAGAACATCAGCAGCAACCAACCAACAATTTAGTGTATGCAAAAATGTACGCATGTGTCCTTCATCTATGCATTTTTGAGGACTCAATAAATGGAAATGCAGACTTAGTGAACAATTGGCCCGTCTGAATAGGTGAGCTAGGTCAGGTGGTACTTAGGCGTAGTATTGTGGCATCAGAATGGAACACTGGATTAGTGTTCATAAATAATAACTAGACAGTCCGCTAATCCTGCAATACTACCAGTCGATCAGATTAGATAGGTCAATTTTATTGCAATTGTTTCCCAAAAAGTTTAAAGCGTTTTTTAAAGTATTTTATTTGTTTCACACAAATCATCGATGTTTGTCTTTTCTTTATTATATCTTACATGATCAGCACCCAGGGGCAAGAAGACGGGGTCGGAGGGAGCAGCTGGAGAATGCCAGGGCCAGGTCCAGGACCGCTCCTCTACCAAGGGCTCTGCTGCTGCCTGCAGTAAGTCTTCCTCCTGTTAATATTAATATTTATATTTCTCTAACTTTTACTGCACCTTATTTTTTTCAAACTATTATTTCTGTTTCCTAATTCTATTTTACCAAATCTTCTTCGATCTAGACTATCTGTTTCTAAATTCTCGTTCTCACTAACTGCCTCTGCTCTGACTCTCTGTACTACTACTATATTAGTCTGTCTGTAGCTAAGCTCGCCAAGTTGGCCACTCTTTATTTTTATTTAAAAGGTTTTAAAACTCAGATTCACCAATTGCTCTAGCCACTGAGTCCAGTCCTTTGGGTTGTCCCCTTCTAGTCTTCTTAATCTTGATAGGCTTATACAAATCCCACCAACAAAATGCCCAACAAGATATTTTACTATTTTTGTTAGGATAGGACATCCTCCTACTCTACTCTAGTACCCGTTTTGTACTAGTGATGTATGTGAAATATATATGTATTTTAACTATTTTTTCAATCTTGCTAGTGAAAAAGAGTAAATAGGGGGAGGCGTATATGCCATCTAAAAAATGTGTAATGTTTTTACTAGGCGTACTAACCACCAGTGCCGGGGCCAGCGACGGGGCAGGTGACGCCAGCCATGAGGAAGCAGCAGATGTAGCAGCTGCCACAGGGTGGGTGAGGCAGCAACAGTTGCGGGCGGTGGTCAGTTATACTTATATTCCTTACTTATTGACAAAAGTTGCAAACTCGCTGCAAGGGTTTACACTGTATGTTGAGAGAGACTAAGTTGTTGTGAACAACGGTTGAAGAAGAAGACACCCTTTACTTAGAATCAGAGAAATAGCATTAGCGGTGGGAGTAGTTGAGTAACTAATGGCCTCTTCAATCTGACTTCAACTCAGCTGGGAAAGTTTTATTGAGAAGACGAAGAGTCAGATGACCTTGATGGATGGGTTGAACGAAAAAGGAAAGAGGGATGGAAGGAGGAAGGACGGGCGAGATGTAAATATATAAGACTGGCAGAGAAGGATACGTGCCACTTGAGATGCATGCATAGGTGGCTGATAGGAAGGAATCAGATGCATGGGTGGTTGAAGGATTGGTGGTAAGTGAAAGAAGAAAAGATGCCCGACTGGGTGGATGAAACTGTATGGGTGATATCAATAATCCTCCGGGGTGTTTCATGGGTCAAACTCAAAAGCAAGCAAGGAAGGAAGGACGCATGGGTGGTTGTTTAAAAAATAATAATAAATGTTTGTTGTTGTTAAAACAAACTAAGGTTTGTTGAGAGGTTAAGAAGAATGATAGGCATGTTTACTTTGAATGGCTCTATGGTATTCATCATAGCATAGGTGGAGACTGTCAGTGGATGAAGACGAGTCTTTGAAGAGAATGTAAAAGGAACCGCCCCAGAGTAGCAAGCAAAGCCAAGGAGAATAGAAGTTGTATGTTCAGAATACTCCCTTGACTCACTGTAGTTTGCAAGCACAGCATATATTTTGTGTTTGTATGTTATCAAGCACCTCCCTCCATCTCCGATGCCCACTTACTACCGATGTGAATTTATTTTCGACTGTATCAGCCTGCCGTGGGTGGCCTATCGGCTGCATGGATTGTTAGTTACTAACCGGTTACACAATCATTCAAAACAAAGTACCTCAAGTCGTCCCATACATATATATAAGCAATGATCATTTGGATAAGATATCATCTGCCTTGTTGTTGTAGGCAGGGTGAAAGTGAAATTGAGTAGTTGCCCTGGCCTTGATGTAACAGAGAGTATGGCCAGTGCCACCCATAATAGAAAAAATAAGATGATTTTGTGTAGTCAGCTTCCCCACCTGCAGACAATAGTAAATAAAAATAATGTGAGTCTGCATCACGAGTACGTTTGTCATGGGTGCAAGCTGACTGAGCTGGCATGCCGACTGCAACAAGGTTACTTAATTTAGCTAAACAAGAGAGAAGAACAAAACTGGTGTACTCGAGTCCATACTACTACAAATGTTATGTCATGTGCTTGATAGTGCTACTGTGCCACTATGTGTAGAATTAATTTTGTGCTACTGTTTTGCTAACAGTATTACAATAGTGTTTTTTCTTTTTTGATATAGCCACTCCTTCCCAACCAAATGCAAGACCAGACAGGAAGGAGTTGTCAGCCATTCATTTGCCTACTAAGCGTGGCAAATGAATGATTAGTTATCACTACTAATAAACGCATCCTATGTAAAAGCGTGGGAAATTAATGATTAGTTATCACTACTAATAAACGCAATGCCCATAAAAAACGCAATGTCCCTAAAACAACATTAAAATAATGACACATTGATTCATTAATTATTAGTTATCACTACTAAGTGTGGAAAATTAATGATTAGTTAGACTACTATAAACGCAATGTCCATAAAATACGCAATTCATTATTTCACGACTACTTACCCCGGTTTGCGTTGTAATAGCATGTGATGTGAAAAACACTGCGATGTAAGAGCATGCGTTGTAGAGCCATACGATGTAAATGATCCCACGATGTAAAATTTGCGTTGTGATGCTGTTGCAGCGCAGAACGCCAAATTCCCCCTTCGGCACAGACCAACTACCTCGGCATCCAATTAACTCACATACATTCATTGGTGTGGCCCATAACACCAATATACTTACACTCGGTTGACCTGTTTTCTGAGGGAAAATACGTTTCACAACGCTGACATGAGAGGAATACCTTCGCCCTATCCTAAATACATTGATTTTAAACCCAAGATATACCTCCCATAAGGAGATGAATCATTTAGTTGTTTTACTTGGTTTTAATGAATAATGCTCGTCTATCTATTCATTACTTCCTTACCACATTTCTTTTATTCAAATAACTGACACAACACATTTGTCAATTAATCAAATACTCTTTATCTAAATTATTTTGCAAGGAAATTTTGTAATCATCATCATCAACATTTCAGAGCATTATATTTACCTATTCTTGCTAAAGTCGTCCTCTAAGTCAATCAGTCAAAGAAGAATTTATTCAAAGTTTGGCCGCAATTCAGTCTGTCATAGATTCAGGATAACAGCTGTCCAGCAGTGTCACCGTCCTCTCCGTCAGCATAACATCAGGAAATCGAGTTCGTCAAAGATGAGCGAGCCGGTCGTAGCGATACTACCCTAATTCCCTACCTTCTTTTATAATGAAAATACTAACAAATATGTATCAAGATTGGATTTAGAGAGTTCTCATTGGTCAATTTCGACTGGAGATGAGCGGTTCTCAGGGTGTCGTAGCTGAAGTCATTGAACTTGCTTGTTCCGGCTTTTAAATTGGGCATTGTCTCTTAGTCTTGGATGAGTTCCCGGAATGACCTTGGAGGGTACATGTTCACCCGAGGTCAGGTCGAGACCACTGTTGCTGGCGGTGACGCATGCGCACTTCACCCAGAACCTCGTGTTGTCAAGGCAGTCGCGTTTACCGTCCTGTTCAGCCATTTTGTATAGGCCGAAATGGTCAACTTAAGCAAAAGAAACACAAAAACGTAATTAAAAGATGGAAATGACTTATAAAATGTTATTCCCTTACTAATACCCATATGTGTGTGTATTTATCTAGCAGAAGCAACACTCAGAGCGGTTTATACTCACTGAATAAAGCACAAATCACAAACACATCACTTAAAGCAACATATAACATATAATATTCTAATTTGCTACTATTAATATGCGTACACAAGTTAATTCACAATTAATATAGCCATGCAAAGTGCAATTACCACGTATATTTCTCTTGTTAATATCGTTCGTGAGGTAATTACTTCAAACAGATTAATAATATTACAATTAATTGATTATTTGGATTAATATAAACATGCAGAATGGGGTATACAACATTTTTGTACTACCTGCTTCAGCAATCCCCCCTTTGGTGATTATATCACCACACTAACATAAAATGTTGTAGTATTTTACGGAAATTTCGAATTGATTTCTTGTTTCATTCATATTTCAGTTTCCCCTGTTTCTTCTCTTTTTGCTGTTTTATACATGGTATCTTTTAACTCTTCTAGTTCTATTTCTTCAAATGCTCTCTCTTGTTTCTTATCCCTTCTCCTTAAGTTTTCTCTTTTTATTCTTTCTTGGTTTTTATTCTTTCTACAACAAATACAACCTAGTCTTATTATTAATACTAAGAAAATCACACAAGTTAATGGAAATAATATCTTGCCTATAAATGTACTACCTAGTTTTACTACAAAGTATTTGATTGCTGTTATTTTCTTACCGATCTTCTCCCAAACACCTTCAACCTCCAGTGGTACAATTTCGTCATGCAATTCTGTTATATTTTTAATATAAATTTTCAAATTTCTACTTTCGTCAGGAATGTAAGTACAACAATGTTGAACTTTCAGCATTCCACAGACTCCACCCTCTTTTGCCAATAAAATATCAAGGGCAAGTTGATTTTGCATTACCATAGCACGCATGGCAACCATTTCAGTATTTACCAATAAGAATCCTCCAGCAGTGCTTGTTGACAAGCGATCCACTACTGTTGAAAGTTTTCTAATTTTGTTCGCATTTAGAGATATTCCCATTGCGGGTATCAGTGCTCCAAAAATGTCACCTACAATTTCAGCCCAAGATTCTCTTTTACTTCGTGCTAAATGATTACCTAAACTATGTACACCATCTTCTCCTCTATACATGTGAAAAATCTTTGGAAAAACCAGGCCAACATAACATGTGCCATACCAATGGTCTGGCAAACGATAATATGCCCTGTTCCCACAAATGAAATACAGTCCTGGAAAGACTGGATCTTTTCCACCTTTAAATTCCCATCCTCCCATGATCCGGTATGTATCATAGCACTCACTATTTCCTAGAAAATAATTGTCATATGCCGTCTGATTCCTTCTTATACACAGTTTCCCTTTCTGAGGCCAATCTAAAGCCATAGTCGGACTCAATTCTCCTCTTAAATGTTTCTCCGTTTCTACATCCCAAACTGTTTTCTCCACTTTCCCTTCTGAAACCTTCCTTTGCATGTTCAATCTCCTTTCTTCAACCATATCCAAAAACGTCTTCTCCTCTTTCTTTAAACTGCACGACAAGTTATTTCTAAATATATATTCTAACGTTAGTTCATTTGTCTCTAGAAAAAATTCACCTTTGCAGGTTTTACTTTGTTTAGCTTGTTAATTGACGGTACTTGTGAAAATATAGTATCTACATCTGAAAAATAATACTCTAATTTACCCGTTTGATAGAACAAACAAGCTATTACACTACATGTTATTCCATATGTTACAGGGAGGTGATGATAAGTCACTCCTTCAGATACAGATGCAGGTAATTGCATACATACTTAGCAATCCCTTACGTCCATAGTTTTTACATATTCATACAACAACTTTGAAAACACATTGTTAGAGAAATCTGTTATTGACCTGTCTTTATGTAAATAGTTTTCATCTATTCTAGTTGGAACTACCTTTTGAACTTTCCCTATTTTAGTTATGTTATCACTATGTCCTTCTAATGTATCAACAGTAACTTTAAATGAAATTATTAGAGCAAGAATACTCCAAAGAAGCATTAATAATCCTGTACAACAACAACACATTTTGCACCATCTTCTAAGGAAGGTACATCTACTTTTGCTACTTTCTATGTTTGCCATCTTTTCTAAAATGAGCCGTGTCTTTTGACTTAGCCTCTTCTACTTCACAACTAGTTTCTAACCCAAGGCTTCTAAGCACCTACGTGATTCTACCAGTTTTGTCTGTTTCAGTTTTTTATTGTCTTTCCATTCGTAATTTCTTATCTCATTCAGTTTGGCATCTCATCATCTTTCACCTTCCCTTCGTTTTCAACATACAGGTTGTCCTGAACATCCGCTTCTTCTCTAATATCGGACAAGATAACTCTCAGGATTTCCGATTCTTCGTCTTCCTCAGCCACTTCCGGTACAATCACCTCTGGATTGCCTTGGCTATCCGCCTCTTCTTTTACTTCAGGCAGGGCCACATATGTCCATTCCGGTGATTTATACTTCTGGTTAGGCTTTCTTGTTCGTTTGTTTTCTTTGACTACTGTCTGTTCTTCTTCTTTCGATCTTTCCTGACTCGTTACTTCATTCACCTGTTCAGCTCTTGGCGAATTTACACGTGTCAGCCGATATCTCAGTCTCTTTATTTTGTTTGGCCACACTTCATCTTTGGCCGCTCTTTTCAGTTTACTCCCTTTATCATTCTTTTCAGTTCTCCAAGCTCTCTTTCTCAGAACTCGGCCTTCTGGTATTTCATCCTCACTTTCCTCAGACTCTGCTTCAACTTGCTTTTTACCTTCAACGGGTTCTTTCTCCACCTCTTTTGTTTTCCCTACTTCTGTCCCTCCTCGAATCTCCATCACGCAATCTTCCTGCTGACTACTTGTCCCTGCTTCTAACTGGATGTTGGAGTTCCCTACACCTCCTCGGGGGTCTTCCGCAATAATCTTTCCCTCTCTCTCTGTATCTGGCACATGTCCATCTAAAGGTGCTGTTTCAGGTGGAATTTCTCTCAATCTTTCATCTGGCACTTCCTTCTCACAGGTTTCTTTTATTGTCTCTCCACTGTCCTTTTCTTTGTTCTTCCTTTGTTCTTTCTTGGATGAATGGGCTCTTTGTTCGGTCTCTGAGTCTGAACTGGATTCAGAAATCTGCAATCTTTTCATCAGGGAGTTGCTTCTGGGGACCAAAGTTAACCTTGGCTCTGTTTCCCCCCTTTCAGAGTTTTCTCCTTCCTTATCATTTGGCTCTCCGTCATCTGACTCAGTACTGGATTCTGACTCATCAAAATACTCTTTCTTTTTACAATCCACTGGATTTGGAATTCTCAAGGTATGACTTGCATGGATCCAGTTCTTCAATCCAGCACACTTCACAGCTGTTGTCGTAGTCAAGATGACTTGCCTTGGTTTTCCCCACCTGGGAACCAAACAGTTTCTTCTTCTGTGTACTTTTATCCTTACCCAGTCCCCTGGGCTCAGATCATGAGCTGGCTTCTTTTCAAGAGTGGTGATATCCGCTCCAACCTGATGAAACACAGAATGAACTGCGTCAGCCAGGCTTTTACAGTATTCCAATACCATGTCATCAGTTATTGTCATCAGCTTGTTGACTCGTATAAATACATGTCTCATTGCGCGTCCCATGAGGATCTCATGTGGACTCAAACCAGTACTTCTGTCTGGTATTGATCTAATAGTCATGAGTACTAGAGGCAAGACATCGGGCCATTTCATACCTGTGGCTAAACACATTTTCCCTATTCTGTTTTTGATAGTACCATTCATTTGTTCTACTACACCAGAAGCCTCTGGTCGGTAGGCACAATGCAGTTTTTGTCGTACATTCAATGCTTCACAAATCAGTTTTATGATCTCGTTATGAAAATGTCCTCCTCTGTCTGATTCAATTGTTACTGGGAACCCAAATCTAGGTATAAATTCTCTCAACAATAATTTTGCCACTGTCATTCCATCATTTCTTCTTGTTGGGAACGCTTCTACCCATCTAGAGAATAGGCATACCATTACCAAAACATACCTCAATCTGTTACAAGGAAGTATCTCAATGAAATCTACTTGCATTCTGGTAAAAGGCCCTCCCCTCGGCCTATTGTTCCTAGACTCAACACTGTCTTTCTTCCTGGATTGTATTGCTGACAAATAAGACATCTTTGACAGATACTTTCTGCCACAAGCCTGAACTTTGCATTATACGAAGTTTGTTTAAAGGACCGAATCATGGCATCTCTCCCTATATGTCCCTGTCCATGATACATCCGTGGCATGGCAGACATTATGCTATCAGGCATTACTGATCTTCCATCTCGATAGACCGACACATGATCTTTCTCTCTTGGTGCACATCCCACTTTTACCCACTGTTTTACCTCTTCTTCTCCTGCTTCTTCCTGCAATTGTCTTACCTCCTCCCTGGTTCCCACAGTGTTAGTAAACATTGGGAAACACTCCATCATCTGTTCGCAAACAGGATCCATCAGCAAACATGACATAATCACTTTCTGGTAAAGGGTCATCTTTTATGTCAGGCCTTGGTTTTGTACAAAAATCAAGAACATCCAAACAATCATGATCTGCTTCATCTCTTACCTCCACATGCTCCACATCAGGCAACACTGTTGAAGGATTCACATTCACGCATCTCACAAGACTCACATTTGATGCGCCCAAAATGACCTTTTCATACTTAGTCAGTCGGCTGTACGTCATATACTGAGTACGACTCCTTGTTAAAAGAATCGCCACATCATGAGGCACAAACACTTTCACAGGATACCCCATCACAATTCCTTCACTCTGTTCCAAACTTCGACATGTAGCAGCTACTTCTTTCAGACATCCAGGAAGGGCTACAGCTACTGGGTCCAACATGGATGAAAAATATGCAATTGGTTTCCTCAGTTTTCCATGCTTCTGTACTAGAACAGAGAGTGCACATCCATTTCTCTCACTGCAATACAACTCAAACTCCTTGTCATAGTCAGGCATACCCAATGCAGGCGCTTCATACAATCCTTCTCTCAACTTCTTGAATGCTGCCAACTCCTCTTTGTTCAAATCAATTGGATCTCTCACATCACTTATCAGTCGTACCAAAGGTTTGGCAATCAAGGAAAAATTCCCTATCCATTGACGACAATATCCAACCATTCCCAGAAACATTCTCACTTCTCTTTGGGTCAGTGGTGGAATCATTCTTTTTATGATCCTGATTCTATCTATAGTTATTTTCCTGTGTCCTTTTTCAATGCTGTGTCCCAAATATTGGACTTCTCTTTTGAAAAAATTGTAATTTTGATGGTGATACTTTTAGCCCTCCATCTGCCAAATGATTTAACAAAGCTACCGTGTCTACCTCACAAGCTTCACGAGTTTTCGATGCCACAAGTAGGTCATCGATATACTGGACTAGTACTGAATTTTCAGGCATTTCCAGACTCTCCAAAGACTTCTTCAATAGCTGATTAAATATTGAGGGGCTTTCTGTATACCCCTGTGGGATTCGGCACCACGCCAAAATACGCTCGCCGAAACGAAATACAAAAATTTGCTGGCTGTCATGGTGTAATGGGATGGAAAAGAATGCATGGCACAAATCAATCACTGTGTACTATTCTGCATCATGAGGAATCTGATATAAAATCACAGATGGATTCGGTACAATAGGACAACATGGTACAACAATTTTGTTTATCTATCTCAGATCTTGCACTATTCTGAACTTCCCACTAGGCTTTTTCAGTCCCATTATCGGTGAATTACATGGGCTACTCATTATTTCTCTCCATATTCCTTGCCTTATCATTTTCTCAATCACAGGAGTAACTCCTTCGATTATTTTAGGATTAAATTTATATTGTGGGACATTTGGATAACTTACTCCTTCTTTTACAGTTATCTTTACTGGATCTATATTCCTCATCAATCCTACATCTTCTCCTGTGAAGTCCCAAACTTCTGCTTTTACTGATTGTTTCAATTCTTTTGGTAGTTCGTCAGGGTTGAATACAGCATATGTTCCTGTAACCTCTTTCTCTCTATTTGTCAATGTCATCTTATATAGCACATCCTCATCAGGTGTTTCAAAGGCTATTCCATCTGGAGTACAAAATATAGTGCAATTCATCTTGCACAATAAATCCCTACCTAACAAGTTCACAGGACTAGTGTCACACACTAAAAATCTGTGCATTTCATAAAATTTCCCTATACTAACTTTAACTGGTTCTGTAAGGTAAGTTTTAATCTGTCTGTTGGAGACCCCAACTACTTGGATCATTTCATCCGAGAGAGGAAGATTCTTAACATCAGCTGATCTAACAGTTGATCGAGTAGCACCAGTATCAACTAGGAAAGTAATATTTTCATTATTAACTTTTCCATCTACAAATGGGCCTGTCTGGTCTACTTCTAGAGTTGCGCCAAGTACGCACTCTTCTTCCTCCCTTCGGCACCATCAGTAACCCTCTTCTGAATCGCTTTCATCGCGTTGCAGCCAATACTGCGAAGCAGCGCTAGCGCGTTTCTGGCAATTTTTGTTCTGTGGAAAAGGTGGTTTTGGTACATGATTCTGTTGTGTTACACCCTGCTGTTGTCGTTGCTGTTGACCACTCACCTCATTCTGTGCCTGTGGATTCAATGATGCATTTTCATCGTTAGTATTTGGAGGAAATTTACACTCGGATTACCATTGGCCTATCCTACCGCAATTATGACACGGAAATTTCTTTTTAGCTTCCTCAATATTCCCTTTATTTTTCCCAGTATTAAATCTCGGTTTTGACCCTGCTTGTTCCACTAACTGTGCTTCTTGTCTCTCTGCTACTTTTACCTGTGCCCACATTGCCTTCTCTTTTAGTTTTTGCTGTTTTCCTTCAATTTCATCACTGAAATATTTAGCATGTCTCAATACTTCATCTATTTTCTTGTTTTGCCAATCCACCGTATGCTGTTTTATCATTTCACTAATTTCTGGACGAAGACCATATACAAACCTGTATGCGAAATGACTCAAATCCTTGTCACTCAAATTCTCATCTCCACTGAATTGTTTAAAGGCTAAAATTAACCTTTCACAATAGGCATGTACTGATTCTTTGCTTTCCTGATGTGTTCTGTCAATTTTCACCCAATCTGTCTCCTTAGGGGGTACTTTGTTCTTCAAAAATGCACATTAACTCAGGGTCTGGGGCTCCTGTCTTAGGATCCCTCGGGTATTCCTGGGTTGGCCAATCTATTACTATTTTGCATTCTGTCCATAAATCAGCTGGTACAATTATGTCAAACAAACTATTCAAATCAATCCACAATACTTTGGATAATTTCACAAATCTGTCTACCTGTCTATACCACTCGACGGGCTTTTCACGCAGTCGAGGGAAGTCATTTGTAAATGTCAAAATATCCTGTCTAGTCCATGGGACATGAACATATCCTCCTCCTGGAATCTCTCTCATAGAGTATTCTGTCACAACCTTGTCATTTTCTCTCATCGGATAGGCTGAAAATGTTTTGTCTGAAACTTCGTCTCGCTTACGATACCATCTGCTCTTCCATTTGTCCAAGTCTCCCCATTTTCTCAACAAAATAATTATATCCTTAATCTGACCTATTCGTCCTGTAGTATTCATGTTTTCAATGTCCTTTTCAGTGAAATCTACTCGATACGGTTTCTGTAAGGCTTTTACCTTTTCAATATCAATGCCCTTTTCATTTGCAACTTCTTCTAATCTTTCATGAAGATTTTTCGCTCTCCATGTTACGCTTTTGCATAGAAATAACAATTCCTCATCTTGGTACGTTTTTAAGTTCTCTGTCCGGATAGTACCTACTATTAATTCTTCCAGTACCATTCGTAATTTAGCTACATCTAACGACTGAGATTCCTTGTCTTTCTTTTGCAAGCTTCTCAACCATTCACTCAACTCCTCTTTAGATGGTATTACTGGCTTCTCTACATTTCCTTGTCCAAAATCTTTTTGTGTTTCTGACATGGTCTCTATCATTGTCATACGCTTCTCTGCACAGTTCTGACCTACAAACGGGTTGTTTGAAAAATTCGGTTCAATCATACTCATAGTCTGTCTCCATGGATTCTCACTCTTGGTTGTTCAACTGGTTTATTACTCTTATAAGGGACTCTCAAACAATGCTCACTGTCCTTTTGCTTGTCAAAAATAGGCATTACTGGACCTATCGTTACTGGTACGGTTACTGCTTCCAGATTCTTAGTTAATAGTCTTATTTTCTCTGTTAGTTCTAGGGTTGTTTTGGCTAATTCTGCTGAATTTTCTCCATCCAGTTTTCCTCCAGACTTCTTTTCTACCTCTCTATTAGGATTATTCCTTTCCAAATCTTGGAACTCTGGTTCCGATTTTATGATTCGTACTGTCTCTTTCATTGGGGCACTTGGAGTTAATATTTCTGGTTCTGGTGGGTATGGTGGTGGATTCTTATAGAACATATCATCAAGAACATCATCCTCAGATTCATTCACTCCATACCCTCTTGATTCCACATTATGCCTCTTTTCTACACACTTTCGTCCTTCATGCTCTCCTGCAGTTCTTATGGGAAACAAACCCTCAGTCATACTTGCATTCCGCCACCTTCTCATTCGATCCTCATGTGTCTCATGTCCGTACGATCTGCCAAACAAATACCTATATCCTCTACCGTTTCTCTGTCTTTCTCGGTCATGCATTTCGTCTTCCCATTCCGTCAAAGCTTCAAATTGAGTCGGTCTAGGTCTTGGTTCTAAATTCATCATTTTCTCTCTCAAATTTCTCAAAACGGCCAAATTAAATGAACCATGTTCTGGAAAAGCTAACACTCCGTCCTCTTTTGTATACTTGACCCAATTGTCTAACCAAATACAGGTGTGATATCCATATTTCACAATCATTAAAGATGCAGGGGTTTTCGGCGGAGGAAGTAACTGTCCTTCCCTAGTTTTGACCTTTTTGTCTTTCTTAAACCACTTCTTAATTTTCCCGAACCATGACTTTTTCTCTTTTTCTGGTGGATCGTAATACATTTTCCCTTCTTTTCGTATCTCACTAGTTTCTCCTTGCAATTGTACCGCTATTCTATCCAATCACAGCACGGCTCACACTAACGCACCAATCCGGAACGTCTATGTCACTATCGCAATCCTCCAATCCCAGCGCGACTCACACTAACGCACCAATCCGGAGCATCTACGTCACCCTGTATTTTTCCAATCGCAGTACGGTGCACACTTAAGGCACCAATCCAGAGCGTTTTACGTTTCTGACCGACTGTCCAATCCCAGCGCGGTCATTCTGACGTCAGCAGCCGCTACGGCAGCTCCTGGTCCTGTCTACCCCTCCTGTACAAATCTGCTCAGTAAGTTTTTGTTTCAATTTTTACAATTCTGTTAGTAACAACATGAAAACGTCTCCATTGTCCGCTTCGCTAACCAAAGAATAGCAATAGACCTTTCCCACGAGAATTCCGTCTTTCTTGAGAGCAGCGCTTACCTCTGCCCTACTACGGAATCGCTATTTCCGTTGATAAAGTAGCACATCCCTCTACTTCACCCTTCTAAGAAGCATTAGCTAACTGTTTCTCTAGTATTTAAGACACATAGTTGGAGACCCAATGCTCCTGAGAAATAAACCCAGAGTTTCGCAATTAACCCAAATGCTATTTCGTTCACGCACTTCCACACAAGAAAATGTAGTACATTCACACAGAATCCTGTCTTTCCCGAGAACAGCGAACAGTCTGTCCTACTACAGAATTATAACATACGTTAACAAAGCAGCGCTTACCTCTCCTTTGTCCTTCTAACAAGCTCAGAGAGTACCTATTACCTTTCCAGTGATAAGTGTTATTGGAATGCCAGTTGGATCCCTGGTACCTAAGACCAGAATTTCACAGGTAACCTTCGCTATCATATACACTTCTCTCACACAGAAAATGCCTCTAATGGCAACACACGGCGATGTCACCGAATCAAACCCAGACAATGCGTTGTGCAACTTCAATCGTTACACGTTTTCTCCTGTGTACCTACAAGATAACAACAATTCCGTCTTTCCCGAGAACAGCACTTACCTCTGCTCTAATACGGAACCGTTACAAACTTCCGACTTCCTACATCCCAGAAGCCATGCAAACAACATAAAACTCGACGCGACTCAACATAGAGTGTTAGTACATAAACCAATATCAATAACCAATAATCAATAAGCTATTTACAAGCAATAATCACCAAACCAAAACAATAAAAACCATTGTCTTGCTACCAGAAAAGTGTTGCAGCGCAGAACGTCAAATTCCCCCTTCGGCACAGACCAACTACCTCAGCATCCAATTCACTCACGTACATTCATTGGTGTGGCCCATAACAACAATATACTTACACTCGGTTGACCTGTTTTCTGAGGGAAAATACGTTTCACAACGCTGACATGAGAGGAATACCTTCGCCCTATCCTAAATACACTGACATTAAACCCAAGATATCCCTCCGGTAAGGAGATGAATCATTTAGTTGTTTTACTTGGTTTTAATGAATAATGCTCGTCTATCTATTCATTACTTCCTTACCACATTTCTTTTATTCAAATAACTGACACAACACATTTGTCAATTAATCAAATACTCTTTATCTAAATTATTTTGCAAGGAAATTTTGTAATCATCATCATCAACATTTCAGAGCATTATATTTACCTATTCTTGCTAAAGTCGTCCTCTAAGTCAATCAGTCAAAGAAGAATTTATTCAAAGTTTGGCCGCAATTCAGTCTCTCATAGATTCAGGATAACAGCTGTCCAGCAGTGTCACCGTCCTCTCCGTCAGCATAACGTCAGGAAATCGAGTTCGTCAAAGATGAGCGAGCCGGTCGTAGCGATACTACCCTAATTCCCTACCTACTTTTATAATGAAAATACTAACAAATATGTGTCAATTTCGACTGGAGATGAGCGGTTCTCAGGGTGTCGTAGCTGAAGTCATTGAACTTGCTTGTTCCAGCTTTTAAATTGGGCATTGTCTCTTAGTCTTGGATGAGTTCCCGGAATGACCTTGGAGGGTACATGTTCACCAGGGGTCAGGTCGAGGCCACTGTTGTTGGCAGTGACGCATGCGCACTTCACCCAGAACCTCGTGTTGTCAAGGTAGTCACGTTTACCGTCCTGTTCAGCCATTTTGTATAGGCAGAAATGGTCAACTTAAGCAAAAGAAACACAAAAACGTAATTAAAAGATGGAAATGACTAATAAAATGTTATTCCCTTACTAATACCCATATGTGTGTGTATTTATCTAGCAGAAGCAATACTCAGAGCGGTTTATACTCACTGAATAAAGCACAAATCACAAATACATCACTTAAAGCAACATATAACATATAATATTCGAATTTTCTACTATTAATATGGGTACACAAGTTAATTCACAATTAATATAGCCATGCAAAGTGCAATTCCCACGTATATTTCTCTTGTTAATATAGTTGGTGAGTTAATTACTTCAAACAGATTAATAATATTACAATTAATTGATTATTCGGATTAATATAAACATGCAGAATGGGGTATACAACATTTTTGTACTACCTGCTCCAGCAATGCCACCGCGATGTGAGTCCATCGTTGTAATGGGTGTTCGCCAACTTATACGTATTTAAAACGAAGGTTGGTGCCTGGCAAATGGTTTAAAGTGCTACTTCAGTGGGTGACACAATCAGTGCTGCAGGACCACCAGTAACATTTAATTTACAGGCCCTGGGCACATGTAGTGCCACTTTACTAGGTACTTACAAGTAAATTAAATGTGCCAATTTAGTATTAGCCAATTTCCACCATGTTTTAGAAGGGAACAACAGCACTTTAGCACTGCTTAGCCTTGGTAAAGTGCACCATATTCTAAAAGTTTACAAAAACGGGTGCTGCAAATTGGAGCAGTGAAGGCAAAAAGTTTGGATATGACCCTGCAGAAAGGGGCAAGTCCAACATTCAGGTTATGTATGGAATCGCGGTATTTGTATGTACTATAATCTTTGTTCTTTTTTTCTGTGTCAAAAATAACTTGCTTTGCCTTTTCACAGGATTTTCCTTTTTTCTCAGGCTTTTTAATGTAGACCTATTCTATTGAATGAATCCTGCAATTATTTATTGTTCTTTTATTTGATATATATTGAACTTGGAGAAGTGTAATTTCAAAATCAATGATCTATGCATGTCCCATAATTATTGTTTTCAAATTTGCTTTTGAGTAAAGCTAACAACATAACAGGATATTTTATTTGTTGTTAAACGTTTTACAAAATAATTTTTACAGCTTCATGCATACATGTGTGATGCTGGCTAGCACCGCTCGGTGCCCAAACCTATGAATGCACATTTTTTATCCAGGTCATTCCAGACTTTTCCTGTATACCCTGTGTCACTCACATCCACGCACATACCTTTGACTGGACTCTACAGAAATAGCCATGTTTCATATTAGCTGGCTGGAAGACTGGAAGTGCCATTAAAAGCCTGTCAGCCGCAAAGAGTGGTAAAAGTCGTGTTATCTGAAGTTCAGCGGTTCGGCGCACTCCTTTGTTCTAAAAGCCTTTTTCGGAATCTATTATTCAGGGCCATTAACACGCGCTATTAATAACGCGGCCTAATGGAAGACGGAGGTGTAGCAGAGGTCCCATGTTTCCATTAGTTGAATATTTTATTTGGTCAGATACATTTCTTTTGGTGATGCGAAACTGCAAAAACCCGTAAAGTAATGGTGGCCGAATTCTTAGAAATCCAGGGAAAGGCAAACGCAGCCACTAACATGAGTTTAGCAGATGGACGCGGCAATGAAACCATCTTGTTAAGGAGTGATTTTATTAGGAAATTAATGGGGTTGTTTAACTTGCTTTACAATTATTCTTTTTAGGAGCAGCTCATGTGTTTTGCAGATACCGAGCATGAATCAAGCACTTTGTACGTAAACGCCGCCTTTCAGTAATGGCTTCAGTGCAACAGTCAGATACAGACCGTGTCAAAAATCGTCAGTTGTGATGATACAATTGTCCATTTGACGATCGCTCTGAAAAGCAGACATATAAAACATTTAAAAGGAATGTTAATTTACATGATAATGTAACAGAATGATACCAGAGGGATACATTGACCTTACTTTGGCAAGATAAAGAAGACAAGCTGCATAAGTAGATACCTCGTAATGTGTGGATAGGAATTAGACGCCGTAAATCTATCACCTAAAAACTGTTCCTCATTTATAACAGCATATCCGACGTGTCAGAAACAGTAAAATTCTAGAAATTTCTGATGAGCATCTTCCTTATTTTATACCAGTTGCGCATGCGAGTGTGTAGTCAAAATGGCTGCATGGAGTCCACTTCTTGTCACCACACTATAGTTCTAGATTCATTTTCAAGAATTAGGGACCTCTGCTGCAGTAGCACAAAAGAATTCTGGGGCATATTATCAAGGACGGCATTAAAATTATCGCATGTTTAGCGGCAGAAAACTGCCGCTAAAGCGGCGATAATGGGCTTGATAATATGCTCTGGAGAATTCCAATAGAAGCCCATGTTCACACAAGAACATGGACTTCTATTGGAAGTCTCTGCGGCATATTATCAAGCCCATTATCGCCGCTTTAGCAGCAGTTTTCTGCCGCTAAACCGGCGATAATTTTTAACGCCGTCCTTGATAATATGCCCCTCTGTTTGTTTAACTCATCGTTCATCAGGGGGCGCATCATGGCAAGGGTACACTTTCTGTACTTGCGCGGCACTGCGGGTGCAAACAGGAACAGTGCACCATATTATAGATAATTCACTGCCCCAAGTGAAAGCCAGAGCAGCTATTAGAAACATCACGCTCTGTCTTTCACAGTGCAGGCTGCAACCGGACTCCTTCACAAAGGGGGACATTGGTTCACCCGCAGGCAGGTGCAGTGAGTGATGGAACCGGCCTGCACAAAGATATTTCCGGCCTAGGAAGTAAGATGGCGGCCGCCTGAGGCGTTCTAGTGGACTTGCCAGCAACACCGTGAAGATGGACATTCTGTGACAGAGGGGAGAAGGATTAAGTCACCTACTAGCAGAAAGAACGATGCCCCTTGAAACTGAAATCACTTGCGCTGTCACTGAATCCTCGTTAGGGTTAGGAGGCTGCCCAGAGCTGCGCTGCTACTGGAGTGCTGTGCCACTCTCGCGTGGCTATCGAGGCTGGTTCTCGCCTGCGCTGGCTGTCGGAAATGCCGAGTGAAGACGTTCGCGTTGATGGCTCCCAAGACCATCACAAAGGGGAAGTAGGCTGCACCCCCGACGACAACTACAGAACCGGTAGGTGGCAAAGTGAAACAAGGTCCTAGACGGATGCCTTTCCCAGTGAGGCTGGTGCCGGGGAGTGAGACAGCAGCTGAGATGGGAAGAGGCGGGGTTTCCTCAGGACAACACCTCCCTGGTGCTACAGTGCTCCAACTGGGAAACAAGCTGCTGCTGCCGAGACAGAAACAGAAGCGCTGGGTCCCATTGAAGAACGGGCAACATGGGAGCCGATTAGAGAGTATTAAGGATGCCATGCAGCATACCAACACAGTGGAAGAGCTACACTCGAAGGCAGAGAGTGTAAGTACATTAAAAGAGGGGGAAATAATGACTAAAAGTAATACTAAACCATTGGGTATGTCTCAGCAGGAGGGCCCAGGACATGCTATAATACTTTTGGGTGAGGACAATATGAGTGGGGGACCACAACTGGCTGATGGAGGAGCACTAAAGAGTCACTCATCTGATATAGGGCCCCCAGCTCTTAAAGTAACTCAACAAGTTGATGCTATAGGTCAACCCCAAGTCCAGGATAAAGGTATTTTACATACAAATCTTGAGGTTGAGCTAGACCCTAGTGATTGTTTCTTCTCCCTCTCTGATGCTCAGACTGGTCGGCTGATGGCTCAGGATCTTCTATAGTCTCAAGTGAAAACGATAGCGATGCAGATGCAGCTGGGAATTGTCTCTTTTTGAAAGCACGTCGGACTGGGGGAAAGAGAATGGAGCATCACGCGCAGAAGGCTGTTAGTTTGAAATGGGATTATTCTTTAACTGACTCTTAGAGTACCGGTCAAACAATAACGCCGCATGGTGCTCTTGGCTCACATCCTCTGACATTAGAAACTGTCCTTCAAACGATTATGCAACATCGGGAAGAAACCTGGGTGAATTCACGCAAAGCCCACAATACGGCAAGAAAGGTGCAGGGTGGCGTATGAAAACGGACTAAAACCTGCAATACCATGGGGTACCACATGACAGAGCTTGAAACCCGAATCAGCAATGTTGAGACTGAGGTGGCTGATAAATTTACGCATTCTAAGGAACAAGAGAAGCAGATTACGGATATCCAATGGAAATTAGGAGGACTATAAAAATCGACAACAGCTTAATAACCTGAGGGTCCTGGGAATCCCAGAAGGGAAGGAAGGAACAGATATCAGAAGCTACATCCTAGATCTTTTTCAGCAAGAATTTCCGGAGCTCTCGGACTGGAACTGGCAACTAGAAGTACAAAGTATACACAGGACAGTGTTTACCTTGAGACACCTGGTCAGGGAGGAACACAAGCCAAGGGCCGTCCCAATCTTTTTGGGGAATTTTCTTTTACATACAGGTGGTATTTGAAAAAGCTAGACCCGAGGCCCGCACGAATGTTGGGGATGTGTAATTTTTTGTGAGACCGGACTTTTGTCATGCCACTCTCGCGAGAAGGTGGTGACTTTGCCAGCTAATGAAACCCTTCCAGGATAAGGGTGCCACGGCTTTCCTCAACAATCTGGCATCCCTAAAAGGGCCTGGCTTGGCGCAACAAGGTTTTTTACGTCAGAGATCCAAAGCTAATGAGTTTTTAACAGGGCTAAAGCCAGAGCATTATAATGGTCAAGGACAAAATCAGTCTAAGGGGAAGGAAGGGGAGGCTTGGGATGGGATCTCAGTATCTCCTATTTTTTTTCTTCTTCTTTTTCTTTTTTCTTTCAGTACAAGGGGGTGAATTCCTTCTCTAGGGCTATTAAAGTTTAAAGTGCATTGAAAATTCACTGTGTTGGCAATTCACTCCTCATCTCCCAACAGACCGATGTGCGGTCTGGTTCCTTCCTGAAGAGGGGGGAGGAGGGTAGGGGGCACAAGGGGGAGGGATGGGGGAGGCAAGGTGGGTTGGGGAAAGGGGGGGCAGGGGGTGGGAGCAGGAGGGCTTTCTGTGGGAAGGGGCGTGGAGGGGAAAAAATGGGGTAAAAATCTCAGAGAGGAAACTAAGAGGATAGTAAAGCAGGATTGTAAACAAATAAAGATAGTGACAGAAATCGAAATAAACTGCCCTCCCCATGGCTGGGTGAAGAGGTTCGGAGGTAAAATCAAGAAGGGTTACTCATCAAGACCAAATCGGTACGATTACGATTTGCTCTGTTAAGGTCGGGGGCTTAGTGGACAGGAGCAAGAGGTATAGGGTCATGGAGATGATAAAATCTATCGCCACTAATATTGTCTGTCTCCAAGAGACGCACATATATGGGATAAATGCGGACTAATCATAGTAAAGGGGTACTCTCTATTGGTATGTGCATCTCAAAGTGCTAACAATAGAGGGGTGGCCATTTTAGCCAAGAATAGAATAGGATTGGCGAAACAGAGATTGGTTGATACTGGAGGAAGGTGGGCCCTGGTAGAATTGCAGTGGGAAAAACGATAGGTATGGTCTACGGATCGAATCAAGATGAGCCAAAGGTATTAGAAGATTTGAAACTAGAGCTTGCATCTTGGCCCACCCCTCTGATTACATGCGGTGATTTTAATATTCATCTAGGAGTGGGAAGCTCTGGGACAAGTAGATATCAAGGACAGAAACCCAGAGTATATAGAGCTTTGACATCGTTTATGATAAGTCATGAATTAACGGACGTATGGGACACTTAGTGCTCTCTGGATCTTGGGTACACTTATTTCTCATGTCCACATAAAAAATATCTCCAGTTGGATTATTTCTTCATATCAAATCAGATTTTGGATGGAGCAGGGGTAGAAATTTTGCTGAAATTAATGTTGGATCATAACGCTATGATTCTAGAGATTAAGGCTCTGCAAATACAACCACAGCAGCGCCAATGGATATTCAATTGGAAGCTGTTGGTCAACTTGGACTTTGTTGGGTATTTTAAAAAGTGGATAACAGATTTTTTAAATAAGAATAGATATAGCGCATCACGCAATATGGTATGGGATGCGTTAAAGGCAGGACTGAGGGGGAAATGGTCAGCTGTGTCTCGTACATAAGACAGCAACAAGAGTTGAAGAGTAGGCTGCTGCGAGCCAAGCTACGGTACTTAGAAAGAGAACATCTGGCTAAAATACTACAGGGAGAGGATGTGGCTACTACGCAGTTAGACATCACAATAGTCAAAGCGGAGATAGGCGCATACTTTTCTCAGAAAGCAGCAGCAGAATATCAGGTACACAGGGCTGAGAGGTATGAGTTTGGGGAAACAGTAGGGAGATTTCTTGCTTTAAAGATGAGACAAAAAGTGGTAAAGAGTCAGATACCCTCAATAATAAATGGCGGGAGCACATATACAGACCCAGTCACCACGTTTCACAAATTTTATCAAGATCTTTACACCGAGGAGGAGCAGGGCCCTCTGGAAAGTCTACAAGGAAGGTCTCAATATCAAGAGGGTGGGAGGCAGGGCAGGGACGAGAGTGATAAGCTGGAATCAGAATTAGTACTGGAGGAAGTGCAAATAGCAATACAGCAGCTAGCCTCAGGAAAAGCAGTGGGCCCGGAGAGGATCCCGATGGAATTTTACAAATCTTTTCAAACCGAACTAGCTCCTATATTGCTGGATTTATTTTTGGGGGTGCAATATTCTGGGTGTATGCCGGAATCTTGCAGGCACACTAATATTATTATTTTCCCCAAAAAAGATAAGCCACCTGACATGCCTACCTTTTATAGACCCATCTCGTTAATTAATGCAGATGCAAAATTCTACTCAAAGATCCTAGCAGTTTGCCTTAGGGAGGTCATAGCCAGTCTTGTTTCTCCCTGGCAACATGGCTATATTCCCGGCAGGGACACAACGGATCATATAAGGCGGGCCGTGGCTCTGTTTGATATTGCTAAGGATACTAATGGAAATCTGGCTATGACCCTCCTGGACGCGGAAAAGGCATTTGATTGGGTGGCATGGGAATACTTATGGGGGGTTCTGGCTGCTAAGGGATTTGGCACAAGGGTTATTACAGCAATTCAAGCAATGTATAGGCCACCATACGCAAAACTTCAGTTGATGGGCAGGGAATCCGAGATCATAAGAGTGGGGAACAAGGCAGGGATGTCCAAGCTCCCCAATCTTATTTGCTTTATACATTGACCCTTTTATTCAACAGATTATGGAGAATCAAGCCATTATCCCGCTTGTAACTCAGGGGTTCGAAACCAAAGTGTTTGCCTAGCAGACGATATTACTGTATTACCATCAATCCCGGATAAGGCAATAAAGGAAATTGAAGCATTGTCTGTCATATTTGGACATGAGTCGGGATATCTATTGAACATAACTAAGACCCAAATAATATGCACTGATAATATTATCTTCAAGGATAATAGGCGAGTCCCCACGGCCATCGATCTTGGGGTCAATATTACTCCAGAATTAAATTGGATCACAAAAATTAATTTTGACCCAATGACCAATAAAATATCAGAGGATCTCAGACTGATGAATTCATTACATCTGATCATCATAGGAAGGATCAACGCCCTTAAGATGGTTCTGCTCCCGAGATACTATATTTATTTAGGGCACTTCCAGTGGCAATTGAAGGTTCAATAATCAAAACACTAGATGCCATATTTAGCAACTTTATTTGGCAATGTGGTAAGATTAGGAGATCCCTGAAACTTCTTAAATTGCCACAAACACTGGGTGGGTGGGCCGCTCCCAATCTCACTTTTTACCACTGGGCAGCGCTACTGCAATTTATGAATATACTTCTTTTTGAACCAAGGAACTTCCAACAATCTATGAGCTGGCACTTGGGGAAGGGGCCAGAGCACTGCTACTCCTCCAGCTTGAACCTAGCTATTTTAAAAAGGTGCAAATCAAAATTATTAGGAATGCCTGGAAAACTTGGGAGAAAATAAAAAAATACTTGAGTATTGAAAACTTTACAAAGTATACAACTATTTGGCGATTGTCCATCTTTCCCTTGGCCTTTTATGATATAATCGGGAAACAATGGGAACAGCTATGTTTGAGGATAGTGGGAGACATCTACGCAAGTGGTCAACGACATCTTTTTCCTGATGTGCAGAGAGAGTATGGAATGCCTGATAGGGGGTATTTTAAACATCTCAAATCAAGGGATTTTTGGGTAAACAGAGACAGGCGATCTCAATGGCAAAGATTCCATTGTTTGAGACCCTGGGGGATCTGTTTGTAAAATAAAACACTCATATGGCATTATGATGGATGAAGTCCATGATGATATTGAGAGAACAGAGAGGAAATGGGCCAGCAGATTAGAAAACGAAGATATAGATGTAGATATGTCACTTGAGCTGGGCGAAAGAACGCTTTTATCAGCAAATTTAAAGTCCCAACATTTCAAGATGATTTTTAACCTATACTATACGCCTACCAAACTATTCACTTGGGGAAAAAGGGAAGATGATATGTGTCCCAGGTGCGGGATTGGACCAGCAGAGGCAATACATATGTTTTACGGCTGCTCCAAATTAGATCTGTTAAAAAGGGAAATAGAACATTTTGGTAGAAGATACTAGGAAGGAGTGTTGAGCTAACTCCCTCACTTATGATGATGGGCCATGACAATTGTATCGGGCTGGACCGAGGTCAGATTGGTATCGTATTTAATTCAGTTACTGTTGTTAGATTAATAGTCACAACTAGATGGAAAGATTCAGAGCCCCCTCGGTTCCAAGAGTGGCTGGCTCGCTTAGTTGCAAGTTATAAAATGGAACAAGCACTCTATGAATGCAAGGGTTATCAGGCTAATAAAAGGGGCAAGAATCTTTGGCTCCCAATATCAAATTGGCTGCTTGGGATAGATTAAAGATACTAGGAATTGTTCCACAATGAATTTTGTATTTATGTAAATACTGCTATTACTTGATTTTCTTGATTTTCTTTTAGGAATTGAATTATGATGTGAAAGGGACAATACCAGATTTTGTACAGTGTATATCATTCAATACAATTAGTTGTGTAACAACTCTCTGTGATTAATTTTGTAAAAAAAGGATATTTTCGGGCCTATTGGATCCCCTTTTCCTGCTTTCAGGGGGCAGCCATGAGTGGTGCCCTTGCTGTGTGCCAGCTCTTTGCAGCACACAGCTAAATAGCCTTCTGCCAAGCTTGTTGCCTCCAAACCTGTCTCCATAATACAGCAAAAGTGCAAAGGCCAACAGTTGCCTTATTTGCTAATGATGTACATCCCCTTATAACTGCACAAGAGTGACTTGTATTACTGAAAGGGCTAGGCATGAATCTGTGGCCTCTTCTGCAATACGAAAGCACCCCAGGGGCACCGAAAGCAGATGCACATGCATGCCTATTGCGCATCCGGGGCACTTTATGTGATATGCCTGCAGGTGATTGCATGGTATAAGAATTTCCACTTTAGGCTGAATCACATCAAGGAGGCATTACATTTGACTGCAAGTTATCAGCTACATTGCTTCAGACCTTTCAAGATAAACATGCAGTATACCAATGGCAGGGATGGAGATCCTGACTGATGGCATTCAGCTGAACCATATACTATACACATCATCTGGTATTTGTGGCTCGCTAAAGCAGCAAAAATATAACTGAGTGTGCAAAATGGAGTTTGTAGTGGCTGGTTGCCCTGGCTAACATGGCCACGGATTCTGCAGACAGCTTCTAGGCAGTAAGTTCAAATAAAGAAGGGAAAAGAGTGGCCCATACTTAAACTACGTGTATTATTTTTTGTTTTGTTTTTGACATTTTTAAACCCTTCGCTGCTAGGCCTTTTTCCCCCTTGGGCTAAGCCTTTTTTTGACTATTTGGGTTAGTTTGCGCTTAAGCCCCTGTAACTTTTTGACCATATGAGGTATCCTTGTCAAATTTGCGTCCTTTTTTCCAACAACATGGGGATTTTAAAGATACCCAGAGGTTGTGGATTCCCCTGGAGGAGACCAAGAAATTAGCCACAAATAGAGCAAAATTTAGGTTTTTTTTTTAAAAATGGGAAAAAAGGGCTACAGATGAAAGTGTCTGTTTTTTTCCCTGCAAATGATATCACAAGAGAGATTGTGGTGCTAAACTCGCCATCTTCCCAGCTTTGGAACAAGCAGACTTTTGTCAGAAAAGCAAAATCTTTTACACAGTTTTGGCATTTTTCTGGGACATAGCCTTTTTTTGCTATTTTTTGTGCTTTCAACCTCCTTCCAGTTAATGGTAGAAATGGGTATGAAAGCAATAATGGATCCGGGAAAGCTAAACATTTTAGAAAAGTATACAAAATTCTAAATTCAGCAAGGGGTAATTTGTGTAGATCCTTCAAGGTTTCTTCATAGAAACTAACAGTTAAATATAGGAAAAATTGAAAATTAGTTGAAAAAAACAGCCATTTGTGCCAACGTTTTCACTTGTAACTACTTCTAATTATGACAGCTATTTGAAAGCAATATATATCGTTAAATTTGCTGGACCGTTCTGGTTGTGGGGATATATAGGACTTGTAGGGTCACCAAGTACCCGACGAACCCAGAGCCAATAACTGAGCAGCGTCTTGCAATAGTTATTTTATTATGTACCGGGTATATTGCAAATATTTTGGGAAAATGTATACATGGAAAAATCGGTATGAAAGACACCAATGTATGTCTGAAACGGGAACAAAAGATAGAGTTTAGAAACAGTAGATATTTGCACATTTTCGAAATTGGGAGTATCCTTTACTAGAATGAGAATTACAGGTCAGTTTTTAAAAATGACTTCTTTATTACCCATTGTCTTTCATTTGGAAGGTAGAAATGTATCGAAAGTCAATAGGTAATAATAGTTGTCCTACAATTCTTTGTTACCCTAAGTCTTCCAATAAAAATGGTACCTCACTTGTGTGGATAGGCCTAGTGCCAACGACAGGAAACGGCTCAAAATGCAACGTGGACACACCACATTTTCACAATGAAAAATGACCCTTTTTTTGCAAAGTGTCTAGCTGTAGTTTTTTAACCCTAGCGCTGCCTGCACCTAGGGAAACCTTGCAAACCTATAATTTTTTTTAAACTAGACACCTAGGGGAATGCAGGATGGGGTGACTTGACAGGCTCTCACCAGGTTATGTTACCCAGAATCCCTTGCAAACCTAAAAAAGTGTCAAAAAAACAAATTTTCCTCACATTTCTGTGGTGGAAAGTTCTGGAATCTGTGTGGATCCACAAAATTCCACCCACCCCTTGTTCCCCAAAGTCTTCCAAGAAAAATGTACCTCACTTGTGTGGGAAGGTCTAGTGCCCGCAACAGGAAACGGCCCAAAACACAACGTGGACACATCACATTTTCACAGTGAAAATTGACCCTTTTTTGGCAAAGTGCCTAGCTCTAGTTTTTGAACCCTAGCTCTGCCGGCACCTAGGGAAACCTAGAAAACCTATACACTTTTGAAAACTAGTCACCCAGGGGACTTGACTGGCTCTCACCAGGGTCTGTTACCCAGAAACCCTTGCAAACCTGAAAAATTGTCAAAAAAACACATTTGCCTCACATTTCTGTGACGGAAAGTTCTGGAATCTGCATGGATCCACAAAATTCCAGCCACCCACGTTCCCCAAAGTTTTACGAGAAAAATGGTACCTCACTTGTGTGGGTAGGCCCGGTGCCCGCGACAGGAAACGGCACAAAACACAAGGTGGACACACCACATTTTCACAGTGAAAAATAACCCTTTTTTTTACAAAGTGTCTAGCTATGGTTTTTTAACCCTAGCTCTGCCAGCACCTAGGGAAACCTAGCAAACCTATACATTTTTTAAAAACTAGACACCCAGGGGAATCCAGGATGGGGTGACTTGACTAGCTCTCACCAGGTTCTGTTACCCAGAATCCCTTGCAAACCTAAACAATTGTAAAAAAAAAACACATTTTCCTCACATTTCTGTTGTGGAAAGTTCTGGAATCTGCGTGGATCCACAAAATTCCACCCACTCCACATTTGCAAAACCAGGTTGTTTTATGATAGGCAATTTTGATGTCGTCTCAATACGTTTTGGGCCCTTGCCTGTCACGGGTACTTGGGCCTCCCACACGAATGAGGCACCATTTTTATGGGGAGACTTAGGGGAACGCTGTGTGGTAGGAAATTGTTGTTAGCCCAGTGATGCCACAACTTTCCCACACAAAAATGTGTGGAAAAGGTGATTTTTTCAGCTAAATTTGTGGTTTGCAGGTGATTCTGGGTAAGAAAACGTTGGGGGATCCATGTAAGCCATACCTCCCTGGAATCCCCAGGGTGTCTAGGTTTCAGAAATGTGTGAGTTTGGTGGGTTTCCCTAGCTGGCCGCCGAGCATGGGGCCGAAAACCCAGGTGAACCCCCTTGCAAAACCAGGTTGTTGTGTGATAGGCAATTTTGATGTCGCCTCAATACATTTTGGGCCCTTGCCTGTCACAGGTACTTGGGCCGCCCACACAAATGAGGCACCAATTTTATCAGGAGACCTGGGGAAATGCTGGGTAGCAGAAAATTTATGTCAGCCCGGTGATGCCACAACTTTCGCACACAAAAATGTGGGGAAAAGTGATTTTTTTCAGCTAAATTTGAGGTTTGCAGGGGATTCTGGGTAAGAACACATTGGGGGATCTACGCAAGCCATACCTCCCTGGAATCCCCAGGGTGTCTAGTTTTCAGAAATGTGTGTATTTTGTAGGTTTCCCTAGAAGGCCACTGAGTTCGGGGCCCGAAACTCATGGGACCCCCCTTGAAAACCAGGGGGCATATTAACAAGGAACAGGGAAAATTAATGCTAAGGGTGCTTAGCGTTAATTTTTTTAACGCCCGCTATCACTTGATAATATCGCCTGGTTATCGCATTATTAACAACTCTAAGCGCCTAGGCGATAAAAAATCCAGCGATAGTGGCATTTTGGGAGGTTATCACTGGTAATACAGCGATAAAACTACAAGGATAGGGATATCCTTGTTGATAGCCCATGGTGGATTTAGCCATGTAATCCACCTCCCATTGGATTACATGGCTAAGTCTGAAAATTAGCAGGCGTAAAAAAGCAGCGTTAACCGTGGTTAGCGCAGCTTTTTTTGTCTCTAACAGGGTTAGCGTGAAGCTTGATAATAGGAGAAATGTCGCTTAGCGACATTTCTCCTATTATTTTGCTCTGGAGCGCACACTTTGCATCTCATTAGAGATGCAAAGGAAAGCGTAGTGAAAAAGGGTGCTAACATGCGATTTTGCATGTTAGCACCCTGTTGTTGATAGGGCGATATTTTTATTTCCGCTTCTTTGGCTTTTTAAGCCAAAAAAGGAGAGATAAAGCCCTTGTTAATATGCTCCCAGGTTGGTTTGTGATAGGTAATTTTGATGTCGCCTCACTAGGTTTTGGGCCCTTGCCTGTTGCGGGTACTTGACCCACCCACACAAGTGAGGTACCATTTTTCTCTGAAGACTTTGGGAAATGCGAGGTGAGTGGAATTGTGTGGATCCACATGGAATCAAGAACGTTCCACCTCAGAAATGTGAGGAAAATGTGTTTCTTTTATACACATTTTGAGGTTTTCAAGGGATTCTGGGTAACAGAACCTGGTGAGAGCCAGACAAGTCACCCCATCCTTGATTCTCCTTGGGTGTCTAGTTTTCAAAAATGTATAGGTTTGCTGGGTTTCCCTAGGTGCCGGCAGAGCTAGGGTTCAAAATCTACAGCTAGGCACTCTGCAAAAAAAGGGAACGTTTTCACTGAGAAAATATTGTGTGCATGTTGCGTTTTGGGCTGTTTCCTGTCGCGGGCACCAGGCCTACCCACACAAGTGAGGTACCATTTTTCTCAGAAGACTTTGCAGGACGAGAAGTGGGTGGAATTTTGTGGATCCATGCAGATTCCAGAACTTTCCGCCACAAAAATGTGAGGAAAATTTGGGTTTTTAGACAAACTTTGAGGTTTGCAAGGGATTCTGGGTAACAGAACCTGGTGAGAGGCACACAAGTCACCCAATCCTGGATTCCCCTTGGTGTCTAGTTTTAACAAATGGACAGGTTTGCTAGGTTTCCCTATGTGCCGGCTGTGCTAGGGCCCAAAATCCACAGGTAGGCACATACTGAAGAAAATTCAGTGCCTAGTGGGCTTTCTGCTGCCCTGGGGGGGGGGAACGAGGGCTATTGCCCCGATATACCTTAAGGGGGGGCAGAAAGCCTGTGGCTATTCTTTTCGGGGGTGGTGGAATTGGGATGCCCATTCTGGGAAGCCCCCACCCCTACTAATAGAAAAGCCAGCATAATCGCTGGCGCCTAGTGGACTTTCTGCCCCCCCGGGGGCAAATGAGGGGCTACTGCCCCCATCTGCCTCCTGGGGGGACAGAAAGGCTATGGCATCTTATTTGGGGGGTGGGAGCATTGGCATGCCCATTCTAGGCAAACCCCACCATGAACTTTGGAAAAACAAATCCCTGATCGCTAGTGGGCTTTCTGTCCCACCTCGGGGGGCAGATAAGGGGCTATTGCCCCATCTGCCTCCCGGGGTTGGCAAAAAGACTATCTTTTTTGGGGGGTATGGGGGCCTTGACATGCCCATTCTGAGCAACCCCCACCTACATATATATATAAAAAAATCCTTGGCGCTTAGTGGGCTTTCTCCCCCCCAGGGGGAAGATCAGGGGCTATTGCCCCCATCTTCCTCTTGGAAGGGCAATAAGTCTTTATTTTTCTTTGGGGGGTAGGGTGGGGGCATTTGCATGCCCATTCTGGGCAGCCCCCACCCCGGGCCTATAATAAAAAGAATCCCTGGTGTCCAGGGTGCTTTCTGCCCCCAAGTGGGGCAGATTGGGGGCAGAAAGACTGGTATTTTGTGGAGGGTGAGTGGTGGGGGCATTGGCATGCCCATCTTTGGCAGCCTCTACACCTAAATTAATCTTTAAAAAACTGGCATCTAGTGGGCTTTCTGCCCCCCTGCAGCCAGGGGGGCAGAAAGACTGTTATTGTGCAGGTGGGGGTTGGGAGCTTTAGCGTACTCATAATGGGCAGCCCCCACCCCTAATTTACATAATAAAATTAATCCCTGGTTTCTAGTGGGCTTTCTGCTCCTCCGGGGGAGCAGATTGAGGGCTACGGCCCAGGGGGGCAGACAGACTAGAATTTTGTAGGGGGAGGGGTGGGGCATTTGCATGCCCATTTTTGGCAGCCCCTACCCTAATGACATAAGGAAACAAAAGAATCCCTGGCGTCAAGTGGGCTTTCTGCCCTCCCGGGGGGGCAGATTGGGGGCTACTGCCCCCATCTGCCCCCCAGGAGGACAGAAAGGCTGTAATGGTGGCAGGGGTGGGGGCATTGGCATGCCCATTTTGGGCAGCCCCACCCTAATTATATATGCCAATGAAAAAAGTCCCTGGTGTCAAGTGGGCTTTCTACCCACCCGGGGGGCAGATTCGGGTCTTCTGCCCCCCTCTGCCCCCCAGGGGTGGCAGAAAGACTGAATATGCCCAATTCTTTGGGGGGAGCAAAGGCCCTTGCCCAAGGGGCCGCTGCCCCCTCCAGGTGTCTAGTGGGTGGATCCTTGCTTGGGGATCATTCTTCTGACTTTCTACGTGCTCAGGTGTCTGAGATAGCCCCCTGAGCATGTAGAAAATGAAACTGAAATGAGCCTCTTGGCTCATTTCAGTTCCATTTTCATTGCAATGACGTCAGCGCGCCATGCGCGCGATCGGCATTGCAAAGAAAATTTAAATTGGCCTCTGGAAGTTGGGGAAGCTCTTCCCCAACCTCCCGAGGCCAATAAAAAAAGGGAAATCCCTCTGCTGTCTGCAGCAGAGGGATTTGGCGCCCCTGTTCTCATCACAAAATGGTTCCGTCATGAGCACCAGAGCTCATGACGGAACCATTCCGTCATGAGCACAGAAGGGGTTAAAGATTTTTCAAAAAACTGTTGTCTGATTTTACTGAATCACAGCATTAGTTTCAGCATTCCTTTCAGTGAGTTTAGGAGGTTTTATATGTACAGACTAAAGTCTGTGCTTGATAGAGAATTTGCACCATCCCATTCCTTTTTGAGTTTCTCTAGCCTGACCAGTGTTTTTCTGCATGTGTAAGTCAACTAAAGGTGCCCCATCATTTTGTTCACTTCTTGCAGCAGAACAATAGACCAGGCCCTTGACCACATGCGTCCAACTACCATCCTCAGCCTTCATACATGCATGACAGCCATTACATGCCTTGGCCTGACCAGAGACTGGCCCATGAATCCAACCATCAATGCTTCCAGAGTGGCCATGTAGACAACCACAGGCACGAAGACTTAATCCCTTTGTTTTATTTTAAATTCAGGAATTTTGTTTCAGGCGATGATTGATGTATTCAGGTGTGTATTAACTTAACATGTGAAGATATGACAAAATACTGCTGCGTAACATGCCCTTTTTTGCCTCATAATTTAGATAATGCTGCAGCATAATTTAGGTCTCCACTGCACATAATTACTATGGACATATAGGTAGTACGTCACATGGTTAATTTTTTGCTGTGCTGTTGAGAAGGCCAGAAAAGCTGAACTTTGTAAACACATTTTTAAAAAGTAGGTAGAGCGATCAGGGTAAAACCATTTAAATGATTAGGAAACAGCCACTGAAAGTGCCTCTGTCTTGTTTTGTACTGTGAGGGAAGCGGGCTCCACACCCCCAGGTTCTGCAAAATAAAATCTGAGTGATCGGTGTGTTTACCTATAAATGAATGTACTTGCGATTAAATGAGCACAGTAAAGGAGCATGACACTTTCATAGGGACAGGGCTTAAAGTCTAATTTTGATTTAAATGAAGGCAGTTATTGTAGTAGAAGCACCAGGGACCAGTTATGAACAAGAGGGAAGAACAAGTTAGAATGAACACCTACATCATTCTACCCTTGATAAACAGAACTATAAATGTAAAATAGGTATTCATTACTTAATACATATAGACAAAAGCTTTGAACTGTGTAAGTGCTAAGGATGTGTTCAGAAAATCCTAGCACGCACCTACAGGGGAAGCACAGGCACCGCCCTACAGTAGTCCTGCCACTAGAGCAGTGGAAGTGCTTTGGCAGCCACCACAGACCCCCCACCCCTCAGCAAGATCATGATGTCTACACTTGCACAGCACGTCAATGTCATGAAAATACACAGGGATGCGCTAAAAACCATTTTGCTTCCAGCACGCCTGCAAGCAGTGCCTGCTTTTGGGTAATACGCTCACAGGAGGGATGGATTGGGCAGGAAGAGACACACTGGAGGAAAGAGAAGGGTTTGTTCTTTCACCTGATGTCTCTCTTTTGTGCATTCCTGCTGTGGGATTATGGGTGGGAACGCTGTTGTTGTTGCTGGGTTTAGTGACCATATGTCTAGGGGTCTCTTCCCCAGGGGGTAATCTTTTTCCTTTTTTTCCACCCCCAGAGCCTGATCAGCCATTTTTAAAGGTTAGACAGCAGGGATAATATTTATGTATGTGATTTGCTTCCTCAAGCGGGGCATTTTTTGCCTTTCGTTTCTGCTGCTGCTGGGGGTAGATTGGCCATTTTCTGGACTGATGTTTCTCCAAAACGGCATGGAACTAGACTCCAGGATTAATGTTCATGTGTGTGGGTGGGAGGGTCATCCTGGGTTAGGTCACTCACACAAAATGCTAGTTTCTGGCACCCCTGGGGGCAGAATGGGTATTTTTGAGGTTGACCTGCCCCATAGAGAGGGAGCAGTAGAAAACAACAAGACACTAGGGATAATATTTATGCATGTAGGGAGAGCAGCGCCCTGAGTGATGGTTGGTACTCAAAGGCAGTGATTTTTTGTCTTTTTATAGGTTCTGCATCCTCTGTGGTCAGATCGGCTGGTTTTGAGGCTAATTTGGCCAAGAATGTGTGGAAAATTACTAGATATCTAGAATAACTTTTATGACTGTGAGTGAAGGGGCCCCTGTGTAAAAGTCACTTCCCTTGGGCACCATTCTTTTGCTTTTTGATTCTACTCAACCATGGAGAGATTAGCTCTTTTTGAGGCTGATTGGCCTTTGGTTGGTGGAATACTACTACAAAAAGGATACCTCTAATGCATGTGGAGGTAGAAGATTATGGGTAAGGATTGCACACCTTAGCTGGCCATTTGTTTTGCTTTACATTTCTGCCCTCTGGGGGCTGATTGGCCATTTTTTAGGCTGATTTTCACCTGGGAGGGCCAAACATCACTAGAAACCTCACAAGAACCATGCAAGTCACACCACCCTGGTCTCCAAAGGTTGCTTTGTTCTAAGAAATTGATAGGTTTTGTATGTTGACCTAGGTGGAGGCCTAGTCAGGCCAAAAATCCACAGCTACCCACATTGCAAAACAAGGATTAATTTTGTGTGGAAAAGTTTGGCCTGTCCATGTTGCATTTCAGGTACTTTCCTGTCACAGGCGCTTGGCACGTCCACACAAGTGGAGTACTGTTTTATTGGAAGAAGTGTGAGAATGCTGAGCAGTAGGGAATGTAGATCCCTGTAGATTCTCAAAGTTTACGTGATAGAAATGCTAGAAAATGCTAATTTGTAGGTAAAGTTTAGGTGTTGAAGGACTTCTGAGTAGAAAAACCTTGTGAAATATATGCACTCCCCAAATACATAGTTTTCAGAAATGTCTCGGATATTCTAGCTTTCTCTGGGTGGTGGCCAAGCCCAGGCCCAAAATCCACAACTACTAACATTCCAAAGTGAAAACATTTGATCTGTCCATGTGGAATGTTGGGCCTTTCCTACCATGGCCACTTGACATACTACCATAAATAGGGTAACATTTTTATTAAGAGACAAGTGGAAATGCTTGATGGTAAAACAAATTGTGGACCCTTACAGATTCTGGATCTTTCACTCTCAGGAATGTGAGAAAAAGTGTGCATTTAGCCAAAGTTTCAGCTTTGCAAGGACTGATGGGTTATTATTATTATTATTATTATTATTATTATTATTATTATAACATTTGTTGAGCCGCTGCTGTTACCTGTAGGTGTCCTGGCGCTATGTGAAATCTTGACCAAGGATCGAACTGAGGTCATGCTAATCAATAAACATCCAGGTTTTTACAGCTTTTCGGAAGGCCATAAGTCTCGACATACCTCTAAGATAAGGAGGAAGCTTATTCCAAGCTTTGGCTGCATGAAATATAAAACTTTTTCCACCCCAAGTGGCCTTTTTTACAAACGGCACATAAACCAGCTAGGCATCAGATGAGCGTAACAGTCTGTTTGGGGTATACCAGTACAGCCGCTCTTTTAGAAAGGCCGACCCTGCTCCATAAAGTGCCTTGTGAACCAGACAGCGCGCCTTGAACAGTGTATGCTTCCTAACTGGCAACCAGTGCAGTTTCCTTATTTCTTTCGCTATTGGAGTGTATTTAGGGATGCCTGACACCAATCTAGCAGCCGCATTCTGCAGGAGTTGCAACTTCTGCATTAAACCTTCATGGATGTTGAAGTACAGACTGTGCAAAAACAACAGTTGATGGACAGACTGTTACAGTAATCCAGCCTCGACATAGTGAGAGCTGTGATCACTGTTTTACAACATTCTGTAGGTAACAATGGCAACATTTTCTTGCAGGACCTGAGAGCGAGGGACGTAGCAGAGGCTACAGAGTTTACTTTGTCTTTAAAATTGAGCTTCTGGTCCACCCACACACCTAGGTTTTTAACCTTCCTGTTGGGTACGGGAAGAGGGCCCAGGGTGTCTGGCCACCATTCCGGCGACCAAAAATTAGGATCATTGCCAAAACATACCACCTCCGTCTTACTGGAGTTTAACTTAAGGCAGTTTTGGACCATCCAGATCCCTACAGCCTTCATAAAGTCTTTAAAACGGACTGCTGTGCTCTTTAACTCAGCTGGTAGAAGAGACACCACGATTTGAGTATCATCAGCATAAGTGGTCAGACTAAACCCAAATGACTGAATAAGGGGCGCCAGAGAGGACACATATATATTAAATAGTGTTGGACTTAATGAAGACCCTTGCGGTACTCCACATGGCAGTGAAAAAGGATCGGATAAAAATGCCACCAGAGCCACCAGCTGACTCTGGTTCGACAAAAATGATCTTAGGAGTCTCCAAGCCGAACCCTGTACACCAATCTCCTGCAGCCGGTCCATCAACAAATTGTGATGGACCATAACAAACGCTGCAGAGAGATCTAGCATGATTAGAGCAGCCTTTCCACCTTGATCTAGAATCGTCCGTATCTCTTCAGTAGATTTCAAAAGAGCACTCTCGTGCTATGACCCCCTCAAGACCCATATTCAAGCTAGGCTTGTTTCACAATATCGCCATGCCTTATCTGCCATTTAGCCATTCTATTAGCTCAATTAGGTGAACACACTGAGGCCACTATGAATCCATCTTATTATTGTAATACAATTAATGTGTTAACATTTAGATATATTACCTAACAAATTGAGAGCATTTATCTAAGGTTCTGTATCTTTATTCTTTAATACATTAAATTAGACCGTTACTGCACACACAGATAGTGGTTTTGTTCATTATCTAGCAATGCAGGATTGTTTTTGCACATTCTTAAGATTCCATGCCTTCTCTATGATATACAGCAGAGGCTCTCGAGCTCGTTGGATTAGCAGCTCATCCATAAACCAACACTGCTGGCACTAAGGTATTTCGTTTATCTCTCCAAATATCGGCTCTGTTTTGGGACATGTTTTGTCTTTTTGGCAGTTTTCGCCCATGTATTTTTCTGCTGTGTTTTGTTCCTCTAGCATATCCTGTGAGAACTGTATATTGAGGAAGCCTGTTCATTCCAGTCCTAGTTTCAAGCTCTTGAGGTACAGCTATCTACATGATATTTTTATTATGTAGACTTTTAGTGAGTTATCCTTGTACGTAGCATCTTCATAGTGGATTTCTCTCTTTATTAAATCTTTCAGTATTTTTTTTCTTACAATGCTGAGACCGTCTTGGATTCCTTAGTGGGTTATTTCATCCCATATTTAACCCACATTGATTATCTTTTTGGTAAGCTATATTAAATTACTAATAATCTAATAGGTAGCTATTTGTCTGCATCAATTTGCATAAATAGATAGATGATCTAAACACTTGAACTAACAAAATCATGTATCAAATAGGAATTTTGCTTTATATAAAAAAGATAAAAAAGATTTTCTCTCATTCCATATTTACAGAGCCTGTGGTTACGTGCATCCTTAGTAACTTTTGTTTTATTTATCTACACAACTAAGAATAGTCTCCTATAAAATTCAGCACGACTTACCCAGTGGTAGGTGTCTTTTGTGTTACAGCAATATTAAGTCAAATTTTAGTAAACCTATAGGACCAACATATCAATATGAGGTACACACTATGGTCAAAATCTTTTTATCTTTAATTTGTTTAATGTTTCTCATGTCTTTTAGGTCTATTTCTCCTTTATCTACTTTTCTTTATATCTTTATTTCATTTTTCAGTGCACTTTAACATTGCATTTTCTTTTATTATTTATAATTATCTACACGGTATGGCTATAACTCAGTATAAATAGATGTGAACTTTATCATCATTATTGTGATATGTTGTCTTAATATTATCAAAAAAGTTCATGTTACTTGTTTAGTATAGTGACACCAATGGTTATATTTATAAGACGTGGTAGTGATATGTAATTGTTCTTGCAGAACATACTATTTTGGAGGTGGGACTCCTGAGGAAGGCAGTGTGGGCTGCTGAAACGCATGTTATGATACAACTTGGAAACTACACGATAAATCATGTGTTCAATGGATACTCTTTACAACATATAAACTGCTGATTAATGAACTGTATCTTCACCTGAAGAATTATTCTTTGCAAATCATTTTTGAAAAGCCAGACAAATGACTGAGGTTAAATATATTGCTCAAGTCAATTTTTTGCCTAAAGATGTATAATGTTCAGATTACCTCTTTTTAGATCTACTACCATGTATAATACATAAATATTTTGTATTTTTCTATACATTAGTGTCACTAATTTTTATTTGTGTATTCTTCAGTAATTACTGAGCTTCTTCTCCTGATTGAAGTTGCCCTAGCCCATTTACAGTATGATCCCCTCGGAAGCCATACTGGGTTTGGTCCAAAGCTTGAGTAAGCTCCAGAAATTGGCTAAGTTGCATATTCAAATTTCTCTCTATAATTTTAGCAGGTACCGGAAGTCTGGATATAGGCCTAAAATTTTTAGGATCTTTTGTGTTGAGATTCGGTTTCTTTAGTAGGGGCAGAATAGAGTTTGTTTTCCAATCTAATGAAAAATATCCCTCTGTGTACATCGAATTAAAAATGGGTGTCAAGACTCTAGAGACAGGCTCAGCAGCTAACTTAAGTATCGCTATCGGGCAAGGGTCCGAAGGTGACCTAGATTTAACCTGCATAAGAAGATTAGCGGTTTCTGTAACTGTAAGCTGGGCAACTTTGTCCAATAGCACTTTCTTTTCTATATGTAGTTCAGCTGCTTGGCCCGCCGTGGTCTTAGGAGTTACCTTAGAGAAAGTGGAGAAAATGGCATCCACTTTCCCATAAAAAAACTGGCCAATTTTTCACAGAGATCCTGACTAGGCGTGGATGTAATGGCCACTGGGTTGGCCAAGCTGGTGACTGTGTTAAATAGTTCCCTAGCTCTGTTAATCTTCATGGAAAAATATAAAAGCTTTACATGGTGAATCTGCTGTTTGTATATGGCAAGACCCCATTTATACTCCTCCTTATCACTATCCTTGTACTCTGTTCTCCATCTTCTCTCCAGATGTTTACAAATCAATTTTTGTTCCCTAAGTTCCTGTGAATACCATGGAGCGGAGGGCAGCCGTCTAGTGGGATAGAACATTTTTCTAGGAGCTAGCTTGTTCCCTGCTGTTTCTAGCCAGCTCGTATAGGAATGTGTTGCCTCTTCTAAATTTGAGGGGGACGTAACTACGGTCTTATTGAGGATATCGCACAAATCCTCAGCCACTACTTTATTCCACGCTCTTTTCACCAGTTTTTTTTTACTGGCTTCTGAGAGTGGCGATCGGGAATAATGAGTTTAAAGCCTTATGATCCGACCAGGGTAGCGGAATAATATTGGTGACTTGTAGCTGTGGGTTATTAGAAAAAATGCAATCAAGTATATGTCCTGCCTGATGGTTAAAACCAACATAAACTCACCTGGGGATCTACTTTTCAGATATATTGGGGCTTGGTAGGTTTACCTGGGTGGATGCCAAGTGCGGGCCCAAACAATGCAGCTACCCTCATTGACAAAGCATGCCACTTTTAAAGAATGTTTTTTTCATTTTTTTCATCTCCACATTTCTGTATGGGCCCTTTTCTGTTGTGGGTGCCTGACCCACTAATACAAGTTGGTACAGTTTTATCAGGAGACGAGTGGGGACAGAGTGATTGGAAATATGAACAACTCTATGTTTTTATCCAAAGTTAGAGGTTTGCAAAGGTGTCTGGGTGATAAAAAACTGACATCCAGTGAGATACATACAAGTCACACCACTCAGAATTCAACCTTTTGTCCAGGATCAAAATCCACATTTACCCACATTACAAAAAGGTCAGTTTTGAGTGGAAAGCTGTAATCTGTTTATGTTACATTTTGGGCCCTCACGTTGTGGATGTCAAGTTTGCACCCACACAAGTGGGGTACTGTTTTTATCAGGAGACATGTGGAAACACAGAATAATGGAATATTTGTAATTACTAGTTGGATTTCTCTACATATGTGGCTTCTAAATATAACTCATTGGTTCATGAAAGAAGAGATTTTGCTAAATGGTTTCTGAAACACATGATAGTATGGATCACCACAAGTTTCCTTCATATATATTTTTCATTCTTTTTATTTTACAAAATGTGTTACGTATGCTTGTTTCACAATGAAAAATCATTGTAAGGTACATCTCAGTTGTTGCCTCTGGGTATTTTGTGTTTTTGGGTGAACCCACGCACTCTATACACCCTTGTAACCATAAGAGTCTATTGGACGGTATAATGATTTTGTAAATTGGCTATCCTTCCAAAAGTTACAGATGAAGGTGTTGTCATAAATGTCTGTTCTTACTTTACTCATTCACTCACCAGGACCGCATCAAGAAGCCAGGAAAAGGAATAGCCATCATCCACAAAGATACCATCCAGTGCATCACTACCACCTGCAATATCACTACCCCCAAGGAACACCTCAACTTCAAGCTCCAAGCGGATGGAAACTGCAAGTCAACCATCAAAGGCACCCTAACATACCAACCTCCGGGCGCCGGCTTAGGTTTCTGCAACACCATTGCTGACTTATTTACTCCCCTTGCCATGGACTCCAATTACTACATCTTCTTGGGCAATCTCAACTTCCACCTCGATGACACCAATGACAATGACACCGCCCACCGCCCCAACAGTATAAGCAGCCTCAGACTTGCCCACGTCATCCGGGACTCCATGCACACTACATGACACATGCAGGACCCCACCTTCACCTCCAGCAACCACGTTAAGAACAGACACACCACAGAACTCACATGGACCAACCACTCTAATCATTCACTTCAGCATCTCTAACCCCCACACTACTACTACCCACAATGGTAGAGCCCCCCACCACAGCTGGGCAAAATCTCAGAGACCTGCTGAATGGACACCATCAACACCTCCGAGCCAGCTGACTCCACCAACCTAGATCAGGGAATTTAAGACCTTCAACGTCTAAATCATCAACTGCGCCAACAGTATCACCCCCATCAAAAGCATCAGACACAGAAAATACTCTAATGTATGCCAGCTGACGCACCCAAGAACTCAGAACAGTGCAAAGCAATAGCCATCCCACCTAACCTAAGCAAACACCAGCAAAGACACCTCCGACAGGACAGCCTTCAAGACTTCCCTCAACCTCTACCACCTCCTGCTGATGGCAACGAAGAAGAAGGCCCTAGCCACATGCATCAAAATCTGTGCCAAAAACAGCAAAGAGCTATTCAGCATCGTCAAAGAGTTCTCCAACCCTGTAGTTAGCGAAAACAACATTACCCTCTCACAAGAGCTCTGTGACAACCTCATCAACTTCTTCCATGACAAGATTGCAACCATATGGAGAAACGTCAAACCCCAATCCACACCCCCAGACATCCTCAAGTGATACGCCCTCATCACAACCAACATAAACCATGGACTGATTCCTAGAACCAGCCCTTTAGCCAGGACACCACCTCTTTCACTAACTCCATCCACTCAGGAGCTCCCACAGACCCATCCTCGCACTACATCTTTAACTTTGGAAATCACAGAATTAGACAGGAACTCACCACCCTGCTAACACATCATTCACCACTGCCACATTTCCCGAAGTCTAGAAGCACGCTGGCATCAAACCACTACTTAAAAAGCTCTGTGAAGACCCCAGTGTACTCCAAAAACTACTGACCCATCTCCTTGCTCTCGTACCCAGCCAAGGTTTTGGAAAAGACTATAAACAGGCAACTCACGAAATACCTTGAGCAGAACCAGCTACTCAGTGCCTCCCAGCTCAGTTTCTGCAGCAATCACACTACCGAGACCACCATGATCGCAATCACCGACGACACCCTAACCTTCTTCAATTGGGGAGGAATGTGACTCTGATCCTTCTCAACCCCTCGGCAGCCTCAAGACCATATCCCACCATATGCTGAATGAAAGACTCCACCACATTGGCATCGAAGGGGACCTGCTCAGATGGATCTCCCCCTTCCACAGTGGAAGGAGACAGAGGGTCCACCTACCACCCTTCCCCTCTGAACCCAGGGCCAGATGTACGACGTGCAAAATAGCGCTTCGCAAATTGCGAGTTTTTTGCGACTCGCAAATTGCGAGGCACTGATTTGGATGTACAACAGTGTGTATCACACTGTTTGCGATGCCCAATGGGGTCACAAATTGAGAGGCTCATGAATATTAATGAACCCTTTGCAATTTGCGACCCCATGGCTCAGCAGACCACCATGTCTGGGACTGCCTTTAAATAAAGCAGTTTTTTTTTTAGTGCAGCTCGTTTTCCTTAAAGGTAAACGGGATGCATTTAAAAAAAAAAAAAAAAACATTTTCATTTCATTTTGTAAGGGCAGATAGTAATCCCTGGGATCACTGCCTGTCCTTAAAAAATATTTTCCCCTACATTTTCAAAGAGGATGGGATCCCTTGGGGACCCCTTCCCTTTTGCGAGTGCATTACTACCATCTTGAAGAAGGTGGTAATTTGCGAGTGATTTGCACCCGCAATTGTGGACGCAAAACATTCATACATCGGCTTGCGCTCGTTATTAGGAAGGGAAAGCCCCTTCCTAATAGCGAGTCGCAAAACCTATTTAGTGAGTCGCAAATAAATTGTGACTCGCTAAATAGGCTTTGTACATGGCCCATGCTGTGTTTGCATGTGCAAAACGGGTTCACAAACCTGTTTGCGCATGCAAAAGCGATCGTACATCTGGCCCATAATCTGCAGTGTCGCCCAGGACTCAGTCCTAGAGCACACAGTCTCAATATCATTTGCTTTGCAGACGACATCCAACTCATCCTCTCCCTCACCGACGACTAGACAACCACCAGAACCAACTTCCACAGATACATTTCAAGCATCGCCAGCTGGATGAAGAACAATTGCCTGAAACTGAACATGGATGAGATAGAAGTACTTATCTTCGGCAACAACAGCAACCCCAGGAATGACTCCTGGGGGCCCCACACCTAGGATCCTCACCCACCGGCACTGACAATGCCACATACCTAGGAAACATCCTTGATAAAAAGCTTGCCATGAAATTACAGATCAATGCCATCACTTCCACCTGCTTTCTCATGCTGCACATGCTACGGGGAATCTTCAAACGGTTACCCCTGTTTCCAAGACACACAGTGACACTTGCCCTCATCACCAGCCAACTGTTCTATGAAAACGCTCTCTACATAGGGATCATCACACACCTCCCCCTGCAGCTACGGACCATCACCTCACTTTCAAAATTCCAAAGGGCCCTCCCAACCTGGCAGCTCGAATAATCCCATCGGGACCTTCAAGCACCTTGATACCATAACAGGTGATTAGCAGCACTATATAATGCCCTTGATTGATTTTGACAAATTTCTTTATTTCAATTGTTTGTTTCTTTGAATTGCCTTGATGAATCCACAAAACTCACTCTTTGCTGAGCACAGATGTTTGTCTTCTTTTCAGAAATGTATAGCTTTCCAGGATCATCTCTGGGTTTCATATCTATGTTGTCCACAAACTGTAAGTAAGGTGAAAATACAAGCATTAGAAAAAATTGACCATCTCTTAGAAAAGTGCAAAAATTGTAGTAAGCAAATCCATTTTTTGATACAACTGTGCGTGTTCCTGAAAGCTGAGAAGCTGATGATCATAGCACAGCAAACCTTTCGTTTATGCTATGTTTAGAAAAAAACATGCTTTCTTGCATAGCACTTTTTCCCATTGTTCCCCAAAAATAAAAATAATAGATATATTTTGGCTATTATCTCAGTTCCCTCCATGGGAATCCACAAACCCTGAGTATCTTTAGAATCCTCAATATGTGTGAGAAAATGGACACAAATTTGGCCTGGACATTTATGTGGAAAAAAGTTATTAAGGCTTTAACACGAAGTACAACAATTGGCAGACAAGGGCTTAGTGTTTTAGGGGCAAAAGACTTGACAGACAAGTGGTTAAAATTGCTTATCTTCTTCATTTCCTGTAATAAATGCCTCTTTTTGCATGATCACGCTCAAAGTATTTGACTGAAGCTGCTGGTTTTTCGACAGAGAATGCACTGAGACCTACTAACTGGACTTCAGTGCCAGTGTTCTGACCCCTTAGAAAGTGTGTGTTGAATTACCTACCCCCAATTGGCATAAGCTGACTTATTTATATGCCTCTAGTATATGGTACCAAGGGTTTGCCCGTGAGCGTGTAGCCCACAGATAGCCACAAGTCTAGGCTGGAATACCAAGCTCCTTACATCCAAGGAAGGGTTTAGACATCTTGGGTGTGGGCAGAATAATGCACTCTCGGATTGCTAGATGCCATACATAGCGAAAAGTCATCACAGGGCGGGAGAGATCTTGTGAGCCCATTGGCTAGTGACTGCATCATCATCCCAGGACACCTTCTGGGTATAAGTATGGCACCCCTGGCACCCTGAACCTCAGAACACTATGGAATTGGAGAAAGGACAGAAGAAAGGACTGCCTTGCTGACCCCTGAACCTGGCAAAGATAGTTTGCCCTGTCTTCTGAACCTCACCTGCAGTACCTTGGGCCAACTAAGAGAGGACAGTGCTATGGATCCTGACTTGAGGAAAAGTCACTCCCAAGCCCCAGACCAAAGAAGTGACACCAAGGGATAGTCGGCTGACCGCATGGGACCAGTACCAGGGCCATCAAAGCTGAAGGATCCCAACTCTGGAAATGAGTAGCCACCTGTGCAGAAATTCCCCTGACTGCTGCTGGAGCCCCCAAACAACTGACTCTCAATGTCCAACAGTTGCAGTCTGCCAAACCCGGGATTGTCATTTGAGTCCAGCTTGGTCAAACAAGAGGGACACTAGCATCCACCAAAGGATACCTCTGGATCCATAGTAACTAAACCTGTGATATCCCTGTTTGTAAGAACTGTTGGCTAAAATCTCAGACAAATACTGGTACTCAGACTGCACAAAAGGGCCTTGTTTACTGTGGGTAAAAAGGGTAAAGAATCACAAATTGAAACACACAGGCAACCCAACCTATAAGGATATTTATTTATTTAATTTTTTTGGTGAACAATTACCGAAAGGTGTTCTAGTGCTGAAGATGAAAGTATTTGTGCACTAAAAATTATTGAAATAAGTAGGATTTTATGATCTTGTGAAAATTGAAAAGATTAGATTCCAAATGTAACTCAACGTGAAGATTGTTCCATGCATGTGCTGTAGCCACTCTTTACTGTGGCAACAAATGATGGACGGAATGCTGAATAAATTGAACATTTCCCCCAGTCAAGAGATCTGGGTTAATTCCATTGTTCTTTTGCTCACTACACCACCCCAGTTTGTACCCAGCAATACGCAAATCAGACTTGACCCTGATCCTCATGGGAACAGTCCAACCTGAACTGCCAAGCTGGGTCCTCCCTGGACCAGAAACAAGCATCCTGGGACAGGTTTCGGGGTATATCACCCCTCATCAGCCAAGCTCGCTTGAATCAAGTGGCACAGCAACCAAGGAACTCACGTCTGGGCATACCCATCCCACTGAGGGCAAAAGGTACTGCGGCAACAAATGAGGGGCAAAATGCTGAATAAATCAATCATTCTTCCCCAGTCAAGAGATCTGGGTTAAATCCATCCTTCCTTTGCTCACTGCACCACCCCAGTTTGGACCCAGCCATATGCAAATCAGGCTTGACCTGCTCCTCATGGGAACAGTCCAGCCCAAACTGTCAAGAAGGGTCCTCCCTTGACCAGAAAAAGCATCCTTGCACTGTGTTAGAACCGGGGTCTCTAGTTGGCAGGGGTATGCACCCTAGTCCAAATAAGGACCACCGCTTCCGACAGGGTAGCTTGGCGCAGAGCAGGTAGGCTAAACGCAGGAGGCAATGTGTAAAGTATTTGTGCAACACCCACCAACAGGAACACAGTAAAGTCACTCACAAAAGGACACCACACCAGTTTTATTAAAAATAAAATTATCTTTATCAAAAAATTATGCAAGATCCCCAAAAAAATGGTCGGAATATGTCATAAACCATTAAAGTTTTCCAGTAAATAATTGTAATTGAGACGATTGTTGCAAAGGTAACTGGCAGGGTTAAAAATAACAGGTGTTCTTTACACATGTAGGGTTTCTCAATAGATATGTCCTTGATTGGCAGTGGCTGAGAAATTACCAGGACATGTCCCTCTTCTGATCATAGAATTGTGGGGACCGCGCCCCTTTAATCATCAGATTACTTTGCCAGGGAAATTGTTGGCTCCATGGCCAGACTCGGAAGAAGTATGCCCCCAACTGCGTAATCCTGAAACAGGTTATTGAGTCCGGTCCCCGACGGCCCGCTATTAAATGAGAGCAGGCCCCATCAGTCCCGCTTTCAACAATGCAGACAATAACAGTCCCGTTCTCAGAAATGCCCCCAAACGAAGTCAATTCAAGTGGACCGGCCGGGTTCCTCCCCGTCCCACGGAGGCACCCAGCTGTCTCTCCGGTCAGAAATCAAGGGAGGACAGCCCCACAGCCGGCTGGCGCTTACGACGGCGTAGTTGCAATGCATTGACATTAAAGAAAAACGTTCGGAGCCTTATGAGGATGTCCCCGGCCCCGGCACTCCCAATCAAGGCCCAGATAGTCCGGTGGCAAAGTCACACAGTCTCAGGACCACAGCCCACGAACCCGCCTAAGTTAGCACTACTCTCGGTGGCTTAACACACAACGCTGAAGCGTTACCTGGGGAGTCAATCCTGGCACAGGTACCCGGCTCCTCCGGGGCGTGTGGTGATCATGGGCGTTGCACGGGGGTGAGCGGGGCAGCCCTTCCGGATTCTAACACGGCCTCGCTTCCCAGCCCGGCGCTGACGTGCTGCTGGGCGGCCCCTCTCACAGCGATGACGTGCCTTAAGGGAATCCTGGTTGCTGGGCAATGCCTGGCTTCGGCACGGCTCCCTTGCCAGTGGCACTGATTACGGGGACACTTGAATTAGTTTTCCAGCTCGGATCCTGCAGCGGTGATCTCGGGGCAGTTGTAATTGCGGTTCGAATCAGCTCGCAGCGGCGACAAGCACAGTGTTCCAGAGGCTCCCGGGCCGGCAGCGGTGATCTTGGGGCCAGTGTTTAAATCAGGTCTCCAGTAGAGTGCAGACACCTGCGCTCAGCACCACAGGGGTGATATAAATAATGCGCTCAGTCTGCGCTGACATTGGTGACTTTGGGGATATTAAATAGAGGGTTTTCCACACCCAGTGTTGCAGATGGGTAACAGGGCCAGTGAGGCTCCAAGCAGGCACTGTGTTGCAGGGCAAGTCCTGGAAATGTGGTTGTCCCAAAAAGGCAGTCTTTATGGATGTTGTGAAGACACTCTGGGAGTGGTATTTTCGGTTCTCCCCAGCAGGGCAGGATCAGCAGGCAGTAGGGCGGCTCAGCAAGTTGGGGCAGCGGTTCCTGGGAGCAGTCAGCCTCCTCACAAGGGGCAATCCTCCTGGCGCAGCAGTCCTCACTCCAGCAGAGATTCTTCCTGGTCCAGTAGTGTAACAAAGATGTGAGGCCAGGACCCTCCCTGTTATATCCTTCAGTCTAGTTACTAGAACGGGGCAGATGTCTCTGGAAGGGTCTGGGGGCAGGGGTTTCTGGAAGAGTCCAGTAAGTTTGGGGGTGTTCCCTGCCTTCACTGACCTGGCTGTCACAGTGACAAAAGGCACTGCCGTTAAGGCTACAGTGGGCAGCCAGTCACAGCCAGTCAAGGGGAGAAGGTGTGATTCACCAATCCCACCTCACAGCTCAGGCAGACTATCAGTATGCAGATGGAAGGGGGGAATCTGCAGTGCCCAGACTAAGTGTAGGCAGAGAAATATCTACTTCCTCAAGGGAGACTTCTAGAGTATTAGTGCCCAAACCCCATATATCATTGGAAAGGGTTCCCCGCCCTGATTCTAACAAGATCAAACATGACAGACTTATTAGGTCCCAGTCAAAAATTATCCCAGAAGGGGGGTTCACAATGTTAGCATATGGAGGGTTAAGCCTCACTGCAGTAGCAGGGGCTCGCGGCAGATATGCCAGTGTCACAATGTTTTCGGGAAGAGCACCTGCACCTCAGCACTGTTTAGCAGTGGTGAGGCACCCAGAGACCTAAGTCCAACAAAAAGGTACGGTAAAAATGGGAGGCAACAGGGCAAACATTTAGGGGGAGACCACCCTAAGGCTGATAGGTCCAACACACTGGTTTCGAGGTATAACACCCCTCATCAGCCATGCTTGCTTGAATCCAGGTGCACTGCCAGCAAGGGACCCAGATCTGGGCATACCTATCTCACTTAGGGCGAAAAGTACTGCTGCAACAAATGATGGACAGAATGCTGAATGAATCAAACATTCTCCCCTAGTCAAGAGATCTGGGTTAAAAGCATTGTTTTTGTAACCACTGAGTAGGCTCGTCCTCCAAGCCTGGCCCTAAAAAACTTGGGCATGATGATGAGATTCAAAGAAAAAAGAATGGAACAGGGGTGTATATTTATTGAGCATAGAGGAAATTTAAGCAGGGCGATAAGCAGGATAGACTACCTCGTGGCAGAAGCAGAGGGCTTTAAGCTGGTTGTTTAGTATACTGGGAGACAATGGAATTTTTTAAGATGTGTAGAAATTTTGTCAAACTTGTGAATGCCCAGTACCAATCTAGCCGCAGTGTTCTGAAATAGTTGCAGTCTGTGTATCAGTTAGGCTGGTAGACCAACAAGCAGGGCATTGCAGTAGTCCAGCTTACTAATGATCAGTGATTGTATCAGTGGCTGCCTTGATGTCTGAAGGATGAAAGCTAGAAACGTTTTTAGCGCTTTCATAATCAGGAAGTAGGTGGTCATGAGTTTTCTAACATTGGGCTGAAAGGACAATCTGGAATCAAAGATGACTCCAAGATTGCTGGCATTAGCTGTTGGGATGGGACAAGTAACCAGCGACTAACACCACTACGAAGGAGACCAACAGGATTGACAAGAACTCCATACAAGTCTTTAGAGTAGTGCAGCATCAGTCGCATATGATAGCAATTCTGACAATAAAATTGGAAGAAACATTGGCCATCTCCTAGGTTGATAAAAATCTTTACAGAAAGGATCTCAAGACCTGGCTCTTCGGATGACCTCGAAGTTGCCCCAACCCCCGCCGCACCTTGAGACCCTTACGGGTGAGTAGTGCGCTCTATAAATCCATGACTGATTGCTTGATTAATCTAATATTTATATGAGTTGTATTGAGATTTTAGGATAGCTTTACCTGGTTTGGATACCTTAACAAATATCAAGGCCCCAATTTACAATTAATTTGGGCCATATGTATGAAGCAGTTTTGCGATCGCATACACTGCGAATCGCAAAAAAAACGGTGTATGCAATCACAAAACACAGCTTTGCTTGTAAGAGACACATTCTGTACGCAAAATTGCCAATCGCAAAATGAGCGATTAACACATTTGCGATTCATACTCCTTTGCGATTTGTTTGGGAATTCTGTGACTCAACAATAACGAATCTAGCAATAGTTGAGCTCGCAATTAGCAAATTCGCAAAACGGAATGCATGAAAAAATCGCTAATTGCGATTTGCCGAAATTCGCAATTTAGAGAATCGCAATTACCACCAAGTCTGAGCAGGTGGTAACCAGGTGCAAACTATTAAGGAGGCCCACAATGCAACAGATTTTTTCCACAATGGCTGGGCTGTATGTGATAGCCAGGAGGCTGCGACTCAGAGCTGCTGCACAGAGAAGGAGACGCTAGGAAAGGATCTTTCGAGCGCGCATAACCCTGTTCCAGCGGACTGAGGAGGAGATCCATACAAACTACAGGCTGGATGAAGAGAGCATCCTGGATTTAACAGCGGAGCTCAAACCTATACTTGAACACTCCACACGCAGGACACACACCATCCCCACCCATATCCAAGTTCTGTGCTCACTGCACCTCTTGGCATCAGGTAGCTTCCAGGGGGTGATAGCCACAGCAGGAGGGGTCTCACAGAGTGCATTGTCGCGCTTTTTCCACACGTTCCTTGATGAAATGGTACAGAGGCTGCATCAGCACATCCACTTCCCCAGCACACCACAGGCACTAGACCAGACGAAGCAGGAGTTCTATCAAATTGCACAGTTTCCCCACATCATTGGATGCATAGATGGGACACATGTCGCCATATCCCCCCCTCCCAGAATGAGTATTTGTTCAGGAATCACAAATCCTACCATTCCCTGAACATACAAGTGGTGTATAATGCCAAGCACATTATCACCAACATCGTCGCAAAATACCCAGGCAGCACGCACACGCTTTCATCTTCCACCACAGTGGGATACACTGTCGACTCACAAGTGGGGAGTTTGGTGAGGGATACCTACTAGGTAATTGCATTTGCACCAAGGACACACTAGTAAAGGATAGCATTGGCAGGACAAGGTTTGACCATGTTCCTCCCACCCCACAGGTGACAGTGAGTATGCGGTCCGTGAATTCATACAGACTCCTTACCTGAATCCTGCCAACGCTGGGGAGCGGAGGTACAACAGTGCCCACATAGCAACCTGATGTACCATTGAGCGGACCTTCGGAATTCTCAAGAGCAGATTCAGATGCCTACATAAGAGTGGAGGGGCACTACAATACAGCCCCCAGACCTGTTGCAAGATAGTGGTAGCCTGTGCCATGCTGCACAACATCGCCACCAGGAAAGGCACACCACTGGAGCTCAGTGAATCGGATTCATCAGATGAGGAGGGGCCAGCGCCAGGACGCATGCCAGCCGGTATAATTGGTGCAGCTGCTGGGCGCCAGAGGCGAGATGAGATCACACAGAACTATTTCTAGGTAAGAAAATATGACGCAATGCTAAATATCAATTATGAGACTGTGTTTTATTTCCTTTACTACAGGATTAATATCGGCACACAGCCTGTGTAGCACACAATGTATTGTTCAATGCCCAGCACATGTTAGGATCACAGTGCAAATGAAAAATCTGGACCACGTGTCCGTGTACACTGGGTTGATGCATCCATTTCCTTGTCCAAGTCTGAGCACCTCAACTGCGGCGCAGACGGCCCGTAGCCCCTGGATGTGGGTGCACAGTGCTCTCCTCACCTGTCCCAGAAGCCCTTCTGTGACGCACACTATGGTGCCTATCCGGGGGGGCGGGTGTAATGCTGCTCTTGCCAGATTGGGCGTCCTCGTCTGGTGGAGTGAGAACTCCTGGGCCAGTAGTGCGAGCTGCCCACAGCTTATTCAAGCACATATCACCTGTACCAGGACCCTTGCCACGTCCTGGCTGTTGTGTGCCACCTCACGCTGCATACTGATGCTGCGCCTTGACAGCACATTGGTGGCCGAGGAAAGGCGGTTGACCGCCCTGGTGTAGAGATCTAGGTGCTGCATCTCCCTGCGCCTAGCAGCACGATCTGCCCTCAGTTCAGCACAGAATGCCTCCAGGGCATCCCTCATGCCCATGAAGCCAACCCTGATTTGCCTCTGTAGTGACCTAATATTTCTTGCCTGCAGGCGCTGGACTTCCAACATGTGCCCCTCAAGCCCTCTGAAGACTGTGTCCTCTCCTGGGACTGCTGCACTGGTGGATGCACGTGCCCTGCGCCTGGATGGTATTGGCGGTATTGGATCAGCACGTGCTCGAGAACGGTGTTGTGGCTCTGACTGTCCCGGGACTGGTTGGACATCGCTATCGGTGTCCTCTTCCTCCATTCCCTCCTCCTCCTCTTGCCCTGTTGCCTCTGGGTTAGGGGATTCATCCTCGCCTCCACTGACTGTTCCCTGTGTTCCTGATGGTGCTGTGGACGTAAATGCACACATTAATTTTCTGTCCTGACTTGCATCTGTCATGCATTAAAATTCACTGTTTGGCGTTACATGGGTCCTGTCTGTCTGTATTTTGCCTTTCATGATGCGCACATACTGTTTGGGACTGGCTGGGTGTCAATGCTCCACTGCTATGTGCATGTGACTACATCTCCCATAATGCATTGCTGTGTGTGTTTGTGTACCTGCACTGGACTTTTAGTTGTGTTGTGCCCCTGGGTCTCTCCTGGGTGTGTGGGGGAAGTAGGGGGGATCAGAGGTGTGATGGCATGCTTCTTGCCATGTCTTGGTTCTGAGGGGTCGGAGCTGTCCAGGTCTGCCACGCCCATTACACTCTACGGAAGCAGGGTCCCCTCAACCATTTCCTCGAGTGGTGTTGAGGTGGTGGCAGTAGAGGTCCCACCACCGGTCTTCTTGGCCTGCTCCAACCTGGCAGCGACCTTCTCCTTTGAGCGCTGGCGCATGTCGTACCAGCGCTTCCTGAGGTCTTCCACGCTTTGGTGGGGGACGCCAATTGTGTTTACTTTACGCTGGATATCAGCGCAAGTCCTCCTCTTGCGTGTCTCAGGCACACGCAGGGACTTCTTTCCAAAGAGGTGCCCTTGGCTAATGACCATTTCCTGAATCAGGACCTCCAGCTCACTTTCAGAGAACTTTTGTTTTCTTTTTCTGGGTGTCTCCCCATGCTGCTGATTGTCCTTGCTGGCCATGTCTCCAGTCTCTGCCATTGTTTGTAGCACTGCAGTGATCCCTCACCTCCACTCCTACTCTTTTACTGTGCTTCTGAAACTCAGGTGCAGCATGGGTAGTCAAACTTCCTGGTTGTGATGTCATCATGCTGCACCTAAGTTTCCGATTCTCTAATTTGAGAAATTCGCAAATTTGCGATTTTTTGGAATAAGGAATCGCTATTTGACATGTCGCAATGGGAATAGCAATTTTTACGGAATCGCTATTTTTATACGATTTTTTCTTTACATACCGTTTTGCCATTCTCAATTTGCGATTCGCGAAAAATCGCAAATTGGGAATCGCAAAAAGGGAGTTTGATACATATGGCCCTTTGTGCCAGGGTTATGTCACATTTGTGACAAAGCCCGATGCAAAATCATGTTTGGCATTTACTATGGCACAAAAAGCCGCTCTACACAGCTTTGCATGGTTTAATAAATGGAAAGTAATGCAAAGTAATGCACATGGCACTGCCTTTCATTTCTTTGCATCTGTGAGGTGTTACATGGGTGGAACATGGATGTTCCCAAGCATTCACTGATGCATTTTGATGCAAACCCAGATTTACAAGGACTTGTAAACCTGGGGGCGTATTTACAATCCTCTAGCGACACTAGAGCGTCACTATTTTTGATGCTCCGGTGGTGCTGTGTGCTGATCTATATTTACAAGGCCACACAAAGTCACTTTTTGTGGCTTTAAATGTCCTTGTAAATATGGCCCTCTTTCACGCAGTACTCTGTGTCACAGGGATGTGTCATATGTGCTTCTGTGAGTGTACCCACGCAAAACCCATGACTTTTTGACACTGCCCCAGATTTAGAAGGATTTGAAAACTTGAGGGAGTGCCAAAAACAAATGCCTTCCCAGGGGAGGTGTTAAAGTGAAGGAGAAATACTTTTATTTCTCGCAGTTTTTTGTGTTTTCTGCATTCTGCGTTCTGCAGCACACATAGAAGGAGCAAAATGCCATTAATGATTGGTTTTGTGCAGAAAGGGACACCTTCCTGCACAAAACCAATCATCCCTGTAATGCAGGCACCCTTGCACCATGATGCAAGGGAACCTGTGTTGGCGCACAGCTGCTGTTTGTGTGCCGTACATGCAACAGTATGATCCTACTGGCATTTATTTTAAAGAAAACATATATGATATTTATTTACATATCATATTCATGGCTTGAGAGAGACACATAGAACAGTTTACACGTACAGCTATTTGGAACAATAAAATGAATTTACATTTTCTTTTTATATTTTGAAGTCACACATATATAAATTTCTTTCCAATCATATAGACTCCCTTTCCAAAACTTTCAAACATTCTGGGTGTTTCCAATTCATGTAATTTGGGTTTTAAGCCAGAGATTTTCTTTGCAAATCCTTCTAATTCCTTACTTTCATAAGGTATATATGAGCAGCAGTGAGTTAATTTTACAGACTACGCCCTTCTCTGTGAGTAAAAAGTCTAAGTCAAGTTGTTCCTGAAGAATCATGGACCTTATAGCAACTAACTCAGTGTTACAAGGTTCCAAATGTGCTTGCTGCCATTTTGTTGACAACAGTTGCCAGCTTTCTAATCTTTTCATCATTTAAAAGGACTCCTACAGGTGGAATTATTGCACCAAATATGTCTCCCACTAATCCAGTTCAAGTTTGTGTATTTGGTTTATGTCTTCATGGTGGTGTCGTCAGTGCGTCAATGCTTTGAACATGGTACATTTTAGGAATCAATACCCCTAAGTAACAACTACCCTCCCAATTTACAGGTAACAGAAAATAAGCTTCTCATCCACAAATTAAGTATACTCCAGGAATATCAGAGTTGTCTCCCTGTAATATCTGCCATAACCCTCCTGTCAGCTTGAATGTGTGTTCACAGCTACTTATCCCTACATGTCTGTCTCATTTAGGTGTCTTGATTCTGTATACACAAATTTTCCTTTTGTGTTGACTGTCTAATCTCAAATTAGGGTAAACCATTTTCTTTCTAAATTCATATTCCTACTACTTCCAAATATTTTTCAAAACATCACTGCTCTTATCATTAGTTTGTGCTATGTTAGTGCATCTTTCTTCTAAAGCCAAGATAAATATTTGTGCTTATGGTCGCATTAAACATGTTAAATTGTTCTTGTCAGCCATAACACTATCAATAGGTTTGTGTGGAAAGAAGAAATACCAAGCTGAATCCATTCCCTTTGCTTGCAAGTGTTAATTCATGCTTTCTATTAAAGGCACATTAGAAAGTGTTAGATCAAAATTAGAATAGAAATATTAAAAATGCCCTTGTCTGTAAACTAGTGAAAGTAAGATGCTGCATGAAATACAATAAGATAAAGGCATGTGATAGTATGCATTAGAGTATTCTTGTACTAACCTAAAGTAGATGTTAGTAGAGTAATTATCTTTCTGTAACTTATAAAAGAAGACTTTAATTGATCTTCCTCGCTAATGTATGTTGTGGTTTAGTAGAGTTCTTTGCTTTGGGTTCTGACACTGGTGTTAAATAGAATCCTTTTATAACCATGGTAATCATTATCACAGTTAATTATGAAAACTGAACGCTTAATATATTTATACTTATTTCTAATGTCACACATTTCCTCTTGAGTCAGACCCAATGCAACTTGACAGCTTTGTTATTGTTTCTATCAACATTAGTTTTTGAGCAGTTATACTAGTAATTAGATAATCCTTAACCCTACTTCGAGTGTTTTTCTAAAATGTTGTCCCTACTTTTTTACAGCTCAATCAAACCTAGGTTGATGTTCTGTAAAACAAAAAGCTAAAATAACAAAGTTCTCTGAGGCACAGGTCATCAAATCACTTTTTTCTTTAATCAGTTGTCTCCCTGTAAAATCTGCCATGACCCTCCTGCCAATCAGTTGTTTAAGGTCTCTTTCTTTCTTTTTGTCAAAAACTTTTACGATCAGTGTCTCAGTTTGCTTTCATGGGGGCTCAAGTAATTCAGGATTTACTTTGCACTGATCTTCCGAGGTAACATTTTGTGCTAATCATATAGTATGACCGTTCAGGTGCTGAATATCTTTGGCAAGGTACCTTTGCTCCTTTCGAACTTCTTGGAGATTGTCGATTTTGCACTATACCACTTTCATCATTGGACTCAGTTTCTTCCGGTATAATCCCATGTATGCGAGCTATTGAAAGCTTCTTTTTGATTTCCTTGGTTCATAGCTATGTGGCCATTCAGCTCTGCGGTCAACTCTTCTTGACCACAGGAACTCATTCCTTCACCTGGACCTTCCATTTGTGCTGTTACAATTTTGGTGGCACTTCTGTGCTGAAGCTTAGTCTCTGTGTCTCTTTCGATAGAGACTTCGAAATTGTCACCCGTCTGGCTCGTCGGTTTACCAGATCATCCTTCCTTCCCATTCTCCTTGAGCACCATGTGATCTATCATTAGTCCTAGTTCTCTGGTAAAGTGCTTGTGCTTTGCGGCTTTGTGAAAGTTTAAACAGACTTTTGTTGAGTGAAATAGTTGGAGATCTCCAATCTCAGTTGCTTCATCCAGAGCAGGGACTGAGTTCTGTTGGAGGGCTATATGCTCCGTCTGCAGCCATATCATTAAATAAATGACTAAATGTTTTCCTATTTTCATTTCTGGTCTGCGAGGAGTTCATGCTGGCTTCCCTTTACAATAATCCAGGATCAGCTTTTGGACTATACATGGGCAAGGTCGAGGACCAGAGCGGGCCTGAGGAGCGTCCCTGATAGTTTGTATAAATCATCCACAGCAGGCCAGGATGTGGGGTTCCTTTTGTGTATAACATATTACCGAAGCCTCGAGGCAGGTACTTGCTTTTTCTGGTTGCTTTAATTGCACAGCGGTAAGATAAGCCTGGAGAGATAACAGAGAGGGGGGGTCAACTAGGGGGACGGGGTAAATACAGGGTTTGGATCTTAGTCATGTCCCCCTGCTGCAGAGCTCCCACTGGGTTCTGAGTCAAGTTCTGCTGCACTGTGTTCACCTACCTCCAACCTCCTGTGACCTTGCAGTACATGAAGAGATCCTGGGTCCTGGGACCTGGATCTTGGTGTCCTGGAGTCGCGGTTGCTGTCCTGGACCTTCCAGGCAGTGCCTTGGCCCCCTTGAGCAGAGCGCCGGGCCAAGTAGAGTGCCCAAGCTGAGGGGCAGATTGCCTCATCCCCTCCTGACTCTTGGACTCATAATGCTGCAGCAGTCCCTGGTGAGGGTTAGCGGATGTGGTGAGGGAGGTTAAGACCTGGGAGAGGCAGCAAGGGCTGGAAGACTAGCAGGGAGCACAACAACGGCAGTGATTTTATGGACCAGGGCGAGTGGGCCTTACAGGCGGATGCAGGCCACACCTGGAACTAACCAGGCCGCCTCCGCGTCTGTCTGAGGCGTGTAACGGCAGCCATACTCGCTGATGTAGCCGAGTTGCGCTCTTTGGGCCGTAGGTCAAGACTCAAGACCCCCCCCCGGAGCTCACGGTCATCGGGGGGTGCTGAAATTTGGCTGGACAGGCTGAAATTTGGTTGGATGGGCCATGGCACTAAGCCAAGCTTGCAGCGAAGCTCCTCGGCTCCCGTGGCTCCCGCTTCCGCGCCTCCTATGTCCTCCTGTGTTCTCCTTCATCCATCATATTCCGTCTCCGTAAGCTACTCGCTCCACCATATACTGACAGTAGCACTGAAAAGAAAGCTTGACATAGATCTATGACTGTAAACCATTCTGCAGTACATGGAATTTTGAACAGTACTGTGGCTGGATTTGTTAACACAGGACAACATGGAACAAAATTTTGTTTATTTTTCTCAGGTCATGCATTATTCTGTATTGTTCATTGGGTTTCTGTAAGCCCATAATTGGAGAGTTACACAGACTTCCAACTAGTTCCCTCAAAATTCTGTTCTTCTATGATTGGTGTTAGTCCTGCAATTGTTTCTGGGGCCAAATGATATGGTGGTGTTCTGGGATAAACTGCATTTTGCTTTATAGTAATTGAAACTGGTTCTACACCTTTGATAAGTCTAAGCCTGTCAAATCCCAAATTTATGCATTAATTGTCTCGTTTAAATCATCAGGTAATTCTTCAACAGTCAATAAGAGAAGTCTTTTGATATTGCTTTGCTGTCTGATTATTTTAAAGTCTACAGGGCCGATTCACAGAACTAACTTATGACAGAATCCTAAACTTGCTACTTTTGGTATTCACAGAAGGCATTTAGTAGTCTTAAATTAGGATTTTGTCATAAATTAGGACTTTGTCCTAAATTAGGATTTCGTCTTAAATTAGGATTTTGTCTTAAATTAGGATTTTGTCTCATGTTAAATTTAAGACAAACTTAGGTTAAACTTAAGTTTAACATAAGACAAAATCCTAATTTAAGACAAAATCCTGATTTAGGACAAAATCCTAATTTAAGACAAAATCCTAATTAAAGACAAAATCCTAATTTAGGACAAAATCCTAATTTGAGACAAAATCCACATTTAAGACAAAATCCTAATTTAGGACAAAATCCTAACTTAAAACAAAATCCTAACTTAAGACTACTTAATGCCTTCTGTGAATACCAAAAGTAGTAAGTTTAGGATTTTGTTGTAAGTTAGTTCTGTGAATCAGGCCCTACATTCTCATGATGGGTATGGAAGGCTACACCGTCCAGAGTTCAATAAATGGTGCACAACAAATCTCTACCTAACAGGGTCACTGGGTTTGAGCCACAAACAACAAACTGGTGGTTTTCTTCAAATGAACATATTTTCACTGGCACCTTTTCAGATATGGAATTTGTAGACTATTTATTAGCAAGTCCTACAACTTGAATATTTTTTCCCCAAGAGAGGTAGGTCTGTAACTTCCACTGTCCTGTATCAGTCAAACATTATACAGGGTGGCCATAGACTTCAGAATCTACATAGGGGCAAAACTGGTCTAGCTCTAGGCTGGCGACAAGTACTCAATCTTACTCCTCTCTTAGGCACTTTCATTGGGAAGCATCTGAACCTGAACCATTGTTTTTGAACAATGGGAATTGTTGTAAGGCATTTGATTTTGAAACACATTTGTGTTCATTTCTGGCATTTAATTCAAATTAAACTGAGGATTCCCCATACTCTGGGAAGCCATTTGAGCTGGTGGTATGGGTATCACAGGGACAGATCCCTGCATAGGCATTTGCATCTGCTGTGTGGGAAGATTTTGCATTTGCAGTCCCTGGACATTTGTTCATTTCCGCTAGTACTTTTAGGATTATATCTATACCTCTTTTTTAAATGTCCAATTTTGACAGGGAGTAGTCTTTTTCACAGCAGCAACATCTGTTCTAGAACCTGTACCCACAGGAACACCTCTACTGTGACCTTCAACTATATTAAACCCTCCTCTATTTCCCTGAAAACCTGCCTGCAGAACTGCAACACCTTACATATTTACTTGATTGATTGTAAAAGGAGGATTCTGAAAACCCTTTTGAGCCAGCTTTGCCTGCGCCAAAATAAATTTCTACTTAATTTTCTTCTGCTTCATTTCTAATGCATCACTGCAATACTTGGCATATTTTAAGATTTCATCAAGTGATTTATTCTGCTAGCAGTTCATGCTTTGAGTTCTATGCAAACAGACCTCTGGTTTCAGCCCTAAGACAAATTGTGACATAAAAATCCCCATATCCTTCTCTTCTGGATACTATTGCACACTGTGCTGCTGAAAAACCTGTAACAACAACCTCTCATAGTATTAATAGACAGTTTCTTCTGGCTGTTGGGTAGTTCTTTTAATCTTAACCCAATCTGTATACTTTGGGGGCACTCTTCCCTTCTGAAAGATAATCAAAGCCTCAGATTTCTCCATAACTACATGAGATGGTGCATTCATTCTGGTTTCCCTCATTGGTTCTTCCTTTGGCGATTGACATTCTTCCCATTAGTCAGCAGAAACCACAATGTTGACTTTTTTTTTCAAATCTGTCCACAAGACCTGGGCAAATTTTATAAACCATTCTACTTGTGTGTACCACTGCACTAACTTGTCTCTCAATTTTGGAAAATTATTTGTAAATGCTGCCAAATCACCTCTACTCCAAGGAACTTGTACGTACACTTCTTTCTCTATTTTTCCGAGAGAGTATGCTATTGTTTCACCCTCATTTTCCTCATCACTCTTTTCTGCTACAGCCATTTCTCTCTTTTTCTTTTCATGTTTTGTTCCCCATTCAATTTCTAATACTTCATTGCCGAATGCATTTTACTAATTCCATAATGTGTATTTTCATTCCTGCACCCATCAGTTTCCTATGCCTGGATCATCTAATTGGAACATATAGCTTTTCTGAAAATAAAAGTTTGGAGAAAGATCAATTTCGTATTTCTGGGCTATTTCAGTCAATTTTTCAAGGACCCTAGCTGCTCTACTTGTAATTTCCTTACACAGATAACGAATATTTTTTTTTGATATTGCTCTATGTGTTTAATTCTAACACCCTCTTAATTATTTCCTCCAAGTCCACATTTAATTTAGTTATGCTTAAGGGCTTTTCCACTAATTTTAAATTCCAGCTGCTTCTTCCAGCCATGCTGCACTATACACCTCCTCGGTAGAATTTATGGCCTCAAGAGCCATAGGAGTTGTGAAAACGAATGTTCCTCGATCTATCGGTGCTTGTATTATTTGTGGAAACTTCCACACAAAGATCTGAGAATTCTGTGAAGTCTGGATGAATCCTGTTAGAAGTGCACCTACAGCAGTCTGTTGAATTTCTGGCTTAATTACAAAATTGGAGGTGCACTCGCAACAACCCTAGGCACTGCTTGGACATTTACAGGAGTTATCAGAGCTGTAGTATGACTTAAGTTACATTAGTTCCAATAGGAATGGCAACTTGTCTTTGAGTCACAACTGGTGGAAAAATTTGAAGTGCTTCCACAGGTCGTTTGATTTGTACAATACCTGGGTCTACAGGAGCAGTAGCCCCTGTACTGCTGGTACTGCCACTTGATTCACTCTGGCTATTGGATATTGTACTTGGTGGAGGTCTTGAGGACAACACCTGTTCTAATATATCTTCACCAGAAACTGTCTGTTTCATCCTCGTCCTTCTCCTTGTTACCCCTATTATTTTCTGTCTGACTTACTTCTGAACTAATAGCTGGGTACAATCTGGTTCCTTATATTACAGCCTTTGTCCATCTATGCTGCCCTTCGTCCCACTGAGCATCTGCATATTTACGCACTGCTCTTCTTGTTCTCCTCTGGTTTTTTCCTCTTTCTTTCCCCCTTGCAACTGTTTTCCTTACACTCAGCTTCGTATTGTGCAGGTCTAGCTGGTGGCTTCCTTTCGTACAATTGTCCGTTCAAATTATCAAGAATTCTTGTATTAAACGGTCAATATCTAAGGAAACTCAAAACTCAATATTTCTCAGTGATCTTGGACCATTGGCAAAGCCAAATACAAGAACCTAACCCATGTTCTGTCATCATAAAGTATGTAGTAATTCCTTCAGGAGGTGCCTCTTCTACCTTTCATACCAAATTGTAACAACTCCCTTTACAAAATCCTTAATTTCCGTAAAAAATGTCAAGGCAATTTCAATAATGTTATGATTCTGTTCTGCATATGTCATGCTCCAACAAACCAATCCAATTACAGTTATTCATTTCTCAGATTTAGTTTAACAAATCCAAGTACATTACTCACTTTCTACAGTCCAATCACAGCGCAGCACTTCGACATCACCAACAAATCCCAGCGCAAAACACACCAACCAACCAATCCCAGCATAAAACAATGTGACGTATAACCTCACTCCTTGCAACAGTTCACCCTTGTATAGAATTTCTCACACATTCGCACAACTTCAACTTAATCTTCAATAAACTTCAACAAAACATTTCTTGTTTGGTCTTCTAAATAAATAACAGAATTAAAATTGCCCAAGAATAATTTTTCACAACCCCAAGTGAAGTCTCGACCAGCATGAAATCAACCTAATCAATGTTGCTTCCCCCATTTGAGCAATTAGGTTCCACTAACATTGATCAATATTAATCAGTCACAACATCTCTATCTCAATGGTATAGGTGATGTTACCTCACACTCTACTCCTCAAATCCTGCAAACAAGTCTTCTATTTATTTTTCATGCATCCCTGTGATTTTTTTACTACAGCGATTCTGAAATCATCAACCTCTTTTCTTCAACAACTTATCAATACTTTTTCTCAGACATCCATTCACCCTCAAACATTCCTATCACAACAAAAACACAGTCAGCATAAACCACGCAGCACGCCGATTAATACTAACACCTTCAAAGCGCAAACGCCTTCTAGTACTGCTTCATCAGATTTTCAAATTCTGGGCATTGGATTTGAGAATTAGCAATTTTAGTCTAACTTTGGAATTTATTTTGTAGCTCCTATCTGGGTGTGAAACATATCTCTGCTACTAGAAAACTGCAGAAATCAATTTAATTTAATCAGTTCTACCCTTGACTTACAAAGATGGATTCCGGCTCAGCCCTATCTTCTTTTTCAAGCGATTGAATCTTGACCACTGTTTTAGAATGGAGCATCTTGATAAATTTAATTACAGGTAAATTTTATTTAGTCAATGATAAGAGTTTTGGATAAGTTTTAAATTGTTTATTTTTTTTCTCTTTATTCAAATTAGTAAGTTAGATAAATCCATTTATATAAATATCATAAAAGCATGGTTAGATTTAAGAATAATACAGAAATGACACATATGTTCCGTAAAGGAAAGAGTCCCTACTCCAAGTCCCTAAAATTAAGAATTTAAATAGAACCCATAAAAAGTTCTTGCAAAAGAGTGAGATCAATAGAGCATTTAAGCAGTTGAACTCCCCGTAAGAGCAGTACGGGAAAACTGAGCCAAGTCTCCACATGAGAATCAACAGGTGTTGCAGTAGCTACACCCTTCAGGTATAAAGATGAAAAGTCACCACCAAAGTGGCAGAAAATAAAGAGCTGTCAGCAGCAGTAGCTTATAGCAAATCTCTCAGATTCCCCAGTAGGAGAGTCCAAAATATGCCAGGAGAGTGATGTGAGAAAGATGAGAAGGCAATTCAATGCAAATTGCAAAATGCAAAATGTGCGCTGTGCAATGAGCTGTGAGCAATGCTGTTCTAACTAGAAAACATGCACTAATGTAAAACACAAACACATGTAGGGATGTATTCCAGTGTTGGGTCATCTTCAACCAATAAAAAGCAATCATCCGATCATCTAGAGCTTCTTCCTCTGTTCCAACCGTAAACACCTGATGCACACAAGGTATAGTCTAAAAGTATCAGTTGGTTGGAAAACATTCATACACTTGTAATTGTTTTGCTTGGTTTCTAATGGGAACCTCAACACGTTTAGGTTATCAGCTTCTACATTTTCCACTGTGTAACAATTAACTATTCTAAAGACAGAAACATTTGAATTCAGCATCCTGGTTAAATCATGAGATACATGTCTTCTTGTAAGCTCTATTTGTTTTAATATATTGTTCACTTTTAATCATTGTGTGTTAGAAACTATCTGAAAGAAAGACCATGCATTTTTATAAACAAGAAGTACATATTTATTATGACAGCACATTCTACAGCAATGACAAGTTTAAGCAAGTCAAATTCAGGTCATATAACAAAGACATTTGTGCATGGTTCAGCATTTCTAAAATGCATTTATTTATTTTAAAGGAATTATTTTTTAAATTGACAAAGATGAGGCCTAGTCTAGTTATTTGCTTATAAAAGTACAATGGAAATGGAAGCTTAGTGAAAGTAAATAAACTACAGGTAAATTTAGCACAACCTTTTAAAAGGCACATTTTTTTTCATGTCAGTTCTGCAAAGTGGTTTCACATTAATGTCTAGCTAAACGTTTGGCTCTAATTTTAAACGTATCTATGCTAAATTAACCTGCTCTATCAATATCATGGTAACATGATTTTTTTACTACTTTACTCAAATAAATGATCTTTTAAATTATTGTTTTAAATTAAACTTTCTGTCCTTTTAAAAATATTATTGAATTTGCTATGTATACCTTTCCTAACCTAATGCTTTTAAGAAAAATGCACTTTAGTAGAAAAGTAAAATCCTACATGCTCTTTTTCACACAACTTAAGAAGTTAGGAACATGCCATGTGAACATTTTCTTTGTTACTCTCACTGCCACAACAATATTTATAGTATTCTTGCATGGAGCCTTCGAAAACTTTCTGAAACATTTCCAAGCGGTAACTTGCTTTCCAAACCACTACACTTGAAGGATACGTACAATATCTGCTATTGTCATATGTGATGTGTGACACTGCAGACAGTAAGTGTGTGGCAAAATATTTCTGTGACTCTCTATACTTTTCACTATACTTTACATACAGATATCTTAGCCCTGACTGCATAGTCTCTGTATGGTATAGTATAGGGAAAAGTACAAATGTTTATTTAACTCAAAAATAATTAGTAAAAATATTTTAGGTTAAAAACCAACGTAAAATAATTGAATATATTTTTTTCAAATGTAGAACAAATTAGAAAAACGCTACATCACTATGAACTTAATTTGGAATTAAATCTTTAATTAATTTAAATGTATAAAATGTAATTGTAAGAAAATGGGTTATTGGTGATTGGGGTGTGATTCATGGTCAAGCAGCAACCCCAATCCTTGTCAGGGTGAGGCACAAGACAACCCTAAATTAACCTATGCTCATCCCTCTGGTAGCTTGGCACAGAGTAGTCAGGCTTAACATAGAGGTAATGTGAAAAGTATTTCTGCAACTCTTCAAACAATATTAAAGTGACAAAACCACACAAAAAATGATTCCACACCAAGTTTAAATATTAGCGTAATTTTTAAGAAATAAAATGAGGCCAAAAATAACAAATATCTAATCTGTTTAACTGTAGATATGCAATTTTAAAGGTTTTAGTGAAAATAGTGCAAAAATCACAAAGCGCTGATGCAGCTTATTCCTTAATATTCCAAACATTAATGTAACTGAAACGTGCAAACTTCTATGCTGAATGATATGCAGATGTTGTAACTTTCCAGAAGCTGATAGGTTAGTTAGTGACTATGCATTTGTTAGTTACTAGACAATTGATATTGAGGTTCTTAGTGGGAAGAGAGGAGGCAGCAGGAAGGATAATTCATTGGAGGCACTGCCTGAACCGGAAAATGTGGACAAACTATCTTTTCAAGGACTTGTATCTGTGGCCCATCGTGAAGATGTGAAAAATTGGGGAGTTTACGTATTTCCAAGTCTTTCCTGAAATCCTATTAGATGATGCAAATGAAGAAAGTGATGCTTGTTTCCATATGCAATATTGTGTCTTTATATGAATGTGTTTAGCTAGATAGAAGGGGACTTCTCTCGTTCACATTTTCTGGGGAATTATCCCTATGTATCTTGAGACCCTATTTATCTTCGTAAAAGATTATTGTTTCATCTATTTCCTTTTATTAGTTGTGTGTTGATTTAAAGTTGGGAAAAATTCCAGCTTGACTCTTCTTTTTTTTCGAACTGCAAAGGCTTTATGCTTATGCCTTTAATCTCTCATCAGAATGCTTTGTTGGGATTCTGGGCTAACACATTCTATTCTATTCTAATTTAATTCAGATTAGTGAAAGTTCTTTAGAGAACTGTTATTCTTACCAATATTGTATGTTTCCATATATCGAAATATCAATTATTGGATTATATTAATTTCTAATGACGATGCTTAAAAGGCTGATGCTTATTGAATAAAAATGAAACAAATAATTGATTAATAACACCGTTTAACTCACACAAATTCTTTTTATTCAACTGTACTAAAGTCTTTACTGATTTTATCATTTATATGGCTTGATGTAGAGGATTGTTCCTTTTAACTTCTACGTTTCCATGAACAAAGATGAGGGTTATTTAATGATTACACCCAAAGATTAAAATATAGAAAAACCTCTCTGTCAGCGCCAACTATGGATACCTAGTTGCAACGGACCAGACAAAGTCACATGTTCAGGCCGACCGCAATGGAGTGCGGGTGATCTACAGGGAATCAGTTAGGCCTGCTGAACAAAGTACCTTAAATCCAAGTTTGCAAAGCATTGCAAGGATCCGTGTCGAAGTTGCATTGCACAGCCAAAGCAATGTGTCGGTTCCGAGATGCGGCAAAGCTGGGGCGCTAGGGCCTGTGTTGTTGTCGAGGTTCCTGGTGATGGGGATTGCGATGCGAAGTACAGCTTTGGGGATACATTGGTACTGAGGAGCTGCAAAGCTGTGATGTGGAGTCTGGTGTCATTGTCGATGGTGCATTCAATGAAGGATGAGAGGGCCTGCGCCAAGAATGCATAGGCACTGGTGTTTCCAATAATGCTGCGGAGGCAATGGTCTTTTCGATAGGTCTAATTCATGCACCAGCGGTGATGTGGCGATTCTGCTTGGGTTTTTGCCCCACGTTAGAGGAAATGCATCGGTTCTTCTGATTACACAGAGGCTGGTAAAGTACCTTAAGTTCATTTCCATGGGTCCAGGACTGACAAATGGCAGAGTCTAGGTGCAGGAGCAAGGTTGTTGGAAGCCTGTTGTGTCCCCAAGACTTTGGATCAGGATTCCAGCCAACTAGAACGTAGAGTCACTCTGGGCGGGTTCTGGGTTTAAGAGATACAGATACAGTCCTACTCACCCAGGCAAGAGGGCATCAGGCAGAAGGTCAGCTCCGCAGGGCAGCAGTCCTTGAAAAGGAAGGTTTGGGCTTGGCAAAAGGTTTACTTTGTTAGGTAAAAATGGTATCTTTTAAACTGCACCCACACAGGCTGCAATGGCAGTCCTGAGTCATGTTTAAAGTGCTACCTGCTTGAGTAGCTGGCACAATCAGTGCTGCAGGCCCACTAGCAGCATTTCATTTACATGCCCTGGGCACAGGTAGTGCCACTTTACTAGGGACTTACAAGTAAATTAAATATGCCAATTAGGTGTAAGCCAATTTAACATGTGTAAGCACTGGTTAGCAATGGTATAGTGTGCAGAGTCCTAAGGCAGGCAAAATCAAAAGTCAGAAACAACACGAGGTCTGAAGGCAAAATGTTAGGGGGAAAACCATGTCTGGGATGCCAGATCTAACAAATGTCCCCCACAGCTAAAGTGGGCAGAACTAACCCCTTGAAGTTCTTGTTACTAAGGCAGAAAAACATGGAAAGACCATCAGCATTAGCATGGTCTTTCCACAATGGTTTTCCACCATAAAGTCCATCCCCTGTTGGAAGACTGACCACCTCAACAGACTGGGATTCTTACCTCTCATCTGCATTACCCATCTGAGGGGTCTGTGGTCTGTCTGAACCCAGAAGTCAGAACCAACTAGGCATGATCTCAGCATCTTCAGCACCCAGACCATTGCAAAGGCTTCTTTCTCTTTTACACTCCACTTCTTTTCCCTGGGTAAGTAACCCCCTACTGATGAAGGCTACAGGTTGATCCAGGTCTTCTTCATTTAGCTGTGAGAACACAGCCCCTATGTCATATTCTGAGGCATCTGTCTAGACAAATCATTCATCGGCGAGGTCAGCGGATTTGAGCACAGGTGCTGCGTACATGGCCTCTTTCAATGTGTCAAAAGCCTCTGGCTTGCCTCAGTCCAGATCACCTTCCTGGGCTGCTTCTTGGAATTCAGTTCTGTCAAGGGTGCAACAATGGTGCTCCCCTTGGTGAATCTCCTGCAGTAACCAGTTATGCCTAAGAAAATTATCACTTCGGTCTGGGTCTTGGGAGGCTCTCAAGCCAGAAAGGTCTCAATCTTGGCCCAGAGGGGCTGCACCTTGCCTCCTTCTACTTGGTGACCCATTTAGGCCACTTACCCTGCGTTTTCTGGCACTTATTGGCCTTGATAGTCAGGACTGCCCTCTACAGAGCCTAGAGCACCCCCCTGAGGTAGCACAAATGGCCCTCCAAGCTGGAGCTGGAGACCACAATTAATCTAGGTAGGTGGCCCTGAAGTTCTCCAACCCAGTCAGGACCAGATTGACCAACCTCTGAAAGCTGGCAGGGGCGTTTTTCAACCCGAAGGGAATCACTCTGAACTGGAACTGGCCTTCCGGGGTAGACACTGGAGACCTATCTTATTATACCCTCAGTTAAGGCAATCTGCCGGTACCCAGATGTTAAATCAAATGTGCTGAGGAACTTCGCAGCTCCCAACTGATCTATGACCTCATCTGCTCTGGCGATGGACTGGGTGTCAGTCTTGATTGCATTGAGCCCACGATAATCCACACAGAATCTAAGTTCTGGGGTGACCCCTGGAGGAGCAGCCTTTGGAATCAACACCACTGGGCTGACTAAGGGCTATTACCCCTAACTGCAGCATCTTTTAGACCTTCTCCTTAATTCTGGATCATACCTCATCAAACAACTGGTTAATTTCAATCTTCACCAGTTTGCTGTCCCAGTTGTCAATATCATGGGTACACCATGTAGTGAGTCCTGGGGTAAGGGAAAATAGAGAGGAAAACTGCCCCAACAACTGATAGCAGTCTCTCTGTTGCTTTAGGAACACTGTAGGGAAGAGGCTGACTCTCTCCACTGACCCATCCCAATCTTTGGAAGACATCCGGTACAGGAGAGAGGACCACTCTCCTCTTCCACCTCATCATCCGTGACCAGAAGCATGATTAAACTCAGACCTCTACAAGTGAAGTTTGAGGTGATTAACGTGCAAAACACTCAAAAGATTCCTGGGAGTCATGAGGTCTACCAGGTAGGGGACCTCACTATTGTGCTCTTTCATCTTGTAGAGTTCAGACCAACAGTCTTGCAGGGCCCAGGACTCTACTGGCTCCATCCCCCACACTTTTTGGCAAGGCTGAATCTCAACCAGAGTGACCTTCTGGTCATAGCACTGTTTCATGACCTCCTGAATGGCTTCTAGATTTGCCTTAATTTGCTTCCATAAGCACATCATTTGGGTACAAAATGCCAGCATGCAGCTGACAATGTCCTGGAGACCTTCCTGGGAGCTTGATCCCACCCCTCTTTAACCTGACTGACAGGTCCTTGCACTGGATGCCCATACAGAAGCTCAAGGAGGCTGAAGTCAACCCCCTTCTGGGACACCTCCCGGGACGCAAACAATAGGTATTGCAAGAGGACGTCTCACTTCCACCTCAAGGGCCCATAATCATGCCTTTGACAATATTGTTGAACCTCTCAACAAGCCCATTAGTCTGTGGGTGGCAAGGAGTGGAGGACATGTAGGCTACCCCTCATTCCTTCCATACGGCTTTCACGTATGCCCACATGAAGTTAGTACCACTGTCCATCACACCTCCTTTGGGATTCCCACATAGGTAAATATACCCACCAGTGCTCAGCCGCAGTAGAAGCAACAACAGTACTCAGAGAAATAGCTTCTGGGTACTGGGTGGTATGGTCCACCAAGACCAGGAGGAACCTGTTGCCCATGGCTATCTTGGAGTCCGATGCCCAACAATGTCCATGCCCACCCTTTGAAAGAGGGAACCAACGGCAGGAAAAAGTTGAAGGGGAGCCTTGCTCTTCCCTACTGACTTGCCACTAGCCTGCCAGGTAGAACATGACCTACATAAAGCATCTGAGGTCCGCCTTATCTGGGGCCAATTAAAGCAGGTGAAAAGCCTATTAAAGGTCTTGTCGTGCCCTAGATGACCTGCCAGGGGAAGATCATGAGAAAGCTTCAAAATAAAGGCCCTGAAGCACTGGGGGACTACCAACACACATGTTACACCAGACTCAGGAACATTAGACTCCCTATACCATTCTTCCAGTAAATCAGGTGATTATCAGAGGTATCCCCAGCTGCCTGGACCACAGCCTGCTGCCATATGCCTTCAAGAGCCAGGCACTTCAATCTGCACTTTGCAGAACTCCTCCCTGGTGGGACCCTCTTCCTGCTGTCAGTTGGTCAGCTCAGGTAGGTTCCCCAGGGTAGCAACATCTTCCTCTGAATGCTCTGGGGCACCCCCTACAGTTTCATCCTCCTCCCAGACCATGGGAGTTTCAGGAGTGGGTTTTCCACACCTCTTGTCATTACTCTTTTTGGAAGGCATCTGGGCCATTCTTCAAGGCTCTAGGTCCTCCAGACTACCCTCTCAAGTGGCCATGGACTGAATAGTCAGGCACACACACTAAGGCAACCCTAGCATCTCCAAGTTCTACCTGAGTGCCATCTCCTTCCAGAAAGTGTGTTCTAGGTCGTTGTCAAGCAGACAATCCACTGGCATCCACAGCCACCCTTAAGGAACCTGGATCCACCCCCACTCAAACAGAACCAGAGCCACCGGATAATGAAGTTTATGGTCCCAAGATGCACCAACTTGGTGGAACACTTTAGGGACCCTGCTCTGAGGTCACCAGATGACATGTCACGTTTGTCATGCTGGTTCTGGTGTCTCTCACAGCTTCATCCCTCTGCCCATTGATGATGATCCAATCCCTGTATTTATTAGTGTTAACAGGTATGTGAGTTCTCTGCACCATCTCTCCACCACCCAAGGACACTAGGACAACCTCTACACTGTCCCACACTAACTGGGACAATATCCTCCCCAGGTGCTACACCCACCATTCCCAGTGAGTGGCCATCTGTGTGGGGCTGTTCCCGCTTGGGACACTTGACATCCCACTTATAATGCCCTTCCTGATGGAACTGATAGCACTTTGTATGTGCCTTTCCTGATTACCTATTGTTAGGGAACCACTTCTTTTTTTCTCAGTTGGGAGTCCTAACCTGTGGATCTATTTTGAGGGCCTTTAGAGAACTCTTTAGCTTTATTTTTCTCTCCCTCCTGCTTCTTCTGGTGGGAACCCTGTCCACCCTTGTGCTCATCTCTCCAAATACCTTCTTGTGCACTCTGGTGCTGACCCAGTAGTGTGCCTCCTTAGCAAGCTCCCTGGGGTCAGTGTGCTCACTATCTGCAAAACAAAAACTGAACATGTGCCCCTTTGCAATCAAATTGTGCAGCCCCTGATAATCATTTACTTCACTGCCGTTCACCCAACCATCCAGTGCTTTCAAAAAGGAATCCTCACAATTTACCCACGTCTAATCGGCCAGTTTCTGACTGTCTCTAAATATCTGCCTATACTTCTCTGGGGTAAGGCCCTTCTTACTAACAAGGGCTTTCTTTATGGGAGGATACCTGATCATGTCCCCCTTCTCTAGGGGCAGTAGGGTGTCCCTCCCTTTGCTAGGCATGTGCTTCCACAGACTACCCCCCACTTCTGCTCAGGGATACTGTACCCCTGTAAAGCAATCTCATAAGCTTCAAACCACTTTTCAGTGCCATTCCCCACAACAAAGTCAGGCACCAGACCTTTAGGGATATAGACCCTCTTGTTTTCTAGAAGGCACTGCAGGTGTGCTGCTGCCATCACCGCTGGACCTTGCCTGCCTGGCCTTGAGGTCCAGCTGCTTCAGACTCTGCATTTTTCCGTTCTTGCTTCATGGCCAGATTCTTCTCTTCTATCCTGAGCTTGGCCATTTCCAGCCTGAACCCCCTTTCCACCTTCGTGTCTGCCAGATCCTTCATGGACAGGCCTTGAGAAGAGGAAGTTCCCCCTCAGGAGACTGCCGCCTCTCAAGACTAGTACCCAGATCTCTACTTCCCTTTCTATCTCACCCTTTTCTTCTGTGGCCATAGCCAATAACTGGTGGACTTCCACTCAGGGTCTCAGCCACCTTCCTGGTGGCACTCTTTGCTAGACGTCTCCTTATATTGCAGAACTCTTTGAGCTGGTCTACCGTGTAGGACTCTATGTTTACCAGCTCTAACTCCATACTTGTAGAGGAGAATTCAGGTACAACAATCAGAGAGAGAATTTACAAAAAACAAAAATGCCAATCAAGGAGAATTTAGAACTCAAACTGGTCTCAGATATGCGATGGTAGTACACACCAAATCACACTGATTAGTACACACCAAATCAGTGTATGGCACTGTACAACCACAGTGCCATACACTGTCCTAATCGTCACCATTGATTATCAATGTAAAAGATTTGGTACGTTGACTGGGATGTAAGCCCTGGTGAAGCAGCAACAACAATCCTTGTCAGTGTGAGACACAATCCAACTCTAAATTAACCTGTGCTCAGCCCTCTGGTAGCTTGTCACAGAGCAGTGAGGCTTAACTTGGAGGCAATGTGTAAAGTATTTGTGCAGCACTTCAAACAGTAATATAGTGAAAACATCACACAAAAAGGAAAAGGCTGGTAATTTTTAATAAACAAAATAAGACCAAAATGACAACAAACGTATCATTTGAACTGTAGATATGTAGTTTGAAATATTTTATTGAAAATAGAGCCAACAAGCACAAATTGACAACTGTTCATACTTGATGGCGCCGGACCGAGACAAATTCACAAGCTTAGGCCGACCATGATGGACTGCAGGCCAGCTACAGAGCCCCTAGTAGGCCCACTGAACAAAGTATCCAGGTTTGCAGGGCATTGCAAGGGTCCACATCAAAGATGAGTTGCTCAGCTGAAGCGATGCACAAGTTCTGACATGCAGTGAGGCTGCGATGCATGGACCTGCATTATCCTCATCGAGGATCCCATCAACAGGGCTTCCAATGCAAAGTATGGCATTGAGGTTCCGATACACAGTCGGGGTGATGCATTGGTTCCAAGGAGCTGCGATGCTGCGATGTGCCGATGAGGGATGCAAGGGCCTGCACCAAGAATGCATCGCACAGCTGTGGTTCTGATGAGATTGCAGAGGTTTTGTGGGTCTTTGCGATCCATTCCTTGCAGCAGCAGCAATGCATCGGTTCTGCTCAGGTTTGCGTCACACAGCAGAGGAGATGGATTGGTTCACCTGGATCTGCAGAGGATAGTAAAGCACATTAGGCCCACTTTCAAGGGTTCAGGTGTGGGGTGGCACCACCTGGTAGGGTTTATGTGCAGAGGCACGGTTGTTGGAAGCTCTTGGTCCCCTGAGGCTTCAGATCAGTAGGGCAACCAGCTAGCCCTTGGAGTCACTCTGGGTTCTGGGTTCAAGAGATGAAGGTCCAGTCCTTCTCACTCAGGCAAGAGGGCATCAGACAGCAGCTCAGCAGGGCTACAGTTCTTCAGAGCAACATAGCAGCTAATTGGCAGTCCTTTCAGTAGCACAACAGTCCTTCTTCCTGGCAGAGGAGCCACAGGTCTAGAAGTGTTCTGAAGTGATGATGTCTGAGGTCCAGTACTCATACTTAGGTGCGCCTTTTGAAATAGGGAGAAGCCTCAGAGGCATGCATTTGAAGTGCACAGGTGCCCTGCCTTCCAGGCCCTGACTCCAGATTAACTACAGGGGATATGCAGCCCTTTGCGTGAAGACAGGATGCAGCCTAAGAGTAGGTGTAAGTGGGGCTGGGTCCAGCTCCTCCCTCCCATTCCAGAAAGTGATGGCCCATTCCGTCAAACCTAAGCTCTAAATTATATATGGTCGTTTAGGAGAAATTCACAAAACCCAACTGTCAACCACACCCAGTATTGTGACCCAGAGACAGGCTGCAGGCACTAAATGTTCAAGGCACTTTCTAAAAGTGGTATTGTCAAAATATTAATTTAAATTCAGACTTTACAATAAATTAGGATCTTTCATTACAATTCCAGAGACACAAACATGAACTGACACATGTTCCCATTTGGAAATGACATTTATAAAATGTAATGAGGTAACTCCAATGTTATCCTATGGGAGAGGTAGGCCTTGCAGCAGTGAAAAACAAATGCAAGAGTTTTTCACTAGCAGGACATAAAAAACTTGAAAGTATGTGTCCTACTTTTTAAAGATATTACACGCTGCCCTAAGTGCTGTCCAGGGCCTGCCATAGGGATGACATATGTATTAAAGGTAAGGTATGGACCCGGAAAAAGGTTTACTTTGCCAGGTTGAAAAATGGCCAAACAGGCTGCAATGGCAGGCCTGAGACATGTTTAAAGTGCTACTTAAGTGGGTGGCACAATTAGTGCTGCAGGCCCACTAGTAGCATTTCATTTACAGGCCCTGGGCCCACGTAGCACCACTTTACTAGGGACTTAGAAATAGATTACATATGCCTATGGGCTATAAGCCAATCTAACATGTGTTAAGGAGAGAGAACAAGCATGTTAGCACTTGCTAGCGATGGTATATTGTGTGAAGTCCTAAGGCCAGAAAAAATGACGTAGGCAAAAACAAGAGGTCTGACAGCGAAAGATTAGCAAGAAAACCATGCCAGGGATGGCAGGTTTAACAGTAGTCAATATTATTTTGCAAAAGTTTAAATAAAATAATAAAATCCCACCTAAAATAAGGAAAATATTTTTTTTATGAATCAATAATTATTCAATGTGTTTATTGAATTAAGTATTTTAACTATACTTTAATTAAAACTATACTTACTTCATGTTTAAATATAAAAGGTTGTACAAATATTTAAGAATTAAATAATAAATATGTATCAATTGCAGTATTTTCACATTAAACTGTACTTACTTATATATATTTAAAATATTTAATTTAATTCCGCATTATTTCCTATTGGGTTTTATTTGATCCCTTACCTCCATTATATTCTATGGAAAATAGAAAACTGATGTATGGCAATTTGTGGTGCTGGACTTACTGCAGCTCTGAGCTGGAGTAATCTACTACTGTTTTGGGTCTCTTTTTGCCTGTAGTATATTTAGAAGGGCAGTTTGTGAATAACAATTGGCCTACTCTTTTGTGGGTGGGTGAATGTCCTTTGCTAAACTCCTACCTCACTTTCCGTTAAATCATCCTTACTCCATCCTAAACAGAAATACTACTAAAATGTTGATATTTCACTGCAGAGCATAAAGGTTCAGTAAAGGGTTGTTACGGGTTCATGTAGAAAAAAAAAGTATTTTGTCTATTTTTTTATACTTTTTCTATTTCTCTGTTGTTCCCATCGTCTGCTGCTCGTGCAGAATTTTTTCTTTTTTTTGTTGGATGTTTTGTTTCAGGTTAGTCTTGTTTTAAGTGTCCAGTGAAAACTTGCGGTGGGCAATCACATTTCCTACTAACATTAAAACCCTCTAAATATGTAAAAAAATAATTGGTGATTAGTAATATATCAGAGCGGCAAAATATAAAAAGATTGCCTTGTGCGTAAAGAGAAGTATGCACCCACCCAAAAAAACGAAAAAAACACATGAAAACAAAACAAAAGTAGCTCAAAGCAAGGTAACACTTCCATTGCATTAAAACAGGTATAGTAGCACTAAATTGAAATGGCTATCATTTTAAATGTTAGAACACTACTTGTTACCCACATTTAGGGGATTAAGGGCCAGATGTACGAAGCACTTTAGTGGCCATTTGCAACCAGTAAAATGCATCTTGCAATGTCCAAAAGGCAAAATGCGACTCGGAAATTTGTTACCGTATTACGTTTTGCTCTTGCGATTCGGTATTAGGAAGGGGTGAGTTTAGGCCGTCCTTTCCTAAAATCAAATTGCACTGGTATGTATGAAAGTTTTGCAACCGGAATGCGATCACAAAAGATTCATAATTGTCGGGCTCTGTAAAGGAGGCAGTAACCCATTTGCAAACAGGAAGGCGTCCCCAAAAGACCCCTTCCCCTTTGTGAATGTGGGTGAAAACATTTTTTAAGAGCAGGCAACCGCCTACTCTTAAAAAAGGCAAAGAAAACTTTTAATGTTTATATTTGTAATGCACCCCATTTTCCTTTTAGGAAAACGGGCTGCATTACAGATAAAAATAATCCTTTATTTAAAAAGCAATCACAAACATGGTGGTCTGCTGACCCCAGCCCGCCACCATCCCTTTGATTGTAGCCATTCCCAATGGGTCACACATTCTGACCTGCCTCATGAATATAGATAAGGCAGGTCCATTTGCGATCCATTGGGAATCGTAAATAGTGTCTGAGAGACTGTTATGCATAACTGTTTGCGATTTCTTAATTGCAAATCACAAAAATTTGCAATTAGGAAATCCAAACTGACTTTATTGAACATCTGGTCCTCGGTACTTTCATCTGTATGCCATAAGAATAAGTCCCAAACAGTTCTAGGAACCCCTGCAAGCACTGGCACAGACAACAGAAGATTAGAGGCAGTATCCAAAAACAGCAGAACATAGAGGAGGGCCGAGATCAAGCAAAATAGACATTGCACTGTCACTCATGACTTTTAACCGTAGGGCGCATGGGCTTTGTGACACCATTATATACCTGTAATAGTTCAAAGTGTCTACTAGTGACATCATTTTCTTTGAACCTGCCTATTCTGTGATAATGTTCCAGTAATAAGAAGTGAAACCTTAATTTCACTTTCACCATTTAATGTGAGTTAACAGTATTAAATGTAATAGCCCCAATCACTGCCTTCACATTAACAATACATTTGGAGAAACAGCAATCCGAGAAATAGTAACAGAAACCAAAGTTAATGTGAAAAAAAGTTTCAGCTCAAGTTTATTGTACTCTTTGACCTTTCTGTATGTATAATCTTGAGGAGAATTCCTGTGCCTGGGTACAGCACATCTTGATTTGTAATTTTTGCATCTCATTAGTAGGTTATTTGGCAGAAACCCACACATAAACCTCTTAACCCGTTCTTTTTGTAATGTAGGACATTTAGTGCTTTTATATGAGATGAGAACAGTCTAATTGTTTGTATGAATCAGAATTACACTGCTATTTTCCAAGGTCAGAAAGACTTCAGATGTAGTTTTTACTGTATTGCCGGGAAAACAGTGATACAACTTATAGTGTAAGGAATTATTTCGAAACGGAATATGCCATTACATTGATAGCAGATAGTTTAAATGTTGTCAAATTTTAGATATTCATGTTTGTGGTCGCTTATGGCATGTACTGTTTTTGCTGTGCACATGAAACAAAAGAACATGGAATTTTTCCCGGTGGTTTAAAAGAGAACATATGACTGGTCCTGAAATATTCCACGTGTCATGGTGAGACCTTGGACTGCAACTGTGAAATGTAATGATCTTTAAATTAAAGCCACACTAAAAAAAAGTAATAATTAACAGGAATCTATGTTATGATTTTTCCATTAAGTTTATTTTGTCCTTTGTCTTTATGTCATTTTGTATATAAAATGTAGCTTGGCTGTATGTAATGCTTAGAAGTGACAATCTTATAAATGCAGACGTTTGGGCAAAGTTTACAGCATTTTCTTTCATTATTGGATGGTCTGCCTCTCTTAAACAAACATGCTCTATCTTTCTATCACTCATCTCTCTTGCCCCTTTTGAGAACCCTACGTATAGTCCATGGTTAGTTTGCTTTTCTGTGGTTTAGTGCAGGTCACATCTGTTCTTGACCTTTAGGATATGCTATTTCTTGGTCAGAGTGGGTTTATGCCTGTTGATGGATTTGATTGACTGTTCTGCACTTGGTGCCACAGAACATGATTCTTGTGATGTCACAATAGAATGGTCAGGCTTGCTGTAACCGCCTTTCTCTCTGAGGAGAGGGAGAGCAGAACACTGGAGAGGAAGGAGTCATGAAGTCCTTTCATAAACAGAACGTTCGTCAGAAACATAGCCCAAGGCTGCTTTTCATCTAAGGCCAATGCCCTCCTTTTGAGTTTCATCGGAGGGATCCCAGACCCCTGTTTCAAGTCTGTACTTTTAGATTCTCCACCTTGGGATAGTGAACTGCTGCTGGTGAGACGTAAACCCCATAGACATAGAGGGCCTCATTTATAATTTGTTGGCATAGGTCGGTGCCGCTATCCTTCCTGCTGCACTGCCCTGCGTCAAAAGAAAAGGGCAGGAATGCACCTTATCTATAAGACATGGCACACTCCTGTGCTTTCTCCTTGTGCTGGCTCTCAAAGGGCTGCCGTGCGCCAACACAGGGACCCTTGCACCATGGTGCAAGGGTGACTGTGTTGTGGGGATGATTTGTTTTTGTGCAGGAAGGGACACATTCCTGCAAAAAACAATCAATGGAGGATATTTCCTCTTTCTATATGTGCTACTGAATGCAGCACACATAGAAAGAGGAAATAATTTGGAGAAAAAATGTTATTTCTCCTCGTTGTGCCTCCTCTATGCATCCCCTGGGGAGGTGTAGGCTCTTGAAGCACTCCCAGGTTTACAGCTTGTAGTAAATCTGGGAATGTGTCAAATGCCATGGGTGTTATATGTCAACGTCTTCCCGTCGAAGTGTGAGGAAACGCAGCGACTTGAGCTGCATTGCCTCACTCCCTGTGGGCCACCAGAATGTCACAAAAAGTGCTGTTCCAGTGGCTCACAGGGCTTGTAAATGAGCCACAGTGTTCTGGGTGAGCCATCAGGATTCTATTGAGTGCCATTCTCTCAGGGTCCCCTAATACTAAATGAAGGAGGGATGGATGAAACAGTGACTAAATACTTAGGGTGCTCGAGGAAGGGAGAAAGGAATCTGTTTACTGAAGTGTTGAACCTGCCCTCAGGAAGAGGATTCTAGGTGGCCAAAATGGCATTGTATTTCTGCATGTTTGGATGGGAGTCACCCTCTGTGAAACATGACTCATAGGAGCTGAAAAGAGATGGGATGCAACCCATTAGATAACGCTCTCCAAGAAGGACACTTGAAAAATAAATAAATCTCTCGGAACTGAAGTGGAAATGTGTCAAATATACTGCTGGGTGTAAAATTGCTATTGAAAGACTTGGCTTATGACCATTTCTCCATAATGGTAGAAAATGTAAAAAGTCAGTGAGAGAGATGAAGTGTAGTCAAGAAGGTGCCCATTATCCAATTTACACCAATATGTAAATTAATGAAAGAATGAAAGCTCGAAGGAATTCAGGTCACAGACCATTATTGTGGTAGGAATGTTGACTTCACCTTTCATGTTTACGGTCACTCGCTGTTGCCGTGTCTTTATCTCTACACATTAGATTACCACCTACCTGCTTTGTGTTGTTTTTATTCACTTTTGATCAGTGGCGGCTCCTCCGCTAAGGCGGAGGAGCATCGCCCCACTAGGCAAAAGGAAAAATAAAATGATAATAACGTAACGTTATTATCATTTTGATTTTCCTATTGCAGTCAGTGGCAGAGCAGAGCTGACCAGAGCAGGGGGGGAGTGGTTTGTACTCCCTAAATCCTTATGACTGTTTGGCCAAAGAGTCATGCGCACTTTGCATGTTCCCCACCAGGCTGCATTACACAGCCCGGTGAGGCTCCCTGTCCCTGTCAGAGTGCGAACCACGGAGCTCAGACCAGTCACAAAGCATTGTGATTTTCTCAGGAGAACCTGTGTTCCAGGGTGCTTCCTGCTGTCAGCCGGGACTGGAGACAGGACGAGGATAGAGAAGAGGTGGCGGTGGCCGCTCTAGGTAAGTTTTTCCTTTGTTTTCCATATCAAGTACATATTGTTTATAAAAAAGCAAGGTGGGTAGTGATGGGGATTCGATCGCACCTCTATAGTTGTGTGCAGCAATGTGACTATTGTCCAACAAAAAGATCTCATATTAAGGGTGCTGTTTGGTACATATGCGTCATACTGCCCCACTGCATTTACACACTTTAGCCTGGGCTTCCGTGTTAATCATAAAAGACAAATACCATGGCACTCCTGCCAACAATCCATAAACAGCTATTTTCGAACTTTACTGTAGTCATTTAGTACAAGAAAATATTCAAGAACACGAAGTGAAATGTTTTTCACTGAAGTTTGTATTTTCAGTTGGTACAAAAAACAGCCAGTACAGCTGACACGTTTTTCATCACACCAGTGACCTTTTCAAGGCTAAGGCAGCAATATTTAGGCCGCTGATCCTAGAAGGTGATCCGGTTAAGTAGTCGAAATAAAGAAGTGGCTGAAGCAATAAGTTTAAACTGAAGCAACTAAAGTGTTTTTTTCTGTACATGAGGACACCGTAGACTGCGATACGGGATGCAGAATCTTTAAACAGGGGGCTTATCAAGGCTCTTACCAGTGCTCAGCAGGACGTCCCATGGATGGACGGCAGGAGGACACAATCAATGACCGGCATTTCACTCACTCCATAATTCTCTACCACAATAGGACAATACAGATGTCCTTTGTTGACCACTTTTGAAGTACCACACCTTAAATATTCTGGAGGTCTTTTTGAATTACAACATTGCTTCAGCCACTTCTTTATTTCGACGAAGGGACCCATGCCAGACCATTATGATTGCACAAGTACCACATGATTGCCTCATCTCAGCTGCCCAGGAACCAAGTGATGACTTCTGGGTCAAAGTGCTGATCTTTTACCTTCAGACATTGGGCAGGGTGAGCCTGCTGTGTCCCTAACACTCTTTGGGCCAGATTTATCAAGGTTACACTCAATGCAACACAGCAAGACAACTTGCTGTACTGCGTGAAAGGAAGAGGGAAGGAATGTGCCATACTTACTTACTATGTATAGCATACTCCTGCTCTACAACACAATCTGCTGCCTAGTGTCCATGCAAACACCCTTGCACCATGATGCAAGGGTGCTTGCGTCACAGGTAGTACTGTTTTTCTGCAGGAAGGGACACATACCTGCACAAAAACAATCCTCTGAGGCTTTTGTTGTCTTTATAAGTGTGCTGCAGACTGCATCACACTCTCAAAGAAGAAACAAGAAGATGAAATAAAGACATTTCTCTTTATTGTGCCTCTTCTTTGAAGGCTTATCATTTTGACGAATTCCCATGTTTACCACTGTTGGTAAATCTGGAAATGCGCTAAATTAGATGGGTGTGTGTGGGAATACCTATGTCTCACACACAGAACACCTTACCAGGGCAGAGTAACACAAGGCAGCAACCTACGCTGCCTTGCGTTACTCTAGATATGCCAAGTAATGCACGGCCGCAAAAGGTAGCCTTGCATTGCTTGGTAAATCTGACTTAGGTATTGAGTTGCTCTTGCGACACCCTGATTGACGCAAGGGCAATCTCTTAATAAATTTGGCCCTTTGTCTCGGTGATTTGCTGGTACCATCCTACTCTGAGGTTCTCTAAGAGTCCACTGGATTCACTGGTGCCTGTTTTGATGCCCCAAAATAATGGGTGGCCCCACCCACAAGATAATCTTGACAGGGACCATAGTTCCCATGTTACCTAACACTGCACCCCTACCACCATCGAAAGAAACTCCAAATTGGTGCTAGCTCACTAGCCACTCATTGTCCATAAATTAAAGTCCAGGGACCACTGGATTATGGAATCAATAATCTGGGCTTGGGCACCACCTTTGGTCACCAGGGACCAGACGCCAGGTCAGCACCTGTCAGGACTTCCAAGGATCTAGACCTCTCTGTCAGTTCAACATGTCTACAATCAGCAATTTCATGTTTACCAAAGGTAAAGGCTATTACCTGGAAAGAAGCTTGGAGATTAAACTACTCCAAGATGGCCGACAATGCACGGAGAGTGCAGTTCTAGTCTTCCTCTGCAAGCTGAGTTACGTGAGGCACTCGCAATGGAACGTTGATGCACTTCACCTGAACTCTTGACGGAAGCGCACGCACCTCAAGTATCTCATGTTTAGTTAGTTAGTTTAGTCAGGTTATCGCCGAGTCCGTCGGGCATTCGGTTGTGAGTTCCACAGTATTTCCTAGTTGAAACGACTACGAGTTCAGAGCAGTTATTTCCTTTTCGTGTGAACGCCTTCCTTCAGAACTCATGCGCACATCACTACTGTGGAAAACGCTACTTCTTTAATCTTGCGCTATTGAAGGAAGACGCTACCTCGTCGAGTGTATAGTGTCTGAGGAGGCGGAAAACTCACAAGGCTTCTTCATCCACTCAGTTCAATGGAAATGAATGCTGAGACACCTCAAGCTGAGTACTAGAAACCAACGGCAGCCAGAGCTAAGTACCCAGATAATGTTTGTGCATTTAGAAGAATAGAACTATAATTTAGTCACTCCAGTAAAGTCTGCGTGAGTTAATACTACCAACTGATTCCACCCGTTGTTCACCTGTGGAGATAGAAAATGAGAAAAAGATCATAATAAGAATAAGGGTCAGTACACTTAATAACTAGAAAATATAAACTAACAGGGTAGGTGGAAATAAAGATTAACTTAGTGTATGTTTCTTGATTGTAACAGAAATTCATCACACAATAAAGAATGGCTACTTAACGGTAGCAGAAACATGAAGACATTTGAAGAGAAGCAAGGCCTAAGGTTATCTTGGTACGTGGGTTGGATACTAGAAGGGAATTAGAGTTATATGACATTTGTGTTAAATTACTGTTTTGGGCTACAGAGGAAACGGCCGAGCTGGGAACATTAGGCGAAGAAGAAACAGAAGGCTGGACGCAGATAACCGCAGGCAGTCTCTTTGTCTTCCTATTTATTTTATCCACTCCCCCTTCCCCCCTTGGGAGATTCTGCTTGGTATTTATAAAACAGTACCTGGAGATCTCCTTGGAGGGGCATTGGGAAAAGGCATCTCTGTTCCTGCGCAAGTACTGGAAGCACCTGACAGGACCACACCACCCGAAGAAGCCCATGGAAGCAACTACAGAATGCCTATTTTCAACAGCTATGTCCTGTTTGTGCGCATGATATGTTTTGGACAAGTGATGACTGTGTACATTCCTTTGAAAGAAACAATTTACCAGTTTCGGCCATTGACTCAAAGTGCTATGCATATCATTCACAAATCTGACACATAGTACCTTCTGTCTGAACCTTTTCTCCTTTCACTAACTTGCACCATGAAGGCTAACAAAAATTCACAAGTTCCTCCAAAGTTTCTCCATTGGTTAAGAGTGGACATTATTCCTAGCATGTAGGAGTTGTAATCACTTGGTCCTGGTGTCACTGTCAAATGAGTTATGTGACACTTCTAGTTTGCTCTGTATATCACAGTTCAAGTGTGCCATTGTCTTAAGTCCTGTTTACTATTTTTGTTTTATTTTAAGCGCAGTACTGATAGGATATTGTATGGAAGATCTGCTTTCTACTGGCATACACTACATTCTGAGTGTCTAAACTCTCTCACCTCCTGAAGTAAACCATGACTGCTAGATGGAGTCAAGCAGATAAAGGGGATACTTGGCGATTTTCATTGGAATGCAATGGTATGGTGGCTGTGGTGTGTAATTGGTAAGTAGCACCGAAATATGACACGCTCATTTGCGTGTCAAAAAAGCTGCACAACCTGATACACATTTGTAATCCATTTAGACACGTACTCAATAGTTCTCCAAGTTAATCCCATTTATTTTCCATATTTAATCCATTTTTGTCCGTCACGTCAAGGATATAAAGTTTTATTTTTTCAAGCATTTTTATTAGCACAGGAATTGCCCATCCAGGCCTATTCACAGGCACGTTTCAACTTCATTCCTCTGTATTATACATTCAACCCAATGCATTTCGGTCGTGTAAGACCTTCTTCTGTGGTATCTAGAAATGGTTAAAAAAACATTTGTTAATCCCAAACATTTATCTTATCACCCAAAACAAAAACTGAATGTTATATTTTTGAACTGTGCCACGTCCCTCAAAACCTTTCCATAAAACTCACTCCCTTCTACACCCAATTCCCTACCCGAGAACGCCTACAAACATATGAGCCTCGATGTTACTCTTGTCTTTAGGTTAATAAAGCCTTTACAAATTAAATGCACCATGTTAAACCTTCTAACCGTTCTCCTCTTATTTCTATCTCCAAACTTTAGTACACAGTCAATACCCTCCCCGATGTTTACCTCTCAACAACTTGCGATCTGCTCGGTTGCATTATCTCCTCGTTCTAGGCGCGTTTACAACAGAATGATTTTATTCAAAGCGTTTAACGGCTCCACCTGTAATCACCTCGTGTCACATGATACACCTGCCCCACCTTCACCGAATTCAACTCCCACCGAAAACATAAATCAAAACTACCCACTTTACCTTACTCCTTAACTACATTCCCCATAGTCCCACAAATTACATAGAAAACAAACTACATGAAAAACGAAACATCACAACCCAGTATCCCTCAAACTTCCTCCGTGATGGTTAAAATAGACAAATGTTTTTGTTTTTGTATAACTCAGAAAATCCTTGGCGTGACAACGTTGATTTGTAAGTTCCTTTTACTTTTTTCTTCATCTTTGGGGTGCTACCAGGGTTGGAATGGCATTCAATACATCAAAGTCACAGAAACCTGAAGCACACCTTCCTTTGTCCAGGATGTTTTGTAAATCAAGTTCATCAGTTTCGGCGTGCATACTCTCTTGAGGCGCTCCATTCCTTTCGCACCTTATGAAATTGCACCGAAATATGACACGCTCATTTGCGTGTCAAAAAAGCTGCACAGCCTGATACACATTTGTAATCCATTTAGACACGTACTCAATAGTTCTCCAAGTTAATCCCATTTATTTTCCATATTTAATCCATTTTTGTCCATCACGTCAAGGATATAAAGTTTTATTTTTTCAAGCATTTTCATTAGCACAGGAATTGCCCATCCAGGCCTATTTACAGGCACGTATCAACTTCATTCCTCTGTGTTATACATTCAACCCAATGCATTTCGGTCGTGTAAGACCTTCTTCAGGGGTATCTAGAAATGGTTAAAAAACATTTGTTATTCCCAAACATTTATCTTATCACCTAAAACAAAAACTGAATGTTCTATTTTTGAACTGTGCCACGTCCCTCAAAACCTTTCCATAAAACTCACTCCCTTCTACACCCAATTCCCTACCCGAGAACGCCTACAAACATATGAGCCTCGATGTTACTCTCGTCTTTAGGTTAATAAAGCCTTTACAAATTAAATGCACCATGTTAAACCTTCTAACCGTTCTCCTCTTATTTCTATCTCCAAACTTTAGTACGCAGTCAATACCCTCCCCGATGTTTACCTCTCAACAACTTGCGATCTGCTCGGTTGCATTATCTCCTCGTTCTAGGCGCGTTTACAACGGAATGATTTTATTCAAAGCGTTTAACGGCTCCACCTGTAATCACCTCGTGTCACATGATACACCTGCCCCACCTTCACCGAATTCAACTCCCACCGAAAACATAAATCAAAACTACCCACTTTACCTTACTCCTTAACTACATTCCCCATAGTCCCACAAATTACATAGAAAACAAACTACATGAAAAACGAAACATCACAACCCAGTATCCCTCTCCACCGTGATGGTTAAAATAGACAAATGTTTTTGTTTTTGTATAACTCAGAAAATCCTTGGCGTGACAACGTTGATTTGTAAGTTCCTTTTACTTTTTTCTTCATCTTTGGGGTGCTACCAGGGTTGGAATGGCATTCAATACATCAAAGTCACAGAAACCTGAAGCACACCTTCCTTTGTCCAGGATGTTTTGTAAATCAAGTTCATCAGTTTCGGCGTGCATACTCTCTTGAGGCGCTCCATTCCTTTTGCACCTTATGAAATTGCACCGAAATATGACACGCTCATTTGCGTGTCAAAAAAGCTGCACAGCCTGATACACATTTGTAATCCATTTAGACACGTACTCAATAGTTCTCCAAGTTAATCCCATTTATTTTCCATATTTAATCAATTTTTGTCCGTCACGTCAAGGATATAAAGTTTTTTTTTTTCAAGCATTTTCATTAGCACAGGAATTGCCCATCCAGGCCTATTTACAGGCACGTATCAACTTCATTCTTCTGTGTTATACATTCAACCCAATGCATTTCGGTCGTGTAAGACCTTCTTCAGGGGTATCTAGAAATGGTTAAAAAACATTTGTTAATCCCAAACATTTATCTTATCACCTAAAACAAAAACTGAATGTTATATTTTTGAACTGTGCCACGTCCCTCAAAACCTTTCCATAAAACTCACTCCCTTCTACACCCAATTCCCTACCCGAGAGCGCCTACAAACATATGAGCCTCGATGTTACTCTTGTATTTAGGTTAATAAAGCCTTTACAAATTAAATGCACCATGTTAAACCTTCTAACCGTTCTCCTCTTATTTCTATCTCCAAACTTTAGTACACAGTCAATACCCTCCCCGATGTTTACCTCTCAACAACTTGCGATCTGCTCGGTTGCATTATCTCCTCGTTCTAGGCGCGTTTACAACAGAATGATTTTATTCAAAGCGTTTAGCGGCTCCACCTGTAATCACCTCGTGTCACATGATACACCTGCCCCACCTTCACCGAATTCAACTCCCACCGAAAACATAAATCAAAACTACCCACTTTACCTTACTCCTTAACTACATTCCCCATAGTCCCACAAATTACATAGAAAACAAACTACATGAAAAACGAAACATCACAACCCAGTATCCCTCAAACTTCCACCGTGATGGTTAAAATAGACAAATGTTTTTGTTTTTGTATAACTCAGAAAATCCTTGGCGTGACAACGTTGATTTGTAAGTTCCTTTTACTTTTTTCTTCATCTTTGGGGTGCTACCAGGGTTGGAATGGCATTCAATACATCAAAGTCACAGAAACCTGAAGCACACCTTCCTTTGTCCAGGATGTTTTGTAAATCAAGTTCATCAGTTTCGGCGTGCATACTCTCTTGAGGCGCTCCATTCCTTTCGCACCTTATGAAATTGCACCGAAATATGACACGCTCATTTGCGTGTCAAAAAAGCTGCACAGCCTGATACACATTTGTAATCCATTTAGACACGTACTCAATAGTTCTCCAAGTTAATCCCATTTATTTTCCATATTTAATCCATTTTTGTCCGTCACGTCAAGGATATAAAGTTTTATTTTTTCAAGCATTTTCATTAGCACAGGAATTGCCCATCCAGGCCTATTTACAGGCACGTATCAACTTCATTCCTCTGTGTTATACATTCAACCCAATGCATTTCGGTCGTGTAAGACCTTCTTCAGGGGTATCTAGAAATGGTTAAAAAACATTTGTTATTCCCAAACATTTATCTTATCACCTAAAACAAAAACTGAATGTTCTATTTTTGAACTGTGCCACGTCCCTCAAAACCTTTCCATAAAACTCACTCCCTTCTACACCCAATTCCCTACCCGAGAACGCCTACAAACATATGAGCCTCGATGTTACTCTCGTCTTTAGGTTAATAAAGCCTTTACAAATTAAATGCACCATGTTAAACCTTCTAACCGTTCTCCTCTTATTTCTATCTCCAAACTTTAGTACGCAGTCAATACCCTCCCCGATGTTTACCTCTCAACAACTTGCGATCTGCTCGGTTGCATTATCTCCTCGTTCTAGGCGCGTTTACAACGGAATGATTTTATTCAAAGCGTTTAACGGCTCCACCTGTAATCACCTCGTGTCACATGATACACCTGCCCCACCTTCACCGAATTCAACTCCCACCGAAAACATAAATCAAAACTACCCACTTTACCTTACTCCTTAACTACATTCCCCATAGTCCCACAAATTACATAGAAAACAAACTACATGAAAAACGAAACATCACAACCCAGTATCCCTCAAACTTCCACCGTGATGGTTAAAATAGACAAATGTTTTTGTTTTTGTATAACTCAGAAAATCCTTGGCGTGACAACGTTGATTTGTAAGTTCCTTTTACTTTTTTCTTCATCTTTGGGGTGCTACCAGGGTTGGAATGGCATTCAATACATCAAAGTCACAGAAACCTGAAGCACACCTTCCTTTGTCCAGGATGTTTTGTAAATCAAGTTCATCAGTTTCGGCGTGCATACTCTCTTGAGGCGCTCCATTCCTTTTGCACCTTATGAAATTGCACCGAAATATGACACGCTCATTTGCGTGTCAAAAAAGCTGCACAGCCTGATACACATTTGTAATCCATTTAGACACGTACTCAATAGTTCTCCAAGTTAATCCCATTTATTTTCCATATTTAATCCATTTTTGTCCGTCACGTCAAGGATATAAAGTTTTATTTTTTCAAGCATTTTCATTAGCACAGGAATTGCCCATCCAGGCCTATTTACAGGCACGTATCAACTTCATTCTTCTGTGTTATACATTCAACCCAATGCATTTCGGTCGTGTAAGAACTTCTTCAGGGGTATCTAGAAATGGTTAAAAAACATTTGTTAATCCCAAACATTTATCTTATCACCTAAAACAAAAACTGAATGTTATATTTTTGAACTGTGCCACGTCCCTCAAAACCTTTCCATAAAACTCAGTCCCTTCTACACCCAATTCCCTACCCGAGAACGCCTACAAACATATGAGCCTCGATGTTACTCTCGTCTTTAGGTTAATAAAGCCTTTACAAATTAAATGCACCATGTTAAACCTTCTAACTGTTCTCCTCTTATTTCTATCTCCAAACTTTAGTACGCAGTCAATACCCTCCCCGATGTTTACCTCTCAACAACTTGCGATCTGCTCGGTTGCATTATCTCCTCGTTCTAGGCGCGTTTACAACGGAATGATTTTATTCAAAGCGTTTAACGGCTCCACCTGTAATCACCTCGTGTCACATGATACACCTGCCCCACCTTCACCGAATTCAACTCCCACCGAAAACATAAATCAAAACTACCCACTTTACCTTACTCCTTAACTACATTCCCCATAGTCCCACAAATTACATAGAAAACAAACTACATGAAAGACGAAACATCACAACCCAGTATCCCTCAAACTTCCACCGTGATGGTTAAAATAGACAAATGTTTTTGTTTTTGTAGAACTCAGAAAATCCTTGGCGTGACAACGTTGATTTGTAAGTTCCTTTTACTTTTTTCTTCATCTTTGGGGTGCTACCAGGGTTGGAATGGCATTCAATACATCAAAGTCACAGAAACCTGAAGCACACCTTCCTTTGTCCAGTCAATAGTTCTCCAAATTAATACCATTTATTTTCCATATTTAATCCATTTTTGGGTGATAAGATAAATGTTTGGGATTAACAAATATTTTTTAACCATTTCTAGATACCCCTGAAGAAGGTCTTACACGACCGAAATGCATTGGGTTGAATGTATAATACAGAGGAATGAAGTTGATACGTGCCTGTGAATAGGCCTGGATGGGCAATTCCTGTGCTAATGAAAATGCTTGGAAAAATAAAACTTTATATCCTTGACGTGACGGACAAAAATGGATTAAATATGGAAAATAAATGGGATTAACTTGGAGAACTGTTGAGTACGTGTCTAAATGGATTACAAATGTGTATCAGGCTGTGCAGCTTTTTTGACACGCAAATGAGCGTGTCATATTTCGGTGCAATTTCATAAGGTGCGAAAGGAATGGAGCGCCTCAAGAGAGTATGCACGCCGAAACTGATGAACTTGATTTACAAAACATCCTGGACAAAGGAAGGTGTGCTTCAGGTTTCTGTGACTTTGATAATTGGTAAGTAGCCCAGGACCCTAATCAAAAGGCCTCACAATTTTCCATAGGAAAACTCTGTATGGTTATTTGATATCAAAACAGCATCAGCAGTGATTTTGATGCAACCGAATATGCTCTAAACAAACATAGTAGTTGTCTTGACCAATCCCTTGTCCTGCTCTGGTGTTATTTCTCATAGCCTCAACTTCTGCTCTAACCTCTCGGAATTGATCCATCCAGGACAAACTAGATATTGCCAGTCATATCTTACAATATCTTACAGGCCCAGCCCCTTTGGGCTAACTCACCCTTATTTCTAGCCTAAACATTTTAACATTTCAGAGCCCCCCTCTTTGAGAATGTCATTTGTGCTTATGATCTAGGCACTGTAGCTGAACTATCTCTCCAGGCAAGATATCCTCTGTAAACTCTGGAACCACTCTAGACCCTTATCCCATGAAGAAACAACTCCATTCAAAAAACAATTGCCCCTCCGCTCATTGCTGTTGGCAATCAATTTCTCATTGAAGGTATGGTCACTACTATCTGGAAGAAATCTTTTATGGTCCTTCTTAAGGAAATCCCTTGTATCTTGCAGGGTTCTCCACTTTTGACCTATATCCCTTCCTCCCTTTGCATCAAATATGACAGAAAATTTGATGAACAACTAGCTTTCACTCTTCACTGAAATTATTTTTAGAACTTGTGACAGCACTGAGGAAATCATTGTCTCTGTTCTGGATGATATCTGCAGCTCGTCAGAGGGATACAAGTTTACCGCTCTCTTTCCCTGAACCTTTCTGCAGCCTACTACATGGTATCTCTCTCAGTGCTTACTAATTGACTTCACGGAATTTGGGCGAGAGGCAGTGCACTCAACTGACCTTGTACTAGCCTTACTGTTTGCACCTGCACCATTTCATTATCCCTTTCATATATATAAACTTCTAAAGCCCATTAATTTGGGGTCTCTCAGGGTTATATCCAAGGTTATTTATTTATGTATTTATTTATTTGTGACAATTATAAAATGCACAGCTACCCAACAGGTTTCACGGCGCTAGACATGTGGAGGCAGACACAGCTAGACAAAGATGAAAAAAGCAAAGATCAGGAGAAGTAAAAGAAGAGAGGTAAAAAAAACCCAGAAACTAAACCAAGTCACTAAACAGCAGCGTCTGTCTTTAAGCTCTTACGAAATGCTAGCAGGGAATGACAGTTCCTAAGGTCAGTTGGAACAGCATTCCAGAACCTAGGGCCAAGACAGGAAAAGGAGCGACCCCTCATACGGACAAGCCAAACCCTGGGAACTGAAAACAGTGAAAGGCTGTAAGATCGCAGCTGGCGAGCTGGAACATAAGGTGTGACAAGACATTTAATATAAGAGGGTTTAAGGCCCCATTTGGCATGAAACGCGTAGCAGATGGCCTTGAACTCAATACGCTTATTGACTTTAAGCAAATGAAGTTGGTGGAGGAAAGGGGTCGCAGAGGCATATCTTGGCAGGTGGGAAAGAAGGCGAGAAACAGGGTTCTGAATGACCTGTAGCCAATGTAAAGAGGCTTTATCAGCACCAAAATACAGTGCGTTGCCTTAATCCAACCTGGATATCACCAGCGCCTGCAGAACCTTTCTCTGAGCTGCCAGTGGGATTAACCAGAGGATTTTTTTTAACCCATCTGAGATGAGCAAAGCATGGTGAAGCTACCCTGGAGACCTGAGGTAAAAGGGAAAGCTTTTTATCAAGAATAAAACCCAGATTTTTGACGTTGGGGACAGAGGCAGGCACAGGGCCCAAATTGTCAGGCCAGTGTTTAATTCCCCAAAGCTCAGGGTTATTTCCCAAAATAAGCACCTCAGTTTTAGAACTGTTAAGCTTCAAGGTGTTACTGGTAAGCCATGATGAGACATTCCTCAGGCCAAGCTGCAACGAGGAGGGATCCTGGTGCTGAGCAGCGGAAAGGGAGAAGAAGTTCTTCAGTTGTTTGTCCCTTTTGCTGTGCTTATTTGCATCTCAAGCCTTACCTTCTTCTACGCAAATTATATTAAACTTATGATCTACCTGAGCAATGATACTTCTGGAGTTTAAATCATGCCTTCTTGTGAGCATTGCCAACTGGATATTTCAGAACACCTTCAAGCTTAACTGTGGCAAAACAGATGTGATCATCTTTGAAAGTTCTTGCACTCTCTATTCAGATGAGTAATGTCCAATCGATATGGACCCTGCCTACTTCTCTTCTGGTCAGAATGGAACAAAAGTTGAAAGCCCTCTTTGATTTCTCTTGCTTGTGCAGGAATTCCAATAATAACACAACATCCCTCCTTTATTTCATCCTGGGGAAAGTTCTTCACTTCTTCTGAGGAAATATGAATTTTATGGTCAATTGTGTCCCCTATCTTAGACCCCAACGGCTCCATGTACGTGCTACAAGTACATGTATGTTCCCTCCACTTCCAGCTATGAAGACGCAAATACATGTGCGTCCAACGTTAACATGTCCTCTTTCAGATTCGCCATGAATGGGTCGAATATTCCGTTCCTAAGTATGCCTTGCCACCGTCTTTATATGGTATACTTTTCACGTTTTCCAGCTCTGGCAAGGTAGGCCCTGAATTCTGCCATCGAGCTTTTCCTGCTTCTGCCTCTGAATGCTCCAGCCTGGACCTGTATCTGTATCCATGACCTTTGTCTTGCTTCCTGCGCGGCTAACGGTGCCTGGCCCGGCCTGTTGCCTGCCAAGACTGTATTCAGCCTTCAAGTTATCTGCTCCGCTCCTCAAGAAATGCATTCCTGTCTAGCAGTTTAGGTAAACATCCTTCCAGCTACAGAGCAAAGGGCCCGGCCTTACTGTCTCCGTGCAAGTAATTCATGACTTTCGTTACCATGGTAGGCCCATGCCCCCTCGCATCTCATGTAGACACTTAGACGCTTGTACACGCACTAGTAGTCAGTATAGAATAGACTCTGTCCGAGAGACCTTTCCTTCCAGATAATATAGTTCCTTAAACACAAGATATTAGATACGATTTGGGATTAGGTTGTTCTGACATCCCAGACTTCTGTCTCCTCATGTAGGGCTAAATGTCAAGTCCCCTTCACCCTCTAGTTACACGTCAATCACACGTCATGCGGCTGCGCGCGCATCTCTGCCATGTATTTCTGCTGACATTGCAGGATTCTCTTATGGATCCACCCACCTGTGACATCCTCTTAATGACGTTTCTAGTATACGCCTTTATGCACGCCTACTGTAACGCCTTTTTTATTACGTATGTGTATTCTTATCTTTCCTATCAGCTGTTACGCCTCCTGCATCTGTCTTTACTGTAATGCATTTACTATATATATTATAACCTGTCAATAATGTATTGCCTATCCCTTCCTGAACCTTCGTGGTGACGGAACCCGATTGCCTGGTTCGAACCAATTCCTTTGTAAGGAATAAATTCCCTTTTATAACCTCAAATACCACGGATTCTGCCTCTTATTTTTACTGAGTTATTCTTATTGAATTTTACCGCATAAATTAAGTCTAGGTAATTTAAATTTACCACATAATTGGCGCCCGAATAGGGACACCTCTCACACCCCACGCGCCGGAGGTGCGTTGCAGACCCGGTCTCCTGCCACAGCCGGACGGACAACTACGCGTACCCGCAGGATTTCCTGTATCTCCCTCAGGCCAACGGGGGCGACTGAGGCTGCGATCAACACCCAGACGAGGCGGTGAGGAGTGCGGAGAATCCCGACCAGAGCCTAGCTGAGAGAGCAAGATCCGAGGTATACAGAGGCCCACCAGATTCCGAAGTTCCGAAGTATCTAAGTCACGAGTCGAGTCCAGTCCAGTTTGGTCTAGTCCAGTCCAGACTTCCGAGGCCTTCTGTTCCGTTCCGTGCTTCCCGGTGAGTACCGTTGCTGGGGACGCATCTAGACGTGCACAATGGTTTGTGCCGGTCAAGACGGGTTTGGGTACACAGACCTGGTCTGCACTGTTTCAGCAGTGTATCTGTGCTGTTTAGCAGTACATTTAGTATTATGCAGTTAACTAGTTTTATCCTAATTATTATTGTTCGTTCTAAAATGTTTTGATATGTTTTAAATGTCGTGGTATGAGTGATTGTTCGATCTTCATTACTGTGTTTATTGTATTAATTGTGTTCAAGTCCGAGTAAGACCCAAGTAGCAAGGTTCAAGATGCCGTTATTCTCGAAATTAAGACAGATAAAAACTAGAAAAGGGATACTCGAGGAAGCTGTTCCCATTCCACCTAGGGACACTCCAGGGTACTTTATGTACCATAAACATGGCCTAGATGCCGTATTATATCTTGATTTATGGGTGGACTACACCAAGGATTTAGCAGAGAGTCAGAGATGGCCCGCTGCTGGGACATGGGATGCAGATTGCATCATGAGAGTAGAAGAAGTATTATGGAAAAAGAAGGCCAGACAGTCACAGAAAGATGCCATTGAATTATGGCGTAAAGAATCGCATAGACGCGCAGAGAAAGCGTTCAGAAAAGAAGAGAAAAGTAGAGAGAATTCAGACAAAGCCCGAGAAAACATATTAATTGACGAAGGTATCCGAGTAAAAACAGAACAAGTAGACAGACAACGAAACACTCTTATGAATGGTATGTATCCTCTTCTGGCCGAGGGTTTGCCTAAGGCCACCCTGGAGGTACCAAAAGATCTGCCACCTCCATTACTCCCGATTAAAGTACATCCCAAGACCGCAAAGGACATTTTCCTTTCTTCCTATTTAGATGATGCCGCCCCCGAATATGCTAATGGTGCGCAGCCACGCACACCACCTGTTGACGACGCTCAACCCCAAGATCATCTGCCCCCACCTCCGCAGCAACAAACTCCTCCTCACGTTCTAAACGTTCCACCTGTTTCTACAGTCCTTCCTGCATCTACACTCTCTACCCTACATCCAACAAATCCTTTTGGACTTGGCACCTCAGGAGGTGCGACAGGAGGTGTGACAGGAGGTTTTTCCACGCCACCACCAGCACCTAGGTTGACTTATAGGGATTTAGCACACCAACGTACACCCCAAACAGCTAATCACAATATATTTAATGAGCCTCTTACAGATTGTAGATATGATCCAGTGCCCGGTAAACACGACAGAATGTTGCTATCATCAGTACGTTTACGACGAGTTTCGACCTATCTAATGACGCTACCAGGAATGATTGGTCATCTAGACAAGATATATCACTTTATCCAAACAGGGCAAGGTCCTGAAAGTATTGGCGAGGCCATGGAATACCAGAAAGTGGACATGCAAAAATTATTGTTACGCTTCTTCATAAACTGCTTGATCAGAAACAGAGATAGGCCTGAGGTAGATCCGGAGGAAATGCAAGTACTTACCAGATGGGGTCAGAATATAGCAGACGGAAAGCATGATAAACAGAAGAGTATAGAAGTTATGTACCGAAAGATCAGAAAAGAAGTAGAACGAATACATGAAAGAAGATTAGAGGCAGATAAAACTGAATCAGAGGGAGAGGAGGAGGAACAGTCAGAAATGAACACAGGGCAATTAGAATTACCAGCTAGAGAAATGATAGCTTATGTAGGTAAGGGAAGATCTTTTAATAATACAATGCGTCCGATACGTCCAGAATGTAACAGAATTTTTCAAGCAACGATATCAAATCCAAGGACCCCTGAACACTTATTCCAGGCTACTGATAAATTACTTCGAGAGCGAAGGGGGTACCATGTGCTCGATTCTATGGATGAACAAGAATTAGCCAGGTCAGCAGTACAATGGGCTGACAGTTCTGAAAAATACAGTGATGATGCGCTAGCACACACGTTTCTGAATCTCACACCAGACGAACAGCGTTTAGCTGGTATATACATGATACAACACCTCCTTATATTGTATAAAAACGAACACTCCGATCCTGGTCCCCTACCTGATATACTGATAGAATTACTCACGAATAAATGGAGAGGTATGGGTACCGATCTAATTAAAGAAATTCTAGAATACCGACACAGATATAGTGCCTTTTTGTGTCCAGAACATGATCCAGCTCCCTCCATGGAAAGAAAAACGTATTACATAGACAGACAGAATCCCTTACGCGAAGTACACCCAGTTAGGAATGATGATAATACTTTTAGACGCGTGTTCGTGTACACGCCTATAACTAAAATAGAACTATTGGAAATGAAAAAATTAGTGCCCAGCCATGACAGAGATCCAGCAGGTTTTCACCGTGAAATAAAAGACATGTTACTCATGGGTGATTATACCTATCCTGACATTATGAAAATATTAAAAGTATTATTGCCTGCCGGTATTTACGAGAAACTCAAAGAAAAGGAATGGGAGGTGGGAGAACAAAAGATTGATTGGACAGCATTAGAAAACGAAGAAAATGCCCGAACTGCAGGCGTAGGGCTTGGAGACAAAACTAAAGCATTACCAGGATTATTAGTACAAGTATTGCCACGTTTATTAACTACGAAAAAGGAAGACTGGGGAGCAATCTCAGCTTGCAAACAGAAACCCGATGAAGACACTAGTGATTTCTATTCCCGATTTGAAAAATGTTTTGGTATTAATAGCGGCCTAAAAGCAAATAGCGAGTCATATCCACATCTTTTTGTAACAAAACTAGTCGAGAATTCCCTGCCCCAGAGTATTGAAAGTTGAGAGCACTTGGCAAGCTAACACTCCTTCACAAATGTTACAAATGTTACAGTATCACCAGAATAGAATTAGAGAAGAACAAGAACACGAACAAAGACGTATGAAAGACACGAAAATGAAAATGCTCGTCGCCCAGTCAGTTCCAGCTGACGGTCATAAAAAGGGTGCGACACAGTCCAGTAATTCAGCGGTTCCTGTAAAAGGGACGTGCAACTATTGTAAACAGCCAGGTCATTATATAAACGATTGTGCGGTTCTGAAACACAATATCTCTACGGGTAAAACCAAGGAGAGACCACGTCCGCCTAGACAGGATCAGATCCAACAACAAGCACCTCAGAATGTCCAGCCTATGCAAGCTGCACAACAGACCGTAGCGGTACCACAGCCACAGCCTATTGCCGCAACACAAAACACGACACAACAGATGTACCAGTATGCACAAAATGACTATCCAGATTATCAGTCATACACATGAAATAGCCTAGAGAGGGAAGTTGGCTTACCCCTTATTGAGGTTCCCGTAGATCAAGAGGGTCCTTATGTACAGAGTCAAGTATTAGGGAAAGACAGAAAGTTTTTACTTGATACAGGGGCAAGCAGAACAACTATAAGTCACGACGAGGTTCCAGGGGCACCCCTCTCAGGCTCACAGAATATTTCCCTTGGTTTTTCAGGAAAGCCTACTATTAACGAAGTATCGCAACCGCTTCCACTTACAGTTGGTCCATTGACACGGACTACAGATTTATTGCTTACTAAATCATGTCCAGAAAACTTGTTAGGTATAAAGACATTGAAAGCTCTAGGAGCTATAATATGTTGTTCTCCGGACGGAGTACGACTATTTTTGCGTGACTTTAAAGGTCACTACGTGTCAAGAGACATGGATCACCGGTTACAGAATCTACCTGCACATTTATGGGCACAAGGCCCCACTGATGTAGGTTGTATGCACATTACACCATATCGAGTCACACTCAAAGCAGGAGTGGTATTACCACGAATGCGACAATACAAGTTACCTCCAGATGCTGTAGTGGCTTTACTGCAAATCATTGACGAGCTCATTGCACAAGGAGTGGTTGTGGAAACCGACTCCAATGTATGTAATTCTCCGATCATTCCGATTCTTAAACGAACTGATCCAAAAGCACCCCCAGTATATCGATTAGTTATTGATCTGCGCGAATTGAATAAATGCATTGTACCACAATATCCCGTGGTTCCAGATATCTCTTCATTATTGACAGCTATTGATTCAGAAGCAACATTCTTTACTGTAATTGACCTCAAGAACGCCTTCTTTAGCGTCCCAATCGATCCGGAAAGCCAATATTTGTTCGGATTTAGTTTAAATGGACGAAGCTTTAAATTTGCACGCGCACCTCAAGGATTCACAGAAAGCCCCAGCATCTACAGCCAAGCACTGAAAAGACAACTTGACAGTATCCACATGCCTGTTAACACTGCACTACTTCAGTATGTCGATGATCTGCTGATCACCGCCCGAAGCGAACCCGAATGTGAAAAAGCATCACTGACGGTTTTACATTTTCTGGCCGACAAGGGGCACAAGGTGTCCCCTTCGAAGCTGCAATTCTGTGTTCAGCAAGTTGTGTACCTTGGGCACTTGCTGTCCAAGGGGGGAAGACAGCTCACACCTGACCGCATCCAGTTAATTGTAAACATGCCACCACCCAAGACACAAAAGGAGGTACGGGCCTTCATAGGCCTCACTTCGTACTGTAGGCAGTGGATTCCCCAATACGCATTTCTAGCAAAACCACTCATTCAGTTGACAACGCAGGAGGCAGCGACATCGACTGTCCTCCCTTGGACTCCAGAACATACACAAGCTTTTGAAGACTTAAAGAAAGCCTTATGTCAAGCACCTGTTTTAGCGACACCATGTTACAGTAAGCCTTTTACACTCTTCGTTACAGAACGCGAAGGTACTGCCTTGTCAGTACTCACTCAGGAACAAGCAGGATCACACAAACCATGTGCTTACTTTTCCAGCACATTAGATCCAGTAGCTCAGGCTCTGCCTACGTGCCTGAAATCAGTCGCAGCGACAGCTTTAGCGATCAGACAAAGCGATTCCATAGTATTAGGACATCAATTGACAGTGCAAGTTCCACACTCCGTGGAAGTTCTTTTAAACCGGACACAAACACAACACTTGACTATAGCACGACTGATGGGTTATGAACTAACATTGTTCCAGCCACACATAGAAATCAGACGTTGTAGTACATTAAATCCTGCCACACTTTTGCCATTAAGTGGAACAGACCCATTGGCACATGATTGTATTGAAGTCATTACTATTACGACGAAACCCAGACAAGACTTGACAGACATTCCATTATCAGATCCAGACCTAACATTCTATGTAGATGGTTCATGCATGAGAACAAGTACAGGAGAGTTAGTGGCCGCTTATGCAGTCACAACAGACACTGAAGTCATTGAAACGAATTGTATTAACACTTTGTCAGCTCAAGCAGCAGAGCTCATCGCTCTGACACAAGCCTGTATTTAAGCCAAAAATAAAAAAGTTAACATATATACAGATTCACGTTATGCATTCGGAGTTGTCCATGACTTCGGAGTCCTTTGGCAAGAGAGAGGTTATTTAACTTCTCATGGTGCCAACATTCAACACGGTCCCCTCATTCAAGCTCTGTTAGATGCAATACATCTGCCTACTTCGATATCTATCATGAAGTGCAAGGCTCATACAAAAGTCACCGATATTATTTCCCAGGGTAACGACCTAGCAGACCGAACAGCTAAGCAAACAGCACAGAATCGGACTCATGCAACTGACTTGACAAAGACAATAGTTCCGACACCGACACACTGCATGACAGTTAGGGATCCCGCCCTTGATGTAATTGACATACAGACACATGCTACACCAGAGGAAATGGACTGAATTAGGAGGGATCCAAACAGATCAGGGATGGATGACAAAGGGAAAATCTATATGGTTTCTCCCCGACTCCATGGTTCAAGTTATCATTAACACAATACATAGTCCAGCACATCTAGGAGAAAAAGCTATGTTAGACAGTATTCAAAACATTTGGTTTAATAAACACTTACGAGCTGCAGCCAAACAGAAAGTCCGAACTTGTATGATTTGTTGTCAGTTCAACCCAGGTAAAGGCGTTCCTGTAGAGCAAGGTGGATTTCAACCCCCTGATCACCCTTTTGAAGTCCTCCAGATGGATTATATCCAGATGGAACGATGTTGAGGATTCAAATATGTCCTCGTAGTTGTATGCGCTCTTTCCCGTTGGACAGAAGCATATCCAGTCTCAGATTACACTGCCCCGACCACTGCCAAGCAGCTGGTTCGTGAATTCTTCCCACGGTATGGTTTGCCCCGTATCGTGTACTCAGATAATGGCCAGCCGTTCTCATCCGAGCTAATGAAACACATTTCACTCTTGTTAGGCTATCAATGGAAATTCCACTGTGTCCGACATCCCGAGGCAGCAGGTCTCGTGGAGCGTCATAATCAGACTCTGAAAATTCGACTTTCTAAAATCTGCAGAGAGAAAGGAGTCGACTGGATAGTAGCCTTACCAGTTGCTCTCTTTTACATGAGAATGGTAGCGCATTCTCGAACAGGGCTATCCCCGTACGAGGTGGTCTTCGGTAGGCCACCAAATATGTGGGGGACGCCTATACCTCGTAAAATCACTGATGTTGATTGTAATATGCTGACAGATTACCTTGCTTCCTTGATGTCTGCAGTACAATCTTGCCGTTCACAGGTAGCTGCAGCCTTTCCCGACAACACCGAGGTGAAGCCCCATGAAGTGGTTCCCGGAGACTTTGTCTTCATAAGAAGTTTCGACAGGAGGAGCACGTTGGAGCCTCGCTGGCAAACGCCAAGATTAGTACTCCTGACCACGAGGACAGCAGTGAAGGTCGAGGGTCGCAAGGGTTGGCTACACTCGAGCCATATCAAGAAATTTCATGGACTACCGTCTGATTTAAACTCTCAGCCCTGCCCCCTTCCACAGACTGATTTAAAACTCCCCCTGGTTGAGAAAACCGAATCACAAGAATACAAACTGAAACTAAGGTCTAGCAAGTCAGACAATTTGATTGTTTAAGTCCTCTCCAAGGTGAATCGGTTGAATTAGTCTCTGACATGTATCCTCTAGACCGAAATCGAGAGAGAGATAGACAGAAACAGCTCAAGAAACGTGCATATTGTAAATTACTTCATAGTCACTGTATAGTGACACTGTTGATTATGTTTTTTCTAAATTTGTTGATTATTGCTGCAAGTATACTGTTGCACATGTACTATCCTATTTTCAAGCGTGCTCATTCTGCTTACAATGTTACTGCCGAACATTCTTTTAGTGAATTACCTCCACATGAGTTGCCCTATAGACTTGCGCTGCGCAACAACACATTCATTAGTATGTTACATCACTCCCATCAGGCCAGCAATGCTACAAATTGTTGGATATGTGGCCGACTCCCTCCCTATCAGAAATACAAAGGAGTTCTGCCTCTCTTTCCATATCCATTCACACATAATGGTTCCTGTGGCGCATGGTTTAGTTTGATTAATTCTTTAGATTCAAACACTGTAGTTTACCAGAGCAACTGGGTATGGGGAAACCTGAACTTAGTTTTGCTTAAAGCCTGTTACCCTAACAAGGAGGGACTTCCTAAAAGGACAGGAACTGACCTAGAAAATGAAGTATATGGACTAGGTAATTTTACACTCAACCTCATGATTCTGAATGTTGAATCCGAAGCTGCACTAGTCTTACCTGCTATGTCCGTATTACCAGTCAAAGGTGAATTATGTGTAAGAAAGAATGGTTCAGTACACCTGGGTCATAGTAAATGTACTACTGTGATCGAATTCAGTGATAAAGGCAAGTCTACATTTAGAGCTTCCCGTCATTCCTACTTCATATGTGGTCATACCGCATATATACGCTTACCTCTAGATTGGGATGGTACCTGTTACATTGCATTCCTTCTGCCACCTGTTTTTCTAGCCCCTCCTGATTATCATAGAAATACCCATCTAGTACACAATAGACCCCAGAGAGATATCCCGATTGTTGACTACACTGAAACAGCATGGGAACAATATACAGACTTCAATAAAGGTCTCTTTCCTTACATAGGTGTTGTCTCAAATAGTAAACTGATACGTAGATTAACCAGAACCCTTGAAGCAGTAGTGAATGAAACTACTTCCGCCCTAGGCAACTTAACAGAGGAGCAGTCTGCGATGCGGATTGTTGTTCTTCAAAATCGTCTTGTCCTTGACGTCATCCTAGCCGATAGGGGCGGAGCCTGTAGGGTCATCGGATCGAGTTGCTGTGTTTTCATTCCAGAAAACGCGCCATCCGTATATAAAGCCATAACGAGTCTTCACAAGATTGCAAGCCAGATACATCAGAATCCAGGTACCTGGACATGGTCCGGTTGGTTCTGGAGCGTGTTGTCAGCCTGGGGATGGAAAGTCCTATCCTTCCTAGGTATTGGCCTTCTCATAGTATTCAGTTGTTGCCTGTGTCTACAATGTGGACCAGCGATTTGCGGCCTGTGTGCCACATCATGTACTCCACGTTCAAGTTTTCATTCAAAATCCCGGAAGAAGAAAGAAGAGCAAATGATGTTACATGAACAGATTGATGGATTCCTGAGGATCGATATCTCATGAAGGGTCCGTAGGGGACAAGGAGGGAATGAGGAAATATGAATTTTATGGTCAATTGTGTCCCCTATCTTAGACCCCAACGGCTCCATGTACGTGCTACAAGTACATGTATGTTCCCTCCACTTCCAGCTATGAAGACGCAAATACATGTGCGTCCAACGTTAACATGTCCTCTTTCAGATTCGCCATGAATGGGTCGAATATTCCGTTCCTAAGTATGCCTTGCCACCGTCTTTATATGGTATACTTTTCACGTTTTCCAGCTCTGGCAAGGTAGGCCCTGAATTCTGCCATCGAGCTTTTCCTGCTTCTGCTTCTGAATGCTCCAGCCTGGACCTGTATCTGTATCCATGACCTTTGTCTTGCTTCCTGCGCGGCTAACGGTGCCTGGCCCGGCCTGTTGCCTGCCAAGACTGTATTCAGCCTTCAAGTTATCTGCTCCGCTCCTCAAGAAATGCATTCCTGTCTAGCAGTTTAGGTAAACATCCTTCCAGCTACAGAGCAAAGGGCCCGGCCTTACTGTCTCCGTGCAAGTAATTCATGACTTTCGTTACCATGGTAGGCCCATGCCCCCTCGCATCTCATGTAGACACTTAGACGCTTGTACACGCACTAGTAGTCAGTATAGAATAGACTCTGTCCGAGAGACCTTTCCTTCCAGATAATATAGTTCCTTAAACACAAGATATTAGATACGATTTGGGATTAGGTTGTTCTGACATCCCAGACTTCTGTCTCCTCATGTAGGGCTAAATGTCAAGTCCCCTTCACCCTCTAGTTACACGTCAATCACACGTCATGCGGCTCTGCCATGTATTTCTGCTGACATTGCAGGATTCTCTTATGGATCCACCCACCTGTGACATCCTCTTAATGACGTTTCTAGTATACGCCTTTATGCACGCCTACTGTAACGCCTTTTTTATTACGTATGTGTATTCTTATCTTTCCTATCAGCTGTTACGCCTCCTGCATCTGTCTTTACTGTAATGCATTTACTATATATATTATAACCTGTCAATAATGTATTGCCTATCCCTTCCTGAACCTTCGTGGTGACGGAACCCGATTGCCTGGTTCGAACCAATTCCTTTGTAAGGAATAAATTCCCTTTTATAACCTCAAATACCACGGATTCTGCCTCTTATTTTTACTGAGTTATTCTTATTGAATTTTACCGCATAAATTAAGTCTAGGTAATTTAAATTTACCACACTTCCCATCTCATTTTGTAAAACTGTCATCAAAGAAGCACCACATTCTACCATTTTATTACTGCTATTTTCTTTCTGATAATCCCAACATACCTACTATCTCATCTCAAAACTGTGCACACTGCAGCTGTCTAATGTATTCTCAACTTTAGCAGATATTGCTTCATTTCTTCTCATCAGGACTGCCTATCATGAAATACTCTTTTTTTAAATGCTTATTCTTTAGTTAGGCTTTTTGTAAGTCTGGTGTCCTCTTTATTTATCAACTGAACACTAGATTGCTGTGGCACTCTTTTGTCACCTTTTGGTGGTTCTTTATGTCAGGAGAACGTTCCTGGGGGATGGACTTTTCAACATTAATGGCTAAAGACTGTGTTGGAAATGGCCCTTTATGCAGGGTCATCCCCAAACTGTTTGACGTCCTCCTTCCCTTTTTGCTGAATTTGTTTTGTTGGCTTTAGGACTCTGGACATTTGCCACTGCCAAGCAGTACTAAAGTGCATTTGCTCTCTGCTTAAAACATGGTAATATTTGCTTATCCACCATTGGCATATTTAATTAACTTATAAGTCCCTAGTAAAGTGCACTACATGTGCCTAGGGCCTGTATATTAAATGTTACTAGTGGGCCTGCAGCACTGATTGTGTCACCCACTTAGGTAGCCTTTTAAGCATGCCTCATGCCTGCAATTGCAGTGCCTGTGTGAGCAGTTTTAAACTGCCATGTTGGCCTGGCAATGTAACTCTCTTGCCAGGCCCAAACCTTCCTTTTTAAGACATATAAGTCACCCATAAGGTAGGCACTGGACACTCCAAGGGCAGGGAGCAGTGTATTTAAAAAGTAGGACATGTACATTTAAGATTTACATGTCCTGATAGTGAAAACCTATTAAATTATTTTTTCACTAGTGCTAGGCCTATCTCTCTCATAGGATAACATTGAGATTACCTTATTACATCTTATAAGTGTAATTTCCAATTGGGAAGAGGTGAGCCCCAAGTTTGGCGTCTCTGAAATCACAATTTAAAATACCATCTTGTAGTGAAGTTCAATTTTAAATTTTAATTAGATTTTAATTAATTAATTTTTGTTAGAATTCCCAGGATCCCTGGTTGGCTGAGGTAGGTACTCTAGGCCAAATAGGGACCCGCGAGCCCCAACGTTAGGGAAAAGACAGGTCGCCTCTAGATATAGCCCTCACTCCACCCCCTTGGTACCTTGGCACGAGCAGCCAGGCTTATCTTCAAGGCCAATGTGTAAAGAATTTGCAATTATGCTCACAGCAATCCAATGATGACACCACAATTAGACTCTACACGAGTTTCATAGAAAAACAAGTATATGTTTAAAAAAAGATATACGATGCGACCACACAATACTAAACCAATATATGCGTCGGGGTGATACTCCCCCTGACCTATTATTATTGAGCTAAACGAAACAATCCTACGCAATCCTAATGTCGTAATATGCAGTTCGTTATTCAAGGATCAGGTACTTCACAACATAAGAATAATGCAGATCGTAATACGGCTATCTGGCGATTTGTACTGTCACTGTAATGCAATGCGTAAAGCAACAACGTGTTAAACTGCTAAGCCCCCGTAATGCAATGTGTACGGTCCCCTTTCAGGTACTCTGGTAGGAAAAAGCAATGCAACCTATAATACAGTTATCAGGCAGTTCGTTATGCGAAACTAATGCTATGCGGAACACATATATCCGGCAGGTCGGTATGCAACATTAATGCAATATGTAAAACGACAATCCGGCAGATTGGGATGCAGGACTAAGACAAGGCGTAACACATCTATCAGGCAGTTCATTATGCAAACCTAGTGCCATGCGTAACACACCTATCAGGCAGTTCGTCAAACTAATGCAATGGGCAATACAACAAAACGGGCAGTCTGTTGTGCAGGAATAAAGCAATGCGTTATACAATCATCAGATACTCCGGTATGCAGAAGTAATGCAATACGTAAGTTACTCCATCACCATTCACGGTGCCTCCGGTGGTCTCTCTGCCACTCGTTCCTGCTTGTGGTTAGTCTCCAGCCACAGTTGCCCCCCCCCACATGGGTAAGATAAAACACAGTAAATGCAGCTTCGCACTCAGGCCCTGGTGCTGCCACTCCCTTGGCACACGGGCCTCAATCCAAGCCGAAGAAGAGGCTCACGCTGCAGGACAGAGCAAGAGACTGAGAGCGTCTCCCTCCAAGCCCGCACCCCATCCCAAGAGTCGACACACATTACCTGGGGCGCGCGAACCCACTCTCCTCTCCTCGTCCAGCGACTTGGGCCTCCAAAGCAATTTCTCTGAATTTCTGGGCAATGGAAAGATCCCAGGCTGCACACTACACCCGCACTCAGAGTCAGTGAGACTCACGGGAACTCCGGGTGCATTATAAACAGACAACTCCTCACGAGGTTCTCAGGCTGTGTACGGCACACGCATGCAGTGTCGCTGAGACACACTTGTTGTTCTGGTGCCCACGATCACAGGGCACCACTTGCACAGGTCTCAGCCAGTAGAAGGTACACGCACACAGCGTCGCTGAAACACACTTTATCTTCCGGTGCCCCCGATCACCGGGCACCTCTTGCACAGGTCTCAGGCAGTAGAAGGTACAAGTGCACAGTGTCGCTGAGACACACTTTATCTTCCGGTTCCCCCGAGCACAGGGCACCTCCAGCGAGGGTCTCAGACTGCAGACAGCACACGCACACAGCATTGCTGAGACACACTTGCTCTTCTGATGTACACGATAACGGGCCAATCCACACGAAAGTCTAAGGCTGCCCCCAAGCACACGCACACTGCGTCGCTGAGACTTGCTTGCCTCTCTGGTACACACGTTCACAGGACAATCCTCTTGAAGGACTCAGGCTAGACAGAGCACACGCACACTGCGTCTCTGAGTCTAGGTTGGAACTCCCGGTGCCCAAGATCACAGGGCACGACTTGCGATGGTCTCAGGCTAGACAGAGCACACATACCCACAGTGTATCTGAGAGTCTTCTCTGGAAACTTTTGTGTTCCTGTGTTTCCAAACAGGGAGTCAGCTCACCTCCGGCCCTTGGGAATAGTTACTTCAGGACACAGCACGCAGCAAATTCCTTCAAGCAGAGGGACACAGCACACAGAAAAGTCCCTACAGCCTTTCCTTATTTGAAACAGCCAACTACAGGCCAGCCCCAGATCACACAGCAAGAGCAGTCCTATCCAACAGTCTCTTCAGTTGCTTCTTCCTTGGTAAAGGTTCCTCTTGATCCACGAAGTAGCTCTAGTCTTGTTCACACTTGATCAAGCCATTCTCCAAAGTTCAGGGGCTTCAGCTTGCATAGTTATACCCCTCAATGGCTTTGAAGTCTTTGTTTTACAGGGGGCACTGACCCCTGCTCAAACCAGTTCTGGGTGCCTCCCTACCAGTGACACCTTCTTCCTTTGATTAGTGGGGGTCTGGATTCTCAATCACTCAGCAGGAGATGGGACAATTGTTTTATAGCACCAGCCCAGGCCTCTTGACCTCTAGGCTTACTCCTCCCACTACACACTCCAGATGTAGGTCAGCCTGTGCTGTCTCTCCTCCTCCCCTGGGTCAAGACATTCCTCAGATCCTATCGCTTTCAAATCCAGCCAGTCAATCCAAAACCAGGCAGAAACACACAGAAATGTTTAAAGCACAAAAACCCAGCCACTTCTAAAAGAGTGGCTTACAAACACATAAAGCAAAAACCATCTTTATAGAAAGATGTGTTATTGCAGGGTGAGTTCAGGCATACTAAACTTCACCTTCACATCTTAAGCCTTTGGGGAGATAGGCTGGCAAACACATTACACAGCCTTTCCATTATATTCTAATGGGCAAGATGGTCTTTCAGCAGTGAAAATGAAATGGAGATTATTTCACTGCCAGGACATGGTACACAACTTGGTACATGTCCCACCTTTCACATGCACTGCACCCTGTCCAGGGGGTACCTAGACCTACCATAGGGGTGCCTGATGTGTGTGGAAAGGGAAGGGCAGGTTCTGGTAAGTACGTGCACTTACCAGAGCAACATGGCAGTTTAGGAAACTGCGCGCAGGCCCTGCAATGGCAGGCCTGAGTTACCTTCTTAAGGCTACTTGAGTGGGTAGCACAATAAGTGCTGCAGGCCCACCAGTAGCATTTGCATTACTAGCCCTGGTACACATAGTGTACTTTACTAGGGACTTTACTAGTAAAGCAAACATACCAATGATGGACAGCCAATCTCCATTACACTCTACACAGGGTGCACTTGCACTTTGACACTGTTTAGCAGTTGGCAACTCATGTCAGAAAAAAGGTAAAGGAGAAAAGCAAAACGTTTAGGGAACTTTAGCCAAAAAGGGCCAAGTACCACAATTTGAATTTTAACTGTAATTCAATTTTAAATTGTAATTGTCATTTAGAAAATTTCTTACTTTAGTCATTTGATGCCCTCGTCCTATCTCTGGGGTGAGTGACAGCTGGGCTTTGTGCATTTTCCTCTAGACAGCCACACACAAAGAGAGCTTAGGTGTGAATGGTGGGCCATCCACATCCTTTTTGGCCATCCTGGACAGGATGGGAGAGAGGAGCTGACAGACGTGCGTAGACTGTGTCCTGTTCTCGCACAAAGGGCTTCCTACCCCCCTGTAGTGAGTGTGGAGCTAAAGCAGGATGGGAAGGGACTCTGTGCACTTTAAAGACATCTTTTTGAAGTCTACCCCTACTTCAAAGGCACAAATGGGAATACGTACTGGACCTCTGACACCACAAACTCTGTACACCTGTACCTGTGGATACTCTGCCAGGAAGAAGAACTGCAGTGCTGTTACAAGGACTGTCACTCTGCTGAACTGCTACTCTGCTATACTCCCTCTTTGCAGTGCTGAACTGCTGCCCTCTGCTCTCTTGCCTAGGAGTGGGAAGGATGGGACCTGCATCCCTCCAACCGAGAACCAAAGTGACTCAAAGGGCTTGTCTGCTAGCCTCCTGTTCTAAAGTCTCAGGGACATCAAAGACTTGCAACTTCCCTGCTAAAGCACCCGGACTCTGACATCTGTGAGTCTTGCCCTGCAGAGAGGTGCCAATCGAGGCCTGGACCCTTGAAAGTGGGTATAAAGTGCTGCTCCAGCAGAAATCCACACATCAAAGTCATTGCGTCGCACACACGGAAACAGCGCATCTCGATTGATGCTGACACATTGCAGCTGCTGTGAGGATTCAGGACATTGAATCGTGGACTACGCTGCGCATCACCTTCATTCTGATGCATTACCAACTTTGCGCAACTCAGAGCCGACGCATCACCTACATCCTAAGGATTTACACCGACCCATTGCCTCCTTTGCTCCCCGCATCTTGCCGTTAAATTTGACGCAGCAGGGAACCAAGGTACTGTTTCAGTGGGCCGAGGCTGGTCCCTGTATCCGACCTGCACTCCACCGTGGTCGGCCTCAACTTTAGAATTTGAGCCGGTCTAGCATGACCTGCTAGCCCTGGTTCGCACTTTATACTTTTAAGCACTACATTTCAGTAAAAAAAATTAAAATTCATAACTCAGGTTGTACTTATTGGATTTATGTTGTTTTGGTCTTGTTTTGTTCATTAAATTAAGCTCTTTTTAAAGAGGTGTCGTATCTTTTTGTGTCATTCATTCACTGTTTTTCTGTTTGAAGTTACAAATAATGTAATCATTGCTTCTTCAGCTAAGCCTGACTGCTCTGTGCCAAGCTACCAGGGGTTGCACACAGATTAACTTAGGGGGTGTTTGTGACTTACGTTGACTAAGATTGTGGTTCCTGCTTGGACTGGGAGCATACCTATGCCAAACAGAAACCCAATTTCTGACAGCCTGGAACTCTTTCCCTCCTCCGATCAAAGCAATCTTTTCCTCTCTTTCACAGACAATTCAAAACATAGCTTTCCACTTATACACTCTAATTGCTTTATTGCAGCAGCTTCTTTTCTTGTGTTATTTGCCCTGTTTCACTATTTTCTCTATGAAATTAGCACTAGGGCACCCTGTACCAGGGTACATAGCTATATTGTACAAACATACTTCATATTTTACTTCAGGTATTAGCCATGGATGAGAACAAGGTTTGGCCATAAAATAACCAGGGCAAAACAAAGGGGAGGGGTCCCCCCACAGTCTTCCATATATTATGAAGTTCCTGCATTCCATTTTATCACCTACCTCTTCAGATTTCACTAGGCATTACTCTGCATATATTGCGAAGGAAAGTAATTTTAGAATTTGGATAATCTGTGGGGCATGGGCTACTCAATCACCAGCCTAGATCTGACACTTGGGGACAACCAGTAGCACATGACTTGCACCATTGTGAATTAATACATCCAGAAATGTCATAAATGGTTTATGTATTTCCCTGCTGTTTTTCGAGCCAAATGGGAATTTGAACTGGGGCACACTCATTTTGCTATAATCTATCCTTGCTAGTTTGCAAGACAGTCCCTAGAGATCTCGAAGGAGATTACAATCTGTCTTCCATGGAAGAGCATGGCTGAAAAATCAAAGTGGGGGGCAATATGCAGGCTTCAAACTGGCCATGCATGCTAGGACAAATAACATGTATTCCTAGATCCCAGTGCTTCTCAATTGTTTTGAAGATAGTGAGGATTTCATGGAAACAGGATCTTTTCTGATGTAGTCTCCTTTGGTTTTTAGGCTTAGTCCCTATTAATAGAGGCTGCCGAGCTGGTATTCAGACTTAGAGTGTCTTTTATATACTAGCATGTGGCCTGTGTGCCAGTTAGGTTTGTCAAGGCTATAGACTCCATTCCCCTGGTGAAGGACTGCCGGCCCAATTTAGACATCCCTCCTGCCGGGCGAGGATTTAAAAATCTATAATTGCCACCATTGATGTGGCAGCTGCAGTGCTGAGCTGGTGACATGTTTGTTGCTCCTGCTCTGCATAGTATTTAGTTTTGCAGAAATGCTGCACCGGGGCTTTGTTGCTGGAAAATAAAGTGTAGTGGCCCTCAGATGTAGGTGGCTTTTGCACTGTGTGACAGGGCTATTCATTATTTTCCATTCCGTGGGACTGCCCTGCCTACCATGTCAGTCCTGGTCAGGGAAATCTTGTGATTGTCACCCTGCTCTCATAGGTGACGGAATTCACAAACACACACACTCCAATGTGTCCAGGATCTGGTTTCAGGGAATAATGCTCCACCACACCCATGCTCTATGATGAAGGAACAGAAATGTAAACAAATCTCCGCAACACAAATCAGATGTCTGAGCCCCGCAATAAGTATAGGGCGGGGCAAGGTCGGTCATGTCAGGGAGGAGTAGTGTGCAATTATAGGAGCATATGTGTGTTTGGCCTTACTCCATGTCTATGAGGCCATCCAAAGCCATGCGTAGCGGCTTTGCATGGCCTCATAGATATGAGTTTGTAATCTGCCCCGCCGGAGCTTCACAAAAAGTGGTGCTCCAGAGGCACAGGGGACTCTTAATAATAGTCTAGGACTATGATATAGTGATCCTCGTACAGGCGGCATTCAAAGTACTTGCAGTTATAGATGAATTTTCAAAGTCGAACCGGAGAATTCTTCTCTGCCTCTCTCCTTCTATACATTTTACAATTTAAAACATTAATCTAGACTGTGGAGTGATATGGTCCCCCAGTCCATCCAGGATCACTTGCTTAGTTCCGATTGCCACCATTCCTCCAAATGGAAGAAGCTGTGATTTAGCAAGTATATCCGATTCGCATCATGAATTGTAGATTGTCAAATCCTGATAAAAAAATAATAATAAGGTAACAACTTCATATGTGAACAATAAGAAAGAGGAAGGGTATATCACTTTGTCTAGGCCTGGAAGGATTTGTCGTTAAAGAGCCTATTGTCTTTCCACAATTTTTTCACAGCCATCTGTGAGAGGTTTGGTTTTCCAGAGACTGACCTCTTTGTGGGCTGGGCAATTCAACTGCTGCCATAATTCCTCATCTAATTTCCAAACGATGGTAAATGGGAGTGAATGTGCATCTGCCCCTTTGACTGTCCATGCAACATATGTCTTCTCTTCCACTTTGACTGTCCGTGCAACATATGTCTTCTCTTCCACTTTGACTGTCCATGCAACATATGTCTTCTCTTTCATAGTTTCTTCTGAGCCTCAGACTCCAAACTAAGCTCCGAAAGAAGCAAAATCAGGTAAGGGTGATGGATACCTTTTAGTTGCAGGGGGTTAGTTTCCACTTCACTAATGTGTCAGCTAGCAGTAATCCCAGAAAATGTTGCTTCCTGTCCAGCACATTCTCCTTTTGATTGCAGCCCTCCTGACCATTTATTGCCAGCAGTTGAGTTACTGTTTTGAAGACATGGCTTCAGTACAGCAGTTAGATCTGTTTTCCGTGAGGTAAACAATTCTATCCCGATCCCTTGCGGACCCTTTAGGAGGTCTTGTAACTACCTTTGTTAACATACCAATCTACTGCCACTTTTGAAGAGGCCTTCCTATTGTAATGCAAGATTGGTGCTTCAATTCAGCCAAGGCATTACAACAGCCATGCTTCATCCCCAGTGGGCAGGAACCAGGACATTTTGCAAGCCTTGAACACGGTGCTTGGGCATGGTTAGAGAGTCAGTGAAATTTGTGCTATAGGGGGTATGTAATTCTTAAAGTGACTGAAGCTAGGCTCCCAATTGACATTTCCTGGCCAGCGGGTGAAGTGGGGGGATTGGCATGCATGTCTCCCAGTTTGGTATGCATATCTCCCATTTTGAGAACAGTAAAGAGATTGGTTTTCTAATTGGAGATTGTGTTTCCTTTATTTGTTCTCTCCCTTTAGTAGAAGGTTTAATCTCGCCTCCATCTGCTGAATTTTGCTAAAAATGATGGAGATATATCTGGAAAGCGCAGACACACATTAGTGATGATTTATGTCTAAACATTAATGATTTGAGAACTATAACGAAGTCATCAACATCCACTTTGAGACTGGCATTAAGGCGTCTATGCCACTGCTGTAAGGAAAGACCAAAATGATACTGCCTTGTGCAGCTAAGGATAGAGCAGCAAGTAGTACATGTTTATCCTGTGTGAATAAAGGAAAGGCTTAATGCTCAAGCAGCAGCAGAGCTGCCGCCTGGATGTGGGATAGATGGGAACAATCGAGGCATGGTCCAATATATTCTCCTACGTGTGTCCAATCTGAGATGCTTTCGAAAATTAGAAGTATTGCCATTCCATGAAAATTGTGCAATTTTATTGTGGCAATCTAGAGACTGCAATGAATACATGCACCTCAGGCATATCCTCAAGAAAATAAGGACTAGGCTAAGGCAGATGTGAGAAGATAAAGCTCAGATTACATTGTGGCAATCGCCATTGCTCCAAAGCTTAATTCTTAGCCTTTTTATTTCCAACCTAACTTTCCTTCACTACGGGGGTAAGGTGCTTCCTTTCTGGCCCCTCTCTGGGCAGATTAGGATTTTGATGGAAACAGTTTTATTTATTTATGTGCATAGTTTTCAGTCTCACACCGGGCTGCATGGGGGTCTGACTGCTATCGAGAAACTGACCAATGCTACTTGTGATGCGGACACAGGCATCCAATCTCTGCACAGAGAAAGGGAGCAGTTTTCTAAAAATACCCAAAGACAACTTGTCAATTGAACCTGTAGTTTAACAAGTGCCTCCCAGTACTAGCATTCCCTCAATAATGTAACACCATGATAGTACATGCAGCACTTTCAATGTTTTAAGCATAAAAGAAGCAGCAGCAAAAGTGAGAGAGATAGAGAAGTAGAGGGTGACATGATTCAATTCTGCCTCTAGGTCTCTGGCAGACAGAGTGTTTAGGTTCAAAATGTTCCTCTGAATATGAGAGGCACAACCAACCCAGACCTAAGGTTTGAACTTTAGTAGGAAAGTTAGCTTTATGCCTGGCCACCTCTTTTGGTTGGAAATCCCTCGAGTGCCGATTTGAAGATTTTGAAAGTGTTTTCTCCTAAGGGTTTGCAGAGATTAGCTGGATCTCCGGAGTACGCCTGTTTCAGAGTCAAGCTTCATAGCACTTAGGACTTTCAGGACCAACAATCACCTCCTGATATCTTGAGCTTCTCTCCTACATATCATGGCGTGTTGAAGGGAACTACCTTGTGTGTGATAATGCAGCTTTTGAGGAGATCCTTGCTTCAAATGGGAGCCAGCTGACATCATTTAGTTGTGGTTATCATTGCAGCTGTTGTAAGCAACAAAGCATTTCAGAAGTCTGAAATATTGCTAATAGAGGTGCTAACCCCAATATGATGAGACCAATTAGGAGGTGTTTACCATACCCAATTACATTTAGGATCCTGTCTTGTACGGCTTGCTTTAAGTCTCGCGAGGGAATAAATTGATTATTTTAATTAGTACTCTCAATTATTATTGTTCACCTTAGATGATTTTTATCTTGTGATTATCAAAATGTGAAGCCCCTTCTCAAGGATGATTCTCAAAGATATGGAGGGCCATTTTAGGAATACTGTGTGGGCCACCAAGTGGCTGTGGAGTGGCACCTCTGGGTACACCAGGAGGGCAGCGACCCACCCGTCATATTTTAAAAGCCCTGGATAATTGATGGGCATTTCTCATGAAAATGAACAGCAGCCAAGCCACTGTGTCATGAGGGCCCATTCGGGATTTATGTTGTTTTACAGACACAAGTGATAGAAGATATATAACCATGAAAGAAGATAGAGAAGGGAATCAATTGAAACAGTTAAGCAGGGTCACTCAAGGGCAGAAACATGTTGACCTTGTGAAGGGAGCTTTTTTTCCAAACTCCCTGTCACTTCTCTTACAACACTATCCACTGGGAGTACCAGAATAAAACTGACATTCAGAAGGTGACAGGAAACGAGGTGAGCGTGCAGGTCTCCCAGCATTAATTATCTTCCTCTATGGTTCACCGAACCATTAATCACTTCCTGTGAAACACCATTGTGGCAGGGCACTCGACTCCCACAGGAGATGCACGTTAGCATTTCCACTGGGATTCCCAAAACCTGATGATATATTGGGGTCAGGACCACCTGAATTCTTTCAAAACACTTTCAGAGCCAAGACATGCCCTAGATGACTACCAACCAAAATTAGGAGCATTCCCTGAGTTTAGTCCACTAGAAGCAAAAATTACAATAGAATTTCTCAGAAGGCTCAAAAGATGTAGGACATTACATATATATCAATAACTTATAGTTAATGTATATAATCAATTCATGACACTGAGGGCCCAATGGGAGAACCATAGAGGATGAAGAATGGGTAGTGGCCAAGATAGCTCCCTTGTGAACTCCTAATCTAAACCAGATCAGGTTCGTTCATAGATACTAATATGTCCCAACATGTCTAGTCAAGATGAGCAGGTTTCAGTTGATGAACTGTCCCCGCTTGGCAATGGTTAATTCTGTTTTTTTCGATGTTATATGAAGCTGCTCAGAAATAAGTTGCTTGTGGCAACTGATAGAATTAACCCTGCCACTAGTACTGAGTTGCCCTGTGGAGCTGTTGGTCTTAATTGGGATTACGGGTGTTTGTAAGGGTACACACCACACATATACACATGGGTGTGGGTGGGTTGTCTTTTGGCAAAAAGGGACATTTCACATTATAGGTTCAGTAATAACCCTCTACCATTCATGGAATGGTTCTGTGGAATGGGCATGTGCTCAAATGTGGAACAAGAGATGTATGAAGATTGGGGACATTCACAGACACATGAAAAAGGTCTTGGCCTCTAATGGGAACACTTCGGTCTGCAAAGGAATTAACTTAGTGAATGTATACTAGGTAGATGTGTAGATGAAAGGACTGGATGCTTACATTTGATAACTTAGACTGAAATCTTGGTACATGCTTTTGGCATGGATTTATCGCATATAGTTCTTCCTTGTCATGATCAATAAAACACAACAAATAGTGTTTATAAAAAAGTTCAAAAGACTCAGAGCCAGGAACAATGCTGTGCAAATTGGAGGGACGTTAGATAACAGATGGGTGTGTGTGGGGGAGTTAAAGCAGACTGAGGGTACATTTCTACTAATTATATAAACAAGAGATTAACATTATGAAAGCTGAAATTACAGTGATGGGAAATGCAGAGATTGAACAGAGGAGGAAACATTAATTGAAACCTGGCTCTAAGTGGATTAAAGGTATGAACCGAAAGTATGAAAGTGACTTAGAGATTCATGTAAGTAATTTGCCCAAATCACTCCTTCAAGTTTTCTCAACTGACCGCAAGGTGCATACAAATGCTGACACAGATACACGGAATGAATATCTTCCTGTGCTCCTATGTTTTGTAGAGAGCTTACTTATCACCTTGTGGCTCCTCAAGAAAGTTAGCCACCCAGTTGGACATTGAGAGTGTGGACAGCTACACTGAACAGCAACATGTTATGCTGTTGGTGGACTTTGCTTATTCAGAAGAAAAGAGACAGTCCCATTTCATTCAGCTGTGGAGTTGTTAGAAATGGGGTCTCTAGTTGGCAGAGGTAGGTACCTTTGTCCAAATAGGCACCCTTGCTTCTAGTCAGGGTAAGGGGGATGCACTCTTTAGATATCCCCTGCTCACCCCCTCAGTAGCTTGGCACGAGCAGACAAGCTTATCCCAAAGGCAATGTGTAAAGTATTTGTACCAACACTCACAGTAACACAGTGAAAACACCAACAAAAGGACACCACACTATTTTAGAAAAATAAAATATCTTTATCTAAACTAAACAAGACCAAAAGGACAAAAATCCAACATACACAGTTAAAAATATTACTTTTAAAAAGTTTCAAGAATTTGTACCATAGAAAACTATGAATGCATGACTTTTCACCAAAGTACCTGTATATGCGTCAAAGTTCCAAAGCCAAACAGCCGCAGAGTTGGAAAGCAAAGAGATGCAACACTCCTGAGACCTTGGGGAGGCGATGCGACACGCAGAGGGTGAGTTGCGTTGAATCCAGTCTGTATGGGAAGTGATGCACGATTCTTTGTGACAGTTCCAGTTCGCAGGTGATGCTTCAGGAAAACGTGCCACACCGGTACGATGCGTGGAAATCCGGAATGCGTCAGCGATCGTTGTAGCGACGTCACCGGTGTTGCTTTGGTCCTCTTTAGCTGCGATCCCTCAGTGCGTCGATTCTTGCAGTTCTTCCTGTTTCTTCTTTCTTCCAGCTCCCAAACAGCAGCAACAACCTCCAGAGGTCCAAAACTGGCACAGGCACCTCTTGGCAGGCTAGAACTCACAGCAGCAGAGTTCAGGGGAGTTGGGGGTGAAGTCTTTGTGTCCCTCAGTGGCGTAGCTAGAGCTTGTGGCGCCCGGGGCTATCCATCAGATTGCCGCCCCCCCCCCCCCCCCCCCCCCCCTGGCGGGAGGGCATGCACTTCAAAGAGGTCCGAAAAAAACGTAATATCGCCTCGAATAGTTACCTTGATCATGCAAGTTGCATGCACATACATGACACGGTCCAAGGCTACACAGTTGAATACACCGGTGACTGGCAGTACAAAAGAGAACACACAGACTGCATGATCTATCTGGGGACTCAGAAAAACCTCATATGACATCCATCAGAGAGCTGCGTGAACAATTACCTGGTAATCCCCTCAACACAATGCAAACATGCACACACATGACACTGTTCATGTAACCTTCATCTATAGCTGACATTAAATGACCATACATCATGGTCCCACCATTAAAGCAGTGGGGACCTGCACGAACGTGATGTGCTCTGGGGACCCAAAACCAACTTAACAGTTTCGAAGCCTGTGATTCTTTATCTTTCAAAAACAGCAAATTAATTATTCACAGGGAATGACTCACTGTGTGCCCTTAAAACTAAACGCAGCACAAAGGGGTCAGTCAGCTCCACCTTGCCAACACAGACCAGATACAAAGCCCACTCTGGTGGCCCAAAGGCAACATCCAGGGGCCGCTCCCTGTCATTACTTCAAAGCAGCAGCAACCAACTCCCTGGGAATGAAAAGACGTGTGCTCTTGGTACCCAAAACCAGCTTGTAATAGTGCATCTCTCCTTCACAGCAGCCTCAGCACACACATGGTGCACAGCCTGCCTGGGGGCCCAAAGCTAAAATACAGGGAGGGCCGACACATTATGATCACAATCCTTAAACACAGTTGTGGGGGCCATGGGGACTTGTTCAACTCTATCCAAGACCCGGGACAAACTGTTCCGGCGCTGCGGCACTCCTTGAATATTCAGAAGAAACAAGAAATATTAAACCACAGTGATGTCGGCCAAGAATGGTCAATGTTTCGAAATAAAGAAATGTGCAGGGCAAATAAATAGATACAAGACAAAGACGACATCAAGCATGTTAAGTGTGATTGTCAGCTGCTAAAATTTAAGTGAAATACATCTAGATTAAAGGAAGTAGATGTACAGAGGTGAGTCTTGAGCATACCAGGTAGGCTGCATTATGCTAAACTTACATGAGATGCTGTTAGGTGTGTCTATTTAAATATATTGCCAAACTAATACCACACATACATTATGGCTAAATTAAAGAAGACAATAACAATCAAACTGAAAATTAAGGGATGTAAAGCCAGGGAATCGAACCCTGGATGTACATGAGATAATCATGGAGATTATGGGATGGGCTGTATTGTGCTATACTACTGTGCCCCCCTGTTATATGTGCCCATTAAAATCTATTACCAACATAAGTTAAAATAATTTGAGTAAGCTACATCTGAATTATACATTAGAGAAGAAAATTGTGCAATCTATATGACTTATATGGGGGTACTGCCAAAGAGATCCAACCCTTGATGTGCATGGACAAGTCACAGATGATACACAGTAAGAAGAGTTCTACTGTACATTGTTGTTTTGAGTAGTTCCAACGTCAGTTGGTAAATAGCAGCCTCAAAGTGCATAGCTGCCAAGCTTTCAGATTGCTGGGTGTGATATTTTCATAATTTTATTGCAATTATGAGTCCGCCGCCGCAGACATTTGTATCAGTTTTAGTCTTCTTAGAGTTTCTCATTGCTCAAATGGGTGTAATTACTGATATATATATATATATATATATATATATATATATATATATATATATATGTTTCCCTCGTCTTCATTGCTTGAGTTTTGCTCGCAAAGAAGTGTCACTCATAGTCGTTGAAATGTCACTCACAACTACAATTGAATTATGAAAATGTCACACATAGCAATTTGAAACCTTGGGAGCTATGCTCATAATCGTTGAAATGTCAATCATAATTACACTGAAGTTATGAGAAAATGTCACACATCTGAAACCTTGGCAGCTATGCTGCCACTCTGCCACTCACTAAATATCCCCTCTGAAAATGTTTAGCTCTTACCTCACTCAGCCTCCAGCAGCACTCCACAGTGGTGGCAGCCAGAGCCAGGGTCTCTATGGCAGGGGTTGGTTCACGTCTGGGGACGGAGGACACAAAAGAACCTGGGAGGGCAATGCACAGCAAGACACACTCCGGACAGGGAGGGAACCTCATGGAAGAGGACGCGATGCAGGAAGAAAAAAGAACGTGCAATTACATGGTCAGGCTTGTGTCAGAGAGCAGCGGGAGGTAATGAAGGAGTAGAGGCAGGCAAATTGGTAGAGGGACTGTAGATGCACATACTTAGGGGGGCGACCAACAGGCGAGACAGGAAGAGAATGAGGAGGGCCAGTGTGAGGGAGAGAGGCCAGGGAGTGATAAAGAGAATGAGGAGGGTTTCCAGAAAACGGCATTAGCCGCTCGGGCAACCGGAGAGGGGTCTTCATTTTCCTAATGGGCTGGAAGTGCAGCCAATGGTGGGAAGCTGAGAGCCGCCTGTCCTGTGGGCTGAGCCTGTAACTTACCCCCAAGTCTACCCAGGACACAGGAAGGGAGCCACTGCAGAGAGAGACACGGGCTGGGAGGCAGTGCCAGGGCAGGGCTGCTCTGTGGAGTGCCATGCTGTCAGCTCCAGACATCCATTGTTTGAATGTAAATGGTCGAGGATCAACTAAGCCCCTGGGTCCAAGCTGTTACATTCTTCCTCAATGTGGAGTGGGATTTTAATGTGTGTAATGGGTCTTAATTTTGGAAGTACTGCTCAGATGCTGGAACCACAAGATTTGTCTGTTAACATTATTATACACCCAGTCATTGATCGCTTATGGAATGCTTTTTGAAGCCCCATACCTCTTCTCTGTGGAGAGCCTTTCAGCTTCAAACCGTTTAGAGCTGTGCTCACCCATTCTTTGAACGTAAAGGGTTGAGGATCTTTAACACTGTGTGGCCATTCAACCCTAACCATACATATCACTATCCCCATCGCACATAAATGTTCATTGTAAAATACTAGCATGCATCGTAGCCAGCAGGATAAACCCACTGAGGCCCAGTCGGATGCCTCCAGATGAGGCAGCTTAAAAACAGTCACCACCACAGAGCAATGCCACATAACAAACATGCACAAATATTTTTGCCACACATCAGGCCTGGCTCCAGGAATTTTTATTTGGGTGGGCCAATGGTGCATTTGGGTGGGCCACTGCGGGCTCGATTTGTCGCATATGTGTCTGGGCAGGCCTGCTTCAGAGCCCTCCTTTATCTCTTCTTAGCCTTATAAGGACCAGTAAAACTCACTCTTTTCCAAATCTCTTTCTAAATATTATCACTCACAAAAAGTGCTTTTTCCATGTAATGTTCCTTTGATGGGAAGAGGATTTTTTTGAGGTGGGAGTATCAGGCAAGTGATACTACTCAGGCTCCATCTGTTTGAGCCTTCATGGAGGATCCCTCTTCATTACTACCTCCAGCTGACCCCGGACTCGGCAACGCTCTCCCTTACAGGCTTGATTATCCACTACTCCTCTCTCCAGTGCACCTTTTCTCACAGCTGTCCTTGGGCCCCAGCCCCATATCAGGCACTATCGAGCTCCACTTTGCTTTTTCCCGGTAAAAACATTAGTAAAATCACCTTAAAACTTAAAACATTGAATATAGCAGTAAATATAATTAGCAGCACTTTAAAGCATGTTCCACAGTAGCCCTTATGACCCGACTGCTAATTAAATAAACAAAAACAGAAAGGCCATGACAGGGCCGGCTTTAGCGCTGATGCGAAAGTCTTTTTTGGCGCCACACTAATAACCTCTTTCTCTGTAAATACCTTTACTACCACCTTCCAACAGTGCCCCTCGTCCCTCCATGGCCCCCCTAGTGACCTCCTCCTCAGATTCCCTCACTGCCTCACGCCACAAGTGCCCCTCATCTCCCCATAGCCCCTCCCCCTCATGACCTCCTCCTTGGACTCCCTCACTGCCACCATCCACCAGTGCCCCTTATCTCTCTGCAGCCTCTCCCCCTCATAACCTCCTCCTCAGACTCCCTCACTACCACCCTCCACCAGTGCTCCTCATCTCACCCTAGCTCCCCCTCCACACCATGACCTCTTCCTCGGATTCCCTCACTGTCACCCAGGGCACAAGTCCTAAAAAAAGAAGTATGGGGACGCTGACGTCACAACAGGAAGTAATGTCACGAAAGTGGCTTGCACCATCAGACTCATTGCCTCCCCTCGCTCACCCCTTAGATGCCATTGCATCAGAGAAGCCAGCGCGTGAGCAGCGTTCTGAATGAGCTCCAATCTCGCCCCAGAGAGGCCAAAGAGTAAATGTGTGGCTCCATTTGCTCCAGTAATCGAGCTCCCGTTAAAATAAGTGAGGGGACACCGTCCACCCGCCTGGTACCCCGACTCGAGCCCTGCAGTCACCCTCCACCAGTGCCCCTCATCGCTCCACAGCCCCTCCAACTACCTCCTCCTCAGATTCCCTCACTGCCACCCTCCACCAGTGCCTCTCATCGCTCCGTAGCCCCTCTCTCATATGCATTTGTTGTTTAGCGCTACTCATATCAGTGTAGTGTAGTGTGTCAGCACTTTACACCACAAACACATTATACAGAGACAATCAATCATACAAGTATGTAAATCAGTCTACAGGGAATGTCACATAAGCCAATGAGGATTACAAGGTGTAGGAATCACATGTCATCCATACTGGTGGGCAGTATATTTTGAGAGGATTTGGTCTGGGGAAACACAACCTTAGGATTTAAAAGAGTATTCCATGGGGATCAGCTTTACTGATAAAAATGTATCTCTGCTCAAACATACTCATTTTAGCAACATTAGAATGATGAAAGACTGAGGAAGCTCTAACTATATCACAAAACAAAAAAAACGATACCATTCATGTTTGTATGCAGCTCTTTGATGACAGTTCATTGGTCACTGTCCTATGTTAGGATTGTGACTTCTGAACTGCAAGTAACACAAGGATCTCTGTGACAAAGGCAGTAACCCACTGAGCTATCCACATAAAATACAGTTCATCTGCACTTAAAAACTACCAACAGACAAACGATTGCTCTCCAGCAGGATCATTAATCACTAGCGTTATCTGGGCATTCTGAATTGCGTTGTCATATTGTGTCCTGCATCGGCCATGAGAAGGATAAAAACTGTTTAAATGACGTGCACAGAAGTATGTGTCCTGCTGGGCCTGCACATATTTTTAAAAGAAAAAAAATAGTAACACATTCTCTTACCTACTAGTCGAACTCTGTGTCACAGCCTGATGCGATAAGCAGCTGCAGGGGTCAGGAAAGGGGAATAGGAATAAACAAACTTATTTTCTCCGACAATCCGACTCCGACCTCTGCAGCACAGAATTGGGTCCTCACGAGTGCGTAGTGGTGAAGCGCGTGACGCGTCACCACTACGTAACGTTCTCATCGCGAGGCCCTGGAGCAGGCTGGTGACCAATACGAAGTCCTGGCTCTAGTCTTGGCGAACCGGAACCGACCGACGTCATGATGGCAAGGCAGCACTGCAGCAGGCGCTGACGCACTGGCGCACCACAAACAAGTAGGTCTGCTGCTGGTCAGCGTCAGGTGCGTGCAGTGCGCAGCGCGCTCACCGCGCTGCTTGAAGACGTTTAACTTTTAACTGGGCCGCCGGCCGCGCGCGCTGTTGCAGCCGCGGCTGACTTTATAATTTATTCAGGGACAGTCAAATCTGTCCCTAAATAAATTATAAAGGCCGCCGCAGCCGCAACGGGCCACCAGTGCTGAGCGGCCGCCCTAAAAACAGTGCCGCCTGGGGCGGTCCGCCCCCACCGCCCCCCCCTAGCTACGCGCCTGGTGTCCCTGAGACTTCAAAACAGGAGGCTAGCTCACTTCAGGCCCTTGGAGATCTCCTTTAAGCAGGGGACACAGCAAACAGCAAAGTACTTCTCCTTTCCTTGGGAGAAACAGCAACTGCAGGCCAACCCCAGACACATAGCCAGGGTAGTACTTCTCCTCAGTCTCTCCAGCTCTTCTCCTTGGCAAAGGTTCCTCTTGAATTCCAGGAATGATCAATAGTCTGGGGTTTTGGGGCTGATACTTATACCTCAAAATGTCTTTGTTCTCTTTGTGCAAGGGGTTCTCAGCCCAGTTCAAACCCGTTCTGGGGGGCACTCTACAAGTGCACAACAACATCCATTGTCAATGTCAGCCTTGGCTCCAGACAGGGGGCAGAGCCAGCATTGTGAAAGGCAGGCAAAGCCCTATTCATGTACAGGTGCTACTCCTCCCACCACTCAAATGCAGATCAAGCCTATTCAGCCTAGTACTGACTCATCCAGACTCCTGCAGCCACTGCACCTCCCCAGCCCCTGTCACCCCAAAGCGAGCATCAATCCACAACCAGGCAGAGGCACACAGGAAGGTTGAATAAGAAAATAGGCACTTTCTAAAAAGTGGTATTTTCAAACACTCAATTTAAAAGGCCATATTTACTAAAAGATGTGTTATTAAACCCTGAGTTTAGGGATACTAAACTCCATTGTTCGATCTTACCCCTATGGGAAGATATGCTTGTAAAATGTTACAAAGCATTCCCCATTCTGTCCTATGGGGCAAGATATCCTTTCAATAGTGAAAAACGAAATTGGCAGTATTTCACTATCAGGACATGTTACACAAATGTCCTACCTTTCATATACACTGCACACTGCCCAGGGGATACCTTGGTCCTACCAAAGGGGTGTCCTATATGTAAGAAAAGGGAAGGGTAGGACCTGGCAAGTGGGTGCACTTGCCAAGTCGACATGGCAGTTAACAAACTGCACACAGGCACCACAGTGGCAGGCCTGAGACCTTTTTACTGGGCTACTCACGTGGGTGGTACAAGCAGCGCTGCAAGCCCACTAGTAGCATATGATTTACCAGCCCTGGCACACTCAGTGCACTTTACTAGGGACCTACTGGTAAAACAAATATGCCAATCAGGGAGAACCAATCACAATATCAATTTACACAGGGAGCATATGCACTTTAGCGCTGATCAGCAGTGGTAAAATGCCCAGAGTCCTATAGCCAACTACAGCAGGTCAGGAACAAAATAGGAGGAAGAAGCTAAAAGTTTGGGGATAACCCAAAAAGGTCAATTTCAGGAGTGAAGTTCGTGTATCAGTTCCTCTGTCTGTAAAAGCAAGGAGCACCTGGAAGCCAACAGCTAAGACCAATTTTAAGCACTATGTAGAAACTGGGCATGTTCCCATTTTTAACAGGCACAAATGAGAAATGTAAGTAAGATCTCTTCCTCACAGGCCCAGCTCCTTTATTCCTCTGAGGACCAATGCTTGGGCATACAAGCAATACAACCTAATCCCCCCCAGACTTCCCTTGAGCTTTGGGTCCACATTGAAAAAAGCCCAAAATAGTATATATCTCTTGTTATCTTTTAAGGGTTACAACCGCGCTTATGCCTGCGAATTTCCAGGTATGTAGGGAGTCTTGCTAGCGAGGCATGGGACACAATAACTAATAATTGCCTTTGAGTGTTTTAAGTTGAAATATTTAAAGCAGAGATCTCCTGGAAAGCTTAGAGACATGTCAAAGACCCGGTGGCTGCAGTGTTGTGAAAACCAGGGATTCCCCCATGTTGTTGTTAACCTGGTCTGGAAATCATTTTGATAGGAAGTCCTTCCCATTGTTGTTTTAAACCCTTTCCTGCTCATAAGTGCAGTATTGTGAAGTCAGGGCAAAAAGAGGATTTAATTGAACTTGCGTATAGACTTGTTGTTCACATTGACCTTTTTTATTTCCTGAAGACGTACTTTTAGGAGTGAGTGAACTAGTCAGTGAGAGGAGTAGGGATTCTATGAGAATGGACTGAGAAAGTTGAGGATTTGAGAAAGGGAGAGGGGGAACAGAACGAGAAAGTGAAGAAGAAAACAATGACGTAGAAAAATGTTATAAACCTTATTATAGAAAAGGGAAATATGCCCAGTTGGGTAGAGAAAAACAATACCATCTGGGCCCTGGGCGCCAATACGCAATCACCTGCTTCACTTGGGAGATACATCCTCAGAGAGATGGAATGGAGGGGGAGTGAATAACAAGTGTTTCTCCATTTTGGAGAGAAGTAGAATTTCTGCAATTCCTAAATGCAGGAGTGAGTGAATGAAATGAATGTGGCAATGTCAAATTAGAGAAAGGAACTGAATCTCTGTATTACCGAAACGTAGAAGAGCCCAAACAGAATAATTATTTTCTTGACTAAAGCCCCACCCCTTTCACCTCTCCCATGCCTCAGATAACATTTTCTGATCAGGGTGTGTTTTTTTACTGCTGGAGGGAATCGGTGCTTCCTGTTCGGAAAACCATAGTATTAATGAGCAACAGGATGCAAGGGAAGGCCCTGGTAGTGGGTGTATTGGACCAATGAGATCTAACCTTGTAGGAAAAAGCACAGAATGAGGGGTGACTGGAAGCAAGAGCCAGAGAACAAGGAGTGAGGTTAAAACAAAAAAGCAAGAGAGCAGAAGGAGACAAGGAGCAGGCCAAAGCTTAGGCAAAGTTGAAAGGAGCAGAGGTCTGACCATGCCAAAAAAGAGCAAAAGAACTGGTGGAAGGTCCCTCTGAAAGACCATCCCAATTGGAACCCACTGTGCAGCCCCATACTTTGAAAACCTATATTCTGCATCCTATGATCCCATGCTCACTTCTCTTCAGAATCCCACTGCCTACAACTCTTGCTAAATCTCCTTCCTCCACCTCTAATTCCAGCACTTACAAGCTCATCAATATACTATGCATCGCATGAACTGGAATCAATATCTAGATCTACATTGTCAACAAAGTTTCCTTTTCTAGACGTGGTATTGCTGTAGTGCATATTTTTGTTCACTTTCCATATTCACAGAAACTAGATTTGGCGAATGTTCAAAAGTTAAATAACAGGTGTTGGCAAGGGCTTATGTTGATTTGGTTGATAAGACAATATCTTTTCAATTCTATAGGAAAGGCACAATATGGAAAATGGACAGTTGTAATTTCCCCTCACACAGGGATAGTTTGGGAGAAGCATTCATTCAGTGAATTATCAAAGGGATTTAGCACTTGACATTGAAATCTAAAAAAAAAAAACATTATTGCCTAAATCTATTACAAGTGTCAAGGGTATGTCCTGACGTGGGTCCGGTTGTTGTAAAGTGCCCGTTTTGGATGGTGATCTCCCCACTGTTTGCTGCTAGATGCTGTGGTAATAGATCTGAAAGTGTGCTGGGTCCTGCAAACCAGGCCAAGCACCAATGCTATTTCCCATAAACTGTAACTGGGAATTGGTACACCCAATTGGCAAAGGACGGTTACACCCCTGTAGGCAGTAGTACATGGTACAAGTGGCTCCAAGGACAAGAATGTAAAAGGAGTACCAGGGTTGCAGCACTTGTTGTGCCACCCTGAGTGTCCTGAGTAAAACCAAAGGATGTAGGTCCACTATGTCAGCCCTGCACAAGCAGCTTGCCTGCTCGAGTTCGACTGTTCACACATCATGTGTGACAGAGTCACCTCTCTGCATTTAATATATGTGTGTCACCTCTAAGGTAGACCTCCTATAGCCCAGGAGGCAGGATGCATTATATGTTATGTGTGGAAATATATGTGCAAGAACCTGCGATAGAATAACATGGGCTGGACACTGGCCATACCCCAGATATCCAGCTCCATTATTGAACAGTTGATTTTGTCCATGTTTGGTATCAACCACCATGCTTTTTAACCACAGACACAATGGTGGTGTTGAGGTTTAACCAGCATGTACCTAGGTGGCACTTTAGACAGCGCCCACCAAGTTAACCCAGTGTTCTCATGACTTGGATGACTTTTTAGAAGGTTTGCCACCATAAAAAAGATCTGAACTCATGCTGAGAATTGAGTTCTGCACCCAGAGGCTAGAGATAAGGACTGTGTGTGCTGGATGTGACACCTCCACCCACGCAGTGTGGCTAGTGAATGGACCATCATGGCAGTGAGCCTCAAAGGCTTCACCAGTACCAAATGGACAGAAGAACTTGTCCCCTACTCGATAACAAAGCCTCCCCTTGTCCCAGGCACTGTTTTTTGCTGCCAGGTGGGAAATTAGCTATGCAGGAGGCGTGCATTTCCACAAGGCTAATCACACCTCTAGGGTGTCACAGCCGAGGTGTACAGTCAAAGATGGTTTTGTTCATCTTGAATTTCATCTAAAAAGCAGGTTTTGACTAGCTTTAGTGACGTACTCCCACAGGATATGGTCACTACTGGGGCTGACTAGCCACAAGACTAGATGCTCATTGGCTACTATTCCTCACATCCACTAACACCTCCTAAATCCAGGATTTAAGGGGCGCCCCAGACACCAGAACCTTAGACTTGACTTGATACCAATAAGAGACCCGTTTCCACAAGAAGGCAGGACTCCACGAAGAGAGGCGCTAACCTCTGCACCTGTGGCAGACACCATGCACCCGCTGGATTGCGACTCAACCAAGGTCGAAAACTGTTTCCAAAAGGAAAGTGAACCCCTCTGCAAACTCCAGACTTCACAAAAATTCCCTTGGGAGAGAGGAACTAGTCCCCTGCAGTCGGCAGGCACAAACCGCTAAATCCATGACCTTGAAGTACTGTCCACCGAGCCGTCGAGCACGGCCTCTCAAAGTCAATAGGCAGGTGGCTTCTGGGAAATGTAGTCCCAACCCTCAGTGAGGCTCAACTTTCCATACCATTCCCTTGGTCCTCTGGAAGAAGATTTTCTCAACTGCGGTGCTTGCAGGTACCAAGGCTTACTGGTTGGCAATCTGATTGCTACCTGCTTTATTTGATGCTCCAAGAGGGGAGATCCAACTGCACGAATGACCAACCACCCCTGTGGATTCCTTGTAAAGATCCTGCATTCGTTTTCACCCTCTCTTGGCACACCTTTCAGCACTGCGGGCTGCGGATTCATTTAGCACCCTGGATAGCCAAGAGCACCTCTGCACCGAGTCCCCCTAGCCAGGTGGAGTTGATCTGCCTGGAGACTCCTGGTCTAGGGCCAGCTCCTGGCTTAAGTTCCAAAGAGTTTTGCTCAGCTTATCCTGCAAGCACCTTTTTGCTAAGATAGCCATTCAAGACTGCGAGTCTGAATAGCAGCTCAGTTTGTCATCTAAAGTACACCTCTGCACCCAGCTTCCCTAAGCCAAGTAAAATTGTGCTAGCTGTTGTGAACTGGTCTAGAAACTCATAAGACCTTAACCCGAGTGGGTTCCTTTGAACTCACTCTCTAAGGGGCATATGTATCAAGCCCTTTTCCCGTTTGCAAATGGGCCGATTCTCAGAATTGGCCCGTTTGCGAATGGGAAAAGGCCTTTCTGGGATGTATCATCCCAAAAGGGCATCGCAAATTAGAGAATCGCAAAATTTGCGATTCTCTATTTTGCGCTTGCATTTAAGGAATCGCAAATTGCGATTCCTTAAATGCGATGTAGAAAGCACCTAAGTTGTGCGAATTTGGCATAAGAAGTCGCAAATTACCACCAACTGACAGTTGGTGATAATTTGCGAATTCTTTGAAAAAAACAGTTTTTTGCTTTTTTCAAAGTGCCATGTGGCAAACATACATGCGCTCAGGGCATGTATGTGCGCCACATGTGCACACATGCTCATTTCAGGGGTGCATCAGGGTGTCCTTATGAAACCCTTGCAACCTTGAAATTGCATTCTCAATTTGCGATTCTCTAATTGGTAATCGCAAATTTAGAATGTCTTCCCATTCATACCTATGGGCTTCTACGCCCATAGGAATGAATGGGAAGGTATTCCTTACTTGCGAATCGCGATTTGCAATTCACAATTAAGGAATATTAAGAAATCGCAATTATTAGTGCGATTCCTACATACATAGCATTTTGCGATTCCTTAATAGCAATTATGGTTATCATGTATAAATCTATTTCATTTTGGCGTCTAAAAATATACAAAAAACAGAGCCATTTTAATATGTTGGTGTTGGATTTCTCTCCAGTCATGTCGATTACTTATCATCCATGTTGGTGAAATGCTTAGTACACGTTCCTCTAAGTAGCCTGTCTGCACTTTGACACACTCCCAGGACTGTAAAACTGTGTATGAGAGAGTACCAGAGGTGCTAGTTTTCCATGGTAAGGCACCTCTGACATACCACATAATACTTTCACCTTGCAACACCCGTGTTTACTGTGCCACTGGAGCCAAGCTAAATATGACAGAATAGCCCCATTCAGAAAAAAACAGGTCTTGGTTTGCTTGTGTTCCAGATCAGCGAGGACCTGACCAGGCAATTCGGCCTGGACTGTTCCCATTGAAGCGCTGTCACGGCTGATTTGCATTTGCCTGGGTCCAAACTGAGGTGGCATGGTGGGGAAATGAACGGTGGGTTGGATTACGCCACCGAGCGATTGCAAGTGTTAGACAAATTGCCAGCATTCCTCTCATCACCTTTTGTGTGCTTGCTATATGGCCCTAAGTGGCAACGGTAGGCCCAAATGTATGTTCAATGCTCACTGTGCTACTGGGACCAAGCTACACCCAACTGCAGAGTCCCAGTCTGGGTGAAACCCGTCTGGGGTTGCTTATGTTCGGCTCAGGGAGGACCTGGTCTGGCAGTTTTAGCTGGACTGCTCCTTTAGAGCAGGATCAGGACTGATTTACATTTGGGTGGGTCCAAACTCAGGTGGTATGGTGGGCAAAAGAATGAACAAATTACAAGCATTCCTCCCACCACCTTTTGCGTGCTTATAATACCTTAACATTTCACACACATTTTCTAACAGTACATATGTGAATTGCACTAAAAACGTATGCAATACTATAGTCTGTTTTATGATCTTAGGGGCATATTATCAAGCCAGGCGATAAAATTATCACCGCTTTAGCGGCAGAAAACTGCCGCTAAAACGGCGATAATGGGCTTGATAATATGCTCTATGGAATTCCAATTGAAGCCCATGTTAGAGGTCCTTCACATCTAACATGGGATTCAATTGGAATTCCATAGAGCATATTATCAAGCCCATTATCGCCGTTATCTGCCGCTAAAGTGGTGATAATTTTATCGCCTGGCTTGATAATATGCCCCTTATTTATTTTCTTTATGTTTCTAATCAACTATTATTGTGGACTTTAATTCTGTTTAGCTATTGTTTTGAGAAATAAATCAGATATTCCGAACAGACTCCACACATATTGAACTGTAATGTAAGAATCCACCCCCCGCCCCCGCACATCTGCATTCTATCAAAATACCGAACAACAGCATTCTTTTCACGAACCCCTGCAAGCAACAATATGAATTACCAGCTCGAGCCGTCTTTTCCTGGTTGCCACGCGCCGCGTCCGGTAATTGAAACTGTAATACATTCTAATCACTGCGGGTCGCATTTAGGGCTTGCGCGGGATCTCTCGAGCCGAGCTGGGTCATGTTAATCCGAAATGTTTTCCAATTTCCTCGCATTAGCTCATATTTCATCTCGGTCTTGAAATACTTCCGAACCTTTTTGATTTAAATCAATGCCAGATGATCAAAAGATAAGACAGAAAATAAATGAGAACTCAATAACCTGCTCCTTTCACATCCCTTTTACAGGAGTCGTGTCAAACTGTATAATTTTAAGAATCTCTGCGTTCCAGCTGCTGCAAGGTGATTGTCAAGCAACCAAATCACGGCAGTTCAAATATGTCTCCTAGAAGCCCACATACGCTGTAAAATGCACTGTGTGAATAAGATTAAGAAAATATTTATGATATGGCCAGCTACTGGAAAAATGTCTCTGGCCAACGTTAACATGATGGATACTTGCCATATATTTTTGTCATATAAAAATCAAGTTTAGATTTAGCAGGTAAAATTATGCCATTGTGAGTTGTGACAAAGCCAACATAATGGAAACAATGCCCTCGTAAATCTATTCAACTGCGTTTCAATGGCGCTTTCAGGTTTCTCTGGTATATGGTGTTATGATATACTGTCATTTGAAACTATAAAAGAAAATAACGGCCGTTCCTGCACCTAGGACAAAAGATACTGTTAGGCGAAGAAATATGCTTCATAAATAGGACATAAATATGGGTTAAGTTCACGATGAACCCGTGGCCGTGAAGGCAGGCATTATTACCGAACAAAGCACTACAGATTATAGAAGCACTGTGCCAACAAATTCAGCCTATGAAATGCAGCAGTTTTCAGGGCTACAATGGAAAAAGTTTCTCGCCATTCTTTCAGTTCAATGTGGTACTCTGTGAATAAAGAATAATGGGGCATATTTACAAAGAGTTCACGCCACGCAGTGCGGCAAGTAAAGTTTATGCGCTGCGTTACGTGAACAGAAGGGAGCATAACTGTGACATGTCTACTTAAGCAGTGGTGGCTCCACCGCTAAGGTGGAGGAGCATCACCCACTGCTTTTTGCAGTGAAACAAAGGGAAAATAAAATAATAATAACTTGGGGGATCATTTTATTTTCTCCAACTTCCACACTTTGCGTGAAGTGGCAGGAGAGGAGTAGTCGCACCATCCGAAGTGCGCAATGACTGCTTGGACGGCCCTCTTGGGCCGCCCAAAACAGTTTTCCCCACTTTGCATGTTCTCCATGTAGGCTGCATTACAGTCTGCATGGAGACAATGCCCAGGTTCCCAGTCAGTGTCTGAGTGCCGAAACATGGAGCTCAGACCAATCACAGTGCAGCTAAGGCAGAGTTGTGATTCGCTGACTGAGAGTCTGGGTGTGCTTCCTTCTAAGGCAGAGCGAGGGAGGCTTACGGAGGAGAGACCTGGCAAGGAAGAGGCAAGAAGTTAAGTTTTTACATTTTTTATGCTCACTTCCACCCTCGTCTTGTCCCCCTCTGGCCCCTGCCCCCCCACCTCCGATCCTTGCTGGCCGCCGCTGCTGCTTAGAAGTGGCGCAGTTCTGCTCTATCAATGCAGCACACATGCAAAAAAGAAAAAAAACAGAAATGAAATAATTTCTCCTCCTTATGCCTACCTCAGAGAGGCGAAGGATTTGGCACAAATATGGGGTTATTTACGAGAAAGTTATGCCGAGCGGTGCAGCAAGCCATTTGGCTGCGCCATGCTGTGTTACTTTCAGAGCACAAAGATGCATCATATTTTCAACAATATGACGGATCCCCGTACTCTACCCTGTGCTGGCACACAATTGGCTGCCATGCGTCAACACAGGCACTCTGGCACTATGGTGCAAGGGTGCCTGCGTTGCAGGGATAATTGTTTTTGTGCAGGAAGGGACCATCCTGCACAAAAACAATCACAAGAGGTGTTTTTCTCTTTCTATGTATGCTACATTCTGCAGCATGCATCAAAAGAGGAAAAAACTAGGAGAAATAAAAGTATTTCTCCTTGTTGAGCCTTTTTACTCCTCCCCTGGGGAGACATAGGATTCTGACGCATTCCCAGGTTTACGAACCCTTGTAAATTTGGGAATGTGGCAGAGTCCATGGGTGCTGCGCGGGAACACCAACAGCAACACCCTTGGAATGCCCCTTACAAGCAAAGTGCTGCATGAAAAGGGGATGTATTTACAAGGACACGAAAAGCCACGCAGGGGGGCTTTACGTGTCCTTGTAAATATGGAGCACCAAATTGCACCGCCAGTGCGTCACAAAAAGTGATGCACCGGAGGCACAAGGGGCTTGTAAATATGCCCCCTTGTCTACAATTCTTTTAGATAGTGGTTTGTGTCAAAAATCCATGGGAATCCCCATGCACACCAATGGAACACCCTCTTGATGCTAGGTAATGCAAGGCAGCAAATTGCACCACATTGTGCGACTGTATGTTAAAAATCTACACAAATTGTGATTTGAATTGGTTTGTAAATCCCAGATTTTTCCTTGGGTTGGGTTAAAAAAGTAACACAAAACGCACTCAAACTGAATAGGCTGGTGCATTAAGATGGAGGAAACTGCATACAATGCAAGGGGATACCCACACAAGTACGAGAAAATGTGGCACAAATGGTGGACCTTTCATGGTTCGAACAAGTGAGTAGGAGGGAGACTTGCCTCCCACAGTGGTTTCCGTCACTGAGTGTGGGTGAGGAGAGGGATGGGTGGGGTTAAATGGAACATGTATGTAGTGCATTGTTATATTTTAACACAGCAATGGAGTGTACTATTTGTACGAAAAACCTTATTAGAAAAAAGGTGGAACAGAAGGAAGGTGAAGCTATACCGAATATTCGAGTGCCATCTCCCTCACAAAATACAGCATTAAAAATAGCTGCTGGAAAGGCAGATGAGTCCACTTTTCCAGACACAGGAAATCTCTTGTGCCCATGGCAGTGAGTCGCAAATGAAAATATGGAAAAGCGATGCCCAAATAGTCACTCTACAGGCATCAACCAAGGGGACATCCACATTCTTGTCCCAGGAGGCAAGCACCCTTCACTTAGGTTGATCATCTCCCACTAGAGATAAAAGTGTTCCACACACCGGATCACTTAGAGCTCCTTGTCTGAATTATTGATCATAAAATGTAACTATGGAGCCTGAAGATGAAATACTGCTTGGTATGACTTCTTCGTTTAGATGAAAAAAGAAAAAGCGAAACAAATATTGTGGAAAAAGACCTATATCTGGCCTCTAAAGAAGGTTTGCTTTCAATCCTCCTGTAAGAGAGACCCCCATTATTAAGGTCCCTTACAGGTGGGGCATGAAATGAGAGTACTGTGAGAGTTCACTTAATGAATCTCCATCCAAAGGGTCAAAGGTTGCCTTGGTGGCAGTAATACTCTATGGGGAACATTAAACAACAGGAACCAATTAATACTCTGACCACTAATACTTACACCATCTTCAGTCTACCCCAGGCTCTCTGAATGGTGTAATCATTGCTACTGAATATGTAATGTTGTTCCAATTGATGTCACCTGAATCTCTCAATCAACAAATTGAATATTACTGGAACCTCACAGAAGAGGTAATGCAGTCTCCTACAAACACTCTGAGACTAAGGACCTAATTTACAAGCCCATCATGCTGCCGGTGCGTCACTTTTTTGGATGCACCAGCAGGTCAATGGGCTTGTCCATTTACACAAGGCGATGTAAACTAACCTTGTGTGAATTTTCATGGCCTGTAAATATGGGCTCCTTTCCTTTTACTCTGCTTGAAAGGGGCATTCCATGAGTGTTGCTATGCATTCTGCAGCACACATAGAAAGAGGAAAATGGCATTCTCCTTCCTCCACAAAAACAATCATCCACATAACGCAGGAGCCCTTGCAACATGACACAAGGGTGTCCGCGTTGCCGCACGGCTGCTGTTTGTGCGCCGGTGCAGGTGATAAGGACAGGAATGCACCGTATCTTGTAGATACGGTGCATTCCTCCTCTATTATTTTGGCACACAGCAGCGCGGCAGGAAGGCTGTGTGTCAAAATATAGTAAATTAGATTTTACCCAAATGATGTATTTATACTCTACATGTCAACTGCCATGGGATCTCTGCATAGACTTCTTAGGTTTATCTGAAAATCCTGTTTGCAGCGTCCTAGTTTTTCACTCTTCAGCCTTAAAAGAATGATTCTGTCCAATGTCTTCCATGGAAGGATTAGCCACTGCGATTGACGATATTCTGACCCACCCCATCAATACAAGAGCATATACCAGCTCTTTGTGCACCTGAAACTTAAGATCTTCTGATCCAGAATGATACCATCAGGATGATGACTATCTTATCTGAGCAACACCGTAACACTCAACAGAATAAACAGAAATACAAACAAGGATTTAATGCACTACAACGGCAACTGCACTCATGCAATTTTAATTCTGGAAATGCTGAGGTCAACATAGGTAGAACTGTTTTTTGTCCCTTAGGAAATCTGTCCCTGGGCTTTCCTGGCTCTTGTGAAAGGCAGCTGGACCTTAGGGAGAATTCCTGGAATGTAAGGACCGGCCACTTAGTCCCTCATATATCTGTTGCCAAAAATATCTTAGTAATGCCCAGCAGGGATATTATTGTACTGGAGGATTTGGGCTACAGTGTTAAACATGTGGAATTGCATGTTGTGACAGTGGTACTATTGACTAACGTCTGCTGTTTTCTGCACTGCCTTCGACCAACCTTTTGCTGGTGTTAATCTAGACAGACTGACCTCAGAGTTACTGCTGTCATCACCCTATTGTTGCTCAATTACCACTAGCTGCATGGGCATTGCCACATCATGATGGACTGAAAATATTTGCTACTTGATAATGGATTCTTCTGATATGCATTGCCTTGAATAACTGTATGATTTCTCTTTCCCAAGGCAGTGTGATGCTAGATCTTCAAGGGCCTTTTTTGATTAACTTAAAGGTTTGCTTCATCATGAAGTTCCTCACAGCTAGGATTGCAGCAGTTTGCTCCCGAAAAATGACAAATGCCAGGACCTGCATTTATAGTACACATATGTAGCACACGCTCTCTGCCGGACATTCCTGTGCCAAGTCATCATCACTTCTCCAGTCAATTTCCTAACTATGTTGTAAGTTACAAAACCTCATGCACACTTCAATACTAAAATTGCACCTCTACAATTAGCGCCAACTAAGACTGAAAAAAGGTTTACAATTGGGCGTGATCGCTTTAAACCCCATTATTGTCTAAGGATTTAGGGAAGTATTTGAGAAATATTTTCCATGTCAAATTAAAGAAAACAGCAAGTTAAGATGTACATGCACCAAACACTCTTGATAAGTGTTAATTAAAAATACATAATTGTAAAAGATTTCTGTGCCCATAGGATGTCTGCTAATTCTAGGTAGTAATGTTAGAAAAATCCTAGCAATTAGCTATTACGACAAATCAGTGCTCTTATGCATACATTGTAGACGTTTGTACATAGTCTAAAGGTTGCAGGTCCGAGTACCTGTCGGTCCACTCATCCTTCGGATGTCAATAAAATGGGTAACGTTGTATAATAATTAACAGCTATTATCAGCGGCTAGAGCTGACCCAAATTGTAGCGTGTGCTACACAAGTGTACTGATTATTTTATTTTTTTTCTATAAAAAAAAGCAAACTTACTCTTTCCTTCATGCTACATAGACCGCACAGGTTTATTGTTAGTAATGGATGATTGCTTTTGGTTAGAAATAGACTGTGTGCTTGCCTAGGAGGACAAAGGTCATAATAATACTTTTTATTGAGCTCAGTCCCATGGAGCAGTGGCTGACTCAAAGTTGTATCAAATGCATCAAATGAAAGTTCCAGAAAGCAAGACTTACTGTTGGAGAGTTTTGTGATGAAGAAGGCTTAAAAAGAGAAAAGCCATAGGGTGGAAAACTATCTCTTGATAGTCAAAAAAAAGCTTTATTCGGTATATTAAAAAATATCCATAAAAGCATTCTACATTACAAAAGCTAGTTCATCATAAATTAGACAGTAATTTATAAATTTTCGGGTATAATTTCACCTTTTACATCTTGCAGTAAATACAACATAACAATCATTTAATACTTCTTATCAGTGCATGGGAATTTCAAGACATAAAATACATTTAAAACATGCGTAAAAAAGACTAGAATTAGACTGTATAGCTTATTCATAAACAAGAGATTCCAATTAGGATAACTCCTTTCTTCGCTTAATGGCTAGTTGGATATAAGCGATTACCGCATTACATATATAAACATGTTCTAAGTCACAAATAAAATAAAAGGCGGTTTTGTATGAGTACAGTCTATTCGAGATAAAAAGTGGGCGCAAAATTAATTTCCGTAGGTCCCTATAAAAGTTACAAAAAAGTACAAAGTGCACATTGCTTTGGATGGACTTTCCATCACACAGACATTTCGGAAGATTTGCACTCCATTTACCCATCTTAGGGAAAGCAATTTGGAAGTGCAAAGTACTCAGCCTTAATCTAGTCAAATAAAATCTATGTTGGGTATTTCTTATAAAAATAAGCTATGGCTGAGTGCCTTGGTAGTCAATGTTAGCTACAAGATCAGTGGATATGTCGTACAGTTCCCATTGGTTAGTTCTTCTTTCGCAATTTTGATTAAGGTCAACTCTATCTAGTAGGTGACAGCTCCAAGCTGTGGGTGAAAGGAGTTTGCAACCTTAGATATGGCAAGAGCAGGTGGTGGAGAAGGGTCAAAGACTAGGAAAATCTCTGATCATTACAAACAAATTGCCTATGATAGGTAGCGTCAAAACCTTCCAGACATGGGGCATGCAATCTGACTCACATGTGAGCAGGAAGACATAAAAGCAAGCACACGCTCATTTACAGACACACTCGGAAACGTGCATGCACACTTGTACAAGAAACCACACACCCACTTATTCACTATCACTGCTCTTGACCCCCTCCCCCCCTCCCACCTTCACCGCGGAGCTGGACATTTTTTCGTATTTCTGCTGTTCTTTCCTCCCAACTCTGCTTCTTCACCTCCATGGTTTGTGCACCAGCAGGGGGCAGGGCAAGTTGCTAGAAATAAGTGAGAGGGACCTGTGGATCACAGACAACTATGATAGATCTAGAGTCCCCCAAGCACATAATGCTAGAATTCTTTAGGGTTCATGAGACTGGCACCTGCAAATATCTGCCTCCAGAGACATGAGGAGGCTGAGCACCACCATGAAAGTAGACCTTAGTGCTGGGAATGAGGGACACAATGATAAGTGAAGCAGTGTTATGTCTTACTCCAACATTCTGTAACAAATTTATAAAACTTTAGGGACTAATTTATATGTTGGCGGCATGTACACTCAATCACAATGGCTTCCGGATTTTCTGAAAATGAGAAAGAAAACAGTTTGGTGCAGGACTTCATCATTATTGTGTAGATCTGCACCAAACTGCAAAAAGCAATGACAGGAACCGCCATGATGGTGGTTCCTGGCAATGCTTTAAGAAATGACTGCCCACATGGTGATCATTTATAAAACTTGCGGAAAGTACCTGTGTCAGGGCAAGAGAGTAATTTACTCCGTAAACCTTGGTGGAGAAAGGCGCCATCCACCAGTTTATATATCTGGCCCTTAGTCCCAGTTTAGTGGGACCAGGGGAAGAGCATATTTTACAGATAAGCCGGTTGCAGAATGTGTGTGCCTGCAAAATCATTTAAATGAGCTTCCACGCATGCATTTTTCATACTTGCAGATTTTGTACATGCTAACTTGTGAAGGTATGTGGCAGGTACCAAACATGATCATCCCTCATTCACAGAGAGATCCATTGAAGTCTGTGCCTGTCATGCCAATCCATTCCCCTGGAACAATTCTGGCCTTGCTGAGGGCTGGTAGCATTGCTACTGATGGAGCTCCAGCCCCCTCTGGATAATCTTCTTTCTTAGGTTGATAAATATTTTAGAGCATGAGAGGTGAGAAAAACTTTACATCCATTGCAAAGCTGATTAAACAAAATTATTTCTCTAGTCTACAAGAATGCCAAGACCACTAAGTAAGGTTTATTACAGACTCAGAAACACACTGATATAATTGAGTCTCAATAATATGTTATAGAAATACAAAATAACCAATATGAGCCCAAATCTATGAAGGACATTCTGTCTAAACGGCATAAAGCACACCAAATATTCAGCGGCTGCTATACAGAAAATGAGAAAGAAGATTTGCAAGTTCAATTGCAAGTTTATATCCTCCTGTCTAGTCATGTGTAAGATGTTTGATCACTAATTTTCCCTACAGTACCTTTTAAAGGAGAAACCCTAATTTTTCAAAAAAACAAGGAAAAGGTGTAAGCAATAGTGGAGACTACAGTATAAGTACTCCAGTAAAATAGAGGGGCAGATTTATGTTGCACTTGCGCCACTTTTGCTCCGCCGTTGCGTCACTTTTGTGACGCAGCAGCGGCGCAAATCCTGCGCCATGGTGTGGGGTATTTACAACGTGACGCATCTGGGAGATGTGTCACGTTGTAAAGCCCTGCGCAACATGTAGGCGTTCCTGCACAGGGGGGGGCGTTCTGGCGCAGGAACGCCTCCTAAAAGTGGCTGAGTGAAATCTACAAGATTTCACTCAGTCACTTTTAGGCCCATGCTGCGTCAAATCCCTGCGCCTGCTTGAAGCAGGCGTAAGGATTGACGCAGCATTCACAAGATAGGGCCCCCCAGAGCATTGCTGGAGCTGCGTCGCGCTTGCGACGCAACTCCAGCAATGCGCCACTTTTACGGCACAGATGCGTCACGCATCTGTGCCTTTTTTGCCCCATGGTGCGCCGCATTATAAATGCGGCGCATCCATGGTGGCGCAGCTGTGGCGCATAATAATTGGCACATCCCTGCTGATATGCAGGGATGCGCCAGTTAACATAAATCTGCCCCAGAGTGTTTAGCAATAAAGCCACACTCAGAGATATATCAATGAAGTCTGAATCTCATAGAAGTCTAAAAACGTCTGGGGCAGATTTACAAGTCCCTTGAGTCACTTTTGCGCTGTTGTTGCGTCACTTTTGTGGCGCATCGGCAGCGTAAGAGTTGCGTCCCATTTACAATGAGACACATCTAGGGAGATGTGTCACGTTGTAAAGCCCTTTGTGACATTATACCTGCGTCAGGTATAATGTATGCAGGGTAGGCGTTCCCACGCAGGAAAGCCTCGTAAAAGTGATGCAGTGAAATCTACAAGATTTCACTGCGTGACTTTTAGGACGCCACTGCGTCAAAACTTACGCCTGCTTGAAGCAGGCATAAGGAGTGACGCAGTGTATTGGGAATAGGCCGCAACACGCATTGCTGGAGTTGCGCCGTGCTTGCGACACAACTCCAGCAATGCGTGACTTTTCCATCAACAGATGCGTCAGAATTTCTGACGCATCTGTCAATCTTTGCGCCATGGTGCGCCGTATTGTAAATACGGCGCATCCATGATGACGCAAGGGTTTTGCATGGTGACGCAGGGAAAGTGACGCATCTCTACAGATGCGTCACTTTCTTGTAAATCTGCCCCTCTGTCTCTAACTAGAAATGTAATACCAATTAACACACAACATTCAAGGTAACCAACGTCATCCTCTTCCAGTACATTTCCATCTTCCCTAGTTGGTGCTGGGAACACTTAGCTTTTCTCCCACAGCTTCAACTGGGCACACTCAATCAAACTTGAGCAACCTCTCTTCTGCCATGAGAACTTGTCTCTAATTTCGTTACTACACATTCTTCTCGCCAAATGTTTCCTCCCGTACCTTGCTATCACTACATTAAACAATAGTTCTTTTCTTTAGCTGACACAGTCTCTGTCTCCACATGAGGAGGAGAGACAATATGCAAGCAGCTAACTTTTCACACTGCAAGTTAAACCTTAGATTTTAAAAACTTCAGGCCTTTAGTCAAGCTAATTTAGCTAAGTAGTTAATGTGCACTCGGCATTTGGCTATATATGCATGTGTGGCCACAAATCAATACAGCAATATGAAAACACTTTATATGATTAATCCTAGTTTCATATATTTATACAATTTTGACTAAGGGTTATGTCTTCAGCACTCGTGTAGTTATGGGTGAGAACTAAACTTTTAAAGAAAACCTTAAAAATGAGTATGCACACATTATAAATTCATGTATCAAGTCTCTGGAAAATGCACTGCACTAAATGCATTTTAGCATATCCCCTCACAATCTAAAATCATAGCAAATTAACAATAATCCAGACGGCCCAGCAAATAAAACATAAGTACACACAGAGATATCTTGAGGCACACAATGAATACATTTTGTATGCTTTTAATGCACTATTTCTCATTGTTATTATCGTCTTACACAAATATATACGGCTAAAATCAAAAACATTAATGGACTAGTCAATCGTAAGGGGTGGAGCAAAAATGGACCCAACTCCATTACTCTAACCTATTAAAGGCTCAAAGCTAATAATGGAATGAAATGTCCCTGCTTCCTTTACAGTCCAACATTTTTACCTATAACTTAGTGGTGGAAATGGAAATCTATGCATTACCTTCCATGGGGCCTTTAAGGCCTGCACATCTAAATGCTGCTCCCCGGGTCAGTTGTTTTGAGGGTGGGAGATGGTGACATCAGCAGGCACCAGCATCATACTCATGTCCTTCGTGGGAGACAATACATAACAGTGCAGTAGACATGCAGTCACTGCTGTTATTCATGGAAGGCCTACTAAGAAATGTGAGTGCAACATTCTGTCCATGTTGCCTGGGACACTTCCGGATCACACATTCCAACTGTGAATTCGATTTAAAACCAGGGACTATGCAGCCACACAATGAGCTTCGTTACTTAAATTCAAAACCTGTAGTTCTGGGTTCCAGAGCTACTTATACGAACCAGGACAATAACTCTGGAGGTTTTAAAAATTAGTTGGACCCTAAGGATCCACTAAGAAGTGGGGAATAACCAGGGAGTCAACATATGAAATTCTACTGGGTATCTTTTTCTTGGCAGTAGTTTCATTCAGGCATTTCAGCTGCTTAGATCAACCAAAGTCCCAGGGGAAACTGTATAAGCACTCTACTTTCATGCCTTACTCACCATCTTAGTGGGCTTAATACGCCTGTTACTGGGCCCAGTAAAGATTATGAGTTACTCGTAATGAGTTAGTGCAGTCCATATTTTTATTATATTGGCATAATCTTGTGTAATGTCAGATATTTGTGAAGCATAATGCCAATGATTTTGCCATTTTTTTACACGGGAAGTGCAATAGAGTGTGAAGCTACTCTACATAAAGTAGCAACTTTCTCTTCTTTTTCACTTGTGGATGGGCTTAGGCACATTGTGGGCATGCATTTATTTAATACTTGCCTTGGTTGGAGGGAAGGGAGGGCCCAGAGCAGAAAGGCATTTTCTTTGTCATCCATCCTTCTCTTTGCTTGTCGACCATTTTGGGAAACCAGCGTGTGTCTGATAGTTGGACATTTCGTTTTTGTTCTCTGAGCCTTATACTTTTCCAAGCCATGTGCTCGTCCACCATTATGTGAAGCAAGTGTGTGTGTGTGTCTGATGGTTGATACATAACTATTATCTGTCAATTTTAATAGCCACCCAGTGGGAGCACTGTACTTTATGGCCGTTTAGTGGCCCACAGATATTTTTGCTCCTTTTTCCTTTTTAACTTATATATTCATGTTATTGTGCATGTAAGATTGTTGTAATCTGTGAAGTCCATGGCAATGTGGCCCAGATGTACGAAGCCTTTTTGGGGCCGGAAAGGATTTGATTTACAGAATAGGACAATTTGCATCATCAAAAAGGCCTTTTCCTTTTTGCACAACTAAATTGCAATTCGGTAACACGTTACAGAATCACAATTTTGGTTTGCGACCAAATACTGATTCGGTATTTGGCTGGGGCTTGTTTAGGGCGCCCCTTCCAAATAATGAATCAGATTGATATGTATTAATGTTAGTGACTGAATTCTGGTCCCAAAATTTTAATCTTTTACCACTTCCCCAACCATGGTGGTAAAACCATTCGCAAACAGGAAGGGGACCCAAGACCCTTTACCCCTTGTGAATGCTGTCAAACATATTTTTTAAGAGTAAGACGTTCCGCAGATTCAATGCCTACTCTGAAAAAATAAATCTTTTTTTCAAATGCATCCAATTTCCTTAAGGAAAACAGGTTACATTAAAAATAAAATGCTTTATTTAAAAGTAATCACACAGATGGTGGTCTGCTGACCTCAGCATGCCACTATCCCTGTGATGGATGTGATTCCTAGTTGATTGCAAGTTGAGAGCACTTCATTATTATTCATGAGGAAAGTAAATTTGCAACTCACTAGGAATCGGTAATTTGCAAACCGAACTAATAATACATAGGTCGGTTTGCAACTACACTAGTCGCAATAATACTGGTTGCAAATTGCAACCAGTATTTTGTTACCAGTCCTTAGTACATCTGGACCTTAGTTTATTTAATTTATTCAATTTGTGTTGGCTTCCCTCTGACTCAAATAGAAGGCCTAACGTCCATGAAGGAACACAAGCTATGCCCGTTTTTCAGAACTTGTTTCTATATTTTCTCCCATATTGATTGGGACTGCTGAGCCATATTACCAGTTGCTAGTACGCCCATATGAATACCAAATGTGAAGTCCTAAAAGATTAGCATCTAAAAATGGTGGTTGTTGCTGAGAAAAAAACCTAAAAAATGAAAGTTGTGATAATTATTGAAAAACTGTTGTCAGGACAAGCAACTCTGCCACTCTTAGCATGCATTTACCACCAGCAGTAACCTCTGATTAGTACAAGGAAGTGAAGGGTGTTATGGCCATCCCTGTTCTTCCAAGAAGCCTACCTCAATGGAAGTGACTGGGGGCTGGATCCTCATCATCATCAGCTTTGTGTAAAAACGCACTGCCGCAGCTCGGTTCAGCAAGGATGCACTGTACTACTGAATCCATAACCAAGTCCATTTGTACAATAGAAAACTGTCCAAAATGTTGAAAAGTGACTTCCTCCCCTTTTCATTGGTAGAAGTTAAAGAGCTTCTGGAATGTGAGGTAGGCCTGTATCCAAAATGGAAATTTCAAAGCCAGACATATTTCTCAACTGTTGTGTCACAGCTGCATAATGAAGTGCTTGGATTAGCTGCTAAAGCAATGAAGAGAGTGCTGTCTGTTGTATATTAGTTCTTCATGTAACATGGCTGACAGTGGTCATTAGCCCTTTCTTTGTGTTCTTACGTCCTCAGCCTCTAAGAATACCTGTGAGTGCTTTAACTTGTACCGGAGTGTTCTACTTTTGTCAGTTGATGGTCTGGTGAGCTGGCGAGGTGTGCGCTCGGCTCTGTCTACACTAAAGCTACCTATAACTTAACTAGAAGTGTCCTGAGCTACAACAATTTGGCGGCGATTTGGCTGACCAGACCAGAGAAGAAACCATCATAGTCTCGAGTAGCACCTCACACCATGAATCCAGAGCGATCCACCTAATTGCTGCCAGAAGCAGGAGCGAAAGAAAAGAGTAACTGGAGAAACAAGAAGAAACTTGAAAAACTAAACGGAGAAAAGATAAAGAAGAAACCACTCGCAAGTATCTCTGACGTCAAGTACGAGCTCCAGTGTCATTTAAATATATGTTCGGGGGCAAAAATCGGACCCCGGTATGAAGTGATTTTGCACCCTGAAGACTTTCACCTGAAATGTGTTGATCGGGGGAAGGATCGGGCCCTGGTGTTGTATAATGGTGTTTGGCGGGTTGACCACAAAACGAGAAGAGAGGGAAAATCCTCCGGAGGCACTCCTGACGTCACTCTTCCCAACCGTGAGTCAGTTACATAATGTGAGCGCTTCCTCCTGCATGCGCGATCTCTGCATGTTGAAAGGTTACCAGGCAATAGTGTCACGCGCCTCCTTCTGTGTGCGCCTTCTCCGCTTGTTAAAAAGTTGCCTAGTAACAACGCACGTGCTTCCTTGCGCCACTACCGCACGGTCCGGAGCTGATGAATAAAGAGCCAGTACGCACATAAAGGACATTTTCAAAATGTTTGTGAGCCGTGCTGGAATTGAATGCTAGGCGCCGCAATAAAAAGCTCATGTGTGTAGAGCTAATGTGCACGTGAAGAACGACGTCTTTGAAGTTGCGCTGTACTAAATGTTTTTGGATGCGTGAGCAATTTGTGAGCCGCGGTCCATAGGGAATTCAACAACAGTACAGGAACAACATTTCAAAGAAGTGCGCACGTGATGAACCTCTTTGAAGTTGGGGTGTAATAAATCACTCTGAGTATGCCAGCAATCTGAGAGTCGCAGCCTTAACGAAATTGACAACAGTATAAAATTGACAACAGTATGAAATTGACAACACTATGAGCACACTTCAAAGCTTACATGGTTATCAATTTGTAATATATTCATTATAATATCACTGTCATTTTGTGACAAGGACAATAACGTTTTACCTGACTCTTGATATTCTTCCATATGTATTGCATTCTGGGACTCTAAAAAGAATATTAGATGAATGGTCCTCGTCAAAATCTAAGCGACTAATCTCAATTGTGGCGAGACGACTGTTGTGCTGGTATGCTCTTATGAAAATAAAAGGAGAAGAAAAAAAAGAAAGAAGTATATTAATTATTTTCTACATGGTGACAAGTCAGTTACTACTGTTTGCATCCTACTAATGGTGCATTCCCACAGAGTTACTGAAGCTGATTCTATAAAACAAAATGATATTCTGTGGCCACAATCAGACAAACCTATATTCTTCTATGTGACTAAGGGGCAAGGAAAAATTGCAAGTTCAGCCACTTCCTATCCTATGCCAAGTCAGATCAGATTTGTGTAGTACAGGCAATTTTGTGGCTCAGAGAGCCCATGATACCTGAATAGCTACTGTGGGCCCGATTCACAGAACTAACTTAAGACAAAATCCTAAACTTACTACCATTTTGGTATTCACAGAAGGCACTTACTCATTTTGGTATTCACAGAAGGCATTTAGGAGTCTTAAAGTTAGAACTCCTAACTTCTGTGAATACCGAAGTGAGTAAGTGTCTTCTGTGAATACCAAAATGAGTAAGTGCATTCTGTGAATATGAAAATGGTAATAAGTTTAGGATTTTGTCTTAAGTTAGTTCTGTGAATCGGACTCTGAGAGCCTAACTAGAACCAGGACAGAGAACATAGTACTGGGACTGAAAGTCCAGAACTTGAGAAGTCATGAACTGGGGGAGAGAGCCCAGAACCGGGACAGCGAGCCCAGAAGCCGGTCAGTGAACTTAGAACAGGGATCCTGGCCCGACAAGGGACAAAGGTCACAGATCCACTATGAGAAAAAAGGAGGGGACAGAGGTCCCAGAACCAGAAAGGGCCAAAGGTCCCGGAACCAGAAAAAGGAGGGGACAAAGATCCCAGAACCAGTACTGGGAAAGATAATCCAAAACTGGGACAGAGAGTCCAAACTAGGAGAAAGAAAACCAAAGCCTGGACAGAGAGTCCAGAACGGGGACAAAGGTCCCAGAACCAGAACCAAGTGGGGGCAAATGTTCCAGAACCACGATGAAGAGCTGGGACAGAGAGCCCACAATGGGGACAAAGGTCCAAGAATCAGAACTGAGAGGGGACAAAGGTCCCAGGACCAGTACTAAATGGGGGCTAAGGTCCCAGAACTAGGACGGAGAGCCCTGATCGGAGACAAAAGCCCTGAACTAGAAACTGGTAAAACTAGGCCCGCGACAAAGAACCCAGAACTTGGGCATAGACTCAGAACCAAAGAAGAAAAAAAAAGCAACACTGGACAGAGCGAGTCACAACTAGGATTAAGTGTCCATTCTCAAAGAAACAAAACTTCAAGCTAGAGTAAAAACTCAAAACATCACATGCGGTACTGCACTTGGAAATCTCAAAGAGTACCCAGGACTGTGGTATCTGCTGTTGAAGTTCTACGGACCTCACAACTTAACATTGAAGAAATCTGTAACTAAAGCATGGAGGCATCTGTTGCGCTGTTCATCTTCAACTTGGAGCAGGAAGCGGTGGTGGACAGAAACAGATTGAAGAAAGTGAACTGTCTCTTCCTGTTTTTGGTGGACAAGGACAGATTGGAGAAAGTGTACTGTCTTTTCCTGTTTTTGTCAGTCTAAGGGGAGTAGGTGGTGGTGATGCTTGTTAGTTGTTTTGGGTGATTTCTCTCACCTCACCCTTCACTCTTGACACTCTTTACCCCTAAACGCTCCTTTGCCTTCGCGAACTAAAAATAGTTCAAGACGTCGTGGACCTCCTACCTGTCTTAATTATTATTGTTGTTGTCTCCCATACATTAAGCTTCATTTTTGTGATTTTTTTATTTATTTATTTATTCTCTGTAATGGAGGGAGATGTGTTGTATATTAGTTCTTCATGTAACATGGCTGACAGTGGTCATTAGCCCTTTCTTTATGTTCTTACCCCCTCAGCCTCTAAGAATACCTGTGAGTGTTCTAACTTGTACCAGAGTGTTCTACTCTTGTCAGTTAATGGTCTGGTCAGCTAGCGAGGTGTGCGCTCAGCAGTGTCTACAATAAAGATACCTATAACTTAACTAGAAGTGTCCTGAGATCTATCTACAACACTGTGCAGTGCTTCCATCTCACTACAAACATGTGAACCAGTTGTCAAGCGTCATACTATATGCTGATCGCTGCATACTGAGTATCCTTCAAAGTTGTCAAGGAAAGCTTATTACAAGGTACCACCAGTACTGATGTTTTTTAAGGCATTTGGCAGCATGCCACTTTTGCAGTGTCTGTTAATTAGGAAAGCACAGCTGCCCACATCCTGGAAGATATCAATTCCAAATTCTATGAATAGTCTTAGTGCAGGGGGTTTCAGAACTCGAAATATTGCTACTGTCAAAACCATAGCAAATGGAGGATATTTCTGAGTGCTCGGTTTAATGCATTGCATCAGCCTGATTGAGCAGGGTCTCTTCAAGAAAAGAAATGCGTAGTCCACAGATAACTGGTCCACTTTCAGTGTATCTGGGCAAACATAAGCAATCTTTAAAGCTTGTAATTGGTTGAGGATCATTTTGCAAGCAAAGAAAGTCTCTGCAAAAGCCTTCACATCTGAAAATCCAATTAATTGAACATTAACATATACATGCTGTAACGCCCGTTTTAGCAGAACAAATCTATTTATGATTACGTGGTATAGGAGGAGATGCTATTGCCAAAGAGATGCCAATATATGTTACAAATGGAACCTAATAGTGTGCCTACATCCTTTGTCATTTGTAAGTGGGATGTCAAGGAAAAGGATTGTCCCATGGACCAAGCCATCCCATTGTTGCACTTGCTGCCGACCCAGAAACTGATGATTTTGTCAACAGATAAATGATTTGTCAACATACAATACCAAGCTGCGGCAAGAGATCATGTCCACTGTACAATCATGGTCTGTCTACATGTATTCCTTCCTCAGCATTGAATGGCTCCATCTGGATCATCAAGAAAGTTGTTAAACACGAATATGAAATATTGTAACTTTAAGGACACAAAAGAATTAAAGTGCTGCCATCACAAACCTCTGAAGAGCTAGGTGGGGGCTCCAGTAACATTATTCTATAGGAGCACTCAGCAGTGGTAAAACAATCACCATTACAAGTGACACCTTCTGGTAAAAATCCCACACCAACAGCATAAATCGAAACATCATCTGTGCTTTGTTCATTTCAGGTGTTCTAAGACTTACAACAAGCACGCAGATGCAGGAAACTAAGGGGCAGACAATAGCAAAGCTGTTAAAAGAGTAGTTGAACGACCAAAGAAGATACCCAGTAGATTAAAACCGATTGATCAATCAGCATGGAAGAAGAAAAAGTGTCCAGAACACAGCAGGTTGGAAAATAAAATACCTAGCATATCCTACTGCCAGTGCAACCTCGGATCAGGTTTTCGTATCATAAGGATCCGTCTATCTGCTCAAAACATTCATAATGATCAAAAGGAACAAGCGTTTCATTCCTAAAACGTAAAAGCTCCCAGAAGACACAACAATGGTTTAGGTTAATTTCTCAGACATATGAAGTAAGGTAAGTTGTCCACCAGATGTAGCTTCTGAATATGAAGTTGAAACGCAATAAAAAGTACCAACACACTTTTTGCCGATGAAAGCAGAACATAACTAATTTATAATATATTTGGTGTGCCAAGAGATATAAATAAAGAAAAATGAAAAAGGTGCTCGAGGTGCAAGGCTCACAAAGATAATCATGAACACATGAACACAATCAATTTGGCCTGGTAAATGGTGACAAGGACAAGCAATTAACGCTTATATATATGCAATAAACAACAGACTTTGCGCTTGTAATGGATGCTGCCATTTCCTGAAAGAACTAGATTACACCCATGTCTAACCTTCCATCACAACTCCTGACTGTCATTGAAGATTGAGAGGGCGGCACTGCTTATGTGTGTGGCATCTATGGAAAAACAAATGCATAAATACCACAATATTTTGGGGATAATCGCTTTGAATTAAATAATGAAAGGCAATTGATTAACGTGATGTATGGGAGGGAATCAACTAAACTGTATCTTTAATGTGTTGGTGATCATTCTGGGAGCATGCTTCTACATGTCTCTGCGAATGCTACGTGACTGGTACTTAGTTACACCTCAGTATCTCTTGGTTGGTATGAATGCTGTCAGTTACATTGACCCCAGATTTCAATTTATTTTCATTTTCGTGTTCAACAGTTCTGTTTTGTATATAGAGAAAAGACAATTTAAATGTGTGCTCCTCAACAATCTAAAAATTTGAATGAAGAATTTTTATAGTATGCTAAATGTGCCGTGGAAAAGTGTAAAACTGAACGTTAAACTGACACGGATTTGAAATGTGCTAATTCATAGCAGGCAGTCATTGTTATTCATGTAGGGTGCACACAAAACCTTGACACGTTTTTGCTAATTAAAGGAATCTTGATATAGCTGAAATGTGCACAACGTGATTTAGCAGCTTGACCTTAGAGTGGCATGCTTAGAGATGCTGTCATATCTGCAGAATTTTCTCATTTAACAAAAAGTATGATGTCACTGTGCAACATTTATTCTTGAATGGCAAGAACTTCCTATTTCTTAATAATTCATATTAAATATTAGAATTGAATAACATAGCTTGTGCATTTAAATAATAAGTAACTGTTGTTTAGATTAAAAGAGTGTATTTCCTAACCATGATTTGTCTTTCGGTTTTTACTTCATTGTTCTCTCAGTGAAACAAGTAGAGATATAGAAGGTCAATGAATTTGAGAAGCGCATGGGAACTATGCCTGATGTTTCCAAAATGTAATCTCACAAGACTGTCTGTAGGTAACAACATGTCAAAAGTTTAGTCCACATGTATTTTTATGGGAACGGAGGAGCTGAACTTACTTACCACAGCATCCTGTCTTCTTATTGGCTCCTGGAGGAGAAAGCCAGCGACAATGTTTTCGACATGTGTTCTTGACTTTTATATTAGTACATGTTCCTAGGTAGAGACATCCATTCTCGTTCATTCATGTTGCAACCCCCCACTCACTGGAAAAACAGGAGCCGCAGAAATGAAGAGAGCCACCCCTCTCACCTCTGGACCAATCCTCCACACAAACTATCACAGTATGGGCGATTGGTTCCCAGGGGAAAGGGACTAGAATACACCACCCCTGGTGTGCTGGGAATTGAGGGAAAGGCATGTTGTCAGAATGTGGCATGAACAGAAGGATGGGATATACAGACAGCGTCTGTAGGGTAGCCGCAGAGAAGGTAGGGACAACTTTAGGTCTGCAAGACAGAAACAATAGAAGGACTTTAAAGGCAGGAAAAGGGTTGGGAACACACTCTAGTAAAAGTCGTTTTCTTCAAACGGGTTGTAGGAGAAGAAGAAAAGAAAACACACTCACCATGGTTGACACAGCATGGTAGCGCATTTAGCACAATCCCGTTGAATTAAGGTACACTTTTCCAGGGGGCATAGTCATTCTCCATGGATATGGCGTAGAAGGGACAGATGGTCTTGGGAAAGGAAAAGAACTCCATACAAAGCAGTGCAATAGGCTCTTGCACAGCGGTGCAAACAAAAACGAAGTGAAAATAACACTGTTCACACCCTACACGGGTGCCAAGGAAAACACTCCTCCTCAAGGGATCTGTTTAAAATAACACGGAACACAGCACTGGCAACTCCTGTTGGCACTTCTTCTGAAATATGAGCATAATAAAAAAAATACCAATATTGGTCTCGCGTTGGAGGCGGTGCTGCCGGCTCCTGCCGTGCGCCTCCAGGGGACTCCAAACTGAAGAACCGCATGCATGGGGTAATTAACACAAGCTGAGGCTGTCAGCTCCAGCCACGCTCATCAAGGGGAGGTGAATGGGTCAGGTGACCGCGCTCGGCAACACGAAAGCACTCGCGGCTCCTGCCGCTCAATGCTAATTACTACTCGTGGCTCCTACTGAGTTAGGGTGATCACTTGTGGCTCCTGCCGCATTAGGGAAAGCACTCGCGGCCCCTGCTGCGTTGGGGTATTCACTTCGGCTCCTGCCATGTTGTGGTAATCACTTGCGGCTCCTACCGCGTTAGGGAAACACACGAGAGAGAAAGATAGGCATGCTCCAGCGTCCTCAGGATAGAACAAAAATAAAAATAAAAAGGGGCAAAAGAGAGACATGCTCCTGTGTTCTCTCAAGTCTTGAATCAGAAGTGGGTGTCAAAGAGAGGCACGCTCCTGTGTCCTCTCGGCACCGGGAATCTTAGCACATTTAAAGCCAAGCACCTGTGTCAGGTATGGGAGACTCTTTAATAGCAACCTCCCCTTACCACCTGACGTGCTACAACCAATGCCGGGGGAGGGGGAAGAAAGACAGACAAGAGACAGAAAGTAGGAACAGGAACCAGACTTGAGAAGGGAAAGTGGTAACCTTACCTCCCCCTAAGGTTCTTTTAACAGGGCTAGGCTTCGTGGTGTTATTAGCGTGGAACCTCCGCCCTAATAGGGGTGCATGGACAAATGCAGCAGGTTCCCATGTTCGCTCTTCAGGAGGGTATCCCTTCCAATCCACCAGGTAATATAGTTTCCGGCTCCGCCTACATGAATCCATAATACGATTCACTTCGTACTCTTCTTGGTCATCAACTATTAAAGGAGGGAGTGGTATCAAGGGATGTGCTGAGGGAATATAGGGTTTGAGAAGGGACGTATGGAACACAGGATGAATACGATACTCCTCTGGTAATTCTAGTTTCATGGCCACTGGATTAATAATCTGTTTTATTTCAAATGGACCTACAAAACGTGGCTGTAACTTCTTTGGTCCTGCTAGTTTATGGTTTTTTGTGGCCAACCAGACTTTGTCTCCTATGGCATATCTAGGAGCAGGGCGCCCATGTTTATCAGCTGCTTTCTTCATATTTGCTTTGGTCACTTGTAACTGGGAATGAGCGGTCTTCCATAGTTCTTTCAGATTGTTACCCAGGGAATCCACTGCAGGGACTTTAAGAGTGGGTTACAAAGGCACGGTTCTGGGATGAAAGCCCATTGCACAAAAGAAAGGTGACATACCTAAGGCAGAGTGGACACTGTTATTATACGCAAACTCTGCTCCTGGCAATGCTTTTACCCAACTACTTGTTAAGGTAGCCAACAAACAGCGCAGATATTGTCCATGGTCGGGTTCATCCGCTCCGTCTGTCTATCAGTTTGCGGATGATAAGCAGGTGACAGACAGAGGTTCATCTGTGAAGCTGAGCCTATCTCGTGCCAAAATTTGGAAACAAATTGGAGACCCCTGTTGGACACCAAAACCAAAGGTTTTCCGTGCAGACGGATTACATTTTGTATAAATTTATACACCAGTTCACTAGCATTAGGGACCTTAGGAAGGGGCACAAAATGTGTTACTTTGGTAAAGGAGTCTACTATGACGAGTATAGTGGTGAGTCCTTCTTCTGAGGGGAGATCCGTGATAAAATCCACACTCACAGTATGCCATGGATAAGGGGAAACAGGAAGAGGCTGTAACAAACCATCCGGCGTAGTGTGAGGTTCTTTCTGTGTAACTTATATGGGACAAGAGGAAACATAATGCTGTATATCTTTCGTCATGTTTTCCAACCAAAACCATCTGCTACAGATCTCATTGGTTTTCTGAATGCCCAGGTGGCTCACCAAAAAGGAGGAGTGAACCCACTGGAGTACCTGATCCAGGAGTTTGCCCCGTATATACAACTGGCCACCATGATAAAGCAAACCCCCTGTTACATGGCAATTTGGTTTTTCCAACCATTGGGACATATCGATTTCTGTTAAAGTTTTCCCCAAGTCACTACAGAATTGATCAAAAGAAACATACCCTAGGATTTTACCAGGGGGTCTGAATGCTTCCAGGTCGGGATCGTCTCTTTGATGAGGGAGTGATACACATAAGCATGATAGAGCATCAGCTTTCACTTGTTGTGCAGCTGGCTGGTAGGTGATCACGAAATCAAATTTATTAAAGAAGGATACCCATCGCATCTGTCTGGGGGTCAATGCTCTAGCGGTAGGAAGAATTCCAAATTCTTCTGGTCTGAATATATAGTGATGGGATGTCTTGCTCCCCAGAGGTAATGTCTCCCCTCTTGGAATGCCTTCCTGATATCCAACAGTTCCCTATCTGCGACTGTATAATTTTGTTCAGCGGGCAATGACTTGTTGGAAAAGAAGGAGATAGGGTGCATCTGCCCATTAGTGTCTCTCTGAGATAGAACCCCTCCTACTGCATATTGTGATTCGTCCGCCTCCACAAAGAAAGGGAGACTAGGGTCAGGATGTATCAAGACAGGAGCAGAAGTAAATATGTCAAATGTTTTTGAGCTTCTGAGGATCAAACAAAAGGCACCCCCTTTTTAACAAGTCTTGTTGTGGGTGTTACCACGTCTGAGAAGTGCGTACTGAAACGCCGGTAAAAATTAGCAAAACCTAGCAGAGACTGTATGTCCTTGACACACGTGGGGGTAGGGCAAGAAAAGATGGCCTCAACCTCCTTTTGGTCCATCCATATCCCTTTTTTGGAAATTACAAACCCCAAGAACTCTACCGTAGAGGCATGGAAAGTGCATTTCTTGAGTTTGGAAAATAAATGATGATCTCGTAGTCTTTGCAATACCTGTTTTACATGTTCTTCATGTTTGTTGCGATCTTTTGTGAAAATTAAGAATCATTCCAGAAAATCTCAGAAGATCTCATTAATGAAGAACTGAAATGCCGCAGGGGCATTGCACAGCCCGAACAGCCTTACGCAATATTCGAATAAACCGAAAACGCCGCTTTTCACTCATCACCGTCACATACTCAGATAAGATGGTATGCTCCTCGTAAATCTATTTTGGTGAACACAGTGGCATCTTTGATTTGATTTAATAATACTGGGATGAGTAGTAACGGGTATTTATTCTTTATGGTGACCGTGTTAAGAGATCTATAATCTATACAGGCGCGAAGGCCCCCTTCCCACTTGGATATAAAAAAAAGAGGGGGATAAATGGGTGAAGAGGGGTGCCGGATAAACCCACATTTTAACATGTCATCCAGGTACTCTCTGAGATAGGCAGTTTCAGGTTCTGATAGGGCATATATTAAATTACAAGGAAGTACACCCCGGGTTCTAGGTTAATGCAACAATCAAAGGTGCAGTGAGCAGGCAATGCCGTGGCTTTTACTTTATCGAATACGTCAGTTTATTGTTTGTAGACGTCAGGGAGTCTAGCTCCGGAATACTACAGGAAGCACATACCAAAGGAGAAGCCCAGTCAATAGCTTCTTGATAACAATGCTGGATGTATAACTAGAATCCAAGGTCACGGTTCTTCGCACTCAATCTATTTTGGGATAATGCATTTGCAACCAGGGTACCCCCAAGAATTACTCCAAAAGCTGGAGTGTCTATGTGATCAAAGGAGATTTCCTCAGAATGCCCATTGTTACAAACCAGTGTTAATGGGGCTTCGCTGCAGCGCTGGGATGCCTCCGGGTAGCCATGCGCTTTATAAGAGCCTCTTTCATTTAATTTCATGTCTCGTAATGAGCCCTGAGGACAATGCCGTCCCGTCTACCGCTCTCACTGGTTCAGGCTCTTTTTTCTGTATACAGGCAATGCCCAGGGAAGATGCTAACTGATTGTCCCAGAAATTTCCTGTAGCCCCTGAGTCTAATACTACCGATAAAGTTACCCGATTGCTATTGGCCAAGATTAGAGTCACACTTATGGTGAAATGTTTAGGCACCCTGGCTACCGAGATTCTTGGGATGTTACGAGCAAGTGCTATAGTCTTTCTTGGCCCTAAGGTTTCAGGGCGAATAGGGCATTCTTGTGCGAAATGACCTCCCTTACCGCAATACAGGCAGAGGTTGAGATTGCGTCTTTTTTCTTTCTCCTCCCGGGTCAAAGGCCCCCGGACCCCTCCTATTTGCATGGGTTCATCTGGGGTGGTTCTGTGGTCTTCTTTCTTGTTACTTTTATATATCAAGACATGAGGATTCTCAGGCCTCCCTTTCTCTCCATGTCGTTCTGGAAGTCGATGGTCCATCTTGATAACCAAGTCTATGAATTCTGTGCAATCCTCTGGGGGGTCAACTATTTGGGGCAGGATGTCCTTTAATTCATCATTCAGCACCCTATAGAACAGGGATGTTCTTTTGTCAAGAGGCCAATGGGTTTCGGCCATTAATCTATTGAATTCTGTGACATAGGAAATCAGAGGGTTCCTACCCTGACAAAGATTGAGCAGTTCCGTGTCACTTGCCTGCATAAAGGTATGTTTGTTGAACAGTCTCCTCATCTGTTCCTTGAAAGCGGGAAAATTATGCAAAAGAGGGACATCTGTTTCTACCAGGGGTATCGACCAATTAGCAGCAGTACCCATGAGATAGGATATAACAAACGCTACCTTGGCAGTGTCATCAGGAAAGGCAGTGGTTCGATACATGAATTGTAGGTAACATTGATTCATGAAGCTGCAGTATTTGCCGCATTCTCCACTAAACATTTCGAGATTAGCTGAAGGAACTGGAGTAACTACGGTAATGCTAGTGGGTGGGGCCCCGCTATCTGGTTGTGTCTTGTTGAAATGGAAGGTGGCCGGCTGTAATACATGACGATGTGTCTTAGGGATAGTTCCAGGTGGAGGACCCCATGCGGTGTTGAGCTGCCTATCGTGAAGCTCGGTTTTCAAGGAATGATTCTCCTGCCTGAGTCTGAACCTCGGTTTGCAGCTCTACTAAAGCTGCAGCTAATTCCTGAAATGAGGGGTTGGGGGTAGTGTCTACAGGGAACCGGGCCTTGCCAGTCCCATCCTGATCCATCTTCGTTCGGACGGTATGTATTTCGTGGGCTTGGCTTTTTTTGTTACAACCTCCCACTCACCTGAAAACCAGGAACCGCAGGAACGAAGAGAGCCACCCCTCTCACCTCTGGACCAATCCTCCACACAGACTATCACAGCATGGGTGATTGATCCCCAGGGGAAAGGGACAAGAAATACACCACCCCTGGTGTGCTGGGAATTAAGGGAAAAGTACTAGGCATGTTGTCAGAACATGGCATGAACAGGAGGATGGGATATACAGACAGCATCTGTAGGGTAGCCGTAGAGAAGGTAGGAACAGCTTTAGGTCTGCAAGACAGAAGCAATAGAAGGACTTTAAAGGCAGGAAAAGGGTTGGGAACACACTCTAGTCAAAGTTGTTTTCTTCAAAGGGGTTGTAGGAGAAAAAGAAAAGAAAACACACTCACCATGGTTGACACAGCATGGTACCGCATTTAGCACAATCCCTTTGAATTAAGGTACACTTTTCCAGGCAGCATTGTGATTCTCCATGGATATGGCATAGAATGGACGGATGGTCTTGGGAAAGGAAAATAACTCCATACAAAGCAGTGCAATAGGCTCTTGCACAGTGGTGCAAACAAAAACGAAGGGAAAATATCACTGTTCACACCCTACACGGGTACCAAGGAAAACGCTCCTCTTCTAGGATCTGTTTAAAATAACACGGAACAAAGCGCTGGCAACTCCTGTTGGCGCTTGTTCCGAAATATGAGCATAATAAGAAAAATACCAATATTGGTCTCGCGTTGGAGGCGATGCTGCCGGCTCCTGCCGTGTGCCTCTAGGGGACTCCAAACTGAAGAACCGCATGCGCGGGGTAATTAACACAAGCTGAGGCTGTCAGCTCCAGGCGCGCTCCTCAAGTGGAGGTGAAAGGGTCAGACGACTGCGCTCGTGGTCGGCAACAAGAAAGCACTCGCGGCTCCTGCCGCTCAATGCTAATCACTACTCGCGGCTCCTGCCACGATATGGTAATCACTCGCGGCGATTCCTGCTGCATTAGGGAAAGCACTTGCGGCTCCTGCCGCTTTGGGGAATTCACTTGTGGCTCCTGCCGCATTATGGTAATCACTCGCGGCTCCTGCCGCGCTGGGGAATTCACTTGCGGCTCCTGCCGCATTAGGGAAACACACTAGAGAGAAAGAGAGGCACGCTCCAGTGTCCTCTCAGGATAGAAGAAAATAAAAATAAAAAGGGGCAAAAGAGAGACACGCTCCTGTGTCCTCTCAAGTCTTGATTCAGAGGTGGGTGTCAAAGAGAGGCACGCTCCTGCGTCCTCTTGTGGCCAGGAATCTTAGCACATTTTAAGCTAACCTCAGGTATGGGAGGCTCTTTAATAGCAACCTCCCCATTCCACCTGATGTGCTACAACCAATGCCGGTGGAGAGGGAAGTAAGACAGGCAAGAGACAGAAAGTAGGAACAGGAACCAGACTTGAGAAAGGAAAGTGGTAACAATTCATTTAAGCTCATTCTCGTATTTCTCATCTTTACTTGAAGGATTGACACAGACCCTTAATGGTGGTAACTACTGTTGCTACTTTTTCTGTCCTTTACCTGATTTGACTTGTACGCAACAGTTTGCTACTGCAACTGTACGCTCAGCGGAGACTTGGCTGAGTCTTGTGGAATGCTCTTTAGGGGTAATTCTGCTACTTAATTTGAATTTGAAACTACATGCTCCATGATTTCACTGTTTTTCGATTTGATTTTGAACTCTTTATGGGCTCTTAATAGACTAAAACTCTGATCCTGAGCTGCAGAATAGGGACCCGATTCCTTTATGGAACACACTTAAATGTATTGATACTGAAGACTGACTTGTTCTAACCAATTTTCTTTATGATGAGTTTTCTGTACACTTAATTGATTGATGGACAATCTGAACAAAGATCTCTTAATGCGAGAGTATCAAGTGATTTGTGGGCTGAATTTAAGACCACTGTACCATAAACTCACAAATGCACCATCTCTCGCAGTTACGGAAAATTATGAAGCTGTGATTCTTTTCCTGATAGGCTCAGTGCCACCAAAAGATTTTGATTGGGTAAAAAAAATCAAACCACAGATGAGGCAAATGAGACAGTTCATGTTTATTATGAACATTTGTTTCATATGTTTCAACAGCACATTGGAAGAGAATATCCTGACGAGAAGGATATGGGAATTTCTGTGTCCCAGTTTGTGTTAGGTTTTAGCCCAGAAATTAGTTTGCATATAACAGAGAGTGTAATCTGTTGACAGAATAAGTCTCTCGATGAGATCCTGTGATATGCAAAATATTGCAGTGATGAATTAGAAATGATGCAGGAAAAGATTAAGGAGACTTTTATGTTGCCAGTGACGAAATTGGTTCAGAAAGGTTTTCAGAACACCTCTTCTGCAGGAAATCCTGGAGGAATGCAAGGTGTTGTTGATGCACAGATGGGTTTTCAGGGAATGTCTTGAGGATTTGGCATTCCACAAGGTAGAGGAATACCTATTGATCCAGCTTCAGGAATGGAAGTTTCATTGTTCTCCTTGTAACATCTGTCACAAGGTTAGGCACTGGAAGAGTGAATGTAGTTTTAATCCTGATAATGCAAATAAAAATATGATACTGCAGAGAGGCGTTCAGAAGCAAAATATGCCAGTACAACAGATTCAGGTGCCAGTGCAAAAACAAGTCCAAATGATACTTGTTCCACAGACTCAAATGATCCCATAAAATATTGGGAATCCCAACTATTAATGTAAACCAGTTGCCAAAGGCAAACCCAAATACTTTCCAGAATATGAATCAGCATGCGTTACAACTGTTCCAAACTGCAGGTCAGAATACTTTTTAGCAATTTCCTGTTTTTGAGAGTGATGGCTCAGGCAATGCTCTATGAATGAGCATGAGAGAGGAGGAAGATTGTGTGCCTGATGCAATTTGGAGGTAGACCAGAGTGGGCCATATGTAAATGGTGAGGTGAATGGTCGCTCAGTAACTTTTCTCGTTGATACTGGAGCTCCCGGATTCACTGTTAGAACCATTGAAGCCCCATACCTACCCCTCTTGGGAAAGAAGATCCAAGTTGTAGGAGTTTCAAATAAACATATTATGAATCCAATTTCAGAAGAGGTCCCCGTAAAATGAGGTACTTTTGAGGATAAGCATCAATTTGTATTTTGTGACACGAGTCCTTTAAATCTGCTAGGAAGGGATTTTGTGTAGAAGTTAAATTGCACAATCTATTGTACACCAGATGGTGTTGAGCTGCAGACAAATGATGAAGATGCAGGATTTAAAATGATACAACAAAAGAGAGCTGTAGGATTATTCTCTTTAATGACTATTGAAGAATTTCTTGCTCACCTAAATGAAACTGTGAATCTGGAAGTATGGGATCTCACAGGAAAAGATATCAGATTGATTAAAGAGTAGAAGCAGTTCACATCACTGTCAAACAGAATGTGGTGTTTCCTAGCACCCCATCTTCTCATTTATCCCCGACAACTGCAAGAAGAACACCCGTAATAAGAAGCCATGTTACAAAAGGAATTCTAAGAGAATTAATTAGGAGTCCATGTAACTCTCCGATCATGGGTTTACAGAAACCTAATGGTAAATATTGGATTGTACAGGACCTGAGGAAATTTAATGAAATAGTGGTCCCATGTTGTCCTCTGGTGCTGTATCCAGCCACAATAATTTTGTTTCAGATCACTTGTGCTGCTGAATAGTTTACAGTCATTGATCTTTCTCAGGCACTTTTCTCGTCGCCATTACATGAAAAAAGTCAATTTCTCTTTATATTTGTATTTCAGCAGAGAGTTTTGGCAAGGTGTCGAGTCCCACAAGGGTATTCAGAAATTCCATCAATTTTAAACCAGATCCTGAATTAGAATCTGGAGTCATTACAAATGCCATATAGATCAGTACTAGTCCAATATATCGATGACTTTCTTGTGGCCCAAGAAGCGTGTAAACAAGATACAATTGCTTTGTTAAATCACCTGGCTGAGAGTGCCCATAATATTTCCCCAGAGAAACAACAGTGCTGTCAGAACAAATTTCAATATCTGGAACTCATAATTGAAAAGGGAGCTAGAAAGTGTCACCAGAGAGAGTGGAAGCAATTCTCCAAATGAATTCACCTTGAATACAGAAGGAAGTCAGGATGTTACTAGGAATGGTTGGCTACTGTAAACAGTTGATACCTAACTTTTACTCAATGGCTGAGCCTATACTGAGGCTGACACACAGGGATGTGTCCGATCCACTTCTGTGCGTAAACCAATATTTGAAAGCTTTCCTACAGCTGAAAGAGAATCTTCGCTGTTCCCCAGCACTAGGAATGCTAGATTACAGTAAAGAGTTACTCTTTCTTTTTTGCAGTGAGAGGGATGGCTATACTCTCCCAGTGCTGACACAGATGCACAGAAATGCTGGAAATCATGTGGACTATTTTCGTACATTCCTTGAAGCTGTCCATGCAGGTCTGCCTGTCTGTCTTAAAGCCGTTACTGCTGTGGGAACTAGTCTGGAAAGAGTGGGAGCATAGTGATGGGCTATCCAGTAACTGTAATGGTCCCTCACTCTGTGAAGCTTCTAATGACAACAACAAAAACACAGCACATGACCCATAACAAATTGACTAAATATGAACAGAGGATTTTATCCACCAAAAATATAATCATTAAGCGATATCAGATACTGAATCCTGCAATGTTGATGCCTGTAAATGATGATGCTTGTGATGAAGTTGCACATAATTGCCTAAAATTCAAGGATCTCTGCACAAAGCCTAGACCTAATATAAAAGATGAGCCCTTGATTGAGCCAGAATTTTCAATTTTTGTAGATGGCTCAAGTCTAAGAAATAAGGAAGGTATTACAAGAGCAGCTTTCACTATATGTACAATAAAATATGTTGTTGAGGCTTCATGGCTGCAAGGGGTTACCTCAGAACAGGATGGAGATTTGATTGCCCTTACAAGAACATGTTGTTTTACTGCTCCAATGAGAGTCAGCATATTTAAAAATAGTCAGTACAACTTTGGCGTTGTCCATGATTTTGGGCAATTATGGTCACAAAGAAGTTTCATGACCTCTTCAGGAACTCCAATTAGAAATGGGATGCCGGTAAATGATTTACTGAATGCTCTCTAATTGCAGGTGTTAAATGTGCAGCTCATCGAAGTGGGAATGGCTGCATAGACATGGGAAATAGGTATGCAGATTCATTAGTATGGTATTGTGTCTTGTTGGCCTTCACATTCAGTGGAATTTTCACATGTGAGTCTGAAGAGGACACTAAGGGGTTGATTACAATGGAGGACGGACCTAATGTCTGTCCACCATCGTTGCGGTGATTTGGACCGGCCGCCTACATGACGGCAGTCCCGCACCACAGATTACGATGCGACCACCACCATGGCGGTCGCATCCCGGCCGTTTAACATTTGCGGCGGGTGCTGCTGGCTGCAGCACCTGCCGCAATGCTAAACAGCCATGTCTTACATTTCCCTGAATTACGTGGCAGGCACCATGCGGTGCCTGCCACATAGTGCAGGGAAATGTAGGGGGGACCATGGTACCCCCAGTGCACACCCCATCCCCCCCAGGAGGGCCAGCAAATGCAATCCCCGCCAGCCTGTGAATGGAGGTTCCACCACCATACACCAGCTGGCGGGGATGCAGCTATGTAATTTGGCAGACGGTGCCTGTACGGATGCTGACCGCTCCAACAGCCAATCGAACCGATTGGCTGTGGCGGATCCGTGGCAGGCGGTCCTTGCGCCAGCCTCAGTCACGGTCGGATTTCCCCTGCCATCCTAATTTGGCATGGGGGAAATCGCTATCCGATGGCAGAAGGCCCGCCACCACAGGGCTGGTGGTGGGGGCCTTCAGCCATCGTAATCACCCCCTAAGTTTTCAATGTTAATGAAAGTGACAGATACCTGGAATGAATTGTAGAGGGTGCAAGAAAATGTTTCAGAGGCAGAACAGCAGAGTTTGATTAGAGCAGGTTGTGTGAAAAATGTAAATGACATTTAGATGTCTGTCGATGAGAGGCCAGTGTTACCTGATAGTTTGTTGTTTCCAATGACATGGTGTTTGCATGGCTATACGCACTTAGGTAGGGAAGCAATGACTAGATTATTTCATCAGAGATGGTTTAATCCTAGAATCAGGATAGGTGAAATGTCAACAAATAAATGGAGGGAAAAGGAAACACACTACACTGATTCAAATAAGGAGATCAGGTGGTCCCTTCACCAGGATGCAGATGGACTTTATCATAATGCCTGTTTGCAATAAGCTGAGATATGTCCTTGTCATAGTATGTGTTTTCTAGAGGTGGGTGGAAGCATACCCAACCAGAAGAAATGACAGTTTCACAGTGGTAAAACTTTTATTGTGAGAATTCATACCCAGGTGTGGCCAGTCTCTTTGGAGTCAGAAAGGGGAACCCATTTTAATAATGAGGTTCTGAAGACGATTTGCACAGCTCTCTAAATTCAACAAAGATTACATTGCAGTTAATGACCTGAAGCGCTTCTGGCATTGTTGAGCAGATAAATGGGACTATCAAGTCTTGTTTAGCAAACGTTTGTGCTTAAACTTCATGTTATAAATGTGATCTCTGGTTGGCTAAGTCTTGCGCCAAAGCCAGGCAGAGACCACCAGTCTAGGCAGGGTAAGGGAGTTACATGCCAAAGATAACCCCTGCTCACCCCCTTGGTAGCTTGGCACGAGCAGTCAGGCTTATCCCGGAGGCCATGTGTAAAGCATTTGCACACGCACACGCACACAGCACCAACATACCAGACACACCACAAAAGGAACTCCACACAAGGTTATATCAAAAATAGCCTTTGTCTTCTCATAACACATTAGAATAGTAATCACATAATATACATTGTGCCACCTGGCACTAGATAATATCTACAAGGGATTATATACACCTGACAGGGCCAACTGAACCACTGTCAGTACCATCACAAAGTGAACATAGTAAAAGTAAGACATATCATCAACGTACAACCAGTAATCACTGGTAACAACTGTACTCAGCATCATCCTGTAACATAAACCACATTATGCACAGTATCACATTTAGGCATGAAATACATTCTGCGTCAACCTCCCCAGCATAAGCACATTATGCAGTCATCTCATAAGTCTAAACGCCATAGACCCTAACCTCCTACCCATAACTCACATTAGAGGTAAAACTCACAGTAGGAAATAATCTCACCAGCATAATCAATTTGCGCACATAATCACATCCCCAAACACATTTAGAGGCATGAATCATAGTAGAGAATCACATTTCCTAACATCACATAAATCACTGACCCCCCTGGCCAACTGGCCTTCTCTAGGGCTCAAATGCCCTATGCCCCAAGTGTCAGGGCTGCTGCCAATGCAGCACAATCCAAGGTGCGCCATTGCTCTAGGGCAAAGGAGTGCATCTCACTCCTATCTCTCAAAACATGCCCCCAAAGAACAGTGGCCTAAACGTACCAGCTGGCACTAAGTACTACACAGCTGTAAATCCAGTGAAGGCCCTGGCACCACTGTGCCTCCTGTCCAACTCAGGGACTCTCAAACTAAATGCCCTTCTCATTGGTGCAGCTGCCTGCGCTCTCACAGGGCAGCTGGGATCAGCCATCAGCCCACGGGCACCGCTGTGCCGCTGGACCCCCCACTGGGGCCCTTTGGACAAAAAGGCAACCATGTTGCAGCTGCCCGCGCTGGTGTGGCGCAGCTGAGGATAGAGCAAATGGGCCCTGGCACGACTGTGCCCCCGGGGCCCTACTGGACCTCCTAAAACAAATGGGGCAACATTGCAGCTGCCCACTGTCAGCGGGGCAACTGAAGAACAGAACCGGCACTGGCACTTGTGGTGCCTCTGGGGCTTTTATCAATAAATTGCCCCCAGGTTTTGGAGCGGCCCGCAACGGCGGGTCCTCCCAGAAAAATTATGCTGGCCCTGTACCTTGCACACATCAGGGACAACGGGGGAGCCCCACTCACTGGGTTCTCTGCTGGGGACTACTCCAGTCCAGTGATCGCTGCCTTCGCCCGGCACTGATATGAAGGTACTTCTCACGCCGTAGCTCATGGCAGCAGCAACACGTGGGGCTCTGTCTCTTCACGAGAGCCCTGCCTCTATTCTGGCGGCCTCCATGCAGGCAGGGTGGGCTCCTGCCTGCCTGCAGCTTCCCTCAGCTTCACCCGGGCCCCCTCCTGGGACCCGGGACTTCTCCTTCGCTTCACCCGGTCCCCTCTCTCGAGACTGGGACTTCGACCGGGGGCCCGCGAGGCTCTGGACGTGCTGGGGGCGCCGGCCCCGCCCACTGCACTACTTCCGGGTCGCACTCAGCAGCGGCCCGGTTATTCCTTTGGCGGCAGTACTGGGTAGGCTCCTGTTTCACTAGGATAATAGCGAGGTGGGCACCCGCCTAAAACAAAGTACATAAGCGGGGTGGGCACCCACAAAGACCACATGACGCAGGGTGGGCACCCGCGATTTTTAAAGCATCATAAAGCGGGGTGGGCTCCCGCTTGGTATGACAGGAATGCGGCGGGAATCCCTACACCGGGTATTCCCTCTTCAACGGGCAGCTCAGAGCTGCGGACCCCTCGTGCTCCTTCTTCTGGGGGAATAAAAATGTAGCGCTCAAGAGGCGCTAGATGCAGCAACGTCCTGGGGGTCTTTAGGAATCAAGGGGGCCATGCTGGGCCCAGCGAGGCAGCCCTCCTGGCAGGTCCTCCTGGGCCCCAGCAGCAGCACGTCCCCGCAGGTGTAGGAACAGGTACAGATTAAACAACATCATGGGTTCACAGCCTCTATATTTATATCAACATTTCCTTTGTCTCAAGTGCAGGGCATGGGGAACCAGATGCAACTGGTTCAGGGGGAAATTGGAGCACTTTGTTTTGCAAGCTCCTCTTCCCCTTTGCCAGGTGGGGGCTCGCTATCAGACACACTAAAGGGGGGCGGAGCCAGCATTCACTAGGGCAGGCACCATCCTATTCTGGGTCAGGGGATTACCCCTCCCACCACTCTTACTCCAGGTGTCCCATCCAGCGCTGACTCACCCTGCCCCTCCTGCAGCTACCCACACCTCTCAGCTCATGTCACTCACAATCCAGACATGAAATTCACATCAGGCAGGCAGACACATAGCACACAGAAATGCCAACTTCTAAAAAGGACATTTCTCCACCAGTCATCATAAATCTGCGCACACCATTGCGCAGCATTTATTTTCACAAGTTCTTACATACTAAACTTGACCCTGCGCTCCTCTCATACCAGAAATTACCACAGACACACTTATCCCCAATGCATTCCTATGGGAGGGCAGGCCAACTTCACCAAATGTACACAGAAAGCGCATGCACTTTACACTGGACCACAGTGCTAAAGTGCCCAGAGGCCTAAAACCACCAACACCATGTCAGAACTTAAGGCAAAACATTCAGGGGTGAACCTGCCAAAAAGGGCCAAGTCCAACACTTCACTAAAGTGGCTAGATGCTTTAGCATTAGCACTGATGAGTATCCAAAGTATTCCTGACAGAAAGACTGGTCCTTCGCCCCATGAAGTGTGGATGGGAAGAGCCATGAGGTTACCTGCTGTGCCTGCAAATGCACTGTTGAACATCACAGATGATGATATGATACTCGACCACTGCAAAGGGTTGGCTGATATGGTGCGTTCTGTTTCTTAGAAAAAATGGTTGCACAGCACTCAATTCAACAATTCTCAAAACAATGTACTTGTAGATTATTTGAAATAATTTTTGAATATGTATAACAAACTTTGTGTGCGTGCGGTAAAAATGGTTCCACCCAATCCTATAATTGAAAGAAACCTAGAGCAGGTGTCCTAGAGACAGCATTCACTACTATGCCCTTCGGCTACCTTGTAATCAAATTTAGTCAAATGTAAATAAAAGTCCAGAACAAACAGTTGTTGATGGTCTTCCAAATGGATCGAATGTTTCATCCAGTTGATTGAAGAAATATAAATTGTCCCCAAATGTTGACATCATATTTGCAAAATTTGATGCCAAAGTTAAAAAATATATTGTTTCCACTGTGGCCCTTCAGGGGTCACTACAATTACGAGTAACACATTGCTTACTACTTAGAAGTTCAATATTTAGTGTATACAGTCACAACCTGCCAACATATTCCTTATAGAAAAAGAAAAGTAGAAAAAATAGAGAGTAAAACCACTTGTCAAGCATATAGAATTAATACCACCAGAACTACAGTACCCAGTTTGCATTGGTGATGTCACTGAGAAATAATACATGGAAACTGGAAGATCAACCTAGTCCCAAGTGAGCGGTAGATGAGCAGGGATAACATTTTTAGAAGAACACCAGTAGGGTTAAGGATTGCCTAATTTTGCTGGCTGAATTGATTTTTTTAAAGAAACTTTGAAAAGAAAAAATACATTTTGCATCTTGAGACCATACTTTTTATCTAATAGTAAAGAGAAAATGTGTTGCCCTAGAAATAAGTGTAAATATATTATGTGTTCAATCTAATATGATTAGTATTGTATTAGTAGGGTTTTATTTAATACCCAAGAAAGATTTCCAAAATACAAACACTACACAAGAACATGTGTATCTGAGTGATGAAGAGCAATTGAAAGACTCATTTGTTGCATGCAATAGGGAGGATTATTCAACAAATGTTTATTCTAGGTTAGTACAGGAATATACACATGCCAAGGGAGCTCAAGGCTGTTATGTCTGTACTCATTTACTGTCATCCGCATCATCAGAAGTCACATATTACTATATGCCTTTATCTTATGGGATTTCATGTAGCATATTACTTACAATTGTATATAGACAAGAACACTATAAATAATTCTATTCTAACTATGACTTGATACTTTCTAGAGTACCATTGATAGTAAGCATGCATTTACAAAGGTAATGGACACAGCTTGTTATTATTTCATGCCACATAGACCTATTGATAGTGTGAAAGCTTACCAGAAAAATGTAACCTGCTTGATGTGCCCATTGGAGAAAGTCTTTATTATGGCTTTAGAAACAAGGATCACTAAAACAACAATTAGCAAAGACAGACATAATAACGTTTTGCAAAATGTTTGGAAGTAAAAAGAAGATGAACCAGTCATTTTGGCTGGCTTCTGACGGACTCAGAGAGCACTTCTGCCAGTCGGAATGCGGCATGTAATCTGATGGGAGACTCTTTCCGCCCTTGTGATTACAATGCACGGTTTCCAACATGGTTTCCATGCCAGTCTGTCCAACATGGAAACCATTTCGGAAAGCATGTTAGGGGACCCGCAGAAGGGCCCCCTTTGGTGCACGACCTTGCCCCTGTTGATCCCTTGAGGTGCCTTCCAGGGGTGCAGTGATGAACCACACCCCCCATTTCACTATGGTTTAGCAACTGAAGACTGTTGGCATCCTAATGGGGCGGTCAGGACCGACGACCGGCTTTCGGTCGATCCCATGACCGAGTCAGTGTTGGGCGAAAGTGATTCCGCCCGACATCGTAATGAGCCCCCTAGTGTTTTTTGAAAAGTCTGGAAAAGGAGTTCATACAATTGGAAATTGGATTGCAACTACAGGAAGAGGTATATTAAGGAATATATTAATACCAGTGCTAGCAATAGGGCTATGCTTGATATGTTTGTATGATTTAGTCCACGGCTGTAAATGTTACTTACACAAAAGAAGGGAAAGAGAATTGAAAAATAAATTTGAAAAGAGTTTGACATTGAACCGCAACATGAATGACTACTATAGAAAGTCATTGAAATTTCAAAGTTTAAAAACAAATAGAAAAGGATTCAACTGATGATGAGAGTGTCCTTTTAGCAGAACTCACATGTGAAAGCAAACATAGTGTGATGGTTTTTAAGTCATGAGATGGGGGACTAATAGAGTTTAAAATTACACTGAAAAAGTTACTAATATAGTATGCTAAATGTGTTGTGAAAAAGTGTAAAACTTAACGTTAAACTGAAGTAGTCAATCGTTACCCATGTAGGGTGCAGACAAAACCCTGACCATTTTGCTAGTTAAAGGAAGCTCGATTTTGCTCAAATCTGCACAACGTCATGTAGCAGCTTGTCCTTAGAGTAACATGCTTAGAGATGTTGCTATAACTGCAGAATGTTCTCATTTAACAAAAAGTATTATTTTATTATGAAACATTTACTCTTGAATGTTATGAACTTCCTATTTCTTAATGTTTCATTTAAGAATTGAATAAAATACCTTGTGCATTTAAACAATAAATAACTGTTGTTTACATTAAAAGAGTGTATTACCTAACCATGATTTGTCTTTCAGTTAGAAACAAGTAGAGACATAGAATATCAATGTATTTGAGAAGCATTAGGGAACTATGGTTGATTTTTCCAGAACTTTGACCTCGCAAGACTTTCTGTAGCTAACCAACATGAGAAAAAGTTTAATCCACATGTATTTCTGTGGTAACGGAGGAGAAAAACTTACTTACTCAAGAACCCTGTCTTCTTATTGGCTTGCGGAGGAGAAAGCTAACAACAATGTTTCGATATGTGTCCTTGACATTTATATTCGAGCATATTCCTCGATAGAGTCATCCATTATCATTCATTCATTCTAGCACATTCTTGCATTTCTCATCTTGGAGGTTTGACTCAGACCCTTGACAGTGGTAGCTACTGCTGCTACTGTTTCTCTCCTTTATCTGGTTTTACTTAGATTGGACAGTTTGCTTCTGCAAATGTATGCTGATCTGAGACTCAGCTGAGCCTTGTGGAATTCCCTTTATGGGTAATTCTGCTATTTAATTTCCTTTTGAAATTACATGCCCCTTGATTTCATGCTTTCTCGATTTGATTATGAGCTCTTTATGGGTTCTCAAAAGACTTAAACTCTGATTCTGAGCTTTAGAATAGGGAATATATTCCTTTATAGAACACCCTTAAATGCATTGATACAGGTGATTGACTTGTTCAAGCCAATTTTCTTCATGATGAAAATACTGTAAAATTAATTGATTGATAGACTAACTGAATAAAGATAAAAAATAAACAGACCAACACCATAGCAGGATGGAATCCGTCTGACTATTAGTTAGCGGTTCCACCCGCCGAATTAGGATGTGTCATAAACATACATTTTTCCATTGCAGCTGTGTGGTGGCCAGAAAAGGGCTCCAGCACAAGCTGCAATCGAAAAACATTGATATATTTAAACATCTGTGCACCTTGTACCAGGCACCATGTTCTGCCTACCACACAATTCATGGATGTTTGAAGGGGGCACCACAGATACCCCCCCAGGCCTCATAGCTGAGGCTGTGGGGGATGGGGGCCCTGCTAGGTGCCCCCAAAGTCCTTTCTATGGTTGTTGGACCGCCATAGAAAGGTTGTGGGAAATGTACTTCGTAATCCCCACGGCGTTGCCTGAGCAGGCACCACCACCATTCTGGGGATTATGATTAACCCTCAGCCCCAAAGGGCTGCGAGAAACCATCAGAAGCAGAGCGGTATTACCCTGCAGCTTTCCCTCTGACCACCAGTATGGTAGTACAGCACTCAGACAGAAACCTCTGATGTCAGGCGGAAAGTCTCCGACAAGCTGCCAGACAGCTTTCCGCCCGACATCAAAATGAGGCCCAAAGTTTTAAAATAACAATACTACTCTCATCATTGACAAACGTAAACTGTTATGTGTTTGGGATGTCTAAATTTGCTCCTTGACTCCTAATGCACAATTCAAAGGTCCTTCACAGGAGAAGAAAGATCTAGCTCGGGAAGGGAGCCTTACAAGTGATTGAAATATAGGCCCATTGCCACGCAGAAGCATTCCCTTATTGACTGCGGTGCCTGCCACATAGTGCAGGGAAATGTAGGGGGGACCATGGTACCCCCAGTGCACACCCCATCCCCCCCAGGAGGGCCAGCAAATGCAATCCCCGCCAGCCTGTGAATGGAGGTTCCACCACCATACACCAGCTGGCGGGGATGCAGCTATGTAATTTGGCAGACGGTGCCTGTACGGATGCTGACCGCTCCAACAGCCAATCGAACCGATTGGCTGTGGCGGATCCGTGGCAGGCGGTCCTTGCGCCAGCCTCAGTCACGGTCGGATTTCCCCTGCCATCCTAATTTGGCATGGGGGAAATCGCTATCCGATGGCAGAAGGCCCGCCACCACAGGGCTGGTGGTGGGGGCCTTCAGCCATCGTAATCACCCCCTAAGTTTTCAATGTTAATGAAAGTGACAGATACCTGGAATGAATTGTAGAGGGTGCAAGAAAATGTTTCAGAGGCAGAACAGCAGAGTTTGATTAGAGCAGGTTGTGTGAAAAATGTAAATGACATTTAGATGTCTGTCGATGAGAGGCCAGTGTTACCTGATAGTTTGTTGTTTCCAATGACATGGTGTTTGCATGGCTATACGCACTTAGGTAGGGAAGCAATGACTAGATTATTTCATCAGAGATGGTTTAATCCTAGAATCAGGATGGGTGAAATGTCAACAAATAAATGGAGGGAAAAGGAAACACACTACACTGATTCAAATAAGGAGATCAGGTGGTCCCTTCACCAGGATGCAGATGGACTTTATCATAATGCCTGTTTGCAATAAGCTGAGATATGTCCTTGTCATAGTATGTGTTTTCTAGAGGTGGGTGGAAGCATACCCAACCAGAAGAAATGACAGTTTCACAGTGGTAAAACTTTTATTGTGAGAATTCATACCCAGGTGTGGCCAGTCTCTTTGGAGTCAGAAAGGGGAACCCATTTTAATAATGAGGTTCTGAAGACGATTTGCACAGCTCTCTAAATTCAACAAAGATTACATTGCAGTTAATGACCTGAAGCGCTTCTGGCATTGTTGAGCAGATAAATGGGACTATCAAGTCTTGTTTAGCAAACGTTTGTGCTTAAACTTCATGTTATAAATGTGATCTCTGGTTGGCTAAGGCTTGCGCCAAAGCCAGGCAGAGACCACCAGTCTAGGCAGGGTAAGGGAGTTACATGCCAAAGATAACCCCTGCTCACCCCCTTGGTAGCTTGGCACGAGCAGTCAGGCTTATCCCGGAGGCCATGTGTAAAGCATTTGCACACGCACACGCACACAGCACCAACATACCAGACACACCACAAAAGGAACTCCACACAAGGTTATATCAAAAATAGCCTTTGTCTTCTCATAACACATTAGAATAGTAATCACATAATATACATTGTGCCACCTGGCACTAGATAATATCTACAAGGGATTATATACACCTGACAGGGCCAACTGAACCACTGTCAGTACCATCACAAAGTGAACATAGTAAAAGTAAGACATATCATCAACGTACAACCAGTAATCACTGGTAACAACTGTACTCAGCATCATCCTGTAACATAAACCACATTATGCACAGTATCACATTTAGGCATGAAATACATTCTGCGTCAACCTCCCCAGCATAAGCACATTATGCAGTCATCTCATAAGTCTAAACGCCATAGACCCTAACCTCCTACCCATAACTCACATTAGAGGTAAAACTCACAGTAGGAAATAATCTCACCAGCATAATCAATTTGCGCACATAATCACATCCCCAAACACATTTAGAGGCATGAATCATAGTAGAGAATCACATTTCCTAACATCACATAAATCACTGACCCCCCTGGCCAACTGGCCTTCTCTAGGGCTCAAATGCCCTATGCCCCAAGTGTCAGGGCTGCTGCCAATGCAGCACAATCCAAGGTGCGCCATTGCTCTAGGGCAAAGGAGTGCATCTCACTCCTATCTCTCAAAACATGCCCCCAAAGAACAGTGGCCTAAACGTACCAGCTGGCACTAAGTACTACACAGCTGTAAATCCAGTGAAGGCCCTGGCACCACTGTGCCTCCTGTCCAACTCAGGGACTCTCAAACTAAATGCCCTTCTCATTGGTGCAGCTGCCTGCGCTCTCACAGGGCAGCTGGGATCAGCCATCAGCCCACGGGCACCGCTGTGCCGCTGGACCCCCCACTGGGGCCCTTTGGACAAAAAGGCAACCATGTTGCAGCTGCCCGCGCTGGTGTGGCGCAGCTGAGGATAGAGCAAATGGGCCCTGGCACGACTGTGCCCCCGGGGCCCTACTGGACCTCCTAAAACAAATGGGGCAACATTGCAGCTGCCCACTGTCAGCGGGGCAACTGAAGAACAGAACCGGCACTGGCACTTGTGGTGCCTCTGGGGCTTTTATCAATAAATTGCCCCCAGGTTTTGGAGCGGCCCGCAACGGCGGGTCCTCCCAGAAAAATTATGCTGGCCCTGTACCTTGCACACATCAGGGACAACGGGGGAGCCCCACTCACTGGGTTCTCTGCTGGGGACTACTCCAGTCCAGTGATCGCTGCCTTCGCCCGGCACTGATATGAAGGTACTTCTCACGCCGTAGCTCATGGCAGCAGCAACACGTGGGGCTCTGTCTCTTCACGAGAGCCCTGCCTCTATTCTGGCGGCCTCCATGCAGGCAGGGTGGGCTCCTGCCTGCCTGCAGCTTCCCTCAGCTTCACCCGGGCCCCCTCCTGGGACCCGGGACTTCTCCTTCGCTTCACCCGGTCCCCTCTCTCGAGACTGGGACTTCGACCGGGGGCCCGCGAGGCTCTGGACGTGCTGGGGGCGCCGGCCCCGCCCACTGCACTACTTCCGGGTCGCACTCAGCAGCGGCCCGGTTATTCCTTTGGCGGCAGTACTGGGTAGGCTCCTGTTTCACTAGGATAATAGCGAGGTGGGCACCCGCCTAAAACAAAGTACATAAGCGGGGTGGGCACCCACAAAGACCACATGACGCAGGGTGGGCACCCGCGATTTTCAAAGCATCATAAAGCGGGGTGGGCTCCCGCTTGGTATGACAGGAATGCGGCGGGAATCCCTACACCGGGTATTCCCTCTTCAACGGGCAGCTCAGAGCTGCGGACCCCTCGTGCTCCTTCTTCTGGGGGAATAAAAATGTAGCGCTCAAGAGGCGCTAGATGCAGCAACGTCCTGGGGGTCTTTAGGAATCAAGGGGGCCATGCTGGGCCCAGCGAGGCAGCCCTCCTGGCAGGTCCTCCTGGGCCCCAGCAGCAGCACGTCCCCGCAGGTGTAGGAACAGGTACAGATTAAACAACATCATGGGTTCACAGCCTCTATATTTATATCAACATTTCCTTTGTCTCAAGTGCAGGGCATGGGGAACCAGATGCAACTGGTTCAGGGGGAAATTGGAGCACTTTGTTTTGCAAGCTCCTCTTCCCCTTTGCCAGGTGGGGGCTCGCTATCAGACACACTAAAGGGGGGCGGAGCCAGCATTCACTAGGGCAGGCACCATCCTATTCTGGGTCAGGGGATTACCCCTCCCACCACTCTTACTCCAGGTGTCCCATCCAGCGCTGACTCACCCTGCCCCTCCTGCAGCTACCCACACCTCTCAGCTCATGTCACTCACAATCCAGACATGAAATTCACATCAGGCAGGCAGACACATAGCACACAGAAATGCCAACTTCTAAAAAGGACATTTCTCCACCAGTCATCATAAATCTGCGCACACCATTGCGCAGCATTTATTTTCACAAGTTCTTACATACTAAACTTGACCCTGCGCTCCTCTCATACCAGAAATTACCACAGACACACTTATCCCCAATGCATTCCTATGGGAGGGCAGGCCAACTTCACCAAATGTACACAGAAAGCGCATGCACTTTACACTGGACCACAGTGCTAAAGTGCCCAGAGGCCTAAAACCACCAACACCATGTCAGAACTTAAGGCAAAACATTCAGGGGTGAACCTGCCAAAAAGGGCCAAGTCCAACACTTCACTAAAGTGGCTAGATGCTTTAGCATTAGCACTGATGAGTATCCAAAGTATTCCTGACAGAAAGACTGGTCCTTCGCCCCATGAAGTGTGGATGGGAAGAGCCATGAGGTTACCTGCTGTGCCTGCAAATGCACTGTTGAACATCACAGATGATGATATGATACTCGACCACTGCAAAGGGTTGGCTGATATGGTGCGTTCTGTTTCTTAGAAAAAATGGTTGCACAGCACTCAATTCAACAATTCTCAAAACAATGTACTTGTAGATTATTTGAAATAATTTTTGAATATGTATAACAAACTTTGTGTGCGTGCGGTAAAAATGGTTCCACCCAATCCTATAATTGAAAGAAACCTAGAGCAGGTGTCCTAGAGACAGCATTCACTACTATGCCCTTCGGCTACCTTGTAATCAAATTTAGTCAAATGTAAATAAAAGTCCAGAACAAACAGTTGTTGATGGTCTTCCAAATGGATCGAATGTTTCATCCAGTTGATTGAAGAAATATAAATTGTCCCCAAATGTTGACATCATATTTGCAAAATTTGATGCCAAAGTTAAAAAATATATTGTTTCCACTGTGGCCCTTCAGGGGTCACTACAATTACGAGTAACACATTGCTTACTACTTAGAAGTTCAATATTTAGTGTATACAGTCACAACCTGCCAACATATTCCTTATAGAAAAAGAAAAGTAGAAAAAATAGAGAGTAAAACCACTTGTCAAGCATATAGAATTAATACCACCAGAACTACAGTACCCAGTTTGCATTGGTGATGTCACTGAGAAATAATACATGGAAACTGGAAGATCAACCTAGTCCCAAGTGAGCGGTAGATGAGCAGGGATAACATTTTTAGAAGAACACCAGTAGGGTTAAGGATTGCCTAATTTTGCTGGCTGAATTGATTTTTTTAAAGAAACTTTGAAAAGAAAAAATACATTTTGCATCTTGAGACCATACTTTTTATCTAATAGTAAAGAGAAAATGTGTTGCCCTAGAAATAAGTGTAAATATATTATGTGTTCAATCTAATATGATTAGTATTGTATTAGTAGGGTTTTATTTAATACCCAAGAAAGATTTCCAAAATACAAACACTACACAAGAACATGTGTATCTGAGTGATGAAGAGCAATTGAAAGACTCATTTGTTGCATGCAATAGGGAGGATTATTCAACAAATGTTTATTCTAGGTTAGTACAGGAATATACACATGCCAAGGGAGCTCAAGGCTGTTATGTCTGTACTCATTTACTGTCATCCGCATCATCAGAAGTCACATATTACTATATGCCTTTATCTTATGGGATTTCATGTAGCATATTACTTACAATTGTATATAGACAAGAACACTATAAATAATTCTATTCTAACTATGACTTGATACTTTCTAGAGTACCATTGATAGTAAGCATGCATTTACAAAGGTAATGGACACAGCTTGTTATTATTTCATGCCACATAGACCTATTGATAGTGTGAAAGCTTACCAGAAAAATGTAACCTGCTTGATGTGCCCATTGGAGAAAGTCTTTATTATGGCTTTAGAAACAAGGATCACTAAAACAACAATTAGCAAAGACAGACATAATAACGTTTTGCAAAATGTTTGGAAGTAAAAAGAAGATGAACCAGTCATTTTGGCTGGCTTCTGACGGACTCAGAGAGCACTTCTGCCAGTCGGAATGCGGCATGTAATCTGATGGGAGACTCTTTCCGCCCTTGTGATTACAATGCACGGTTTCCAACATGGTTTCCATGCCAGTCTGTCCAACATGGAAACCATTTCGGAAAGCATGTTAGGGGACCCGCAGAAGGGCCCCCTTTGGTGCACGACCTTGCCCCTGTTGATCCCTTGAGGTGCCTTCCAGGGGTGCAGTGATGAACCACACCCCCCATTTCACTATGGTTTAGCAACTGAAGACTGTTGGCATCCTAATGGGGCGGTCAGGACCGACGACCGGCTTTCGGTCGATCCCATGACCGAGTCAGTGTTGGGCGAAAGTGATTCCGCCCGACATCGTAATGAGCCCCCTAGTGTTTTTTGAAAAGTCTGGAAAAGGAGTTCATACAATTGGAAATTGGATTGCAACTACAGGAAGAGGTATATTAAGGAATATATTAATACCAGTGCTAGCAATAGGGCTATGCTTGATATGTTTGTATGATTTAGTCCACGGCTGTAAATGTTACTTACACAAAAGAAGGGAAAGAGAATTGAAAAATAAATTTGAAAAGAGTTTGACATTGAACCGCAACATGAATGACTACTATAGAAAGTCATTGAAATTTCAAAGTTTAAAAACAAATAGAAAAGGATTCAACTGATGATGAGAGTGTCCTTTTAGCAGAACTCACATGTGAAAGCAAACATAGTGTGATGGTTTTTAAGTCATGAGATGGGGGACTAATAGAGTTTAAAATTACACTGAAAAAGTTACTAATATAGTATGCTAAATGTGTTGTGAAAAAGTGTAAAACTTAACGTTAAACTGAAGTAGTCAATCGTTACCCATGTAGGGTGCAGACAAAACCCTGACCATTTTGCTAGTTAAAGGAAGCTCGATTTTGCTCAAATCTGCACAACGTCATGTAGCAGCTTGTCCTTAGAGTAACATGCTTAGAGATGTTGCTATAACTGCAGAATGTTCTCATTTAACAAAAAGTATTATTTTATTATGAAACATTTACTCTTGAATGTTATGAACTTCCTATTTCTTAATGTTTCATTTAAGAATTGAATAAAATACCTTGTGCATTTAAACAATAAATAACTGTTGTTTACATTAAAAGAGTGTATTACCTAACCATGATTTGTCTTTCAGTTAGAAACAAGTAGAGACATAGAATATCAATGTATTTGAGAAGCATTAGGGAACTATGGTTGATTTTTCCAGAACTTTGACCTCGCAAGACTTTCTGTAGCTAACCAACATGAGAAAAAGTTTAATCCACATGTATTTCTGTGGTAACGGAGGAGAAAAACTTACTTACTCAAGAACCCTGTCTTCTTATTGGCTTGCGGAGGAGAAAGCTAACAACAATGTTTCGATATGTGTCCTTGACATTTATATTCGAGCATATTCCTCGATAGAGTCATCCATTATCATTCATTCATTCTAGCACATTCTTGCATTTCTCATCTTGGAGGTTTGACTCAGACCCTTGACAGTGGTAGCTACTGCTGCTACTGTTTCTCTCCTTTATCTGGTTTTACTTAGATTGGACAGTTTGCTTCTGCAAATGTATGCTGATCTGAGACTCAGCTGAGCCTTGTGGAATTCCCTTTATGGGTAATTCTGCTATTTAATTTCCTTTTGAAATTACATGCCCCTTGATTTCATGCTTTCTCGATTTGATTATGAGCTCTTTATGGGTTCTCAAAAGACTTAAACTCTGATTCTGAGCTTTAGAATAGGGAATATATTCCTTTATAGAACACCCTTAAATGCATTGATACAGGTGATTGACTTGTTCAAGCCAATTTTCTTCATGATGAAAATACTGTAAAATTAATTGATTGATAGACTAACTGAATAAAGATAAAAAATAAACAGACCAACACCATAGCAGGATGGAATCCGTCTGACTATTAGTTAGCGGTTCCACCCGCCGAATTAGGATGTGTCATAAACATACATTTTTCCATTGCAGCTGTGTGGTGGCCAGAAAAGGGCTCCAGCACAAGCTGCAATCGAAAAACATTGATATATTTAAACATCTGTGCACCTTGTACCAGGCACCATGTTCTGCCTACCACACAATTCATGGATGTTTGAAGGGGGCACCACAGATACCCCCCCAGGCCTCATAGCTGAGGCTGTGGGGGATGGGGGCCCTGCTAGGTGCCCCCAAAGTCCTTTCTATGGTTGTTGGACCGCCATAGAAAGGTTGTGGGAAATGTACTTCGTAATCCCCACGGCGTTGCCTGAGCAGGCACCACCACCATTCTGGGGATTATGATTAACCCTCAGCCCCAAAGGGCTGCGAGAAACCATCAGAAGCAGAGCGGTATTACCCTGCAGCTTTCCCTCTGACCACCAGTATGGTAGTACAGCACTCAGACAGAAACCTCTGATGTCAGGCGGAAAGTCTCCGACAAGCTGCCAGACAGCTTTCCGCCCGACATCAAAATGAGGCCCAAAGTTTTAAAATAACAATACTACTCTCATCATTGACAAACGTAAACTGTTATGTGTTTGGGATGTCTAAATTTGCTCCTTGACTCCTAATGCACAATTCAAAGGTCCTTCACAGGAGAAGAAAGATCTAGCTCGGGAAGGGAGCCTTACAAGTGATTGAAATATAGGCCCATTGCCACGCAGAAGCATTCCCTTATTGACTGCATGCAGGGTATTTACTAGTTGACGCTTGACTTGAGTGGGAAATGTAAAAGATTAATGTGGTGAACATGATAGGAAAAGCTAGACTTTCTTTTCCTAATGTCTGCGTGATCAAACATTCAAGACACATTCAACTGGGAGCAGTACTACGTTGGCCTTTAGCTAAATGTACTTAATCCAGCTTATACTCTGCACTCTGAGACATTGTTCATGCTGTTTGCCTTGACTCTCTAATTTTGTCTTTTTGCTTTTCCCATTTAACAGGTCATCTTTTCTACTATGGAGCTTTTGGTCTCTGAATATGATGGACAAAGTCAGAATGAAGTTGCACCATTTTTATGCAAAATCATTTTTAATTATTATGAATATTTCTGGACTGTAAATGCCCCCGCATTTTGAATTCAAGCCTTCCATAATAGAGGTGCCTTACCCATGGGAAAAGCTGAGTGCTCTCGCTCTCTCTCTCTCTCTCTCTCTCTCTCTCTCTCTCTCTCTCTCTCTCTCTCTCTCTCTCTTTCTCTCTCTCTCTCTATCTCTCAACTTTTCCCTAATTCCTCTCCTGTGTTGTAAGCAATATTTGCCAAGAAGGGAACAAAATACAATATCACTCACAACACCTGCCTACCTTGCACAGGGGAAATTCCAATGCTGGAAATGGGCAGTGGTAGGCTAGACAGTGTATGCCTTTCTTTTTTCTATCGGAACCGTATGGAGAACAAACTGCTAAAAGATTTGTGCGTGTGTAATTCATATTTTTACTATAACGTATGTAACTTGCAAAACTTTTATATGAAATTGAATTGTAAATTGGGATGGATGGTAGTCGACCACAAGCAGTAAAGTCACTAACCTTCTCAGTCCAGTAAAAGGTTTTAATAATTTAAACCTGAGCTCAACCTCTGGTAACTCTGTCCCAGAGCATAAGGCTTAAGTTAAAAAAAAAAGTGAAAACCATTTGGAAGTACCAAAACGGGTGAAAAATCTAAGTTACAACATAATAATTCCACTACAATTTATAAAAATAGGGACAAATTTAATAAGGAAAATTACACCAAAATGTCTAAAATTCAATATTGGGAATCTGAGATATGAATTTGAAAAGAATTATGTGGATAAAGCACAGAGAAAATTGAATTGCACAATGTTTGCCAATAGTGGGGGTAAACTAGGAACACAGTGCAATTTTCAGGTCCCGAAATATAGGCGGTGTCAGATATACCAAGTGGGTAAGATCCGGAAAAAGTCTGGAAGTCAAAAACTTGATCAAGTTTCCAAGTGCCTTTCTGGAAGAAAAACACTGACATTTCTTGCAAATCCCAATAAGGAATGAAACAGTTTCACATATTAAGCACAAAAATCTTCCCTGATCAGGCCGCCACTTAAACTGTATTTGTGAAACAGGTTATAGCTTAACTACAGGAGAACGTTTCCAAAGCCCCCAGGATCTCTGGGGAGTATTTAGAAACGCTCAGGGTATAACACAGAGGGCAACAGCAGAGTCCAGTCAAGGTCCATTTGCTACTGGTCAGCTAGGCTTGTTGTGTCTGTCTAGCCACATAACCGGACGGTCAACTGACCCTAGAGTCCACTTTTTGTCCTATGTACATGAGGGAGCAGCTCAAGTCCTTCAGGGCTCCTCCAGGGTCACAGACCTGGGATACACCAGAATTAAGTTCTGGGCTAGTTTGATCCCTTCAAGGGTGCAACGGTTTTACATGTGCCTCAGACAGACCTGTCAGACTGGTTTTGACACTTGTGTGTCTCACCATGAGGGACAGTAGACCCCATCCTAAAGATTCTGCTGAGCCCAGATAAGTCTTCTCTTATCATTCAGGTCAACATGTCAATTAAAGTAGTCAATTATATGGATCCTAATAGGAATTTTACACCTCAATAAAGTCAAGCAGTTAATTGACAGATGCTGGAGAGCTAATGTAGATTAGCCTCCAAGAGCTTCAGGCAGGAAAAAAGTTACTTTTCCGAAATATTTATTTAATTCCAACTTCAGAATTGGACTGGACTTCTGATAATTCTTAAATAGTGGTTACATTATTTTTCTAACTGGTGCTATGCTCAAAATAGCAGTAATAATATTTTATAATATTTTAATCTGTATTCTGTTTTTTTCATAGGACTGCCAGAGCCTTCTGAAGGGAAAATAGCTATCAGGCCTTATCACTGTAGGGAAAAGTTAACATTACATTTCTAAATGTCCCATAACTAAATACTATGCACCCTATCTTGTAGGAACACAAGGTCTACATAGGGTGACTTACTAATATTTAAAAGGAAAATGTTCTCTGTTAAAGGAGACAGGTTGTGCTGCAAGCTTAACACTGCAGAAGTCAGGCTACAGTAAAACACCTGAAGTCATGTTTCCTTGTACTTCTAGCGGATGACACAATAAGTGCTGCAGTCCACATGTGACATTTAACTTTCTATGCCATTGTTGTATTTTCATCGTCATATTTTATGGCCTTATAAGAAAGTTAAATAAGCCCATCAGAGTGTTCTACATATGTTCTACACATTTTAGGAGTCAGCAACTTTCTACATGTTTTAGGGGTCAGAGTACATACACTGAACATGGAAGAGCAGAGCCTCAGTGTGCAGAGTCCTAAAACAGAAATATAATTCAGCAAAAAATGGCGATGACCATGCACAAAGGGGCATTTTCTCATCACTTTTTGATATTTTATATTTTTCCATAGTTCTTTTCCATTGGAAAAATGTAGGATGTTTGGGTCCTGATTCACAATGGTAAACTTACACTTTTGCACAAGTTTACGATTTTTTGCAATCCACAAAGCAATTTTAGTAGTAGTATCTTAACAATTGTTTTATGGTCGGAGTCTCGGAAACAAGTGCGGAGACTCTGCAGTTGTAAAGACACTACCCATAAAATTGCTTTGTGAATTGCAAAAAAATCTACAAATTACACAAAAGTGTAAGTTTACCTTTGTGAATCAGGCTCTGCATTCCTCTGTCATTGGAGCTATTCCTCTGTCATTGGACCTATTGGATCCCATCGGCGCCGATGGGATCCAATAGGTCAATTCGACGGAGGCAAGCCGAGTCAAGGTTATTTAGGCTCCTCCACCCCGGCAGACCATGAGGCAAATTTTGATTAACTACTAAATACTATGCGTTCAATCTAACCCTATGTAATTGATTTACGCTGACACTAATGAACGTGTTTATTTTTCCTTCTTACTTTATCACTTTATTATAGGTCTTTGCACGGAGTGGTACACATGGGGCTGGTCCCCATGCGGTCCTGAAGAAGAGGTTTAGGGGATACCCTTGAAACATGTTGGCTTTCAATATTAGGGACTATTAGCACATTATTACCTAATTCCTCCCTTTTATTAACCCCCCTTTTTATCCTTTACCAACTAGGAGCACGAATAAACTCATTTACGCTCACTAGCTAGGTAATTTTTAATTTAAAACCCACACCACTCCCCTCTCACTGCACTACACATAGTCTTCACTAAATAGTGCTCCTACGTAACTGTCGCAAGTCGCAGCACGCCCCAAGCAGTAGATGCTTGGGATGGCCCCAATGATGAAGCATGTCACCTAGGAGAAACCTTTGGTGAGTGAGGGGACTCAAGAAAAGTATTTTCTTTTCTCTATTTGAGGTGCGTCTTACTCACTAAGTAGACCCCTCCCTTAACATCTAGCTAGGTTCTCTGATCCCTGATGTCAGATCTTTTTTTGCGTTGTTTGTTTGATAGACAGTAAGTCCCATGAAGATAATCCATGCAGCAAAGACAGCTCACATGTGTTGGGTCAGGTCACTCCCAACTCTACTACGGTGAGGAGGAGGGAGAGGTTCAGGTGACATCAGTGTAATATGGCATCTATGGGTACTACAACTTGGGGGCCAATTACGATGTTGGGCGGAAAGCCTCCTCTCAAGAGTCAGATTCCCCTGGACCGTGTCGGAAACCTTCCGACCGACTCAGTCGGTTTACAATCTGACAGAGTTTGCGGTCAACTTGTGAACCGCGCGGTCTTTATGTGTCGGTTCCGACCGGCTCTCGGAGCCTCCATGTAGGTCAGAACCGCATCATACAGCTTACAGACAGCGTTTTCGACTGAGCGATTACGATGTCTGTTTCCAACAGCCTTTCCGAGTCGGCCTATTGGACATGAAAAGTCTGTCAGAAAGTGACTTTGGGGCCCCCTGGCAGGCCCTTTTCATCCTGCGACCTACGGTTGGTGGCCTAGGACATACCTAAGGGACCCCCTGTAAATCCCTGCATTATGTGGCAGGCACAATGTGCTGCCTGTGACCCGGTGTCGTGTTTTCCGCACACCCGTCATTTCCCTATAGGAGCCTGTGTTGTCGGGCGGAACACGGGCTCCCGTAGGAATCAATGTGACTCCAACCAAACAGTGTTCGGTAGCATTGTAATAGGTCAGGCGGATCCACGGAACACAAGTCGGTCGGTTCCGAATCTGAGACTGTGTCGGGCGGAAAGATTGCCCCTGACATCGTAATCATCCCATAGTTGTGACTTCAGAGGGGAGGGTATCACACAACTATTAGTTATCGAAGGAAACTCAAGTGGTAGGTCTGGACGAAGCGAACAGTTTAAATTCAACCCTCTGCTGAGATGGGCCAATATCTGTAGGACACTTAAGGTGAAAGTTTGATTCTAGTGATAGGTCGGGAAGTAGGGCACATGGCCACATTTGGATCAATATTTGAAGGAGGGTGGAGATATACATTGTGGGTAGCATGGCAACATAGCTCACGTAGAGAGGGGTAGAGTGCATTATGGGCCAGGTTTAGGCCTCTGTCATTAGCTGGACCCTCCCCAGTTTTCCCTGACTGCTATTAACAAACAATAAAGTATACCACAAAACCGATAAAGAAAGAAGCTATTACATACTAGAAACAAATATATTTATTGAACTAGAAGTTAATCCCCCCACCCACCTATCACACCCACACACACCTTCCTAAATCATTCAAAAATTAAACTACTCTATCCTTTCCCCTAACTCATCCCAGACACACCACCCTCTACTAATCGCCCCCTCCCTAAATCTTTTGAAAACACAGATTTACTCTACCCCTTCCATAGCGTTTCCCACCAGCACCACTCATAATAGGCTTACTTCCCTTCATAAACTTAGTTAGAAGTGTCAGCCTTCCCCCAAACATTTTGCCTACATACCTCCAATTTGTGCTAAAATTTGTTTTTGGTGGCCTTAGGACTCTGTGCACTGTACCACTGCTAGCCAGTGCTAAGGTACTCATGCTCACTCCCCTAAACATGGTTTGAATGGCATTTTAATTTACTTTTAAGTCATTTTTAAAGTGGTATACCATACACCCAGGGCCTGTAAATTAAATGCTACCAGTGGGCCTGCAGAACACATTGAGCCACCCACTTGGGTAGACTCTAAAGCATGCCCCGGTCCTGGCATTGCAGCCTGATTGTAGTTTTAAACTGCCATTTCGACCTGGCATTTAAACCCTCTTACCAAGTCTTAGACTTCCCTACCATAGGGAACATTATTCTCTGCAACAGCAAATCCCTTTCAGCCAAAGGGGTCTCCGACCTTGTGTAACATTTTTCGGCTACAGACCTCTGGCTCGTCCCACTGGTGATTTTTGACTTCCATTTTGACAACTAAGTCCGAACATAGAAATCTTTATTCCGGCTTCAACCCAAGGCTATCAGACGATGATGTTCCCTCCTCGGACCCCTCCTGCAACTTTGTCCTGCTGAACTTTACCTTCTCAGACAGGTTTTTTCATAACTTCTTGTATCCGAACTGTGTTCCATCGCAGTCAGCCATAATTTTTTACTTTGACCCTGTCTTGAGGGACCAGATGTCTGCAGTTGGCATTTTAATCTTTTAAGTCCTAGTTTTTAATAAAGATGTTTAAAATTCATATCTCCAGTTCTACTGATTGGATTTTGGTTGTTTTGGTGCCATATAATTTTTGAAACTTTACTATATTTTTCAAATTGATTTGGGATTATTCTTCTGTTGTGTTTTCTCTTTATTACTGTTTGGGTGCTGCATAAATACTTTACACATAGCCTCTAAGTTAAGCCTGACTGCTTTTTGTACCAAGCTACCCAGGGTTAAGCACAGAGTAATTTAGTGACTTTTTGTTATTTACTTTGAAAGGGAGTGTGTTTATTACAGGAAGGCCACTCGTGGTTGAGAAGAACCCCAGACTTCTGGATTTTCACTTGTAGCTCAGTTGTGAAGCTGGAGTAGTACCCTTGGATGCTAGCCAAGGGGCAGGACCTGGGGGCACCTCGAGGGAAACAGGGCTCTCTCTAGTAGAGGCCAGCAGCTTGGCTCAGGCACGTCCAGTTGGTCCTGTTTACCTGGGCAGCTGCAAGAAGGGCCTCTGGAAGCTTTTTGTGCTCCAGTAGTTATAACAGAAGTTTAACCAAATGACTCTTGGAGTCACAGCTGGGGATCATGTGTTCAAGGCAAGTAGGTCTAGTTTTCCTTCTTCAGACAGCAGGTCAGCACTTCTTTCGAAGCTTCCACAGTTCCCGGAGTGTCCTGATGAGAGCTTCTGATTGTACTATACATATACCCAGAGTTAACCCGTGGGTGGGTAGGCCCCCTTTGTCTAACCTTCCCCTTTTCCTAGGTTTGGTTCCAATCTGTCAAGGGGGCAAAGGCAGGCAGGCCTATGTGTGAGCTGCACTTGTTAGGTCATACAGCCTTAGAAGTCAGGAAGGGGTAGACATTAACCTTCAAGGTAGTCTTTCAAGCTCAGAAAGGGCTGGGTTCACCCCCAGGCCATCTTACTCAGGAGAGGAACACCCAACCCCACCCCACACCCAAGGCCATTTTGTCCCCATGTCTGGAAGAAATACACAACACACCACAGGAGAGCGAGTCACAGTCAAGTGACCCTGGACTCTGGCAGAAAGGAACATTTAGTTTAGGCAGAAAAATTGCAACTTTCTTGAAGTGGCATTTAAAGAATAGAATGGTAACTTCAAATCCAATTTTACCATTAAAGAGGATTTTAAATTGCAATTCAAATGAGTGGAAAAAGTATTTCTCTATCTGTCCCTTCACTGAAGCTATCACTTATTAAGTTCTTTTGATTGTAGTAATGCCTTGTTTTACACACAGTGTGTTGACTTTTTTTCCACACTACAGTTGGGGGTCTTGTTACATATGTAATCTAAAACTATCCTCTTGGGTGCTTGTTTCTAACCCACATCTAGCTCATTTCTCTATTTACTGGCGTTCAGGCAGCCTGGAATGTTGTATTTGGTGTTGACTGTCAGAAGCTTGAAGGTCACTTGCTGAAGAGACCCAGAGTGTCTTAGCAGGTAATACGCTGTTTGCTGTATGGCCCACTGGGAAGAAGTCTGGTGCAACCTTGGTTGCTGAGAGTGCTTAACTATTATTCCCTTAAGAACCATAAGATTTCTCGCTCTTTTTCAGATCTTTTTCCATCAGCATTCTGAATTACTTTCTTGAAGATCTGCTTAATTTTTCAGCTTCCTATTTGCATGTTACTATCAAGGAATGATCCAGCAGTGACATATTCCTATTCTGTTGCTACTGCCATTTTGCAGGAATTAATGCACTGATCATTCAAATCACACTTTTAAGTCTGTATTTTTGTCTTGTCCCAAACTATGAGACTTTCTAAAAAGCTACTGAACTTGTTCATTGACTCAAGTATTGCATGACTGGATGTTTTAATGTACAGTACTAAATGATATATATCGCTAGCAAACAATATTCTTTTATACTGCTCTTCAGTAACCTTAGTCTTTCATAGCTGAGGACCTCTCTTAAATAATTAGCTAAGATCTTTATTTCCAATATACATGATAGCACCTCAGTAAAAAGCATTGCAGTTAATAGAAGGTTTTAAGACTTTAGTTACATTATAAATCATTTGTTGATGGTACCATACTCATTTTAGGAATTGTGGTGTGTTCTAAGGTGATTTTACCATGTGAAAAAGCCTTCTGCTGTGATATCATGAATCATGTTTGAGAGAACTATTTTCTCATGCTTTTCCCACAGAGGTTTGGAAGGTGCTCTATAAGCTAAACTGAGAGCATATTTTCTGTAAATTCACATTATCTTTCTCAGTCATGTGAGAATGAAGTCTGACATTCTCAGTAAAACATGTACATCCAACAAGGGCAGAGACTGTCAGTTGATTCCTTTGTGTTCTACTGCAGCTTCCCAGAGTGTTCCAAAGAACTACTAGAGCGCTAACAGTCCTACTTATGACAAACGAATGGCACACCTGAAGCCATCTTGGTTGGAATAAAGTGGTAACTCTTAAAACATTTAATTTAAAAAGGAACAAAATGAGGGGGCTCAATTGCCATAGAAAGTATGATTAGTGCTGCAGAAAGAAAAATTAGGGCACATTTTGACTTCTCAAATCCTCTTCTATTTCATAAAAAAATTCTGACATGCAGACTGAAACATGCACTTTGAATACCAGCAGCAGACTTCCCTGGTGAGCAGTAGCTTTACTACAGTGATCTAATGAGCAACTAGAGTGCTAACATTCAGAATTTATGGCAAATGTGTGACACATCTGAATGCCTTCTTGATGGAACCAAAGTAAAAAACTGAAAGTATTTCCTACTGAGGAGACTGCAGTAAATGAGGAAATTAGGAAACATCATAACAAATAAGTCTCCCAAAATGGCCACCAGAGACAAAAGAGCCCAAATGTAGCCCAAATATCACCCAGATGTAGCCTAAGTATAGCCCAATGACAGAAGTGTTGCAAAACACTTATTTTATTGGTGTATTTGCAGTTTTATATAGTGCAGACTTGTCAGGTATTGGAGTGCTTTACATGAGCATTGGTTACATCACACAAGATCAAATTCATTTTGGTTGTAGACATGGGTAGATTAAGTGATTTGACCAGAATCACAGAATGTTGAGCTGAAGCAGAAACTCCAACCTGGTTCCCCAGTTGCAAAGTCTGAAGCTCTGGAAGTAACACCACATCCTCTCCCCTAGGTGCAACATTTAATCAAGTGGTCAACTGGATAAAAAAACATAAAGATTACAAATAATTTAAAAGTTCTTTGTCGCTATTTGAAAACTCAGAAAATATGTCCTCATTTTAGTTTTTTAGAGCACTAACCATAATTTTGATGCACATAAGACCTCTCATATATGTAATTTCTAAAGGGAATACTCTAGGTATTACAGTTTTGATTACATCAAGATGACGTCAGGCGTTGCACACTTTTCTAATAAATATAGAATGTTAGCAAATCTAGTTATTCATTGGGATACTGTTGGGAGGCAGAGGCCAGGGGCACGGACTCTGAAAATTGAAGGCAGATAGGAGAGTGCAGAGGCAACAATTTGACCACACTGGGCAGGCAGGAAGGGCAGTGGCAGCACAACAGACTATGGAGGGCAGTAGAAAGAGGGGCAGGGGCAACAAACCAACAATACAGGACTGGCAAGAGAGGCTGTGGCAATATAATAGACCATTGTGGGCAGAAGGAGGAGGCAGTGGTAGTACAACCATACATGCCAACAGACCCGTTTCAGCCAGGAAACGTCCAATGTTTTTAAGCTCAAATGGGATTTATTTGATCTGTCTCCTGTCTATAATCTCCTCTTTTTCAATGTAACTCAAAGGGGAAAATCAATACCCCATTTTTTTTCAAAATCTCCCTCTTACCAAGTTCAAAATGTTAGCAAGTATGGTATATTGGATCATGGTAGGCAGGAGGAATTGGGGTAGGGACATGGACTCGGATAACAGAGGACAGGAGGGACATGGAGAGGTGCCCCAAACTGACCCTACAGGGCAGGCATCAGGGTTTGCAGCAGCACAATACACCACACAGCGCATGCGGGACGGGAGTGCAGCACAACAATCCATAGAAAGCAATAGGGAGGGGACAGGACCATGCACATGGACAACCGAGAACAGAGGGGAAAGAGGCAATGGTAGCTAGCTGACCATAATGGACAGACAGGAGAGAAAGCTGCAGCATAACAGACCATAAAGGGCAGGAGGGATGGATCAGGGGCATTACAATGGAACAGACAAGCCAGGAGGGAGGAAATAGGGGTCTGCACATGGAAACAGAGGGCTGGGGGAAAGGGGGCAGGGCAGGAGCAGCAACATGACCATGAAGGTCAGGCAGGATGGGCACTAGAAACAAGACACACCATGGAGAGCAACAATTAGACTATGATGGCATACACACAGACCATGGAGGGAAGGTGGGAGGGGGTCAGGGGCAGCTAGCTGACCACACAGGGAAGGTGGGAGGGGCCATGGCAGCACAGAAGACCATGCATCGCAAGCCGGAGGGTTAGTGGCAGCACAATGGCTATGATGGGCAAGAAGGAGGTTGCAGGGGCATGCACAAAGGACCATGGAGGATAGAAGGAAGGGTCAGGACCTGGGCACAGACAAGAGAGATCAGGGGAAGGGGCCTCACAACAGACCACGCGGGGCAGGCAGGAGGAGCAGTTGCAGCACAACAGACCAGGGGGGGCAGAAGGTTGTGGCAGTAAAATGGACCATGGAGGACAGGAGGAAGGGGATAGGGGCATGGCATGTGGACAGGCAGGATGGAGGTGGCAGGGACAGGTTACAGTCATCTGACAATGCTAGGCAGGTGGGAGGGGAGGGGAGTGGCAGCTCAACAGAACACTCCGAGTAGATAGGAGTGGCAGGTCCATGGGCCATGGTGGGTAAAAAGGATGGAGCAGGGGCATGCACAAAGACATCGGAGGGCAGGGGGAAGGAGAATAGGGGCAGCAAGCTAAGCACAGAGGCTAAGCAGGAGGTCAATGATGGGCCATATAATTGGGCAATGGAGGGCAAGAGGAGTGGACTGGTACATCATGCTAAATGGAGGGCAATGGCAGCACATCAGACCATGCATGGCAGGAGGGAGGCTAGTCCATGGATTCAGACAACAGAGGATAGGGAGGAGGTGGATGGGGCAGCAAGCTAACTGTTCAGAGAAGGTGGGTATTCGGAACTTTATAGTTTTTAAAATGTGTGTCTGTGCGAACTACTTAAAATATGAACAAGTATGCAGCATAATCTCACTTTTCTTCAGGAAGAAGGGGACGTTTGTGACTTTGACTCCGGGCTCACTTGGCAGAAACACCCCCTGACCCTCCACCCCATCCCAAAATGTAATGCCCGTGAAAAGGGTAGGTGGATGCAGTGTTATATAGAACATAGTCCTGAGAGCACGATTGAAAATGAAAACTAGATATAGTATATGGTATAAACTATGCACCAAAAAGTGTGATATAAGATGAACCGGGGCGTGAAATATAATATGCAATACATTGTGCGCAATGACAGATTCATTGGAGAGCGCGAGATAGCACAGGCACTAGCGCGTGCTATGCGATATGCGCCTTGGAGTGAAATATGCACAGGGCAGTGTTGTGTAACCTAACTAGTCTCTAAAGTTGTAATATAAAATATGTGCTGGGGAGTGTAACGTTGCATATGCACTGTGACAAAGATATGGATCCCAGATTGTAATATGTATGGCATAGCGCTGTGCGTTATTACATAGGCATCGAGGAAGGTATGTTAGATGGGGCAATATAACCCGTGCGAAGGCAAGTGTGGCATGACATCTTCACGGGGTGGTGTTACAGTGCACATGGGCTAGAGAGTGTCATAGCATACGCACTAGCTGGTGGAATACAACACAGCGGTGTGAGGCACTCGGCGGGCACTGGTGGGTGTAACACAGCATTGGGCTCAGCCAGGAGCACGCTGTGACTCTCAAGTGAGGTTCGTCTCCTTTCCAGAGAGTAAAAAAAAAAGTATTACACATCCGGCGGTGGATGTGAGTTTTATTAACCGTGAGGGAGGTTTCTTGCATAGTTTGGTCGAATTTTTGTTGAATCCCCTTTGAATGGCTTGGTGTGCGTGTATATTAAATGTGCCCGTCAATAGCTACCCATGTTTGTATAAATAAACGACAAAGGTGTCTACTTGGAGAGTACCCACCGGCGGGGGCGCCGGGATTAGGCACGGTAGGGCGTCAGACACATCAGAGCTTTACCAGCGGTGTAAATACATTCCATGTGGATTCATTCTATGCTTAGTCACCTTTTAATGAATATCAGGCAAATCGTCATGGTGATAGGTACATACGGTTTGTCCAGCATGTCCTAGGTGTTTCTATAAATATATATTTTTTAAAAATAATTTTTTAAAAAGGCCAGCCCCGGGGGATGGGGTCCCCGGGGCCATTAGTGGCCTGAGGAGGGGGGCAACGCAGCCCCCTCCCAAATAATTTTTTTTAAAAAAGGCCATGACCCGTGGGTTGGGGTACCCGGGACCGATTAAGGCCTTGGGAGGGCCAAATTAATTTTTTTTCAACAAAAAAAATTAGGGTGCAGGCCCTGGGGGATGGGGTCCCCAGGGCCAGTAAATTAGAAAAAGAAGGGGGGCCACACAGCCCTCCTTCTTAAAAAAAAAAAAAAACGCGCCCCCTGGCCAGTTGTAAGTTGGGGAATTAATTCCCCTTCAATACTGAGGGTCCCTGAGGGACAACTAGCCCAACATGGTATCTCCAGTATGCACCAGGGAGCTGCGTAACTATAACTACCAGTAGGTAATATACATATGTATCAGATGAGATCATCAGTGATGTCATCAGTGATGTCACTGACCATGTCATGAGTGATGTAATATGTGACGTCATCAGCAGTACATTGTGGGCGCGCGAGTTATAGTTAGCTCAACTAACTATAACGGGTGAATTTCTCTGGTTTTATATGAGTCAAATGTCCAACTAACTATAACGTCCCTGAAACCTACGTTTTTTTTGTGAATTTCAAAGGTTTTTTAAATGCTAATTCCTAACTATAACGTCTGTAAAACCTATGAATTTTGAAAGATTTTTAAATGTTAATTTCATATTTTATTATTTATGCAACCTATATTTTTTCTATTTTTCTGTAATATTTTGGAACTCTATTATCCTTTTTTTTTACTTAAAAAATGATGTAATGTTTTATATCTTCAAAAAAAATATGTATATCTTTTTTTTTTTGTTGTTGAGAAAACTGGAGTCCCATACCGGTAGTGTACCAAACTCCATCAGCACGCGAATCCTATCCGCCATATTGCTAAACTCAAAAATGATGCACATTTTGTATCCAACTGGTTTGTGGCACTGCGTCCCGCGTAACACCTTATACGTATGAGGCCGCACCAGCTGCTCCTTTGGTATGCGACGGGTACGCAGTACCAAGCCGCGCGTTACGTCATGTACGTATGGGGACGTGCCCGCTGCGCGGTGCATATGCGACGAGTGCACGCTGCCAGGCCCTGTGTTACATCATAGACGTATGGTGTCGCGCCGGGTACGCCATTCCCTCATTTTTTTTATGTCTCAAAACTATATCTAAAGAAGTTTAAAGTGTATATGAGAGCAAGCGATAATCTAAAATATTTTAAACATTTATATATTTCTAACTGTAATAAACTTATATTATGGTAAATATATTTTCTCAAAATCACGTCGGGTGCGGCCTCCTTGCACGCTCGGTGCGCGATTGCCATGTGACCTTAAATAAAAGCATTTGATTGGTTCATAACATTTGCCATTTTGACAGTTGGAGGACCCCACCCACTTTAGTCATTCTCTCTACAGCGTTTGATGGGAGACACCTCTTCTGCTTAGAGAGCTTTTTTGAAACTTTTTTGCTTGTTACACATATCTTATACTACACAAAACATGCAACGATCATCTTGATCAATATTCATGGTCTGTACAGTAGCCTTCCACGTGTGATGGCCATGCATCTGAAACGTTACATCAAAAATCAAATGTGTGTAACACAATGCCCCTGGTGTGTGTGTGTGTGCGCATCATTCTGCTGTCTTTCGGTCTGGGTATTGGTGGCTCGAAGGGACATCATCAGCCACAGGCAGAATGCACATCCTAGATCACATGTGACAAACAGTAAAGAGTAATGTGTAGATTTGTGTTGCAGTATGCTCTGTTGTCAGGCTATACCAGTATAGTAGTGTGTCAAATGTGAGACTTTCAGATTCACGTTTGACATGCATTGCTTGACTGTAATGAACGTTATCACTGTGTATGACATAGCCTCACTGCTGATCCTCCCTCCATACAAGCACATTCACATGTGTGCGCTTCGCAATAGCAACACTTTCAATAATACCGCACACAATTGACATGCGCGTATGAGCATATCCACAAGCTTGACAACGACATGTGATGTTGGCCATTCAATGTTTTCGGACAGCATCTCATTAGCGATAGTTGCCGCCCTCCCGGTACATGCTATATTAATGTAAATTGCAGATTGTGCGACGTCCAAACTGCAACAGGGACACACACATAAGTACACTTTCTGGCCAGGCAGGAACTGAACAACGCCCAGGTCCCCGGAATAATTATTCACACCCCTACGCTGGCCTGGCGTACTCAAGCCCAGCCCACTTTGCGTACGTATAAATAGGATAACGACGCCGCCACATGTTCCAGTTCTTCCACACTCCCTCAGGTGATATGGCCACATCCACCTCGCATATCACAATGCGCAATAAAAAAAAGGGATCCATGAGGTGTACACCATCCTAGCCATCAAAACTCGATTTGAATTGTGAACCCTGCTGGCTGTTGTGTTTGGAAACACAACAATGACAGCAGGTGAGCAGTGGGGCCTGGGTGCACAGGGGCTGCAATTGAGCGCGGTGCGGCGGGAGGGGTGGGTGCATCAGCCTGGGTGTGCAGGTGGGAACTAGCGATGTTGCCATGCGTAATGATGTGATCTCTGACCTCATTCAGTCACATCTCTGTCTCATTTTTAGGATCTGCTGGACCGTACTGTAGGCCTGAGCCAGCGGGCAGCGCTGCACTACAGACACATGGCGTTGGCTTTTGGGGCACTGTAGTGAGTGACAGCAGGTGAGCAGTGGGGCCTGGGTGCACAGGGGCTGCAATTGAGCGTGGTGCGGCGGGAGGGGTGGGATACATCAACCTGGGTGCGCAGGTGCAAACAAGCGATGTTGCCGTGCGTAAAGATGTGATCTCTGACCTCATTCAGTCACATCTCTGTCTCATTTTAAGGACCTGCTGGACCGTACTGTAGGCCTGAGCCAGCGGGCAGCGCTGCCCTACAGACACATGGCGTTGGCTATTGGGGCACTGTAGTGAGCTCATTACTAAGTGTACATGCACACAGGCTTGCGCCACTGCATAACACACACACATTATGCTTCTAGCATGCGCTCTGTTCCTTTGTATGTGAACGTTGGCATAACATTATTATTTAACCTTGTGTATTCTCGTGCACTCCAACTCCTCTTTGAACCACGATTACCACTAACAGTTGGTAGATCGTACTTCAAGAAGGAAGGATGCACTCAACTAGTGTTTTCTATTAAGCATGAAATAAACCTTCATTTACCTCAAGATGTTTCCAGCATTATATTATTCCTCCCTTTTCAGACACTGAGTTGGTTGCGCCAAAATGGGCGGAGCGGGTGCTCAGCCCGTGATGATGCCCTGGGCATTCTGACGCCTTCCATCGTGGTATCAAGACACTGTCCCCGACCGGAGTCCTGCTGTGGCACTATGAGAGAGGCATCCTGGAGTCGAAGCTCGCACCGGCATGTCGTTGGACACACCGGTGGTGGCAGGTGAGCAGTGATGCTTGCTGCGCAGGAGCTGCAATTGAGCATAGTGCGGGGGAAGGGGCTGGGGTGCAGCAGCCTGGGTTCACAGGTACAGGCAAACGATGTTGCCGTAGATAATAATGTAATCTCTGGCCTCATTCATATCTCTGTTTCATTTTAGGGACTTGCTGGACTGCACTCTTTCTCGCGGACCCCAGCGCCACAGACACATGGGTGATGGGAGGTGAACAGTGAGGGCTGGGTGCAGTAGGCCGACGCTCTGTCTCCTCCTCCCTCTGTTCTTTTGACTCTCCCTCCCCTTCTCCCTTCCACCCACTCACTCTCTGTCCCATTCTTACTTTTTTCCTTTCATTCTGACTACCTTTCTTTTTCTCTTGGACAAGGCACACATACTTATGTTTCTTTTTTGTCTTGCAGGTTTTGTACTCTGCTTCTGGAGGAGTCCCACCCACTTATTTCATGTTATACTGTTGTTTGTTCGAATAAAGTTGCATTTCCATTTATTTGTGTTGTTTTAATAAAGGTTATTTTTTACCAATAAATAAGTGAGTGTATGGGTCTTCTTTTTCTGACAACACTTGTCTGTAGGTTATTGTAAAAATTGGCGGCTGTTGAACTTGGCCCTTTATGCAGGGTCATCCATGAACTTTTTGCCTTCCTCCTGTATTTTTCTGGCCTGTTGTTGGCGGTTTTATGGCCCTGGGCACTTTACCACTGCTGATCAGTGCTAAAGTGCATGTGCTCTCCCTATTGTAAATTGATGTATGGATTAGTGATTCCATAATTGGCTGGTTTGGTTTACCTGTCAGACCCTAGTACAGTGCACCAGGAGTGCCCATGGCTTGTAAATCCAAATGCTGCTGGTGGGCTTGCAGCACTGGTTGTTCCACCCACAGAAGCAGCCTGTAAAAATGTGTCCAAGGTCTGCCATTGCAGAGCCTGCGTGCAGTCTGGTACTGTCATGCTGACTGGGCAGGTGCACCCACTTGCCAGTCCCTAAACCTTCCCTTTTCTTCATATCAGACACCCCTATGGTAGGCCCAAGGGCAGGGTGCATAGTAAGTATAAGGTAGGACATGCCCTGGTGTGTGTGGCATGTTCTAATAGTGAATTACAGCCATTTTCAGGTTTTCACTATTGCAAGGCTACCTGTTCTCCATAGGCCAGAATGGGCAGTTTGATTATTACAACTTATAATCCTAACTGACTCAGGGAACATGGTAGAAATTCGAATTTAGTATGCCTGAACTCAGAATGATAAAATACATCTTTTAGTGAAGTTGGTTTTAACATTCTGGGTTTGAAAATACCACTTTTAGAAAGTAGGTATTTTCTTGTCTAACCATCCAAACCTGCCTCTGCTAGGTTTTGTATTCCGTGTCTGGAGTTTGAGTGTCAGGGCCTGGGGAATTCCAAGAGGCTGGGGAATTCCCGGAGACAGGGTGAGTCAGCACAGGGCTGAATAGAGAGATCTCCATATAGATGGATGGGAGGAGTTGCACCTGGGGCCTGAATAGGGCTGTGCCTTCCCTCCACAATGCCAGCTCCGCCTCCTGTGGTTCGTCTGATGTCTCTGCCCCGCACTCTGAAAGGAAAGAAGGAGTCAGGTAAAAAAAGTGCTCCAGTACTGACCAGAAGTGGTTTGGACTAGGCAAAGGCCCCTCTGCCCTCAGAGGACAAAGGATTTTGGGGTATAAGTATTGGGAGCCTGATCCCAAGAATTTAGATCACTTTGGGAAACAAGAAGAAACCTCTGCTGAGGAGAGGAACCAGGAAGAAACTGAGGAGAGACTATCCCTGAAACTGGGGGATTGGCCTGCAGGGGTTACCTATTGCCAAAGAGAGGAGAAAGGAACTTTGTGTGTACTTTTCCTCAACTTGTGAAGGATCTCCAAGGGCTTGGAAAAGAGATTGCCTCCTGCTGAAGTCTCAGGGACAACAGACTTCAACCACCAGCTCCCCAGAGTTCTTTGGAAGTGCCTGCTGCTGTGTTTGGGCCTTCTGAGGGACTGCGTGGTGCAAGGAGCTGGAAGCGCGACTCACAGAGAAGAAGCGTGTCGCCGTCACAGCCGCTGCTGTCGCATCACTGACCAAGGGTGTCGTCGCTGTAGCTGTCGCATTGCACCGCATCACGAGAAGCGCCCGCAACACCGAAGAAGTGTGTTGCTGACATCGTAGCTGATGCATTGCACCGCATCAAGAGAAGAATCTCGCATCGAGGAAGAAGCGTGTCGCCGTCGCAGCCGCTGCCGTCGCAGCTTGGATGACGTCGCTGTAGCTGTCACATTGCACCACATCAAAAAAAGCGCCTCGCATCCACGGAGAAGCGTGCCGCCATCAGAGCTGCTGCCGTTGCATCTCTGAACAAGGGTGTCGCCGCTGTAACTGTCACATCGAGCGGAAGCGTCTCGCATGGCTGGAGAAGAGTTTCGCCGCCAAAGCCGCTGTCGTCGCATCACTGGACAAGGGTGTCGTCGCTGCAGCTGATGCATCGAGTCAAGATCTTTCACAACATCGGACAAGCGAGCCGCGTCAGGAAGATCTTCACGTCTTTATTTCTTTGCACCAAACTTTCATCACATCAACATCGTTGCAACACTTTCGTTGCCGTGCGTGTCGCATCTAAAGGTACATTGACTTAAAGTGTCGCATTTAAGAACTAAAGAGACTTAAGATAAATTCTACCATTTTCAAGTAACAGTATTGTGGATGTTTGTCGTTTATGGCCTTGTGGTAAATCTATATGAAGAATACTTATTTTTGATATAAAACCTGTGTGGTGTCCATCTGTAGTGTTGTCACTTGATTACTGTATGTGTTCACAAATGCTTTACACACTGCCTCTGAGATAAGCCTGTCTGCTCGTGCCAAGCTACCAAGGGGGTGAGCAGGGGTTATTTTAGGAGTGTACCCCTTTACCCTGACTAGAGGTAAGGGTCCCTATTTGTCACAAGTGCATTCCTGTGCCAACTAGAGAACCCCAAATCTAACAGCGGGTGATAGGAGGTTATGAGGGGAAACATTTGTAATTTTACGGTGCACCTACCAAATATAAACCAACAGACTATTACATAAATGAAGCCTGGGTAATTCTACAACTGCAAGGGTTCTATGAGTGTACCACTAAGTCACTGCCTAGGGCCACCGAGGCTTCAGGGACTGGCGAGGCCCACCCTGCATAGTTAAGCATCCCCGGACTTGAGTTGGCCTCGAAGCCCCCCAAACAATTAGTAAACATTACCAGGGGAGGTGGCGATCCCCTAGGCTGCGAAACGTCTCTATGCCCTCCCGCACCTAATTTAAATGTGAGATTATGGTCCCCAGTGCTGCAGAGCCCCCGCAATATAATAATAGGATTGGCCCCGGAACATTACCCACCAGGGGGCTCATTTAAATGAACGGGTGAGACCCCGCTTCATTTTTTTCCCATTTTTACCATCCGGATTCGCTTTATTGAAGCGATACGAGGTTTTCCTCCTCTCGCTTCAACGAGGCAAACAAGGATTTGCTATCACAGGGTAGAAGCCATGCTCCCGCCCTGTAATCGCAAACATAAATGTCCCACGGATGCACACCCCGGGACATTGTATGAGCTGCGCCTGGGAGGTGGTGCTCCATAGGGCCATGATGCATTGGTTACTGCATAACTACAGGATTAGTATAAACGCATACTAACACTACTTGCACATGTGTAGTGCAGCAACCAGAGTGTAGTGCAGAGGCAGAGGAAGCCCAAAATCAAAAAATATAAATCCTACCAGAGGTCGGATGACATAGTTCAATGAGCCGACGACCCTGGGATGAGTAGAAACAGCTTCACGAAGAAAATGGGTCTTGAGCAGAACACAAGGAAGCTTGAAATATTGGTGAGTGGTGCCTTCTTTTTACCTTCTCCCGCTCGTCACCAAATTTATGTAGTGAAGAGGCAGACAGCAGTGGATCCGATAAGTAGATTTATTGCAGGAAAAGAAGCCAGCTTAAACAGCCACCAACAGGAGCAGACAGCAAGGCAACCGTCTTCTCAGCACCGTGTACAAACTCCCCAAGATTCCCCTCATGACAGCCCTGCATTCTAACATTACATACTTACATTCTAGTAGCATTACATACTAACATTCTACTATGACTTACATTGGAATACTACACAGAGCACATGACTTTACAGCAATGAGGTCATGGTTTCATCCACGAGTCTTGAGACTGGTAGTGGTGAGTAGTTCGCTTCCCACTCCCTGTATAGTATAAACGCATACTAACACTACTACACAGTTATACTGCAGCGGCCAGTATGCTACAGCGCCCAGAGCCCATCACTTTACAGCAATCAGCTCGGTTTGATCCCCGAGTCTTCACACCGGTAGGCATGAGTACTTTGCTTCCCACTTCCGGTATAGTATAAACGCACAGTAGAGGTCAGTAGTTCGCTTCCCGCTCCCTGTATGGTATAAACGCCTACTAACACTACTTGCACAGGTATGCTACAAAGACCAGAGCACATCACTTTACAGCAATGAGCTCATAGTTTAGGCTCTCGGTTTCATACCCGAGTGTAGCAGCATCTCATCTCAGCACCATGTCACTCTGAGCAGCACCGCACTTTCAGACCGGTAGGAGTGACTACTTCGCTTCGCACTCCTCCACAGAGGTTACAGTGCTCCTATCCTCCTGTTTTCTACTCTTTTCGCCCTTTCTCCCCTTACTCGTTTCAACGGAATCATAAAATGGCTGCCAAAACTTCCTAGTTGCAACAGCTCGCAGCCAATAAGCAGCAAGCTTGTGCTTGTAACGCCTCAGCCAATCAGATGGCAGAATTCCCAAATATCGATATCTGCAAATTTTGATAGTTCTCCAAAACTACTGAACGTATTTACACCAAATAAACAAAAGCGTGCTTTCTAGACCAAGACCCTTCTCCCTCCCAAATTTGGGGTAATTCCGTTCACCCGTTCGACCTGTAGCCTTGTCTAAAGTTTCCAATGGAGAAAACACGTTTTGGGACCCCCCTTTTTTCCCGGCCCCCTTGACGAATCACCCCCATACTTTCAACATAGGAGCTGATATGAACAAAGCATTAGTTTGGAAAACGTCATGAAGATTCATTCAACGACGAATGACGCCAAAGTTATAAGCAAAACAAAAAATGCTCTTCCTATGGAAACTTGGGGGCATATGTATCAAGCGAATTTTTAGACGCAAACGCTGCGATTCGCAAAATACAGCGTTTGCGATTAAAAATTCGCAAAACGGGATGTATTAGGCAAATTCCCAACGCAAATTTAAGGAATCGCTAATTTAGCGATTTCTTAAGTTTGCGTAAGCATTTAAGAAATCGCAAATTGCGATTTCTAAAATGAAATGTAACACTCACCAAAGGATTGCGATTAATCCTTAAGAAATCGCAAATTACCACCAACTACTAGTTGGTGTTAATTTGCGATTTCTTTTAAAAATGCACATTTTGTAATTTTACAAAGTGCCACGTGACGCGTGTGCGCCATATGACCACACATGCTAATTTCAGGGGTGTATCAGGGTGTCATCTTGACACCCTTGCACCTTTGAAATTATTCTCAAATTGCGATTAGCAAATTGCGATTCGCAATTTGAGAATTACTTCCCATACATTCCTATGGGTCTCCTGGCCCATAGGAATGAATGAGCAGGTATTCCTTAATTGCGATTTCGCAATTTGCTAATCGCAATTAAGGAATTTTAAGAAATCGCAAAAAGTTTGCAATTTTTTAAATACATCCCGTTTTGCAATTCTCAAATAGCGATTCCTTAAAAATCGCTATTTGAGAATCGCAAATGGTGATGTTGATACATATGCCCCTAGGTCCTAACTGTAACTACTACTGGCGACCGTATACATATACATATATACGCACACAAAACACAGGAATTTTCAATTATGCCTTAAATTATGCCACTTCAATGATCACAATAAACCACAACATCCTCTGAATTCTGGGAGACCTTAAGTTCTGATTCGACCTACCCAATCTAACCCAGGCAATATCTAACATTACTAACCTTGTAAATTGATACTTGTATAGCGCACTACTCACCGTAAGGGTCTCAAGGCGCTTGTACGAATACCGCTGTGGAACCCATCCTGGCTTTCCCTGTGAGGCGTCCACTCCTGGGCACTCCCAAGGTGGAGGCCAGGCATCCTTAGCGTTGTGGGGGCCGTTGTGGAGATTAAGCAAGCTATTGCCCAGAGTTGCAGAGTGGGACTCCATGATTGGAATGCACCGAGGAGAGAATTATCAGGTCCGTGGAATTTTTGAGCCCAAGACCTGCCGAGGCGGGGAATTGAACCCTGGTCCCGGGCTAGACCTCTGCATCAGGGTCTGCCGCTCTAATCATTGAGCCACACTTCTTTGAGACTTTCAATCTCCCAGCTGATGACAGGAACAACTCATGCAGCCAAGATCACCTTGAACTTGGGCCCTCATGTACAAACATTACAGTTATGAAATCATAAATTATGACAAATAATGAATTGCAACTTGAGATTTCTTAAATGTACTAAAATGGATTCTGTGGGAGTAGTAACAGCTGTGTATCCACTTCTATCAAATGCATGGGTATTTTGCAAATCAACTCATTTACTAATAGGTCGGTTTACAAGATATTGAATTGCAGTGGGTCACAATTTTGGACCTACCTCATTAACATGCATTAGGAAAGTCGCAAATTTCAACCCACTATGATGAGCTAGGATGACAGACATGGTGGCCTGCTGGGGTCAGCATGTGCTTTTAAATGAAGCAATCTATTTTTTTAATGCTTTGAGGAGGTGGTCAAATATTAATGTTTTGCAACAGGATTTGGTTGCAAAACCATAATACATACCTTAACCCCTTCCCCGCTCATGACGGAACCGTTCCGTCATGAGCCACGGTTGGCGTGTGCTCATGACGGAACGGTTCCGTCATGACAATCCTGTTGGCGGCCGCTCCGCCTGCGCGGCGCTGTTTCCCCGCCTGTGCGGGGCGACAACGCAAATGGGCGGAGTCATGACGGAACCGTTCCGTCATGAGCACAGCTCAACTGTGGCTCATGACGGAGCGGCTCCGTCATGAGCACAGGCCCACCGCGCTGCCCCCCTGCCCCCCCCAGCGCTGCAGCGGAATGTCCGCAGCAGCGAAGGGGTTAAAGAATAGTTATTTGGAAGGGATGTCCTTTACACGCTCCTTCCAAATACCGATTTAACATGTATTCCCAAACTAAAATTGGGATACAGTAAAGTGTTTCCAAATCACAGTTTGGGTGAAAACAAAAATGTAATTTTGCTGTTGAAAAAAAGCCCCAGTTTTACAAAGCCCTAGAGGTGTACACCCTGGAATTTTATGCATCCCACGGCACTTTCACACAACATATATTTCTTTATACCATAAAGTGCTCTCTTGCTTTGTATGCAATGCCCGAAAACCAAACATCCCTCGAACAGGACCATTTTTGTGTGTTCAGGAAATAAAAAACAAATTCTGACAGAGTTTGTTTTCCATTTTCTGTATTTAGTCTTGGTTTGTCAGTTGTTGTGAGGCTTGTTCTAATTGAGATGTTGATATGGAAACAAAATAATCGATTTTAAAGGGGCAATTATTAGGGCATTTCTATTTGCTATGATAAGCTACGGTCTTAGAAGATTATGACCCACCCACACAATTGAGGTACCTTTTTTGGGGGAGATATGGGGAAATGCTGGGTGGTAGGAAATGTATGACTCTTTGCAGAATTCAGGTGTTTCCTTCACAGAAATGTGAGTAAAATGTGTGTTTTTAGAGTATAAGGTTTGCAAGGCCTTCTGGGTAAAACAACCCTAGTGAGAGTCACACATATCATGCCACCCTGGACTCCACCTGGTGTCTGTTTTTCAGAAATGCATGAGTGTGGTAGCTTTCCCTAGGAGCCTGCTGAGCTAGGGCCCAAAATCCCTAGCTACATAAAGTGCAAAAAAAAAGGTCTGTTTTCAGTGTAAAATCTGATGTATCTATGTCACGGACACTAGCCCTTAACACACAGGTGAGGAACCATTTTTATCAGGAGACTTGGGGTAACGCTTGGTGGTATGAAATGTACGGCTCACCGCCAATTCCAGAGGATTTCCTCACAGAAATATGAATAGAATTTATGTTTTTAGTCCAAGTTTGAGGTTTTGCAAGGCCTTCTGGGTAAAAAAAAACCTGGTGAGAACCCCAGTAGTGATGCCATGGCAGTCTCCAGGTGTCTAGCTTTCAGAAATGTATGTGTTTGCTAGTTTTCTCTGGGTGGCAGCTGAGCTAGAACCCAAAATGCACATTACCCAAATTTTTAGTAGAAACATTTGATGCGTTCACGTATGGTTTTGGGCCCTTTTCTGTCATGGGCAATGGGCCAAGCCACACAAGTGAGGTACCATTTTTATCAGGAGACTTGTTTCAATGCTGGGGTGTAAGGAAATGTTTGGCTCCCCAGAGATTTAAGAGGTTTTGACTCACAGCAGAAACCTTTTGTTTTTTGCAATGTTTGAGATTTGCAAGGCCTTCTGTGTAAAGAAAACATCTGACAAGAGCCATTCAAGTCATGCCATCCTTGAATCCGCCTGGTGTCTAGTTTTCAGATATGTATGGGTTTCGTAGGTTTTCATGGGTGGTGGATGAGCTAGGGCCCACAATCTACAGCAGCCCAAAATGCACATATAAGGATTGCTTTTCAGAGGAGAATTTGCTGGGTCTATATTGCGTTTTGGACCCTTTTCTGTCACAGACCACTGAATTGCTTTTATGTTACTGAGGAAGTCAGTTGAAGGTGATGTGGAGTTCCCTCATGGGGCAGGGTCGAGCAAAGGTAGTGGTTGCTGGACTGTGACCAACAAGCCTTGGCAGTGGTAAAGTCAGTGGGGCAGATTTATGTTGCCTGGCGCATCCCTGCATATCAGCAAGGATGCGCCAGGAACGATGCGTCACGCAAGTTTACCCTTGCGCCACACATGATGCGCCGCATTTATAATGCGGCGCATCATGGCGCAGGAATAAACAGATGCGTGACGCATCCAATGGCGTAAGGTTGGCGCAGTGCTTCAGTTGCGTCGCAAGCGCGACGCAACTCCAGCACTGTTCCAACCAACCCTATCCCTAACATGGTGCGTCAAGCCTTACGCCTGCTTCAAGCAGGCGCAGGGTTTTGGCGCATCAGCGTTGGGAAAGTGACTCAGTCAAATCTTATAGATTTGACTGAGTCACTTTTCAGGGGCGTTCCTGCGACGGAACGCCCCCCCCTATGTCGACACGCCCACGTGAAACCTGACGCAGGTTTTACGTGGCGCAGGGCTTTACATCGTGACGCATCTCCATAGATGCGTCACGATGTAAATATGGCGCAACGTGGCGCAGGGTTTACACCGCCGCTGCGTCACAAAAGTGACGCAACGGCGGCGTAAAAGTGGCGCATCTCCGACATAGATCTGCCCCAGTGTTTACACACTTTGACGTCCGGAGGTCCAGGGGAACGCGGTAACCACCTGAAACATGCTGGAGGTCAGGACTACATGTCCCACAATGCACTGGACCATTTACTTCTGGGTGATCCCTTTGTGGGCCCAATTGCTAGTGATTCTTTGGTTCAAGGACATTGTTTTTACTTGCAAGCTGCAGGGGACTAGTGCCACAAGTCCAAGGGAGTCTAGAGTTGTCTTTGGCTCTCAAAGGGGTCCCTCCATCAGGGGGAGCCAGTCTTTGGTCTGGGACAAGTCACAGTCATGCAGTCTCAGGATGGTTTCAACAGGTCGAGTTTTGGGTTATTTTGTGTCGCAGGGGACAGACCCGTCCACACAAGTGGGTTACTGTTTTTGTCAAGAAACATGTAGAAACATGTAGATGAATTCTCTGCATTTGAGGCTTCCAAATTTAAGCCAGGGTGCAGGGTGTCATGCCTTTGCTTTGTACAGGTTCCGTTGTTGCAAACTCAGGTTTCTTGTCTGTTCTTAGTTGCAAGCCAAATCAGAACTGTGATTAAGGTGCCAGGGAGTCCCTTAAATCCTATATTTAGGGGCATTAGGGGTGTGGGCGCAAGTGGCCATGGCTGCTAGCTCCAGCAGCTACTCTGCCCACAAGGGAACCACATCCAGGGTGTCTGTCACCTTTTCAACTCAGAACCCTCGATTCTGTAACTTTAAAAAATGACAGAAACATTCCAACGCTGTGCAGACCAGGTAGCCCACCCTAGGGGTGTTGCTAGCATTCTGGGGGTGTACAGCACCCAACTAAATAATTCTAATACATGCTCGGTGCAAATGTGCCTGTGAGCAGGGGGAGGGCTGTTTCCTCCTTTGGGAGGCCGCCTGCTTGCAAATCAGAAGAGGTGAAGGCTTTGAAGCTCACCACCTTGATGTGCCACTTCACTAGTCATCCTGTCAGGGATGGATGTGTCACCTCCTTCCAATCAGGCCTTTTTTTCTGACTCCTGGGACAGTTTGCACCTCCTACCAGGGGGTCATATTTCTGTCTTGGCAGCAGCAGTTGCAGTCTGCTAGCCAGAGCACAGGAAATGCTGGGGTAACCAGTTGGGCAATCTCTAAGGGAGCCACCTGGGTTAATGCCACATGGCATGAAAATCATGTCAGGGGTGATGAGACAAGTTATTTGATTCCAAACATCCCATATTTCATAATGGAGCTGGCAAACTCGGGGTAACTGGGTGCCAGCCCACTTATTCTATGGTATCCAGATCACTTATGTTAGTCCTTAATGAAAATGGCTAATATAGAGACATATAACCTTGCACTTATATGTCCATACCTTTAATATAATGCACCCTGCACCTTGGGCTCAGGGGGCCTACATTAGGGGTGACTGACATACAATGATAAAAATAGTGCTTTGACTATGCGACACATTGCATGAGCAAAGTCGAGTTAGAGTAGTTTGCACTGCTCCAGCAGTCTGCAATGGCAGAACTGCTGTCATCTGTTTATTTGGGGTCACTCAGGGTGGTGCAAACAGTGCTTCGGGCCCTGGTAACCCCTTCAACTCCCATGTCCTGGGTACCCTTAGTACAATTTACCAGGGATTTCTAAGGGGTTAAAATCCTTGTCAATTGGGGTTACCAATTCACATTCATCAGTTTTAGGGAGAAAGCACTGCCACTGGGGCCTGGGCAGCAGACAAGAGGGCACTTTCGGAGTAATAACAATCCACTTTGGGGCAAAAAGAGGGGGAGTAACCATTCCAAAAAGGGCACTTTCCTACCGGATAAACACAAATGAACCCTTGCTGAATCTAGAATGTGTGTCTACTTTTCAAAAATGTATAGATTTCTGAGATCACCCATGGTGTTAGCATCTGTTTCCAACACAAACTGAAATCAGGTTTAAACCATAAAGATTCTGAAAAATGAACTGCCTTTTAGAAAAAACAAAAACTATGGTAAAATATGTTTTGATTTGTTTATTTAAAGTGTGCTTGTTCCTGAAAACTGGTAAGGTGGTGGTCCAAGCACAACAAATCTTCTGTTGATGCCGCTTTTGGAGGAAAACACAGACACTTTCTTGAGCAGAACGTACCTCCTATTTTTTTCTATTTTGTTTTTAAAAAATGTTGCTATATTTTGGCTATTTTCTCATTCCCCTCTAGGGGTATATACAAACCCTGGGTGCCTTTAGAATCCACAGGATGTTGGAAAAAAGCAGATATTTGGCATGGATACCTTTTGTGGGCAAAACATTATGACGGTGTAAGTGCAAAGGTCTCCAAATAGCAAGAAAGGCCTGAGGATTCTAGAGGGAAAAGCTTATCAGCCATGGGTTTAGATATCCAACTTATCACCTCACCAGTCATGGTGCCAAGAAACATTCCAAATAACTCCCTAAAGCAGGAGCCCTCCCTAATAAACTCAAGACCTATACCATTAAATTGCTCATCAAAAAAACAGAACTGAATCCATTTCTGCCTTTATAGATTCGAACAGCATTCTCTCTGTTTTGTAGAGGGTTTAACTCCATATAGATATCCATTTGGAGTGATCTAAGAAGGATAGAGCACTGAAATGGAGTAGCATCACTGCTGGGTCGATCAGTTGCCTTTGATATGCTCCACTACCCGACTCTACTTTTGAGACTTGAAGAGACTGGCATTCAAAGACGTATCCTAGACTCAACCTACTCTTATCTCCAGATACTATATTGCCTCTCCCCTCCTACCAAAACATCACCTAACACTACTCCCACAGCTGATTACAGCTTCATCATAACTTCTTTTTACCGAGACGGTTGACAATCAGACTACAATACATTTGGAAAGTCCAAAGGAATTAAATTATTCCAGACTGCACCACTGTGTACATGCCCGGCATTGAGAACTGAATACAGATCAACCACCTTAAACTCAGATGATCCAAAACAGAGATTCTCACATGTGGGTAATGGAGAAACAACAGTCCCACAACGATTAAAAGGTATGTGTTTATGTAGGTATGTGTTCTTTGTGTAGCGTGAACCCAACTGAAAAGGCAGCAGGCATCATCAAGCCAAAGGAAATAGAGTTCCCCCATTGACAGAAAAGTAAGTAAAAGTGCTTGGAGCAATTATGGACTCCATCCTGTTATTAATCCTTTGAATAAATCAAGTTTCAAGAAGCACTCTCTCCACAATGTGAGCACTAAGACATATCCTTGGAAACTACAGACACCCTCCACACTTGCTATTTCACATGTTGCAAATGTTCCTTATCCAGTTGCTAGTCTCACCAGTAAGCTAAGTTCCAAAGATACTCACAATATAAGCACTACACTCTAGAGTAGCACCTCACATATTCGTCCTTGCCTATAACAAAAAGAGCATTGGTGGAATATTATTCACTGTAAAAGGAGGAAAATTAAGGAATTCACTCCCAGTGAAGACCTAGGCAATATGATATTCAGTAAGGTAATATACACCTGGCTAATTTTCAACAAAGTATGCATTAAGGTAGACTCTCAGATCCTTTCTCTCTGCAACAATCAATCAGCAATTTGCCACTGTCTCCATCCTGTTAATATATGACCTCTGTGCATTGGTGGTTGCTAAGAACAGCCTGAAGGGGAAGAGGAGACTGCACATAGGTGCGTGGGGATACACAGAGAATAATGTTATACAATAGATCACCCAGATAGCAACTTCTAATACTTACCTAACATCACAAAAATGTCCAGGCCAAACGCTGCCATAAGTCAGTAATTTGTTAACTTCAGCATTGTTTATCTTGGTTGTCAGGCTTGTTAAGAATCTTTGTCAATGATCAAAGGTACCGCCTGCCTAGAACCAGACCATGGTGAGAGTTACTACCCAGACCCCACTGGCTTGTTCTTTTCTTTCAATGGGTGTCTTTTTCCAGGACAGCCTATGGGTTGCTAGTATGTTACATTGAGTTGTGCTCTTTAGGTCACCTATCCTGATTTTGCTACCAGTGCCCCTGAGCCCTTCTGTCAGGAAACAGGCAACCTGCATAGTAATCGGGGCAGGATTGTGAGGACGCACGTCAAAATCATAGAAAGTCTGAAATTTGTAGACGACCCTTTACTCCACGAGAGGCGATAGGGAAGCTAGACACTTTTGATACAGTCCCTAGGGCACGTAAAACGAAGTGTCCGGAAGAAGCCGATGCTTGGCTTACTGCTTTGCTCCCGTGATCTCGACCCCTTTTGGATCCTGTGTTCCTGGTGTCAGTGTCGGCGGATTGAATGCTGGGTCCCTCGCCATGTCATATTCTTGGATCCCCTTGTCAAGTCTTGGATTCCATGAGTCTATTTAAGAGGCACTCGCGCTCCCAGCCTTGCGAGTCCTCGTCTCTCCCCTCCCGTCCTTTGCCAAGCTCTCAGGAGTCCTCCCTCTCCCTGTTTCAGTCCCGCTGCACTCTGGTGCAGATAAGACCACTTGGGATGTTTTTGGCTGCTTTTTTAGTGACCCTATTTTTGTTTAGTTGGTGCACAGCGGTCCTATGCGCCCTCACGTAGTCCCCTTGACCTCTGACCACGCTTAGCGGCCATTGCTGTTTTTACAGTATTTGCCACTGTGCATGCCATTTATTGTTTGAGTAGTTTAGCGCACGGTCCCCGCGTGCGTCTAGCGCTCAGCTCATGGGAAACTCTACACCACTCCTTTTCACATTTTTGTTGGACACCTTAATCATTGTCAGCGCTGCCTTGTGTCACTTTTTACCCTCATTGTCAGTTTCAATTGGACTTCAACTTTATTGACTTGAAAACAGGTATTTTGATTATAAGGAGAAGCTTTTGTTTTATTGGCCTTGTCCTGGATGTGTCTCCTTTACTGTGACGGCACCTCCGTAAGGAGTGACGATAACTCCTTCCCCAGAGACCCCATGATTTCGCCTGGTACACTTGCTGGCTGGTAAGTGGGTTCGCTCTTGTTTCTGACTTATTGATGTGCAGCCTCATAATAGACACTAGTACATTGTATGTTACAAGTAATTAGCTTTATATTTGTTTTGCAGCTCCATGAGTAACCTTACAATCCCTCAGGGGTGGCGTTTTAATCCAAGTGGAGAAGAGTGGGGTTCACTCTCAGGTAATTCTCCTCGCCTTTTGGCAGCAGTTCTCTGTGACGTGAGTTATATCAGTTCCGCTAGACTCTGACTTCAGGGGGTGAGGGGAAGTTGTCTTCACTCCCGTGGAAACACTTGTCACCTCTACTCGGCTCAACGAGGGTGGACGCAAAAAAAAGCCAATCCCAAGAATTGTATGCCATCCGTGCGAAGATGAACCTAGATGGTGCTAGGTCTCCCTTTGATCCTGACTTACATACCGCCCTACAAAGCCCCTCGATGGAGGAACTTACAGCAGCATTAGTAGACCTACAGACAGAGGTGGGGAGATTAAGGTCTGAGAAGCAACGCCTCCATGTAGAAGTAGATCAGATGAAAGCCCAGAACCCTTTAGATAGTAGAAACCCAGGAACCACTCCCAAAAGTAGTAAGAGCTATATCCAACCGGCCCATTTTTCAGCATCATCTCATAGTAATGAGGCTTCCGTGAGAGAATAAGAAAGTATCCCTCTTGTACATTTCACGGTACATACACATAGCCCGGTCCCCCTAGCAATGCCTGAAAGGTTCAACGGTGATAGCTCTAAGTATAGTATTTTTATGAACCAGTGCCATCTTCAATTTCCATGTAAAGCAGCTGCCTTCCTGTATGCTACCGCCAAGGTCGCCTTTGTCATTTCTTATCTAGTTGGTAATGCGGCAGATTGGGCTGTTCCTCTCGTAGAGAACAATGATCCCTTACTGTATGATTTTTCTCAGTTCCAAGAAAAGATGAAAAGTCTTTTCTCTAAACACACCTTCATGCAAGCCAGTGACAATGCTCTTTTGAATTTAAGGCAGGGATCTAAGGATCTGCTTTCATACATCACCAGCGTCAATAGATTGGTCACCGAGTCACATTGGCCAGAAGAAAAGAGAATGTCTTTTTTTTATAGGGTGTTGTGTGACGAGCTCAAAGATCTGTTATCCCAAAATGTGGATCCTCCAGAAGACTGTCCTGCGTTCATAGACTTAGTGGTAAAGTTGGATCATAGACAAAGCGAGAGGAAAGAAGAAAAGAATCGTGGTGTTTCTTCCAGATTCCTGGTGGTCCGCACTGAGAAAATAGAGACCAAGGACAGTAAAGAGACATGTGAACCTAAGCTGATTGGGGGAGTAAGAGGACCTCTATCAACAGAAGAAAAAGACAAGAGAAAAATGATCTTTGCCTCTATTGTGGAAAGAGAGGTCACTTTGCCAGAGAGTGCCCTTTAAAACCATGTGTTTCTATGAAGAGCATTGCTAACAGCGGATCCAGTGCTGCCTTGTTGGGAAACTAGATCACTTGGAGAAACGAGAGACCAGTTCTTCAAGTGTTATGAATGCTAGGGTCTCCAAAACCAGAGCAACCAGTGACTCTTCCCTACCCAAACATTTCACATTGGCAGTCACATTGGTTATCTCCTTGCAAAACAGAAAACATCTATCCATCCTCTTCGATTCCGGTGCCACAGGGAACTTCCTTGACATCAAACTGGCTCAGGCACTAGGAATACAATTCGTGCAGAAACCTCGACCTGAACCGGTGTGAGCAGTAGATGGCACTGAACTGTCATCAGGGTTAATCACCTATCAAACACCTCCACTGATTATGGTTTGTAGCAATGGGCACTCTGAATCACTTGCCTTTGATCTTATTGATGCGCCTAATTTTGGTGCCATCCTAGGTGTACCATGGCTGCAAAAACACAACCCGCTCATTGATTGGGTGTCTCGCACGGTGACCTTAAGATCCCAGCAGTGCATGCTGCATTGTTATAAGGACGCGAGTGAGTGGAACCAACCAGTATATTGTGCATTGAATACGAAAGGCCTAACCTTCCTTCCTGTTATAAGGACTTTCTGGAAAGTATTTGATGAAGCAAAGGCCACAGCACTCCCTCCTCATCGCAGCTATGATTGCTGGATTGACCTTGTCCCAGGAGCAGAACTACCAGTTAGTCGCATATATGCACTAACGGCACCGGAAACTGAATACTTAAGAAAATATTTGGACGAGATGCTCGACAAGGGTTTTATCAGACACTCCAGCTCTCCGGTCTTCTTGCCTTTGTTCTTCATTCCCAAGCGAGAAGGAGAGTTGCGTGCCTGCCTGGATTATCGAGCTCTCAATACTCAAGTGACTGTGAAGAACAAATACCCCCTTCCTCTCATTTCTGTATTGCTGGACCAGGTTGAAGGAGCAAACATATTCACCAAGATTGATCTGAGGGGAGCTTATCACCTGATCAGAATCCAGGAGGGAGACGAATGGAAAACAGCGTTTCGCACTAAATACGGTCTCTTCGAGTAGTGCCTAATGCCGTTCGGCCTGTGTAATGCCCCTGCGGCCTTTCAGTTTTTTGTTGATGAACTACTCCGAGAATACCTGGATATTTTCATCATTGTGTATATCGACGATATTTTGATATACTCCAAAACTGAACAAGAACATGTGGAACATGTAAAGAAAATACTACAAAAACTGAAAGAGAACCACTTATTTACCAAGCTAGACAAAAGCTTCTTTCATACAACCCAGGTGGACTTTCTTGATTTTGTAATCACTCCACAAGGAGTTCACATGGATCCTAAGAAAATAGACGCGATAGTGAAATGGCCCAGCCCCAATTCAGTAAAAGAAGTACAGTCTTTTATCAGATTCGCAAACTTTTATAGAAGGTTTATAGACCATTTCTCTAATCTTCTGGCGCCCATCACCAGACTCCTCCGCAAGGGTGAATCATTTGTGTGGTCTGAAGAAGTAGAACAAGCATTTACAACCCTGAAAGAAAGATTAACTACCGCGCCTATCATCAAACACGCTGACAATACCCTGCCCTTCTTTGTTGAGGCTGATGCGTCTCAACACACTGTGGGAGGGGTTTTATCCCAAAGAGATCCAGAAACTGGCCGATTACATCCAGTGGCTTATTTCTCGAAGACTCTGTTGCCAGCAGAACAGAATTATACCATTGGAGAACGGGAACTACTAGCAATCAAACTGGCATTCCAGGATTGGAGGCATTTTTTGTTGGGTTCTCCTCATACCATCACCATCTACTCAGACCACAGAAACCTACAATTTTTCAGATCTGCTCGAGCCATCACACCCCGACAAACGAGATGGGTCTCGTTTTTTTAGCGAGTACAATTTCCTGATCACCTATCAGCCTGGACCCCAACATGGCAAAACGGATGCTTTATCTAGGCTATGTCCTGATACAACAGGCGGTCCTGATGTCCCTCCTCCAATTATACCCATCAATAAAATCATTGGAGTTGGGGATGGTAGAAGTGCTCCATTTGAGACATTCTTGGATAAACTGATGAACGCCTGTACTACTATTCCTCTAACCCAGTGGAAAAATAATTATGCAAATCATGTTAATGAGGGGTTATATTATCATGAAAACAAATTATACGTACCTACTCCTTTGCTGCAACTTCAAGTCATGAAATGGTGCCATAACAGTGCTCTTGCTGAACATCTGGGAGGTGATAAGACCTTACAGACCTGCCTTCGATGGTTCTGTGGGAGAGGATGAGTAAGGATGTAACCGCCTTTGTTAAGGCTTGCCCTGTTTGTGCGAGACAAACATCTTTTCATAGTTCCTCTGCCAGTTTACTATGACCCACGTCTATTCCACCCATACCCTGGCATTCCATCAGCATGGACTTTATTACCAACCGCCCTCGCAGTCAAGGGCACAACACGATATTCGTAGTGGTAGACATGCTGACAAAAATGGCCCATTTTATCCCTCTGAAAAAACTACCCTTGTCTAGTGAACTAGTACAAGTGTGCCTTAATCATACAGTGAGCTTACACAGACTTCCTTCCATCATCATATCCAACAGAGAAACACAATTTGTGTCGAGGTTCTGGAAAGGCATGTGCACCGCTTTGGGGATCGATCATAGATTGTCCACCTCGTATCACCCTCAGACTGATGGACAAAGAGAACGTACCAACCATACTTTAGAGCAGTTCCTGCATTGTCTCCTAACCACCATAACCAGTGAGTGGGTACAGGCGCTTCCACTATGCAGAGTTTGCATATAACCACACTACACACTCCTCTACTGGTATTTCTCCCTTTTACTTTTCTCACGCACATCATCCTCGTTTCCTTCCTTTTACACTGCCAACCCGTCCTAGACAATATCCCCGTAGTTAAAAACTACCACAAATCTCCTCTAGCCACATGGGAAGTTGCTTAAAAAGAATTGCAAAGAGAGCTAAAGAGGTCATGAAGGAACAGGCCGATAAACATCGTAGCCTTGAACACACCTATGAGATAGGAGAAAAGGTCTGGTTGTCAACAAGAAACCTACGATTAGAGGGTCTCAGAAAGCTACAGCCTTGTTTTATCGGTCCATTTGCAGTGCAAAAGGTACTAACACCAGTCACCTTAAAATTAGAGCTCCTCCCAGAAATAAAGATACATCCCGTATTCCACAGTTCCTTGATCAAAAAGTACACTCCCTCCCTAGAACCAGAAGAAACCCCTCCTCCTGTGCTTGTGAATGGGGAAAGGGAGTATGAAGTCAAATGAATCTTGGATTCCCGCAGATATAGGGGAAAGCTACAGTAGCTCATTGACTGGGTAGGATGCTCCCCTGAAGATAGGTCCTGGGAATCTGCTGATCATGTTCATGCACCTGTATTGGTACGCAGATTTCACGCCCTTCATCCATCTAAGCCTCGCCCTGTAAATAGATCTTTGGGTGGGAGAACTGTAAGGAAACAGGCAACCTGCATAGTAATCAGGGCAGGATTGTGAGGACGCACGTCAAAATCATAGAAAGTCTGACATTTGTAGACAACCCCTTACTCCATGAGAGGCGATAGGGAAGCTAGACACTTTTGATACATTCCCTAGGGCACGTAAAACGAGGTGTCAGGAAGAAGCAGACGCTTAGCTTACTGCTTTGCTCCGGTGATTTTGACCCCCTTTGGATCCTGTGTTTCGATTGCGTCAGTGTCGGCGGATTGAATGCTGGGTCCCTCGCTGTGTCATAGTTTTGGATCCTATTGTCAAGTCTTGGATTCCGTGAGTCTATTTACGAGGCACTCACGCTCCCAGCCTTGCGAGTCCTCATCTCTTCCCTCCCGTCCTTTGTCAAGCTCTGTGCAAAGTCAACACTATTATAGACAAGCATTGTCCCATGATGTAGCATATTACCTGTTCGCCAAAGCACATCAGAGCCTGGCAGGGGCCATGATGCATTATGTAAATACAACAATACTCTGACCACCTTTATTGAGAACAACAAACTGCTGCATGACTCCCAGTCCGGCTTTCGTGCGAATTACAGCACGGAGACGGCTCTGGTTGAGGTCACCGACGCCATCAGGGAGACGCTCGATCATGGGGGAAAGGCTATGTTGGTTATGTTGGACCTATCGGCGGCATTCGACACCGTCCCACACGCAGGCCTTCTCTCAAGACTTAGGGAGATTGGTCTGCGAGGGACGGTGTTGGACTGGTTTCAATCCTTTCTTGCCGACCGTCGACAGGTGATCTGGGCCCCACCGTTCTCGGCCGAAATGCTTCCGCTGGAGGTGGGGGTGCCTCAGGGCTCTATCCTGAGCCCCACCATCTTTAACATATACATGGCCCCTCTGGCGGAGGTAGCGGAGGCGTTCGGGGCCCGGGTCATCTCATATGCTGATGACACCCAGCTCTTGTTCACTTGCAGGAAGGGAGAGGCCTTTAGCGGCGGCAGAATTAAGGACTGCCTGAGTGCAGTCTTTGCGTGGTTCCAGCGGCACAGCCTGAAATGCAACTCAGACAAATCTGAGCTGCTCTTTTTCGGCTGTGCCCCTGATCCGGGCTGGAAGTCATGGTGGCCCCAGGACATGTCCCCCCCAGAGAAGCCATCTTCCCAGGTAAAAAATCTCGGAGTGGTGTTTGACGATGTTCTATCTTTTCGTCCACACATCCTGGGATTAGCAGGGAAATGTTTCAGCATCCTTAAGATGCTTATGAAATTTCTTCCCCTACTTTCACTGCAGTATCGTAGGAAGGTAGTCCAGGCGCTTGTGGGCTCCCGCCTGGATTATGCAAATGCTCTTTTTGCAGGCCTACCTAAGTATTTGTTATCCAAACTGCAGATTGTCCAGAACTCGGCGGCCAGAGCTATTTATGGGTTGACTAGGAGAGCTAGTGCCTCTGCGCTTTTGGCTAGGCTGCACTGGCTCCCAATTTTGGGGAGAATTAGATTCAAGCTCCTCTCTCTGGCATACAAGGCCCTTCATGCCATTGGCCCTCACTACCTGAGGAAGCGTATCGTCTTCTATGTGCCGCGGAGGCTGCTGAGGTCAGCGGACCTGGCTAAAACGGAGGTGCCGGTGGTCAAACGTGTTCGGATGGGAGGCCGCTCCTTCCAGTTTGTGTCAGCCTGCCTGTGGAACGAGCTCCCACTTTCCCTTCGGAAAGCGAATAATCTTCTGGCTTTCAGGAAGGAGTTGAAAACTCTGCTTTTTACTAAGTAACCTAGTGTGACGGTAGTAGGTCTTTCCTTTTGGTTTTGTGTTTCTCTGGGTCACCTTGCCAAAGCGCCGGGACACCCTTCTGGGGTAGCCGTGCGCTCAAAAAGTGCGGAGTAACATAACATAACATAACAATACAATAAAATACAGTCTCTCTCTGCCATTGCTGCCATATCAGGAGAGTCTTAAGAAACTTCTCATTCTATAGTAAAGTGAAAGGTTCTTCCCACGTTCAGCAACTCCTCCTGTAAAATGGCATTCCACTTTCCACTCTGCATGCAAATGTGCAGACATGTTTTTAGCAGAGGCTGACTCCATTATAAAGGGTCACTAAAGCACCACCAAGAAACAATGCAATCAGTATTGCCTTTTCCTTTTTTTATATTCCCTGACTTATCAAAAGACTAAAGATAGACCTGCACAACATTGGAGAGTCAAGAAGAAGTGCCTTGTGGCCTTGCATAGGGCCTGGAAAATTATGATAATTTCCAATAAATCCCCAATCCTGAAGTCCCTCATTGTATCCCAAATTAAGCCGACAAGCTTGGAATTGGGAAACTTCGCAGTGGCGACATGGGCTTGGAATCCAAAGCCCATATGTTGTCTGAATTGCACTTCATGGAGACAGATTCAGACAATTCTGGAAAAACTGCCACTTTTATGGCACCCAGTAAATGTTGTGCAAGACACATATTTTCCCCATTTAAACTGGAATTTTGCTGTCTTGGAGACAACCTACGAAGTAATAAACATGATGAGGAACAGTAGAACTAAGACTAATGAATTTTACTGTTCAGTAAATGGGGCATTTGGTACATGTTAGATTGCACGTTCACACACACCTCAAGCACTGCCTTACCACCAATGACACGAAATAGCAAAAATGTTTTGTGAACTGTCCCCACGACTGAGACTGGACACAGAAAGCTCACAGTAAGACACCTCTTTGTATCTCAAGACAAGATAATACACTAAAGCGCCTACGTCACAAAAAGAAGGCAGACGTAGGCGACAGTACATAAACATTTAAGAGCAGATTTACAAGCCCCTTGGGCCGCTGGTGTGTCACTTTTCGCATGAGAAAAATTGACTTACCTCCTGCGCAAGGGGCTGTTAAAAACCCCCTTAGACTATCCAATGGCGCTAACGTTTTTTATGTCTTAAGCTACGACTCATAATTAGAAAGTAAAAAAAACAGCTATTTTGCTGCAAACCTGAAGAATGGTACATTCCAAAAATGGGACTCTGGTAAAATTCATTTCAATGAACTGTTCTGAAAAAAGCCTTTGCTTCATACACATGCTTATTCTATTATCTAGATTTCCAGAATAGATACAAACATTCAACGAGAAAAAATGAAACGTGAGTATGATCTTATAGCAAAATATTTAAGAATTATGCTATCTTCCATTAGATATAATACCCCATCTTTATGATTCATTTAGATGCTCTAATGTTTATCTCGAAATGTTAATTTGTCACTGCGGAATAACCATAATTCCACCTTGCTGTGTTTCCATTTTAGGTTTATGTAGCAGTTAGAGTACCTGGTTTACACCATGATGGGTCCTCTGGCGCCTTTTATGTATCTGCCCAATTTATATAGAACGACCCTTAATTAATTCAGGAAATAATCTTAAAAAGTGATTCAATCCCAACAGTCATGATTCGCTAGTCAGCATCATTTGCTTTATAATAGAAGCACTGAACTCACTGAAGGTTGAATTCAATTACAGTGAATAAGACCACTTCCCTGTGCCTCTACTATTACACAGTGCACACTTTCTTCAAAAACCTCGGGACAGGAATAGAAACGGCACTGTTTTTCGATAAAAGCGCTGTCAATAATAGATGTAACTTACTTGCCTGGTTACTATAAATAGGATTCAAACAAGATGTGACCCAAGGCCCATTATTGGAGGCTTGTTAATTCCAATGGTGCAGGTACTAGGAGTTTGGGATAGTCACAGAAATCCCACTCTCCGATTGTTTTCCCCGAATTCCCATACGTAGGAGCATATTACTCACTCCCTTGGATTTACTGATGCCCCAGATTTCTGATAAACTGGGAATCGCGCACTTAACTGATTGTTGCAGACAGGGACGTTTTAAGGATTTTGGGCAGGGCCGGACTGGCGGTAGCGGCCCCCGGCTTTTCCTTGGTGAGCCGGAAGGAGCCGGGTTTTCGGTAGTCCTGCAAAAGCATACCCTCATAACAAAAGCGCAGCAGCAGTGGCCCCACCAGTAAAACACCGGCCCCACCCTAGTCCGGCCCTGATTTTGTGGGCCCTGGGACAAATATATTTGGAGGGCCCCTTTTTGATTTTATGATCCAGTTTTAGCTCATTCATGCCCTCTTTGGTCAAATTCTAATGTGTGTACATCTGATATTCAGGGATAGTGATGTGTGTTTTCGTTATTGTAATACAGCAGCAGCCCACAAATGTTACTTCAAATAATCTCTGTCACATCCCATTTCTCATACAAGAGGTCCTGTATTGATCTAAAAGAAACTTTTTATATGAATGTTGCATGAAGCCTAAACAGATTTTGTCTGCTAAAATGTCTATAATAGACTCTTTAAAAATAAATGATAGAAAAACGCTATGTACAACGATCTGCTTAAAAACTATTCAAGATATTAATTAAACACAAGGGGAAACCCATAGGTTGAGAAGGACCTAGGGTGCTTACTATTTTAGAAAAACAACAAGGTCCTTCAAAAATGGTTCATTGAACAATAAATATAGACCAGAATCGGCTTATATTAATACAAATGTCCAGCCGGACATGTAGATTTAATGATAAACAAAATTAAGAAATATACAACCGACAAATTAGAGTGGGCCACAATCCTGTGAACCTACAACATACAAAACAATTAAGGACAAACAGAGTTATTCAAAAGAAAAACATTTTTTCAGGCTAATCAAGCAAGCTTATCGCCGATAAAAAATGAAAGGGCAAGCTTTGAAGAAAGTTAACAGTCATGCACAATTCTTAACTCATGTGTTTAACATGCATGCTGTTCAACAAGTCGACGACGTTTCGATCTATAACAAGAATACATAGATCATCATCAGGACTGAAACAAAATCACAAGCCTGAGAGCGCACTACCTGTAAAAAATTGGAGAAGATAGAAGAAAATGCAGGAAAAAGAAAACATTAATTTCTCAGCAATTAAGGATGATTAAAAAGAACAAGAAAAGGACACTGTCCCACACAATAACCTTCATAATGCCGATTTGGAAGTTGCAAGTCGCATCTGGAGTGAGATTACATTAGAATTCTTGTAAGACCAAGGAGAAGACAACGAATAGTCAATTTACGTAGCAAAACCATTGTAGGAGCCAACCAGAGTGAGGAAGGAGTAATTTATTTCTGAAAAACGAGTGATGTGAAGGGGCGCGCGCAGGTATCATAACATGTTAAGAAGGCACGTGGCTGCAAAACTGATTGATTATGTGGTAAGGGTGCCTAACAGGAATAGCCGAGTAAAAAAGAAGACAAGTGATAATTAGAGTGATGATGAAAACAACCGCAATGAAGAATAATACTAACCCCGCAGGGCGAGGAGCTGGCCGCGAATTACCGCGTGGAGCAACCCGGAGAGAACGGTGAAGGGGTTCCTAGGGATGAAGGAGAGGTGATAAGTAGGGAATGGATGACCGGTTGTAGGCCAGGAATCGGGCGGGATAACAAGGACTCACCAGAGGAAAGGAATAAACAACTCCAGGAAGGGAAAGTGTCGGAGGAAATCGCCAATGGAGTGGCAAGGCGTCCGTGTTCGGGCTTCTAAGTAAATAATTTAAATAAAGGTTATAGGGATTGACGAGTTGTGAGGGGGGAGGGTTACACCCGGGATGTCTGTGAACTTACCGTTGTTTTAATCATCACTCTAATTATCACTTGTCTTCTTTTTCACTCGGCTATTCCTTTTAGGCACCTTTACCACATAATCAATCAGTTTTGCAGCCACGTGCCTTCTTAACATGTTATGATACCTGCGTGCGCCCCTTCACATCACTCGTTTTTCAGAAATAAATTACTCCTTCCTCACTCTGGTTGGCTCCTACAATGGTTTTGCTACGTAAATTGACTATTCGTTGTCTTCTCCTTGGTCTTACAAGAATTCTAATGTAATCTCACTCCTGATGCGACTTGAAACTTCCAAATCGGCATTATTAAGGTTATTGTGTGGGACAGTGTCCTTTTCTTGTTCTTTTTAATCATCCTTAATTGCTGAGAAATTAATGTTTTCTTTTTCCTGCATTTTCTTCTATCTTCTCCAATTTTTTACAGGTAGTGCACTCTCAGGCTTGTGATTTTGTTTTAGTCCTGATGATGATCTATGTATTCTTGTTATAGATCGAAACGTCGTCGACTTGTTGAACAGCATGCATGTTAAACACATGAGTTAAGAATTGTGCATGACTGTTAACTTTCTTCAAAGCTTGCCCTTTCATTTTTTATCGGCGATAAGCTTGCTTGATTAGCCTGAAAAAATGTTTTTCTTTTGAATAACTCTGTTTGTCCTTAATTATTTTGTATGTTGTAGGTTCACAGGATTGTGGCCCACTCTAATTTGTCGGTTGTATATTTCCTAATTTTGTTTATCATTAAATCTACATGTCCGGCTGGACATTTGTATTAATATAGAGCCGATTCTGGTCTATATTTAATGTTCAATGAACCATTTTTGAAGGACCTTGTTGTTTTTCTAAAATAAAAACTATTCAATGTCATCATGGCAAGACTCTCTGCAAAACAGAGCTGTCTCTGTCAGGGAACCCTCTGAAAGGCTGGGGCCCTGGGCCAGAGCCCACTTTACCCATGCCTTAAAATGTATCCGGTTGCAGACAGCTCCTTCCTTTCAGTATATGTTCTTAAGGGCCTTACTGACATCCTGGACAACAGTTAGAGGTCAAAATACACATCACACACATCTATATCTGCTTCTCCTTGACAGTCATAACAGTGTTCTGACTAATTAAAGCAGGAACGTTACTGAGGGACAAGGATCTCATCAACTTATTCATTTGCATTACGTTAAGGGCTATCGTAAACCCTCTCCTCCTCCAGGCATCAAATATGTTAGTTTTGAATGACAGTGCTACGGTTCACAGGCATCCATCTTCTTCTAGATGTATTCAGCAGATTCCCTGGAAATACGCAGAGGTTTAGGAATGTCTTTTGAATCGTCCTGGCCAAACCAGTGATAAAACAGTATATAGCGAAGAATAAATGCCTTGCTGCATTGATGACTACCTCTCCCCTCCATTTGCACTGTTCGAGATCCATTTTTTCTATTAGTACAAGAGTTAAGATCACTGGTTAATCTTGGGGTATTAAGAGATACAAGTGCTTAGTTTTTAAAAATAAATACGTTCTGGGGCCAAAGGTTTTTATTTGAGATCCAAAATCCACTGGCAAAGATTCCATCCCCCTCTTCCTCCATTGGCACCAGCACACTACCTGCACCAACTACAAATGTAATTATTGCCCCAAAGCAGTGGAATGAGCCCTAGTAGTAGCAAGCTTTGCCCCCAGCACTTTGTGATGAAATACTAGCCTTGAATGTGCACTAGAAATTGCCAGGAATATACGCAGTAGTAAGTTTATGCCCAGGAGCATGACATGGGGCAAGTTCACTGTTACAGCTCTATCACGTTTCTCAGGGCCTTTTATGAGTAGCTCTACTAATTCAGATTTCTCTGTGCATCTTTATGGCACCAGTCATCCTGAATTTATAATGGGATAAACATGACTACAAGTACCTGAATGCAGGTAAAAAACCCAACTGTATGTATACGTGTTTCAGGGAAACTTGAGACTATCCAAGCTGAAATGTGCAAGGGGGCAAACTGCCTGGGCACCAGAACTGCCTGTCAGCAGGCCAGACCACCTGACATCACTTGCTTCCTATAGGAGGATGCATACGTCTCTCTTCCAGCTTGCTTTTGATTTCCTTGTTCCAAACAACAGCAGAACATTATCCCTTAAGGCTTCTGCCACATTACCTTTCTCACTCCATCTTCCTTCAGCTCTCGGTTTATACCCATGAAGTGCACCCCTACAAGCAGAAGTAGCAGGTCTCCTTCCAGTTCCGCCCATCACAATCCTGATGGACATACTCCGCTTACCTTCTGGAAGCCTGTAGGCCTTCCCTCCAGGCTGCTGAGAGCATTCACTCCTACCATCAAATCTACTGCATCTTCCCCTTCTAGAACTCCCGCAGCAATGATCGCTTCCTTTATCTCAACAAATACTGCTTGGCAATCATCAGACCACTCGCTCTTGACATCTTTTTTCTTTAGGGAACATACAATATATACTTTCTCAGAGAAATGTTTGACAAACTTGGAATACTATTCCACCAGCCCTAAAAAGGACCTCAGCTGTTCTATGTACCATGGTGCAGGCGCCCTTTTAAAGGCCTCCACTAACTTCAATTTGGGTTTGGCACCCTGTGATGACAATATGTGCCCCAAATACTCCACTTTCTCGTCCCCAAATTTGCACTTGTCAACACCAATTGTAAATCCATCTTGTTCCAATTTCATAAGCACCTTATACAGAATCAAATCATGCTGTTTCTTGTCAGAAGCCCACACCAAAATTTCATCCCGAAAAAAACAACACATTCTAGATTGCATCCAAAATCACCTTGCAGTCAGGCAAGATGGCATCTGGGTAGCGGCCAATTACCGCAGCTCCGCCGGTTCAGCTCCCGAATCCCGAATCAAGGAATATAGTGCTCCCGAATCAAGGATCATTGGGCGGTGATGAGAGACACAGAGACTGCTGATCTGTTTACCGTATGGAGTGGCTTTTTTCCGCAACTGTTGTCTCCCTTCCGACAGCTGCACTCAAGGAACGCGGTCACAACGGGAAGTGTTTGATCGCACCCTCTCGAGCCTCCCGTGCAGTCAGCCGGCAGCACAGACATCCTCGTTCCACTCCGCCCTGCGACGACAGCACTCAACGCTGCCGTGCTTCGTGACGACGTTACCGGCAATCCACGGTGCTCTGGCAGTTTTGCAGGACGCCGAGAAGAGAGGCAGGAGAGGCAGCTGTTGTTCCTGGACCCAGCGGAAGATACATTGTATCCTGTTCTCACGGAGTAGGCCGGAAAGCCAAGTAAGGATGGCAGGGCGTTTAGGAAAAGACATTAAAGCTAAGGGCAGCCTGATTATCTCAGAACAACGCTCAGAAACTGCATTATATCGCCCAGAGACACGAGGGCAGACAAATAAAGATGCTGATAGAATTAATCTGGCCAACCATTCTAAGCATATAAAGCAAGCTAAGCCAAATTTAAAAAATGTTAAGGGAAAAATTGCTAATACTGCTCAAATTCCTAATGCACAACCGCTAATTTCAAATATGTTTGGCCCAGCAGTTTTACAAAATGACCTAGTGGAAGCAGTTTCAGCGGTTTCACCGGATCAGCTTACTCTAACTGCTCCAACTACTCTAGAGGCACCTTCAGCAAACATCAATGACTCTGGGGCCATTCCTCTAGATATGACAACAATATTGGCTGCAAGTCTCCCCATGTCAGTGACCAATTTAGGATCAGCTGAGGAAATGACGGCAAATGATGGTAATGTCCAGTCAGAAACTTCTTTATTATCATTACTCTTGGATTCAAGGATGCCAGTCACAGAATCCCTTATAAATTCAATGGTATCGGATAAAATTGCCACAAATATGAATACTACGTGCTCTCAAAATGTATTTACATCAGTAGACTGTATAAGCACTCAACGAGACAATCTTAATAACTCAGGCAACCTGGATATGTCAGACACAATTGGGGGAAAAATACATTCGGTCACAGATGAGTCAGAGCTATATCAGACTGGTATGTCAACATCCAGCGAAGCCGAGGATGGGTAGAAGAAACAGGACTGGGGGGCTACTATCGAATCAGAGTTTGATTCAGAGGCCCCAGGGCAGATCGTTGTACGGAAAAAAAAATCAGGAAGTAGATGGCGGAATAAAAAAACATCACAAAACAGACAAAAAAGCAGGGATTCTACGGAACAAGGAAGCAGTGCTGAGCTTGGATGGGATTATTCTGCTTCTCAGTTTGCCACTGCCTCGGATTGTACCATTAGTTCGGGTGGTAACCTTTCGGCTATAGCGGATCTTGGCAGTAAGAATTCTGAAATCTTAAAAAATAAAGAAAAAGAGCCCACTTTGACGGAAGTCCTACAGTCAATCAAGGGCTTCTATGTAGAGGTAAAGTCGGACAATCGTAAGAATTGACAAGCTACACAGAAACTACAGGGAGCAATCAAGAAAGTTGGTCGCACTTGTACCGAAATTGTTGACAGAATGTCGTCTGTCGAAGTATGCACAGAGAATCTCAAGAAAGATGTCTCTTTGCTAAAAGTTCAAGGGGATGCACACGATTGTATAGTTAAGGACTTGATGACATAGGTTGAGGAACAGGAGAATAGATTGCGACGGAATAACCTCCGTATCCTTGGGGTCCCAGAAGGAGTGGAGGGTAATGATCCCAGGGCCTATATAATTTCACTTTTCAAAGGGGCATTTCTCGAGTTGCAGTCTTGGGACTGGGACAAGGAAATCCAAAGGGCCCATCGCTTCCCGTTAACATTTCCTAAAATATCTCCATCTCCACAGCAATATCCCCGTGCATTCTTAGTATATTTTGGAAATTTTCTTTTACGCCAAGCCCTTTTTGACTTAGCAAGACCTACAAGCAAGAGGGGTTTTAATGGTGTCACCTTCTTTAGTAGACCCAACTTTGCCTATGCCACAGTCGAGCGCCGCTGGAGGCTGAGACAGTTATTTGCTCCATTCCAGCAAATAGGAACAACGGTTTATTTGCAGAATCCAGCGTGCTTAAAAATTATTCTTAACGGAGTCACACGTAGCTTTAATTCTGAAGTGCAAGCCCAAGCTTATTTGAAAGAGGTCGTAGAAACAAGAAGAGACATACCCAAGGTTTAAAGAACTTTTAGATGCTTATGGACACCTTTGGGCATTAATGGACAGAAAGATGACCTTTTCATTAATGAACACTGCTTAAAACGGAATATTATAATTAACATTCATGCTGTATGGATAGCTTATTTGGGGAAGGTGCTGGACCGGGGAGCGGCATGAGGTCCTGTTGCTCAGATGTCCACACCCTGGCTCTTAGTGAACCAGGTTGCCTGCATGGGTGGTGGTGGGTGGGGGAGGGATTCCCTTGTGTTAAGGCAGGGTGGGGGAAGGGGTTGGCAAGGAGAGAGTTGACACATGTTTTTCTTTTTAATTTTTTTTCTTTTTTTAGCATAGGAGTTTTGTTTATCTTTAATGAGTAATTTACGTATAGCAACAATTAATGTTTGTGGACTTAATGACCCCAAGAAACGACGGAATACTGCTGTAGCCCTTCAGCTACTTAAAGCCGATATCTTATGTATACAAGAAACCCATATACAAGGGTCGCAGATCAACCTTTTAAATTCACTTGGTTATATAGTAGTAGGGGCCACAACACAGGGGGCTAGGGTTCGGGGGGTGGCAATATTATCAGCAAACCGCTCAATCCAGTTCAAACGGACATCAGTTGATCAACATGGGAGGTGGGTCATTGTTGAATGTCAGAGGGAAAATGGGGACTTATTTACGATTTGTTCTTTATACGGAAGCACCGCTGATGACCCAGCAATTCTTTGCGGCGACCTTAATATAATCTTACCTGCCAATAAGAACATAGTATTAGATAAAGATTGGACATATTCTGGGCGAAAACAGAAGGTCTTTAAAGCTCTAAAGACACTATGTTATGATCAGGCATTAGCTGATATCTGGCATGCACAATGCCCTACCGACCCCGGCCACACATTTTATTCTTTTCCACACAATAGGTTGGTAAGATTAGATTTTGTCTTTGCATCTCATTCAATTCTTAGATCATGCTCAATTGAAAAGACCCCACGTATCATTTCTGATCATAATCCATTAGTGGTAGAAATAAAGGGGGTCATAGGTGGTACTAGAAAATTGACTAATTGGACTTTTGAACGATCCCTTCTTTTAAATGATAATTATTGCAAACATATGAAGCACTGGATCCCACAATTTATCAAGGACAACTTAGGTAGTACCGGGATGGAGGTTGTATGGGATGCATTAAAAGCTGCAATCAGGGGAGAAACGTTGAGTTTTTCTTTATCCCTAAATAAGGATAAGCGACAGCTTGTGAACAATTTGCAAGCCCAACTGGCACCCGCAGAGGAGAATCTAATTACTGCCATCATAAATGGTATTGAGCCAGCAGAAGCAAATAATGTCGGTAAAATCACTCCTGCTAGAGCAAATCGCTAAAAAAGCTGCGGATAGATTATCAACTTGGGGGATGGAATCATATGAATGCAGCGAACAAGTTGGGCACCATCTTGCGGTTAGAGCAAGACAAAAGTCTACCAGGAATATTATTACAGAAATTAAAGACAATACTCATAAAATAACTACAGATCCCGTGGGAATTCGAAATGTTTTTTTTTCCTATTATCAAAATTTATATAGCGAAACTAACACAGCATCGCTTCAAGATATTAATGTATATCTCAAACAAATTTCAGCGTTACAGTTAGCCCAGGAGGATCAGGAGCTACTTGAGGAACCTCCCCAATGGATAGACATTTTATTATGTATTAATAGTCTTTCCAATGGAAAAGCTACTGGCCTGGATAATATCCCTCTGGAATTCTATACAAAATTCTCTACTGAATTAAAAAAGGTTATGCTGTTATTATTTAATCATGTATTTATGGGGGGGGAAGCCACCAGAATCATGGTCACAAGCGAAAATTATTATCATCCTGAAAAAGCATAAATCTCCTTTAGAACCAGCCTCCTATTACACTAATCAATGTAGACAGTAAAATTTATTCTAAAATTTTGGCAGGTCGACTAGCCGGGGTCATACATAAAAGAATATCACCATGGCAACATGGTTTTATTCCCGGCCGCGGTACTATAGACCATATTCGGAGAGTTAAAGCATTGTTTGATGCTGCTCACATATCTAAAGACCCAATAGCACTTATTCTACTGGACGCGGAAAAGGCCTTTGACAGGGTTTCCTGGTCCTTTTTGTGAGAGACCCTGTCAAGAGTTGGGATTGGCCAGGGATTTATACAGGCTTTTAAAATGTTGTATGTTGAGCCTACTGCTAAACTACTTATAAATGGCATATTGACAGATACATTTAAAATCACTAGAGGTACCCGACAGGGATGCCCGAGCTCGCCACTTTTGTTTGCTTTATATATAGATCCCTTTTTACGTTTACTGGAAAGTAATGATAAGATCAGCCCTATTATCAGTCATGGTTGGGTATCTAAAGTCTTGGCCTACGCTGACAACATAGCTCTAGTGACAACGAATCCCAGAACTTCGATGAATGAGTTAGAAAAAGAAGCAGAAAGATTTGGAGTTTTATCGTGATATTCTCTCAACAGGTAAAAAACTCAGATTATCTGTAAGAACGTCAGCATGGGCATCGATATACGTCAGGTAGAAAAGGCTACCTATCTCGGTGTTGATATCCTGCCCAATGTGGAACACATAGTTGAATGTAATATAGACCCCCTGATTAAAAAAATTAAACCGGAATTAACCCGTCTACATAATTTACATCTCTCAATAATAGGCCGATGTAACTTAATTAAGATGCTTTTCTTTCCTAAATTTCTGTACTTCATAAGAGCTATTCCGTTAGAATTTACCATCCCTTGTTTGAAAAGGATTGAGGATTTATTTTCTCGATTTATATGGGCATACGAAAAGCCTCGGAGAGCTTATAAGTTTCTCTCCCTACCAAGGGAAAGAGGCGGGTTGGCACTCCCAAATATAAAACTTTATTATTGGGAAACAACTATTCTTTATAATTTAACCATTTTTAGCAACAAGTCTGCAGGTAGCTCCTTGGGAGACATACCCACCCCAATAGAACTTATAATGGGCAGGGACGCATGGGGATGGATTTGGAGATTTCTAAACGACTCACATTACAAGAAAGTTCGCTTTAAAACGCTCATTCCCGGATTTAAAACCATGAAATCAATTCATAAAAATGGTAGAACTGGGTCGTTTAAACTATTATACTCCAATTTATAATAACCCCAACTTGCCAGAAATTTTTAATGATTTAATAATTAAAAAATGGAAAGATAAAGGTTTATTGAAACTGGGTGACTTTTATTCCCTATCCGAGATAATCTCATTCTCAAACCTTAAACAAAGATGAGAACTGGACTGGAGAGATTTCTATAAATATTTACAGGTACATGATTTTTGGAGGAAAAAAGGTGGTGGTCCAGCAGGATTTATAAGTAATACTCTAATAAATAATTTGGGTGGGGGGGAAAATATTTAACCATTGGATTTCTATATAGCTCTCTTAATTCATTAATGTCGGACGATTTGATATTGCGTGCTAGGAAATGGGAAGAGGAAATTGACATTTCGGAAGATTTATTTTTTTATTCAATTGAATTAGCACTGAGTCTGTTAATCCCAGCGCTACTACAAGCCCAGTATTATAAATCCTGCTTCTCATTATATTATTCTCCAAAAAGAATTGCGAAATGGGCGACAGGGAAGGGCTCTCTGCCCTAGATGTTCATTGTACCAGGCAGATCTCAGTCACATGTTTGCTTCATGTAATAAATTAAGTAATTTGAAACAAGAGATCACATATTTTATAAAAGAAATGCTCGGAAGGGACTTTGATCTTTCACCTTCTCTGATTTGCCTTGGGGTGGATAAGGAGAGCCGTGGAAAACCGGGAGAACAACTGGTCTTCATTTGTATGGCAATATATCGGCTTTGTTTAGCATCAGCTTGGTTAGATACATCCCCACCAGGATTTCATCAATGGTTAACACGTTTAATATCTAATTATAATTTTGAAAAAGCTATTTATCGGAATGGAGGGGTCCATGCTCGAAGGAAAGGTTTAAGGATATGGGAACCACTGGCTATATGGCCCGAGAGGTAAATAAATTTAATTTAACTTGAGTTAGTTTTGTTAGTATTATGTATATGATTCTTATGTCCAACCCCGGGGATGAGAGGGTAGGGAGGGGGATGAAAAGTTAATTAAAAATAATGTTCATATTGTATAGCGTGAGATTTAATCTTATATTCACTGTATTAATATATGTCTCAATGTATATATGTCTGTATGTATGTAATACAGTATTCTAATAGACCTGCTGGCCTTCAGAAGACTCCTAAAGACCTGGCTCTTCGACCAGTAGCATCCCCCCCTCCCCAGCGCCTTGAGACCCTCTCGGGTATGTAGCGCGCTTTACAAATGCAGTGATTGATTGATTGATTGAATAGTAATCATGCACAAAAAAAAATCACCTTTAAAAAACTACGGCACTGAGGACAGACCAAAGACATGTGTACAAATTAGAAAGGCCAATCCGGTTAATAAAAGACGTTATGTGCTTGGAGTATAATAGTACCTGGTGGTAGGCACTTGACAAATCCAACAGGAAAAACTACTTAGCTCTTCTCACATTCATCAACATTTCATGGATCCTGGGCAATGGAAGTCTGTCTATCCAGATACACTCATTCAAGTTCCCCAAGTCCACACACAAGTCGATTCCTATTGGATTTCCTAGCAAAAATAATGGGGCTGAGACATTCGGAATACTTAATTGGCTCTATGACTCCTTCCCTACATAATCGAGCTAACTCTTCTTTAAGATGACCATGCAATGCCAACGGAACATTGCACACTTTGTGCACCTTAGGTATGGCCCCACCTTTGAGCATTATGCGATGTTCAAATTTGTGTAGACAGCCCAACTTTGAGCAAACACTGTGGTTTTCCCAGCATCTTGAGAAGTAAGTAGCACTTGTTTATGATAATTTGGGTTGAGCACTATACCCAGGGCCCGCTATCCTTTGCAGCCCAATAAAGTGTTTCCTTTTTCCACCATGTACACCCTACCAATTGCTTTTCTGTCTTTGTATGTCAATACCCCATCAAAGTAATCCTTGGCAGTTAACTTGCCCCCTCAGTATCTGTGAGGCGCCATGTCAGTGGAAATCAGATTAGAGTCACACAGGCTTCCCCATTTTGCCTTATCTGTGAAGGTATGTGGAGAACATGAATCTGCCTACATGTGAACCTGCACACCATTAACTCCAACTACACACTTGGACGGATTATACCCATCACACCGGTGACTTACATCCTCCACTTGGTTGTCGATTCCACACACCACTTACACTTCCACTTCATCATCGTCACTATCCTCCTCATCATCTGACTTATCTGTACGATCACTTTTAACTCATTTCACTCTAGATTTGTCATCGTCTACACTCCTTGATTGGCACACTCTTGAAAAAGGTCTTCACTTTTTGCATTTAAAACATCTGGCTTTGGCATCTGGACATGCACTTGACTATGCCAAATGCCTATAACTCCCACATCTGTAACACTTTATTCCTAGTACCCCCTTGCAGCTGCTGTTTCCTTGCCCACAGAATGACCTTTACTCTTTTCTTTTTTTTGTAAAACACATATCCTTTTTTCATTTTTTCCCTTTGGTTCCCTCTTGTTTCTGTTCCTCTTTGAACTCCTTCACATAACATGATGTATTTTCCATATGTTTTGCTATGCTAATAGCTTTATCGATTGAGGGATCTTTCATACCCAACAGCTTTTCTTGTATTTTTTCATTGTATCTTCTGTTAATCATCTGACCCCTTAGAATTTCCTCATGCAAATCTTTAAATTTGCACAAGACTGCTAAAGTCGTTAAAACAGATACCTACTGTTCAATAGTCTCTCCCGGTGATTGAGCATGAGTGAAAAACATATTCTTTTCAACAACTATGCTAACTTTCTTTCCATAGTTTTCTTTGAAAGCTTTCACAGCCCTGCTATACTCATCTTCAGGTCCTTCATGAGCATCCAACTCATCCCCATTGTCTTCATTCTCATTCACGGATATTGGCAGGGTTTTCAAGGCCCTTCTGCCTTCCGTGCAAAAATTGTGACGTAACGTGGCCAATATTCTTTTTCCAATATAGACATCACCTCCAATAGCTTCATGGTATATTTCAAATGCTTCCCACCAGTCAACCCATGCCATCATAGGAGGTTCCGGTTCTTGAAGAAACATAGGAGGTACTACCAAGTGTTTTGCTATGCTGCCACCAACACACTCACCCTACACAAAAAAAATCATAAATAATTGGCTAACACAAGAAAGGTAGTCACCGTTGTCAAGCAGCTGCAGCATCTCGATGTACACCTTTTTTTATACACCAGAAGAAGAAAACACCAGCCTTCAACAGCACTTCCATAGTTTTATTTAGGTCCTTTTTCGTCTTTTCCATGCCAAGAGACACTTCACTGAAAGGAAACCATGCCAAATGTCACTCGATGCTACAGCAATGAAAATTCACTTCCCTCTTGATGCTGCAACCAATGGGAATGGTTCAACCTGCAGTCAATAGGAAATTTGCTTTCGGCTCCTCCCTGCCTCCTCCTTCCCATGTCCACTTCCTGTCATGTGTTCTTGCCCCAACGAGCTGCGTGTGACAGCCTTCAGATGTCTTCCTGGCTAATAATCTGAGGGCTCAACCAACAACAACTGCTGCACAACGCTCCTGTGGAGGGCTTGCGGTTCTTTGAGGCAGCACTCGTGTTGCTGGCTCCTGCACCCTCAACCTTAAAGTACAGGTACACACCAGTCGCTCATTGCCCTGTGTCCACAGATCCTTCAAAGGCGCAAGCCACAGCCCAACACTATCATAGCCATTGCTAGGTGACACACACAGCAGAGGCTAAGAGAAGTTCTTAAATAAATTGAACCATGGGTCCCTTGCTCACTTTGCAACTGGATTCAAGCTAGCCTGGCTGATGAGGAGTGTTACCCCAAAACCGGTCCCAGAATGCTGGCTTCTGGTTCAGGGAAGACCTGGCTTGGCAGTTCGGACTGGACTGTTCCCATGAGGCACAGGGTCAAGACTGATTTGCATATAGCTGGGTCTGAACTAAGGTGGCAAAGTGAGCTAAAGAACGATGATGGATTCAACCCAGATCAGTGACTGGGGGTGAGTGTCTGAAAAGTTTCAGTGCTCCGTCCATCATTCTCTTGTGTTTGCTAAGCCCCAGAGGGTAAGCACAGGTTATCTTTTAGTGTGTATCTAGCTTACCCTGACTAAAGTTGTGTCCCCTACTTGGACAAGGCATATACTTCTGCCAACTAGAGTCCCTGTTTCTAACAGGAGGGAACTATAAAAGTCATGTGCAAAGCTGGTGATGGATTATAGAAGACCAATACAGCATGGAGGGGCTGAAAACTGTGGGGATGGCATTAACTACTAGGATTCAAACAAAAGTCTCTCTGAGGTCTTGTGGTGGGTAGGAGTTCCATGCTGGCTGCAGGCTACATTTAAAATTCAGCGATTAAAAAGTCATTAGGACTTGAAGACACTAACAGCCAGACAACAACACCACAGAGGATCAACAGCTAATGATAAATGTCAGGAATTGAGCCAAATCTGGTTCTGAAAGCACCTCAGTGAAAAAGAGACAGAGGAATGGTTTCAACTGCAAAAAATATAAAATAGTCTGGAAACCTACCAACCTCCACCACCAAGCCGCAGTATGAAGTGCATCCATAAAGACTCATCCTAACCACCCTCAGGGCAGCCCATACTTGATATCTCAATTGCCATGCTAAAAGCAGTAGAATAGGGCCAAAAAACAGAATGCTATGATACTTTGTGTCACATTACAATAGTGCAATGCTGTCCAGCATTTCTGATATAGTATCCATAGAAGCCAGGTTATTATTAGAAAATGTTGATTATGAAATTCTGGAGATTTCTCAACATTCCCTTCTACTTGAAAGAACAGTTGGGCATAAGGCAGACTCAGGCTCATGTCAGCCTGATATATTAATGAATATGCCCCAGCCTTTGTGAGTTTTGGAATGCTGGGAAAAGACAAGATAGGCTTCTGGGGGAGTCACTCTCTGAAGGGAGCCGGGGACACACCCGCAACCTTCCACTTCCTTAACAGGTAGGTTAAGAGCCTTAAATGTTTCTAAATTAGGGTCTAATGCACGCATGGTTACATTTTCAACCATGTGACGTATTCTTACGGCCTTCAATTTCCGGAACTTCATAGTAGCGTGAATAAAGTGGTAACATGAACTATGGTAAGAAAATTCAAAGTACATTACAATAAAGTGCATGTGCTTTTCCAAGCAAGCAAACTTGCAGTACGGCTACCAAGGTTAACTTTTGTTTGTTACTGTTTCCCAAATCCAGAAAATGATGTACAATACTACAATTTAGTGGCGGGGGTTACTATGCTTTGTGTAAACTTTCTGGCAAAAGTTGTATGTTGGACCTGGCCCTTTTGGCCGGATGGTCCCTAAACTTTTCGCCTTCCACCTGTACTTTTTCTGCCCATTTGTTGGCTATTCTGTGACTCTGGGCACTTTACCACTGCTGTTCAGTGCTAAAGTGCATATGCTCTCCCTACTTAAAATGTATATGTTGGTTGGATTCCATGATTGGCTTATTTGGTTTACTATCAGACCCCAGTAAAGTGCACCAGGAGTGCCAGGGCGTGTAAATACAAATGCCGCTGGTGGGCTTGCAGCACTCGTTGTGCCACCCACAGAAGCGGCCTGGTAAACTATGTCTAAGGTCTGCCAGTGCAGAACCTGTGTGCAGTCTGGTACTGTCATGCTGACTGGGCAAGTACACCCACTTCCCAGTCCCTAAACCTTCCCTTAACTTCATATTAGTCACCCCTATGGTAGGCCCAAGGGCAGGGTGCACTGTAAGCATAAGGTAGGACAAGCCCTGATGTGTGTGGCATGTCCTAATAGTGAATTACAGCCATTTTCATTGTTCACTATTGTAAGGCTACCTGTTCTCCATAGGCCAGAATGGGCTGTTAGAATTGTTACATCCTATGATCCTAACAGACCCAGGGAACATGGTAGAAAATCGAGTTTAGTATGCCTGAACTCAGAATAATAAAATACATCTTTTAGTAAAGTTTATTTTAATATTCTGTGTTTGCAAATACCACTTTTAGAAAGTTGGTATTTGCTTGCCTAGCCATTTCAGCCCGCCTCTGCTATGATGTGTATCTGCCTGTCTGGTTTGTGTGAGTGACAGGGCTGGGGAAACCCAGAGGGGCAGGGCTATGTAGCCTGGTCGTGAATAGAGAGATTGACATCCAGATGGGTGGGAGGAGTTCACCTGGACTCTGAATAGGGCTGTGCTCTGCCACCACAATGCTGGCTCCACCTCCTGTGGAGCGGCTGATGTCTCTGCCCTGCACCCTGAATAGAAAGGCAGAGTCATGTCAACAAAGGGCTCAAGAACTGGTTTGGACTGGGCAAAGGCCCCTCTACCCCAGAGGAACAAAGGAATTAGGGGTATAAGTATTGGGACCCTGCTCCCAAGAAATTAGATCCTGCTTGACAAGAAGAACCTCTGCCTGAGGAGAAGGAATTGGGAAAGCTGTAAGGAGGAGTACTGTCCCTGTCCTGGGGGATTGGCCTGCAGTGGTTGCCTTGCTGCTGAAAGGAGAGGAGAAAAGACTACAAAGACTTTAATTCAACTTGTGCTTAAAAGATCTCCAAGGGCTTGTGCTGAGCTTGCCCCCTGAACGAAGTCCCAGGACCAGTGGACTTCACCCCCCAGCTCCCCAGAGTCTTTTGGAAGTGCCTGCTGCTGTTGTTGGGCCTTCTGAGGGACTGCGTGTCGCAAGGAGCTGGAAGCGCGACTCGAGAAGGAGAAGCGTGCCGCTGTCAGAGCTGTTGTCGTTGCATCTCGCAAAGGGTGTCACCGCTGCAGCATCGCATCGAGCGGAAGCGTCTCGCATCATTCCATAAGTGTCTTGCAATGCCGAAGAAGCGTGTCGCCATCGCAGCCATCGTAGCTGACGCATTGCACCGCATCAAGAGAAGAATCTCGCATCGAGGAAGAAGCGTGTCGCCATCGCAGCCATCGTAGTTGTCGCATTGCACCGCATCAAGAAAAGCGCCTCGCATCCACGGAGAAGCGTGCCGTCGACGGAGCTGCTGTTGTCGCATCGCGTAAAGGGGTGACGCTGCTGCAGCATCGCATCGAGCGGAAGCGTCTCGCAAACATCGGAGAAGAGTGCCGCTGCCAAGGCCGCTGTCGTCGCATCGCGTAAAGGGGTGACGCCGCTGCAGCCGACGCATCGAGACGAGTCTTCTCGCAACATCGGAGAAGCGTAACGCATCTGGAAGATCCTCACGTCTTTATTTCTTTGCACCAAAAACTTCATCGCATCAGCATCGTTGCAACACTTTCGTTGCCCTGCGTGTCGCATCTAAGGTACATTGACTTAAAGTGTCGCATTTAAGAACTTAAGAGAACTAAGCAAACTTCTACCATCTAAAAGTAACAGTATTGTGTATATTTGTCGTTTAATGGTCTTGTGGTAACTCTATATAATGAATCCTTATTTTTTATATAAAAACCTGTGTGGTGTCCATTTGTAGTGTTGTCACTTGGTTACTGTATGTGTTCACAAATGCCTAACCTATAACGCTCTGAGATAGGCCTTGTCTGCTCGCGCCAAGCTACCTAGAGGGTGAGCAGGGGTTATTTTAGGAGTGTAACCCCTTACCCTGACTAGAGGAAAGGTTCCCTGCTTGTCACAAGTACCTATCTGTGCCAACCAGTGAACCCGGATTCTAACATTGTACAACAATAAAACAATTTTTTTGTGAACAATGCAACAATATTTCCTTGCTTATCAATGCATTTATTAAATATTACTTTTTAAAACTTTCCAAAGTGCTTAATTTCATTTTCTGTTACGAGGCCAACATCCCCATATTTTCACAGAACTAATTTCAAAGATACATATACAAAATGCTTTCGGGCTCAATCAATGTTATTATCCTGACAATATGCTCCCTACGACTATTTCCATAAATAGGGGTGGTCAAAACAATTCTGTTGACATTTTGGGACTTCTACTTATTGGAAGTCTCCTTCATTAGGACAATAATTCATATCTTTGCCACTCTAATTATGGCAATATGTAATTCCATCAAGAATCAATAATAAATCATTCACAATATTTAACCATCGAAGAGACGGAAACATAGGGGCAGATTTACAAGCCCCCTGTGTCACCAGTATGTCACTTTTCGTGACGTGCTGGTGGTGCAGGGGGCTCCTCCATATTGCAAGGACAGGAAAAGTCACCCTGTGTGACTTTTCCTGTCCTTGTAAATACGGCCCCTTCGCACGCAGCACTTTGCGATGAAGGAGCGTTCCATGGGTGTTGCTGTGGGTGTTCCCACGCAACACCCATGGAACAAAACACAGCTCCAGATTTACGAGAAATCGTAAATCTGGAGATGCGTCTGAATGCTACGCCACCCTAGAGGTAGTGTAGCGAGGCGCAACGAGGAGAAGTGTTTTCATTCCTCCTTGTTTTATCCTCTTTCAATGCGTCCTGCACTCTACAGCACACATTGAAAGTGGAAAATGCCTGTAGTGATTGTTTTTGTGCAGGAAGGTACCCCTTCCTGCACAAAAACAATTTCCCCACGACACAGGCATCCTTGCACCATGGTGCAAGGCTGTCTGAGCCAGCGCATGTCTGCAGTTTGTGCGCCAGCTCAGGGGGAAGCTCAGAGATGCGACATAATCTTGTAAATATGTTGCATCCCTGTGCTTCGGAAGTGCCGCAGCATGGCCGCATCCAAAGGGTTTGCAATGCCTCGCTGCGGCACTTCCTTGTAGATCTGCCCCATACTTTCTCTACACTGTCAACTTAAAAATCCAGCGTGCTTCTAGCGGATGTATCCTTCAAGCAACACAGCTATATCAATGGGTAGCACAATTCACAAAAGATGTGTGGTTTGTGGTCATTCAAAAGTGGATCGTAGGCCATCTGCAGGCTTCTTACAACCTCTTACAGCTCCTAAACAGCCATGGTCTAAATTCATATTTATTTTATAGCAAAACTGCTAATATCAAGTAGTTATAGCAAAATATTTGTGGTTGCAGACACGTTCAGGAAATTGGCATATATTAAAACACTTCATAAAACACCATCAGCATCTGAGCGTGCCAGAATATTTCTGAGGAAGTAGTGAGACTCTAGTGTCTACATGATCTTATATTTTCGGACAGAAAATCTCTCATTTTTAAAATACCCTACTAAGCCAATCACAGATTGTTAACTTTAGGCCCACTGGTTATCACCCACAAACAGAGTTACAGATTGAATTTATCAACAAGACTATTAAATAACATTTGAGATGCTTCTTGATGAACTGTCCACAAGATTGGATACAGTAAGTCCCTATCGCCGGGTTTGCATAAACTACTCCCTGCATTCTGATGTAGGACAGTAGCCTTTTTAGCAAGTATGGAATTTATACAAAGAATTGGACATTTAGGTTTAAGGATACAACTATCCTTTCAGTAAATAATAATGTATAAGTGTTATAAAAAGTTCCCAGGAAAGCTACACACATTTTGATTCAGGCCAAATAAACTTACAAAATATTTGCCGATACACATAAGAGGCCTTCGCCTGATTACACTATTGGGGACTTGGTCTGGCTCTCTTCTAAATATCTGTCTACTTCTGAGCCACATGCTGTTGTTTTCAGGTTAATAGGTAAGGAAGCAGTTGGGTTAAAAAGTCCGTTAAATTGAAGAATACATCTGGTAGTGCACACTTCCTGAATCATGCCAGTTATACTAGGGGATGGTACCTCCAGATCCTAACCCTTTAGATGGGCCAGCAAGGTCCTTGAAATATGAACTGGAAGACATCTTAGATTCTAGGGTGGGAACGGGCGAATTTCAGGACTTTACCGAGTGGATATGGTAAGATGTATCAGAAAGTGCATGGGAGCTGGCATTGTATATTCATGGCCGTATGCTGGTAAAATGTTTGCATGAGGTGCCCTCACAAACCAAAACAAGAGAGGTTAAAGAAGAGGTCTTATACAAGGCTGATGTCATGATTTGCCAATGAGAAAGATCACTGCAAGCGACAACAATTCCTTTGGGGGTCTGTGGCCGCAACTCGGCGCTCTATTACTGCCATGCTGAAGCTTGGCAGGCAGGATAGCAACACCGAACAGGAGAACCATGTCAAGTCACAGGAAGTGTGCTTGCAAACATGGGGTAGTTCAAGTAACATCGGCAGGAAGTTCACAAACGCCTACCAATGTCAGGGTGTTATAGGGATATAATGTTAGTACAGTTTACCACTCGAATTGTCTCCTCCCTTTTTTTTTCTCCTGGGGTTTATTTGGTAGGGATATTACTGAGGATTACTGAGGCTTGCAAACATTCTGATTTCCCATTGTTTGCACATGTAACCTCTTTCTCGAGCCTCTTCACAGTGCATTCATCTTCTTCAGGGAAGAAGGGTGTTTTCTGGTAGTCAGTGGTAGTTTCAAGTTTCAAAACTTTATTCGGATTAATAATAATCCATAAAAGCGCAAAATACAGAAAACATTGCAAATACACAGTATAAGGATATTTACAAAATAAAAACAACAATCCATGCAAGCTTTAAGACATAGTTAATCGGGCACGAACCACAGTTTTTAAAAAGGAGCTCATACGAAAAACAAGTTCATGATCGTCCAGGGTCAATATCATCGAAAATGCAAGGTCCAGGCTGATTGGTTTACATTTTTTAAAATGCGGAGTTAAAAACCATTTAATATATTTTATATAAAATTTGCAAAAGAATAAAAAGTGTAAAATTGTTTGGTCATTCCGACAATCGCAGGGGCATGGCTCGGCAGATTGATCATTATAATTCCATAACGGAAAACTGAGAGCATATTTGATAGTACTTGCCATAAGACGGAATATAAGGCCTCGCTCCCAGTGGCTCATTGGAAGAGTTAAATAACTAGGGGTGGGATAAGTTAAAAGATTGCGAGCTAGATATCTAGTAACACTAGGTTTCATGGACTCTCTCGCGACCCTTTCATCACTGAACAACGTATAAAGAGCTTGTTTAAGTTCAGACTTGGGTGGTAGCTGGGTAGTGGTAGGATTCGAAAAAACATTATGAAAATTCACACTGCGAAGAGCACTCAGCACCCCAGAGAGCCAAGGAATGACCATGCCTCTATCACAACGTAAACAATCCTCAATGATGTCCCTAGTCAATTTGGCGGCAGGGTTTTTCCAGATCACCAGCCAAAAAAGAGCAGGGCGAGTGCGAATAAAGTCCCCTATAAAATGCAACCCCAATTCCTTATAACATATGTAGTGTGGGGAGGAAATGGGGGCACAGAGAAGTTTCCTGCAAAATCTATTTTCCTCAGCAAGTATGTGTGAACATCTGGCGGTTCCCCAGACCTCAGCTCCATATGTTGCAGTTGGGACGCATTGGGCCTTATATATTTTTAAGGTGGCAGCCAGCGCGCCGGTCTTTTTAGGGCGGGGGAGGCTCAGGATTGAGTTAATGGCCTTTGAGAACCTACCCCTGGAGTGGGCAATATGCCCACTCCAGGAGTTGTTTGCAGCAAAGACCACTCCCAAATACGGGAAACTACTAGTAGACCCCAGTCTCTCTGTCCCCACTACAATGCTACCAATATGTCGTTTCTTCGGGCCACAGGACATAACAAAAGATTTTTTTAGATTGGTCTTTAAGTACAGGGAGTCCATATGGTCAACAAAACCATTCACTAGAATGCGAAATGCATTAGGGGTGCGGCCCATAAGGACCGCATCATCTGCATATAGCAGAGCCGGGAGGTAATTGCCATTTATTTTGGAGACATCACCAGTTAGGGAAACCAGATACTTGTGTAGCCCATTAATACAAATGATAAATAAAAGAGGGGCTAGGACGCAGCCCTGTCTAACCCCTCTATGGACTCTTACCATCTCAGTCACCTCACTCCCTTGGCCAATCCTAATACAGGCCTTTAGGTCTCTATGCAAATAGGCCAGGAAATGAACCTGTTAACGAGGTAGTCAGTGGTAATGGAAAGTCTTCTTTTGGACTATTTTCTAGGTCTAGTTCATATTGACTCCATCCTCATTAGCTCACAGCACCTTTCTCCTGTTTCAGGGAGGGCCTGTGTCTCTCTCAAAGTTTCTTGTGGTGCCGGCGCTGAAACGCTGACAGACCTACAGCCACAGATGGACACATTTTACATCTGCAGTATTCCTTTTTACAATCCTCAATTACCCATCCTTCCCAAGTTGTTCTTCCCTTTCCTATTGCTACTATGGACTTATAATTCCAGGAGAGTGGTTTAGAACTGTCAACAGAGTTGCCCACTATGTAACCATTTCACGATTGTGTAACAGATGTCATCAATGTAGTGATTTGAGCTGTGATTGAGATGTCAAAAATTCCAGCATTTACTATTTCTTGAGTGATGTCATAGGTAAGGTCTTAGGTAGTGTTCCATCAGGGTGCGATCTATGGTTAGTTTGCCTAAACATAAATGGGGATAGATGGATGGATGGATGGATGGATGGATGGATGGATGGATTTGGGTTGATGGGTTTGGGTGGATGGATGGATGGATGGATGGGTTTGGGTGGATGGATGGATGGATGGATGGATGGATGGATGGATGGATGGATGGATGGATGGATATGGCTAAGGCCCCATAATTTAATAAACAACTGGGTGAAATTGAAGCTTTGAAACTTCACTAGAAAAAGTTAAGCCGATGAATGTGTCATTTTAGATAGCATTAAAACAGGAATGAATAACTCTAAAAGTATTTAAAAGTAAGAAAGAACTGACATACCATCATTCCACAAACAAGGGTAACCTATTTAGATAGATAGGTAGCCAGACAGCCAGATGGATGGACGGACGGACAGACAGATAGATAAACAGAGAGAGAGAGAGAGAGATAGTCCTGGAGATACTTGCAGGAAATACATATTTTCCTTAAATCCTTTAATGAATCTAACGTGTTGAGATATGTTTATTATGCTGATGTTGAAATGAAAAGGAAGAGTCGAAAACCAACCCAATATTTTTGTACACTGGTGGAGAGGTGTGGTGTAGCGGCCGGGGCAACTGACTTCGGAGCACAGGGTTCACGGTTCAAACCCCGGCTCCGGCGGCAGCTCAGCTCAGCACCGTGTGACTCCTGGCAATAGCTCGCTTCATTTCCACAACGGCCCCCAGCGGCTTGAGACCCATAAGGGTGAGTAGTGTGTGCTTTACAAATACGGATTATTATTTTTTTATACTGGTTACTCGGAGTTGACCCAATCAGGCCATTATCTAGTCGACCTTGTAAACATCAAAACTCTAGTTTGTCTGAACCTCAAACCGTTACCAGATTTTTAGTCAGTGACTGCTTTCTTCATCATCAATCATTCTTCATTCGGTCATCCAATGAACATACAAGGAACAGAGTAAACTCATACATAATACATAGCACAGTGTACATACAAGATTTATTGAAATAGCCAGTTCATAAAACAGGCATGGATTAAATTATCAGTTAACCAACCAGCTGCAGCCCTTGAGCGTTTAGCACTCTGTACAAAAGTTACAATTGAAAAGCATATCCTCACTGTTGGTAGTAACTGCAAAAACTCCATTCCAGCCCTACATTGCCTATAATTGGCCTGTTTTAAAAAAAGGATACTATGAACATTTTTCTTAGCGAATAATAAAACTTGCAAAAAGGAGAAAGTGCAGCATGCTTTGTGAAGAACAACCATCGCATGTGCAGTGAGGTAAATTAGCCGCATACATGCCCTGCATTGGAAAAACAACAAGAAAATGTATGATATTCAGCCAAAGCCTAGTTAGCAGAAACCTATGGTGTGTGTATTATCCAAGGATAAATAGGGCTCAATGCTGAGGCATGTACACATTTGGGCATGGGCAGAAACAGGGGTTTTCAGTTGGCATTTTTGCAAATTCTCTCTTCCGTGCATTTGACTAGAAACAGTTTACTTATTGTTTTAGCGAATCTGAAAGAAAAAGTTTCCAAATTATCCAACAAGTCACTTAAGCCCAAGCTCTTGCAGGTATTGAAATCCATGGTACTTTTAAGCCCTGACAATCTGCTGGTTTTGATCGGCTCAGTGAAGTTTGCTCCTTTGTCCATATCTTTAGCCAGAGCAAGAGGGTTTGTAGCTTCACTAAATCATTTATGTTCCCTAACCCAACTTCGGTGTGACATATGTTACTAGTGGATTGGAGTATAGCTAGCCGTCTTTTTATGCAGCAATTTTCCACACTCTCCAGCCCGTGTTGGGCACAGATGCCCCATACACCAGCCTCAAATGTGGCGCCTGGGCAACACTTGGCCTGTAAATTGTTATCAGCTCTTTGGCCTCTGCTGGAGTGAGACTTGACCCCCAATTACTTTCCCTAAAATTCTGGACCTTTGGCTGGTGTTAAAATGTACTCCTCCTAAAATATCCTACATTTTGCTCGGAGAACCAATGGGTAAGGTATAGCAGTATGCTAACAAGCTGACCAACATCTCATAAAAGATTTCTTTGAGAAAGGGGTTTATTAGTTGGGGTGGATTGAGGTCCACCACAAGTAATAATGTCACTATCCATTTAGGTGTAGTTAAAGGTTTTTAAAATGTAAACCCGAGTTCAACATTTAGTAGCTCTGGCTCAAAGCAGACAGGCTTAACAATAGAACATTGTAAATCATTTAGAAGTACTAAAAAAGTCAAAAAGTCAAAAACACAACTCAATAAAGACTCCACTCTAATTTTTAAAAATAGAGAACAATTTAGCAAGCAAAATGATATAAAAATGCCAAAAATCCAATAAACAGAACCAGAGATATGAATTATTAAAGATTTAAGGCAAAATAGTGCCAAAAAGCTAAAGGTGCCAGTGGTACTGAATGGTTATGGTGGGCCTGGGCCTAGGCATGGTTTGCGTCTGGCCGCAATGGTGTGTGAATCGGATACACTTAGGTTGGCCCAGCTAGGGCCTGGAAGAAGGTAGGTACAAAAAAAGTTTTTAGTCCCAATCTGAAATGATTCTTGATCATGTTTCTGATGCCATGCAACTATTGGTTTTATACTTTTAGTGGTCAGTTCCCTTGAAGCTCTGGAGCTCGCCAAGGAATCCTACACAGTTTCATGGTACAATGGGGGTGAAGCTTGAGCTGCAGGCATCTTAGTAGTAACACAGTACACAAGGAAAACATTTAAAAAATATAAAATAAATTAAATGTGGGCTAACCAATGCCATGTTGTGCACAGTCAGAAGGGGCCTGGTAACTCCGGTTGGGGTGGACTTTGGGGTGTTGCCAGAGGCCAAGCCTTGTGGCTCACCTGCTGTTGCACATGGCTGAAGCCTGTGCGCAGTTGGGGATTTGACCCCAATGGGTGTGGGTTGGCCACCTGCATTGGAACAGGTTCAGGACAGGCCCTGTGGGCAACACACTTCTGCACATGGCCAAAACCCATATACAGCAGGGTGATGGCTGTCTGTGTAGGGGGTTGTCTTCAGGGTTGGGATGGAGGCGAGACCCTGTGGCTAACCTTGCACTGCACACAGCTTAAGGCTGTGCACTGTTGGGGGGTTTAACAAATGAAGCAGAACTGTTTACAGGACCTGGCCAGTGTCAAGACTTGCACCCAACTCTCAGCTGCTCATGGACAAAGGCTTGTAACTGCTGGAGGGGGTGGACAAATGAGGCAGGGTGGGTTTCATGGCCTGGCCAGAGGCCAAACCCCCAGCTGCTCATGCCCATAGGCTGTGCACAGCAAGGGGTTGGTAAGTTGGCCACAGCACCTAGACTTGACCAGGTCCTGCAGCCAACCACCCGCTGTGCATGATGCCTTACGTGGTCCTAGGTTGGCCACCTGCAGGGGTTGAGCAAAGGATGCTTCAGGCCAGGCCTATGGCCAACCCTGCTATGCACATCAGAAGATTGTGTACAGCAGGGTGTTGGCTGCCATAGCAGGGTTTGCCAAAGGGGCTAACCTCTGGCCAAACCATGGCGACAACACCCCACAGAGCAAAGCCTACCGCTGAGCCTACCAAAAATTAGTCGCTTACAGGGGAATGGCTGATGGCTGTGTGCCGGATCCTGCTGGAATGAAACTATGCCAGCCCAGTCTGGGAATTCAAGAAAAAGAGAGACATTTTTAATTATTATGTTTAATAATGCAAATCAACTTAACTTTAGATAAACGGTATAATTTGCACAAGATACAAGAGCTGACATTGTGGAGTCTTTAACAAGATTGTTAATCTTTGATAATAGTATTTGTTCCAAACAGTTAGAAATCCTATTTGCAACAATATCTTTTGAATGAGGCATTTTAAGGAGGAGAAAGTGGTGTGAAAACAGCTTATTTATTTGTCTAATCCTGTGCGAAAACTTGAAAAAGATGATTATCAGCATGTCCCACACATTGTTTCCCAGAGTGGGAGTGCATTTGTTCAAGGTAACAAAGCATTGCAAAATATTATCTTTCAATGGTGAATAAAGATCAAATAAATTAATGCTAATAGTTATTTGTGTGATAAAAGTAATGGGTAAAAAATGCATAGTGGTTAGGAAATTAAGATAAAGTTGATCACAAAAACTAACTTTGACAAAATATAAATGTAGCAGCTGGCTAACGTGTACTTTGGATTTTAACCCGATATGTTGACACAAATTAGAGGATTAAAAAGTCTTTCCATACTATTAATGCCAGATAATTAGCCAATTTAAACAAAAAAAAACACTACTACAAAGGCATGTTAGCAATGATCAACTTTAAAACTTTTATTACAGACAAATAACACATGTAAAATACAACTTGGTAGGTTTATCAAAGCAAAAAGTGAACACATGAGATCACTCTTAAAATGCACGTGCAAATAAGTGAACTCATTAAAAGTACTTTTACCCGATGCATTGTATACGCTCAAAAAGTCCAGGTGAGCATGAAGGGTCAATCAGCTCTCAGGAAACTTCTGTACAGTAGTGTGATGAAGGGGTGCCAAGACTGTGGCTGACCTTCAAGCCATCCGTGTGTGGACACCCACTGCATTGCAGAGCCTGATGATGTCCAGCCACGTGTGGGCCCAATCTGTATTACTCAGCTGGGTCCCAGACCGCTATAAATCTGAGGGCAGATTTGATGATCCTCACTGAGGATGTCCAGTTCAGTTTCTATGAATGGGAGGACCTTCTTATCAAGTCCCTCAGCCATGACGGAGGATCAATGAGCAGCAGGATGGAGGAGGAGAGTCTTGTGGTGAAGAGAGCATGGCTCCACAGTCAGGCGGTGATCTAAGCAAAGAAAAGAGAGAAGGAATCGAGACCTCTGCATGGAGGCTTGTGAATAGCAGTTTGTTGTAGAGGAGTAGTACTATTATATACTGAAATACTACCAAAATACATTTTGTGAATAGGCCTCAATGTACCTATATGTACCTGTTCTGTGTTACTGCTAACCAGATGGTTATGTCACCTGTGATATTAACAGTTGAGGCATTTGACCTCCTGAAATCAGTTTAGTTGCCTTTAATCTAATGCTCAGATAAAGAAATAAATATTAACCAAGACTTTCACATAGCTGTGGAAGTATTTCAACACTTTCATTCCTTTGGTGGTGGACTTGCTCATCTGTGTTGAGGGTATTCCATGGTAAAATAGAGTCTCAACTCTGCTTTCCCATGCTATTGAAAAATTGAGCACTTAACTACTTTGATGTTATTGAAAGTAAAAAATGATAAAAAGGCTGCTCTGTTTAAGCACTCACGGGCCACATGTATCAAATAATTTTGCATTTGCAAATGGCACAACTCTGTAATTTCGTCTGTTTGCAAATGGGAAATAGCCTTTCAAGATGTATGAAAGGCTTTGTAGTCATACTTTTAGGTAATCACAGTGTTTTCTGATTAACTAAAATTGTGACTGCAAATAGGGAATCGCAATTTGCGATTCTCTAAGAGCATGTACCAAGCATTTTCTAAATGCAAACTGTGCATTTAGGAAATGCTATTGCCATAGACTCCAAGTTGATGGTAACCATGTGCAGATGTTGAAAAATGCACAAAAACTGTATTTTCAAAGTGCTATGTAGCACACACGTGCCTCTAGGGCATGTGAGCGCTGAACATGTGCAGATTTGTTATGGGGCTTTAAGGGGTCCATAAGTTCCTGGGCACTGCATTACCTAATTTGCAACTACCAGTTAGATAATCGCAAATTAGGTGATGCAAAACCAGTCGCACCTATGAGCCTTTATGCCCATAGGAACGAATGGAGTACTATTACCTAAGAACGATTACCTAATTGCGATTGTGAATCTTTAGGAACCGCTATTAGGTAATCGTTATTTTCATACATACCATTTTGCATTCCTTAAATAGTGATTACCTAAAATTCACTATTTATCGATTGCAAAATGGGATTTTGATACATGTCGCCCTTATCCTCAATATGTATTTCCTTTGCAGCCTAGCAGACTTGCTGTATTCAAATTGCTAGTTAGTACTGTCATCTTGCATTGTTGTATTCGGGCCAAGTCTGGAAACACCTTGACAATCGTGATAGGGAATGAGTACCGTTTTAGGGTCTTCTGCTTGTGGGGAGTTCACTTTGAGCATATACTAAACCAGCATACCACCGAGGACATGTTTCCTAAATATTTGTATGCTCAAATCACATTTTAAGGAGCTAGGGTAAGAGTTACTAATGCCAAATTTACCAATTCGTGTTTTGCAATTGTTAAGAAATTGCATTTGCCACTTCCTAAATGAAACGCACTATCGAGTACATGATTGTAATGGCGATTCTTAAGATTTGTTTAGCTAAAATACTTAATCGCAAAAAGCAGTTCAGTAGTGTTTCCGAACGTTGCACATTCACGTATTGATGACATCATATTTTGGAAATACATTGTTAGAATAACAAAGAAAATCAAAGGAGCTCCTAGGAGAGAGGTACTGGGCATATTATCCATATCCATCCAATCCATATGTATGGGAATTCAGGAAAGTCAGAAAGGTCAAATAGAGGAAAAAGGATGGAAAATAAAGCTGACTTATTAATGAATGTGTGGAAAATAAACATCAGTATTTTGGTAAAGCATATTTAACAGTTCCAGAAACAAATGAAAAAAGAATATGGAGCTGAATAAAAGAGCTTAAAAATTCAGTGGGAGTAACCACACACAGTGTTCCAGAAATGATCAAATGGTGGTATGTGCTTCACTCCAGAATGAAGTTTACAAGTCCGAGGAAGGAAACTGCTGGAACTGGAGGGGACCATCCACCAAACACCACCTTCACCTTTAGATGAGGCTATTCAGAGAACTTTGCCATCAGAGACTTTTTCAGGAGTAGCAGCAATTAACAGTTCTAAACCTCCTCCACCACCTTCAGGTTTCTTCCTAACAAATATATACTATGCCTTGCAATAAATGTTTTTGTCATTTTTTTCAAATTTAAAATGACATTTCTATATTAACGTTTATTGTTCACAGTTAAATTACTAAGGTACAAGACATCTTTTGTATTGCATGGCGTGGAACGTGGGCCTCTTTACACAGTCACTCCCCAATCTTTTTCGCTTTCAGCCCTCTCACTTTCTGAATTTTTGTTGGTATTACGACTGTGCACTTTACCACTGCTCGCCAGTGCTAAGGAAAGTCGCAGCTGGTGTCAGGCCAAAGTGGATGGATGGGGGGAACAAAACAAAAAACAAAATTAAAACAAAACAGTACCGCCCCATCAACACTCTTCTAGCTGTACTGCTGCAGGCACAGGATCCTAGACTGCCCTGTGGCCAAATCTGAGCAGCATCAGGATTGGCCTAAGCGGTGATGATTTGCCCTCCCAGGGAGACTGTTAGCCTGTGACTGCTGTCTCACACCCAGAAATGCAGCTTGGTCGGAGAGAGCTTCAGTTCGCATGATGGTTTGGCCGCCCTGATAAGGTTGACCCTACTGTCATGCACACCGAGAACAGTGCACTACCACTCCCCCTGTGCCTGTTAGTCCCTAGGCCCCGCCCCCAAGACTTAACGGCATTGAGAACACTTTTCACATTTTGCAGCTGCTGGCGGGTGGTGGAGGGATGCTCCTCCGCCATTGCGGAGAAGCCGCCGTTGGCTAAGGTGCTCCTGCTTACTCCTTCAAAAAATGGAAAAATTGGTTTCCACCTAATTGACATATTGAATTTACTTATAAATCCTTAGAAAAGTGGTACTGCATGTAACCAGGTCCTGTAAATTATATGGAACTATTGGGCCTGCAGCATGTATTGTGTTATCCGCTTAAGTAGCCCTTTACAACATGTCTTAGGTCTGCCATTGCAGCCTGTGTGCAGTATTGAACTGCCAATTCAAACTTGCAAAATAAACCTTTTGCCAGGCCTAATCCTCCCTTTTTAATACATATAGATCACTCCTACGGTAAGCTCTAATCAGCTGACAGGGCAGGGTGCATTGCATTTAAAAAGTAGGACCTGTGTCTTTAAGTTTTTATGTCCTGTAGTGGAAAACTCCTACATTCATTTTATACTACTCAGAGGCCTACCTCTCCCATTGGTTACCTTATTACATTTAGGACGTGCTAACATTTGATGGGTAGGAGGTAGAAATGTTATGTTTGGTCTCAAAACAATTGTAATTTGAACCCCTCTTTAATGGTAAAGTCAGATTTTAAGTCATAATTCTGAAAATGCCACCTTTACAATGTTGGAAGAAAAACAGCTATGATGCACTCAAGAAAGTTCTCTAGTTCAAACCATATATCATTGCTTTACATTTTCAAAATAACTTTTAAGGTTATGTGCGCACCAGGATAAGTGGCTCTGCTACGCGAACATTTTTATGTTTAAATTTGAAACGGAGCACATTCTTACAGACATCGCATGGACCTCAAATCTCCTTTTATACCGTCGATATATCGACGATATATTGATTGTCTGGAAAGGGTCACAGAGTAGCCTTGAAACTAAGATTTTGGCACTCAACCAGATTAATCCTCGAATTCAATTCACACACCTGATTGATCGCTTCAGTATAGCATTCTTGGATGTGCAATTGACTCTATCAGATTCTTCTATCCAGACCACTGTCTTTACAAAATCGACAGATCGAAATAATGCTTTGCTGTTCCAAAGCTTTCACCCATGGCCACTAAAACGCCACCTTCCGTACTCACAGTTCCTCAGGATCAAGCGCATCACGTCTGATCTGGAGGTTGGCAAGCAGGCGATTGAAGCCTCTAAGAGTAAATTTCTTGACAGAGGATACCCTTCACAAATTGTTGAACAGGCGGCCACAAGGGCCATAGTGTCCAATCGTGAAGATTTGATTAAGAAGAGAACGCCACTTATTGAGAAAAAAAGAGAGGTTTTCGTTTCTACCTATTCGACGGACTCTCACTTGTTAAAAAAAAGCATATTGCAAAGATGGGATTTATTAAAATGTGAGCCAGACCTTCAAGGTTTGTTCGCTGAAGTTCCACTGTTTGCATATAAGAGATCACGGAATTTAAAAGAACTTTTGAACAAATGTAAAACCGAACCCAAGAAGGTCCATAAAGGTATGTCTAAATGCATGAATTGCTCACATTGTAATAATGTAATGGTAGGCAGCAGCCTACCCCACCCACGAACAGGCAAAAAGATTGATTTACATTTTAATGCTAACTGCAATAGTCATCACGTAGTTTACATTATTAAATGTCCATGCGATTTATGCTATGTAGGAAAAACAGAACGTGCTCTCCGCACACGGATAACAGAGCATAAAAGCCGGATTCGTACTAAAACTATCAGTTCCCCGCTTGCACAACACTGGACTAACTCTAAACATTCACTAGCTCAGTTCAAATTTGGGGTTCTTGAAGTTATTGAAGACATTCCAGAGAGAAACTTGTCTAAAATCCTTGCACAAAGGGAGTCACATTGGATTTGGCTTCTACAAACACTTGCCCCATTGGGGCTAAATGACAAATTTGAATTAGCATGTTTTCTCTGATTGTTTTCTGCACACTACCAATTTTGTATATAACTGTCATCTCTCTGCTTGGTACTCTATTGTCTATATTGTATATTGTTTATTGTGCTATATATTTATGACTGCTGTATGTATGTTGTTACAATTTTTTGCAGTCATTTAGGGACAGTGTTTAAAGAGTCATATAATGTCAGGTTATTTTTTGAATTTGTCAACTTTATTGCACAGCATGAGCTTTTCACTATTCGATGATTTTTTCTTTATTTTTTAAGTGAAATATGTTATTGTTGTACTGCTCATTTCATCTGATGGTAACGAGAGTTGTATTAATGATCTTTCAGCCACACTCGTATGTACATTAGTATTGTTTGTGTCACTCATCTTCCAACATGGCTGCGGTGGTTCTTTGACGCAGTCCTCTTTCGATAGCATTGAATTTCACTTATAACGCGCATGCTCTGCACTACGATGCACCTCTTATTTCGGTGAAGTCGACACTTTTTGGTGACGGACTGTTAGTTTCAAAGCTAAGGGTAAGCTTCTGATGTTTCTCGTTTACGCACCAGTAAGGCGCACGTAGTAAATCTCCCCGAGTCACGTATTTATTAGCGTGTTTCTTTCGTATTTCAGTTATCTGGTTTCCGTTGAGTAACTGCCGTACTCGGCACAGACTCGTGTTGGTAAGATAATCTTTAGCATACTTGGGTGTTTTCAGTCGTACACTTCACAATGGTTCTCACTTACGTTGTCCAATTTTTATCTTGCCTTATGTTCAGGCTCCCCGCAATCTGTAATTGAAGAACTGGCACGCATCGAATAGCGTGGTTATTTCTATCTTCTGGTACGATATCAGCCAGAGTTGGTTTTCATTTTATCATCGTGCATGAAGCTGGGAGAGGGCAATTTTTGATTTATTTATTTATTTTTGGACACATCGTGTTGATATTTGATGCACAGTCACAAAGCACTCGTTGTGATTGGAATCTTTAATCTTTTTTCTTGGTTTTTCACTCCTGACATTCTGATACTTTCACTGCCTCATTCTGATAACAAGGCACTAGTCCTGCCGAATTTATGAGCCTTAACTGTTAATTCCATAATGCTTATATAAGTTGTTTATTTAGACAGGTTGAACTACTGTGTACATTGCTGTTATTTATGTTTTGTAGATTCCCCTGACGAAGGGCTTTGCGTTTTCAGCCCAAAATGCATTGGGAAATTGTGAAAGTGATCATTTATTTGAAAATGTGATCATCACAGCGGGATTTTGCTGTAACAAAGTTATGAATCTCGACCTTTTGTGACAGTAAAGAAAGAACTGTTTCACAATCAACAAACGACTGTTTTGGATTTCATTTGATTCACTGATAAATGTTTTGGTTCGTTGATAACAGTGAGATATATGTGCTATATGTGATTGAATTATCTTTGAAATACGTACATTGGATAGTGTATTCTAGTAGTGCACTCGGTACCTCCAGATACACCTCTGGTTATCCATAGTACCTTTACAATGTTGGCATTTTCTCATCTTAACCATTTGGGGCTGTCAGCCTCTGTCCTGGGTCACATGGCTGTGAATAGCTGTCAGTTGGCCATTGTGTATTCCTTCCAAACAGTGAGAAAAGGTTGACTAGATGTTTGCAGGATGGGCTATCCTGACAGCATGGAACGGAGTGAGCTATTCCCTGTCCTAATTACACTTCAAACGACTGCCTCCAATACACTCATAAAGAATTTGACACCAGCTCTTTGTCAACCCAGACATCTTGGAGCCTGGGCAGGAGAAGAAAAGATGTTTCCAGAACCAGACGAGGGACTGCTGCTCCCAAAGGACTGACTCGCTGCTTGAAGCATGCCCTGTACCCTCCTAGGACTGCCCTGCTGCTTAAGGCCTGCCTTGCTGGTTGATCCAGGACTACAGAGAGCTATTTGGCGGGCCTCCTGTTTTGAGCTACAGGGACACAAAAACTCCAATAACCTTGAACCTGCACCCTGCCTGAAGTGAGCCCTGCCCTCCAAGTGGTACCACTTGGGATTTTCCATCATGAGACTGGCAGCTACCTGCTTGCTTATCCACCCAAGTGCATCACTGGTTGGCCTGACTTTGCTGTAGCTATTACTAGACTCTCCTTAGCAGCAGCAAATCCTGTTCAGCAGCTCCTCTTCATCAGGCCTTGTGGAACACTTGTTCTCTAGAGTCTACAGCTTCATCCCACTGAAGACTTCCAACTTCAAAACAAGTGACAAAGTCAGAATGAACAAATCTTCACTGTATCTTTGTCTATCGGCTCCCCGACAAGGACACCTCCTACTTGGACACTGCAGGCTGCCTTGCCCCACTGAGCTTTTCCTTTTCAGACATATTTCTTTGAAATTTCTTCTAAGACGAGACAGAGGCCCAACACACCTTGTGCATATGAACTGCACTCCATCGCGGTCAGCCATAACTTTTGACTTTGCCACGGTCTTGTATGACTAGATGCCCGTGGTTGGAGCTTAGATCTTTTAGGTGCTATTCTTCAATTAAACCTTTAAACATTCATAACACTGGTCCTATTGACTGGATTTAATTTGTTTTCATGACACTTTATATATTACATTTTTTCTATTTTTCTGAATTTGTGTGGGATTTTTCTTGCGTGGGGTTTTTCACTTTATTACTGTTTATGTGCTGCATTAATACTTAACACATTGCTAAAGTTAAGCCTGGCTGCTTTGTGCCAAGCAACCCTAATGTCAAGCACAGTGGAATTTAACGCCTTTAGTGGTTCATCCTGAGAGGATTTGTGGTTATTGCTTGAGAATGGTTTTCACCCCCTCAATTAAAAACGCAATTTCCTACACATGGTGAAATGCATTATCGGATTTGCAGTCTGTTATATTTAATGCTTTGTTGGTTATTTTAAAAATGGCTGTGCTTTGGTATATCAAAGGTATGCATTATCCATCATACTTTTAAATAAAATATAGGTTTGTTGAACTGCTTCACGATGTAACACAAGTGTTAACTTTCCGAGAACAAAAATACATTCCAGATTGAATACATTCTTCTTATGTCCATATGGCAGTATGGAGTAATTTTAAACTTACAAAATTTATCGAAATGCACCAGGTAATGCTTCATTTATGTGGACCACTATCTAATGACATATTACCTACTGGCGGTCGCCAGCAGGTAGTTATAGTTAGGACCTCGTTTTTATTCAAAAAGCGTTTTTTCTGTTGCCAATATATTTGGCGCTGTTTGACGAATCTTTGCTAAATTTTCAAAACTAATGGTTTACTTAAGTCAGCTCCTGTCTTGAAAGTTTCGGGGTGATTCATAAAGTGGGGGCTGACAAAAAAGGCGGGTCCTAAAATGCGTTTTCTCTATGTTAATTTCCATAGGAAACTTTAGACAAAGCTACAACCCGAACTGCTGAACAGAATTACACCAAATTTGGCAAAAAGGTAGCCTTTGGTTCAGAAAGCATGCTTTCTTTAAATGGTGTAAATCTGCTTAGTAGTTCCTAAGAAATTCAAAAAATAAAAATATCTATATCTGGTGGCCGAGGAGGATTCGCGAACCCTCCCGGGCACAAGCTCCATTTTGATTGTCTGTCAACACTCCAAAACAAAAAGTGTTGGCAGCCATCTTGTGATTCGGTATAACCGAGTCACAAGAAAACAGCAAAAAAAGATAAAAAACAAGAAAAGGGGGCATGGTAGAAACATCCTGACCCCCTAGGCCTGCTCAGGGGGTCCCACAGGGAACCACTGCCCCAAAAAACCATTTAAACCAAAAAATTGGCAGAATTGATGCTGGGTGCGCAAATCCAGGTGAAAAAAAACATGAAGCGCTTTGTTTTAATCAGCCCCCAGATGAGCCAGGTCCAGGGGGCAATAAAAAAAATAGTGCAAGGCCTGCGGGAGCCCCTGCAACCCCAGGGACCACCACCTCCCTGGGGCTTTTTTAAAAACTAAATGCGTGGGCCCCGGGGACACGGTGGTTCGAGGCCATGCCCCTTTCTACACCACTCTGCAAACATGCCTCTTGGCACACTGCTGGTGGGGAGATGAGCTCCCTTTGTGTCCTGAGGATTTCAGGACTAAAGTGTATTCACTCCCCAAGCAGCAGTGCACCAGGAGCTCCGTTTGCAGGGTGGAGTAATAAGGGGACGTGGCCTTGGACCACTTCTCAGCAATCCAGCTGTTTGGGGCTTAGTAGAGAAAACAGGAGGGCTAGTTGGCCCCCAGGGACCCTCAGGAGGTAAGGGGACTTCATCCCCCAACCATGAGCGCACCAGGAGGTGTGCTTGCAGAGTGGTGGAGAAAGGGGCCGTGGCCTCTGTCTACCTCTCAGCAATCCCACTGTGTGGGGCTTACTGGAGGTAACAGGTAGGCTAGTTGGCCACTAAGGACCACCAGCAGTGATGGGGACTTCAATCCCCATACAAGAGCGTGCCAGGGAGTGCGTTTGCAGATTGGTGGGCAAAGGAGGTTTGGCTTGCTATGAGAATTTAGCAATCCTGCTGTGTGGAACCTACTGGAGGTAATAGAAGGGGATGTTGCCCCCTAAGAGTGGCCTTGGGGGCCAACTACCCCTTCTGTTACCTCCAGTAAGTCCCATACAAGAGGATTGCTAAGAAGTCTTCCGAGGCCACACCCCCTTTCTCCACCACTCTGCAAACGCGCCACCTGGCACACTACTGGTTGTGGATGAAGTCCACTTTACTCCTGAGGAACTATGGGGGCCAAGAAGCCTTCCTGGTACCTCCTGTAAGTCCTATGCTGCGGAATTCCTGAGCGCTGGTCAGAGGCCCAGCCCCCTTTCTCCACCACTCTGCAAACGCGACTACTAGTTAAAGAAGCATTTGGAATGTAATAGGTCTCGTATTTGCGAAAGTTACAGCTATTGACATTGTGAATGTAAATGTTTTTTTCTAATGTTTTTGGGAGTGAAGTGGATGTACGTTGTGTGTACTGGAATTATGTGGTATGTTGTGCAGTGAAATTATGTGGATAGAAAGTATGTGGTATTTAGTGTATAGCAATTATGTAGAGTGAGATTATGTGTTATGGAGAGTAATTATGTGGTATGGTAGTCTATGTTTTGGAGTGGTAACCTCAGGTTTAGTCTTCCTCGTTTCTATAGAAGCTAAACTATGAACTCAATGACACATAAAAAGAAGGAACGACTGAGGAGCACTTCTGGACCTAGTTGAAGGTATGAGCTAGGCCACTGGAATATTGCGGCTGTTTGGCTGCACTGACTTTCGCACTATTATACATTGTCCGCATTTGCCACATAATCCATCATCTACTGCATAATCTGCAGATTTAAACAAAAAAACTTGTTTCTAGCTCAAACTACTCAAACCCTACCAAAGATGCAGCAACAAGTGTTACAGCATGGTGGCAGGCCCTTTGCAAACCTAGAATGGTCACCTATTACTTATTGCTAAATGTGGGTATTAAATGTGTACTAATGGTGTGCAAACCACTCTTGCTTCTTTCTACCACTCTTCTTTCTAACCACTCTTGCCTCTTTTGCCTCTTTCTGCATTTCTGTTGCTTCTTTCTGTACCTTTCTTTTTTTCTGCACTTCTTTTGCCACTTTCTGCTCATCTCTTCTACTTTCTGCTGTTCTCTTCCTTCTTTCTGTACCACTCCTGCCTCTTTCTGTAGCCCTCTTGCCTCTTTGTGTACCTCTCCTACCCCTTGCTGTACCCTCTTCCCACTTTGTCCACCTCTCTTGCTTCTTTCTGCACTGATCTTACTTCTTTCTGCACTGCTCTTGCTTCTTTCTGCACCTCTCTTGCTAATTTCTGTATCCCTCTTGCCTCTTTCTGTACCCCTGTTCCATCTTTCTGCACCTTTCTAGCCTGCTTCTGCACTTGTCTTGCCTCTTTCTGCACCTCTGTTGCTTCTTTCTGCACCTCTCTTGCCTCTTTCTGCACTTCTCTTGCTTCTTTTTGTGCCTTTCTTCATCTTTTTGCACATGTCCAAACTATGTAGGCATATATATAAATTAGCCTTTAAAAAATCTTAGAAATTCACTGAAAAATAACAGATTTCATGGACGTTATAGTTAGTAATTAGCATTTTTTAAAAAACTTTGAAACTCACTGAAAAAACAAAGGTTTCAGGGACATTATAGTTAGATATTAGCATTTAAAAAACCTTAGAAATTCACTGAAAAAACCACAGGTTTCAGGTATATTATAGTTAGTTGGACATTTTACTCAAAACAAGAGAAATTTGGCCGTTATAGTTAGTAGAGGTAACTTTAACTCTTGCCCCCGCAATGCACTGCTGATGATGTCACATATTAAATCACTCAATACATGGTCAGTGACATCACTGATGACATCACTGATGACATCTCAAATGACATCACTGATGACATCATCCACGTGATCATCTGATGCACCTCCTCACACCCTTATATAACCTTTGATACACCCTCTAAAATAAAGACTACCAATATCAAAACCATAGACAGACCAAAAGCAGATAGTACATACCTGCTTAGTAATTCATACGTCTACACACATCCACCCACTAACCCATACAGTCACTCATACACACAGTCATTCATCAATACAGCCACTGATATATCTACTCATACACCCATATAGACACTCACACACTGCAACTCACCCAAAGAGTTAATCAAACACCTTGTCAGTCACCCAAATAATTATTTACACTGCCATTTACTCACCTATACAGTTATACACACACACCACCTCACTTATTCATACAGATAGTACCATATACGTACACTCTTTAACAATTACCTACATAAGCATACACTTATCCATGCAGCCACTGTCACTATCACTCACGGTCACATACACTCACTTATATACTCCAACACTCACATATCCTGCCGTTCACATATGTAGTTACTTACACATATACCACTGAGGCATCCATTTACTCACCAACACAGCTATACGTAAATGAGAAAGTGTAGCATGCTTTGTGAAGAACAACCATCCCATGTGCAGGGAGGTAAATTAGCCGCATACATGCCCTGCATTGGAAAAACAACAAGAAAATGTATGATATTCAGCCAAAGCCTAGTTAGCAGAAACCTATGGTGTGTGTTATTATCCAAGGATAAATAGGGCTCAATGCCGAGGCATGTGCACATTTGGGCATGGGCAGAAACAGGGGTTTTCTATTGGCATTTTTGCAAATTCTCTCTTCCGTGCATTTGACTAGAAACAGTTTACTTATTGTTTTAGCGAATCTGAAAGAAAAAGTTTCCAAATTATCCAACAAGTCACTTAAGCCCAAGCTCTTGCAGGTATTGAAATCCATGGTACTTTTAAGCCCTGACAATCGGCTGGTTTTGATCGGCTCAGTGAAGTTTGCTCCTTTGTCCATATCTTTAGCCAGAGCAAGAGGGTTTGTAGCTTCACTAAATCATTTATGTTCCCTAACCCAACTTCGGTGTCACATATGTTACTAGTGGATTGGAGTATAGCTAGCCGTCTTTTTATGTAGCAATTTTCCACCCTCTCCAGCCCGTGTTGGGCACAGATGCCCCATACACCAGCCTCAAATGTGGCGCCTGGGCAACACTTGGCCTTGTGAATTGTTATCAGTTCTTTGGCCTCTGCTGGAGTGAGACTTGACCCCCAATTACTTTCCCTAAAATTCTGGACCTTTGGCTGGTGTTAAAATGTACTCTTCCTAAAAAATCCTGGGCCTCATTTATGAAAAGTGACGCATCACTGCGTGAAAACAGTGATGCGTCACTTTTTACTGCGCCCTCCCTGCGACTCCAATGATGCGTCATATTTACAGTATGACGCATCATGTCGCAAGGAGTCACAGATACGTCAGTATTTCTGACGTATCTGTAGGCGCAAAAGTGACGCATTGCTGGAGTGTGTCACAAAAGTGACGCAACTCCAGCAATGTGTCCTTTCACATGGGGCAAGCCCCATGTGAAAGGGCCTGCGTCAGTCTTACGCCTGCTGTGAGGCAGGCATAAGATATTGACGCATTTGCACCCTAGAAGTGGCGCAGTGAAATCTCGTAGATTTCGCTGCGTCACCTCTACGATGCTTACTTACGTGGGAACGCCCACCCTGCATACATTATACCTGACGCAGGTATAATGTAGCGCAGGGGTTTACAAAGTGACGCATCTAGGTAGATGCGTCACTTTGTAAATACGACGCATCATGGCGCATGTTTTACGCCACTGGTGCGTCACAAAAAGTGACGCACCGGTGGCGCAAAAGTGACGCAGGGGCTCATAAATGAGCCCCCTACATTTTGCTTGGAGAACCAATGGGTAAGGTATAGCAGTATGCTAACAAGCTGACTAACATCTCATAAAAGATTTCTTTGAGAAAGGGGTTTATTAGTTGGGGTGGATTGAGGTCCACCACAAGTAATAATGTCACTATCCATTTAGGTGTAGTTAAAGGTTTTTATAATTTAAACCTGAGTTCAACATTTAGTAGCTATGGCACAAAGCAGACAGGCTTAACAATAGAACATTGAAAATGATTTAGAAGTACTAAAAAAGTTAAATAGTCAAAAACACAACTCAATAAAGACTCCACTCTGATGTTTAAAAATAGAGAACAATTTAGCAAGCAAAATGATATAAAAATGCCAAAAATCCAATAAACAGAACCGGAGATATGAATTATTAAAGATTTAAGGCAAAATAGTGCCAAAAAGCTAAAGGTGCCAGTGGTACTGAATGGTTATGGTGGGCCTGGGCCTAGGCATGGTTTGCGTCTGGCCGCAATGGTGTGTGAATCGGATACACTTAGGTTGGCCCAGCTAGGGCCTGGAAGAAGGTAGGTTCAAAAAAAGTTTTTAGTCCCAATCTGAAATGATTCTTGATCATGTTTCTGATGCCATGCAACTATTGGTTTTATACTTTTAGTGGTCAGTTTCCTTGAAGCTCTGGAGCTCACCAAGGAATCCTACACAGTTCCATGGTACAATGGGGGTGAAGCTTGAGCTGCAGGCATCTTAGTAGTAACACAGTACACAAGGAAAACATTTAAAAAATATAAAATAAATTTAATGTGGGCTAACCAATGCCATGTTGTGCACAGTCAGAAGGGGCCTGGTAACTCCGGTTGGGGTGGACTTTGGGGTGTTGCTAGAGGCCAAGCCTTGTGGCTCACCTGCTGTTGCACATGGCTGAAGCCTGTGCGCAGTTGGGGATTTGACCCCAATGGGTGTGGGTTGGCCACCTGCAATGGAACAGGTTCAGGACAGGCCCTGTGGGCAACACACTTCTGCACATGGCCAAAACCCATATACAGCAGGGTGTTGGCTGTCTGTGTAGGGGGTTGTCTTCAGGGTTGGGATGGAGGCGAGTCCCTGTGGCCAACCTTGCACTGCACACAGCATAAGGCTGTGTACTGTTGGGGGGTTTAACAAATGAAGCAGAACTGTTTACAGGACCTGGCCAGTGTCAAGACTTGCACCCAACTCTCAGCTGCTCATGGACAAAGGCTTGTAACTGCTGGAGGGGGTGGACAAATGAGGCAGGGTGGGTTTCAGGGCCTGGCCAGAGGCCAAACCCCCGGCTGCTCATGCCCATAGGCTGTGCACAGCAAGGGGTTGGTAAGTTGGCCACAGCACCTAGACTTGACCAGGTCCTGCAGCCAACCACCCGCTGTGCATGATGCCTTACGTGGTCCTAGGTTGGCCACCTGCAGGGGTTGAGCAAAGGATGCTTCAGGCCAGGCCTTTGGCCAACCCTGCTATGCACATCAGAAGATTGTGTACAGCAGGGTGTTGGCTGCCATAGCAGGGTTTGCCAAAGGGGCTAACCTCTGGCCAAACCATGGCGACAACACCCCACAGAGCAAAGCCTACCGTTGAGCCTACCAAAAATTAGTCGACTACAGGGGAATGGCTGATGGCTGTGTGCCGGATCCTGCTGGAATGAAACTATGCCAGCCCAGTCTGGGAATTCAAGAAAAAGAGAGACATTTTTAATTATTATGTTTAATAATGCAAATCAACTTAACTTTAGATAAACGGTATAATTTCCACAAGATACAAGAGCTGACATTGTGGAGTCTTTAACAAGATTGTTAATCTTTGATAATAGTATTTGTTCCAAACAGTTAGAAATCCTATTTGCAACAATATCTTTTGAATGAGGCATTTTAAGGAGGAGAAAGTGGTGTGAAAACAGCTTATTTATTTGTCTAATCCTGTGCGAAAACTTGAAAAAGATGATTATCAGCATGTCCCACACATTGTTTCCCAGAGTGGGAGTGCATTTGTTCAAGGTAACAAAGCATTGCAAAATATTATCTTTCAATGGTGAATAAAGATCAAATAAATTAATGCTAATAGTTATTTGTGTGATAAAAGTAATGGGTAAAAAATGCATAGTGGTTAGGAAATTAAGATAAAGTTGATCACAAAAACTAACTTTGACAAAATATAAATGTAGCAGCTGGCTAACGTGTACTTTGGATTTTAACCCGATATGTTGACACAAATTAGAGGATTAAAAAGTCTTTCCATACTATTAATGCCAGATAATTAGCCAATTTAAACAAAAAAAAACACTACTACAAAGGCATGTTAGCAATGATCAACTTTAAAACTTTTATTACAGACAAATAACACATGTAAAATACAACTTGGTAGGTTTATCAAAGCAAAAAGTGAACACATGAGATCACTCTTAAAATGCACGTGCAAATAAGTGAACTCATTAAAAGTACTTTTACCCGATGCATTGTATACGCTCAAAAAGTCCAGGTGAGCATGAAGGGTCAATCAGCTCTCAGGAAACTTCTGTACAGTAGTGTGATGAAGGGGTGCCAAGACTGTGGCTGACCTTCAAGCCATCCGTGTGTGGACACCCACTGCATTGCAGAGCCTGATGATGTCCAGCCACGTGTGGGCCCAATCTGTATTACTCAGCTGGGTCCCAGACCGCTATAAATCTGAGGGCAGATTTGATGATCCTCACTGAGGATGTCCAGTTCAGTTTCTATGAATGGGAGGACCTTCTTATCAAGTCCCTCAGCCATGACGGAGGATCAATGAGCAGCAGGATGGAGGAGGAGAGTCTTGTGGTGAAGAGAGCATGGCTCCACAGTCAGGCGGTGATCTAAGCAAAGAAAAGAGAGAAGGAATCGAGACCTCTGCATGGAGGCTTGTGAATAGCAGTTTGTTGTAGAGGAGTAGTACTATTATATACTGAAATACTACCAAAATACATTTTGTGAATAGGCCTCAATGTACCTATATGTACCTGTTCTGTGTTACTGCTAACCAGATGGTTATGTCACCTGTGATATTAACAGTTGAGGCATTTGACCTCCTGAAATCAGTTTAGTTGCCTTTAATCTAATGCTCAGATAAAGAAATAAATATTAACCAAGACTTTCACATAGCTGTGGAAGTATTTCAACACTTTCATTCCTTTCGTGGTGGACTTGCTCATCTGTGTTGAGGGTATTCCATGGTAAAATAGAGTCTCAACTCTGCTTTCCCATGCTATTGAAAATTTGAGCACTTAACTACTTTGATGTTATTGAAAGTAAAAAATGATAAAAAGGCTGCTCTGTTTAAGCACTCACGGGCCACATGTATCAAATAATTTTGCATTTGCAAATGGCACAACTCTGTAATTTCGTCTGTTTGCAAATGGGAAATAGCCTTTCAAGATGTATGAAAGGCTTTGTAGTCATACTTTTAGGTAATCACAGTGTTTTCTGATTAACTAAAATTGTGACTGCAAATAGGGAATCGCAATTTGCGATTCTCTAAGAGCATGTACCAAGCATTTTCTAAATGCAAACTGTGCATTTAGGAAATGCTATTGCCATAGACTCCAAGTTGATGGTAACCATGTGCAGATGTTGAAAAATGCACAAAAACTGTATTTTCAAAGTGCTATGTAGCACACACGTGCCTCTAGGGCATGTGAGCGCTGAACATGTGCAGATTTGTTATGGGGCTTTAAGGGGTCCATAAGTTCCTGGGCACTGCATTACCTAATTTGCAACTACCAGTTAGATAATCGCAAATTAGGTGATGCAAAACCAGTCGCACCTATGAGCCTTTATGCCCATAGGAACGAATGGAGTACTATTACCTAAGAACGATTACCTAATTGCGATTGTGAATCTTTAGGAACCGCTATTAGGTAATCGTTATTTTCATACATACCATTTTGCATTCCTTAAATAGTGATTACCTAAAATTCACTATTTATCGATTGCAAAATGGGATTTTGATACATGTCGCCCTTATCCTCAATATGTATTTCCTTTGCAGCCTAGCAGACTTGCTGTATTCAAATTGCTAGTTAGTACTGTCATCTTGCATTGTTGTATTCGGGCCAAGTCTGGAAACACCTTGACAATCGTGATAGGGAATGAGTACCGTTTTAGGGTCTTCTGCTTGTGGGGAGTTCACTTTGAGCATATACTAAACCAGCATACCACCGAGGACATGTTTCCTAAATATTTGTATGCTCAAATCACATTTTAAGGAGCTAGGGTAAGAGTTACTAATGCCAAATTTACCCATTCGTGTTTTGCAATTGTTAAGAAATTGCATTTGCCACTTCCTAAATGAAACGCACTATCGAGTACATGATTGTAATGGCGATTCTTAAGATTTGTTTAGCTAAAATACTTAATCGCAAAAAGCAGTTCAGTAGTGTTTCCGAACGTTGCACATTCACGTATTGATGACATCATATTTTGGAAATACATTGTTAGAATAACAAAGAAAATCAAAGGAGCTCCTAGGAGAGAGGTACTGGGCATATTATCCATATCCATCCAATCCATATGTATGGGAATTCAGGAAAGTCAGAAAGGTCAAATAGAGGAAAAAGGATGGAAAATAAAGCTGACTTATTAATGAATGTGTGGAAAATAAACATCAGTATTTTGGTAAAGCATATTTAACAGTTCCAGAAACAAATGAAAAAAGAATATGGAGCTGAATAAAAGAGCTTAAAAATTCAGTGGGAGTAACCACACACAGTGTTCCAGAAATGATCAAATGGTGGTATGTGCTTCACTCCAGAATGAAGTTTACAAGTCCGAGGAAGGAAACTGCTGGAACTGGAGGGGACCATCCACCAAACACCACCTTCACCTTTAGATGAGGCTATTCAGAGAACTTTGCCATCAGAGACTTTTTCAGGAGTAGCAGCAATTAACAGTTCTAAACCTCCTCCACCACCTTCAGGTTTCTTCCTAACAAATATATACTATGCCTTGCAATAAATGTTTTTGTCATTTTTTTCAAATTTAAAATGACATTTCTATATTAACGTTTATTGTTCACAGTTAAATTACTAAGGTACAAGACATCTTTTGTATTGCATGGCGTGGAACGTGGGCCTCTTTACACAGTCACTCCCCAATCTTTTTCGCTTTCAGCCCTCTCACTTTCTGAATTTTTGTTGGTATTACGACTGTGCACTTTACCACTGCTCGCCAGTGCTAAGGAAAGTCGCAGCTGGTGTCAGGCCAAAGTGGATGGATGGGGGGAACAAAACAAAAAACAAAATTAAAACAAAACAGTACCGCCCCATCAACACTCTTCTAGCTGTACTGCTGCAGGCACAGGATCCTAGACTGCCCTGTGGCCAAATCTGAGCAGCATCAGGATTGGCCTAAGCGGTGATGATTTGCCCTCCCAGGGAGACTGTTAGCCTGTGACTGCTGTCTCACACCCAGAAATGCAGCTTGGTCGGAGAGAGCTTCAGTTCGCATGATGGTTTGGCCGCCCTGATAAGGTTGACCCTACTGTCATGCACACCGAGAACAGTGCACTACCACTCCCCCTGTGCCTGTTAGTCCCTAGGCCCCGCCCCCAAGACTTAACGGCATTGAGAACACTTTTCACATTTTGCAGCTGCTGGCGGGTGGTGGAGGGATGCTCCTCCGCCATTGCGGAGAAGCCGCCGTTGGCTAAGGTGCTCCTGCTTACTCCTTCAAAAAATGGAAAAATTGGTTTCCACCTAATTGACATATTGAATTTACTTATAAATCCTTAGAAAAGTGGTACTGCATGTAACCAGGTCCTGTAAATTATATGGAACTATTGGGCCTGCAGCATGTATTGTGTTATCCGCTTAAGTAGCCCTTTACAACATGTCTTAGGTCTGCCATTGCAGCCTGTGTGCAGTATTGAACTGCCAATTCAAACTTGCAAAATAAACCTTTTGCCAGGCCTAATCCTCCCTTTTTAATACATATAGATCACTCCTACGGTAAGCTCTAATCAGCTGACAGGGCAGGGTGCATTGCATTTAAAAAGTAGGACCTGTGTCTTTAAGTTTTTATGTCCTGTAGTGGAAAACTCCTACATTCATTTTATACTACTCAGAGGCCTACCTCTCCCATTGGTTACCTTATTACATTTAGGACGTGCTAACATTTGATGGGTAGGAGGTAGAAATGTTATGTTTGGTCTCAAAACAATTGTAATTTGAACCCCTCTTTAATGGTAAAGTCAGATTTTAAGTCATAATTCTGAAAATGCCACCTTTACAATGTTGGAAGAAAAACAGCTATGATGCACTCAAGAAAGTTCTCTAGTTCAAACCATATATCATTGCTTTACATTTTCAAAATAACTTTTAAGGTTATGTGCGCACCAGGATAAGTGGCTCTGCTACGCGAACATTTTTATGTTTAAATTTGAAACGGAGCACATTCTTACAGACATCGCATGGACCTCAAATCTCCTTTTATACCGTCGATATATCGACGATATATTGATTGTCTGGAAAGGGTCACAGAGTAGCCTTGAAACTAAGATTTTGGCACTCAACCAGATTAATCCTCGAATTCAATTCACACACCTGATTGATCGCTTCAGTATAGCATTCTTGGATGTGCAATTGACTCTATCAGATTCTTCTATCCAGACCACTGTCTTTACAAAATCGACAGATCGAAATAATGCTTTGCTGTTCCAAAGCTTTCACCCATGGCCACTAAAACGCCACCTTCCGTACTCACAGTTCCTCAGGATCAAGCGCATCACGTCTGATCTGGAGGTTGGCAAGCAGGCGATTGAAGCCTCTAAGAGTAAATTTCTTGACAGAGGATACCCTTCACAAATTGTTGAACAGGCGGCCACAAGGGCCATAGTGTCCAATCGTGAAGATTTGATTAAGAAGAGAACGCCACTTATTGAGAAAAAAAGAGAGGTTTTCGTTTCTACCTATTCGACGGACTCTCACTTGTTAAAAAAAAGCATATTGCAAAGATGGGATTTATTAAAATGTGAGCCAGACCTTCAAGGTTTGTTCGCTGAAGTTCCACTGTTTGCATATAAGAGATCACGGAATTTAAGAACTTTTGAACAAATGTAAAACCGAACCCAAGAAGGTCCATAAAGGTATGTCTAAATGCATGAATTGCTCACATTGTAATAATGTAATGGTAGGCAGCAGCCTACCCCACCCACGAACAGGCAAAAAGATTGATTTACATTTTAATGCTAACTGCAATAGTCATCACGTAGTTTACATTATTAAATGTCCATGCGATTTATGCTATGTAGGAAAAACAGAACGTGCTCTCCGCACACGGATAACAGAGCATAAAAGCCGGATTCGTACTAAAACTATCAGTTCCCCGCTTGCACAACACTGGACTAACTCTAAACATTCACTAGCTCAGTTCAAATTTGGGGTTCTTGAAGTTATTGAAGACATTCCAGAGAGAAACTTGTCTAAAATCCTTGCACAAAGGGAGTCACATTGGATTTGGCTTCTACAAACACTTGCCCCATTGGGGCTAAATGACAAATTTGAATTAGCATGTTTTCTCTGATTGTTTTCTGCACACTACCAATTTTGTATATAACTGTCATCTCTCTGCTTGGTACTCTATTGTCTATATTGTATATTGTTTATTGTGCTATATATTTATGACTGCTGTATGTATGTTGTTACAATTTTTTGCAGTCATTTAGGGACAGTGTTTAAAGAGTCATATAATGTCAGGTTATTTTTTGAATTTGTCAACTTTATTGCACAGCATGAGCTTTTCACTATTCGATGATTTTTTCTTTATTTTTTAAGTGAAATATGTTATTGTTGTACTGCTCATTTCATCTGATGGTAACGAGAGTTGTATTAATGATCTTTCAGCCACACTCGTATGTACATTAGTATTGTTTGTGTCACTCATCTTCCAACATGGCTGCGGTGGTTCTTTGACGCAGTCCTCTTTCGATAGCATTGAATTTCACTTATAACGCGCATGCTCTGCACTACGATGCACCTCTTATTTCGGTGAAGTCGACACTTTTTGGTGACGGACTGTTAGTTTCAAAGCTAAGGGTAAGCTTCTGATGTTTCTCGTTTACGCACCAGTAAGGCGCACGTAGTAAATCTCCCCGAGTCACGTATTTATTAGCGTGTTTCTTTCGTATTTCAGTTATCTGGTTTCCGTTGAGTAACTGCCGTACTCGGCACAGACTCGTGTTGGTAAGATAATCTTTAGCATACTTGGGTGTTTTCAGTCGTACACTTCACAATGGTTCTCACTTACGTTGTCCAATTTTTATCTTGCCTTATGTTCAGGCTCCCCGCAATCTGTAATTGAAGAACTGGCACGCATCGAATAGCGTGGTTATTTCTATCTTCTGGTACGATATCAGCCAGAGTTGGTTTTCATTTTATCATCGTGCATGAAGCTGGGAGAGGGCAATTTTTGATTTATTTATTTATTTTTGGACACATCGTGTTGATATTTGATGCACAGTCACAAAGCACTCGTTGTGATTGGAATCTTTAATCTTTTTTCTTGGTTTTTCACTCCTGACATTCTGATACTTTCACTGCCTCATTCTGATAACAAGGCACTAGTCCTGCCGAATTTATGAGCCTTAACTGTTAATTCCATAATGCTTATATAAGTTGTTTATTTAGACAGGTTGAACTACTGTGTACATTGCTGTTATTTATGTTTTGTAGATTCCCCTGACGAAGGGCTTTGCGTTTTCAGCCCAAAATGCATTGGGAAATTGTGAAAGTGATCATTTATTTGAAAATGTGATCATCACAGCGGGATTTTGCTGTAACAAAGTTATGAATCTCGACCTTTTGTGACAGTAAAGAAAGAACTGTTTCACAATCAACAAACGACTGTTTTGGATTTCATTTGATTCACTGATAAATGTTTTGGTTCGTTGATAACAGTGAGATATATGTGCTATATGTGATTGAATTATCTTTGAAATACGTACATTGGATAGTGTATTCTAGTAGTGCACTCGGTACCTCCAGATACACCTCTGGTTATCCATAGTACCTTTACAATGTTGGCATTTTCTCATCTTAACCATTTGGGGCTGTCAGCCTCTGTCCTGGGTCACATGGCTGTGAATAGCTGTCAGTTGGCCATTGTGTATTCCTTCCAAACAGTGAGAAAAGGTTGACTAGATGTTTGCAGGATGGGCTATCCTGACAGCATGGAACGGAGTGAGCTATTCCCTGTCCTAATTACACTTCAAACGACTGCCTCCAATACACTCATAAAGAATTTGACACCAGCTCTTTGTCAACCCAGACATCTTGGAGCCTGGGCAGGAGAAGAAAAGATGTTTCCAGAACCAGACGAGGGACTGCTGCTCCCAAAGGACTGACTCGCTGCTTGAAGCATGCCCTGTACCCTCCTAGGACTGCCCTGCTGCTTAAGGCCTGCCTTGCTGGTTGATCCAGGACTACAGAGAGCTATTTGGCGGGCCTCCTGTTTTGAGCTACAGGGACACAAAAACTCCAATAACCTTGAACCTGCACCCTGCCTGAAGTGAGCCCTGCCCTCCAAGTGGTACCACTTGGGATTTTCCATCATGAGACTGGCAGCTACCTGCTTGCTTATCCACCCAAGTGCATCACTGGTTGGCCTGACTTTGCTGTAGCTATTACTAGACTCTCCTTAGCAGCAGCAAATCCTGTTCAGCAGCTCCTCTTCATCAGGCCTTGTGGAACACTTGTTCTCTAGAGTCTACAGCTTCATCCCACTGAAGACTTCCAACTTCAAAACAAGTGACAAAGTCAGAATGAACAAATCTTCACTGTATCTTTGTCTATCGGCTCCCCGACAAGGACACCTCCTACTTGGACACTGCAGGCTGCCTTGCCCCACTGAGCTTTTCCTTTTCAGACATATTTCTTTGAAATTTCTTCTAAGACGAGACAGAGGCCCAACACACCTTGTGCATATGAACTGCACTCCATCGCGGTCAGCCATAACTTTTGACTTTGCCACGGTCTTGTATGACTAGATGCCCGTGGTTGGAGCTTAGATCTTTTAGGTGCTATTCTTCAATTAAACCTTTAAACATTCATAACACTGGTCCTATTGACTGGATTTAATTTGTTTTCATGACACTTTATATATTACATTTTTTCTATTTTTCTGAATTTGTGTGGGATTTTTCTTGCGTGGGGTTTTTCACTTTATTACTGTTTATGTGCTGCATTAATACTTAACACATTGCTAAAGTTAAGCCTGGCTGCTTTGTGCCAAGCAACCCTAATGTCAAGCACAGTGGAATTTAACGCCTTTAGTGGTTCATCCTGAGAGGATTTGTGGTTATTGCTTGAGAATGGTTTTCACCCCCTCAATTAAAAACGCAATTTCCTACACATGGTGAAATGCATTATCGGATTTGCAGTCTGTTATATTTAATGCTTTGTTGGTTATTTTAAAAATGGCTGTGCTTTGGTATATCAAAGGTATGCATTATCCATCATACTTTTAAATAAAATATAGGTTTGTTGAACTGCTTCACGATGTAACACAAGTGTTAACTTTCCGAGAACAAAAATACATTCCAGATTGAATACATTCTTCTTATGTCCATATGGCAGTATGGAGTAATTTTAAACTTACAAAATTTATCGAAATGCACCAGGTAATGCTTCATTTATGTGGACCACTATCTAATGACATATTACCTACTGGCGGTCGCCAGCAGGTAGTTATAGTTAGGACCTCGTTTTTATTCAAAAAGCGTTTTTTCTGTTGCCAATATATTTGGCGCTGTTTGACGAATCTTTGCTAAATTTTCAAAACTAATGGTTTACTTAAGTCAGCTCCTGTCTTGAAAGTTTCGGGGTGATTCATAAAGTGGGGGCTGACAAAAAAGGCGGGTCCTAAAATGCGTTTTCTCTATGTTAATTTCCATAGGAAACTTTAGACAAAGCTACAACCCGAACTGCTGAACAGAATTACACCAAATTTGGCAAAAAGGTAGCCTTTGGTTCAGAAAGCATGCTTTCTTTAAATGGTGTAAATCTGCTTAGTAGTTCCTAAGAAATTCAAAAAATAAAAATATCTATATCTGGTGGCCGAGGAGGATTCGCGAACCCTCCCGGGCACAAGCTCCATTTTGATTGTCTGTCAACACTCCAAAACAAAAAGTGTTGGCAGCCATCTTGTGATTCGGTATAACCGAGTCACAAGAAAACAGCAAAAAAAGATAAAAAACAAGAAAAGGGGGCATGGTAGAAACACCCTGACCCCCTAGGCCTGCTCAGGGGGTCCCACAGGGAACCACTGCCCCAAAAAACCATTTAAACCAAAAAATTGGCAGAATTGATGCTGGGTGCGCAAATCCAGATGAAAAAAAACATGAAGCGCTTTGTTTTAATCAGCCCCCAGATGAGCCAGGTCCAGGGGGCAATAAAAAAAATAGTGCAAGGCCTGCGGGAGCCCCTGCAACCCCAGGGACCACCACCTCCCTGGGGCTTTTTTAAAAACTAAATGCGTGGGCCCCGGGGACACGGTGGTTCGAGGCCATGCCCCTTTCTACACCACTCTGCAAACATGCCTCTTGGCACACTGCTGGTGGGGAGATGAGCTCCCTTTGTGTCCTGAGGATTTCAGGACTAAAGTGTATTCACTCCCCAAGCAGCAGTGCACCAGGAGCTCCGTTTGCAGGGTGGAGTAATAAGGGGACGTGGCCTTGGACCACTTCTCAGCAATCCAGCTGTTTGGGGCTTAGTAGAGAAAACAGGAGGGCTAGTTGGCCCCCAGGGACCCTCAGGAGGTAAGGGGACTTCATCCCCCAACCATGAGCGCACCAGGAGGTGTGCTTGCAGAGTGGTGGAGAAAGGGGCCGTGGCCTCTGTCTACCTCTCAGCAATCCCACTGTGTGGGGCTTACTGGAGGTAACAGGTAGGCTAGTTGGCCACTAAGGACCACCAGCAGTGATGGGGACTTCAATCCCCATACAAGAGCGTGCCAGGGAGTGCGTTTGCAGATTGGTGGGCAAAGGAGGTTTGGCTTGCTATGAGAATTTAGCAATCCTGCTGTGTGGAACCTACTGGAGGTAATAGAAGGGGATGTTGCCCCCTAAGAGTGGCCTTGGGGGCCAACTACCCCTTCTGTTACCTCCAGTAAGTCCCATACAAGAGGATTGCTAAGAAGTCTTCCGAGGCCACACCCCCTTTCTCCACCACTCTGCAAACGCGCCACCTGGCACACTACTGGTTGTGGATGAAGTCCACTTTACTCCTGAGGAACTATGGGGGCCAAGAAGCCTTCCTGGTACCTCCTGTAAGTCCTATGCTGCGGAATTCCTGAGCGCTGGTCAGAGGCCCAGCCCCCTTTCTCCACCACTCTGCAAACGCGACTACTAGTTAAAGAAGCATTTGGAATGTAATAGGTCTCGTATTTGCGAAAGTTACAGCTATTGACATTGTGAATGTAAATGTTTTTTACTAATGTTTTTGGGAGTGAAGTGGATGTACGTTGTGTGTACTGGAATTATGTGGTATGTTGTGCAGTGAAATTATGTGGATAGAAAGTATGTGGTATTTAGTGTATAGCAATTATGTAGAGTGAGATTATGTGTTATGGAGAGTAATTATGTGGTATGGTAGTCTATGTTTTGGAGTGGTAACCTCAGGTTTAGTCTTCCTCGTTTCTATAGAAGCTAAACTATGAACTCAATGACACATAAAAAGAAGGAACGACTGAGGAGCACTTCTGGACCTAGTTGAAGGTATGAGCTAGGCCACTGGAATATTGCGGCTGTTTGGCTGCACTGACTTTCGCACTATTATACATTGTCCGCATTTGCCACATAATCCATCATCTACTGCATAATCTGCAGATTTAAACAAAAAAACTTGTTTCTAGCTCAAACTACTCAAACCCTACCAAAGATGCAGCAACAAGTGTTACAGCATGGTGGCAGGCCCTTTGCAAACCTAGAATGGTCACCTATTACTTATTGCTAAATGTGGGTATTAAATGTGTACTAATGGTGTGCAAACCACTCTTGCTTCTTTCTACCACTCTTCTTTCTAACCACTCTTGCCTCTTTTGCCTCTTTCTGCATTTCTGTTGCTTCTTTCTGTACCTTTCTTTTTTTCTGCACTTCTTTTGCCACTTTCTGCTCATCTCTTCTACTTTCTGCTGTTCTCTTCCTTCTTTCTGTACCACTCCTGCCTCTTTCTGTAGCCCTCTTGCCTCTTTGTGTACCTCTCCTACCCCTTGCTGTACCCTCTTCCCACTTTGTCCACCTCTCTTGCTTCTTTCTGCACTGATCTTACTTCTTTCTGCACTGCTCTTGCTTCTTTCTGCACCTCTCTTGCTAATTTCTGTATCCCTCTTGCCTCTTTCTGTACCCCTGTTCCATCTTTCTGCACCTTTCTAGCCTGCTTCTGCACTTGTCTTGCCTCTTTCTGCACCTCTGTTGCTTCTTTCTGCACCTCTCTTGCCTCTTTCTGCACTTCTCTTGCTTCTTTTTGTGCCTTTCTTCATCTTTTTGCACATGTCCAAACTATGTAGGCATATATATAAATTAGCCTTTAAAAAATCTTAGAAATTCACTGAAAAATAACAGATTTCATGGACGTTATAGTTAGTAATTAGCATTTTTTAAAAAACTTTGAAACTCACTGAAAAAACAAAGGTTTCAGGGACATTATAGTTAGATATTAGCATTTAAAAAACCTTAGAAATTCACTGAAAAAAACACAGGTTTCAGGTATATTATAGTTAGTTGGACATTTTACTCAAAACAAGAGAAATTTGGCCGTTATAGTTAGTAGAGGTAACTTTAACTCTTGCCCCCGCAATGCACTGCTGATGATGTCACATATTAAATCACTCAATACATGGTCAGTGACATCACTGATGACATCACTGATGACATCTCAAATGACATCACTGATGACATCATCCACGTGATCATCTGATGCACCTCCTCACACCCTTATATAACCTTTGATACACCCTCTAAAATAAAGACTACCAATATCAAAACGATAGACAGACCAAAAGCAGATAGTACATACCTGCTTAGTAATTCATACGTCTACACACATCCACCCACTAACCCATACAGTCACTCATACACACAGTCATTCATCAATACAGCCACTGATATATCTACTCATACACCCATATAGACACTCACACACTGCAACTCACCCAAAGAGTTAATCAAACACCTTGTCAGTCACCCAAATAATTATTTACACTGCCATTTACTCACCTATACAGTTATACACACACACCACCTCACTTATTCATACAGATAGTACCATATACGTACACTCTTTAACAATTACCTACATAAGCATACACTTATCCATGCAGCCACTGTCACTATCACTCACGGTCACATACACTCACTTATATACTCCAACACTCACATATCCTGCCGTTCACATATGTAGTTACTTACACATATACCACTGAGGCATCCATTTACTCACCAACACAGCTATACGTAAATGAGAAAGTGTAGCATGCTTTGTGAAGAACAACCATCCCATGTGCAGGGAGGTAAATTAGCCGCATACATGCCCTGCATTGGAAAAACAACAAGAAAATGTATGATATTCAGCCAAAGCCTAGTTAGCAGAAACCTATGGTGTGTGTTATTATCCAAGGATAAATAGGGCTCAATGCCGAGGCATGTGCACATTTGGGCATGGGCAGAAACAGGGGTTTTCTATTGGCATTTTTGCAAATTCTCTCTTCCGTGCATTTGACTAGAAACAGTTTACTTATTGTTTTAGCGAATCTGAAAGAAAAAGTTTCCAAATTATCCAACAAGTCACTTAAGCCCAAGCTCTTGCAGGTATTGAAATCCATGGTACTTTTAAGCCCTGACAATCGGCTGGTTTTGATCGGCTCAGTGAAGTTTGCTCCTTTGTCCATATCTTTAGCCAGAGCAAGAGGGTTTGTAGCTTCACTAAATCATTTATGTTCCCTAACCCAACTTCGGTGTCACATATGTTACTAGTGGATTGGAGTATAGCTAGCCGTCTTTTTATGTAGCAATTTTCCACCCTCTCCAGCCCGTGTTGGGCACAGATGCCCCATACACCAGCCTCAAATGTGGCGCCTGGGCAACACTTGGCCTTGTGAATTGTTATCAGTTCTTTGGCCTCTGCTGGAGTGAGACTTGACCCCCAATTACTTTCCCTAAAATTCTGGACCTTTGGCTGGTGTTAAAATGTACTCTTCCTAAAAAATCCTGGGCCTCATTTATGAAAAGTGACGCATCACTGCGTGAAAACAGTGATGCGTCACTTTTTACTGCGCCCTCCCTGCGACTCCAATGATGCGTCATATTTACAGTATGACGCATCATGTCGCAAGGAGTCACAGATACGTCAGTATTTCTGACGTATCTGTAGGCGCAAAAGTGACGCATTGCTGGAGTGTGTCACAAAAGTGACGCAACTCCAGCAATGTGTCCTTTCACATGGGGCAAGCCCCATGTGAAAGGGCCTGCGTCAGTCTTACGCCTGCTGTGAGGCAGGCATAAGATATTGACGCATTTGCACCCTAGAAGTGGCGCAGTGAAATCTCGTAGATTTCGCTGCGTCACCTCTACGATGCTTACTTACGTGGGAACGCCCACCCTGCATACATTATACCTGACGCAGGTATAATGTAGCGCAGGGGTTTACAAAGTGACGCATCTAGGTAGATGCGTCACTTTGTAAATACGGCGCATCATGGCGCATGTTTTACGCCACTGGTGCGTCACAAAAAGTGACGCACCGGTGGCGCAAAAGTGACGCAGGGGCTCATAAATGAGCCCCCTACATTTTGCTTGGAGAACCAATGGGTAAGGTATAGCAGTATGCTAACAAGCTGACTAACATCTCATAAAAGATTTCTTTGAGAAAGGGGTTTATTAGTTGGGGTGGATTGAGGTCCACCACAAGTAATAATGTCACTATCCATTTAGGTGTAGTTAAAGGTTTTTATAATTTAAACCTGAGTTCAACATTTAGTAGCTATGGCACAAAGCAGACAGGCTTAACAATAGAACATTGAAAATGATTTAGAAGTACTAAAAAAGTTAAATAGTCAAAAACACAACTCAATAAAGACTCCACTCTGATGTTTAAAAATAGAGAACAATTTAGCAAGCAAAATGATATAAAAATGCCAAAAATCCAATAAACAGAACCGGAGATATGAATTATTAAAGATTTAAGGCAAAATAGTGCCAAAAAGCTAAAGGTGCCAGTGGTACTGAATGGTTATGGTGGGCCTGGGCCTAGGCATGGTTTGCGTCTGGCCGCAATGGTGTGTGAATCGGATACACTTAGGTTGGCCCAGCTAGGGCCTGGAAGAAGGTAGGTTCAAAAAAAGTTTTTAGTCCCAATCTGAAATGATTCTTGATCATGTTTCTGATGCCATGCAACTATTGGTTTTATACTTTTAGTGGTCAGTTTCCTTGAAGCTCTGGAGCTCACCAAGGAATCCTACACAGTTCCATGGTACAATGGGGGTGAAGCTTGAGCTGCAGGCATCTTAGTAGTAACACAGTACACAAGGAAAACATTTAAAAAATATAAAATAAATTTAATGTGGGCTAACCAATGCCATGTTGTGCACAGTCAGAAGGGGCCTGGTAACTCCGGTTGGGGTGGACTTTGGGGTGTTGCTAGAGGCCAAGCCTTGTGGCTCACCTGCTGTTGCACATGGCTGAAGCCTGTGCGCAGTTGGGGATTTGACCCCAATGGGTGTGGGTTGGCCACCTGCAATGGAACAGGTTCAGGACAGGCCCTGTGGGCAACACACTTCTGCACATGGCCAAAACCCATATACAGCAGGGTGTTGGCTGTCTGTGTAGGGGGTTGTCTTCAGGGTTGGGATGGAGGCGAGTCCCTGTGGCCAACCTTGCACTGCACACAGCATAAGGCTGTGTACTGTTGGGGGGTTTAACAAATGAAGCAGAACTGTTTACAGGACCTGGCCAGTGTCAAGACTTGCACCCAACTCTCAGCTGCTCATGGACAAAGGCTTGTAACTGCTGGAGGGGGTGGACAAATGAGGCAGGGTGGGTTTCAGGGCCTGGCCAGAGGCCAAACCCCCGGCTGCTCATGCCCATAGGCTGTGCACAGCAAGGGGTTGGTAGGTTGGCCACAGCACCTAGACTTGACCAGGTCCTGCAGCCAACCACCCGCTGTGCATGATGCCTTACGTGGTCCTAGGTTGGCCACCTGCAGGGGTTGAGCAAAGGATGCTTCAGGCCAGGCCTTTGGCCAACCCTGCTATGCACATCAGAAGATTGTGTACAGCAGGGTGTTGGCTGCCATAGCAGGGTTTGCCAAAGGGGCTAACCTCTGGCCAAACCATGGCGACAACACCCCACAGAGCAAAGCCTACCATTGAGCCTACCAAAAATTAGTCGCCTACAGGGGAATGGCTGATGGCTGTGTGCCGGATCCTGCTGGAATGAAACTATGCCAGCCCAGTCTGGGAATTCAAGAAAAAGAGAGACATTTTTAATTATTATGTTTAATAATGCAAATCAACTTAACTTTAGATAAACGGTATAATTTCCACAAGATACAAGAGCTGACATTGTGGAGTCTTTAACAAGATTGTTAATCTTTGATAATAGTATTTGCTCCAAACAGTTAGAAATCCTATTTGCAACAATATCTTTTGAATGAGGCATTTTAAGGAGGAGAAAGTGGTGTGAAAACAGCTTATTTATTTGTCTAATCCTGTGCGAAAACTTGAAAAAGATGATTATCAGCATGTCCCACACATTGTTTCCCAGAGTGGGAGTGCATTTGTTCAAGGTAACAAAGCATTGCAAAATATTATCTTTCAATGGTGAATAAAGATCAAATAAATTAATGCTAATAGTTATTTGTGTGATAAAAGTAATGGGTAAAAAATGCATAGTGGTTAGGAAATTAAGATAAAGTTGATCACAAAAACTAACTTTGACAAAATATAAATGTAGCAGCTGGCTAACGTGTACTTTGGATTTTAACCCGATATGTTGACACAAATTAGAGGATTAAAAAGTCTTTCCATACTATTAATGCCAGATAATTAGCCAATTTAAACAAAAAAAAACACTACTACAAAGGCATGTTAGCAATGATCAACTTTAAAACTTTTATTACAGACAAATAACACATGTAAAATACAACTTGGTAGGTTTATCAAAGCAAAAAGTGAACACATGAGATCACTCTTAAAATGCACGTGCAAATAAGTGAACTCATTAAAAGTACTTTTACCCGATGCATTGTATACGCTCAAAAAGTCCAGGTGAGCATGAAGGGTCAATCAGCTCTCAGGAAACTTCTGTACAGTAGTGTGATGAAGGGGTGCCAAGACTGTGGCTGACCTTCAAGCCATCCGTGTGTGGACACCCACTGCATTGCAGAGCCTGATGATGTCCAGCCACGTGTGGGCCCAATCTGTATTACTCAGCTGGGTCCCAGACCGCTATAAATCTGAGGGCAGATTTGATGATCCTCACTGAGGATGTCCAGTTCAGTTTCTATGAATGGGAGGACCTTCTTATCAAGTCCCTCAGCCATGACGGAGGATCAATGAGCAGCAGGATGGAGGAGGAGAGTCTTGTGGTGAAGAGAGCATGGCTCCACAGTCAGGCGGTGATCTAAGCAAAGAAAAGAGAGAAGGAATCGAGACCTCTGCATGGAGGCTTGTGAATAGCAGTTTGTTGTAGAGGAGTAGTACTATTATATACTGAAATACTACCAAAATACATTTTGTGAATAGGCCTCAATGTACCTATATGTACCTGTTCTGTGTTACTGCTAACCAGATGGTTATGTCACCTGTGATAATAACAGTTGAGGCATTTGACCTCCTGAAATCAGTTTAGTTGCCTTTAATCTAATGCTCAGATAAAGAAATAAATATTAACCAAGACTTTCACATAGCTGTGGAAGTATTTCAACACTTTCATTCCTTTGGTTGTGGACTTGCTCATCTGTGTTGAGGGTATTCCATGGTAAAATAGAGTCTCAACTCTGCTTTCCCATGCTATTGAAAAATTGAGCACTTAACTACTTTGATGTTATTGAAAGTAAAAAATGATAAAAAGGCTGCTCTGTTTAAGCACTCACGGGCCACATGTATCAAATAATTTTGCATTTGCAAATGGCACAACTCTGTAATTTCGTCTGTTTGCAAATGGGAAATAGCCTTTCAAGATGTATGAAAGGCTTTGTAGTCATACTTTTAGGTAATCACAGTGTTTTCTGATTAACTAAAATTGTGACTGCAAATAGGGAATCGCAATTTGCGATTCTCTAAGAGCATGTACCAAGCATTTTCTTTTCATTTCAAAAGAATTTATTGTTTTAAACGCGCAAATATGACACATAGGATATAAACCAAAGTGATACAATTGATATCGGGCAATAAGATAATAAATACATTAATATAAAATTAATTGGTAGGAGAGCAATTCATTGTCATTCATTAATCTGCAGACATCAGATAAATAAATACTTAAGGAGGGAAGACCCAAAATGATGTCTGGCAAAGATATATATCAAAAGTATCACCCACAGATGGCAAATTAGGGAGAAGAGGAAAGAGAAGAAAGGAAGAAAGAAAAGACGGAAAGAATAGGAAAGAGAAGAGGAAAGAAAAAGAGAGACAGAGAGAAGGAAAGGAAGAGGAGAGGATTTCCAGAGGAATCACCCAACATACAAGACAACACTAACCAGACAAATCAAAGGGATATTGCTCCACCAACCCTTCAGCGGCCAACTTCATGTATGAATCTAGGGCTTCCCATACACCAGAGGAAATAGAAGGAGAAAGATGAGCATGGTCCACTGACGTATGAGCACTTCGTAGAAAGGAAACCCAGGCCCACCAAGTATGGTAAGAGACAGACGAAAAGGATTTCCACTCCATGAGAATTACTTTGACTGCAATAGTTAACAAGAGGTCCAACAACTGGAGCTCCATGGGATGTAAAGGCAGAGGGACTGGGGCCGCCAACGGACCCAAAAGAATTAATGGAAAAGACAGTTGAAATTTGATGTTAAAGATGAGCATAAGGTGTTTGTGAACTGAATCCCAAAAGGGTTGGAGAAGGGAACAATCAAGGAACATATGTTGAAAATCTCCTGGTAGAAGCCCACAGCTCCAACATAAATTGTCTTCTTTGAGATTAAGTGAGTACAGACGAATGGGAGTCCAATGAAGAAGATTAATAGAGAAAAACTTAGACTGCGTTAGAGAGGGGGCAATTTTGTTACGAAGAGAAAATTTACCAATATCTTGCCAGGTATCAGAAGAGATATGAGCAGTAACACTATGATCAAAATGATGTAACCATTTTTGTTGTGTGACAGTATGGGAAGGGAGTGTAGAGGACGATAAAAATTTATAAATCCGAGACGCAACATGGCCAGTCCTGATCCAAAGCTGAAAAAGCGTAATCAACGGGGAAGAAGGATGAAGGTGTACTTTAGCAAGTGCAACCTTAATCTTAAGAAAAGTATAAAAATCTAAATTAGATAAAGAAAAATGTTGAGCAAGGGATGAAAAAGGGGAAGGATCATTGTTGGAATCATAGAGATGTTTAACAAGTGAAACACCTTTCCCAGCCCAGTAAGACATCAACTCAGGGTCAATATTAATTTTGATTTTAGAATTGCGCCAAATAGACGACCATCTAGTTTTATGTAATGGAACTGCTACCCTCTTATCAACCTTACGAACCGCTGCAATAGTGTCTAAAATAATAGAGCGAGAGAATGGAATAGAAAGGGTGTTTGTGGTTAAAAAAGATGCAGTCGGTAGAGGGGAGGCCAGTTCCTGTTCTATTGTCAACCAAGCTGGAGCATGAATAGATGGGGAAGAAAACCAAAGGGCACCCTGGGACGCCAGAAAAGCAGTTTGATATTTCCCCCAATCAGGAAAATTACAGCCCCCCATATCATAAGATTTCCGTAAAAATTTATAAGCAATCCTAGCCCTTCTATCATTCCATAAAAATTTAGAAGTGAGCAGATCAAGTTCATGGAAGAAGGAATCAGAAAGCCTTACTGGAAGCATAGAGGAAACAAAATTAATAATAGGAGTGATCATCATTTTTAGAGTCTGCATACGGCCCCACCAAGAAATATGCTTCGGAGACCAATTTTCTAAAAGACGTCTCACCTTAAGAATAGTTTGGGATTCATTATAAGAAGCCGTAGCATATAGGGTGGTACAAAAATAGATACCCAGATACTTTAGGTGTTTGGATTGCCATTTAAAGCCCGCCGAACCCATATGAGAGGAGAAGCAGTAAGCATTTAAAGGAAACATCTCTGTCTTATCTTTGTTCAGAGTGTATCCTGAAACTTTTGAAAAAAGAGCAATCGTATCCGAGATAGCAGGGATGGCCAATGCAATATCATCAGAGAAAATGAGAACATCATCTGCATATGCCGCTGTTTTTATCTGATGAGACCCAAAAGAGAACCCTTTAATATCTGGATGCGAGTCAATCATTCTGAGGAGAGGATCAATGGACAACAAAAATAGGAGAGGGGACAAAGGACAACCTTGTCTAGTGCCCTGACACAGGTTAAAAAAGGAAGACGTAGCACCGTTCACCCGTATATTAGCTCTAGGTCGGGAGTAAAGAGACATAACCATACGAATAAAGGAATCTCCAAGATTATGTGCACATAGAACCGCTCGTAGAAAAGGCCAAGAGACCTTATCAAAGGCCTTTTCAGCGTCAAGGGCCAAGGCTGCCGCCGGAAGATTAGATCGTTTAGCGGCACCGAGAATATGACAAAAAGTACGAATATTATCCCGTGCAAGACGCCCCTTTACAAAACCTGTTTGGGAGGGATGAACCAAATGAGGAATAAAGGACTCTAATCGTTTAGCTAAAATTTTAGCAAAGATCTTGGCTTCCATGTTAAGGAGGGATATGGGACGAAAATTTTTGGGATCTGCGTGATCCTTCCCTTCTTTGGGGATAACTACAATAGTAGCATCCGCCGCAGAACCAGACACCGAACCATCCTTAATAAAAGCATCAAAAACGGATTGGAGTTTCGGGACAATCACGGGAATAAAGGTCTTATAAAACGCAATAGGATATCCATCAGGACCAGGAGCTTTACCAGACCGAGTAGCTTTAATCGCGGAAATGATTTCATCAGAATTAATCGGGCAATTTAATGGCTGATTGTCTACCTCCGAAACAACTTTCAAAGGAACCGAATTCAAGAACTCCTGACATTGTTCAAAAGAAGCTTGAGCTGACGGGGTATATAAATTGTTATAAAAATCGCGGAACACCTCAAGGATTTCTGCAGTTTGAAATTTTTTCCTACCAAGCTGGTCAGTAATAGAAGGAATTTGAAAAGTGTTACAAGAAGATTCCTGGAACTTTAAAGTGGCAGCAAGAATCTTGCCTGCACGATTTTTTAACAGCAGTCTCTTAGATTTCTGAGCCTGCAGGCCAATATGAGCTCTCTTAGTGACTATAGTATTGTATGAATACTTTAGATTTTTAATAGACTGGAGGCAGGTCTTATCCTGAGAATGTCGAAAAAGGGATTCCTGACGTTTGATCTCGTCTGCTAAGTCCGTGAGTTCCTTTTTAATGGCTGCGTTTCTCCTTGACATACATTTAATGATCTGACCACGGAAAGTACATTTAAAAGAGTCCCAGAGAACAACCGGGGAACTGACTGACCCAACATTTTCAATAAAAAAAGTCTCAATGTCATTGGAAAACTCTCGCACCAAGGACTCATCATGTAAAATTTCTGTGTTTAGTCTCCACGAACGAGCTCGTGCCCTAGGGACAAAGGAAGTAAGAGTAAATGTGACTGCGGCATGGTCAGAAACTAAAATAGGGTGAATAAGCGGAGAAGAAGAAAATTGAACCAGAGAAGAGTGAACCAAAAGATAATCAATGCGCGAAAAGGACGAATGAGGGGAAGAAAAAAAGGAGAAGTCACTACCAGTGGGATTGTGAAGACGCCACACATCCTGAAGATGGGTAAGAGAGCACATATTAATCATTTGTTTGTGTGCTTTAGGGGGACGAAAGTTAAAGGCAGAATTCCTATCCAAGATCGGGTCCATTGGCAAGTTAAAGTCACCACCTACAATAAGATTACCAGAGTGAGGAGTATCCTCGAGCTTTTTGGTAATCGCATTCCAAAAGGCCGGGTCATCCTTGTTGGGGGCATAAATATTCATGACAAATAAGTCAGCATTACCATTGGACAACTTAGATAGTAACCAACGCCCCTCCGTATCCTGATCAGAGGAAACGATAGATAGCCCAGAGTGTTTAGAAACTAAGGTAATTACTCCATTCCTTTTACCACAAGCATCTGAACAAGCAACATCAAAGACCCACTCTTTCTTCAGAAACAACGCCTCCTTGGCAGAGAGCTTTGTCTCCTGAAAAAGGACGAGATCCGAAGAAAGAGATTTACAGTAGTCCAAAATCTTCGACCTTTTGACTGGATGATTTAACCCTTTAACATTAAGGGAAAGTATATTTAGTCCAGACATAGAACCAATATCAGGAGAAAAAGATATTCCATATGTGACAAATTAAGCGCAACAACCAAGAGAGCTAACCAGCAGACATCAACAGCCAACACAAAACAGGGTGAGACCAAAGAGGAAATCCGAAAAGAAGAAAGGAAAGAAGGGAAAGAAGAAAGGAAAGAAGAGGAAAAAGAAAGCAGGAGAATACAAAGAAAGAGAGAGAGAAGGGCCCATCCGGCAGGTCTGAAAAAGACCAAATTCATACAAGGGGGGACATGGAAAAAAGAGCGAGGGGCCAACAGGAGAAATAACAACAACAGCATAAAAAGCCCCAAAGCAGTGCATAGCCGATTATACATTTTAAAAGAGAACACTATCTAAAAGCCAAGAACCGGAAATAATTATCACTTATTAGAAGACAAAGCGAAATGAGAAACTGTAAAGGCAACACGTTTGACCAAATTAATGTATAGATAACAACTAAAATAAATCATAGAGAACGGTAAGAGCAGAAAAGAGAGAAAAAGAAAGCACGATCAGTCATTAAGAGCTGGTGGAAAGTGAACTAAGAGAAACCATTACTAATAGGTAGAACCAGACCAAAGCGGACTCCATCAAGAGAAAAAGGACCATAATGAAGAGAAAAAAAAAGAAATACAATCTAAAGCATACTATATGATACAATATGGGAAAGATACGTGAAATATAATGAAAAACGGTATATAACATCTTATTGATATAACAGTCAGTGAATCCCTATGGCAGCTAAATAAGAGACCTAATACTATATATAAATATGTAAAATCTATATACAAACTTATAGATAACTTGGCATGAATAAATAAAGCCATATACACGCAAACTGGCAGAATAAATATGCTTGCCTAAAAAGTGAACATGTAGATAAGAGGGGCATAAATGTATCAAGAACAAAGCATCTCTAAAAAAACTAACCTACTCGAAAAAGATAAATAATGACACAATGTAATCAAATCACGCAATGAAAAAATCAATAAAGTAGGTATCTAAATGATACAATATGGGAAAAATAGGTGAAACATAATAAAAAACGGTACGTAGCATCTTGTCAATATAACAGTCAGAGAATCCCTTATAGCAGCTAGATAAGAGACCCAATACTATATATAAATATGTAAAAACTATATACAAACTTAAAGATAGCTGGCCATGAATAAATAAAGCCATATACACACAAACTGGCAAGATAAATATGCATGCCTAACAAAGTGAACATGTACGTAAGAGAGGCATAAGTCTGCCAAGTACAAAGCATCTATAACAAACTAGCCTACTTGAAAAAAACAAATAACACAATGTAAACAAATCACTCAATGGAAAAAAAAACAGTGAACTAGGTATAACTAGCAAAGGGACAAACAATGACCTACTCCAAAAAATATGAAATAACAAAAAACAAACATGAAGCAAAAGAACCGACCACAAAAGAATAAGATAAACCAGATTCACCACAAAAATCGACGCACATACCGAAGACATACCACTGAAAAGGAAAAGGACCATGACCTAATACGTCGAAAGACAAACTGGGGAGGCAATGAATGACAGGACGCTACGCGGACAAAAGTGAAGTCACGCCAACAAAAGAAGTTACCACAAGAAATTAAAAGGTTTATACAATAAGACTAACAACACTAAAGACCAATACACCATAACGATACTAAAGGAGCACCAAGAGACGACAAAAATACGTCAAGACCAATGGACATAAAGACCACTGCGCAGATCTAAAAGCAGCTAAGGACGACAAGTGAACATAAGTGAAAATAGAACCATCAAGAAACACTACCACGAAAAATTGGACAGATCATACAGTAGGACTGACGACAATAAAAGGCCACTACACTATAACGATAGGAATGAAAAACATAAGACAACAACAGCACGTCCAGAAGATTGGACATTAGGACCACCACGCAGATCTAAAAGAGGGTAAACCTAATAGACCTGGCAAAGACAAAAAAAACTCATTGCATTATGTATAGTCATATCAGGTGCCAGAGGAGCCAGGAACCAGCGAGGCCCCCATTTGAAGTTCCATCTGCGATTCCAACTGATTATCCAGAAACGAGGCCAGATCAGCAGGTTCATCAAAGATTCTGGAGCGCCCTTTGAAAGTAATACGGAATTTTGAGGGGCCAGCAAAAGAGAAGGGAACATTCATCTCAGCTAAACGCTTCCGGAGATTAAGAAAACCCTTTCTCCTAATGACCGTGTCTCTGGCAAAGTCTTGAGAAATTGAAATGCGATGGCCATTCCAAGAGACAACTCTAACCTTCCGCATATGAGCCAGAATTTGCTCAGTGTGTTGATGGCGCAGTGGCTTGAAAATTATTGCTCTAGGTTGCGTAGCAGACTTAGGACGAAATGTAGGAACACGGTGTGCACGTTCCAGTTCAAAATCCCTTTGGAAAGAAATTTGCAGTGTGGAAGGAATCCATTGATAAAGGAAATCAATCATAGAAGATGCATCTTTCTCAACATCCTCCGGAAGACCAAAAATGCGCAGATTAGACCTGCGGTTACGATCTTCTTGCTCAGTAAGGTCTTTCCGCAATGCTGCCATTGAACGCTCTAACTGTGAGAGAGATCTAGATTGCTTTTGCATGGAGTCCTCTGCGCCACTAATACGTGCTTCTGTGTCCGAAACACGAAGAGAGAGGGCCCTGAAGTCATTCCTGATGGCTAGCACCTCTACTTGCAGTAAATCTGTGTTAGTCTTGGTAGATTGCGCAATTTCATAGACCTCATTGAGGCGCGTCAGGATAGACTCAAGAGTGGCGCTAGGGTCCTTTTGCGCAGATTCAGGTGTAGGGGATAACTGTTTGGACCTTTTAAGAGACGCTTTAGAGTCTTTTGCGTCCTTAGCATTTGGTGACGGGCCCATATTCGCAGCCATAGAGCACACCAGCTCAGCAGGAGCAAAAAAGGTACCAAGCAAAAATAGAGAGCGCGCTCACATCAAGAGAGCGATAATAATGGCGTCTATCAGGGCAGAGAAAGGAGCTACCTCACAAAAATATCATGCCCTACAGATATCAAAAACGGCACCTTCCAACAACCAGAAACAGCCACGAAGTATGGAAATATCAGTCAACGAGACCTCCTAAGAGGGCGATGGCGGTGCGCTGACTAGAAATATGACAGTAGGAAACCAAACAGTATGGTCATAACAGGCAGCAAAGCAGCAGGAGGAAATAATAAAAAAATAATATAAATGTATGAAAAGTGAGCAACTTCACCAGTTCTTGTCAGTCCTTATTCCTGGCAAATCCGTGACAGTGACGTTGTCGTGCTGAGGAGAGAAAACATCCCACTCTTGAGAGAGACAAAATGGCGGCCGCTCGCGAAAATACCGAGCGCCACCTAAAAACGCCCGAAATATGGTCACCGGCAGCCTCAAATATCAGGAAACGTCTCTCATTACATGCTTGGCAGCTTCATATCCAGGAGAGCATCTTCAGAAATGACCGGGGCAATCCGAGGCGACAGCTCAAGCACAAACCGCCATCTCGCAGCGGCGTGCAAGCCACGCCCCCTGTACCAAGCATTTTCTAAATGCAAACTGTGCATTTAGGAAATGCTATTGCCATAGACTCCAAGTTGATGGTAACCATGTGCAGATGTTGAAAAATGCACAAAAACTGTATTTTCAAAGTGCTATGTAGCACACACGTGCCTCTAGGGCATGTGAGCGCTGAACATGTGCAGATTTGTTATGGGGCTTTAAGGGGTCCATAAGTTCCTGGGCACTGCATTACCTAATTTGCAACTACCAGTTAGATAATCGCAAATTAGGTGATGCAAAACCAGTCGCACCTATGAGCCTTTATGCCCATAGGAACGAATGGAGTACTATTACCTAAGAACGATTACCTAATTGCGATTGTGAATCTTTAGGAACCGCTATTAGGTAATCGTTATTTTCATACATACCATTTTGCATTCCTTAAATAGTGATTACCTAAAATTCACTATTTATCGATTGCAAAATGGGATTTTGATACATGTCGCCCTTATCCTCAATATGTATTTCCTTTGCAGCCTAGCAGACTTGCTGTATTCAAATTGCTAGTTAGTACTGTCATCTTGCATTGTTGTATTCGGGCCAAGTCTGGAAACACCTTGACAATCGTGATAGGGAATGAGTACCGTTTTAGGGTCTTCTGCTTGTGGGGAGTTCACTTTGAGCATATACTAAACCAGCATACCACCGAGGACATGTTTCCTAAATATTTGTATGCTCAAATCACATTTTAAGGAGCTAGGGTAAGAGTTACTAATGCCAAATTTACCCATTCGTGTTTTGCAATTGTTAAGAAATTGCATTTGCCACTTCCTAAATGAAACGCACTATCGAGTACATGATTGTAATGGCGATTCTTAAGATTTGTTTAGCTAAAATACTTAATCGCAAAAAGCAGTTCAGTAGTGTTTCCGAACGTTGCACATTCACGTATTGATGACATCATATTTTGGAAATACATTGTTAGAATAACAAAGAAAATCAAAGGAGCTCCTAGGAGAGAGGTACTGGGCATATTATCCATATCCATCCAATCCATATGTATGGGAATTCAGGAAAGTCAGAAAGGTCAAATAGAGGAAAAAGGATGGAAAATAAAGCTGACTTATTAATGAATGTGTGGAAAATAAACATCAGTATTTTGGTAAAGCATATTTAACAGTTCCAGAAACAAATGAAAAAAGAATATGGAGCTGAATAAAAGAGCTTAAAAATTCAGTGGGAGTAACCACACACAGTGTTCCAGAAATGATCAAATGGTGGTATGTGCTTCACTCCAGAATGAAGTTTACAAGCCCGAGGAAGGAAACTGCTGGAACTGGAGGGGACCATCCACCAAACACCACCTTCACCTTTAGATGAGGCTATTCAGAGAACTTTGCCATCAGAGACTTTTTCAGGAGTAGCAGCAATTAACAGTTCTAAACCTCCTCCACCACCTTCAGGTTTCTTCCTAACAAATATATACTATGCCTTGCAATAAATGTTTTTGTCATTTTTTTCAAATTTAAAATGACATTTCTATATTAACGTTTATTGTTCACAGTTAAATTACTAAGGTACAAGACATCTTTTGTATTGCATGGCGTGGAACGTGGGCCTCTTTACACAGTCACTCCCCAATCTTTTTCGCTTTCAGCCCTCTCACTTTCTGAATTTTTGTTGGTATTACGACTGTGCACTTTACCACTGCTCGCCAGTGCTAAGGAAAGTCGCAGCTGGTGTCAGGCCAAAGTGGATGGATGGGGGGAACAAAACAAAAAACAAAATTAAAACAAAACAGTACCGCCCCATCAACACTCTTCTAGCTGTACTGCTGCAGGCACAGGATCCTAGACTGCCCTGTGGCCAAATCTGAGCAGCATCAGGATTGGCCTAAGCGGTGATGATTTGCCCTCCCAGGGAGACTGTTAGCCTGTGACTGCTGTCTCACACCCAGAAATGCAGCTTGGTCGGAGAGAGCTTCAGTTCGCATGATGGTTTGGCCGCCCTGATAAGGTTGACCCTACTGTCATGCACACCGAGAACAGTGCACTACCACTCCCCCTGTGCCTGTTAGTCCCTAGGCCCCGCCCCCAAGACTTAACGGCATTGAGAACACTTTTCACATTTTGCAGCTGCTGGCGGGTGGTGGAGGGATGCTCCTCCGCCATTGCGGAGAAGCCGCCGTTGGCTAAGGTGCTCCTGCTTACTCCTTCAAAAAATGGAAAAATTGGTTTCCACCTAATTGACATATTGAATTTACTTATAAATCCTTAGAAAAGTGGTACTGCATGTAACCAGGTCCTGTAAATTATATGGAACTATTGGGCCTGCAGCATGTATTGTGTTATCCGCTTAAGTAGCCCTTTACAACATGTCTTAGGTCTGCCATTGCAGCCTGTGTGCAGTATTGAACTGCCAATTCAAACTTGCAAAATAAACCTTTTGCCAGGCCTAATCCTCCCTTTTTAATACATATAGATCACTCGTAAGGTAAGCTCTAATCAGCTGACAGGGCAGGGTGCATTGCATTTAAAAAGTAGGACCTGTGTCTTTAAGTTTTTATGTCCTGTAGTGGAAAACTCCTACATTCATTTTATACTACTCAGAGGCCTACCTCTCCCATTGGTTACCTTATTACATTTAGGACGTGCTAACATTTGATGGGTAGGAGGTAGAAATGTTATGTTTGGTCTCAAAACAATTGTAATTTGAACCCCTCTTTAATGGTAAAGTCAGATTTTAAGTCATAATTCTGAAAATGCCACCTTTACAATGTTGGAAGAAAAACAGCTATGATGCACTCAAGAAAGTTCTCTAGTTCAAACCATATATCATTGCTTTACATTTTCAAAATAACTTTTAAGGTTATGTGCGCACCAGGATAAGTGGCTCTGCTACGCGAACATTTTTATGTTTAAATTTGAAACGGAGCACATTCTTACAGACATCGCATGGACCTCAAATCTCCTTTTATACCGTCGATATATCGACGATATATTGATTGTCTGGAAAGGGTCACAGAGTAGCCTTGAAACTAAGATTTTGGCACTCAACCAGATTAATCCTCGAATTCAATTCACACACCTGATTGATCGCTTCAGTATAGCATTCTTGGATGTGCAATTGACTCTATCAGATTCTTCTATCCAGACCACTGTCTTTACAAAATCGACAGATCGAAATAATGCTTTGCTGTTCCAAAGCTTTCACCCATGGCCACTAAAACGCCACCTTCCGTACTCACAGTTCCTCAGGATCAAGCGCATCACGTCTGATCTGGAGGTTGGCAAGCAGGCGATTGAAGCCTCTAAGAGTAAATTTCTTGACAGAGGATACCCTTCACAAATTGTTGAACAGGCGGCCACAAGGGCCATAGTGTCCAATCGTGAAGATTTGATTAAGAAGAGAACGCCACTTATTGAGAAAAAAAGAGAGGTTTTCGTTTCTACCTATTCGACGGACTCTCACTTGTTAAAAAAAAGCATATTGCAAAGATGGGATTTATTAAAATGTGAGCCAGACCTTCAAGGTTTGTTCGCTGAAGTTCCACTGTTTGCATATAAGAGATCACGGAATTTAAAAGAACTTTTGAACAAATGTAAAACCGAACCCAAGAAGGTCCATAAAGGTATGTCTAAATGCATGAATTGCTCACATTGTAATAATGTAATGGTAGGCAGCAGCCTACCCCACCCACGAACAGGCAAAAAGATTGATTTACATTTTAATGCTAACTGCAATAGTCATCACGTAGTTTACATTATTAAATGTCCATGCGATTTATGCTATGTAGGAAAAACAGAACGTGCTCTCCGCACACGGATAACAGAGCATAAAAGCCGGATTCGTACTAAAACTATCAGTTCCCCGCTTGCACAACACTGGACTAACTCTAAACATTCACTAGCTCAGTTCAAATTTGGGGTTCTTGAAGTTATTGAAGACATTCCAGAGAGAAACTTGTCTAAAATCCTTGCACAAAGGGAGTCACATTGGATTTGGCTTCTACAAACACTTGCCCCATTGGGGCTAAATGACAAATTTGAATTAGCATGTTTTCTCTGATTGTTTTCTGCACACTACCAATTTTGTATATAACTGTCATCTCTCTGCTTGGTACTCTATTGTCTATATTGTATATTGTTTATTGTGCTATATATTTATGACTGCTGTATGTATGTTGTTACAATTTTTTGCAGTCATTTAGGGACAGTGTTTAAAGAGTCATATAATGTCAGGTTATTTTTTGAATTTGTCAACTTTATTGCACAGCATGAGCTTTTCACTATTCGATGATTTTTTCTTTATTTTTTAAGTGAAATATGTTATTGTTGTACTGCTCATTTCATCTGATGGTAACGAGAGTTGTATTAATGATCTTTCAGCCACACTCGTATGTACATTAGTATTGTTTGTGTCACTCATCTTCCAACATGGCTGCGGTGGTTCTTTGACGCAGTCCTCTTTCGATAGCATTGAATTTCACTTATAACGCGCATGCTCTGCACTACGATGCACCTCTTATTTCGGTGAAGTCGACACTTTTTGGTGACGGACTGTTAGTTTCAAAGCTAAGGGTAAGCTTCTGATGTTTCTCGTTTACGCACCAGTAAGGCGCACGTAGTAAATCTCCCCGAGTCACGTATTTATTAGCGTGTTTCTTTCGTATTTCAGTTATCTGGTTTCCGTTGAGTAACTGCCGTACTCGGCACAGACTCGTGTTGGTAAGATAATCTTTAGCATACTTGGGTGTTTTCAGTCGTACACTTCACAATGGTTCTCACTTACGTTGTCCAATTTTTATCTTGCCTTATGTTCAGGCTCCCCGCAATCTGTAATTGAAGAACTGGCACGCATCGAATAGCGTGGTTATTTCTATCTTCTGGTACGATATCAGCCAGAGTTGGTTTTCATTTTATCATCGTGCATGAAGCTGGGAGAGGGCAATTTTTGATTTATTTATTTATTTTTGGACACATCGTGTTGATATTTGATGCACAGTCACAAAGCACTCGTTGTGATTGGAATCTTTAATCTTTTTTCTTGGTTTTTCACTCCTGACATTCTGATACTTTCACTGCCTCATTCTGATAACAAGGCACTAGTCCTGCCGAATTTATGAGCCTTAACTGTTAATTCCATAATGCTTATATAAGTTGTTTATTTAGACAGGTTGAACTACTGTGTACATTGCTGTTATTTATGTTTTGTAGATTCCCCTGACGAAGGGCTTTGCGTTTTCAGCCCAAAATGCATTGGGAAATTGTGAAAGTGATCATTTATTTGAAAATGTGATCATCACAGCGGGATTTTGCTGTAACAAAGTTATGAATCTCGACCTTTTGTGACAGTAAAGAAAGAACTGTTTCACAATCAACAAACGACTGTTTTGGATTTCATTTGATTCACTGATAAATGTTTTGGTTCGTTGATAACAGTGAGATATATGTGCTATATGTGATTGAATTATCTTTGAAATACGTACATTGGATAGTGTATTCTAGTAGTGCACTCGGTACCTCCAGATACACCTCTGGTTATCCATAGTACCTTTACAATGTTGGCATTTTCTCATCTTAACCATTTGGGGCTGTCAGCCTCTGTCCTGGGTCACATGGCTGTGAATAGCTGTCAGTTGGCCATTGTGTATTCCTTCCAAACAGTGAGAAAAGGTTGACTAGATGTTTGCAGGATGGGCTATCCTGACAGCATGGAACGGAGTGAGCTATTCCCTGTCCTAATTACACTTCAAACGACTGCCTCCAATACACTCATAAAGAATTTGACACCAGCTCTTTGTCAACCCAGACATCTTGGAGCCTGGGCAGGAGAAGAAAAGATGTTTCCAGAACCAGACGAGGGACTGCTGCTCCCAAAGGACTGACTCGCTGCTTGAAGCATGCCCTGTACCCTCATAGGACTGCCCTGCTGCTTAAGGCCTGCCTTGCTGGTTGATCCAGGACTACAGAGAGCTATTTGGCGGGCCTCCTGTTTTGAGCTACAGGGACACAAAAACTCCAATAACCTTGAACCTGCACCCTGCCTGAAGTGAGCCCTGCCCTCCAAGTGGTACCACTTGGGATTTTCCATCATGAGACTGGCAGCTACCTGCTTGCTTATCCACCCAAGTGCATCACTGGTTGGCCTGACTTTGCTGTAGCTATTACTAGACTCTCCTTAGCAGCAGCAAATCCTGTTCAGCAGCTCCTCTTCATCAGGCCTTGTGGAACACTTGTTCTCTAGAGTCTACAGCTTCATCCCACTGAAGACTTCCAACTTCAAAACAAGTGACAAAGTCAGAATGAACAAATCTTCACTGTATCTTTGTCTATCGGCTCCCCGACAAGGACACCTCCTACTTGGACACTGCAGGCTGCCTTGCCCCACTGAGCTTTTCCTTTTCAGACATATTTCTTTGAAATTTCTTCTAAGACGAGACAGAGGCCCAACACACCTTGTGCATATGAACTGCACTCCATCGCGGTCAGCCATAACTTTTGACTTTGCCACGGTCTTGTATGACTAGATGCCCGTGGTTGGAGCTTAGATCTTTTAGGTGCTATTCTTCAATTAAACCTTTAAACATTCATAACACTGGTCCTATTGACTGGATTTAATTTGTTTTCATGACACTTTATATATTACATTTTTTCTATTTTTCTGAATTTGTGTGGGATTTTTCTTGCGTGGGGTTTTTCACTTTATTACTGTTTATGTGCTGCATTAATACTTAACACATTGCTAAAGTTAAGCCTGGCTGCTTTGTGCCAAGCAACCCTAATGTCAAGCACAGTGGAATTTAACGCCTTTAGTGGTTCATCCTGAGAGGATTTGTGGTTATTGCTTGAGAATGGTTTTCACCCCCTCAATTAAAAACGCAATTTCCTACACATGGTGAAATGCATTATCGGATTTGCAGTCTGTTATATTTAATGCTTTGTTGGTTATTTTAAAAATGGCTGTGCTTTGGTATATCAAAGGTATGCATTATCCATCATACTTTTAAATAAAATATAGGTTTGTTGAACTGCTTCACGATGTAACACAAGTGTTAACTTTCCGAGAACAAAAATACATTCCAGATTGAATACATTCTTCTTATGTCCATATGGCAGTATGGAGTAATTTTAAACTTACAAAATTTATCGAAATGCACCAGGTAATGCTTCATTTATGTGGACCACTATCTAATGACATATTACCTACTGGCGGTCGCCAGCAGGTAGTTATAGTTAGGACCTCGTTTTTATTCAAAAAGCGTTTTTTCTGTTGCCAATATATTTGGCGCTGTTTGACGAATCTTTGCTAAATTTTCAAAACTAATGGTTTACTTAAGTCAGCTCCTGTCTTGAAAGTTTCGGGGTGATTCATCAAGTGGGGGCTGACAAAAAAGGCGGGTCCTAAAATGCGTTTTCTCTATGTTAATTTCCATAGGAAACTTTAGACAAAGCTACAACCCGAACTGCTGAACAGAATTACACCAAATTTGGCAAAAAGGTAGCCTTTGGTTCAGAAAGCATGCTTTCTTTAAATGGTGTAAATAAATATATCTATATCTGGTGGCCGAGGAGGATTCGCGAACCCTCCCGGGCACAAGCTCCATTTTGATTGTCTGTCAACACTCCAAAACAAAAAGTGTTGGCAGCCATCTTGTGATTCGGTATAACCGAGTCACAAGAAAACAGCAAAAAAAGATAAAAAACAAGAAAAGGGGGCATGGTAGAAACACCCTGACCCCCTAGGCCTGCTCAGGGGGTCCCACAGGGAACCACTGCCCCAAAAAACCATTTAAACCAAAAAATTGGCAGAATTGATGCTGGGTGCGCAAATCCAGATGAAAAAAAACATGAAGCGCTTTGTTTTAATCAGCCCCCAGATGAGCCAGGTCCAGGGGGCAATAAAAAAAATAGTGCAAGGCCTGCGGGAGCCCCTGCAACCCCAGGGACCACCACCTCCCTGGGGCTTTTTTAAAAACTAAATGCGTGGGCCCCGGGGACACGGTGGTTCGAGGCCATGCCCCTTTCTACACCACTCTGCAAACATGCCTCTTGGCACACTGCTGGTGGGGAGATGAGCTCCCTTTGTGTCCTGAGGATTTCAGGACTAAAGTGTATTCACTCCCCAAGCAGCAGTGCACCAGGAGCTCCGTTTGCAGGGTGGAGTAATAAGGGGACGTGGCCTTGGACCACTTCTCAGCAATCCAGCTGTTTGGGGCTTAGTAGAGAAAACAGGAGGGCTAGTTGGCCCCCAGGGACCCTCAGGAGGTAAGGGGACTTCATCCCCAACCATGAGCGCACCAGGAGGTGTGCTTGCAGAGTGGTGGAGAAAGGGGCCGTGGCCTCTGTCTACCTCTCAGCAATCCCACTGTGTGGGGCTTACTGGAGGTAACAGGTAGGCTAGTTGGCCACTAAGGACCACCAGCAGTGATGGGGACTTCAATCCCCATACAAGAGCGTGCCAGGGAGTGCGTTTGCAGATTGGTGGGCAAAGGAGGTTTGGCTTGCTATGAGAATTTAGCAATCCTGCTGTGTGGAACCTACTGGAGGTAATAGAAGGGGATGTTGCCCCCTAAGAGTGGCCTTGGGGGCCAACTACCCCTTCTGTTACCTCCAGTAAGTCCCATACAAGAGGATTGCTAAGAAGTCTTCCGAGGCCACACCCCCTTTCTCCACCACTCTGCAAACGCGCCACCTGGCACACTACTGGTTGTGGATGAAGTCCACTTTACTCCTGAGGGACTATGGGGGCCAAGAAGCCTTCCTGGTACCTCCTGTAAGTCCTATGCTGCGGAATTCCTGAGCGCTGGTCAGAGGCCCAGCCCCCTTTCTCCACCACTCTGCAAACGCGACTACTAGTTAAAGAAGCATTTGGAATGTAATAGGTCTCGTATTTGCGAAAGTTACAGCTATTGACATTGTGAATGTAAATGTTTTTTACTAATGTTTTTGGGAGTGAAGTGGATGTACGTTGTGTGTACTGGAATTATGTGGTATGTTGTGCAGTGAAATTATGTGGATAGAAAGTATGTGGTATTTAGTGTATAGCAATTATGTAGAGTGAGATTATGTGTTATGGAGAGTAATTATGTGGTATGGTAGTCTATGTTTTGGAGTGGTAACCTCAGGTTTAGTCTTCCTCGTTTCTATAGAAGCTAAACTATGAACTCAATGACACATAAAAAGAAGGAACGACTGAGGAGCACTTCTGGACCTAGTTGAAGGTATGAGCTAGGCCACTGGAATATTGCGGCTGTTTGGCTGCACTGACTTTCGCACTATTATACATTGTCCGCATTTGCCACATAATCCATCATCTACTGCATAATCTGCAGATTTAAACAAAAAAACTTGTTTCTAGCTCAAACTACTCAAACCCTACCAAAGATGCAGCAACAAGTGTTACAGCATGGTGGCAGGCCCTTTGCAAACCTAGAATGGTCACCTATTACTTATTGCTAAATGTGGGTATTAAATGTGTACTAATGGTGTGCAAACCACTCTTGCTTCTTTCTACCACTCTTCTTTCTAACCACTCTTGCCTCTTTTGCCTCTTTCTGCATTTCTGTTGCTTCTTTCTGTACCTTTCTTTTTTTCTGCACTTCTTTTGCCACTTTCTGCTCATCTCTTCTACTTTCTGCTGTTCTCTTCCTTCTTTCTGTACCACTCCTGCCTCTTTCTGTAGCCCTCTTGCCTCTTTGTGTACCTCTCCTACCCCTTGCTGTACCCTCTTCCCACTTTGTCCACCTCTCTTGCTTCTTTCTGCACTGATCTTACTTCTTTCTGCACTGCTCTTGCTTCTTTCTGCACCTCTCTTGCTAATTTCTGTATCCCTCTTGCCTCTTTCTGTACCCCTGTTCCATCTTTCTGCACCTTTCTAGCTTGCTTCTGCACTTGTCTTGCCTCTTTCTGCACCTCTGTTGCTTCTTTCTGCACCTCTCTTGCCTCTTTCTGCACTTCTCTTGCTTCTTTTTGTGCCTTTCTTCATTTTTTTGCACATGTCCAAACTATGTAGGCATATATATAAATTAGCCTTTAAAAAATCTTAGAAATTCACTGAAAAATAACAGATTTCATGGACGTTATAGTTAGTAATTAGCATTTTTTTAAAAACTTTGAAACTCACTGAAAAAACAAAGGTTTCAGGGACATTATAGTTAGATATTAGCATTTAAAAAACCTTAGAAATTCACTGAAAAAACCACAGGTTTCAGGTATATTATAGTTAGTTGGACATTTTACTCAAAACACGAGAAATTTGGCCGTTATAGTTAGTAGAGGTAACTTTAACTCTTGCCCCCGCAATGCACTGCTGATGATGTCACATATTAAATCACTCAATACATGGTCAGTGACATCACTGATGACATCACTGATGACATCTCAAATGACATCACTGATGACATCATCCACGTGATCATCTGATGCACCTCCTCACACCCTTATATAACCTTTGATACACCCTCTAAAATAAAGACTACCAATATCAAAACCATAGACAGACCAAAAGCAGATAGTACATACCTGCTTAGTAATTCATACGTCTACACACATCCACCCACTAACCCATACAGTCACTCATACACACAGTCATTCATCAATACAGCCACTGATATATCTACTCATACACCCATATAGACACTCACACACTGCAACTCACCCAAAGAGTTAATCAAACACCTTGTCAGTCACCCAAATAATTATTTACACTGCCATTTACTCACCTATACAGTTATACACACACACCACCTCACTTATTCATACAGATAGTACCATATACGTACACTCTTTAACAATTACCTACATAAGCATACACTTATCCATGCAGCCACTGTCACTATCACTCACGGTCACATACACTCACTTATATACTCCAACACTCACATATCCTGCCGTTCACATATGTAGTTACTTACACATATACCACTGAGGCATCCATTTACTCACCAACACAGCTATACGTACACTCACTCAACCATACAGTCCCTAACACACGCACTCATAATCCCATTCACTAAGTGAAACACCCACTCACACATCTGTGCAGGGAGTCACACATCCCCCAACCCACCCACATAGACACTCAGGCAACCATACAACAACCAATCATTAACCCATATAGACATTGATGTGGTTACTCACTAACCCATGCAGCCAACTACACACCAACTGACAGGCTGATACAGACGTTCACACAGATTAATCATTCACCCATGCATTCACTAAGACACGTTTAATCACTCACTAATGCAATCAGTCACACACCCACTAAATCATCCATTCAGACACTCATACATCCACTCATTCTTCAATACACCTTGGCATATATATATATATATATAACATTTTGTTTTTTTGTAGAAACATTCAGTCACTGGATTATGTCATCAGTGATGTCATCAGTGATGTCACTGACCATGTCATGAGTGATGTAATATGTGACATCATCAGCAGTGCATTGCGGGTGCATGAGTTATAGTTACCTCTACTAACTGTAACGTCCGAATTTCTCTGGTTTTGTATGAGTGAAATGCCCAACTAACTATAAAGTCCTTGATACCTGTGATTTTTTCAGTGAATATATATATATATAAATATATATATATGTGTGTGTATGTACATACAATAACATATATTTGATATAAAGAACACTATATTATATGAATATATTCATTATTTTTACATCCTTCAATACAGTTATCGAGACAAACATAACAGAGGGTTATGAGCAGGATATCTAGGTTGAGAAACAGGATTAACCTAGTGCATCAATGATATTCCTCCAACAACAAATGTTATAAATCCTGTTGCAGTTTGTGAAAGAAGAGCTCTTCACAGAAGATGAACAACAAGACATTCTTCACGTGCACGTCCATCTCTACTGTGTAGAACAGGTCTCTACATGTAGAGATGTGGAATATAAAAATGAATACCATTGAGAGCACAGCCTTCTGTAGTACAGTTTGTGCCAGGTGCACACCCGCGGCGGGAGGAATTTCTGCACATTGCAAATTCATCGTTGGATGACCAAAACAAACAATTGGATGCTATACATATGATTGACAGAAACATGGATGAATGATTGTCTTCCAATATTAATAGCATTGATAATTTAACTAATAGCATTAAATCATTATGTGGGGCAATTTGTGAAGAGACTCAACAGAATACAAGATATCACCACATAGTTTTGAGGATGCAAAATTATGTTTAAAATATGGAACAATTGGCTATTGCTACTGGGGTGCTTAGCAGAGGAACTATGCATATTCAGCATGGAATGGCACACAGTGGCGAGGCAACTACAAACCCGAAGACAAATTGCTCTACTTAAACTCTTTGAAAATCTATAAGAAATCTGTGTCTACTGCTAAAGCAGCGTATTTTTCATCCAAAATCCTATCGGCAACCAATCGTTCGAAGGAGATCTTTCATATTGTTAAGGAGTTATTTAACCCCAACAGAATACTACGCAAACCCTACCCCTCACAAACTTTTGCAATGCTTTGAACCTCTTTTTTATTGACAAAATTAATAAAATTAGGTCCAGCATCCCAGTCTGTCAAAACCTGGACTTTAGTTCTCATCCCATTTTAAACCAAAGCTCTTTCACACATTTTCCTTCAATATGTGAGCGCACTTTTATCAACCTTCTTTCAAAAGTCAAATCTGGCTCTCCCACTGACTGTTGCCCTTCCAGCATTTTGAAGGAAATTTTTACCATCCTTCCTAGTCCTGCTCTCAACCTCTTAAATGAGTCCTTGTCTCAAGGAATTGTCCCTGTAACTTTTAAAGAGGCAATTGTTGTTCCTCTTTTAAAAAAGGTGGGATCAGATCCACTCGTCCTGACAAACTATCGCCCTATCTCCCTTCTTCCTTATTTAGCTAAGATTTTGGAAACCTATGTCACAGGTTGTCTTACAGACTTCTTGGAGGAATCCAAATTTTTTGATTCCCATCAAGCTGGCTTTCACCCAGCGCATTCTACTGAGGCGGTAATCCTCACAGTTCTAGACATCCTCCGTGGTGAGGTCGATAGTGGCTCCTCGCAAGCCCTTGTCCTGCTTGATATCTCCGCTGCCTTCGACACGGTCGACCACTCCCTTTTGGTCGACCCTGTGAGGGATGCAGGAATTGCGGGTCCTTCCTTCAGCTGGATTAGCTCCTTTTTGGAAAACCGCTCCCAGGCAGTCTGTACAGCCCAGTTCACCGCCCCTAAAGTCAAAATCTCTTGTGGAGTCCCTCAGGGCTCCTCTCTTTCTGCCCTGTTGCTCAATCTCTACCTCCTTCCTCTCGTCCGAGCTCTGAAGGAGCGCAAAGTCTGCACTTTTAACTATGCGGATGGTTTTCAGCTTATTTTCTCCACCAGTAACTCCTCAGAATCGGTTCATGCTTTTCAATCGACCATGCTGTTCATCAGTCAATGGATGAACAAGAACCATTTAAAACTCAATCCGGACAAGACGGAGCTGGTTTTAACAGGTTGCATTGCTAAAAATCCATGGGGACCTCATTTCTGGCCTTTGGAGCTGGGTCAGCCCCCTGTTCCTTCTAGTTCGGCTAAAAGCTTAGGGGTGATTATCAATCAGGATCTTACTCTGAAGCCTCAGATTAGTTCAGTGATCTCCACCTGTTTTTTTCAACTTCGTAAAATAAAAAAGATTTGTTGATATCTCACTCATGATGCCCGGATTCAGGTGATTATCACCTTGGTCATGTCCCATGTTGATTATGCCAATTCATTATATTTTGGCATCCCCCTCTATCTTTCTAGGCTCTTAAAGATAGTACAAAATCAGGCTGCTCGTCTGATTGTCCACCATCCTAGGCGTCATCACGCTACTCCTCTCTTGAAGCAATTACACTGGCTTCCGGTTGTTCAGTGGTGCGCTTTCAAGACTGAATGTCTTATTTTTAAGTCACTTTACAGAAAGAGCCCAAAATGTGTTGATAATATGATTAACAAATACGCTCCTACACGAAATCCTCACTCAGCTCACAAAAATGTATTACTTATTCCTCATTTTAGATTAAAGCGCACTGGTGGTGCCAGGTTCTCTACCTTGGCCCCCATATTTTGGATCTCTCTTCCCCTCGAAATTCGCTCCTGTACCAATCTTCTTGGATTGAGGAGTCTGTTAAAAACTTGGCTCTTCCGACAGGCTTTCTAAACCCTCTTTTATTACCTGGATCTCAACCAAAATAGCGCCATGAAACCTCCCCAGTGTACGTGCGCTCTATCAATTCATTGTAACATAACATTACAGAACATAACATAACACAGTACTGTGGTTATAGCTAAAGGCTGTTAGCAGGTTGCATCACTGGAATTGATGCAAACAGGTTCTGGTGATGAGGCAACCCTTGCTCTGGGAGAGTGAGAAGGTTTTCCAGCCACAGTAGTTTCTCTGTGTCTGATATGATAAGATGCGGGTGCACTCATTGTCAGGCTGAAAAAGGAGAAGGGGAGATGTCGGACACAAGTACTGACAGATGAGCTTCAAGCCAGTGAAAACAAATAAGTTAATATATATATATATTTTTAAAACAAAGCATAAACTGTAATTTGTATTACAATATAAACCTACATTTCAAGGTTGCAAAAAATTTCTTTTTTTCTTGATTTTTCTTTTTCAATTTTCCTGTATGTAAACATGGAAAAAAAAGTTAATCTTCAACATTTGGCTTATGACCCTTTATTTATAGATGATAATAAATATAGTTGCCTTAGACACAGGCTGCTGTAATGTATATACTCTGATCCCTTCCATCTGCAACCCTTGTGATTTCATGAAGTGTTTTGTGTTGTGGAAATCGTTTTTCGTCATTAAAACTGTCAACATCAGTGCGTGTTTTCAATGACCCTTTCTGGTCACCTTGTGGCACTTCAGGGGACTATTAAAGAGCCCCACCACCGTTACGGAAGCAGAGAAATCTAGCCTTGCCTAGTTCTTCAGTCTTCAATATTATGTTATGTTATGTTAACTGGGACTTATAAAGCTCATGTTCACTGACAGGTCTCTTAGTGCTGCAAGAGAGTGGTTAAACCCTGCCAAAGATCAGATGCACAAGCTCCCGGTCTAGTCCTATGCTGTCCCTAAAGCCTCTATAAAGAGAAGAGTGTTACGTTTTTTTTCAGAAGGTGTAGAAGCTTTTATCCAAGTACTCGAGCATTTGCACTGTCACCTACCGCAAACATAATGTTGCAGTTCAAATCAGTGAAAGAAGAGAGTTACGTTATAATTTCTACATTAAAATAGGTACCTAATAGGAAGTCATATGCAGCATCTCTCACCTATAGCGAGGCACCCAGGGTTGATAATGTATGTCACTTCTAATTTGTGAAGTTCATCCTCCACTTTAGTCTGAGGTAGAAAGCCACTCGGCTATGGTGCAGCACCACTGGCTGTATGGATTGGTTCACATGGAGCAGGCTCAGCTTTCTTTTCTGGCAGCCAATTCCACAGAATAGTAAATTGAACTCTTTCTGCAAACAGTCCAGTCCAGCTGTGCGGACGCTGAGCTGAAAGTGGACTAGTTGTAGTGTTTCTGGCATTTGGCAGTGAAGCAGCAGGCCCATTTTCCCTTTGGTGATGAATACTTTGGCAGATTTTGTCCACTTATAGTGCATGATATCTACCACAAACATCCCAGCAAGTGTAAGCAGATTAAAGCGTCCATAGACATGCTCTCTCACTTGAGTCGGTCAAAGAATCAGTCGCTTTGGGATGGTTTTGTATGTTTAATGGGCCATTACATTTATGGAGGCACCTGCATTGATGATGGCTTTCACCAGCCACCCTCCTTCAAGTACCCAACACCTGGTAGTAGATCTGGCCTTTTTTCGGAATTTGTGAACAGTGTGAATCACATTGAAGGTGCCTTCCTTCTCCTTGTCAACCATGCGGTTCCCAGCTTAATAATCTGTAAGGTGCACCACAAGATTTACGTCTTTGTTTTGAGTGTTCCTCAGTGGCCAGGACAACCGGAACACTTTTGTGAAGTGGTTTATCTTCGCATACTCTAAGTACTCCTTGCCCATTGCTGGGCATTCTCCAAAGTGCAGGAATGGCCCTCTAAACTGCATGCATGGTGCTGTGCTTCCTCGACCCCTGGGCATTGTCACAGTGAGTGATATCTTGTAGACTGGATTGCTCTTTATGGGTGGTTGCAAGGCTGCTTCCTTGTGCAAGGCACAGGCTTTCTAAAGTACTTTGGAGCGTCCCAGCAAACAACAGTTTTCTGCCGCTAAAACTGCGATAATTTTATCGCCTGTCTTGATAATATGCCCCTTGGAGAGTGTGACAGGACCACTAAGCATGGGACTGTTTTGGGTAATGAGGCAACTGGGATGCGACATTGAGGATACTGTTCTTGAGACATGACTGCTACTGAGAAAATGTTCCTGCGGAGGGAAGGAAAGGACATGTGTTCGGATATGTCGGGTGTGTGAGAGAGGGGTGGAAACTACCTAGGTGTCCTATTTTGGGTGTATGCACGAGTCAGATACGATTATGCTCGGTTGGACCAAGGCTCTAGAATGTTACCAGGAAGGAGTAAATATGAAAAAACACAGGGGCATATTATCAAGCCCGGCGTTAACATGCTTGACACCAGAACATGGGCTTCTATGGGAATTCTCAAGGGCATATTATCAAGCCCATTATCGCCGCTTTAGCAGCAGTTTTCTGCCACTAAAGCGGCGATAATGTGAATGCCGTTTCTTGAAAATATGCCCCACAGTTACTTGAGTTAAGTTAAATACTTTGAGTTGGAACAGTTACAAACTTTAAGGCTGATCTATGAAAAAAGAATAAAATATAATGGTGCAAACATACTGTGAAAAAACTTATACAATGTACGTTTTCAAATTTGCCCCTAAAATAGAATTAACCGTACTGCCATTCAAACACAGTGCAGACCCTCAATATTATAACCACAGAATTTCACTCTTATTTTTCTCTGGAAACAAAGAACGTAAAACGTGTAAGGAGAATAATTAATTGTTGCATTACATTTTTTTATTATCAGAAGCCTGTTTCTGAGAGTAATGAGCATCTGGTTTGAAATTCTCTAATTCCCAAACATTAAGTAATTGTTTTGCATTATCCAGGAACTAAGCATCGATAACACTTACAATAGAAGTGTAGCAGAAAGGGAACACTAATATTTCCCAAGATGATGTATATGCTCTAAACAGGTTGGGTATCTGACATCTATTCTGTTCCACCCTCTTCTGGGAAACTGCAATTTGAAAGGATGATCTCAAAACTCCAAGAGGAGACAACTGTTTGTGTACAGCTTTGATCCCCACCATTTGTTGAGATCTTTTGAATGGTCTCTCGTGAGACTATGCCACAAAGTATGTATCACACAGAGTATTGTTAACTCTTTCAATTGTGAATAATTATATAAGAACTATTCATTTCAATTCCAGCATTGCACATTTAACTCAGGATAATGTTTTATATTAAGTAGTGGATTTTAAACATATCAATTGTACACAGCTTTTAAAGATCGAAGACAGAGCCTGGATATTATTATAGCGTGCCTTTAGCTTTCTTGAAAATCGGGTACATTGCACAAAGCATACTTAAGGCTGTGAACTGTGCTCTTTTTTCAACCTGTCCCGCCTATGGGTGATATATCTCCTTCCCGCACTCATCTGGTTTTCTGAACCCAAATATATTGCTTTTTGTGTCTCACAGATGGCTGCCTTATTGGACACCTGGAACGGCTTGGAAAGGGGTCCAAATCTCACACTCTCAGTCCTATATGAGCCCAGAAAGAGGTCTGTGTCTGTGGCTGGGAGGGTGGAGCTTGCTGCACAGGCATGGTCCTGCAGTCTAGTTTCAGGAAGTTGAATAGCAAGGTTTCTATAGGCCCTAAAGCAGCCAAGGAAATTCTCTCACTTTTCCCCTGGATGTGTAGTAAAAAAAAGCAATCAATAATTGGAATACAGTGACCCCTCAAACCGCTTTGCCTGGTGCCACTGCACCTGCTACACCATGGATATCTGCGCTTCTGGATTCAGATGCATAGTTGCCGTTATAGACATTATCAGAGAATGTGGAGACCTGTGGTTTGTTGTTAAACCTGAAAGTTTAAATGTAAACCATACTGGTGGACAGTCTTGGAACTATATACTGGGGGGCAGTATATAGTTCCAAGATGCATCACTTTCCCTGCGTCACCATTAGAAACCCTTGCGCCACTATGGATGCGCCATATTTACAATACGGCGAACCATGGCGCAAGGATTGACAGATGGTTCAGAAATTCTGATGCATCTGTTTCCCGCAAAAGTCACACATTGCTGGAGTGGTGTCGCAAGCACGACACTACTCCAGCAATGCAGGGGGAGTCCTATCCTCATTATGCTGCGTAACTCCTTACGCCTGCTTCAAGCAGGCGTAAGAATTTGACGCAGTGGCGTCCTAGAAGTGGCGCAGTGAAATCTTGTAGATTTCACTGCGTCACTTCTACGAGGCTTTTTTTGCGTTGGAATGCCCACCCTGCATACATTATACCTGACGCAGGTATAATGTGACGCAGGGCTTTACAACGTGATGCATCTCCCTAGATGCGTCACGTTATAAATGGGCCACATTTTTACGCTGCTGCTGCGTCATGAAAAGTGACGCAACAGCGGCGCAAAAATGACACTGTGTGTCTAGGGTCGGCCTGCAGTTGCTGTTTCTGCCAAAGATAGGAGAAGGACTTTGCTGTGTGCTGTGTCCCTTGCTTGAAGAAGGACTTTGCTGTGTGCTGTGTCCCCTGCTTAACCTCTTGAGTGCCCATTACGAGCTGGTCTCGTCATGGGCCGCGGTTGCGCTGTGCCCATGACGAGACCAGCTCGTCATAAACCCCGCCCGCTAATGCAACGGCCGGCACAGGGCGGGGAAAGGGGCGGGCACTCAAGGGGTTAAGTAAAGTCTCCAAGGGCCTGAAGAAGAGATGGCTTCCTGTTTTGAAGTCCCAGGAACAAAAGGACCCCCAGCTCCCCTGAACTTCCTTGCTGGTAGTTCTGACCTGCCAGGAGATGCCTGCAACTGTTGCCCTGGAGGTTGTTACTGCTGTTGGGAGCTGCAAGAAACTAAAGAGAAGGAAGAAATCCTGTTTCTGACGCCGTCGCCGCCGCCGATGTGACGCCACAACTTGCACCGAGGCCTGCGGAGCGGCTCATGAAGTGAACAACGCAGCACCCGGCCAGCTCGGCAGCCCGACACCCTACGACACCCGCCGATCCCGGCAGTGATCGTCCGTGACCGATGCCAGCGCTCGCATCGACTCCGTCTTTGCCAGCATCTTGGTATCACGGCGCCGATAACCACCGAAGGTGATTCAAGAAACTCGCCAACGTCGTATCATCACTGGAGCCAACATCGGCCATCTTCGACACTGTGCATCATCACCGACTTCATTTTCCAAGGTACTGAAGTTTGGGTGTCTGTGTGACTCTGCGCCCGACACTGCAACCCTCGTGGGCAGCGCCGTACTTTGGATTTTGTGCTGTCCTGACGGCGTGATAGCCCCAGTTGGTGCTATTTGATTTCTACAAGCTTATTTTTGCAAAGACATTTTTTTAAAGACATTCTACTGAGTATCTGTATTTTGGTTTTTGTCATTTTGGTCTTGTTTAGTTTAGATAAAGATATTTTATTTTTCTAAACTGATGTAGTGTCCAATTGTGGTGTTTTCACTGTGTTACTGTGAGTGTTGGTACAAATACTTTACACATTGCCTTTGGGATAAGCCTGCCTGCTCGTGCCAAGCTACCAAGGGGGTGAGCAGGGGTGATCTAGAGTGTGTATCCCCCTTACCCTGACTAGAAGCAAGGGTCCCTATTTGGACAAAGGTACCTACCCCTGCCAACTAGAGACCCCCATTTCTAACAGGATGGAAAAGTCAAGTGTATTAAAATGGTTTCAGTACCATTTAATCTGCTGGATTTTTGACATTTGGATGGCTCTATTTCTGGACTTTTGCCATGAGTGTGTCACTATAAGCTCTGTTAAAATGGATTCAAAGTGCTAGTCTTCAGTGTCCATCATTTAAAACAAGGTCTGTTGCTGTACAGCTGGGTAAGAGGCTCTGGTTTGGCTGCACATAAACACAAAGGCACACACATGTGTACTTGTGTGCAGGCTGAGTCACTAAGACTGCCATCTAAATCGACCTTGTATATGCATGCAGGTGGCCTGTTGCAGAGGGGATCATTCATGGATTGGTGCTCACCTCTGCAGGCCTCATAATATGAGTTGAAATTGGTATGGTGAGTATGTACAACTGTGGTGCTTTACCGAGAAGTGTGTGTCAGATGCTGCACTGTACTATACACTATGGGCAGAAACTGCATCAAATTTCAGTTACACCCTAGTTAGGCCTGCAAATATTTGTGACAAATCTGGAACCTGAATGCAGATATGACATTTATTTTCACATATCTGCAGTCCTTCTGGCACATCAAGATTAATCATATTTCTCTGATTCAGCTCCTGATTAGATGTAGGTTTCTGAATCACCCTGCTCGGCCAAGGTAATTATTGAGCTGGCAAGCAGGAAGAGCAAAGTCTTCCCCACAGATATCAGACATCCCCATGCATGACTATGTCTTTACCCCATGGACATTACAAAGAGCTGTCTTTTATAGCCATTGTCCTTCCCTAAACCATTAAGAAACTTTAAAACCTATACTATTCTTTACCCTTACCCATACCCATCCCTAATCCCTAACCCCCCTCTTTCTACTAGGTACCCTTTTCCATCCCTGAACCCTAATACTGCTTTCGCCCATACTCTTACACATTCCTGAACCCTAAAAACACCTTGGTACCCCATATTTTTACCCATCGTTGGTCCTAAAAATATCTTACACTAACCTATTCCTTAAAAAAACATGTAAAATCCTTACCAACCAATTTCTCACCCACCACTTAATCATAAAACCCTTTAAAGCCTTATCACCCTGAACCCTTACTCATCCCCATAACCCTTCAATCCCCCTTTTTTTTAAATTACCTAATACCTAATGTACATAAAAGAACACTTTCCTGTGTGGTGCAGTAGGATGTGACAAAGTACCAAAACAGTCTTTTTAGTATTTACCTATGTGGTAAAGGCATTTGTAGTAAAGGGGTAAAGATCACATGATAAAGACTGTATACGCTTCCCTGCACAATAGGTCCATTTCACAGTGATCATGTTTGCAGCTGGTAGAGGAAAGGGTGGGCACAACATTTGCATGTACCAAATACTTCTTCTGCACCTGATCTAGGAAGCCTCAACCTCTCAGAAAGATAGAAGCCAGACCTCTGGATTCAGTGATAGGACGGGCTCCTTTTGATATTTGGGAACTAAGTGCCCATGCAACTCTGGTATCTAGAGGTAGGGCTATGGATATCAGAGAAAGATCTACCAATAGTCCACTTTGAGGTGCCATCTTGAATATTCCAAAAAATGCTGTGTAAGAGTGTTGGGCGAGGGGTGTCATCCTAGGTTTGGGAAGATGTGCCTACCTTCTAGAACTGTCCACCATAATTTAAAACCCCTGCACAATGGAGAGACTTTTGAGACAGTCTAGAACCGCGGGAAGCTACACCAGAGGAATGCCCAGCAGGAAGAGAGAAGACACATGAATCCTACTAAATGGGACTCAACCACCAGGATTTGTGACACCCAGTGAAACAAAATACGACTCAAAGACTTCTGACATCAGCTGACACCCATGAGCTAGGATTTACTTTTCCAGGGCCAGAGGTGTTGACCTCCTATACTCTCTGGAGGACAGTACAGGGATTGACATGCTGGGAGAACCTTGGCTGTTTCTCTTGGATCTTGTGTGGACTGGTCCTGCAGGATTGTGACCTACAAAAAGAGGAGGTGCCCTGACTTCTGCAGACATGGGTGCCCTGCAAATGGTCAAAGGAGGCTGTGGGTCCTTTGGGTGCATGTAAAAATGATACCCTACCTTGCGGTCTTGGGGTGCTTATGAAAAAAACCTGGGCCCAGGAGAAGTACCAGGCACCCAGACAGTAAATGGGTCCTGACTGAGGAGGGTAAGGAATTCACCTTTTCTGCAAGGGCACAACAGATTTACCACTTTTTGCTAGACCCTATATTTTTGCTGGTTTTAGAACTTTATGGGCATTACCCCTATTACCCCAGTAGAAAAGTGCATGTGCTCCATCTTTTAACATTGTCATATTGCCCAACTCCTAATTGGTATATAACTTGCTTATAAGTCTCAAGTATATGGTACAAAATGAATCCAGGGCCAATATGTTAAATCAAACAACAAATTTTTAAGAGGGTCAACGACAAAGGGGACTTGGTTTAAGGACTGAAACACCTCCAATCCCAAATAGACACAAAGAAACCAGAAGAAGGCGTACAGTCCGTTCAGAGCAAAAAAGCAAATCGATAGTTATTGTGAAGAGGTACATGAGATCCTGCGAATAGTTGAGACACCCCCCCGCAGGAGGTAGGAGTCCATCAGCCCACCCTTATTGGTGGAGCATCGTCATCTGGAACTCCAAGGAATCACTGTCTGAGCCAGGGGTCGCAGACCACCAAGGACTCTGCCTGGTACGCAGGCTAGTGATACCCAGAAAAAAAGTAAACTCCTGCCAGGGTGTATACCCAATTAGTCGAGGGCTCCAGTGAGGTGCAGTGCTAAAGAGTGATGTGAGGTTAAAAATGAATACTTGATCAAAAATGTGTTTAATTTGCATCAACCAAGTTTCATATCTAAAAGAACCTATAGTCTGATATTGATTTTGCAGGCTAATTCTTGGTTCGTGTAAAAAGTGTGGTCGACATGTTTCAGCCGGAGCGGTCACTTGACCCGGCTTTCATCAGGACCGAAAAATTGAAAACAGCTACTGCCAAACTAATAATAAAGTGAAAAGGCTAAACCCATGCAAACCAATTGTGAATGTGGGGTACGATTGTGGCACTTGCCACCCTACCAGAAAAAGCTCGTACTTGAGCGTAAGTACAATATCTTCATTCCTGAAAGAAGAATAAACACATAAACCTCATGCACATCAGAACAAAACTACTGTTTGCCAGGCGGCAGAGCTAAATCAGCAATGCCTTCATTAACAAAAACTCATAACGATGTTAGAAAATACAGTTGTATGTGAAAAAATGGAGAAACTCACCCAGCTTTATGTGGGAGTAAAGCCTCACCTCACCCGGCTGACTGCTCGGAGAAGGAGGCACCGCTCTGTTTAAATGTGGAGAAAAAAGCCAGACAGATTGCCAAGTGATATCTATCTGCTTGAGGCTCAACACACATATTTTAAACACATCAAAAAACCAACAGTAATTGAAAAGTCCAAAACCTCATGACTCCCAAGATGTATTATGTATTCCTTTAGATGATGTCTATTTACAAATTCTTATCAGTAATGTATTAAAAACCAGTAACAAATAAAATCATGAATAATAGTTATAGGTATGAATGGGGGATGCTGTAAGTAGGTGAAGGCTAGCATAGTGGCTGCATGTGTCCACTTTGCTCCACCAACTAAGTTTGGGATGAGAGTGGTATCCAAAAAGTATACGAGAACAAACAGCCTCCTACCTTACCTGTCCGTCGATACCTCTGACTGACTCACAAGCTGTCTAGGAGGTATCGGCAGGACGGGGAGGCTGCTATTTAAAGCGCTCGCGTGTGACGTGCTTATTGGTAATTAAAGTCAGCTGTGTAGTTTCATTGGCAACAGCGGGCGTATGGACACAAGAACGCATGCGTCTGGATAGGACGCCTGCGAAGTGGCCAACGCGCATGTGTCAGTGCTGAACACTATAACGTAGTGTCATGTCGAGAGCGATCTAGATTACTTAAGAGTAATAATGGAAATGTATTTCGCCATGTTATGAGACCGCGACTTTGTAAATGCCCGGAGCATAGTAATCCTACCTCCTTGAGTGAGATCCTCGTGTGTTTCTGTTGCGCACGTGTCAGTGAGTGAAGGTATCTACTCACGCGTGCGCGAAACGTTGCAGAAAGTGCAATGAGAATCAAGGCATGGAGACAGGTACCGGGACAAGGAGCAGGATGTAGATATCAACCTATACTGATGTTACATTGAAAAACGTGTATATGCTCCCTGCATGGTACGTCATTATGTCAATGTAGACAAGGTTACTAAAACAAATATCGAATAGAGGATAAAGCAGCCTTATCGATATAAAACCCACTAGTCAAAACTGTTTGAAGGGGTATTCACTTGGACCCTCTCATGCCAGTTAGATACAGAACTGACATCCAGATTATCTTATCGGGGGTCAAAGTGGTGGAGATACCCAATATGGTGGTTCAGTACCCAGACAATATGCTAATTGGTTATGTTCTCCCTATGTTTAGATACAGATCTGACATCCAGGTAATCATATCGGGGGTCAAGGTGGTGGTGATACCCAATATGGTGGTTCAGTACCCAGCCAGTGTACTGATTGGTTATGTTCTCCCTTAGGTGTGCTCCATCTGAGTTACTAAGGACCAAACCAAGCACAGGATCACAAGCCCGATCAATTAACATATAAAGGTGTCTTATTGGGAAGAAAGCGACACCTGAACCATGAAGTTCCCATTAGGGGTTGGATGACTTATCCCCCAAAATGAGCAATTACCAGTGTGCATTCAGATGATTTACAATAAGGCAGTTAGGCTGACTTAGGTGTAGACGGAAGCCCACGGTATGTTATCGTTCAGTCCTTTGGTGTCAGTCTTAAGCTTAAAAATCCATTTCTGTTCTTTGGCAAATAGGAATTGAGACACGTCCGTTATATGTTGAGGAATAAACGGGCGTTCTAGTACAAGCCACCTGAGGTCCTCAGCCTTGTGTTTTTTGGCTAGGAAATGTTCAGTCATACAGGTGGATTGTCTCATACAGCGGATGGTACTTTTGTGTTCACTTATGCGAAGCTTAACTTTGCGTGTGGTGTACCCTATATAGTGTAGGGTACATGGGCACGTGATTCTGTAAATTACGCATTCTGAATTACAATTCGTATGGTTGCGTAATATCCAGGGACGTTCTGTGCCTATGTCCACTGATGTGGTCTTGATGGTCTGAGGGCAGACACTACACGTACCACACGGAAAGTGGCCTCGAACTGGTGGTAGTGACCATAAAGTGTTGGTCTCACAAGTAGGATGTGACAGCGGTCTTGTATGGACTAGACTGTCGCGCAAGCTTGGGCCCCTCTTAAAAGCAAATAAGGGAGGCGAAATTTTACCGGCCGCTATGTTAAGTATTGGCCAATGTTTACGTACTGTTTTCTGTATTTGATTAGACACAGTACAGAAAGTGGTGACAAATGTAAGTCTCTCGTTGGTGGTCCTAGACCCGTCGGTGTCCAGTAGGGCATCACGGTTGTTGTTTGATGCCCGTTTCCAGGCTTGTCGTACTAGACGTTTGGGGTATTGCCGCGATTGTAATTGTGTAGCTAGTACTTCAGCATGTTTATCAAACAACTGTCTGGTGGAACAGTTTCTGCGAATCCGCAGAAACTGGCCAACTGGAAGATTCTCCCGAAGTGCCTTAGGATGATGGCTGTTGAAGGACAACAAAGAATTTTTGGACATGGGTTTCTTGTACAGTTCCGAGCTCAATGAGTCGTTGTGAACAAAGATAGAGATATCGAGGAAGGCCAACCGGTATTTGCTGTATTCAATGGTGAAACGCAAATACGCATTCTGTTGGTTCAGCCAAGAGTGAAAGGCATGAATCTCGTCGCCTGTGCCCCGCCATACCACCAAAATGTCGTCTATGTATCTCTTCCACAGCACCAGGTGATGACGATATGGGTTGCTGTGGTTGAGTACATAATTCTGTTCGAATAAATGGACATAGAGGTTGGCGAGGCTAGGCGCGAAAACACTACCCATCGAAGTTCCAGATGTCTGGAGAAAGATGTGATCTTCAAACTTGAAGTAGTTCTCCATCATGGCCAGTCTGGCACACTCCATGATAAAAGGTACAGGGGTAATGCTGTCCAAAGAACGTGCTTCCAAGAGTCCTCTGATCGCATCGAGGGTCTCTAACTGCGGAATGCACGTGTACAGTGACTCTACGTCCAGGCTAACCAAGAGATCGGTATCAGAGTTGAATTCAACCTCAGGTAAAATGCGTAGGACATCAGCCGTGTCTTTGAGATATGTTGGCATCTCAGTGACCATAGGTCTTAAAAACACGTCTACAAATTTAGACAGAGGTTCTAATAATGAACCAATCCCAGAGATAATGGGACGTCCAGGAGGCGGTCGTTGCTGTTTGTGAATTTTGGGGAGGCAGTAGAAATAGGGCATCACTGGGTTGTTGGTCACCAGGAATTTAGCCTCATGCGATGTTATACATCCCTCTGCCTCCCCTTCCTCCACCAGCTGTCTGATCTCTAGGGAGAGTCTAGGAGTGGGATCTGACTCTAAGGCCCGATATGATTTGGAATCTGATAACTGTCTAAGGCATTCAGCCCTGTAGATCACAGTGTCTTGTAGGACCGTGGCACCGCCTTTGTCTGCCGGCTTAATGATAACCGAAGTGTCTTTGGTAAGATTCTTAAGGGCAGTTTGATCCTTCTTCGAGAAGTTACAGAAGAAGTGGGGGCGGGTGTCATACAATGCCATCAAGTCATGAACAACCGCCTTTTCAAAAGTGGAGACTTGTGACGGGACCTGGTGAGGAAGAGGGGTAAAAGTGCTTTTAGGACGTAGTCCAGTGTTCACAACATTGATCTCGTTGTCAACAGTTGCTACTGCTGAATCTTTCTCTTTAAAGAAGAAATGCAACCGAATCTTCCTGAAGAATTTCTCAATTTCACATCTCAGAGTAAAAGGATCACCTGAGTGTGTGGGAACAAAACCCAATCCCCTATTTAGGACATTTTGTTCGTCAATCGTCAGAACTTTTGAACTGAGATTAACTATGATGTCATTTACTCGCTTGTCGAGTTCGTTGGTGGTTGTTGATTGCCCCTCCTGCTCCGTGTGTTGGGGAATGTCTGGTCTGATTGCCAGTGGACCGTTGGAGTCCCTCTCCGTTTGCCTCTGCTGCGTCCCTGTCCTTGTTCTAAAAAAAGACTGATTAGGGAAGAATTGCTGCTGAGGTGGATAGGTGTGCATGTGTGGCGGAAAAGGGGGTGGTTGGTAACCCCACGGGGCCGGTGGCCACCATTGACCTTGATTGGGGTAAAAGTTTTGATTGCCCCTCCTTCTGTTGTATCTCCGGGATTGGCCTCTCCCTCTTCCTTGTGGGGCCCCTGACGCACCTGAATCAGATTCATCGGATCCCCCTTCGGACCCGGAAGATGAATAATTAGATCCATAGCGTATCCCCTTGTTGTTAAATGTTGGGGCTACATAGGTGTTACTTGTGTAGGTATATATCTTTTCCCAAGAGAATCGGGCAAGATCTTTCTTGAATTTATCGATTTTATTAATCAAGATATTGTCCCTGTATTCTTTATTGGTTTTGTTTGTCTCATCCATTTGTTTTTTGAAAAGGGCTGCTGTGATGGTAGTTTTGATCTGCCCCTCCAAAGTTTGGATCTCAACGAGAATTGCATCAGCCTGACGTTTCGCCGTGCTGATAATAAGAATGAGCCAGTCACGGGTACACCGCCAGGCTATGAGTGACCAATCTCGTATGAACTGTTTATCTTTGAGAAATAATCTCGGAGCGTTTGTCACAATCAACCCTGTAGGGGCACATTTCCCTCGCAGGTATTCCGCCATGACTAAGCCATGAACTGCGGTCCGGGATTGATTCTTCCTGAGATTGAGTAGTGTAGCCCAGTCATCCTTAGGGTTCCCTGTGATCTCTGGTAAGGAATCTAGGATTGTCAGATAGAATATTGCTCAAGGTTTCATCATCAAAGGCGAGGCCTGCAAAATCGGCCATTATGGGGCAGAGGCTTGAGGTCAAGGACAGTAGGGAGCGGTATGAGACTACTAGAGATTCCTAGAGTCTGAGAGTAATGACCCGCAGCCGTAGCTGCTCTCAGAACCAAACAACAAATTTTTAAGAGGGTCAACGACAAAGGGGACTTGGTTTAAGGACTGAAACACCTCCAATCCCAAATAGACACAAAGAAACCAGAAGAAGGCGTACAGTCCGTTCAGAGCAAAAAAGCAAATCGATAGTTATTGTGAAGAGGTACATGAGATCCTGCGAATAGTTGAGACACCCCCCGCAGGAGGTAGGAGTCCATCAGCCCACCCTTATTGGCGGAGCATCGTCATCTGGAACTCCAAGGAATCACTGTCTGAGCCAGGGGTCGCAGATCACCAAGGACTCTGCCTGGTACGCAGGCTAGTGATACCCAGAAAAAAAGTAAACTCCTGCCAGGGTGTATACCCAATTAGTCGAGGGCTCCAGTGAGGTGCAGTGCTAAAGAGTGATGTGAGGTTAAAAATGAATACTTGATCAAAAATGTGTTTAATTTGCATCAACCAAGTTTCATGTCTAAAAGAACCTATAGTCTGATATTGATTTTGCAGGCTAATTCTTGGTTCGTGTAAAAAGTGTGGTCGACATGTTTCAGCCGGAGCGGTCACTTGACCCGGCTTTCATCAGGACCGAAAAATTGAAAACAGCTACTGCCAAACTAATAATAAAGTGAAAAGGCTAAACCCATGCAAACCAATTGTGAATGTGGGGTACGATTGTGGCACTTGCCACCCTACCAGAAAAAGCTCGTACTTGAGCGTAAGTACAATATCTTCATTCCTGAAAGAAGAATAAACACATAAACCTCATGCACATCAGAACAAAACTACTGTTTGCCAGGCGGCAGAGCTAAATCAGCAATGCCTTCATTAACAAAAACTCATAACGATGTTAGAAAATACAGTTGTATGTGAAAAAATGGAGAAACTCACCCAGCTTTATGTGGGAGTAAAGCCTCACCTCACCCGGCTGACTGCTCGGAGAAGGAGGCACCGCTCTGTTTAAATGTGGAGAAAAAAGCCAGACAGATTGCCAAGTGATATCTATCTGCTTGAGGCTCAACACACATATTTTAAACACATCAAAAAACCAACAGTAATTGAAAAGTCCAAAACCTCATGACTCCCAAGATGTATTATGTATTCCTTTAGATGATGTCTATTTACAAATTCTTATCAGTAATGTATTAAAAACCAGTAACAAATAAAATCATGAATAATAGTTATAGGTATGAATGGGGGATGCTGTAAGTAGGTGAAGGCTAGCATAGTGGCTGCATGTGTCCACTTTGCTCCACCAACTAAGTTTGGGATGAGAGTGGTATCCAAAAAGTATACGAGAACAAACAGCCTCCTACCTTACCTGTCCGTCGATACCTCTGACTGACTCACAAGCTGTCTGGGAGGTATCGGCAGGACGGGGAGGCTGCTATTTAAAGCGCTCGCGTGTGACGTGCATATTGGTAATTAAAGTCAGCTGTGTAGTTTCATTGGCAACAGCGGGCGTATGGACACAAGAACGCATGCGTCTGGATAGGACGCCTGCGAAGTGGCCAATGCGCATGTGTCAGTGCTGAACACTATAACGTAGTGTCATGTCGAGAGCGATCTAGATTACTTAAGAGTAATAATGGAAATGTATTTCGCCATGTTATGAGACCGCGACTTTGTAAATGCCCGGAGCATAGTAATCCTACCTCCTTGAGTGAGATCCTCGTGTGTTTCTGTTGCGCACGCGTCAGTGAGTGAAGGTATCTACTCACGCGTGCGCGAAACGTTGCAGAAAGTGCAATGAGAATCAAGGCATGGAGACAGGTACCGGGACAAGGAGCAGGATGTAGATATCAACCTATACTGATGTTACATTGAAAAACGTGTATATGCTCCCTGCATGGTACGTCATTATGTCAATGTAGACAAGGTTACTAAAACAAATTTCGAATAGAGGATAAAGCAGCCTTATCGATATAAAACCCACTAGTCAAAACTGTTTGAAGGGGTATTCACTTGGACCCTCTCATGCCAGTTAGATACAGAACTGACATCCAGATTATCTTATCGGGGGTCAAAGTGGTGGTGATACCCAATATGGTGGTTCAGTACCCAGACAATATGCTAATTGGTTATGTTCTCCCTATGTTTAGATACAGATCTGACATCCAGGTAATCATATCGGGGGTCAAGGTGGTGGTGATTCCCAATATGGTGGTTCAGTACCCAGCCAGTGTACTGATTGGTTATGTTCTCCCTTAGGTGTGCTCCATCTGAGTTACTAAGGACCAAACCAAGCACAGGATCACAAGCCCGATCAATTAACATATAAAGGTGTCTTATTGGGAAGAAAGCGACACCTGAACCATGAAGTTCTCATTAGGGGTTGGATGACTTATCCCCCAAAATGAGCAATTACCAGTGTGCATTCAGATGATTTACAATAAGGCAGTTAGGCTGACTTAGGTGTAGACGGAAGCCCACGGTATGTTATCGTTCAGTCCTTTGGTGTCAGTCTTAAGCTTAAAAATCCATTTCTGTTCTTTGGCAAATAGGAATTGAGACACGTCCGTTATATGTTGAGGAATAAACGGGCGTTCTAGTACAAGCCACCTGAGGTCCTCAGCCTTGTGTTTTTTGGCTAGGAAATGTTCAGTCATACAGGTGGATTGTCTCATAAAGCGGATGGTACTTTTGTGTTCACTTATGCGAAGCTTAACTTTGCGTGTGGTGTACCCTATATAGTGTAGGGTACATGGGCACGTGATTCTGTAAATTACGCATTCTGAATTACAATTCGTATGGTTGCGTAATATCCAGGGACGTTCTGTGCCTATGTCCACTGATGTGGTCTTGATGGTCTGAGGGTAGACACTACACGTACCACACGGAAAGTGGCCTCGAACTGGTGGTAGTGACCATAAAGTGTTGGTCTCACAAGTAGGATGTGACAGCAGTCTTGTATGGACTAGACAGTCGCGCAAGCTTGGGCCCCTCTTAAAAGCAAATAAGGGAGGCGAAATTTTACCGGCCGCTATGTTAAGTATTGGCCAATGTTTACGTACTGTTTTCTGTATTTGATTAGACACAGTACAGAAAGTGGTGACAAATGTAAGTCTCTTGTTGGTGGTCCTAGACCCGTCGGTGTCCAGTAGGGCATCACGGTTGTTGTTTGATGCCCGTTTCCAGGCTTGTCGTACTAGACGTTTGGGGTATTGCCGCGATTGTAATTGTGTAGCTAGTACTTCAGCATGTTTATCAAACAACTGTCTGGTGGAACAGTTTCTGCGAATCCGCAGAAACTGGCCAACTGGAAGATTCTCCCGAAGTGCCTTAGGATGATGGCTGTTGAAGGACAACAAAGAATTTTTGGACATGGGTTTCTTGTACAGTTCCGAGCTCAATGAGTTGTTGTGAACAAAGATAGAGATATTGAGGAAGGCCAACCGGTATTTGCTGTATTCAATGGTGAAACGCAAATACGCATTCTGTTGGTTCAGCCAAGAGTGAAAGGCATGAATCTCGTCGCCTGTGCCCCGCCATACCACCAAAATGTCGTCTATGTATCTCTTCCACAGCACCAGGTGATGACGATATGGGTTGCTGTGGTTGAGTACATAATTCTGTTCGAATAAATGGACATAGAGGTTGGCGAGGCTAGGCGCGAAAACACTACCCATCGAAGTTCCAGATGTCTGGAGAAAGATGTGATCTTCAAACTTGAAGTAGTTCTCCATCATGGCCAGTCTGGCACACTCCATGATAAAAGGTACAGGGGTAATGCTGTCCAAAGAACGTGCTTCCAAGAGTCCTCTGATCGCATCGAGGGTCTCTAACTGCGGAATGCACGTGTACAGTGACTCTACGTCCAGGCTAACCAAGAGATCGGTATCAGAGTTGAATTCAACCTCAGGTAAAATGCATAGGACATCAGCCGTGTCTTTGAGATATGTTAGCATCTCAGTGACCATAGGTCTTAAAAACACGTCTACAAATTTAGACAGAGGTTCTAATAATGAACCAATCCCAGAGATAATGGGACGTCCAGGAGGCGGTCGTTGCTGTTTGTGAATTTTGGGGAGGCAGTAGAAATAGGGCATCACTGGGTTGTTGGTCACCAGGAATTTAGCCTCATGCGATGTTATCCATCCCTCTGCCTCCCCTTCCTCCACCAGCTGTCTGATCTCTAGGGAGAGTCTAGGAGTGGGATCTGACTCTAAGGCCCGATATGATTTGGAATCTGATAACTGTCTAAGGCATTCAGCCCTGTAGATCACAGTGTCTTGTAGGACCGTGGCACCGCCTTTGTCTGCCGGCTTAATGATAACCGAAGTGTCTTTGGTAAGATTCTTAAGGGCAGTTTGATCCTTCTTCGAGAAGTTACAGAAGAAGTGGGGGCGGGTGTCATACAATGCCATCAAGTCATGAACAACCGCCTTTTCAAAAGTGGAGACTTGTGACGGGACCTGGTGAGGAAGAGGGGTAAAAGTGCTTTTAGGACGTAGTCCAGTGTTCACAACATTGATCTCGTTGTCAACAGTTGCTACTGCTGAATCTTTCTCTTTAAAGAAGAAATGCAACCGAATCTTCCTGAAGAATTTCTCAATTTCACATCTCAGAGTAAAAGGATCACCTGAGTGTGTGGGAACAAAACCCAATCCCCTATTTAGGACATTTTGTTCGTCAATCGTCAGAACTTTTGAACTGAGATTACCTACGATGTCATTTACTCGCTTGTCGAGTTCGTTGGTGGTTGTTGATTGCCCCTCCTGCTCCGTGTGTTGGGGAATGTCTGGTCTGATTGCCAGTGGACCGTTGGAGTCCCTCTCCGTTTGCCTCTGCTGCGTCCCTGTCCTTGTTCTAAAAAAGACTGATTAGGGAAGAATTGCTGCTGAGGTGGATAGGTGTGCATGTGTGGCGGAAAAGGGGGTGGTTGGTAACCCCACGGGGCCGGTGGCCACCATTGACCTTGATTGGGGTAAAAGTTTTGATTGCCCCTCCTTCTGTTGTATCTCCGGGATTGGCCTCTCCCTCTTCCTTGTGGGGCCCCTGACGCACCTGAATCAGATTCATCGGATCCCCCTTTGGACCCGGAAGATGAATAATTAGATCCATAGCGTCTCCCCTTGTTGTTAAATGTTGGGGCTACATAGGTGTCACTTGTGTAGGTATATATCTTTTCCCAAGAGAATCGGGCAAGATCTTTCTTGAATTTATCGATTTTATTAATCAAGATATTGTCCCTGTATTCTTTATTGGTTTTGTTTGTCTCATCCATTTGTTTTTTGAAAAGGGCTGCTGTGATGGTAGTTTTGATCTGCCCCTCCAAAGTTTGGATCTCAACGAGAATTGCATCAGCCTGACGTTTCGCCGTGCTGATAATAAGAATGAGCCAGTCACGGGTACACCGCCAGGCTATGAGTGACCAATCTCGTATGAACTGTTTATCTTTGAGAAATAATCTCGGAGCGTTTGTCACAATCAACCCTGTAGGGGCACATTTCCCTCGCAGGTATTCCGCCATGACTAAGCCATGAACTGCGGTCCGGGATTGATTCTTCCTGAGATTGAGTAGTGTAGCCCAGTCATCCTTAGGGTTCCCTGTGATCTCTGGTAAGGAATCTAGGATGCTGGGATTGTCAGATAGAATATTGCTCAAGGTTTCATCATCAAAGGCGAGGCCTGCAAAATCGGCCATTATGGGGCAGAGGCTTGAGGTCAAGGACAGTAGGGAGCGGTATGAGACTACTAGAGATTCCTAGAGTCTGAGAGTAATGACCCGCAGCCGTAGCTGCTCTCAGAACCAAACAACAAATTTTTAAGAGGGTCAACGACAAAGAGGACTTGGTTTAAGGACTGAAACACCTCCAATCCCAAATAGACACAAAGAAACCAGAAGAAGGCGTACAGTCCGTTCAGAGCAAAAAAGCAAATCGATAGTTATTGTGAAGAGGTACATGAGATCCTGCGAATAGTTGAGACACCCCCCCGCAGGAGGTAGGAGTCCATCAGCCCACCCTTATTGGCGGAGCATCGTCATCTGGAACAGGCGACGAGATTCATGCCTTTCACTCTTGGCTGAACCAACAGAATGCGTATTTGCGTTTCACCATTGAATACAGCAAATACCGGTTGGCCTTCCTCGATATCTCTATCTTTGTTCACAACAACTCATTGAGCTCGGAACTGTACAAGAAACCCATGTCCAAAAATTCTTTGTTGTCCTTCAACAGCCATCATCCTAAGGCACTTCGGGAGAATCTTCCAGTTGGCCAGTTTCTGCGGATTCGCAGAAACTGTTCCACCAGACAGTTGTTTGATAAACATGCTGAAGTACTAGCTACACAATTACAATCGCGGCAATACCCCAAACGTCTAGTACGACAAGCCTGGAAACGGGCATCAAACAACAACCGTGATGCCCTACTGGACACCGACGGGTCTAGGACCACCAACGAGAGACTTACATGTGTCACCACTTTCTGTACTGTGTCTAATCAAATACAGAAAACAGTACGTAAACATTGGCCAATACTTAACATAGCGGCCGGTAAAATTTCGCCTCCCTTATTTGCTTTTAAGAGGGGCCCAAGCTTGCGCGACAGTCTAGTCCATACAAGACCGCTGTCACATCCTACTTGTGAGACCAACACTTTATGGTCACTACCACCAGTTCGAGGCCACTTTCCGTGTGGTACGTGTAGTGTCTGCCCTCAGACCATCAAGACCACATCAGTGGACATAGGCACAGAACGTCCCTGGATATTACGCAACCATACGAATTGTAATTCAGAATGCGTAATTTACAGAATCACGTGCCCATGTACCCTACACTATATAGGGTACACCACACGCAAAGTTAAGCTTCGCATAAGTGAACACAAAAGTACCATCCGCTGTATGAGACAATCCACCTGTATGACTGAACATTTCCTAGCCAAAAAACACAAGGCTGAGGACCTCAGGTGGCCTGTACTAGAACGCCCGTTTATTCCTCAACATATAACGGACGTGTCTCAATTCCTATTTGCCAAAGAACAGAAATGGATTTTTAAGCTTAAGACTGACACCAAAGGACTGAACGATAACATACCGTGGGCTTCCGTCTACACCTAAGTCAGCCTAACTGCCTTATTGTAAATCATCTGAATGCACACTGGTAATTGCTCATTTTGGGGGATAAGTCATCCAACCCCTAATGGGAACTTCATGGTTCAGGTGTCGCTTTCTTCCCAATAAGACACCTTTATATGTTAATTGATCGGGCTTGTGATCCTGTGCTTGGTTTGGTCCTTAGTAACTCAGATGGAGCACACCTAAGGGAGAACATAACCAATCAGTACACTGGCTGGGTACTGAACCACCATATTGGGTATCACCACCACCTTGACCCCCGATATGATTACCTGGATATCAGATCTGTATCTAAACATAGGGAGAACATAACCAATTAGCATATTGTCTGGGTACTGAACCACCATATTGGGTATCACCACCACTTTGACCCCCGATAAGATAATCTGGATGTCAGTTCTGTATCTAACTGGCATGAGAGGGTCCAAGTGAATACCCCTTCAAACAGTTTTGACTAGTGGGTTTTATATCGATAAGGCTGCTTTATCCTCTATTCGATATTTGTTTTAGTAACCTTGTCTACATTGACATAATGACGTACCATGCAGGGAGCATATACACGTTTTTCAATGTAACATCAGTATAGGTTGATATCTACATCCTGCTCCTTGTCCCGGTACCTGTCTCCATGCCTTGATTCTCATTGCACTTTCTGCAACGTTTCGCGCACGCGTGAGTAGATACCTTCACTCACTGATGCGTGCGCAACAGAAACACACGAGGATCTCACTCAAGGAGGTAGGATTACTATGCTCCGGGCATTTACAAAGTCGCGGTCTCATAACATGGCGAAATACATTTCCATTATTACTCTTAAGTAATCTAGATCGCTCTCGACATGACACTACGTTATAGTGTTCAGCACTGACACATGCGCGTTGGCCACTTCGCAGGCGTCCTATCCAGACGCATGCGTTCTTGTGTCCATACGCCCGCTGTTGCCAATGAAACTACACAGCTGACTTTAATTACCAATAAGCACGTCACACGCGAGCGCTTTAAATAGCAGCCTCCCCGTCCTGCCGATACCTCCCAGACAGCTTGTGAGTCAGTCAGAGGTATCGACGGACAGGTAAGGTAGGAGGCTGTTTGTTCTCGTATACTTTTTGGATACCACTCTCATCCCAAACTTAGTTGGTGGAGCAAAGTGGACACATGCAGCCACTATGCTAGCCTTCACCTACTTACAGCATCCCCCATTCATACCTATAACTATTATTCATGATTTTATTTGTTACTGGTTTTTAATACATTACTGATAAGAATTTGTAAATAGACATCATCTAAAGGAATACATAATACATCTTGGGAGTCATGAGGTTTTGGACTTTTCAATTACTGTTGGTTTTTTGATGTGTTTAAAATATGTGTGTTGAGCCTCAAGCAGATAGATATCACTTGGCAATCTGTCTGGCTTTTTTCTCCACATTTAAACAGAGCGGTGCCTCCTTCTCCGAGCAGTCAGCCGGGTGAGGTGAGGCTTTACTCCCACATAAAGCTGGGTGAGTTTCTCCATTTTTTCACATACAACTGTATTTTCTAACATCGTTATGAGTTTTTGTTAATGAAGGCATTGCTGATTTAGCTCTGCCGCCTGGCAAACAGTAGTTTTGTTCTGATGTGCATGAGGTTTATGTGTTTATTCTTCTTTCAGGAATGAAGATATTGTACTTACGCTCAAGTACGAGCTTTTTCTGGTAGGGTGGCAAGTGCCACAATCGTACCCCACATTCACAATTGGTTTGCATGGGTTTAGCCTTTTCACTTTATAATTAGTTTGGCAGTAGCTGTTTTCAATTTTTCGGTCCTGATGAAAGCCGGGTCAAGTGACCGCTCCGGCTGAAACATGTCGACCACACTTTTTACACGAACCAAGAATTAGCCTGCAAAATCAATATCAGACTATAGGTTCTTTTAGACATGAAACTTGGTTGATGCAAATTAAACACATTTTTGATCAAGTATTCATTTTTAACCTCACATCACTCTTTAGCACTGCACCTCACTGGAGCCCTCGACTAATTGGGTATACACCCTGGCAGGAGTTTACTTTTTTTCTGGGTATCACTAGCCTGCATACCAGACAGAGTCCTTGGTGATCTGCGACCCCTGGCTCAGACAGTGATTCCTTGGAGTTCCAGATGACGATGCTCCGCCAATAAGGGTGGGCTGATGGACTCCTACCTCCTGCGGGGGGGTGTCTCAACTATTCGCAGGATCTCATGTACCTCTTCTCAATAACTATCGATTTGCTTTTTTGCTCTGAACGGACTGTACGCCTTCTTCTGGTTTCTTTGTGTCTATTTGGGATTGGAGGTGTTTCAGTCCTTAAACCAAGTCCCCTTTGTCGTTGACCCTCTTAAAAATTTGTTGTTTGGTTCTGAGAGCAGCTACGGCTGCGGGTCATTACTCTCAGACTCTAGGAATCTCTAGTAGTCTCATACCCCTCCCTACTGTCCTTGACCTCAAGCCTCTGCCCCATAATGGCCGATTTTGCAGGCCTCGCCTTTGATGATGAAACCTTGAGCAATATTCTATCTGACAATCCCAGCATCCTAGATTCCTTACCAGAGATCACAGGGAACCCTAAGGATGACTGGGCTACACTACTCAATCTCAGGAAGAATCAATCCCGGACCGCAGTTCATGGCTTAGTCATGGCGGAATACCTGCGAGGGAAATGTGCCCCTAAAGGGTTGATTGTGACAAACGCTCCGAGATTATTTCTCAAAGATAAACAGTTCATACGTGATTGGTCACTCATAGCCTGGCGGTGTACCCGTGACTGGCTCATTCTTATTATCAGCACGGCGAAACGTCAGGCTGATGCAATTCTCGTTGAGATCCAAACTTTGGAGGGGCAGATCAAAACTACCATCACAGCAGCCCTTTTCAAAAAACAAATGGATGAGACAAACAAAACCAATAAAGAATACAGGGACAATATCTTGATTAATAAAATCGATAAATTCAAGAAAGATCTTGCCCGATTCTCTTGGGAAAAGATATATACCTACACAAGTGACACCTATGTAGCCCCAACATTTAACAACAAGGGGAGACGCTATGGATCTAATTATTCATCTTCCGGGTCCAAAGGGGGATCCGATGAATCTGATTCAGGTGCGTCAGGGGCCCCACAAGGAAGAGGGAGAGGCCAATCCCGGAGATACAACAGAAGGAGGGGCAATCAAAACTTTTACCCCAATCAAGGTCAATGGTGGCCACCGGCCCCGTGGGGTTACCAACCACCCCCTTTTCCGCCACACATGCACACCTATCCACCTCAGCAGCAATTCTTCCCTAATCAGTCTTTTTTAGAACAAGGACAGGGACGCAGTAGAGGCAAACGGAGAGGGACTCCAACTGTCCACTGGCAATCAGACCAGACATTCCCCAACACACGGAGCAGGAGGGGCAATCAACAACCACCAACGAACTCGACAAGCGAGTAAATGACATCGTAGTTAATCTCAGTTCAAAAGTTCTGACGATTGACGAACAAAATGTCCTAAATAGGGGATTGGGTTTTGTTCCCACACACTCAGGTGATCCTTTTACTCTGAGATGTGAAATTGAGAAATTCTTCAGGAAGATTCGGTTGCATTTCTTCTTTAAAGAGAAAGATTCAGCAGTAGCAACTGTTGACAACGAGATCAATGTTGTGAACACTGGACTACGTCCTAAAAGCACTTTTACCCCTCTTCCTCACCAGGTCCCGTCACAAGTCTCCACTTTTGAAAAGGCGGTTGTTCATGACTTGATGGCATTGTATGACACCCGCCCCCACTTCTTCTGTAAGTTCTCGAAGAAGGATCAAACTGCCCTTAAGAATCTTACCAAAGACACTTCGGTTATCATTAAGCCGGCAGACAAAGGCGGTGCCACGGTCCTACAAGACACTGTGATCTACAGGGCTGAATGCCTTAGACAGTTATCAGATTCCAAATCATATCGGGCCTTAGAGTCAGATCCCACTCCTAGACTCTCCCTAGAGATCAGACTGCTGGTGGAGGAAGGGGAGGCAGAGGGATGGATAACATCGCATGAGGCTAAATTCCTGGTGACCAACAACCCAGTGATGCCCTATTTCTACTGCCTCCCCAAAATTCACAAACAGCAACGACCGCCTCCTGGACGTCCCATTATCTCTGGGATTGGTTCATTATTAGAACCTCTGTCTAAATTTGTAGACGTGTTTTTAAGACCTATGGTCACTGAGATGCCAACATATCTCAAAGACACGGCTGATGTCCTACGCATTTTACCTGAGGTTGAATTCAACTCTGATACCGATCTCTTGGTTAGCCTGGACGTAGAGTCACTGTACACGTGCATTCCGCAGTTAGAGACCCTCGATGCGATCAGAGGACTCTTGGAAGCACGTTCTTTGGACAGCATTACCCCTGTACCTTTTATCATGGAGTGTGCCAGACTGGCCATGATGGAGAACTACTTCAAGTTTGAAGATCACATCTTTCTCCAGACATCTGGAACTTCGATGGGTAGTGTTTTCGCGCCTAGCCTCGCCAACCTCTATGTCCATTTATTCGAACAGAATTATGTACTCAACCACAGCAACCCATATCGTCATCACCTGGTGCTGTGGAAGAGATACATAGACGACATTTTGGTGGTATGGCGGGGCACAGGCGACGAGATTCATGCCTTTCACTCTTGGCTGAACCAACAGAATGCGTATTTGCGTTTCACCATTGAATACAGCAAATACCGGTTGGCCTTCCTCGATATCTCTATCTTTGTTCACAACAACTCATTGAGCTCGGAACTGTACAAGAAACCCATGTCCAAAAATTCTTTGTTGTCCTTCAACAGCCATCATCCTAAGGCACTTCGGGAGAATCTTCCAGTTGGCCAGTTTCTGCGGATTCGCAGAAACTGTTCCACCAGACAGTTGTTTGATAAACATGCTGAAGTACTAGCTACACAATTACAATCGCGGCAATACCCCAAACGTCTAGTACGACAAGCCTGGAAACGGGCATCAAACAACAACCGTGATGCCCTACTGGACACCGACGGGTCTAGGACCACCAACGAGAGACTTACATTTGTCACCACTTTCTGTACTGTGTCTAATCAAATACAGAAAACAGTACGTAAACATTGGCCAATACTTAACATAGCGGCCGGTAAAATTTTGCCTCCCTTATTTGCTTTTAAGAGGGGCCCAAGCTTGCGCGACAGTCTAGTCCATACAAGACCGCTGTCACATCCTACTTGTGAGACCAACACTTTATGGTCACTACCACCAGTTCGAGGTCACTTTCCGTGTGGTACGTGTAGTGTCTGCCCTCAGACCATCAAGACCACATCAGTGGACATAGGCACAGAACGTCCCTGGATATTACGCAACCATACGAATTGTAATTCAGAATGCGTAATTTACAGAATCACGTGCCCATGTACCCTACACTATATAGGGTACACCACACGCAAAGTTAAGCTTCGCATAAGTGAACACAAAAGTACCATCCGCTGTATGAGACAATCCACCTGTATGACTGAACATTTCCTAGCCAAAAAACACAAGGCTGAGGACCTCAGGTGGCTTGTACTAGAACGCCCGTTTATTCCTCAACATATAACGGACGTGTCTCAATTCCTATTTGCCAAAGAACAGAAATGGATTTTTAAGCTTAAGACTGACACCAAAGGACTGAACGATAACATACCGTGGGCTTCCGTCTACACCTAAGTCAGCCTAACTGCCTTATTGTAAATCATCTGAATGCACACTGGTAATTGCTCATTTTGGGGGATAAGTCATCCAACCCCTAATGGGAACTTCATGGTTCAGGTGTCGCTTTCTTCCCAATAAGACACCTTTATATGTTAATTGATCGGGCTTGTGATCCTGTGCTTGGTTTGGTCCTTAGTAACTCAGATGGAGCACACCTAAGGGAGAACATAACCAATCAGTACACTGGCTGGGTACTGAACCACCATATTGGGTATCACCACCACCTTGACCCCCGATATGATTACCTGGATGTCAGATCTGTATCTAAACATAGGGAGAACATAACCAATTAGCATATTGTCTGGGTACTGAACCACCATATTGGGTATCACCACCACTTTGACCCCCGATAAGATAATCTGGATGTCAGTTCTGTATCTAACTGGCATGAGAGGGTCCAAGTGAATACCCCTTCAAACAGTTTTGACTAGTGGGTTTTATATCGATAAGGCTGCTTTATCCTCTATTCGATATTTGTTTTAGTAACCTTGTCTACATTGACATAATGACGTACCATGCAGGGAGCATATACACGTTTTTCAATGTAACATCAGTATAGGTTGATATCTACATCCTGCTCCTTGTCCCGGTACCTGTCTCCATGCCTTGATTCTCATTGCACTTTCTGCAACGTTTCGCGCACGCGTGAGTAGATACCTTCACTCACTGACGCGTGCGCAACAGAAACACACGAGGATCTCACTCAAGGAGGTAGGATTACTATGCTCCGGGCATTTACAAAGTCGCGGTCTCATAACATGGCGAAATACATTTCCATTATTACTCTTAAGTAATCTAGATCGCTCTCGACATGACACTACGTTATAGTGTTCAGCACTGACACATGCACGTTGGCCACTTCGCAGGCGTCCTATCCAGACGCATGCGTTCTTGTGTCCATACGCCCGCTGTTGCCAATGAAACTACACAGCTGACTTTAATTACCAATAAGCACGTCACACGCGAGCGCTTTAAATAGCAGCCTCCCCGTCCTGCCGATACCTCCCAGACAGCTTGTGAGTCAGTCAGAGGTATCGACGGACAGGTAAGGTAGGAGGCTGTTTGTTCTCGTATACTTTTTGGATACCACTCTCATCCCAAACTTAGTTGGTGGAGCAAAGTGGACACATGCAGCCACTATGCTAGCCTTCACCTACTTACAGCATCCCCCATTCATACCTATAACTATTATTCATGATTTTATCTGTTACTGGTTTTTAATACATTACTGATAAGAATTTGTAAATAGACATCATCTAAAGGAATACATAATACATCTTGGGAGTCATGAGGTTTTGGACTTTTCAATTACTGTTGGTTTTTTGATGTGTTTAAAATATGTGTGTTGAGCCTCAAGCAGATAGATATCACTTGGCAATCTGTCTGGCTTTTTTCTCCACATTTAAACAGAGCGGTGCCTCCTTCTCCGAGCAGTCAGCCGGGTGAGGTGAGGCTTTACTCCCACATAAAGCTGGGTGAGTTTCTCCATTTTTTCACATACAACTGTATTTTCTAACATCGTTATGAGTTTTTGTTAATGAAGGCATTGCTGATTTAGCTCTGCCGCCTGGCAAACAGTAGTTTTGTTCTGATGTGCATGAGGTTTATGTGTTTATTCTTCTTTCAGGAATGAAGATATTGTACTTACGCTCAAGTACGAGCTTTTTCTGGTAGGGTGGCAAGTGCCACAATCGTACCCCACATTCACAATTGGTTTGTTTGGGTTTAGCCTTTTCACTTTATTATTAGTTTGGCAGTAGCTGTTTTCAATTTTTCGGTCCTGATGAAAGCCGGGTCAAGTGACCGCTCCGGCTGAAACATGTCAACCACACATTTACACGAACCAAGAATTAGCCTGCAAAATCAATATCAGACTATAGGTTCTTTTAGACATGAAACTTGGTTGATGCAAATTAAACACATTTTTGATCAAGTATTCATTTTTAACCTCACATCACTCTTTAGCACTGCACCTCACTGGAGCCCTCGACTAATTGGGTATACACCCTGGCAGGAGTTTACTTTTTTTCTGGGTATCACTAGCCTGCGTACCAGGCAGAGTCCTTGGTGATCTGCGACCCCTGGCTCAGACAGTGATTCCTTGGAGTTCCAGATGACGATGCTCCGCCAATAAGGGTGGGCTGATGGACTCCTACCTCCTGCGGGGGGGTGTCTCAACTATTCGCAGGATCTCATGTACCTCTTCACAATAACTATCGATTTGCTTTTTTGCTCTGAACGGACTGTACGCCTTCTTCTGGTTTCTTTGCCAATATGTTAAATGCCACTAGTGGACTGCAGCACCTATTGCGCCATCCATTACAATGATAGCGCAAACATGGCTTCTGGCCATCAGCTTTAGCCTGACTGTAATAGGGCAAACCATGCACTGTGACTTGACAATATAAACCCTTTTTGACAGATAAAAGCTTCCCTTTTAAATATTAATAAGTCAACTCCTATAGAGGCCTTGTAGCCCACACGAGAGAGTGCAAGGTGTAAGGTATTTAAAAGTATAACATGTAAAAAATATGCTATGATGTGAATTGTTGTTATTTGGACATTTAATTGTATGATATTGCTTGTTTGAAATATGTTCAGGTATTAAAGGTTTTTAACTGAAATAAAATATTTTGAGAGAGAGTAACTATATCTGGTGAGAGTGACATTTTACTCGGTTTAAGGATGTTGATAATACCCCTTAAAATGTGGACGTATCACAACCTGGTAGCCCCAGTATAGGAATAAGGCGTAGCAGACTATTTTCTAGGTTTTTGTCTCTGGTCTGTGCTTGATATAAATTCTCGTCTGAGCTTCTTTTTCATACTATGATGCGCATTGTTGATATTATGACAATGAATTGTGTGGTATTTTGCATTTTATTTATGTGCAACTTTTTAAGGTTTTTAACCAAAATAAAGTATTTTGAGAAAGAGTTACTATGGGGCATATTATCAAGAAACGGCGTTACATTTATCGCTGCTTTAGCGGCAGAAAACTGCTGCTAAAGCGGTGATAATGGGCTTGATAATATGCCCTGGAGAATTCCAATAGAAGCCCATGTTCTGGTGTCAACATGGGCTTCTATTGGAATTCTCTAGTGCATATTATCAAGCCGATTATTGCCGCTTTAGAAACAACCGCAATGGACCGCACTCCGCTAGCCCCTCCTCCGGGTCGCCCCAAGGGAAGCTGGTACATGAAGTTCTTGAGTGGTTCACCCCAGTGGGTGCAAGTAAGTACTTGTTGAACTGCAGCTTTAGAGGCAGTTTTCTGCCGCTAAAGCGGCGATAATTGTAACGCCGTGCTTGATAATATGCCTCCATATCTGGTGGGATTGAGTTTTCATCCAATTTAAGGATGTTGATATCATCCCCTTCAAACTGTGGACATATCACATCCTGGAAGCCCCAAAGTTACCGGATTAGCGACTACCCAGGAGCAATAGGCTTGAAAAAGCTCCTGATAGTTCAGAAATCAACTGGGTGCCGGACACTCAAGCAAAACAGCAGTCCAGGAAAAACAAAGGAATATTCTGGTGATGCATGAAGATGCAAGGAGGGAGATAGTCTGCTGAGCACAGTGATCACTATTGCACATATAGATCTAATTTACTAAACTAGTTCTCGTTCTGCACTGAAGAGACTGCTTCAAGATACGTATTCAATGAGTCTGGAAGTTGTAGGCTGTCTGAGAGCTTCCCCACAGGTTAAGTCATACGCTACAGGCCAGTTGAGATTTATCATGGAGTCAGTAGCGGTCACTCATATTAAGAAGTGGTAGGGCGGGGGAGTGGGAATACAAACAAAAAAAAAGAATGACAATATAAAAAATTACTCTTACCTGCTCTGACGGCCACCACCTTCCTCCAGATCCTCGCTGCCCAGATGTCCCGGAACTGCTGCCTGTGTTGGTTTTTCCACCCAGTGTACAACACAGCTAGGTGGAGAAAGGCTAAGAGTGTATGATGGTTTGGCTGGCCCCAGAGGGACATCTAAATCATCATGCATACTTGGCAGTGCCCACCACTCCCCACTCCTCACTGTTGCTGCAGCATCAGTATGGGAGACCACGCCCCTCCTGCAGATCAAGGACTGCAGAGCTAAAAATAAAAAGATAATAAAAATGTTTTATTATTATTTTAGTTTTGTGGGTTGCCTCTGCTGGCTTCCAGCAGGGGTGCAATGCTCCTCCGCCATAACAGAAGAACCGCCCCTGCATGGCGTTCAGGTTTGTTCTACATTAGGAAGAACTCAGCAACATTCAGAGGCATGTTCTGTAAGCACTGACAGCAACTGCAACAGCATATATGCAGGTGATCTATGATTTCCAATTTTTTAGGGAGAAGCCCCAGGTTACATCTAAAAAAAAAAATCATTTGGGCCGAAGACTAATGCCAGGAAGAGTCTGTGCATTCCACAAAAGTTCAAAATCCAGTCAGACTCAGGCAGGGCTCTTTTCTTTTCTGAAGTTTGTTGAAAAGGGAGCCATTGCCCACTTCCCAAAATGTATTTGGAAGGCTTCTTCCTATGTGCAGCTGGCCAGATACATCCCCCAGGGGCGTGCATTGGTAACAAACCTATTACTTCCACCAGAAGGCCCTGGAACACAAAGAATAGTGACATACAAAGGTGGGGAAAGACTGTGTGTGAGGTCCTGGGGGCTGCCCCCACCCTCCATCTTGCAGCCACCATTATTGCAAATAATTTACCATTCATCATCAGATAAGGGAAACCCAAATTATAGATGCATCTGTCATGGTAGAGATGCTTTTGCTATGTGCTCAAGTTCTGATGATCACAATCAATAAATTCAAAAATTAGGTATGTTATTATGTAATGATGGCAAACTTTTCAAACACACAAAAAATAAACAATAACCATTAATGTAGTACATCCACCAAACTCCACAGTTAGAAAGGAAGCCATCAGCCACAGCCTTTGCAAAGGGTTTAATGCGGTTTAGTCTCTCAAACCTATAGAGAGGCGATGTCAATGGAGTTTTGTGATGTCCTGCTTGTCAGGGCACCTAATGACGTCATAGAATGTCACATGATGGGGGCTCACTTGGACAGAGTTAGCCAGTGTCACCAGGGCTGAGTTGGAATTTACATCTGCTCCTGATGGGGTCATTCATGTGTCCACCCAGCTTACCATGAGTCTTCTACCAATCTACTGGCATTGTCTGCCTATTTCAACATGTGAAACTGCATCACAGCAATTGTCTCCCCATGTCATGGCACATCAAGACATTGACTTGAGACGCATAAGCATTTTGAGGGGTTGTTTGAAAATAGGGGCACCTCAAATGCTTCCAAAAGAAAAAAAAGGCCAGGGAACCTCCGGAAAGGAGGACAAAATGACAGTGCGGGCCTGGCTGCTTTGATGGTCTCGGTCTTTTATCATTGCACTCATAAGGAATTTGAATATTTGCTTATTCAGTACCAGTTTGTATTAAACATTAAATGATACAAGCACTAAAATATACATTGAGCATTGCTCATACAGTCATGTTAAAGACTGTATAAGGGAAAAGCAAAGAAAATTATTCTTTAGAAACATTGGTTAAGTAAAATAGGAGTACAGTAAACGTCTTTGTTGTAATTTGCCTTGCCTTCGGAGAACTTGGCTTAATGAGATGCTAATATTGTTTTATTACATAGTTCTTCGGATAACAAAAAGAGTGCATTCCCTCATTTGCTCATGATGCTTGTATAAATGTTAACTAAAAATGCTAATTTAATAATCTGCTGAAACACCCCTGGTAGTTTTGCGTTATGTGAGAAAATTCTTCTTATTGTACGGTCACCCGCATTTTGTGCTTATTTTTATTGCTGGCATTGCTGATTTGTAGACTCTGCACACTGGGGCACTGCTGTACACTGCTGTACAGTGCCCAGTGTATGTGCCTTGGCCACTAAAACATGTAGAAATTGGATAATCCCTATTTGGAATATTCAACTCTCCCCGAAAAGGCCATAGTATATGGTGTACAAACTTCCCCCATGCCAAGGAAAGCCAAATATCACCTGTAGACACCAGGATTTAACGTGCCATCCACTAATGTGACATGTTAAATATGGTTTCAGGCTTACGATTGCAGCTTGAATTTTGCAGTGTAAAACCTGCAATGCGTCCTTTTAATACAACCCTTTTTGGCAGGTAAAAAACTTTATTTTAAACACATGCAAGTCAACGTATATACTCCTTGTAGCCCACATGATATGGTGGATAGAAGTGACTCTCAAAGTATAACAAGTAAAAAATTAATGTTACTATGTCCCTACATTGACATGGCCCGACAAGCTATTTTCATTGTGGTAGTCCTAGCTGTTCTATGTAGAAAACCAGAGTACAGATTCAAATACTAACATTGATATATTGGCAATGGGGCATCTGGATAAATAATCAAATAACTACTTTAATAGTTAATAAATCCAATTCAAAGGTGAAGTCATAGTTTAATAAATATTAAGGAAAATTAACTTTGAGAAAGGTATCCTTGCTCTGCCGGAACTCTCAGAAGGCTAATTAGTATAAGCCCCTGGCAGCTATCAGCCTGTGTGCAAGCCCAGGATCAGGTGTGATATGCCTCCTAGGAGCAAGCAATAGACTGACCTGAATGGTTTCCATAGGAATCAGGTAATCAGCCCAGAACCCCCCCTTAACTATACCAGACAGGAATTACTAAATATTAGAGATTACCAACACTTGCCCGCCATGAAAGAAACCGAATCATGTGCCCACACCTTCCCAACAGAAGTGGAGGGCTCCCTTGCGTGCAAAACATGTAGAAACCAGAGTATGCTGATCATACAACCTAGTAATAACGTTAAGAATGCGAACTCAGGCATTAAAGACTCACAAGGCTCCCAAACTCAAATAAACCTCCAGAAACTAGTAGAGAAAACAGAAAGTTGGGACTGCTTTTTAGCAAACGTTCGCTCACTCCCCAAGCATGCGATCAACATATGGGACATGCTCTCCTCTTCTCTCCGCCACATTGGGTTCTTAACAGAAACATGGATGAAACCAGCCTCCACCCCTGCAATTGCACTAGCATTACCTGATGGCTATCATATCCAAAAACTGGACCGACCACAAAGAGCCGGAGGGGTAGCCATCATCTACAAAGACCCGATAAAAGTTGCAGTATTAGATCAACTCATCAGTGAAAAAATTGAAATCCTAGTGTTCAGAATTGACCTTCATGAGAAGCTCAGCTGTAAAGGAGCCCTAGTATACTGCCCCCCAGGACCTCTCCTCGATTCCATTACATTACTTATGGACCTGATCTCCCATCATGTGATCTCATCCAATAGATTTCTGCTTCTGGGAGATCTAAATGTGCACAGTGAGAACCCTGGTGATCCAGAAGCCACTGCCATCCTGACAGAGCTATCCACACTGGAACTAACTAAAATTAATAATGCGCTTACGCATGTAGCAGGACACACCCTAGATTTAGTCCTCTCTAATTCACCTCACACTATCTACAAAACAACCTGCCCCCTGACATGGTCAGATCACTCCAAAATTGAATTCTGCTTAGTGGGCTCCAGAGAGCACAAGGCCCAGAAAGCACAAACTACCAGAAGCTAGACAGTGGCACAAATTAACGCCCACTCTCTTCAAAGATACCTTCATACCTCCCCGTAATTCAGTTTCCGACACAGTAGAAAAATGCTTAACAGATTTTCAGAACAACATAAAGTCCACATTAGACACTCTGATACCCCTGAAAAGGTCCCTAGCGATCCCCAAATGCCCCCAGACCCCTTGGTACACCACAGACGGAAAAGAGCCAGTGCAAGAAACTAGAACGACTATGGCAACCAAACCCATGACCCCCTCGACAAAGAAGGTTTCAAATCTGCCCAGAGCAAGTACCATAGAAACTTGAAATTTGCCCGAAAGAAACATATCACCAACCAACTCGAGTTGGCAGACAACACTCCCAAAGCCCTATTCCAGGTACTCAATACTTTCATCAATCCTAAAGCCTGTAACATAGAAGCAGCGCCAACCCAGATTCTATGTGACAGTATAGCAGGATACCTCAAACAAAAAATTGATAACATATACAACAAAATAGCTGCAACCACCAGTTCTCGCTCAAACCCCAGATTCGAACCCCTCTCTGTCTCATCTAACGTTAATAAACTAGAGGAGTTCCCTTTGCCCACCACCAAGGACACGGAATCCCTGCTGAAATTGACAAAAACTGGATCCCCTACAGACCTCATCCCAGCCAAAATCTCCAGATTACTCGCCACTCAGCTTGCTGGCCCAATCTGTTCCATTCTAAACAGTTCCTTAAAGGAAGGCAAGCTCCCTAAGAAGTGGAAAGCTGCACAGATCTTGCCTATCAGGAAAAATGCCAAATTGCCCCTGACGTTATTACTAACTACTGACCATTCTCACTGCTCCCTCTCCAAAGCAAACTACTTGAGAAACACATCAACACACACCTGTCCACATTCATTGACTGTGCCGACTGCCTCAACCACTCACAGTCAGGCTTCCGCCCTAGACATAGCACGGAATCGGCTCTGGTAACAGTCACAGATAACATCTGAATGCTTGCGGACGGCGGCCAAGCAGTGATTCTTATACTGCTCGACCTGTCCTCAGCATTCGATACCATCTCACACCAGATCCTGCTAGAGAGACTAAGAGCCATAGGCATTCAGGACAACGCATTAAAATGGCCGACTGATTTTCTGAAGGAGAGAACCCAAACAGTCAGCCTAAGTATCTTTAAATCTCAGACCACCATGGTTTCTAAGGGCGTACCCCAGGGCTCATGTTTAAGCCCCACCTTATTTATCATTTATGTCACCCCACTCGCGTCCCTTCTGAGGAACTTAGGGTTCATACTAGGCCTGGGCGTAGCACTACGCTACGCTCGCGTAGTTTGCGAAGTTCGCGCTACTTCGCGCTACGCGAACTGCACGTAGCACAGTGCGAACACGCGTAGCGTAGTGTTGCGTAGTGCTGCGGTCATTTTTTGCTTGCTCGCGGTCCTCAACGTCAAGTTGGCGACCGCGAGCAAGCAAAATGACATCCTGGCGAGACTTTTTCCTTGTTCGCGATCGCGAGCATGGAAAATAAACCTCCCGGCGAGATTCCCAACGCGAGAAGGTCAGGTTTCTCATTGCGAGGGGTCGCGTATGCTCGCGACCGCTCGCGATGAGAAACTACCAGTTCGCGTTGAGAAAGCTGCAGCTCGAGTAAAAATCTACTCGAGCAGCAGAAAACTACAGCTCGCACTGTGCAAGATGCCATTTTCAATGATTGCACAGTGCCGGTTGCTTGTCCGCACTGTGCAATCATTGAAAACAACATCTTGCACAGTGCGAACATGTTACTTCGCAGTTCGCGAAGTGCTACGCGTAGCTCGCGTAGTGCGAACTTCACTTTGCGTAGCTTCGCGAAGTGCTACTTCGCGAACTACGCCCACCCTTAGTTCATACCAATATCCTACGCTGACGACACACAACTACTCCTCTCCTTCGACAAAAGCACCAACAAACATCGAGGCCCCCTTCTCAGAGGGCATGAAAACCATCACTGAATGGATGAGCAACAACTTACTTCAGTTGAATGCAGAAAAAACTAAAATTATGTTATTAAAGATGCAGTAGCTAGATGGTCACCCAACTGGTGGCCCGATGAACTGGGCCCAGCCCCGTCCCCAAAATAAGTGGTTAAGAACCTAGGGGTCCTAATCGACCACAAACTAAGCCTGGAGGAGCATGCTACTGCAACCACTATGGCCTGCTTCCATGTATTAAGACTGCTTCGAAGAGTCTTCCCCCTTCTCCCATCCTCCACATGTAAAACCCTGGTACAAGCATTGGTCCTGAGCCGCCTGGACTACTGTAATGCCTTGCTGATCTCAGCCAAGGAAACCTCCCTGAACAGACTGCAAGTAGTCCAGAATACGGCTGCCCGCTTAGTGACCAGTGCTCCCCCCCCCAGAACAGCTTCACTTCCCCTACTCTGCAAACTACACTGGCTGCTCATACGCAAAAGAATCAAATTCAAGGTTTGCTGCTTGGTGTTTGAAGCCTTAAATAAAATGGGACCCAGATACCTGTCGGACAAGTTGGTCAGATACACCCCGCCCGAACCCTCCGGCCAGGCTTCAAAGATCTCCTCGTCGAACCACGCATAAAACAAATCAGATTAGGTGACAAATCCTTTACTTACCTAGCCCCCCAACTCTGGAACCAACTACCCAGGGACATCCGTCTCTGTACCAACTACCTGTCATTCAGAAAAATGTTAAAAACTTCACTGTTCTGATCCGCCTACTCGGGCTGCTCCCAAAGGCTGCTACAGCCCTAAGATACCCCGACTGGGGTAATTCATGTCCTCTATAAATGATATAAATAAATAAAATAAATAAATAAATGGAGAGAGAGGACTGCTCTGAACACAGAATAGTTGGCATGGGGACTATGGGCATCCTTTTGATATCACCCTGGCAAATCCTGTTTGGCCTGTCTCTTGAGCCACATGTAATACTTGGGGTGCACTTGAAAGGGAGAGTACAGAATGCCAAGACAATTCTTGCGTATCCGCTGACTGATTTCTGAAAGACTGCTTTATTCCTATCTGACTTCTGTTTCTTGGTTTGTTGTGGGTAAATTTCCTGCTTCAAACTATATTTTATTATTATATGTGGTAGTACACTGGTTATTTCTCTATGACACTCCCATACACACCCCGCACACAGACCTAGAGAACAAGATTAGTGTGTCCAAAGACTTTTGTCATCTTCAAAATGCCCTGGCATATGGCCCTTTGTCCCTGTTTTTAGTAAAGGAACTACTGAAAAAATAGGTAGGGTTGCCCCTGGAACTTTTATTCCATTAGTCAGGAAGAATCCAGGAGTTCATCCCCATCCACTAGCTAGTTCCAAGGATAAATTAGATACACCAAGGAACCCCATCAAAACACTGCTGGACTTGCAAAAGATGCAAGGTGGACTGAACCTGCTGCACTTAGCATCTGTGACATGTAAGAATGACCTGAGAAGGTTGGATTCCCTTACATTTGAAATCCAAGGTTATAAAGTTCTACAAGGATCATAAGGCTGATCCCCTGGGTGGCTCCAGGAACATTTAAAAGAGGAAGAGGGCATTCCTCTGAAGAATACCAGCTGACCAGTGGCAACTGCACCTGGGCTTGACTTAGCTATTGCCCTCTGCCTGACAACCTAAGGTCTCTGCTCCTCTTGAGTCCATGGGATCTTAAAATTATACACCTGTGGTTGTTTGGACACCAAAAGAAATTTGAGAAGTTTTACAAAACTTTTAGTTTAGAGCTTCAAGGTGACAAACCACAAAAATGATCTGTCTGGTAGTTCCATGGATCAAGATTGAATTTCAGGTTTGTCCCGCATGAAGTACACTCTTTTCTAAAAGCTCCTTTACAGGTTGAGAATTCGTAACTTTTTGGAACTTTGCTTCTTCCACGGCCTAATGGGGTCAAAATATTTGGTGTATTAGACCCACACTACATTGCAGTTGGCCTCAAATTGCTTCCAGGTCACGCTCTAATGCAGCCTTTGTCTACTATTTGCACTTCACATTTGTTGGTTCAAAATTTATCTAAAACTTTAAAATCCGTATCCCTGTTTCCCATGATTGTTTTTTTTTGTTTTTTCTGCCACTTTACTCTCTTTTTATACATTCAATTGGGATTTTTATCGTGTTGTGTTTTTGCCTTTAACTGTTTAGATATCTAAATGCTTTACACATTTTTGTTAAGCCTGTCTGTTCTGTGCCATAGCTACAAGGGGCTGAGCTTAGCTTTAATTTATTGAAACTTTTGACTGGACTCAACTGGAGAGTTACTTTAATACTTGTGGTGGACTTCAACCCACCCCAACAAATAAACCACTTTCTCACACACCACTTACATGAAGACAACTTGGTAAGTACTAATAAAACTCTATCCGAAGGATTTGAGTATCTTTTCTTCGATTCACTTCCATTCACTCTACTTTCAATAACTCACCTTTCCTGTAGGTAATGCATGTATCTTAAATGCACTACAATCACAACAATGCACTTGACTACAATTCCTATAATCATTTGAATTTGTCCGTGTAGTCTTTTATTAGCCATTTGTGTTGATCTGTCACTCTGCGCATCTGACGAGATCACACAATTTGCAGTATCTGCTCTATACACTGGGTGCAGATTATCAGAAAATGCAAATGCATTAATCATCTTAAATAATGGAAATTGAGTTTGACAACACCATATATCATGAATCTTATGCTTTGATTGGTTCCCGGTTAATTCAATTATTTCTCAGTCTTGTTACAGTCTTACAGTAGCATATATTAAATTAATTGAATACATTTGACAACATGGAAAAAAACAACTTGGGAAAACAGAAATTCTAACTCAAAACTTAGGCTCAGATTTACTGTCACATAACTGAGCACTGAAGAAATTGCTGTGCCGTGTTGTGGTAAGATCAAAGGATAATACAATACTAGATTAAACGAGTTGCCCTCAGATGATGTAATTGTATGATGCAAAGATGAGCAAACAGTGTCTAGCATAGGAGTTGTACTTGAGGTACCCCCTTCAGTACAAATTTCTATTTACAGACAACTCCCTAGTTATACTGGGTTCAGACGTGTAAGATATGGGCTTTAGTGTAATGCACACGTTACTGGTAGCAATATCAGGTTATGTATGTACATGAGATTTGTATGGTGCAAACCTAGCCAAATGACATTGATCTACTGTATAGGGGCATATGCAAAGATATAGATAAAAAGTGATAGCAGAGGTAGCTACATTTTGGAGTACTCTACATCCTTAGGTAATATTGTTCCAAGAATGGCCTGCAGCAATGTCCTCAACTGGAGCAGTTTTAGGACGTTCCTGATGGTAATGAGGATCTACATTCTCTTGCATAGATAAAAAGGCATATTGCCTTTTTTTCTTTCTTTTTTTACATTTCTTTGTCTCCAGGCTGATGGTGTCCTGGTTGTGGGTGTGCTGAGTGCCAGCAGAGATGGGGAGCTTGCTAGCTAGATAAATGGGGTTGTACGTCAAATGGCTTTACAAATGATGCAACTGGTTCTGAAAATTGTGCAGTTCAGCAAGGGGAGCAGTAAAGATCCACTGGAATAAGGGTGGTAGGATCATATTTCTTTAGTTCCTGGGTGAAGTGTGCAGCAGAATGTAGGAGGCCCTTAAGGGGAGGGGGAACTGTGGTGTCTGAGAAGCCATAGTGCAAGACCTTTTCCATCATATAGATGCAAAGAGCTTAAACAGCAGTTATGAAGTTACATTTTAGGTGGAATAGTTTCCTTTTCTTCAGCAGGGAGCTTTTATCATATTGCTTACTGATTGGTGCACTGCAAACTATATATAGCACATCTAGTTTGTCATAATCACATCAGCATTTCCTCAGTTTTCCCCTCACTCTCAGGCCAGTGTTGAAACTTTATTACTATTCGACTGCCAGTCGCAACGGAAAAATCGAACTTTTTTATCATTACGCACACCTCTATGTCTCGCCTTACAACGAACTAATGCATATTACATTTTACTTTTGCTTTCTTTACTCACATGTGCTCACATATCCATTGTTACATTTTTATCAATACATTTCAATTCAATAAATCTTTATTCGGCACATCCAGGCCATAAAAGGGATGTACCAATGCAATACAAATCAAACAAGCAAGATACAAATAGTTTTATCACATATGGAATGTGTTTAGGCATGTCTTTACTCCAACCACCTTTCCACTCCGTTGCAGGTTTTGTAATTACATACATATGAATTTATATTGAGCAACGTATATTACTTTCAACCATGAGAGAGCCACCAGATGGCATGCCACCTGGAGTGAAATGGGTCTTGGCTGAGAATCAAGTGTATGAAGAGAACAAAAGCTTTACTTTGTAACTATACCAGTGTATGAATAATAACTTTTGAAATTGTTTGTAATATTGTGATATTTTAGCTACAAACTTTTTATGTTTGATTTTCTAACCATAACTTCAGATGTGCACAATCCAGATCCTATTTAACAACTGGCAGGGTTGTGGGCCCAAGTTGGTGTTTTTTTTTTTACTGTAACATCCCCAACTGATGCATTTTTCTACCTATATTGACCAGTAAAGGAGACTAGTTAGTAGAGCGCTACTCCACCACTGTTGGATATTTACAGTTATTAACAGCAACTAGCAAGAGCTTGGCTTTCATTGTGTCAAGGTTTAGGAAATTCTGCCCTATCCATGTTTTCTATTGAAGGACTCTCAAGTGCTATGGCTTTGAACTCCTTAGCACATCTGAAGGGGTGTTTTTCACATGGGTCAGATCATAAAGTATGCCATGTTTTTACTTTCATCATGCATGACATAGAAGTGAGCTACTTCATGTATTTATGGAACACTTGGGCCTAATTCACAAAGGGAGACTCACACGTTTGTGTATGTTTACTATTTTTTGGGTATTCACAACTAAAGGGCCTGATTTACACAAGGTAAACTTACACTTGTGTGTAAGCGTATATATTTTTCTGGTATTGAAAACAATGAGTTAATAATAATATTATGACTGCAGCGACTCTGCAGTTGGGGCGGATTACCGCACACATACAAAGACAGGATAGGTCTATCTCTTTGTGTGAGAAGCTCTCCACCCTTGTAAACTTATTATTATGTTGTAGTTCGTGAATAGCAAACAAATAGTAAACTTGGAAAAACTGTACATTTTTCTTTTTTGAATCTGTTCCTCTGTTTTTCATGCCACTATTCACATACATTATTTGATATTTGAATGTCCTTTTGACTGAGTTCTTGCTGCCTACAAATAATTTGTTAGGGTATGTAATTGATGTTACCTTAAATAGTTAAGGCTCTATAATGAGCATTCCAAGAGTTGCACTGTTATTTATTACTGAAGTATCCACTCAGCTTCTTAGGATCACAGCATTTCCCCACACAGTTTTGTGAATGCTGTAGTTAATAAAGAACACGTTGATTACCTTTTTGGAAATTCTCGCTTTTTCAGTTATCCAATGATATTTTTTTATTCCCTGGGATTTCCTGAACCCAGTTTGGGCATCTGTTAATTCTCCATTTAATGAACATATGCATCATTTTGCCGGCATGTGAAATTAGGAAAATCATGCAATACTTTGCACACTGTAGGCAAATGTACAAAGCATTTTGGAGGTCACAAACGTCTAATTCTCAAAATGGGGCCGTTTGCTACCCCAAAAAGACTTTTTTAAATGTAAAAAAGGAGAGTGTTTAGGGCGTCCCTTCCAAAATGTTGAATTGGTATGGTATGTATTAATGTTTTGTGACCGAATTCAAGTGGCAAAACAGTAATAATTTACTGGCTACAAACACGTTGTGGTAACTCATTCACAAATGTGAAGGGATCTCCTAGAAAACTCATCCCCTTTGTGAAAAAAAGTCTTCTTTTTTCCTTTTTTCCTTTAATGGAAGTAGGCTGCATTTTTTTAAAGTTGACTTTATTAAAAAGCAATC